>NW_026948659.1:6716350-8059620 GCF_035770615.1 Melospiza melodia melodia | reverse complement strand
CGGCCCGCAGGAGGGCAAGGCCAGCCAGACCTGTCTGTAAGGGCAGCTTTTCTGCAGGAGAAATCTTTGGATATAGGACTTTTAGAGGTTCAGTCCCAATTTCCGCCATGAGCGGACTAGATGGTTACATTCCATAGGAGGGAAGGGGTGGAGCACCAGTGTTTAAAGGCAGAATAGAGGCAACCACCAGAGTCCAAGGTCAGCCAGAGCTGTCTCTCCTGGGAGCTTTTGTCTGGGTGGAAAACCCCTTGAACATAGGAATTTTGGAGGAAAAATACCAAATTCAGATAAGGCCACCTGGGCAGAAGAGACGGTTCTTTTCCATAGGAAGGAAAGCACTGAGCCCCAGTGTTTGAAAGCAGGTGAGACCCAGCTCTCAGGAAGACAAGGTCAGGCAGATTCATTGGTAATGGCAGCTTTTGTGTGGAAGCAATCCCAGGATACTGGGAATTTTGGAGAGGGAATACCATTTTGGCCATGGATGCTTGAATGAGAAGGGCAGTTCTTTTCTTTTCCATTTGAAAGAAAGGCCAGAGCCCCAGGGTTTCAGGGGTACATGAGAAGAGATCCTCGACGTACCAAGAGCAGTTGGACCAGTCAGGCCAAGCCAACCAGACCTGTTCCCTGGGATCCATGGAGCCCTGCAGTGTCACAGTGGTGGTGTCATATTGAATCCTTGGTTCCATGAGGCCCAGATGTGTCACTCTGGTCTCTTGTTTCCATGGGGCTCCACAGTGTCACAATGGTCCCTGGCTTCCATGAAGCCCTGCAGTGTCACAGGGGTCTCCTTGGGGCTGCAGTGTCACAATGGACCCTTGGTTCCATGGGGACTCAAAATGTCAGAAGGGTCTCCTTGGTTCCATGAAGCACTCCCAAGTCCCTTGATTCAACGAGGCCTCCAAGTGTCATCATGGCCTCCAGGATTCCATGAGGCCCCGCGATGTCCCAATGGACCTTTGGTTCCATGGGGTCCTGCACTGTTCCATGGGGCCCTGTAGTGTCACAATGGCCTCCTTGGTTCCATGGTGCCACACAGTGTGAATATTGTCCCTTGGCCTGCCAGGACTGCAGAGTGTCACAATGGTTCCTTGTTTCCATAAGGTCTTGCAGTGTCACAATGGTCTCCATGATCCCAGAAGGCCGTGCAGTATCACAACAGACCATTGGGTTCATGGAGCCCACAGTCCCCCATGGTCCCCTTGGCTCCACAAGGCTCTCAAGTGCCACAATGGCCCTTTGGTTTCTCAAGGCCACCAAGTGTAAAAAGGGCCTCCATGGTTCCATGAGGCCCTGCTTTGTCACAATGGACCTTTGATACCATGATGCCCCAGAGTGTCACAATATTATCCTTGGTTCCAAGGTGTCAGAATGGACCCTTCATCCCATTGACACCCACAGTATTCACTGCAGTGCCCTTGATTCCACCAGGCCCTGCCATGCTCTAATGGCCCCTTGGTTCCAGTGGGTCCCAAAGTGTCTGAACAGTCTCCATTGTTACATGAGGCCCCACAATGCCACTGTGCTCCACTTGCTTCCACAGGGCCCCACAGTGGAACAATGGACTCTTGGTTCCAACAGGTTCCTCAGTCCCAATGGTCTCCTTGGACCCGCAGTGTCACAGTGGCCCCTTGGCTCCATGTGGCCACGCTGTGTCACAATGGCTCATGGTTCCCTGAGGCCAGTAAGTTTAACAGGGGACCCTTGGTCCCACGAGGCCTTGCTGTGTCACAATGGACTTCTTGTTCCATGAGCTCTCACACTGCCAGCAGCAGTCTCCGTGGTTTTGCAGTGTCACCATGGACCCTTTGTTCCATGAGGTTCCGCAGTAGAACACGGTCACCTTGGTTCCGTGAAGTTCGTCAGTGTCACAATGGACCCATGGTTCCACCAGGCCTTGCTGTGTCACAATGGTCTCCTTGGTTCCAAGAGGTTTCTCAGGGTCTGCTTGGATCCGCACTATCACAATGGACCATTAGTTCAATGTGGCCCCAATGTGCCAAAATGGATTTTGGTTCCATGGGGTTCTGCTGTGTCACCATGGACCCTTTGTTCCATTTGTTTGCACAGTATCAGAGCTGACTCCTTGGTTCTGTGAAGAACCACTGTCACCAAATTTCTGAAATATCAGAATAAGGCTCCTGAACACACATTTGCTATTTCAGAGAGCAATATATTCAGGACTGAGCTCTAGTGAGGGATAAATCCTAATCTTACTTGGACATGTCATTCTACCACTGTGTTGCCTATAAATAGTCACTAAATGACACTTAGAATTTACCCACTTCCATAAAACCCACCTCAAGTTCCCACACCCAGTCGTTGTTTTCTTTATCCCTGCACCCTTGAGCCAGATGTCTTCTCCTTCTCTTCCAACCATCCTTGCTGGGAAAGCAGCCCCTGCATGCCCTGATTCTGTACTGAAAGTTCACAGGCAGGGTAAACATGGAATGAACCCTTTTGGTATCAGCCCCAGGCTTTGTGTGGGCAGGCAGAGGCAGGCAGGAGGCAGAGCTGGCAGCAAAGGAAGGGGCCAGCCAGGTGGGGCAGCCGGGGGATGCCAACAGCCTGCAGGGACAGAGGCACGGGGCAGGGACACCGTGGGACAGCCTGGGCTGCACAGGGCACAGGCATGTGCAGCAGCTGCAAGACAGCCCTGCCAGAGCCAACTTGGGCAGCACTTTGGCCATGGCTGCTGGGCCTGGGCCTGAGGCAGGAGCAGGAGACAAGTGACCCTTGCAGGCCTGGGGCCTCATTGCCTCCTTGTCCCTGCTCAGCAGCCTGGCAGGGGCTGCCCCATGCTCCTGCCCTTGCCATTGCACATCCCCACATGCCAGTGCCCATCCCGGCAAGAGCCCTGAGCAAGGAGGGATGGACAGCATCTGCCTGGCCAGGGGCTGGGGCTCAGGCCTTGGCCCTTGGCATTCCTCAAACACACCCAGCTTTTCTCAGCACCAGAGACACCTTGGCCTTCTTTGTCCCCAGCTGTCATCACTGCCTACAGTGTTCTGCTCTAACAGGAACCTGGGGACACTTTCTCAGTTATGTTCCTCAGTGGGACCCATTAAAACTTTAAGAAAGTTCAGCGTTTCAATTTAATTTTGAGTTCTTGAGAAGTTTTTTGAAGACACTCTCAGGGACTGAGTCTAATGTAAACAACATCAAAGTCCTGTGAGGGTCATTAAAGTTTTCCTTGTCCACTTATGGAGAAAGATTTCAAAGAACTTGTAAAAAATACACATTGCTATTTTACAGGATGTATTTTTTTTTTATTTCTCTTTACATCAGAGGTGAATGCAGCATTCTGTGATTGATATTGACCCAGGGTCTCTCCTCAGCAGCTCTGGCCTGCTCACAGAAGCTGTGCCTGGAGCTCTGACCCAGTGTGGACAACCTTGCTCCACATTGCCCAGTCCCATCCTGTCTGTCCTCACTCCCCTGGGCCTTGCTGTGCTTGCAGAGCTGGCTGCACTCAGCCTAAGAGGGGTTTTCACTTTTTGGGGATTTTTTGAGGCAATCTCAAAATCCTGAGTTTCCCCACTGCAAACAGACACAGTGCTCAGGTGTGTGCCAGCCGCAGGTGCCACCAAAGCCACTGCAAAGCTGCCCTGGGCCAGCTGTGAGGGTGGATCATCAGCCCAAGCTGCACGGGGCCACTGCAAGGGGCTGTGGCCATGGGCACTGCACTGACCCCACTGCTGGGTTTGGCTGCCACGGCCACCGAGAGAAATTAAGCTGTCCTTGGAAACAGTGGGGAGGACCGGGACATACTGGGGAACACTGGGAATGCTGTGGGAGACACTGGGACATACTGGGAGTGACACTGGGGGATACTGGGAGAAACTGGGGACACTGGGGCAATTGTAGAGAAGACTGGGGACACTGGGGTACTTGTGGATGACACTGTGAAGAACTGGGAACGACTGGGAATGAACTCGTGTGTATTGGGACGGACTGGGCTGTACTGGGAGGGATTGGAGGGGCACTGGATTGAACTGGGTTCTACAGGGAACTAATTGGGCTTTACTGATGTTATACTGGTCTGTACTGGGGATGAACTGGGCTTTACTGGGAGGGACTGCAGGAGGGGGAATTGGCTGTTCCCACCTCCACTGCATCCCATTTGCCGAAGCTCCCGCCCGTCACCAGTAGCAGCCAATCAGTGCCAGGGATCTGGGCCTGGAGGCGGTGCTGACACAGGCAGCAAATTTTCTTTTTGCCTACAACTCCCGTCATGCCCCACGGCCCGACTGAGCCCCACGGCAGCCGGGAGAACAACTCCCGTCATGCCCCGCGCTCCACAGAACTCCGGGATCCGTCCCCATCTGTCCCATAAGTGTCACCCAAACACTCCAGGATCCCTCAGTGTCCCCTCAGCGCCCATTCGGGTCTGCCATAAGCACCCCCGAACCCCTGAGTGCTCCCACCCCCACAGATGCCTGGTACAGCCACTTCTGGGAATTCATCTGCTGTCGTCCCCTGTGGCCCCAGAGCCCCTCAGAACACAGACCCGCGCCTAAAACTCCGGCCGTGACCCGCGCCCTAAAGAGCCCGGTTGGAGCTCTCCGAGCTCCTCCCAAGGGCTCCCGTGCCGTTTACGTTCCCCCAGAGGATCTCAAGTCGGGGCTCGGACGCAAAGGTGTCCCCCAAGAGCCGTCCCGTCCTCCGAAATATTTCGTTCCAACCACTTTCGGGACTACAGCTCCCATCATGCTCCGCGGCGCATGACCAGCACCATTTCAGGCGGGACTTCATCTCCCGTCATGCCTGGCGCCTCACCGAGAGCCATTGCAGCTGCTCCCAGAACTCCCGTGATGCTCCACGGCCCCGTTAAACCGTATGATACCCGCGCCTACAACTTCCGTCACCCCCCGCGCCCCAGAGAGCCCCGTTCGGGTCCCTCCCAGTGCCCGCCAGACCCCGAAGGGCCCCAAATTCCCCTCCCTGACCTCCAAGGGCTCCCCTGGACTCCCAAGTGCTGCCCCGGACCCTGAACTCTCCCTCAGAATCCCTGAGTGCCCCTCCAAGTGCCCTCCCGGCTCCCCCAAGTGTGCCCCAGACCCTCAAGTTCCCTCTGAATTCCCTCCCCAGACCCAAAACTGCCCCAAATGTGCCCTAGAAATGTCTCCAGGGACCCCGAAGAGCACGCCCCCCCAACCCTGTCTGAGATAAACATGATAAAAAAGATGTCAAAAAGACTACAAATATAACTACTTAACATAAAGAGAAAGAAATAAATGGCCAATAGAAATTAATTTTTTAATTCATGAAGGAGTTGTGTTACTTAGAACCAGTGATGAATAATTTTCTTGGTTGCTAGAAATGTATCCAATTTTAAGATAAATATACAAATTAGGTAATAAAAATATTGTATAAGACTATCCTAAATTAAAATAATATAATCATAATTTTGTTATTATTAAATTTCATTTATACGGAAAAATGCTAAAATTTCTCTTTTCTGTTTGGGATATTGGTCCCAGGTGGGCATTTTCAGACATGGTGAGACTGGGGGTGAGGAGCAGCTTGTCCAAACAGGCTCAGCCTGCAAGGGGCTCATTCTTATCCATGCCCAGACCTCCTAAGGAGACATTCAGCATCCAGATCACTTGGGGAATGCTTCTATCCCCTCTTCTCATAACTAAAAAATTAAAAAATACTGATGTGATTAAAAAAACAAAAATCATGAGGTGCATTTTGACATCTTCCTCCTGAAGACAACTCCAAACTGACTCCAGTCACTGCACAAGCCCTGGAGACCCAAAGACAATGGAAGGGAGACAAAGAGCTCCTGAGCGCTTTCTGTATTTTAATCAGCTCCATGCTGGATTTGGGGCTGGCTCCAGGAGACACAGGCATGCAGAGAAGGATGGAGAAGCTGCTCAAGGAGTCAGCAGCAAAACTCCAAGTGCCTTGGAGCATGGCTGGGCCCCAGGGAGCGCAGGGAGTGCCCAAGGCTGCCCAGGGCCTGGTGAGAGCAGATCCTTGAGGGCAGGATTGCAGGGAGCCCAAGGCTCTGAGCAGGGAACTGCAATGCTGAGCAAGGCCTGGCTTGGCTGCAGGAAGCAGAAAGGCCAAGCCCTGAGCCCAGCCTGGGCCAGCAGGGCCTGTCCCTCACGGCAGCCTCGGGGCTCTTGGTGGGCCAGGGGGATGTGAGGGGCAGCAAGGACAAACGGCATCAACCTGCAGCCCCTGCCAGCCTCCCCAGGGAGGCCGAGGGAGAAGCAAAGTGCAGCCCCTGCCAGGAAAGTTCCTCCTGTGGGGCCTCCAGAGGCGCTGCCCGAGCCCAGGGCACAAAGGCCTGGGTGCCTGTGGCCCTGCCAGCCCTGCCCAGCCCTTGGCCATCTGTCCTGCAGGCTGCGCCCCCTGGGCGTGCTGCTCCTCTGCCCTGGCGGGCTGCACTCGCCCATCTCGCTGTGCCCCAGCATTTCTCACCCAGCATTGCTGTGCCCTCCCTGGGCTCCCTGCACCCAGCGCTGCCGGCTCCTGGCACACAGAGCCCAGCCATGGCCCAGCCTCACGCTGCCACACCTCCAGCACCAACATTCTGCCCTGCGAGGGACTTTGCTTTCTCCTCAGCTCCAGCCTGAACCTTCCAAGGTGCACTTGGGGGAGGTTTCCTGCAATTCTCACTGCCAAAGAAAGCTCTGTCTCCTGCTGGTCACAAACAGAGAAGGGCTGGTGGCAGATCAGAGGTGGTCAGAGGCTCTTTGGGGCACAGCGACCATTGTAGCCATGATATTTTTTTGAAAAATCCCTTTGCCAGGATTTAGCTCCTGAGAAGCTGAGGCCTCAGGTACAAAATATAAACAATAATTATCTGCTGCTGTGGAATGCAACAGGTGGATCTGTGATTGGCTTCATGTCATTGTTTCTAATTAATGGCCAATCACAGTCCAGCTGTGTCTCTCTCTGGTCAGACACAGGATTTGGTTATCATTCCATTCTTTCTCCTTTGCTTGCAAGCCTTCTGATGAAATCTTTTCTTCTATTCTTTTTATATAGTTTTAATAGAATATCTATCATAAAATAATAAATTAGTCTTCTGAAACATGGAGTCAGATCCTTTTCTCTTCCCTCTTCTAGGACCTCTGTGAACACCACTACTGACCATGAAATTATTAAGTTTTTTAATATTATCTGAAAGAACAAGGGGCATCAACTAAACACCTACAACTGGCTGGATGGCCAGTTGAGTGGCCGTGAATGTTACACCAGAGAGTGGTGGTGAATGCTGTTGAATCCAGCTGGCAAGCAGTCACCTGTGGTGTCCCTCAGGGGTCTCTGCTGGAGCCAGTTCTGTTCAATATTGTTACTGACAACATGGATGAGAGTGTTGAGACTTTCAGTAGTAAATCTGCAGACAAAACTAAGCTGGGAGCATGTGTCCATCTGCTGGAAGGTAGGAGGCCTCTGCAGAGAGACCGGGAACAGTTGGATGGATGGGCAGAGTCCAATAAGATGAAGTTTAATAAGTCCAAGTGCCGGGTCCTGCACTTTGGTCACAACAACCCCTGCAGTGCTACAGGCTGGGGACAGAGTGGCTGGACAGCGGCCAGGCAGAAAGGGACCTGGGGCACTGATGGACAGCAGGCTGGACATGAGCCAGCAGTGTGTCCAGGTGGGCAAGAAGGCCAATGGCTCCTGGCCTGGATCAGGAATGGTGTGGCCAGCAGGAGCAGGGCAGTGATTCTTCCCCTGCACTCGGCACTGGTGAGGCCACACCTCGAGTGCTGTGTCCAGTTCTGGGCCCCAATTTAGGAAGGCCATGGAGGGGCTGGAGCGTGTCCAGAGAAGGGCAACAAGGCTGGGGAGGGGTCTGGAACACAAGTCCTATGAGGAGAGGCTGAGGGAGCTGGGGTTGTTTATCCTGGAGAAGAGGAGGCCCAGGGAGACAAGGCAGTGTGAGGGCACATGTTGGACTTGATGATCTCCAAGGTCTTTTCCAACCTTGCTGATTCTGTGATTCTCTGGAACCACCCTTGGAGCAGAAGCAGGAGGAGCCCTGGGCCTCCTCTTCAGCAGCTCCAGCAGCCCAGGTCCCTCAGCTTCTCCTGCCAGCCCCAAAGCTCATCCTGTCAGTCCTGCAGAGCCTCTGCAGCCCCTCCTCAGTGCCCAGAACAGGGAGCCCCAGAGCCAGACACAGCAGCCCAGATGTGCCCCCTGGCCTGGGGTGCCTCTGGCAAGGGAGCAGCACCAGGCACTGCAGGAGCCTGCAGACAATTCCTGCAGCACTTGCAGGATGATCCTGCTGCCCAAGGGACGTTCCCATGGTGCCAAGTCAGGAACTGCATTGGGGAGTGGGGCCAGAGTGGACAGGGCAAACAGGGATGGTCTGTTTTCAGGGGAGGGGACAGGGATGGGCAATAGGAAGAAATCTGGACCAGGAAAGAAGAAACAAAGCAAAGGAAAAAGCCAAGGAAATGCTCAGGGCAGTTTCGGGATGGGTGCCAGGCAGCCCTGGCTCTGAGCAACAGCGTCTGCAGTGGCACAGGAAACTCCCAGCTGATGGGAACAAACATTTTGGCTGACTGCAGAGGCCAGGACAAAGCTGAGTGGTTTCCCTGGTGTCGCCCAGCCCTTGCTGGCCCCAGTGGCTGATGGCATTTGTGCTCCCTCAGGTTCATGTCCCCACCACAACAGCATGGAGGTGCTCCCTCTGCTCTGTGCAATGTAAACAGGGGCTGCTGAGCCAGTGCTGCCGTGTCTGTGCCTGCAAGGATGGGGCACATGTGTGAGCTGGGGCAGAGGCCAGGGCTGCAGAGGGGGGATGTTGTTGGCAGCTCCATCAGGATGCTCTGGGACGCTGCCCTGGGCTGTGCAGCACACTGGGGATGGATCAGCCCCTGCTCTGCTGCTCCTTCCCGTCTGCCCCAGGGCCCTTGCAGAGCCCCAGCCATGCTGTTTGCCCCCAGCCTGCCCACAGCCAGCCTGGGGCTGCTCTCGGGGCTTTTCTGTGCTGAGCATTGGCCTGGCCGTGTTCTTGAGAGAGCCTGGGCAAGGAGCCTGGAGCCCCCAGGCCCTGGGCTGAGGCGTCAGCGCTGCCCCAGCAGTGCCCATGGCCTGTCCCTGCTGCAGCCCCAGCACTGCCACCCCCAGGGCTGTGCCCGGCCCCGAGAGCACTCAGGCCCTGCAGCAACACCAGGGCCACCAGTGCAGCGGGGCAGGGCCACGGCAGCAGCACTGGCAACTTCAAGTGCTGCTGCTGCTGGGCATAGCTGCTGGGCCAGCCCTGATCTGCCCCCAGCTCTGCACACAGACATTGCTGCTGCAGCTCCAGGGAAGGAACAAAGGGAGATCTCTGGTGAAAATTCTGCTGAGAGATCCTTTATTTCATTTAAAGACACTGAGAACACAGCTCATGTTGACACTGTCTGGGGGCACTGGGAAGGTGGAGAGAAAGAAAATTAGAAATGGAAGAAACAATAGGGAGAATATTAAAAATTAAAACAGAGGGGGAAAATAACCAATCCAACAAAAACTTTCAAATCTCACTTTTATTACAAGAGATATGCAGAGATTGGCAAAAAGTTTAATGTTTTCTAAATTTTCCAGTCATCAGTCTCCACACCGCAGCCTTGAGCTCCTGGTTCCTCAGGCTGTAGATGAGGGGGTTCAGGGCTGGAGGCACCAACGAGTACAGAACTGACACTCCCAGATCCAGGGATGGGGAAGAGAAGGAGGGGGGCTTCAGGTAGGCAAAAAAGCCAGTGCTGAGGAACAGGGAGAGCACAGCCAGGTGAGGGAGGCAGGTGGAAAAGGCTTTGTGCCGTCCCTGCTCAGAGGGGATCCTCAGCACAGCCCTGAAGATCTGCACATAGGAGAAAACAATGAACACAAAACAGCCAAAAGCTAAAGGGGCAACAAACAATGAAATCCAAATTTTTCTGAAGGTGGAGTGGGAGCAGGAGAGCTTGACGACCTGGGGACCTCTCAGAAGAACTGGCCCAGGGCATTGCCATGGCACAGGGGCAGGGAAAATGTATTGGCTGTGTGCAGCAGTGCATAGAGAAAGGCACTGGCCCAGGCAGCTGCTGCCATGTGGGCACAAGCTCTGCTGCCCAGGAGGGTCCCGTAGTGCAGGGGTTTGCAGATGGACACGTAGCGGTCGTAGCACATGATGGTCAGGAGGGAAAATTCTGCAGAAATGAAAAATAGAAACAGAAATAGCTGAGCAGCACATCCTTTGTAGGAGATGTCCCTGGTGTCCCAGAGGGAATTGTGCATGGCTTTGGGGACAGTGGTGCAGATGGAGCCCAGGTCGCTGAGGGCCAGGTTGAGCAGGAAGAAGAACATGGGCGTGTGCAGGTGGTGGCTGCAGGCTACGGCGCTGATGATGAGGCCGTTGCCCAGGAGGGCAGCCAGGGAGATGCTCAGCAAGAGGCAGAAGTGCAGGAGCTGCAGCTGCCACGTGTCTGCCAGTGCCAGCAGGAGGAAGTGCCTGATGGAGCTGCTGTTGGACATTTGCTGTGTCTGCACATTTCAACGTACAGAAGGAGGAAAGACACGGCAATGAAGGGGAAATTTCTCACAGAAAAATCAGAACTCTTTGTCGTAGCCTCTTTTTTTCCACTACGCACCTCCTCCTTGTGTATGTCTAGGAGATCTTCCTTCACCATTGTTGCTGGAGCCCTGATTGCTGCTGGCCAATGCTGTGTGAGGAGCTGGACCTTGGCCTGCAGGACACCTGGGAGTCAGCCCTGACCCCCAGTCAGTGCAGGGGAACAGTGAGAGCAGGGCCCTGTCCTGGTGTTCAGGCTTGGATAAAGAATCTTCCTGTAAGGCTGCAGAACTGCCTGGGTGAAGGGATGGGGATAACAGAAGGCAGAGCGAGGGATTCTGCTGCACCTGGGGAGAACAGAGAGTCCAGAGAGGCAGGAGGATTGTCTGAGGCTTAGTGCAGACTGAGGGGAGCTGCTCTGTCCCTCTCTCCTGTTCCAGCTGCCCTGCACTTGCACCTTTCTGAAATCCACTTCCATGTTACCCTGGACAGCCAGGAGACACTGCTGAGAGCAGAGGATCCCTGGCACACAAAGTGGCTCCTGCCTTTACGAGATTCAGGATAGTGGGCTCAGTGCCAGCCCCCTAGGCTGCCCTGCCCAGAGCTGCCCGGGCACAGGGAGCTGGGACACCCCATTGCTGTGCTCAGCCTGCACAGGAGGAGCCCAAGGGGTGGGCCTGGCCCTGCAGCTGGAACTGCCATTGCAGAGAGCCCCTCAGCAATGCCAGCAGCACCTGGGCAAGGCAAGGAGAGAGAGAGAGCCGGGCCTGAGGAAAAGCCTTTCCCTGGCCAGCCCTGCGCAGCCCCTGCCAGGCAGCAGCAGGGCAGGACAGTGACCTTCAGGCCCTGGTCAGCACGGAATGGGCACATGGCTGCAGAGATGCCCTTCATCTCTGGGGCTGCTCTGCCGGCCCAGGAGGGACTGAGGGCCCTGAGCCCCCCGGGCTGAGGGCTGTGCTGGCTGCGAGGGGACACAAGAGCTGTGCTGCTCAGGGCAGTGTCTGCCCTGCAGGGCAGGCCCGGCAGGTGCCACATCTGCCCTGCAGCAGGGCTTCCCTCAGCACTGCCTCCCTCCCTGCCTGCCCATGGCTCTGCTGCTGGAGCTGTCCCAGCCCCAGCTGCTCCTGTGGCCCCGGGCTCCTTCCCTGCCAGAGCTGCCCGAGCCCAGCCCAGGCCCTGGGCCAGCCCTGCCCTGCAGCTGCGGGGCCCTGCAGGGATTAAAGAACAGCTCCCCCAGCCTGGGCACCATGGAAAGCTGATGCTGCATGGATCTGGAGGCTGGGCAGGTGCAGGCACTTGCTGAGGTGCCCAGGAATCCTCAGGGTGATGGTTTAAGTGTCTCAGGCCCTGATCTGCCCTGCACAGTTAATTTTCTATTGCCACCAAGCTGAGCCAGGAAAGTGGGAGCACAGATTCAGGAAAGCATAGACCCAAGCAGGAAACTCCTGCCCTGAATGAGCTCATGAAAAGTCACCCTGGGCATGAGCTGGAGCTCTGCACAGCCCTGGCTGCAGCTCCAGCTTCACCCCCTGCAGCCGTCCCTGGCAGCCGGAGCCGTCCTGCCCTGTCCCTCTGACGGTGCCCAGGGCAGCCCCGCTCTGCAGCACAGCCTCCCCCAAAGCAGAAAGAGCAGCAGTGCCATCCTTACAGTCACATCAGTCCTGTCCTGGTTCAGCTTCAGGAGATCCCTCCAGGAGCACAGGGGACATTGCCCTGCACCCACACACTCACCATGCACAGGGCTGTGAAGATCTTTCCCCAAGTGAAGTCTCAGCTCAATGTCTTCCCAATCCTGATTGCCTTCAGCCTGTCTCTGCCTGGCTCCTGTCCCCTCAGTGCCTGCAGACGGAGCCCTCAGCCCTGCTGGGCTGGGAGAGGAGCTGGGCCTGGGAAGAGCTGTTCCTTTAAAGCTCAGCAGCACAGAAACAGCACAAGAAATTTAATGAGCCTCTAGGGGATTTGGTGTTGTTTACATCAGACTCAGTCCCTGAGAGAGTCTTCAAAAAACTTCTCAAGAACTCAAATTTAAAATGAAATTCTGAAGTTTCTTGAAGTTTAAATGAGTCCCACTGATGGACACAACTGAGAAAGTGTCCCCAGGTTCCAGTTAGAGCAGAACACTGCAGGCAGTGATGACAGCTGGGGACAAACAAGGCCAAGGTGTCTCTGGTGCTGAGCAAAGCTGGATGTGTTTGAGGAATGCCAAGGGCCAAGGCCTGAGCCCCAGCCCCTGGCCAGGCAGATGCTGTCCCTCCCTCCTTGCTCAGGGCTCTTGCCGGGATGGGCACTGGCCTGTGGGGATGTGCAATGGCAAGGGCAGGAGCATGGGGCGGCCCCTGCCAGGCTGCTGAGCAGGGACAAGGAGGCAATGAGGCCCCAGGCCTGCAAGGGTCACTTGTCTCCTGCTCCTGCCTCAGGCCCAGGCCCAGCAGCCATGGCCAAAGTGCTGCCCAAGTTGGCTCTGGCAGGGCTGTCTTGCAGCTGCTGCCCATGCCTGTGCCCTGTGCAGCCCAGGCTGTCCCACGGTGTCCCTGCCCTGCGCCTCTGTCCCTGCAGGCTGTTGGCATCCCCCGGCTGCCCCACCTGGCTGGGCCCTTCCTTTGCTGACAGCTCTGCCTCCTGCCTGCCTCTGCCTGCCCACACAAAGCCTGGGGCTGGCCCAGGCTCCTTCTGGGGGATTTGTTGCACCAAAGCCCTTCCTGGGAGAGAAACTCCATTGTCTTTGTGAGACAGAGTAAAGATTTATTCTGAATTAGGTGAAGTGTCTGGAAGAGGTGAAGAGTCTGTGGAGCCAAAGCTGAAGAAAAGCCACATTTTAGAGACAACAAGGACACAGAGAAAGAAAAACAGAAATGACCACAAGTTCAATCTGCCCCAGACATAGAAATTCTTTTGATAAAGAAGAACTGGTGCTAAATGTCACACGGAATGAATATGTATGAACTTATTGTGAAACTGTATGCATATGCATTTGGAAGGGGGATAAAAGAAGACCCAAGGTCTTCAGAGGCACGCTTGCCTTTTTGGGGGCTTGCGTCCGGCGTGCGTCGTAATAAAAGCATACAAGGCTTTACAACTTTTACAAAGTTGTGAGGTTTCTTCTTTTCTCCGCAAAACATTTGTTCTGAATCTGGGCCTCCCCGGGTGCCCTTGGCATTAATTTGGGCTTTTTCTTGCTTTTCTCTACTATGTCAAAAGGCTTCACCGTCTCTGACACCACCCTTCAGTCCCTCCCAGGGTTCTCCTCTGCTGTCCTCAGTCCCCACCTGTTGGGAATTTCGCTGATCAGAGACTGGAAAAGCACAAGGCTGTTGCTAATTCCGAGTCCTGCACCTGCAAGACAGCGCGTCCTTGGGCCTGGCTGGGTATGATAACGAGTGGACAGAGAGACGTGGGAAATAGAGAACGTAGGCCCAAAGGAATGAGGGAGAATTGATGTTTCGTTTAACCAATAGATCGCTTGGCTCACAGAATATTCATGAGCTCATTACTTGCTGGATAAGTGTCTGATGCTCTCTTCAATAAACGGAACTTGCTGCTGACTCATATTGAGTGTCCGAGTTTTCCCTGCACCCGACAAATGGCTCATCCCCGACAAAGGTCTCATTCTGCGACAATTCTTCATTTATCAGCCCAATTTCCCCTTTTTTGTGTCGAAATTCCCTTTTTTCCCAGAAAAAAAATCCATTTTTTTGGACCCAAATTTTCCCTTTTTTCAGCACAAATTCCCTTTTTTTTAACCCAATTTACCTTTTTTGTTGCTCAAATTCCCCTTTTTGAGCCCAAACTTTCCATTTTTGGCCCCAAATTCCCCTTTTTTCTCTCCAAATTTCCTTTTTTTGGTCCAAATTCTTTTTGCCTGGACCCAAATTTCCCATTTGTGGGGCACAAATATCCCTTTTTGAGTCCCAAATTCTCTTTTTTTGGACCCAAATTTTCCCTTTTTTCAGCCCAAATTCCCCTTTTTGTTGCTCAATTTCCCTTTTTTGGGCACAAATTTCAATTTTTTAGTCCCAAATTTCCATTTTTCGGTCCAAACTTCCCATCTGAGCACCCAAATTCCCAGTTTTGGCCAAAATTTTTCCTCTTTTCACCCAAATTCCCTTTTTAGGTCCAAATTTCTCCTTTTTGTTGCTCAAATTCCCTTTTTTGAAGCAAATTCTCCTTTTTTCAACCAAAATTCTCCTTTTAGCACCCAAATTTCTCTTTTAGGAAAAAAATTCCCATTTTTGGACCCAAATTTCCCTTTTAGGACAAAAATTCCCATTTTTGGACCCAAATTTTCCCTTTTTGGGCACAAATTTCCATTTTCTTCGTCCAAATTCCACTTTTTTGGTCGAAATTCTCCATTTTTGGACACAAATTCTTCTTCTTGTCCCAAACTTTCCCTTCCTGGACCCAAATTCCCTTTTTTAGTCCCAAATTCTCCTTTTTGGACCTAAATTTTCTCTTTTTTCAGCCCAAATCTCCATTTTTTTAACCCAATTTCCCCTTGTTGTTGCGCAAATTCCCTTTTTTGTGCACAAATTTCCATTTTTTAATCCAAAATTCTCCTCTTTGGACCCAAATTTCCTCTTTTTTGGTCCAAATTCTTTTTTCCTTGACCCAAATTCCTATTTTTGGCTCCAAACCTCCCCTTAGTGCCCAAATTCCCATTTTTGGGCACAAATTCCCATTTTAGACCAAAATTCTCCTTTTTTGACTCAAACTTTCCCTTTCTGGTCCCAAATTCCTCTTTTTTCCTGCCTGGTACTTCCACTCCTGTCCGGGACTATATTTCCCATCATCCCCTTCGCTCACTTCTGCTACAAACCCCGCCCACTTCCCCCTCGGTACTCCCGCTCCTTTCGATACTACATTTCCCATCACGCCCTTTGCCAATTTCCGCTTTAAACCCCACCCACTTCCCCTCTGTACTCCGCTCCATTCCAGGACTACATTTCCCATCATCCCCTTTTTCAGCTTCCACTTTAAACCCCGCGCACTTCCCTTCTGTACTCCTGCTCCCTTTTCGGGACTACATTTCCCATCACCCCCTTCACCAACTTCCGTTATAAACCCCGCCCACATCTCCTTCAATTCTGAGGCGACTTCCGGTTCTGTTTCCCGCCACCGCTGCCATGTTCCTGCAGTGCTACAAGAACGAGCGCGGGGAGCGCATTTATACCCTCAAGGTACCGAGGGGATTTTGGGGCGATTTTTGCAAATTTTGGGCAATTTTGGGCGATTTGGGGGATTTTGGGGAGGGTTCTGAGGGGATCCGCGGGGTTTGGGTGCCTTGGAGCAGTTTGGGCGCGATGAGGGAGAGGTTGGGTGGGCTGAGGGGGGAATTGGGACTGGAGTTGTGAGGTGAAAAGGGGAAATTTGTTAGAAAAAGGGGGAATTTGGGAATAAGAAATGGGAATTTGGGACTGGAAATGGGGAAATAGGGACTAAAAAGAGAGAATTTGGGACTAAAAAAGGGAAATTTGGGAGAAAATAAGGAAATTTGGGACTAAAAAAGCGGAATTTGGGACTAAACAGGGGGGATTTGGGTCCATAAATGGGGAATTTGGGGCTAAAAAGGGAAATTTGGGTTTAAAAATGGAGAATTTGGGGCAAAAATGAGAAATTTGTACCAGAAAAGGAATATTTGGAACTAAAAAAAGGGAAATTTGGGACTAAAAAAGGGGGAATTTAGGACTAACAAAGAAGAATTTGGGTCCAAAAAAGGGAAATGTGTACCAGAAAAGGAGAATTTAGCACCAAAAAGGGCGAGTTTGGGTCCAAAAATGGGAATTTGAGTGCCCAGAGTGTTCTGAGTGGGAATTTGGGGGAATTTGGAGAATTTGGGGGGAATTTGGGACATTTTGGGGAAATTTGAGGGATTTTGGGTGTCCTGAGGGGGAATTTGGGGCATTTTGGGGGGAATTTGTGGGATTTGAGTGTCCTGAGGTGACAGTTTTGGGATTTTGGAGGAATTTTGGGGTATCCTGAGGGGGGAATTTGGCGGGAAATTTTGAGTGTCCCGAGGAGAGGAATCTGGAGGGAATTCTAAGGGTTTTAGGGGGATTTGGGGGGAGTTTGCTTGTCCTGATGGGGGATTTGGGGTGGATTTCGGGTAATTTGTAGGATTTTGCTGTGTTTTACAGCATTTTGTGTAATTTTCCCCTCAGAAAGTGTCCCCGGCCAGGCTCCCCACACGCTCGGCCCACCCCGCCCGCTTCTCCCCTGATGACAAATTCTCATGGCACCGCCTGGCCCTGAAACGGAGATTCAGGGTCCTGCTCACCCAGCGGCGCCGGGCTCTGCTCTGAGGGACCCCAAAAACCCAAAATCCCCCCAAAAACCCCCATGGAGCAGATGGAGCTCAGTCAAACCCGCTGAGCTGAACGGCGTGGGAGGAAAGGGTTAAACAGGAGAAAATTGTGAATATTAAAGGATTTGGGAGCTCGGAGCTGTCTGAGTGTTGGTGGTCAAATAAATTTGGGTTTCTTTCCTGGTTTTGGGGGGGTTTTGGGGTGTGGGAGGGAATTAATGGCGATCTGTGGGGCGCGGGGTACGATGGGAGTTGGAGGCATGGGTATAACGGGAGTCTATGGAGCGCGGGGGATGATGGGAGTTGTATGCGCGGGTATAATGGGATCAATGGGCCGCAGGGGTTGATGGGAGTTGTATGCATGGGTATAATAGGGATCTATGGTGATGCCGAATTTTGCCCCAAAAGGCGAGAATAACTGCCTAAGAGACTCAGCTTAAGTCAGATAAGCAGGAGGTATTTTATTGCGACACGTCGGAGAAATCACAAAATGGATTTCTAAGTTTCCCGTAACAAAGGCAAGCCTTTTATACAGTTTTGGATATAGGATTACATCAGATCATATACATAATCACATCTTTGCATAAATATTCATATGGGGTGTGGTGTAGGCGGAGCATGGGCAGGGATACCTCTTTTGAGGATCATCTTGGTGGTCGTTCTGGTTGCCTTCATCATGGGCTGGGGTCTCCTGATGAGTCTTCCTCCTTGAACCTTTGAACCCCTTTCCTAATTTGGCCAATTCCCGGTGTACTTGGCTTGGTCCCCATGGCTTGGCAAGGCTCTTAGGGTCAGTTTGACATTGTTGGCTCTGAACATGCTTAGCCCATCAGTTCCCCTGTCCCTCTCTTTCCTGTCATTGTGTTCCATGCTTTAGCCGATTTATTGCTCTATGTGTTTCCTAAATGCTATGCTTTCTTCAAATGCCTCACATTCTATGTTTTAACTCATTATTTCTTGAAGGCTATCTGTTTTGGGGCTTCAATGGAGTGCCGATGTAACAGGAGTCTATGGAGCGCAGGGGATGATGGGAGATATATGCGCTGGTATAACAGGGTTCTATGGAGAGCGGGGGAGGATGGGAGTTGGAGGCGCAAATATAATAGGGATCTATGGTGCGTGGGGGATGATGGGAGTCGTATGCACGGATATAATAGGGATCTATGGGGCGCGGATATAACGGGACTCTATGAGGCGTGACGGATGATGGGAGTTGTATGCACGGATATAACGGGACTCAATGTGGCGCGGAGGATGATGGGCGATGTAGGCGCGGATATAATAGGGATCTATAGGGCGTGAGAGATGATGGGAGGTGGATGCGTGGGTATACCGGGGCTCTATGGGGCGCAGCGCATGATGGGAGGTGTAGATGCGGATATAATGGGGCTCAAAGGGGCACGGGGGATGGTGGGAGTTGTATGCGCGCGTATAACGAGGGTCTATGGAGCGCATGGGTTGATGGGTGTTGCCTTCTGACGTAAGGCAAAGCGACCTTGTTTTGAGGAGCAGCACGGCGACCCAAACTCACCAGGGTTGCTCAGGCCAAAGAGCACGCAGATACCAATGTGGTAGATGCTCAAAGGCCTTTATTGTCTCATCTCGTGGGGTTTTATAGTCTAAGGGGTCTCTCTACGTCAGAGGGGGTCTGCAGTACTGTCTATGGTTAGTAAGGAGTGGAAAGTTACCAGCATTACTATCGTTAGGGGGAATACATTCCTAGTTACATTCCTAGGGTGATCTTTTATCTTAAGGGATTAGGGGAAATGGAATCCTGCCTTTCCGTCACATCGTGTGATCTTCCGATCGCCTGTCCCTATCTACCACATCTCCCCCCGCCTTTTTCCCAAATGAATGAGGAAGTCATATACATAGGAAATGAAATGAGGTATAGGGTTGTAATTCGACAAGGGAAAGGGGTTTGGTAAACCTGAGTAAGTTTTTGCCAGGCAAGTTTAGGAAATCTTGTGACTGGAAGTGTTCCCTGGTTGAACTCATAGCATTTGTTGCCGGCCTATGAACAGGATGTTGATCCGTTCTAGGTGGGTCTGAACTAATGAGACCAGCTTGTTCAGCAGGCATGGTCCGAAGGTGACAGCTAAAAGTAGCATTGCCAATGGACCTATTAGGGTAGAAATCAGGGTGGTTAGCCATGGTGATTGATTGAACCAGGACTCGAACCAACCCTGTTGGGCTTCCCTGTCTTTCTGTCTCTGAGCCAGTCTGTTTCGGAGTTCTGCCATGGAGTCTCGAATGACTCCCGTGTGGTCCGCATAGAAGCAGCACTCCTCTTTCAAGGCGGCACACAGGCCCCCTTGCTGCATGAACAGGAGGTCCAGTCCTCGCCTGTTCTGCAAGACCACTTCTGAGAGCGAGGAGACTGACTTCTCTAGCAAGGAAATGGATTTCTCAATCCTTTGCAGGCCCTCATCGATGGTCATTTGCAGCTGGGATAGTCCTTGGTGTTGGGTCGCTAGGGCTGAGACTCCTGTGGCCGTTCTGGCTGCTCCTAGGCCCAGCAGCATTGTGATAGTTATACTGTTATTACTTCTCTTTTGTGGAGCCGGCTGGGTTCCTCAAAAAGGTGATACACTTCTTCGTCTGAGTGGTACAGGACCCTAGGAACAATCAGAACTTGGACACAGAAGTCGTTAGAGTCATTGAATTTGGCAAGGAACACACACGGACTCTCTCCAGATCGCTGGCAAACCCACATCCCAGATGCGGATGGGACTGCCCACTTATTGTTTTTCCTGTCGGGCTTGACAACATCAGTGCAGACGCTGCCTTTCTGCCTAGCTAGGGTTGCATTGCCAAAGCATCTGCCCTGGCCTGTGACTTGACTCAGGGTGATTCCTTTGCGGGGGGTGTCCCATTTGCACTGGTGAGGGGCATCGGCTGTGGAGTAACTGAAGGGAGTGTTTAAAGCAACTCCTTCATAAAAGAAGGGTTTGACATAGTAACAAAGCCAACAGGATTTGGTTAGGTTAGGGTTGGATTCGTTCAGGGATAGAAAGGTAGCTTCTAGCATGCGAAGGATTGGGTCTGAGTCCAACCCGGCTGAATGGCCTGTCTGAAAGGCTTCCGCACGGCTGGTCGGGATATTGGTGACCTTTGTGGGCAAGGCTTTGGGGTAGGTTGCATTTCTCCCTTTCTGCGCGCTTTGAATCACTTTGTTGGGTCCGACCGCTCGGGGTGCCAATGGTTGGAGCCTGATAATTCGCACATTCACCCATTCTTTGACCCTTGAAGAACTACTGTCCACGTTCTGCCTATGGCCCAACTAGGGTGATCTGTCTGCAAAACCATGATGTTGTAGTCAGTGCATTTCCGAAATTTTAGGGACTTTATGGTGGTTTCGATAGCAACTTCCCTGGAGGAGGACGGGTGTTTTGCAGCCGGTGGGTGCCCAGGTGAACTGTAAGAATTTGTCGGGCTCTTGTGGATCCCACCCAGGCCCTGACGGTCTGGCATCTGTAACTATGGTTTCGCAGCCCCAGTGCCCACAATATCCCCACCCTGGGTGATTGCAGTAGCTTTTTCCTAGGTTTGAAGCCGGGCACCAGTAGGATAGGTACATGTGTGTGGCGTGTGGGGAATAGGGGTCCACCTTTGGTTGTCCTGGAAACAGGTCAGTAATGCGGAGCACGAAGGATGGGCTGTTCGTTGTGGTGATTTCTTTGAGCACCTTGTCACTACTAAGTGTCGCATTACCCACCTGAATGGCCGATGGGGTAGTGGTCTGGGCTGACTTGCCATCTGGCAACAAACCCCAACAGCAAAATCACACAGAAACACCCTTGATGGTTGGGTCTCACCCGTGCGGGTCTCTCCGGCGGTGCCTGGCGGCTTGGTGGTCTGTCACTTTCCTCTGGAACGGGGATGTACGCGTCACGCGGACGTTCCATGAGCATGTCCTGTAAACAGAAACTCGCAATTCTCGTCAGTCTCATTCTGCTCGTTTTGAAGGTCGGGCTTGATTGACTTAAGTGGACACCACATGATTTTGCCATCCTTTTTGACAGCTGCGTACCCTCGCCCCGTGTGCATCAGCCTCCAGCCCCGTTCCCATTCGCCTAGATAGTTTCTCTTTACCACCAGCGGGCCCTCCTCTAGCGCTCGGGTGGCCCAGTATTTTTGAATGGGACTGTTTGTTTCATCTCCCCTAGGGAATTGGTTCAGTGCCAGCAAAGCGGTTGCCAGTATACGCGCCTGATCTTCTGGGGAATGGAATTGGCAAAGCCCTCTGCTTTCGCCAATACTTCTATCTTGGATTTCAGGATCTGATTTGCTCTCTCAACTATGGCCTGCCCGGTACTGTTATATGGGATACCTTGCACTAATGTGATGCCCCATTTTGAGGCGACTTCCTGTACTGGTTCGGAGGTGAAATTGGAACTGTTGTCAGTTTTAATCTACTTGGGGATACCAAGCCAAGCAACAGCTGTCAGCCAGTGCTGAATTGTGGCCTTGGAGTTAGTTTTGTGGTGCTGTGTGGCTATGATCGTTTTGCTAGAAGTGTCTACTGACACTGCAAGCCATGCTCGGGGCTTCAGCAGTTGACACAAGGTGAAGTCTGACTGCCAGATCTGTGAAGGCTTGAGACCTCTCGGGTTGACCCTACAGGTCCATTGGGGTGACTTCTGGCAGTGAGGGCAGGTGGCTACCACATGTTTTGTGTCCGCTGTCGGGATTTCGCATCTCTTCGCCAGTGCTTTGGCTCCGATGTGGAGCGACTCGTGCAGTTTACGAGCTCTTTGCAAGGTCCATACGCCTTTTGCTGCAGTGTCCGCTTTGTTGTTGCTGATCTGGAAGTAGCCTTTGACTGAGTCGTGGCTGTTGATGTGGATGACTGACACGGTGCCTTGTCGCGAGGAGAGTGCTTCTTCCAGCATTAGGGCTGCTGCTGATGTTGACACACCTGGTCCTGCTATAGCTAGGCAGAGCCTTGCCACGAATATAAAGTCTGTTACAATGTTGAGGTGTTCATCTTGGAAGAGTCCATACGCCAAGACCACTGCTGCTGCCTCCAGTTGTTGCACTGACAGTGTGGTGCCACACGCTTTGACGCAATGCCATTGTTCTCCTGCCTGCCACACTGCTGCTGCGGTTGAAGTCATGGAGGAAGCATCTGTGAAGACCGTTGGTCCTGGCTGCGGTCAGTCCTTGACCTTTGGCGGCATGTCCATGTCGACTACAGTCAGCAGCTGAGTCCAGAGTGGTCTGGAGGAGTAGGAGATTTCTCCTCCGAAGCCGGAGAGAGCAAGGGCCAGGTACTCCGATATTGTGGCTGACTCCGTGGTCGTCTGCTTGCAAAACGGAAAGTGGATGCTTGTTGGCTCTGTCCCTAGGTGTTTCAAGGCGAGTTTCCTGCCTTTTATGATGAGGTTCGCGATGCATTTGATTCCTTGGGAAAATGCACGAGCGGGTCTTCCGAGGACCACCCATTGGATTGGTCGGGACTTTTCGGAAGGTTCGTGCGCCAGTGCTCCCACTCCCCCCTTCGGTGTAAAGTGGATGTATAGTCCAGTGGCACGGCTGGGTTCCTCCTGGCAAGTGTGCCAGCGGACATCTGGCTTTCGATGAAGTCGAGGGGGCTCATTGCTTACGGTGTCAGCTCCTTGGGTTCCCACGGGTGCTTTCCTTTCAGGAGGTCATACAGAGGGTCCATGACCTCGGGAGGAATTAGGACGATATTGCAAAGCCACTGCAGCGATCCCACCAGGCGTTGCACGTCGTGGAGTGTTTTGATGTCTCAACGGAACTTCACCTTCAGGGGGGTCACGTAGGAGCTTGTGATCCCCACTCCCAGGAAGGTCACGCGGGGTCCTCTCTTGATCTTTGCGCTCGCGATCTCAAAGCCATTGGCCTGAAGGGTTTCCGTGATTGTGGACACCAGGTGATCTGCGTGGCTTGCCGTTGGCGCAGCGACTAGGATGTCGTCCATGTACTGAACGATGGTGGCGGTGGGGTAGGAGTGTCGGACTGGCATCAGTGCTTTGTCCACGGTGATTTGGCATATGACAGGGCTGTCCACTAGGCTCTGTGGCAATACTCGCCGTTGGAAGCGGAGGTTGGGCTGCTCGCTGTTTCAGAATGCCACGGAAAAGGTGAATCCTTCTCTATCCTCAGGGTGCAGGGGTATTGAAAAGAAACAGTCCTTGATGTCCAGCACTGCGCACGTCTGCCCTGTGGCGATGGCTGAGTTCGTGGGTAGCAGTGTCTGGACTGGACCCATGGGTCAGATTGTTTTGTTCACTTCTCTCAGGTCGTGGACGAGGCGATAACGTTCTCCAGACCTTTTGGGGATCACGAATACAGGGATGTTATATAGGCTGATGGAGCGTTCTATGTGACCCTTTCGCAGTTTGCGGTCGACCAGTTCCAGCAAGGCTGCCGCTCGAGGCTCTGTCAGGGGCTGCTGCTCGACCCATACGGGGTCTGATGAGTTCCAAGTCAATTTTATTGGCAGCAGAGGGTGTATGGCAGTGGCCCTCAGGATAAATTTGTAATCCTGAATCCTAGCATGGAAAGAACGTCCCTTCCTAACAGGGGTGGAGAATTTTGCAGGATGTAGGGATAAATTGTGACTGTCTGTTCTGGTCCCTTTTTCGTGTGAAGTGTTATAGCCACCAGCTGGGTGCTTTTCCACGCCCAGGACTGCCCTCCCTCTCCGTTTACTGGAGGGACTTCTTTGAATTGCCAATGTCCGGGCCAATGCGCTTGGGGAAAAATCATGCAGTCTGATCCCGTGTCCGCCCAGAACTGAAACCCTATGACGTGGGGATCCTGACTGCCATAAAGGCGGCATGTCCCCCACACCATCAGGGGTTCCTTCCCTATTTTCATGGCCAAGGCCACCCAGTGATCCCACTCTGGGGCGTCCCCTGCTGGTCGTGCGGCACCGGCGTGGCTTGTGGCGTTGGGGGTTCAGAAAGTATTACTGGCGGTGTTGCACAACTCTGCCATTGTGCTGTTGGCTGGAATGTAAAACTGACTGCTCCCTGTGGGGGCATGGGGTATGAGGGTCCCCTGCCCCACTGGCGGTTGCTGTAGCTGGGCCGCTGCATGTTCCAGGTGGGAGGAGGCTGGACACGGCCCGGCTGCCCCCCTCCCTCTCCCGTTTCCCTGAGGCCTGGATCTGCATTCCTTTGCTAAATGCCCCTTCCTTTCACATGCCCAGCACGGTCCCCTAAGTCCCCCTTGGCGTGGTGGAGCAGCTGCTGATGAGCGTCTTGGCTGGGGGCAGTTTACTGCCAAGTGGCCTGCCTGGCCACACTTAAGGCATGCCATCACACTGGTTATTGCAGTGTGAACTGCTACTTGAATGGGAGCTAGGTGCTCCCCCTTTGCAACGTGTCTGATCATGGCAGCTGCATTAGACCCCTGTAGCAGTGATCTTAAGATGTCCTTGGTGGCTGAGTTGCATTGCTGGCGTAGGCACTCAGCCAGCACAGGACCCTTTGCCTCTGAGGATAATGAAGAGGAATCTAATCCTGGGGGCTCCGGGGGGTCTGGGCTCGGACTTGGGGAGAGGTGGAACGCGCCCGGCCCCCACCTTCCATCAGATCGCTCTCAGAGGCGGTTTGCGTCACAGCTCCTCCCCCCAGCTTTGGTGTGGCTAATAAACATGTACGCGAGGCTTTCCACGTCTCCTGTTCTTCTAACGCCTTGTGTACGGCCTCTTCTACTTTCCCCCACGCTTTGAGGCTTTCACCACTGCCTGAGGACTTAGTGTCCTCTGGTAAGGCTGCAGTGCACTTCTTGCACACTTCCGAATATATTTACCGGACGTTCGATCGTGCCCAGCTCTAGGAGCCTTGCAATAGCAAGATTAAAATTCCTGAGCTCACATTTAATTCCCCATTGCTCATGCGTCTGAATTACGACCGTCGCTTTGGATTCCATGGTCCACACTGGTCTGGGGGCGTCCCCCCCGCTGCACTAGGCCAGCTGTGCAGCCGCCATCCTCTGTCCAGGCGAATCCCCATTCCCTGGGCGCTGATCGGCTCCCGGGTGTCGGCACCAGTTGTTGCCTTCTGATATAAGGCAAGGCGACCTGGTTCTGAGCAACAGCACGGCGACTCACTCTCCAGGGTTGCTCGGGCCAATGAGCACACAAATACCAATGTGGTGGACGGTCCAAAGGTGTTTATTAACTCTTCTCCTGGGGTTTTATAGTCTAAGGGATTCTCTACGTCACAGGGGGGTCTGCCTCTACTATCTATGGTTAGTAAGGAGTGGAAAGTTACCAGGGGTTGAAAGTTACTGGGTGTGGAATGGAAAGTTACTGACACTACTGTTAGGAGGCTACTTTCTAGGGTTATCTCTTATCTTAGGGGAACAGGGGGTCCTGCCTTTCCGTTACATCGCATAAACTTCCAAACGTCTGTCCCTATCTACCACAGTGGAGAAGCTTTTTCCTCTTAGAGAAGTCCCCATGGGTGGGATACGTGGGGGACTTGGGTTTGTGAATGCCCCATTAACAGCCACTGAAATTCGAGGCTTTGAAAAGGAGTTAGGGAACTTAGTGGAGGATGCAGTAGGTATATCGAACCAAGTAGACCAATTTCTAGGCCCCAACATTTACACCTGGGGAGAGCTGAACTCTATTTTTAAAATTCTGTTCAGCACTGAAGAAGTAAGGATGATCAGGGCCACAGGAATGCGGATCTGGGAGTGAGAAAATCATGTAGGAGATCCCAGTGACCAGAAATTACCCTTACAGGACCCTGAGTGGGACCCTAATGAAAAGAAAGATAGAAGGAATATGGAAGAGTATAGGTCCCTGATGGTTAGAGGAATAAACTAATCAGTTCCCTGAAGTTATAACACAAAAGTAGCTTTTGATAACATGCAAGAAAAGGATGAAACCCCAGCTACCTGGCTTAATAGATTAAAGAGGAACTTCTAATTATATTCCAATAGAGATCCTGATAGCTCTGAAGGCCAAGTACTTCTAAAAGTGCAATTTCTTACAAAATTGTGGCTGGACATACGGAGGAAGTTAGAGAAAATGGATGACTGGCAGGAGAAGGGAATAAAAGAACTGTTAAAGGAAGCTTTAAAGATATATTTAAGGAGAGAAGAAGAGAAAACTAAAGCTAAAGCTAGAATCATGGTAGCTGTAGCCAGGGAAAGTCCAGGGGTAAAGAGATCAGCAGGGACAACCATCGAGAATCAGTGAAAATGGACGAAAGTCCTCCTTTGAAACACCCAAAGATAAACCTATACTACCTCCATGGATGGATACAAACAAGAGACCAGGGGCACCACTGAGCGACAGGAAATGTTATTATTGTGGAGAGATAGGACACATAAGAAGGGATTGCAATAAACTCTCTTTGGATGAGGCAATGGTAAAAGAACAAGAGGCTCTTGAGAGACTCCTGAGGGATGACAACAAGGGGTGTCAGGGGCTTTACATGCTACAGGACCCAGTGTACCATCAAGAAGAGCCTCTGGTAAACTTTGAAGTTGGTCCCCAAAGTGAGGAATTTGAATTTTTAGTTGATACCGGAGCAGATAGATCAAGTATAAAGGAATTACCCGCAGGAGTGACGACTGGAAGAAAGTTCTGTGAGGTGATGGGAGCAGAGGGAAAACCATTTAGAGCCTCCATAGCTGAAAACGTAGAAATTAAAGGAAACAGAAGGCAGTGTGTGGCTGACTTTATCTATTTACCTAATCTAGAAAGTAATTTAGTACGAAGGGACCTACAAGTCTCATTAGGAGTGGGGATTATCCCAAAGGATGGGAGAATGATAGTCCAGATCATGAAATTGATATCAGGAGATACAGAGCAGATAAACCAGGAGGTTTGGGCAGGAGAAGGAAAGAGGAGCTATCTAGACATCCCACCAATAAGAATTGAAATGCAAAAAGGAATTCCTCCCGTTCAAGTAAAGCAATACCCAAGGTCTATTGAGGGAAAAAAGGGACTGACCCCTGTGATTGAGCAGCTATTAGAGGAAGGTATCCTGGAGCCGTGTATGTCTCCCCACAACACCCCTATTTTAGCAATCAAGAAGGCAGATGGAAAATAGCAATTGTTCCAAGACTTAAGGAAACAAAATAAGAGAACTATAACCAGGCATCCAGTGTTCCCAAATCCCTACACCATCTTGAGTCAGATCCCAAGGGAGCATGCCTCGTTTACTATTATAGATTTAAAAGATGCATTTTGGGCATGTCCTCTTGCTGAGGAATGTAGGGATTGTTTCGTGTTTGAGTGGGAACATCCAGAGAAGAGGAGGAAACAACAATTAAGGTGGACGTGCCGACCCCAAGGATTTACCGAGTCCCCAGATCTCTCCGGGCAGGCCTTAGAAGGGCTTTTAGAACAATTCAACCCTG
Source organism: Melospiza melodia melodia (assembly GCF_035770615.1). NCBI lineage: Eukaryota > Metazoa > Chordata > Aves > Passeriformes > Passerellidae > Melospiza > Melospiza melodia. Next base: position 8,032,468 of record NW_026948659.1, on the reverse strand, counting down.
AGAGTGAAGTACAAATTCTACAATATGTAGATGACTTATTAATATCTGGAGAGGAACAGAATAATGTCAGGGTAACAAGTACATGCCTTTTAAATTTCCAAAGAGCAAAGGGTTTAAAAGTATCTCAGAATAAATTGCAATTTGTGGAAGCGGAAGTTACTTGTCAGGGACACATAACTGGTAAAGGTTATAAGAAATTAAGTCCTGAAAGAAGTTCAGGCATACTATCCATACCAGCACCAAAAACTAAGAGAGATGTCAGAAAACTATTAGGCTTATTTGGGTACTCTAAGTTATGGTTAGATCAATATACCCAAAGTGTAAAATTTTTATATGACAAATTAGTAAACCCTGACCCAATAGAATGGAGAAATGAGGATGACAAAAAACGAAATAATTTGAAAGATAAACAAACCTCAGCACCTGTCCTAAGTTTGCCCAATCTGGAAAAAGAATTTGACCTATTTGTAAATACTGAAAAAGGAATTGCATATGGGGTGGTAGCCCAAGAGTGGGGAGGGTGTAAGAAACCAATAGCTTACATCTCCAAACTGCTAGACCCGGTAGCTAGGAGGTGGCCCGCCTGTATTCAAGCTGTTGCTGCAGCAACCACCTTAATTGAAGAGACTCAAAAACTGACCCTGCGATGTAAAATAAGAATCCATACACCACATGATCTAAAAACAATTTTAAGGCCAAAGAGCCAAGAAGTGGCTTACTGACTCCAGAGTATTAAAGTATGAAATATTAGATGCTGATAACCTAGAGCTGGTAACCTCTAAAACTCTAAATCCAGTGCAGTTTCTCTCTGGAGAGCCATTATTAGAACTAGAGCATAACTGCTTGGAACTAGTGGACTTTCAGAAAAAAGTTAGGGAAGATCTAGAAAAGATACCTCTACCTTATGGAATAAAATTATTTACTGATGGGTCTTGGAGAGTAGTCGAGGGAAAAAGGATGTCCGGATATGCAATAATTGAAACTACAGAAAAGGAAGACATGAGATTTACCAAGAAGGGCAAACTGCTTCTAATTGGTCAGCTCAGTGTTGTGAAATCTATGCCTTAAAGAAGGGACTTGACTTATTGGAAGAGGACCAAGGGACAATTTACACTGACTCACGGTATGCCTTTGGGATCGTTCATACATTTGGAAAGATTTGGGAGGAACGTGGGTATCTGAACTCCAAAGGAAAAAACTTAGTGCACACAGAACTGATAAGATCAATATTAGAATCTCTAACTAAACCTGCAGAGATTGCAGTGGTACATGTTAAGGGACATCAGAAAGGGGATACCATCGAGGAGAAAGGGAATCAGTTAGCTGACCAAGTGGCTAAGGAGGCAGCGTTAAACCCACGGGAGCCAGTGAAATTACTCAGGTTAAACAAAGTGTTGGGTGCAGAAAGGAAACGAAAACTAGTATTCAGTGAGAAAGAACTAAAAGCAATAAAAGAATTAAAAATGCATTGGGGGAACCAAGGGGAGTGGTTGACACCAGATGGGCGTAAATTTTTAAATAAAGCCCTAGGCCAGAAAATGTTAACAGAGATACAATACAGGAATTAACCCATTGGGGGAGTCCAAGGGTTATGTGATCACTATTTAAGAGAAAACTTATGTATCGGAATACATGAGGTAGCAAAAGCAGTAACTGAGGGGTGCATAATTTGCCAAAAACTAAATCAAAAAGTGATGAGGCAGACCATACGACGGGGAAAAGAATTAGCCCAAAGACCATTCCAAAACATTCAAATAGACTTTACTGAAATGCCTGCTGTACAGAGTTGCAAACACTTATTGGTAATAGTTGACCACCTCACTCATTGGGTAGAAGCCTTTCCAACTAGAAAAGAGACCGGAAAAGCACTACTAGTAGCCAAGATTATCTTAGAATTCTAACATCAATCCCCAATACGGGTTGGTGAACAATATTGATTCAGATAGGGGACCACACTTTATCGCACAAGCATTACATAAAATAATTGAGGCTTTAGGAATACAACGGAGATTACATACCCCATGGCATCCCCAGAGCTCTGGGAGGGTAGAAAGAATGAATAAAACCCTCACAAATATATTAACAAAATTAATTGCAGAAATGTAGATGAACTGGCTCAAATGTCTACCCCTTGCCCTTTTAAGGATCAGGACAGGACCCTGATCAGATATAGGGGTTCCACCCTATGAAATGATGTTTGCACTCCCATTTTTTATGACTCCATATAGTAGTGGGGACTATTTAGAAGGGGAAACAGCTAACCGAAAGTAAATAGAAACCATTGGAAAGACCCTAGAGAGTCTGAGAAAAAGAGGATATCTTCCCCAAACTTCCCCCCTTGATACAGATGTGCACCAAATAAGTCCAGGAGACTGGGTACTAATGAAGTCATGGAGCAATACCCCATTAATTCCAAAATTTGAAGGATCCTTCCAGGTATTACTCATGACACACACTGCAGGAAGGACACGAGAAAGAGGCTGGACTCACATCACTCCAGTCAAAGGACCGGTACCACCCCCCCAACAGCAGACTGGATCCAACAGCACCAGCTACAGACGCTTCCACGTGGGTTGCAAACCCAAACTCGGACAATCTCAAAGTTACCTTTAGAAAGAGACCAAAGGTTGCTTAGAAAGACTGATAAAAGCAAAAGAGACTAATATATTAAAATTGTTATACGTTTTATTCAAGTCTTTATTATTTATTGTTTTTGTTGTTGACTTATGAATGTAGAATTTTTAGTTTGTGTTGGAGCCTTCATTTGTTTTGGAGAATATTATGCTATTATTGGATTAGAGATTAGAGTGAACATTTTGTTAACTGTTTGGTGTAAAGATTTCATATATTATCTTGAATATAGAGAATGGGTTCCTCCATCTCTTTTAAACTGTTCAAGGTTACAAGCTGAAGAGTTATAAGAATTAAATGTTAGTATGATAGTTAAGTTCAAAAGGCTCAATAGAGTTCTAATAATCTATTTTTCTCCAAGGAAAACCCTGGGGGTTTCAAACCTTCTCTCCTACAGAATATTCCTCAGGAGCTATTAAATTGATAGAAAGTGGGAGGAAAGAGAAGGGAGAAAGTTCCCCAATCCTGAGAGGCACGGCCAGTTGAGATCATGGCAATGGTTCATACTGGACTCTTGGGAGGACTGGTGTTATTCCTGTTTATGGAAAGTATAGGGAGTAAGTCTTAATTTGAAGTGTTGGTCTGTTGTTAAACATTGAATGTTAGAGTTCTAGGACTTGCCTTTAGTTGCCATTGTTAAATGTTGCTATATTACCCTCTCTTTGTATCTCTCCTCATCATACTCTCTATTTGTACCCCATGTTAGGGTGCTGCTAAACATTGAATGTTAGAATTCTAAGACTTTCCTTTAGTTGCCGCTGTTAGATGTTACTATTTTCCCTTGTATTTGTATCTCTCCCCGTCATACTCTGTATTTGTACCCCTTTCCCTCTCACCCGGGATTTGTATCCATTCCTGTGGGGAACCACTTCCCCTGCTCCCCTGCTCCCAGGAGGACTTGCACCCGGACTGAATTCAAATGAGAGGCTGTGGGAACTATATGAACCCTCTCAAAACAACAAACCAGCGCATAAACTTTGACTTTAACCCACCAGAACCACACTAAGTCACCCACTCTAGACCAGAGCTGGATTCCATCCTGTCACCATAATTTTGATAGTACCCAGCTTGAAAGATACCCCTGGACTACGAGCCAACATCACCTTCCCAAGGACTCTCGTGAGGACGGAAGCCCCAGCTGTGCGGAAAGACAAAGCTGCACTCCTCCTCCTCAGCGTTGTCCAGTGGGAGCAGTGGCAGTGTGCACGACCCCTCGGGTTCCCCACCCAGAGCTGACTTTAATAAAGGCCTTTTAAAGGAGCTGGTCTCCTGGCCCTATTTATCACAGCTGGCAGGGGCTGCAGGTTGATGCCATTTGTCCTTGCTGCCCCTCACATCCCCCTGGCCCACCAAGAGCCCCGAGGCAGCCGTGAGGGACAGGCCCTGCTGGCCCAGGCTGGGCTCAGGGCTTGGCCTTTCTGCTTCCTGCAGCCAAGCCAGGCCTTGCTCAGCATTGCAGTTCCCTGCTCAGAGCCGTGGGCTCCCTGCAACCCTGCCCTCAAGGATCTGCTCTCACCAGGCCCTGGGCAGCCTTTGGCACTCCCTGCCCTCCCTGGGGCCCAGCCATGCTCCAAGGCACTTGGAGTTTTGCTGCTGACTCCTTGAGCAGCTTCTCCATCCTTCTCTGCATGCCTGAGGCTCCTGGAGCCAGCCCCAAATCCAGCGTGGGGCTGATTAAAATACGGAAAGGCCTCAGGAGCTCTTTGTCTCCCTTCCATTGTCTTTGAGTCTCCAGGGCTTGTGCAGGGATTGGAGTCTGTTTGGAGTTGTCTTCGGGAGGGAGATTCCAAAAAGCACCTCCTGATTGGTTTTTAATCAAGGGTGCATTTTATTATTTTTCAGTTCATTGAAGAGGTGACAGAAGCGTTCCCCAAGTGATCTTGATGCTGATTGTCTCCTTAGGAGGTCTGGGCATGGATAAAAATGAGCCACTTGCAGGCTGAGCCTGTTTGGACAACCTGACCCGCACCCCCAACCTCACTGAGATCTCAAAACATCCAAAAATGTTCATGCAGTTTATTAATTTTTATTCTGTAATGCATTATTTAATGTTAATATTTTATTATTTATATATTTATTATATGTGTTTATATTTATAACTACACTATTGGTTTTTATTAGCTAGTCTTTATATAGAAAAAATCAAGGCATTTTTAGTAGCTGAGAAAATGAATGCTCAATGTTTCTAAGTAAGGCAATTCCCTTTATTAAAAGTGCATATTAAATGGCTCTATGCAGATATTTACCACATGTATTTTGATGTATTGATTAGTAGTGCTGTATTAACATTTTAATACTAATTGTAGTCCTGCAATTAAAAGGTAGCTTTTGTAGTTAAAATAGGAACTATGTTAGTGGGATTTTTAAGAACGGAATGAGGCACTACAGCAGATAGCAGCCCCAGGACACCTAAATCTTTAAGAGAAAAATAATTTTTTGCCCTCTTATCAGAAGAAACAAACTTCTTCCCGCCTCAAAGGTGCTGTTCAGATTAGAAGCAAGAATTTGATGATGACCAGACAGAATCCTCTATTTGACTGGAATTTATACACCATATATGAAGTCTATGACTATGCAACGGGCTATTGGCTTAAGGGTTAATCCTTTGATAACGGGTGTCCTTTACTGGGCTCGTAATGCCCAGAAAAAGGTACCTGGATGTCCGTAACTCTTTCTCTTTATTGTCTCACATTATCCCAATTCAAATTGTCCAAATTATTATTACTCAAATTGTATTAGTATTTTGATAACCATTCTATTAGTATTAAACTTTTAAAATTTTAAAAACAAGTAATTGTGGTTTTTCCCACCTTCATTAATTAATTAAGTTCTAGCAGTAATTTATTTATTCATCTTTCTGGTAATTACATACATTTGAACTCTTTTTGCCATCTGCTTAAAATTCTTTTTACAATACGGGGCCGGGGGGGAGGGCAGGTGAGGGCACCTTGGAGCCCATGGAGACGTTTCGGGAACACATTTGGGGCAGTTTTGGGGCTGGGGAGGGAATTCAGAGGGAACTTGCGGGTCTGGAGGACACTTGGGGGAGCAGGGTGGGGACTTGGAGGGGCACTCAGGGATTCTGAGGGACAGTTCAGGGTCCGGGGCAGCACTTGGGGGTGCAGGGGGGCCCTTGGTGGTCAGGGAGGGGAATTTGGGGCCCTTCAGGGTCCGGGCGGGCCCTTGGGTGACTCGAACAGGGCTCTCTGAGCGCGGGGGGTGATGGGATTTGTAGGCGCAGTATCATACTGTATAACGGGGCCGCGGAGCATCACTGGAGTTCGAGGCGGAGCTGCAATGGCTCTCGGTGGGGCGCGGGGAACGACGGGAGAAAAAGTCCCGGCTGGAATAGCGCCGGACGTTTTCCGCGGAGCATCATGGGAGCTGTAGTCCCGAAAGGGGCTCGAACACGATATTTGGAGATCAGAGAAGGCTCTTGCGGGACACTTTTGTGTCCGAGCCGCGACTTGAGGCCCTCGAGGGGAACGTAAACGTCTTTGGAGTCCTTGGGAGGAGGTCTGGGATCTCTAACCGGGCTCTTTAGGGCACGGGTCACAGCAGGAGTTTTAGGCACGGGACTGTGTTCTGAGGGGCTCTGGGGCCGCGGAGGATGAGAGGAGATGAATTCCCAGAAGTGGCTGTACCGGGCATCTGTGGGGTTGGGAGCACTCAGAGGATCCGGGGACGCTTTTGAGGGGGTCCGGAATGGGCGCTGAGGGGGCACTGAAGGATCCTGGAGGGTCTGGGGGACACTTATGGGACACATAAGGGCGGATCCCGGTGATTTTTGGAGCGCAGGGCATTACAGGAGTTGTAGTCCCTACTTATATGGGGCTCCTTTCGGCCGCGGGGGATGATGGGAGATGTAAGCAAAAGAAATACGGTGCCTATTTAGGCTCCGCCCCCAGGTGCGGATCCCAGGTGCTGATTGGTTGGAACTGCTGATGGGCGGGAGGCTTGGCAAATGGGATGCCTTGTAGGTGGGAATAGCCAAAACACCCTCATCCAGTCCCTTCCACTACAGCCCAGTTCATTCCCAGTACAGACCAATATAACCCCAGTAAAGTCCATTTCATCCCAAGTAGAACCCAGTTCAACCCCAGTGCCCCTCCAGTTCCTCCCAGTGCAGCCCAATCTATCCGAACACACCCGAGTTCATTGCCAGTTGTTCCCAGTTCCTCCTAATGTCATCCACAGGATGCCCCAGTGTCCCCCAGTCTTCCCTGCAATATCCCCAGTGTCCCCAGTTTCTCCCAGTATCTCCCAGTGTCACTCCCAGTATGTTCCAGTGTCTCCCACAGCGTTCCCAGTGTTCCCCAGTATGTCCCAGTCCTCCCCAGTGTTTCCAAGGACAGTTTAATTTCTCTCGGTGGCCATGGCAGCCAAACCCAGCAGTGGGGTCAGTGCAGTGCCCATGGCCACAGCCCCTTGCAGTGGCCCAGTGCAGCTTGGGCTGATGATCCACCCTCACAGCTGGCCAGGGGCAGTTCTGCAGTGCCTTTGGTGGCACCTGGGGCTGGCACACAGCTGAGCAGTGTGTCTGTTTGCAGTGGGGAAACTCAGGAGGTTCAGATTGCTTCAAAAATCCCCAAAAAGGGAAAACCCCTCTTAGGCTGAGTGCAGCCAGCTCTGCAAGCACAGCAGGTCCCAGGGGAGTGAGGAAAGACAGGATGGGGCTGGGCAATGTGGAGCAAGGTTGTCCACACTGGGTCAGAGCTCCAGGCACAGCTTCTGTGAGCAGGCCAGAGCTGGTGAGGAGAGACCCTGGGTCAATATCAATCACAGAATTATGCAACCAACTTTGCTCTAAAGAGAAATAAAACAAAATATAACCTTTAAAATAGGAATGTGTATTTCTTACAAGGTCCTTGAAATCTTTCTCCATAATTGGACTAGGAAAATTTTAATGATCTCTCAGGGCTTTGACGTTGTTTACATCAGACTCAGTCCCTGAGAGTGTCTTCAAAAAACTTCTCAAGAACTCAAACTTAAATTTAGACTTCAAAGTTCCTTGAGGTTTTAATGGGTTCCACTGAGGGACACGACTGGGAAAGTGTCCCCAGGTTCCAGTTAGAGCAGAGCACTGGAGGCAGTGATGACAGCTGGGGACAAACAAGGCCAAGGTGTCTCTGGTGCTGAGCAAAGCTGGATGTGTTTGCGGAATGCCAAGGGCCAAGGCCTGAGCTCCAGCCCCTGGCCAGGCAGATGCTGACCCTCCCTCCTCTCTCAGGGCTCTTGCCGGGATGGGCACTGGCATGTGGGGATGTGCAATGGCAAGGGCAGGAGCATGGTGCGGCCCCTGCTAGGCTGCTGAGCAGGGACAAGGAGGCAATGAGGCCCCAGGCCTGCAAGGGTCACTTGTCTCCTGCTCCTGCCTCAGGCCCAGGCCCTGCAGCCATGGCCAAAGTGCTGCCCAAGTTGGCTCTGGCAGGGCTGTCTTGCAGCTGCTGCACATGCCTGTGCCCTGTGCAGCCCAGGCTGTGCTACGGTGTCCCTGCCCTGCGCCTCTGTCCCTGCAGGCTGTCGGCATCCCCCAGCTGCCCCACCTGGCTGGGCCCTTCCTTTGCTGACAGCTCTGCCTCCTGCCTGCCTCTGCCTGCCCACACAAAGCCTGGGGCTGATTCCAAAAGGGTTCATTCGATTTTTACCCTGCCTGTGAACTTTGAGCACAGGAACAAGGCATGCAGGGGCTGCTTTCCCAGCAGGGATGGTTGGAAGAGAAAACTAAGACCCCTGGCCTATGGGTGCAGGGATAGGGAAAACAAGGAGTGAATCTGGGAACTTGGGGTGGGTTTAATGGAAATGGGTAAATTGTAATTCACATTCAGGGACTGTATATAAGCAACATCCTGGCAGAATCTCATGTCCATGTAAGTTTAGAAGTTATCCCATGTTGCACCTAAGACCTGAATAAATGATGCCCAAATGAAGACCAACTTAGTGTTAAGGAGCCTTATTCTGATGTTTTGGTCATTTGGTGACAGCAGAGGCTGACAGACCCAAGGAGTCTGCTGTGACACTGTGGAACCCCATGGAACAAAGGGTCCATTGTGACAGAGCAGAACCCCATGGAATCAAAATCCATTTTGGCACACTGGGGCCACATTGAACCAATAGTCCATTGTGATACTAAGGATCCAAGGAGACCATTGTGACCCTGAGAAACCTCTTGGAACCAAGGGGACATTGTGACACAGCAAGGCCTGGTGGAACCATGGGTCCATTGTGACACTGCAGAACCTCACGGAACCAAGGTGAGCGTGTTCTACTGTGGAACCTCATAGAACAAAGGGTCGATGGTGACACTACAGCACCAAGGAGACTGCTGCTAGCAGTGTGAGAGCTCAAGTCCATTGTGACACAGCAAGGCCTGATGGAACAAAGGGTCCCTTGTTAAACTGTGTGGGCTCATGGAACCAAAGGTCCATTGTGACATAGCAAGGCCTCATGGAACCATGGAGGCCATTTTATCACTTGGAGGCCTTGTGGAACCAAAGGGCCATTGTGGCACTTCAGAGCCTTGTGGAACCCAGGGGACCATAGTGACACTGTGGGGCTCCATGAAACCAATGGTCTGTTGTGACACTGCAAGGCCTTCTGGGATCATGGAGACCATTGTGACGCTACAAGGCCTCATGAAACCATGGAACCATTGTGACACTCTGCAATCCTGGCCGGCCAAGGGGCTGTTGTCACGCCATGTGGCACCATGGAACCAAGGGGTCCCTTGTGACACTCCACGGCCCCATGGAACTAAGGATCCATGGAACAGTGCAGGACTCCATGGAACCAATGTCCACTTGGATATTGTGGGGCCTCATGGAATCCTGGAGGCCATGATGACACTTGGAGGCCTCGTTGAATCAAGGGGCTCTGCAGGGCCTCATGGAACCAAAGAGACCCCTCTGACATTGTGAGTCCCCATGGAACCAAGGGTCCATTGTGATACTGCAGCACCAAGGAGACACCTGTGACACTGCAAGGCATCATGGAAGCCAGGGACCATTGTGACACTGGAGCCCCATGGAAACAAGAGGCCAGTGTGACACATCTGGGCCTCATGGAAGCAAGGATCCAATATGACACCACCACTGTGACACTGCAGGGCCCCATGGAAACAAGGTAACAGGGAACAGGTCTGGTTGGCTTGGCCTGACTGGTCCAACTGCCCTTGGAATGTTGAGGGTCTCTTCTCATGTACCCCTAAAACCCTGAGGCTCTGGGCTTTTCTTCAAATGGAAAAGGACTGCCCTTCTCATTCAAGCATCCATGACCAAAACATGATTCCTCCTCCAAGAGTCCAGTGTGACACAGGAATGCCTCATGGAACCATGGAGACCATTATGATGCATGGGGCCTCATGGAACCAAAGGAGCATTGTGAAACAGCAAAGCTTCATTGAACCAAGGGCACAATAGTGACACTGTGGGGCTCCATTGGACCAAGGGGAGATTCTTAAAGTGCAGCATCAAGGAGACCATTGTGACACTCTGGGGCATCATGGAACCACTGGTCCATTGTGACACAGCATGGCTGCAGGAAACCATGGGGGCCATTTCTACACCTTGAGGCCTTCTGAAACCAAAGGGCCATTTGGGCACTTTGTGTCTCCATGGAACCAAGGAGTCCATTGTAACACTATGAGGTCCCGTTGGGCAATTCTGGCACTGTGTGGCACCATGGAACCAAGGGCCCATTGTGACACTACAGGAACTAAGGATGTGACATCCCCATGGAACTAAGGATTCATGGAACAATGTGGGTCTCATGGAACCAGAGGTCCATTGTGACATTGAGGGGCCTCATGGAACTAAAGGAGGACAATTGTGACGCTGTGGGGCCCAATGGAAGCAAGGGGCCAGTGTGACACAGCTGGGCCTCATGCAGCCATGGTGTCACTAGGATTCTGAGGACCCCAAAAGAACCAAGGGGCCATTTTGACACTCTGCAGCTGTGGAGGCCCCAAGAGGCATTCCCTGGGTTAGGGAGACACAAGAAGTATCTCTCAAAAGCTGGTTCACCCCATTGGCTCCTTCCCCTTATTCTGTGTCACTCAGCCACTTCCTCCCTATTCCCCCATTGGCCCCATCTTTGTACTGCCCCCATGGCACTGATCAACCCCTTCCTCTGGAGATACAGAAACCTGGACTCCTCTCAGGAATCCTGTCTTGTGACCCTGAACATCTCACTGCACGGCTGAATTAAACATCTGTGGGTACCATGCAAAGGCCCTTTTTGCTTCACTACCCTGGGCTTTATTAGCAGCTATTCCGGCTGCAACAATGGCCCATTTTGGCAGTGTGGATCCAATGACATCATGGTGACACTCTGGGACCTCATGGATCCAAGGGACCATTGTGATACTGAAGAACTTCATGGAACCCAGGGTCCATTGTGACACAGCAGGGCCTCATTGGAACAAAGGAACCATTGCTGACAATACAGAAACTCAGGGAACCAAGGGGCTGTGTTGATACAGCAGGGCCACATGGAACCCAGGAGACCAGTGACATTATGGAACTCGTGGAACCAGGGTCCATTATGACACTGCAGAAACAAGGAGACCATTGTTGATGCTGTGGAACTCATGGAACCAAGCAGCCATTGTGACACTCCAAGGCCTCGTTGAACCAGGCAGACCATTGTGACACCACAGAACCTCATGGCACTGAGGGTTTATTTTGGCACAGCAGGGGCCATGGAGCCAATTGTCCCTTGTGACAATCTGGATCTGAGGAGACCATGGTGACACCATGGAAGCTCATGGAACCATGGGTCCATTGTGACAAAGAAAGGCCTCGTGGAACCATGAGGAGACCATTGTGACATCATGGAACCTCGTGGAACCAAGGAGACCATTGTGATATCATGGAACCTCATGGAACCAAGGGTCCATTGTTACAGTCCAGAACCAAGGAGAACATGGTGACAGTACAGAACCTCACGGGAACAAGATTCCATTGCTATGCAGTGGGGCTTCATGGAACCAAGGAACCACTGTGACACAGCAGGGCCACATGGAACCAATGGTCCATGGAGATACTGCGGATCCAAGGAGACCACGGTGATGCTGTGGAACCTCGTGGAACCAAGGGGCCATTGTGACACTGTGGGACCCCATGGAACCAAATATTCATGGTGAGACAGCGGGGCTGCTTGTCACCAATTGTCCATTGTGACACTACAGATGCAAGAGACCAGGGTGACACTGTGGGAGTTGATGGAACCAAGGGGCTGTTGTGACACACCAAGGCCTCGTGGAACCAAGGAAAGAATTGTGGCAGTGCAGAACCAAGGAGGCCATTTTGGCAGTACGGAACCCAATGGAACCAAGGGTTCATTGTTCTACAGCAGGGCCTCATGGAGCCAAGGGGCCATTCTGAAACTGTGGGGCATAATGGACTCAAGGACACCACTGATACTGAAATCCACTGGATAGAAACTTTTGAACAGAGTTTGCAGTATTTGAAAGCACGTATTCTTTATTACAGCATGGTGGTGACTTGGGCCATCCTTCCTCCATTGGAATGCATTAAGCATTGAATGAACAGAGTTTTTATCACACACATTAATTCTGTATTGATGAGCTATCCCCACTTCCTTTGAGTTTATTTGACATAGTTGACACCCCGTACCAGAAATCCTTTCATGGTTCTTTGGATTTTGTCTTCAACATCCAGTGTCCTTTTTAGGTGGCTGTTCCTTGACCCCTCCTTTTGAGAAAGGGCAATATTATTGTTCTGCATAACTTCTGTTTTGTCAGCCATGCAGAGGTGGGCTGGCATCCTGCTTGCATTTTGTGTGACTTCTGTTTGCCATAGGTACATCCTCAATCAGTTTCTCCAAGGCTGAGCTGTTCTGTTCTACTGTTCTTGACAACAGTAAATCATGTTCTGGTCTCCTGTCCTTGTCTCAGTGCTCGCCCCGCATGAGGCGTCTGCAACCCCCCCAACCTATGGGCCTGGGGTGGGCAAGTGTTCCTGGGGAACAGGGATGGGACAGCTGGGCTGGACTGACCCAAGGGATGTTCCATTCCATGTCACACCATGATCAGCAATCATCTGAGAGAAGTGGGGGGAGAAGGAGGGTAGGAGATTAATTTCTTTTTCAAGATTTTTTCTTTCAAAACAGCACATACACATACAGACTCCTCTCCTCCCACACGGTGGTCAAACATTTTCTGCTGATAGGTGATTTCCTGTGGATTTGCTTTTCTTCTGGTATGGTCTTTTTTTTGGTGGTTGGTTTGTTTGTGGGGGTTTTGTGTTGTTGTGGGTCGGTCTTGGTTGGTTTTTTTTATTGGGTTTGGGGTTTTTTTTGGTTGGGTTTGGGTTTTTCCCTATTGAACTGCTTTTCTTCCGATGCATAAGTTTTCTCTGCCCTTTCTTGTGGCTTGCTTGGCACCTGAAGGCAAGACAAATTTACCAAACTCAGTCATCTTGCCCAATTCCATTTTGGAGTCACCATTAACGAGATCAGTTCAGTCACAGACTCCCTGCAATCTGGCAACATCCATAAAGGAATTGAAAGTACATCTCATGCCATTTTCGAGACGATAGAAATGTTCCACAGTGGTGGCCAAGGGCTGGTCACTGACGGATGGTACCAGGGCATGGCTGCCAAGAGGACTCTGTACCATGGATGACATTTGACCCTCATTGTTCAGCCAAATTCCCACCCAGCCCATGTTCCACTCCTTCAGCCCAGCTCTCTCCAGTCTGGCTCTCAGGAAACCACAGCAGACCCTGTCCCAGGCCTGGCTGAAGTCTGGGCACACAACATCCCCTTCTGTTCCCTCCCACGTGAGTTCTGCAGTCCCTGCCCTGTCCTGCCAGTGCCTGGAATGGCTGCAGGAGGATTTGCCACATGCCCTTCCCTGCTGAGCCTGAGCAGGCTGTGACTCTCCCAGTGCCCCTCCCTGCCCTGTGTGCAGACTGGTTCCATGTCTGCCCTTCCCAAGTGCCCAGGACCCTCTGGGATGGCTCTGGCCTTTCCAAGGGGTTTGAGACAGGTCCCACAGTGACACTGCCCAGCCTTCTCAACAGCCCTGACACCAAAGGCCTTTTCCACCTCCCTCAATTCCAGGTCAGTGCCCAGAACACAGCACAGCCCTGTCCAGGTCCTCGGGCTGGTTCAGAAGGGAGGCAGCTCTGATTTCTCCCCACAGACCCTTACTCTATCCAATGTCTCTCTGTGCAGTCCATGGCTGCCCTCAGCATTTTTTCCTGGAGCCTCCCTGCCTGAGATATTTCTCTCCATGCAGTCCTAACCACAACCCAGCAAAGAATTCAGGTGTTTTCCCAGACAACGTTACTCTCAGAGTGAAGTGGCCTCAAGGCACTGTTTGTGCCACGGGAATTGTGCCATCCCCGGGTGCTGCTGATGGTGTTTGTGCTCAGTGGGGTTCATCTCCCCTCACACACACGATGCACTGCTGAGATCTCCTCAGCACAGAGCAAACATGGCCTGCTGGCCTGGTCACTTGGTGTCCCTCCATGCAGAGACAAACAACCTCCTGCAGGTGGGGAGAGGCCAGTGCTGGCAATGGTGGTTGCAGGGGCTGGTGTGGGACAATTGCCCTGGGGCACCTTCCCAGGCTGCCCCAGAACAGAGACACAGCCCAGGCCCTGCTCTGCTGCTGCCTCAGGTCCATGCCAGGAGCTCTGGATGTGCCAGGACACTGCTGTGAGCCCCCCCTGCACACTCCCCCCTGCCCCAGGCCCTGGGCTCTGCTGTGCCAGGGCATTCCTGGAGCACATTGCTGACAGCAGCTCTGGAGGGGAACAAAGCCTCCCTGCCCTGCCCTCAGGAGATGCCCTTTGCTGCTGGAGCTGCTGTGCTGGAGCCCAGCTGTGTCCCAGCAGTGCCCATGGCCTGGCCCTGCCTGTGGCCACAGCAGGGACACGCAGCAGGACAGTGACCAAGCTGCCAGAGCATTCCGGCCTTACAGCCACAGCAGGGCTGGCAAGGACAGGCTGGAGTTGGGGAGAGCAGCTCTGAAAGGACCAATCCCTGCTGCTCCCTGGCCATTCTGCTCTGCTGGGAATTTTTATTCCCTTCTTCCCTTTAACTTCATGCAGGTCTCAGAGTTGAGATCTCTGATAAAACAGGAACTTCAAGGTACTTTATTTTCTTCAAATGCAGCTATCGTCCAAACACTGGTTTACAGAGCTTCTGGGACAAATTCAAGAGGCAGACAGTGAATTTGATGTGGGTGATTAAAAAAATTTATTGAGTATAATTTTATAACAGAAAACCCCATTACACACTACCAATGACCTGGGCAGGCCTGTTGGGCCTGTTGTGAGTTCCATTCCAAAAGATATGCAAAAGAAAACAGGCAATTTTTTGCTTCTCAAAAGCAGCTAGTCATCATTTTCTTCAGGGCATCCTTGAGCTCCTGGTTCCTCAGGCTGTAGATGAGGGGGTTCAGGGCTGGAGGCACCAACGAGTACAGAATTGACACTCCCAGATCCAGGGAGGGGGAGGAGATGGAGGGATGGGGCTTCAAGTAGGCAAAGGCTGCAGTGCTGAGGAACAGGGAGACCACGGCCAGGTGAGGGAGGCAGGTGGAAAAGGCTTTGTGCCGTCCCTGCTCAGAGGGGATCCTCAGCACAGCCCTGAAGATCTGCACATAGGAGAAAACAATGAACACAAAACAGCCAAAAGCTAAAAAGGCACTAACAGCAAGAAGCCCAAGTTCCCTGAGGTAGGAGTATGTGCAGGAGAGTTTGAGAATCTGGGGAACATCACAGAAGAACTGGCCCAGGGCATTGCCGTGGCATAGGGGCAGGGAAAATGTATTGGCTGTGTGCAGCAGAGCATAGAGAAAGGCACTGGCCCAGGCAGCTGCTGCCATGTGGGCACAAGCTCTGCTGCCCAGGAGGGTTCCGTAGTGCAGGGGTTTGCAGATGGACACGTAGCGGTCATAGCACATGACGGTCAGGAGGGAAAATTCTGCAGAAATGAAAAATACAAACAGAAATAGCTGAGCAGCACATCCTTTGTAGGAGATGTCCCTGGTGTCCCAGAGGGAATTGTGCATGGCTTTGGGGACAGTGGTGCAGATGGAGCCCAGGTCGCTGAGGGCCAGGTTGAGCAGGAAGAAGAACATGGGCGTGTGCAGGTGGTGGCCGCAGGCTACGGCACTGATGATGAGGCCGTTGCCCAGGAGGGCAGCCAGGGAGATGCCCAGCAAGAGGCAGAAGTGCAGGAGCTGCAGCTGCCGCATGTCTGCCAATGCCAGCAGGAGGACGTGCCTGATGGAGCTGCTGTTGGACATTTGCTGCCTCAGGAAATGGTTTTCTGCTGAGGAGGAAAAGGCAGGACAGAGCTGGGCCAGATGCAGAGCAAAATCTATTACATATCTCATAGCAATTCAACATTCAGAGTCTCTCTTTTTAGGAACATTTCTCTGCATTCCCCTTTCCTGGGCCCTGGGTTTTGCAGGCATTGAGAGCAGGGACTTACAAATGGGCTCCAAAGGATTCCTTAGTCCTGTCCAGTGAGAGGCAACTGAGAATGTTGGATGATCACCAATTAAATGGACTTGTCAAACACCAGAAAGCTTTTCAGTCCTGCTGTTTGCAATTTGCCCATCTGAAGAACTGAGCTGAGGAAATTCCTCGTATTTGTTCATCCAGATTCACCTGCCCCAGTTAGGAGTGGTTGTGGGTGTCTGAAACCCCTGACATTTCTAAAGCACTGCAGATGAAACCGTGTGGGTTTGAGAGGCACAGGGATGGACTCTCAGTGCAGGGACAAGAGAGCAGCTCTGCCCATCCGGGCTGTTCTCAGCTGCACCTTGCTGACAGCTTGGAGCTGAAGGAGAGGCACCCAGAGGAGTTCCCCTAAGAGAAACAGGGCAGTGCTGAGGGCAGAGGGCTCTGGGCAGAGAGCAGATGGACAGAGCCCTCGCCTTCTCCCAGAGTGCCTCATGAGGATCTCAGCTCTCTCCTGCCAGGCTGGTGCACAGAGGGATCATTGCAGTGCCCAGGTGCAGCTGCCCAGCAGCATTTCCCTGGCCCTGCCACTGAGCTCTCTCCTCCATGGGGATCCCGGGCAGCCCAGAGACAGCACAGGAGAGCTGTGCCCTTCTGGAGAGCACCCTGCAGCCCTGCAGGACACCCAGGGAATGAGCTGAACTGCCCTGAGGGCACCTGGGCACTCTGCTCCCACAGACACATCTCCACAGCAGGATCCAAAGGGTCCCGGCCTGGACGGGCACCTGCCAGCCCCAAACCCTTGCACTGCCTCAGAAACCCAATGGTGGCAACAAGGACAGCACAGGCACCTGGAGATGGCAGAGAAATGTCACAATGCTCCTGCCAGGGGACAGCAGGGACACAGAGACTGATGGAAATCAGAGGCTTGTCCTTCCTTCCCTGGGCTCTGGCTGCTGCAGGGGCTCTGCACAGCTGAGCCCCCGTGGGATGAGGGCAGGGGCTCTGTTTAGGATGGGAAAGGAGCCCAGGGAGGAGCTGCTGGGGGGAAGGTGCCTGAACCACAGGGACAGCAGGGAGGTGCCACATCCCCCTGGCCAGCATTTGTGGCAGCAGCTGCCTGTCCCTCCCTGCCCGTGTCTCTGCTGAGTGGGGCTGTTGCTGCCAGCAGTGTCTCCCTGCGCCCAGCTCCGCTCCCTGCCAGGGCTCACAGAGCCCATCTCCACCCCACGGCCCTGGGGCAGCTCTGCCTGTCCCTGCACGGACCTGTCCTGTGCCTCTGAGGGGGCAGCAGGGAATCCCCGCTCTGGAGCTTGTTCTGCTCCACACCAGGATATCCAGGAGAGCCACCCTGACAGGTCCTTTCAGTGCTGGCATTGTCAGAGACACTTCCAGGAACTCACCTGCATTGCCTTGCAGCCAGAGACTCACCGTGTCCAGGGTCTGTGCAGATTCTCCCCTGAAGGGGTCTCTCCTGTCCTCCCACCCCACCCCTTTAACCTCTTTGTCACTTGTGCTGCCTGCCCTTGCTGCCTGCAGATACTGCCCTGTCTGCCCTATGGCCACCTCCTCTGCAGAGGAGGAACTGGGAGACCCATGCAAAAGATCATGGAAACTGTGGGATGTGCCAGCCTTAGGAGAAGCCCCCAGGAATGGAAGTTTAACTTTCCTAGAGGCAGAGAATTATTCATTCAAATCCTGTGAAGATTCTTCCCCTGGCAAGAGCTCAATCACCCTCCCAGCCCAGGCTGCCTCTGCTCTCTCGTTGCCTCTGTGCTGTGCCCGGGTGGCTGCAGGCAGATCCCCAGCCCTGCTGGGCTGGGAGAGGAGCTGCTCCTGGCCAGAGCTGTCTCTCTGCAGCTCTGCTGCCCTTGCCAGGAGCTGCCTCAGTGCCAGGACCCCGGCCCAGCCCAGCAGCACAGACACGGTACAAGGACTTCTCTTGTGGGTTGGGTGCTGAGTCCCTGAAGATCAGTCCCTGAGAGGGAGATGAAGAAATCACTTAAGAATTCAAAGTCAATATCCCTCTTTAAAGTTTCTTGAAGTTTTGATGAGGACCACAGATGGACACAACTGGGAAAGTGTCCCCAGGTTGCAGTTAGTGCAGAGGACTGGAGGCAGTGATGACAGCTGGGGACAAACAAGGCCAAGGTGTCTCTGGTGCTGAGCAAAGCTCGATGTGTTTGAGGAATGCCAAGGGCCAAGGCCTGAGCCCCAGCCCCTGGCCAGGCAGATGCTGTCCCTCCCTCCTTGCTCAGGGCTCTTGCCGGGATGGGCACTGGCATGTGGGGATGTGCAATGCCAAGGGCAGGAGCATGGGGCGGCCCCTGCCAGGCTGCTGAGCAGGGACAAGGAGGCAATGAGGCCCCAGGCCTGCAAGGGTCACTTGTCTCCTGCTCCTGGCTCCTGGTTCCACCAGGCCTTGCTGTGTCACAATGGCCCCTTGGTCCAAGAGGTCTCTCAGGTCACAATGGTCTCCTTGGATCCGCAGGGTCACAATGGACCATTGGTTCAATGTGGCCCCAGTGTGCCAAAATGGATTTTGGTTCCATGGGCTAATGCTGTGTCACCATGGACCCTTTGTTCCATGAGTTTGCACAGTGTCACAGCTGACTCCTTTGGTTTGTGAGGAATCACTGTCACCAAATCTCTGAAATATCAGAAAAAGTCTCCCTACCACTAATTTGCTATTTCAGAGGGAATCATTTATTCAGGCCTAAGGTCCAACATGGGATAACTCCTAACCTTATGTGTACATGTAATTGTACCAGGGTGTTCCTTATATACAGACCATAAATGTGAATTACAATTTACCCACTTCCATAAAACCCATCCCAAGTTCCCAGATTGACTTCTTGTTTTCTGTATCCCTGCACCCCTGAGCCAGATGTCTTCTTCTTCTCTTCCAATCATCCTTGCTGGGAAAGGAGCCCCTGCATGACTTGTTCCTGTGCTGAAAGTTCACAGGCAGGGTAAAAATGGAATGAACCCTTTTGGTATCAGCCCCAGGTGTTGTGTGGGCAGGCAGAGGCAGGCAGGAGGCGGAGCTGTCAGCAAAGGAAGGGCCCAGCCAGGTGGGGCAGCCGGGGGATGCCGACAGCCTGCAGGGACAGAGGCGCAGGGCAGGGACACCGTGGGAGAGTCTGGGCTGCACAGGGCGCAGGCATGTGCAGCAGCTGCAAGACAGCCCTGCCAGAGCCAACTTGGGCAGCACTTTGGCCATGGCTGCTGGGCCTGGGCCTGAGGCAGGAGCAGGAGACAAGTGACCCTTGCAGGCCTGGGGCCTCATTGCCTCCTTGTCCCTGCTCAGCAGCCTGGCAGGGGCCGCCCCATGCTCCTGCCCTTGCCATTGCACATCCCCACATGCCAGTGCCCATCCCGGCAAGAGCCCTGAGCAAGGAGGGAAGGACAGCATCTGCCTGGCCAGGGGCTGGGGCTCAGGCCTTGGCCCTTGGCATTCCTCAAACACACCCAGCTTTGCTCAGCACCAGAGACACCTTGGCCTTGTTTGTCCCCAACTGTCGTCACTGCCTCCAGTGTTCTGCTCTAACTGGAACCTGGGGACACTTTCTCAGTTGTGTTCCTCAGTGGGACCCATTAAAACTTCAAGAAAGTTCAGAGTTTCAATTTAATTTTGAGTTCTTGACAAGTTTTTTGAAGACACTCTCAGGGACTGAGTCTGATGTAAACAACACAAAAGCCCTGAGAGGGTCATTAAAGTTTTCCGCGTCCACACACGGAGAAAGATTTCAAAGAACTTGTAAAAAATACGCATTCCTATTTTAAAGGATGTACTTTATTTTATTTCTCTTTACATCAGAGATGATTGCAGCATTCTGTGATTGATATTGAACCAGTGTCTCTCCTCAGCAGCTCTGGCCTGCTCACAGAAGCTGTGCCTTGAGCTCTGACCCAGTGTGGACAACCTTGCTCCACATTGCCCAGCCCCATCCTGTCTGTCCTCACTCCCCTAGGACCTGCTGTGCTTGCAGAGCTGGCTGCACTCAGCCTAAGAGGAGTTTTCTAGTTTTGGGGTTTTTTGAAGCAATCTGAAACTCCTGAGTTTCCCCACTGCAAACAGACACACTGCTGAGGTGTGTGCCAGCCCCAGGTGCCACCAAAGCCACTGCAGAGCTGCCCTGGGCCAGCTGTGAGGGTGGATCATCAGCCCAAGCTGTGGCCATGGGCACTGCACTGACCCCACTGCTGGGTTTGGCTGCCACGGCCACCGAGAGAAATTAAACTGTCCTTGGAAACACTGGGGAGGACTGGGACATACTGGGGAACACTGGGAACACTGTGGGAGACACTGGGACATACTGGGAGTGACACTGGGGGATACTGGGAGAAACTGAGGACACTGGGAAAACTACAGAGATGACTGGGGTCACTGGGGTACCTGTGGATGACACTGGGAGGAACTGGGAATGAACTCGG
The DNA here is from genome assembly GCF_035770615.1 of Melospiza melodia melodia. Taxonomy (NCBI): domain Eukaryota; kingdom Metazoa; phylum Chordata; class Aves; order Passeriformes; family Passerellidae; genus Melospiza; species Melospiza melodia. Next base: position 8,011,958 of record NW_026948659.1, on the reverse strand, counting down.
GTGTATTGGGACAGACTGGGCTATTCTGGGAGGGATTTGAGGGGTACTGGATTGAACTGGGTTCTACTGGGGAAGAATTGGGCTTCACTAACGCTACACTCATCTCTACTAGGGCTGAACTGGGCTTTACTGGGAGGGACTGCAGGAGGGTGAATTGGCTGTTCCCACCTCCACTGCATCCCATTTGCCGAAGCTCCCGCCAATCACGAGCCGCAGCCATTCAGCGCCAGGGATCTAGGCCCAGGGGCGGTGCTTAAACGGGCAGCAAATTTTTTTTTTGCCTACAACTCCCGTCATACCCCGCGGCCCGACTGAGCCCATTGCAGCCAGGAGAACAACTCCCGTCATGCCCCGCGCTCCACAGAACTCCGGGATCCGTCCCCATCTGTCCCATAAGTGTCCCCCAAACACTCCAGGGTCCCTCAGTGCCCCCTCAGCGCCCATTCGGGACTCCCATAACCACCCCCGAACCCCTGAGTGCTCGCACCCCCACAGATGGCCGGTACAGCCACTTCTGGGAATTCATCTCCTCTTGTCCCCCGTGGCCCCAGAGCCCCTCAGAACACAGTCCCGCTCCTAAAACTCCTGCTGCGACCCGCGCCCTAAAGAGCCCCGTTGGAGCTCTCTCAGCTCCTCCCAAGGGCTCCCGTGCCATTTACGTTTCCCCAGAGGATCTCAAGTCGGGGCTCGGACGCAAAGGTGTCCCCCAAGAGCCGTCCCGGACTCCCAAACATTTCGTTCCAACCACTTTCGGGACTACAGCTCCCATCATGCTCCGCGGCGCACGACCAGCGCTTTTTCAGCCAGGACTTCATCTCCCGTCATGCTCCGCGCCCCACCGAGAGCCATTGCAGCTGCGCCCAGAACTCCCGTGATGCTCCGCGGCCCCATTAAACCGTATGATACCCGCGCCTACAACTCCCATCGCCGCCTGCTCCCCTGAGAGCCCCGTTAGAGCCCCCCACAAGGGCCTGCCCAGACCCCGAAGGGCCCCAGATTCCCCTCCCTGACCTCCAAGGGCCCCTCTGGACCCCCAAGTCCTGCCCCGGACCCTGAACTCTCCCTCAGAATCCCTGAGTGCCCCTCCAAGTGCCCACCCGGCTCCCCCAAGTGTCCTGCAGACCCTCAAGTTCTCTCTGAATTCCCTCCCCAGAACCAAAACTGCCCCAAATATGCCCCAGAAATGTCTCCAGGGACCCCGAAGTGCAGGCCCCCCCAACCCTGTCTGAGAAAAAGATGATAAAAAAGATGACAAAAAGACTACAAATATAACTAATTAAAAAAAAGAGAAAGAAATAAATAGCCAATAGAAATTATTTAATTAATTCATGAAGGAATTGTGTTACTTAGAACCAATGATGAATAATTTTCTTGGTTGCTAAAAATGTATCCAGTTTTAATATAAATATACAAATTAGGTAATAAAAATATTGTATGAGACTATCCTAAATTAAAATAATATAATTATAATTTTGTTATTAATAAAATTTATTTATAAGGAAAAATGCTAAAGTTTTTCTTTTTTGTTTGGGATGTCAGTCCCAGGTGGGCGTTGTGAGACATGGTGAGGCTGGGCTGAGGAGCAGCTTGTCCAAAGAGGCTCAGCCTGCAAGGGGCTCATTCTTATCCATGCCCAGACCTCCTAAGGAGACATTCAGCATCCAGATCACTTGGGGAATGCTTCTATCCCCTCTTCTCATAAATAAAAAAATAAAAAATACTGATGTGATTAAAAAAACAAAAATCATGAGGTGCATTTTGACATCTTCCTCCTGAGGACAACTCCAAACTGACTCCAGTCACTGCACAAGCCCTGGAGACCCAAAGACAATGGAAGGGAGACAAAGAGCTCCTGAGGCCTTTCTGTATTTTAATCAGCCCCATGCTGGATTTGGGGCTGGCTCCAGGAGACTCAGGCATGCAGAGAAGGATGGAGAAGCTGCTCAAGGAGTCAGCAGCAAAACTCCAAGTGCCTTGGAGCATGGCTGGGCCCCAGGGAGGGCAGGGAGTGGCCAAGGCTGCCCAGGGCCTGGTGAGAGCAGATCCTTGAGGGCAGGATTGCAGGGAGCCCACGGCTCTGAGCAGGGAACTGCAATGCTGAGCAAGGCCTGGCTTGGCTGCAGGAAGCAGAAAGGCCAAGCCCTGAGCCCAGCCTGGGCCAGCAGGGCCTGTACCTCACTGCTGCCTCGGGGCTCTTGGTGGGCCAGGGGGATGTGAGGGGCAGCAAGGACAAATGGCATCAACCTGCAGCCCCTGCCAGCCTCCCCAGGGAGGCCGAGGGAGAAGCAAAGTGCAGCCCCTGCCAGGAAAGTTCCTCCTGTGGGGCCTCCAGAGGCGCTGCCCGAGCCCAGGGCACAAAGGCCTGGGTGCCTGTGGCCCTGCCAGCCCTGCCCAGCCCTTGGCCATCTGTCCTGCAGGCTGTGCCCCCTGGGCGAGCTGCTCCTCTGCCCTGGCGGGCTGCACTCGCCCATCTCGCTGTTCCCCAGCATTTCTCACCCAGCGTTGCTGTGCCCTCCCTGAGGTCCCTGCACCCAGCGCTGCCGGCTCCTGGCACACAGAGCCCGGCCATGGCCCAGCCTCACGCTGCCACACCTCCAGCACCAACATTCTGCCCTGCGAGGGACTTTGCTTTCTCCTCAGCTCCAGCCTGAACCTTCCAAGGTGCACTTGGGGGAGGTTTCCTGCAATTCTCACTGCCAAAGAAAGCTCTGTCTCCTGCTGGTCCCAAACAGAGAAGGGCTTGTGGCAGATCAGAGGTGGTCAGAGGCTGTTTGGGGCACAGCGACCATTGTAGCCATGATATTTTCTGAAAAATCCCTTTGCCAGGATTTAGCTCCTGAGAAGCTGAGGCCTCAGGTAGAAAATATAAACAATAATTATCTGCTGCTGTGGAATGCAACAGGTGGATCTGTGATTGGCTTCATGTCATTGCTTCTAATTAATGGCCAGTCACAGTCCAGCTGTGTCTCTCTCTGGTCAGACACAGGATTTGGTTATCATTCCATTTTTTCTCCTTTGCTTGCAAGCCTTCTGATGAAATCTTTTCTTCTATTCTTTTTATATAGTTTTAATAGAATATCTATCATAAAATAATAAATTAGTCTTCTGAAACATGGAGTCAGATCCTTTTCTCTTCCCTCTTCTAGGACCTCTGTGAACACCACTACTGACCATGAAATTATTAAGTTTTTTAATATTCTCTGAAAGAACAAGGGGCATCAACTAAACACCTACAACTGGCTGGATGGCCAGTTGAGTGGCCGTGAATGTTACACCAGAGAGTGGTGGTGAATGCTGTTGCATCCAGCTGGCAGCCAGTCACCTGTGGTGTCCCTCAGGGGTCTCTGCTGGAGCCAGTTCTGTTCAATATTGTTACTGACAACACGGATGAGAGTGTTGAGACTTTCAGTAGTAAATCTGCAGACAAAACTAAGCTGGGAGCATGTGTCCATCTGCTGGAAGGTAGGAGGCCTCTGCAGAGAGAGCGGGAACAGTTGGATGGATGGGCAGAGTCCAATAAGATGAAGTTTAATAAGTCCAAGTGCCGGGTCCTGCACTTTGGTCACAACACCCCCTGCAGTGCTACAGGCTGGGGACAGAGTGGCTGGACAGCGGCCAGGCAGAAAGGGACCTGGGGGCACCAATGGACAGCAGGCTGGACATGAGCCAGCAGTGTGCCCAGGTGGGCAAGAAGGCCAATGGCTCCTGGCCTGGATCAGGAATGGTGTGGCCAGCAGGAGCAGGGCAGCGATTCTTCCCCTGCACTCAGCACTTGTGAGGCCACACCTCGAGTGCTGTGTCCAGTTCTGGGCCCCAATTTAGGAAGGCCATGGAGGGGCTGGAGCATGTCCAGAGAAGGGCAACAAGGCTGGGGAGGGGTCTGGAACACAAGTCCTATGAGGAGAGGTTTAGGGAGCTGGGGTTGTTTATCCTGGAGAAGAGGAGGCCCAGGGAGACAAGGCAGTGTCAGGGCACATGTTGGACTTGATGATCTCCAAGGTCTTTTCCAACCTTGCTGATTCTGTGATTCTCTGGAACCACCCTTGGAGCAGAAGCAGGAGGAGCCCTGGGCCTCCTCTTCAGCAGCTCCAGCAGCCCAGGTCCCTCAACTTCTCCTGCCAGCCCCAAAGCCCATCCTGTCAGTGCTGCAGAGCCTCTGCAGCCCCTCCTCACTGCCCAGAACAGGGAGCCCCAGAGCCCGACACAGCAGCCCAGATGTGCCCCCCTGGCCTGGGGTGCCTCTGGCAAGGGAGCAGCACCAGGCACTGCAGGAGCCTGCAGACAATTCCTGCAGCACTTGTAGGATGATCCTGCTGCCCAAGGGACGTTCCCATGGTGCCAGGTCAGGAACTGCATTGGGGAGTGGGGCCAGAGTGGACAGGGCAAACAGGGATGGGCTGTTTTCAGGGGAGGGGACGGGGATGGGTAATAGGAAGAAATCTGGACCAGGAAAGAAGAAACAAAGCAAAGGAAAAAGCCAAGGAAATGCTCAGGGCAGTTTTGGGATGGCTGCCAGGCAGCCCTGGCTCTGAGCAACAGCGTCTGCAGTGGCACAGGAAACTCCCAGCTGATGGGAACAAACATTTTGGCTGACTGCAGAGGCCAGGACAAAGCTGAGTGGTTTCCCTGGTGTCGCCCAGCCCTTGCTGGCCCCAGGGGCTGATGGCATTTGTGCTCCCTCAGGTTCATGTCCCCACACCAACAGCATGGGGGTGCTCCCTCTGCTCTGTGCAATGCAAACAGGGGCTGCTGAGCCAGTGCTGCCGTGTCTGTGCCTGCAAGGATGGGGCACCTGTGTGAGCTGGGGGAGAGGCCAGGGCTGCAGAGGGGGGATGTTGTTGGCAGCTCCATCAGGACGCTCTGGGACGCTGCCCTGGGCTGTGCAGCGCACTGGGGATGGATCAGCCCCTGCTCTGCTGCTCCTTCCCGTCTGCCCCAGGGCCCTTGCAGAGCCCCAGCCATGCTGTTTGCCCCCAGCCTGCCCACGGCCAGCCTGGGGCTGCTCACAGTGCTTTTCTGTGCTGAGCATTGGCCTGGGCATGTTCTTGAGAGAGCCTGGGCAAGGAGCCTGGAGCCCCCAGGCCCTGGGCTGAGGTGTCAGCGCTGCCCCAGCAGTGCCCATGGCCTGTCCCTGCTGCAGCCCCGGCACGGCCACCCCCAGGGCTGTGCCCGGCCCCGAGAGCACTCAGGCCCTGCAGCAACCCCAGGGCCACCAGGGCAGCGGGGCAGGGCCACGGCAGCAGCACTGGCAACACCAAGTGCTGCTGCTGCTGCTGGGCACAGCTGCTGTTCCAGCCCTGATCTGCCCCCAGCTCTGCACACAGACATTGCTGCTGCAGCTCCAGGGAAGGAACAAAGGGAGATCTCTGGTGAAAATTCTGCTGAGAGATCCTTTATTTCATTTAAAGACACTGAGAACACAGCTCATGTTGACACTGTCTGGGGGCACTGGGAAGGTGGAGAGAAAGAAAATTAGAAATGGAAGAAACAATAGGGAGAATATTAAAAATTAAAACAGAGGGGGAAAATAACCAATCCAACAAAAACTTTCAAATCTCACTTTTATTACAAGAGATATGCAGAGATTGGCAAAAAGTTTAATGTTTTCTAAATTTTCCAGTCATCAGTCTCCACACCGCAGCCTTGAGCTCCTGGTTCCTCAGGCTGTAGATGAGGGGGTTCAGGGCTGGAGGCACCAACGAGTACAGAACTGACAGGGCCAGATCCAGGGATGGGGAAGAGAAGGAGGGGGGCTTCAGGTAGGCAAAAAAGCCAGTGCTGAGGAACAGGGAGAGCACGGCCAGGTGAGGGAGGCAGGTGGAAAAGGCTTTGTGCCGTCCCTGCTCAGAGGGGATCCTCAGCACAGCCCTGAAGATCTGCACATAGGAGAAAACAATGAACACAAAACAGCCAAAAGCTAAAGGGGCAACAAACAATGAAATCCAAATTTTTCTGAAGGTGGAGTGGGAGCAGGAGAGCTTGACGACCTGGGGAACCTCACAGAAGAACTGGCCCAGGGCATTGCCATGGCACAGGGGCAGGGAAAATGTATTGGCTGTGTGCAGCAGAGCATAGAGAAAGGCACTGGCCCAGGCAGCTGCTGCCATGTGGGCACAAGCTCTGCTGCCCAGGAGGGTCCCGTAGTGCAGGGGTTTGCAGATGGACACGTAGCGGTCGTAGCACATGATGGTCAGGAGGGAAAATTCTGCAGAAATGAAAAATAGAAACAGAAATAGCTGAGCAGCACATCCTGAGTAGGAGATGTCCCTGGTGTCCCAGAGGGAATTGTGCATGGCTTTGGGGACAGTGGTGCAGATGGAGCCCAGGTCGCTGAGGGCCAGGTTGAGCAGGAAGAAGAACATGGGCGTGTGCAGGTGGTGGCCGCAGGCTACGGCACTGATGATGAGGCCGTTGCCCAGGAGGGCAGCCAGGGAGATGCCCAGCAAGAGGCAGAAGTGCAGGAGCTGCAGCTGCCGCGTGTCTGCCAATGCCAGCAGGAGGAAGTGCCTGATGGAGCTGCTGTTGGACATTTGCTGTGTCTGCACATTTCAACGTACAGAAGGAGGAAAGACACGGCAATGAAGGGGAAATTTCTCACAGAAAAATCAAAACTCTTTGTCGTAGCCTCTTTTTTTCCACTAAGCACCTCCTCCTTGTGTATGTCTAGGAGATCTTCCTTCACCATTGTTGCTGGAGCCCTGATTGCTGCTGGCCAATGCTGTGTGAGGAGCTGGACCTTGGCCTGCAGGACACCTGGGAGTCAGCCCTGACCCCCAGTCAGTGCAGGGGAACAGTGAGAGCAGGGCCCTGTCCTGGTGTTCAGGCTTGGATAAAGAATCTTCCTGTAAGGCTGCAGAACTGCCTGGGTGAAGGGATGGGGATAACAGAAGGCACAACGAGGGATTCTGCTGCACCTGGGGAGAACAGAGAGTCCAGAGAGGCAGGAGGATTGTCTGAGGCTTAGTGCAGACTGAGGAGAGCTGCTCTGTCCCTCTCTCCTGTCCCAGCTGCCCTGCCCTTGCACCTTTCTGAAATCCACTCCCGTGTTACCCTGGACAGCCAGGAGACACTGCTGAGAGCAGAGGGATCCCTGGCACACAAAGTGGCTCCTGCCTTTCCCAGAGTCAGCAGAGTGGGCTCAGTGCCAGCCTCCCAGGCTGCCCTGCACAGAGCTCCCTGGGCACAGGGAGCTGGGACACCCCATTGCTGTGCTCAGCCTGCACAGGAGGAGCCCAAGGGCTGGGCCTGGCCCTGCAGCTGGAACTGCCATTGCAGAGAGCCCCTCAGCAATGCCAGCAGCACCTGGGCAAGGCAAGGAGAGAGAGAGAGCCGAGCCTGAGAAAAGCCTTTCCCTGGCCAGCCCTGCCCAGCCCCTGCCAGGCAGCAGCAGGGCAGGACAGCGGCCCTCAGGCCCTGGTCAGCAGGGAATGGGCACATGGCTGCAGAGATGCCCTTCATCTCTGGGGCTGCTCTGCCGGCCCAGGAGGGACTGAGGGCCCTGAGCCCCCCGGGCTGAGGGCTGTGCTGGCTGCGAGGGGACACAAGAGCTGTGCTGCTCAGGGCAGTGTCTGCCCTGCAGGGCAGGCCCGGCAGGTGCCACATCTGCCCTGCAGCAGGGCTGCCCTCAGCACTCCTCCCTCCCTGCCTGCCCACGGCTCTGCTGCTGGAGCTGTCCCAGCCCCAGCTGTTCCTGTGGCCCCGGGCTCCTTCCTTGCCAGAGCTGCCAGAGCCCAGCCCAGCCCCTGGGCCAGCCCTGCCCTGCAGCTGCTGGGCCCTGCAGGGATTTATGTACAGCTTCCCCAGCCTGAGCACCATGGAAAGGTGATGCTGCATGGATGTGGAGGCTGGGCAGGGGCAGGCACTTGCTGAGGTGCCCAGGAATCCTCAGGGTGATGGTTTAAGTGTCTCAGCCCCTGATCTACCCTGCATAGTTTATTTTCTATTGCCACCAAGCTGAGCCAGGGAAAAGTGGGAGCACAGATTCAGGAAAGCAGAGACCCAAGCAGGAAACTCCTGTCCTGAATGAGCTCATAAAAAGTCACCCTGGGCATGAGCTGGAGCTCTGGGCAGCCCTGGCTGCAGCCCCAGCTTCCCCCCTGCAGCCGTCCCTGGCAGCCGGAGCCGTCCTGCCCTGTCCCACTGACGGTGCCCAGGGCAGCCCCGCTCTGCAGCACATCCTCCCCCAAAGCAGAAAGAGCAGCAGAGCATCCTTACAGTCACATCAGTCCTGTCCTGGGTCAGCTTCAGGAGATCCCTCCAGGAGCACAGGGGACATTGCCCTGCACCCACACACTCACCATGCCCAGAGCTGTGAAGATCTTTCCCCAAGTGAAGTCTCGGCTCAATGTCTTCCCAATCCTGACTGCCTTCAGCCTGTCTCTGCCTGGCTCCTGTCCCCTCAGTGCCTGCAGGCAGAGCCCTCAGCCCTGCTGGGCTGGGAGAGGAGCTGGCCCTGGGAAGAGCTGTTCCTTTAAAGCTCAGCAGCACAGACACAGCACAAGAAATTTAATGAGCCTCTTGGGGATTTGGTGCTGTTTACATCAGACTCAGTCCCTGAGAGAGTGCTCAAACGACTTCTCAAGAACTCAAAATTAAAACCAAACTCTGAAGTTTCTTGAAGTTTAAATGAGTCCCACCGATAGACACAACTGAGAAAGTGTCTCCAGGTTCCAGTTAGAGCAGAACACTGGAGGCAGTGATGACAGCTGGGGACAAAGAAGGCCAAGGTGTCTCTGGTTCTGAGCAAAGCTGGATGTGTTTGAGGAATGCCAAGGGCCAAGGCCTGAGCCCCAGCCCCTGGCCAGGCAGATGCTGTCCCTCCCTCCTTGCTCAGGGCTCTTGCCGGGATGGGCACTGGCATGTGGGGATGTGCAATGCCCAGGGCAGGAGCATGGGGCGGCCCCTGCCAGGCTGCTGAGCAGGGACAAGGAGGCAATGAGCCCCCAGGCCTGCAAGGGTCACTTGTCTCCTGCTCCTGCCTCAGGCCCAGGCCCAGCAGCCATGGCCAAAGTGCTGCCCAAGTTGGCTCTGGCAGGGCTGTCTTGCAGATGCTGCCAATGCCTGTGCCCTGTGCAGCCCAGGCTGTCCCACGGTGTCCCTGCCCTGCGCCTCTGTCCCTGCAGGCTGTCGGCATCCCCCGGCTGCCCCACCTGGCTGGCCCCTTCCTTTGCTGACAGCTCTGCCTCCTGCCTGCCTCTGCCCTCCCGCACAAAGCCCGGGGCTGGCCCAGGCTCCTTCTGGGGGATTTGTTGCACCCCAGCCCTGCCCTGGGAGAGAAACTCCATTGTCTTTGTGAGACAGAATAAAGATTTATTCTGAATTAGGTGAAGTGTCTGGAAGAGGTGAGGAGTCTGTGGAGCCAAAGCTGAAGGAAAAGCCACATTTTAGAGACAACAAGGAGACAGAGAAAGAAAAACAGAAATGACCACAAGGTCAATCTGCCCCAGACATAGAAATTCTTTTGATAAAGAAGAACTGGTGCTAAATGTCACACCGAATGAATATGTATGAACTTATTGTGAAACTGTATGCATATGCATTTGGAAGGGGGATAAAGGAAGACCCGAGGTCTTCAGAGGCACGCTTGCCTTTTTGGGGGCTTGCGTCCGGCGCGCGTCGTAATAAAAGCATACCGGGCTTTACAACTTTTACAAAGTTGTGAGGTGTCTTCTTTTCTCCACAAAACATTTGTTCTGAATCTGGGCCTCCCCAGGTGCCCTTGGCATTAATTTGGGCTTTTTCTGGCTTTTCTCTACTATGTCAAAAGGCTTCACCGTCTCTGACACCACCCTTCAGTCCCTCCCAGGGTTCTCCTCTGCTGTCCTCAGTCCCCACCTGTTGGGAATTTCGCTGACTAGAGACTGGAAAAGCACAAGGCCGTGGCTAATTCCGAGTCCTGCACCTGCAAGACAGCGCGTCCTTGGGCCCAGCTGGGTATGCTAGGCCCAAGGAATTCTTTGGGTGGGCTGAGGGGGGAATTGGGACGGGAGTTGTGAGGCGAAAAGGGGAAATTTGATAGAAAAAAGGGGAATTTGGGAATAAAAAATGGGAATTTGGGAATAAAAAATGGGAATTTGGGACTTGAAATGGGGAAATAGGGACTAAAAAGGGAGAATTTGGGACTAAAAAAGGGAAATTTGGGAATAAAAAAGGGAAATTTGTGACTAAAAACGCGGAATTTGGGACTAAACAGGGGGGATTTGGGTCCATAAAGGGGGAATTTGGGGCTAAAAAGGGAAAATTTGGTTTAAAAATGGAGAATTTTGGGCAAAAATGAGAAATTTGTACCAGAAAAGGAATATTTGGAACTAAAAAAGGGAAATTTGGGACTAAAAAAGGGGGAATTTAGGACTAACAAAGGAGAATTTCGGTCCAAAAAAGGGAAATTTGTACCAGAAAAGGAGAATTTGGGTCCAAAAAGGGAGAATTTGGGTATAAAAAAGGGAAATTTGGGTCCAAAAAGGGCGAATTTGGGCTGAAAATGGGAGAATTTGGGTCCAAATAAGGCAAATTTTTACCAAAAAAGGGAGTTTGGGTGCTCAGGTGAGAAGTATGGATCTAAAAAAGGTGACATTTGGTCTACAAAAGGGGAAAATTGGACTAAAAAGGGAAACTTGGGTCTAAAGGGGGATTTTGGCACCAAAAAGGGAGAATTTGGGTCCAAAAATGGGAATTTGAGTGCCCAGATGGGGAGATTGGACCCAAAAAATGAATTTTGGTTCTAAAACAGGGAAATTTGTGCCCCCAAAAAGGAGACGTTGGGTTCAAAAACTGGAATTTGGGACTAAAAATGGGAATTTGGGTGCAGGAAGGGAAAGTTTGGGGTGAAAAAAGGGAAAATTTGGGACTAAAAATGGGAAATTTTGGTCTAAAAGGGAGAAATTGGGGCCAAAAATGAAAATTCTGGGGGCACAAATTTCCCGTTTTTAGTCCAAAATTTCTTTTTTGGCTCCAATCTCCCCATCGGGACACCCAAATTCCCATTTTTGGACCCAAATTCTCCATTTTAGGACCCAAATTTCTCTTTTTTCATCCCAAATTCCCCCTTATTTTTTATTTGGGGCTGAAAAAAGGGAAATTTGGGACTAAAAAAGGGGAATTTTGGTCCAAAAAGGGAGAAATTGGAACTAAAAATGGGAATTTGGGCACTCAGGTGGGAAGATTGGAGCCAAAAATGGGAAATTTGTACCAAGAAAGGGAATTTGGGTGCTCATGTGGGAAAATAAAACTCCAAAAGTGGAATTTGAGCTGAAAAAAGGGAAAATTTGGGCTCCAAAAGAGAAAATTGCAAAGTAAAAAAGGAGATTTTGTGTCAAGGAATGGAAAGTTTGGGTCCAAGAAAAGGAATTTTGGGGTGAAAAAGGGGAGAATTTGGGACTAAAAGTGGAGAATTTTGATCCCGGAAAGGAAAATTCGGGACTAAAAATGGGAATTTGGGGGATTTTGGTGTCCCAAGGGGGGAATTTGGGAGAGTTTTTGAGGAATTTGGGGGATTTTGAAGGAATTTGAGGATTTTAGGTGTCCTTAGAGGGAATTTTGTGGGATTTTGGGTGTCCTGAGGGGGAATTTTTGGAGGAATTGGGGGAGAATCTGGGGAATTGTGGAGGATTTTTGATGTCCTGAGGGGGAATTTGAGGGAATTTGGAGGCAATTTGGGATGAATTTGGGGATTTTGAGGGATTTTGGGGGGAATTTGGGGGATTTTGGGCATCATGAGGGGGGATTTGGGGGATTTTGGGGCAATTTAGGGGATCCTGAAGGGGGGAATTTGGGAGATTTTGCAGAAATTGGGGCATTTGGGGGGAATTGAGGATTTTGAGGGATTTTGGGTGTCCTGAGGGGGAAATTGGAGGGGACTTTGGGGCAATTTGGATGTTCTGGGAGGGAATTTTTGGGGATTTTGGTGGAATTTGGGTGTCCTGAGGGGGGAATTTGGGGAATTTGAGACGAATTTGGGAGATTTTTGTTGTCTTGAGGGGGAATTTGGGGGATTTTGGAGAATTCCGGCGTAATTTGGGCGTCCTGAGGGGGAATTTGAGGGAATTTTGGGGAATTTAAAGGATTTTAGGTGTCCTTAGAGGGGATTTTGGGGGAATTTGGAGGGTTTTGGGGAAATTCAGGATATTTTGGGAGAATTTGGAGGATTTTGGGTGTCCTGAGGGGGAATTTGGGGTATTTTTGGGGGAAATTGGGTGTCCTGAAGGGGAATTTTTGGGGATTTGGGGAGGAATTTGGCAGATTTTGGGGAAATTTGAGGGATTTTGGGTGTCCTGAGGGGGGATTTGAGGGGATTTTGGAGAATTTGGGTGTCCTGAGAGGGGAAATTTGGGGATTTTGGGTGTCCTGAGAGGGGAAATTTGGGAGGAATTTGGGAGATTTTGAGGGATTTTGAGGTGTCCTGAGGGGGAAATTTGGGAGATTTTGGGGTAATTTGTGGGATTTTAGGTCTCCTGAGGGGGCACTTTGGGCATTTTTGGTGAATTTGAGGTGTCCTGAGGGGGAATTTTGGGGGATCTGGATGGAAATTCAGAGGATTTTGGGAGGAAATTGGGGCATTTTGGGGGGATATTGAGGGAGTTTAGGTGTCCTGAGGGGGGAATTTGAGGGGATTTGGGAGAATTTGAGGGTTCTGAGAGGGGAATTTGGGGACTTTGGGTGTCCTTGGGGGGAATTTGGAGGATTTTGTGGCAAATTTGAGAGGTTTGGGGGCCATTTGGGAGGAATTTGTGGGATTTTGAGTGTCTGGGGAATTTGGGGGGAAATTTTGAGGAATTTGGGGGAAATTTGAGGGGATTTTGGGGAGCTTGGGGATGCTGATGGTGGATTTTGGGGAAATTTGGGGCATTTTGGGGGATTTGGGGTGTCCTGAGGGAGGAATTTGAGGGGATTTGGGGTGTCCTGAAGGGATAATTTAGGGGATTCCGGGGAATTTGAGGGAATTTGGGAGGGTTTTGGAGGATTTTGGGGGAATTTGGGGAATCTTGTGGGGATTTTTGTGGATTTTGGGTGTCCTCGGGGGGAATTTGGGGGATTTTTGGAGGAATTTGGGGAGAATCTGGGGAATTTTGGAGGATTTTTGATGTCCTGAGGGGGAATTTGAGGGAATTGAGAGAATTTTGGGACGAATTTGGGGATTTTGAGGGATTTGGGGTGTCCTGAGGGAGGAATTTGAGGGGATTTGGGGTGTCCTGAAGGGATAATTTAGGGGATTCCGGGGAATTTGAGGGAATTTGGGAGGGTTTTGGAGGATTTTGGGGGAATTTGGGGAATCTTGTGGGGATTTTTGTGGATTTTGGGTGTCCTTGGGGGGAATTTGGGGGATTTTTGGAGGAATTTGGGGAGAATCTGGGGAATTTTGGAGGATTTTTGATGTCCTGAGGGGGAATTTGAGGGAATTGAGAGAATTTTGGGACGAATTTGGGGATTTTGGGTGAATTTGGGGGATTTGGGGGATTTTGGGTGTCCTGAGGGGCAGTTTGTGGATTTTGGGGCAATTTGGGGGATCCTGAGAGGGAATTTGGAAGATTTTGGGGAATTTGGGGGGGATTTTGGAGGATCTTGGGGGATTTTGGTTGTCCTGAGGGGAAAATTTGGGGATTTTGGGGGAATCTGGGGGGTTTTGGGTGTCCTGAGCAGGGATTTTTGAGGGAATTTGGGGGAAATCTGGGGAAATTTTCGTTTCCTGAGGGGGATTTTGGGGGAGTTTGAGTGTGGGCATTTTGGGGGAATTTTGGGTGTCCTAAGGTGGAATTTGGGGGACTTTGGAGGAATTTTGAGGATTTTCAATGTCCTGAGGGGGGAATTTGGGGGATTTTAGGAAATTTGGGGGATTTTTGGTGTCCTGAGGGGGAGTTTGGGGGAGTTTATGGGAATTTGGGTGTCCTCAAGGGGGATTTGAGGGAATTTGGAGGATTTTGGGTGTCCTGAGGGGGAACTTTGGGGTATTTTGGGGGAATTTGGGTGTCCTGAGGGGGAATTTCAGAGATTTTGGGGAAATTTGAACATTTTTTGGGGAATTTAGGGCATTTTTGGGGACTTTGGGGTGTCCTGAGGGGAAATTTGGGGGGAATTTTGAGATTTTGGGGAAATTTGAGGGATTTTGGGTATCCTGAGGGGGATATTTGAGGGGATTTTGGAGAATTTGGGTGTCCTGAGAGGGGAAATTTGGGGATTTTGGGTGTCCTGAAGGGTTTTTTGGGAGGAATTTGGGAGATTTTGAGGGATTTTGAGTGTCCTGAGGGGGAAATTTGGGGGATCTGGGTGGAAATTCAGAGGATTTTGGGGGAGCTTGGGAGGAAATTGGGGCATTTTGGGGGATATTGAGGGATTTTAGGTGTCCTGAGGGGGGAATTTGGGGCTTTTTGGGGAATTTGGGTGTCCTGAGGAGGGAATTTGGGGGATTTAGTGGAGGCAATTTTTGGGGAGATTTTGTGACATTTTGGATGTCCTGCGGGGGAATTTGGGGAGAACCTGGGGAATTTTGGAGGATTTTTGATGTTCTGAGGGGGAATTTGGAGGAAATTTGGGAGGAATTTGGGGCATTTTGGGGAAATTTGAGGGATTTTGGGTGTCCTGAGGGGGAATTTGGGGCATTTTGGGGATCCTGAGGTGGCAGTTTTGGGATTTTGGAGGAATTTTGGGGTATCCTGAGGGGGGAATTTGGCGGGAAATTTTGAGTGTCCTGAGGAGAGGAATCTGGGGGAATTTTGAGGATTTTAGGGGGATTTTGGGGGAGTTTGCTTGTCCTGATGGGGGATTTGGGGTGGATTTTGGGTATTTTGTAGGATTTTGCTGTATTTTACAGCATTTTGTGTAATTTTCCCCTCAGAAAGTGTCCCCGGCCGGGCTCCCCACACGCTCAGCCCACCCCGCCCGCTTCTCCCCCGATGACAAATTCTCGCGGCACCGCCTGGCCCTGAAACGGAGATTCGGGATCCTGCTCACCCAGCGGGGCCGGGCCCTGCTCTGAGGCACCCCAAAAACCCAAAATGCCCCCAAAAACACCCATGGAGCAGATGGAGATCAGTCAAACCCGCTGAGCTGAACGGCGTGGGAGGAAAGGGTTAAACAGGAGGAAATTGTGAATATTAAAGGATTTGGGAGCTCGGAGGTGTCTGAGTGTTGGTGGTCAAATAAATTTGGGTTTTTTTCCTGGTTTTGGGGGGGTTTTGGGGTGTGGGAGGGAATTAATGGCGATCTGTGGGGCGCGGGGGGTGATGGGAGTTGCAGGCGTGGGTATAACGGGAGTCTATGGAGCGCGGGGGATGATGGGAGTTGTATGCGCGGGTATAATGGGATCAATGGGCCGCAGGGGTTGATGGGAGTTGTATGCATGGGTACAATAGGGATCTATGGTGATGCC
Source organism: Melospiza melodia melodia (assembly GCF_035770615.1). Classification (NCBI taxonomy): domain Eukaryota; kingdom Metazoa; phylum Chordata; class Aves; order Passeriformes; family Passerellidae; genus Melospiza; species Melospiza melodia. Next base: position 7,996,597 of record NW_026948659.1, on the reverse strand, counting down.
GAATTTTGCCCCAAAAGGTGAGAATAACTTCCTAAGAGACTCAGATTAAGTCAGATAAGCAGGAGGTATTTTATTGCGACACGTCGGAGAAATCACAAAATGGATTTCTAAGTTTCCCGTAACAAAGGCAAGCCTTTTATACAGTTTTGGATATAGGATTACATCAGATCATATACATAATCACATCTTTGCATGAATATTCATATGTGGTGTAGGCGGAGCATGGGCAGGGATACCTCTTTTGAGGATCATCTTGGTGGTCGTTCCGGTTGCCTTCACCATGGGCTGGGGTCTCCTGATGAGTCTTCCTCCTTGAACCTTTGAACCCCTTTCCTAATTTGGCCAATTCCCGGTGTACTTGGCTTGGTCCCCATGGCTTGGCAAGGCTCTTAGGGTCAGTTTGACATTGTTGGCTCTGAACATGCTTAGCCCATCAGTTCCCCTGTCCCTCTCTTTCCTGTCATTGTGTTCCATGCTTTAGCCGATTTATTGCTCTATGTGTTTCCTAAATGCTATGCTTTCTTCAAATGCCTCACATTCTATGTTTTAACTCATTATTTCTTGAAGGCTATCTGTTTTGGGGCTTCAATGGAGTGCCGATGTAACGGGAGTCTATGGAGCGCAGGGGATGATGGGAGATATATGCGCTGGTATAACGGGGTTCTATGGAGAGCGGGGGAGGATGGGAGTTGGAGGCGCAAATATAATAGGGATCTATGGTGCGTGGGGGATGATGGGAGCCGTATGCACGGATATAATAGGGATCTATGGGGCGCAGATATAACGGGACTCTATGGGGCGCGAGGGATGATGGGAGTTGTATGCACGGATAATACGGGACTCAGTGTGGCGTGGAGGACGATGGGCGATGTAGGCGCGGATATAATAGGGATCTATAGGGCGTGAGAGATGATGGGAGTTGGATGCGCGGGTATAACGGGGCTCTATGGGGCGCAGGGCATGATGGGAGGTGTGGGCGCGGATATAATGGGGCTCAACAGGGGATGGTGGGAGTTGTATGCGTGCATATAACGAGGGTCTATGGAGCGCACGGGGTAGATGGGTGTTGCCTTCTGATATAAGGTAAAGTGACCTGGTTTTGAGGAGCAGCACAGCAACCCAAACTCACCAGGGTCGCTCGGGCCAAAGAGCACGCAGATACCAATGTGGTAGACGCTCAAAGGCCTTTATTGTCTCATCTCGTGGGGTTTTATAGTCTAAGGGGCTTCTCTAAGTAAGAGGGGGTCTGCAGTACTATCTATGGTTAGTAAGGAGTGGAAAGTTACCAGCATTACTATCGTTAGGGGAGCTACATTCCTAGTTACATTCCTAGGGTGATCTCTTATCTTAAGGGATTAGGGGAAAAGGAGTCCTGCCTTTCCGTCACATCGCGTGATCTTCTGATTGCCTGTCCCTATCTACCACATCTCCCCCCACCTTTTTCACAAATGAATGAGGAAGTCATATACATAGGAAATGAAATGAGGTATAGGGTTGTAATTCGACAAGGGAAAGGGGTTTGGTAAACCTGAGTAAGTTTTTGCCAGGCAAGTTTAGAAAATCTTGTGACTGAAAGTGTTCCCTGGTTGAACTCACAGCATTTGTTGCCGGCCTATGAACAGGATGTTGGCTCATTCTAGGCGGGTCTGAACGAATGAGACTAGCTTGTTCAGCAGGCATGGTCCAAAGGTGACAGCTAAAAGTAGCATTGCCAATGGACCTATTAGGGTAGAAATTAGGGTGGTTAGCCATGGTGATTGATTGAACCAGGATTCGAACCAACCCTGTTGGGCTTCCCTGTCTCTCTGTCTCTGAGCCAGTCTGTTTCGGAGTTCCGCCATGGAGTCTCTAATGACTCCCGTGTGGTCCGCATAGAAGCAGCACTCCTCTTTCAAGGTGGCACACAGACCCCCTTGCTGCATGAACAGGAGGTCTAGACCTTGTCTGTTCTGCAAGACCACTTCTGAGAGTGAGGAGACTGACTTCTCTAGAAAGGAGATGGATTTCTCAATCCTTTGCAGGCCCTCATCGATGGTCACTTGCAGCTGGGACAGTCCTTGGTGTTGGGTCGCTAGGGCTGAGACTCCTGTGGCCGTTCCGGCTGCTCCCAGGCCCAGCAGCATTGCAATAGTTATACCTGTTATTACTTCTCTTTTGTGGAGCCGGCTGGGTTCCTCAAAAAGGTGATACAGTTCTTCGTCTGAGTGGTACAGGACCCTAGGAACAATCAGAACTTGGACACAGAAGTCATCAGAGTCATTGAATTTGGCATGGAACACACACAGACTCACTCCAGATCGCTGGCAAACCCACATCCCCGATGCAGATGGGGCTACCCACTTATTGTTTTTCCTGTCGGGCTTGACAACATCGGTGCAGACGCTGCCTTTCCGCCTAGCTAGGGTTGCATTGCCAAAGCATCTGCGCTGGCCTGTGACTTGACTCAGGGTGATTCCTTTGCTGGGGGTATCCCATCTGCACTGGTGAGGGGCATCGGCTGTGGAGTAACTGAAGGGAGTGTTTAAAGCGACTCCTTCGTAAAAGGGGGGTTTGACATCGTAACAAAGCCAACAGGATTTGGTTAGGTTCGGGTTGGATTCGTTCAGGGATAGGAAGGTAGCTTCTAGAATGCGAAGGATTGGGTCTGAGTCCAACCCGGCTGAATGGCCTGTCTGAAAGGCTTCCGCATGGCCGGTCAGGATACTGGTGACCTTTGTGGGCAAGGCTTTGGGGTAGGTTGTGTTTCTCCCTTTCTGCGCGCTTTTAATCACTTTGTTGGGTCCGACCGCTCGGGGTGCCGACGGTTGGAGCCTGATAATTCACACATTCACCCTCTCTTTCGACCCTTGAAGGACTACTGTCCACGTTCTGCCTATGGCCCAACTAGGGTGATCTGGCTGCAAAACCATCATGTTCTAGCCAGTGCATTTCCGAAATTTTAGGTACTTTATGGCGGTTTCGATAGCAACTTCCCTGGAGGAAGATGGGTGTTTTGCAGCCTGTGGGTGCCCAGGTGAACTGTAAGAATTTGTCAGGCTCTTGTGGATCCCACCCAGACCCTGACGGTCTGGCATCTGTAACTATGGTTTCGCAGCCCCAGTGCCCACAATATCCCCACCCTGGGTGATTGCAGTAGCTTTTCCTGGGTTTGAAGCTGAGCACCAGTAGGATAGGTACATGTGTGTGGGGTGTGGGGAATAGGGGTCCGCCTTTGGTTGTCCTGGAAACAGGTCAGTAATGTGGAGCACGAAGAATGGGGTGTTCGGTGTGGTGATTTCTTTGAGCACCTTGTCGCTACTAAGGTGTCGCATGACCCACCTGAATGGCCGATGGGGGTCGTGGTCTGGGCTGGCTTGCCCTCTGGTGACAAGCCCCAACAGCAAAATCACACAGAAACACCCTTGATGCTTGGGTCTCACCCATGCGGGTCTCTCGGGTGCTGCCTGACGGCTTGGTGGTCTGTCACTTTCCTCTGGAACGGGGATGTACGAGTCACGAGGACGTCCCACGAGCATGTCCTGTAAACAGAAACTCGCAATTCTCGTCAGTCTCATTCTGCTCATTGCGAAGGTTGGGCTTGATTGACTTAAGTGGACACCACATGATTTTGCCGTCCTTTTTGACAGCTGCGTAACCTCGCCCCGTGAGCATCAGCCTCCAGCCCCGTTCCCATTCGCCTAGCTCGTTTCTGATTACCACCTGTGGGCCATCTTCTAGCGCTTGGGTGGCCCAGTGTTTTTGAACGGGACTGTTTGTTTCATCTCCACTAGGGAATTGGTTCAGTGCTAGCAAAGCGGTTGCCAGCATACGTGCCTGATCTTCTGGGGGAATGGCATTGGCAAAGCCCTCTGCTTTCGCCAATACTTCTATCTTGGATTTCAGGATCTGATTTGCTCTCTCAACTATGGCCTGCCCAGTACTGTTATACGGGATGCCTTGCACTAATGTGATGCCCCATTTTGAGGCGAATTCTTGCACTGGTTTGGAGGTGAAATTGGAACCGTTGTACGTTTTAATCTGCTTGGGGATACCAAGCCAAGCAATGGCTGTCAGCCAGTGCTGAATTGTGGCCTTGGAGTTAGTTTTCTGGTGCTGTGTGGCTATGATCGTTCTGCTATAAGTGTCTACTGACACTGCAAGCCATGCTCGGGGCTTCAGCAGTTGACACAAGGTGAAGTCCGACTGCCAGATCTCTGAAGGCTTGAGACCTCTCGGGTTGACCCCGTAGGTCCAAAGGGGTGACTTCTGGCAGTGAGGGCAGGTGGCTACCACATGTTTTGTGTCCACTGTCGGGATTTCGCATCTCTTCGCCAGTGCTTTGGCTCCGATGTGGAGCGACTCGTGCAGTTGACAAGCTTCCTGCAATGTCCATACGCCTTTTGCTGCGGCGTCCGCTTTGTCATTGCCAATCTGGAAGTAACCTTTGACTGGGTTGTGGCTATTGATGTGGATGACTGACACAGTGCCCTGTCGCGAGGAAAGTGCTTCTTCCAGCATTAGGGCTGCTGCAGATGTTGACACTCCTGGTCCTGCCATGGCTAGGCAGAGCCTTGCCACGAATATAAAGTCTGTTACAATGTTGAGGTGTTCATCTTGGAAGAGTCCATACGCCAAGACCACTGCTGCTGCCTCCAGCTGTTTCACTGACAGTGTGGGGTCACACGCTTTGACGCAATGCTATTGTTCTCCTGCCTGCCACACTGCTGCTGCGGTTGAAGTCGTGGAGGAAGCATCTGTGAAGACCGTTGGTCCTGGCTGCGGTCAGTCCTTGACCTTTGGCGGCATGTCCATGTCGACTACGGTCAGCAGCTGAGTCCAAGGTGGTCTGGAGGAGTAGGAGATTTCTCCTCCGAAGCCGGAGAGAGCAAGGGCTAGGTACTCTGATATTGTGGCTTACTCCGTGGTCAGCTGCTTGCGAAATGGAAGGTGGATGCTTGTCGGCTCGGTTCCTAGGTGTTTCAAGGCGAGTTTCCTGCCTTTCATGATGAGGTTCGCGATGCATTCGATTCCCGGGGAAAATGCACGAGCGGGTCTTCCAAGGACCACCCATTGGATTGGTTGGGACTTTTCGGAAGGTTCTTGGGCCAGTGCTCCCACTCCCCCCTTTGGTGTAAAGTGGACGTATAGGTCCAGTGGCACGGCTGGGTTCCAACTGGCAAATGTGCCAGTGGACATCTGGCTTTCGATGAAGTCGAGGGGGCTCGTTGCTTACAGCGTCAGCTCCTTGCGTTCCCACGGGTGCTTTCCTTTCAGGAGGTCATATAGAGGGTCCATGACCTCGGGAGGAATTAGGACGATGTTGCAAAGCCACTGCAGCGATCCCACCAGGCGTTGCACGTCGTGGAGTGTTTTGATGTCTCAACGGATCTTCAACTTGGGGGGGGTCATGTAGGAGCTTGTGATCCCTACTCCCAGGAAGGTCACGCAGGGTCCTCTCTTGATCTTTGCGCTCGCGATCTCAAAGCCGTTGGCCTGAAGGGTTTCCGTGATTGTGGACACCAGGTGATCTATTTGGCTTGCCGATGGCGCAGCAACTAGGATGTCGTCCATGTACTGAACGATGGTGGCGGTGGGGTAGGAGTGTCGGACTGGCATCAGTGCTTTGTCCACGGTGATTTGGCATATGACAGGGCTGTCCACTAGGCTCTGTGGCAATACTCGCCGTTGGAAGCGGAGGTTGGGCTGCTCGCCGTTTCAGAATGCCACGGAAAAGGCGAATCCTTCTCTGTTTTCAGGGTGCAGGGGTATTGAAAAGAAACAGCCCTTGATATCCAGGCACGGCTGCCCTGCGGAGATGGCTGAGTTCGTGGGTAGCAGTGTCTGGACTGGACCCATGGGTCGGATTTTTTTGTTCACTTCTCTCAGGTCGTGGACGAGGCGATAACCTTCTCCAGACCTTTTGGGGATCACGAATACAGGGGTGTTATATAGGCTGATGGAGGGTTCTATGTGACCCTTTCGCAGTTCGCGGTCGACCAGTTCCAGCAAGGCTGCCGCTCGAGGCTCTGTCAGGGGCCGCTGCTCGACCCATACGGGGTCTGATGATTTCCAAGTCAATTTGATTGGCAGCAGAGGGTGTACGGCAGTGGCCCTCAGGATAAATTTGTAATCCTGAATCCTAGCATGGAAAGAACATCCCTTCCTAACAGGGGTGGAGAATTTTGCAGGATGTAGGGATAAATTGTGACTGTCTGTTCTGGTCCCTTTTTCGTGTGAAGCATTATAGCCACCAGCTGGGTGCTTTTCCATGCCCGAGACTGCCCTCCCTCTCCGTTTACTGGAGGGACTTCTTTGAATTGCCAATGTCCGGGCCAATGCACTTGGGGAAAAATCATGCAGTCTGATCCCATGTCCGCCCAGAACTGAAACCCTATGACGTGGGAATCCTGACTGCCATAAAGGCGGCATGTCCCCCGCACCATCAGGGGTTCTTTCTCTATTTTCACGGCCAAGGCCACCCAGTGATCCCACTCTGGGGCGTCCCCTGCTGGTCCTGTGGCACCAGCGCGGTTTGTGGCGGTGGGGGTTGAGAAAGTATTACTGGCAGTGTTGCACAGCTCTGCCATTGTCCTGTTGGCGGGAATGCAAAACTGACTGCTCCCTGTGGGGGCATGGGGTATGAGGGTCCCCTGCCCCACTGGGGGTTGCTGTAGCTGGGCCGCTGCATGTTCCAGGTGGGAGAAGGCTGGACACGGCCCGGCTGCCCCCTCCCTCTCCCATTTCCCTGAGGCCTGGATCTGCATTCCTTAGCTAAATGCCCCTTCCTTCCACATGCCCAGCACGGTCCCCTAAGTCCCCCTTGGCGTGGTGGAGCAGCTGCTGGTGAGCGTCTTGGCTGGGGCAGTTTACTGCCAAGTGGCCTGCCTGGCCACACTTAAGGCATGCCATCACACAGGTTATTGCAGTGTGAACTGCTACTTGAATGGGAGCTAGATCCTCCTCCTTTGCAACGTGTCTGATCATGGCAGCTGCATTAGACCCCTGTAGCAGTGATCTTAAGATGTCCTTGGTGGCTGAGTTGCATTGCTGGCGTAGGCACTCTGCCAGCACAGGACCCTTCGCCTCTGAGGGTAATGAAGAGGAATCTAATCCTGGGGGCTCCGGGGGGTCTGGGCTCGGGATCGGGGAGGGGTGGAATGCGCCCGGCCCCTGCCTTCCATCAGATTGCTCTCAGAGGCGGTTTGCGTCGCAGCTCCTCCCCCCAGCTTTGGTGTAGCTAATAAACATGTACGCGAGGCTTTCCATGTCTCCTGTTCTTCTAACGCCTTGCGTAGGGCTTCTTCTATTTTCCCCCATGCTTTGAGGCTTTCACCACTGCCTGAGGACTTAGTGTCCTCTGGTAAGGCGGCAGTGCACTTCTTGCACACTTCCGAATATATTATATTTACCGGACGTTTGATCGTCCCCAGCTCTAGGAGCCTTGCAATAGCAAGATTAAAATTCCTGAGCTCACATTTAATTCCCCATTGCTCATGAGTCTGACTTACGACTTTCGCTTTGGATTCCATGGTCCACGCTGGTCTGGGGGCGTCCCCCCCGCTGCACTAGGCCAGCTGTGCAGCCGCCATCCTCTGTCCAGGCGAATCCCCATTCCCTGGGCGCTGATCGGCTCCCGGGTGTCGGCACCAGTTGTTGCCTTCTGATATAAGGCAAGGCGACCTGGTTCTGAGCAACAGCACGGCGACTCACTCTCCAGGGTCGCTCAGGCCAGTGAGCACGCAAATACCAATGTGGTGGACGGTCCAAAGGCGTTTATTAACTCTTCTCGTGGGGTTTTATAGTCTAAGGGATTCTCTACGTCACTGGGGGCTCTGCCTCTACTATCTATGGTTAGTAAGGAGAGGAAAGTTACCAGGGGTGGGAAGTTACTGACACTACTGTTAGGAGGCCACTTTCTAGGGTTATCCCTTATCTTAGGGGAACAGGGGGTCCTGCCTTTCCGTTACATCGCATAAACTTCCAAACGCCTGTCCCTATCTACCACAGTGGAGAAGCTTTTTCCTCTTAGAGAAGTCCCCATAGGTGGGATACGTGGGGGACTTGGGTTTGTGAATGCCCCATTAACAGCCACTGAAATTCAAGGCTTTGAAAAGGAGTTAGGGAACTTAGTGGAGGATGCAGTAGGTATATCGAACCAAGTAGACCAATTTCTAGGCCCCAGCATTTACACCTGGGGAGAGCTGAACTCTATTTTTAAAATTTTGTTCAGCGCAGAAGAAGTAAGGATGATTAGAGCCGCAGGGATGCGGATCTGGGAGTGAGAAAATTGTTCAGGAGATCCCAGTGACCAGAAATTACCCTTACAGGACCCTGAGTGGGACCCTAATGAAGAGGAAGATAGAAGGAACATGGAAGAGTATAGGTCCCTGATGGTTAGAGGAATAAAGGAATCAGTTCCCTGAAGTTATAACACAAAACTAGCTTTTGATAGCATGCAAGAAAAGGATGAAACCCCAGCTACCTGGCCTTAATAGATTAAAAAGGAACTTCTAATTATATTTCAATAGAGATCCTGATAGCTCTGAAGGCCAAGTACTTCTAAAAGTGCAATTTCTAACAAAATCGTGGCTGGACATATGGAGAAAGTTAGAGAAAATGGATGACTGGCAGGAGAAGGGAATAAATGAACTGTTAAAGGAAGCTTTAAAGATATATTTAAGGAGAGAAGAGGAGAAAACTAAAGCTAAAGCTAGAATCATGGTAGCTGTAGCCAGGGAAAGTCTAGGGGTAAAGAGATCAGCAGGGACAACCATTGAGAATCAGTGAAAATGGACACAAGTCCTCCTTTGATACACCCAAAGATAAACCTATACTACCTCCATGGGTGGATACAAACAAGAGACATGGGGCACCACTGAGCGACAGGAAATGTTATTATTGTGGAGAGATAGGACACATAAGAAGGGATTGCAATAAACTCTCTTTGGATGAGGCAATGGTAAAAGAACAAGAGGCTCTTGAGAGACTCCTGAGGGATGACAACAAGGGGTGTCAGCGGCTTTACATGCTAGGGGACCCAATGTACCATCAAGAAGAGCCTCTGGTAAACTTTGAAGTCAGTCCCCAAAGTGAGGAATTTGAATTTTTAGTTGATACCAGAGCAGACACATCAAGTATAAAGAAATTACCCGCAGGAGTGACAACTGGGAGAAAGGTCTGTGAGGTGATGGGAGCAGAGGGAAAACCATTTAGAGCCTCCATAGCTGAAAACGTAGAAATTAAAGGAAATGGAAGGCAGTGTGTGGCTGACTTGATCTATTTACCTAATCTAGAAAGTAATTTGCTGGGAAGGGACCTACAAGTCTCATTAGGAGTGAGGATTATCCCAAAGGATGGGAGAATGATAGTCCAGATCATGAAATTGACATCAGGAGATACAGAGCAGATAAACCAAGAGGTTTGGGCAGGAGAAGGAAAGAGGGGCTATCTAGACATCCCACCAATAAGAATTGAAATGCAAAAAGGAATTCCTCCCGTTCAAGTAAAGCAATACCCAAGGTCTATTGAGGGAAAAAAGGGACTGACCCCTGTGATTGAGCAGCTATTAGAGGAAGGTATCCTGGAGCCATGTATGTCTCCCCACAACACTCCAATTTTAGCAATCAAGAAGGCAGATGGAAAATACCAATTGGTTCAAGACTTAAGGAAGACAAATAAGAGAACTATTATCAGGCATCCAGTGGTCCCAAATCCCTACACCCTCTTGAGTCAGATCCCAAGGGAGCATGCCTCGTTTACTATTATAGATTTAAAAGATGCATTTTGGGCATGTCCTCTTGCTGAGGAATGTAGGGATTGTTTAGTGTTTGAGTGGGAACATCCAGAGAAGAGGAGGAAACAACAATTAAGGTGGCCGTGCCTACCCCAAGGATGTACCGAGTCCCCACATCTCTCTGGACAGGCCTTAGAAGGGCTTTTAGAACAATTCACCCCAGAGAGTAAAGTACAAATTCTACAATATGTAGACGACTTATTAATATCTGGAGAGGAACAGAATAATGTCAGGGCAACAAGTATATGCCTTTTAAATTTCCTAGGAGCAAAGGTTTTAAAAAGTATCTCAGAATAAATTGCAATTTGTGGAAGCGGAAGTTACTTATCTGGGAAACATAATTGGGAAAGGATATAAGAAATTAAGTCCTGAAAGAATTTCAGGCATACTATCCATACCAGCACCAAAAACTAAGAGAGATGTCAGAAAACTATTAGGCTTATTTGAGTACTGTAATGTAGGGTTAGACCAATATACACAAAGTGTAAAATTTTTATATGACAAATTAGTAAACCCTGACCCAATAGAATGGAGAAATGAGGATGACAAAAAACTAAATAATTTGAAAGATAAACAAACCTCAGCACCTGTCCTACGTTTGCCCAATCTGGAAAAAGAATTTGACCTATTTGGAAATACCGAAAAAGGAATTGCATATGGGGTGGTAGCCCAAGAGTGGGGAGGGTGCAAGAAACCAATAGCTGGCATCTCCAAACTACTAGACCCGGTAGCTAGGAGGTGGCTCACCTGTATTCAAGCAGTTGCTGCAGCAACCACCTTAATTGAAGAGACTGAAAAACTGACCCTGTGATGTAAAATAAGAATCCATACACCACATGATCTAAAAACAATTTTAAGGCCAAAGAGCCCAGAAGTGGCTTATTGACTCCCGAGTATTAAAGTATGAAATAATCTTAATAGATGCTGATAACCTAGAGCTGGAAACCTCTAAAACTCTAAATCCAGTGCAGTTTCTCTCTGGAGAGCCATTATTAGAACTAGAGCATAACTGCTTGGAACTAGTGGACTTTTAGACAAAAGTTAGGGAAGATCTAGAAAAGATACCTCAACCTTATGGAATAAAATTATTTACTGATGGGTCTTCGAGAGTAGTTGAGGGGAAAAGGATGTCTGGATATGCAATAATTGAAACTACAGAAACAGAAGACATGAGATTTACCGAGAAGGGCAAACTGCTTCTAATTGGTCAGCTCAGTGTTGTGACATCTATGCCTTAAAGAGGGGACTTGACTTATTGGAAGGCAGCCAAAGGACAATTTACACTGACTCATGGTATGCCTTTGGGATCGTTCATACATTTGGAAAGATTTGGGAGGATCGTGGGTATCTGAACTCCAAAGGAAAAAACTTAGTGCACACAGAACTGATAAGATCAATATTAGGATCTCTACCTAAACCTGCAGAGATCGCAGTGGTACATGTTAAGGGACATCAGAAAGGGGATACCATCGAGGAAAAAGGGAATCAGTTAGCTGACCGAGTGGCTAAGGAGGCAGTGTTAAACCCAGGGGAGCCAGTGAAATTACTCAGGTTAAACAAAGTGTTAGGCGAAGAAAGGAAAGGAAAACTAGTATTCAGTGAGAAAGAACTAAAAGCAATAAAAGAATTAAAAATGCATCGGGGGAACCAATGGGAGTGGTTGACACCAGATGGGCGTAAATTTTTAAATAAAGCCCTAGCCCAGAAAATGTTAACAGAGATACAGGAATTAACCCATTGGGGGGTCCAAGGGTTATGTGATCACTATTTAAGAGAAAACTTATGTATCGGAATACATGAGGTAGCAAAAGCAGTAACTGAGGGGTGCATAATTTGCCAAAAACTAAATCAAAAAGTGATGAGGCAGACCATGCGAGGGGGAAAGAATTAGCCCAAAGACTATTCCAAAACATTCAAATAGACTTTACTGAAATGACCCCTGTACAGAGTTGCAACAACTTATTGGTAATAGTTGACCACCTTACTCATTGGGTAGAAGCCTTTCCAACTAGAAAAGAGACTGGAAAAGCTGTAATAGTAGCCAAGATTATCTTAGAATTCTAACATCAATCCCCGATACGGGTTGGTGAACAATATTGATTCAGATAGGGGACCACACTTTATCGCACAAGCATTACATAAAATAATTGAGGCTTTAGGAATACAACGGAGATTACATACCCCATGGCATCCCCAGAGCTCTGGGAGGGTAGAAAGAATGAATAAAACCCTCACAAATATATTAACAAAATCAGTTGCAGAAACGTAGATGAACTGGCTCAAATGTCTACCCCTCTCCCTTTTAAGGATCGGACAGGACCCTGATCAGATATAGGGGTTCCGCCCTATGAAATGATGTTTGGACTCCCATTTTTTATGACTCCATATAGTAGTGGGGACTATTTAGAAGGGGAAACAGCTAACCAAAAGTAAATAGAAACCATTGGAAAGATCCTAGAGAGTCTGAGAAAAAGAGGATATCTTCCCCAAACTTCCCCCCTTGATACAGATGTGCACCAAATAAGTCCAGGAGATTGGGTACTAATGAAGTCATGGAGCAATACCCCATTAACTCCAAAATTTGAAGGATCCTTCCAGGTATTACTCATGACACACACTGCAGGAAGGACACGAGAAAGAGGCTGGACTCACATCACTCGAGTCAAAGGACCGGTACCTACCCCCCCAAACAGCAGACTGGATCCAACAGCACCAGCTACAGACGCTTCCACGTGGGTTGCAATCCCGAACTCAGACAATCTCAAAGTTACCTTTAGAAAGAGACCAAAGGTTGCTTAGAAAGACTGATAAAAGCACAAGAGACTAATATATTCAAATTGTTATACTTTTTCTTCAAGTCATTATTATTTATTGTTTTTGTTGTTGACTTATGAATGTAGAATTTTTAGTTTGTGTTGGAGCCTTTGTTTTGGAGTATATTATGCTATTATTGGATTAGAGATTAGAGTGAACATTTTGTTAACTGTTTGGTGTAAAGATTTCATATATTATCTTGAATATAGAGAATGGGTTCCTCCATCTCTTGTAAACTGTTCAAGGTTACAAGTTGAAGAGTTATAAGAATTAAATGTTAATATGATAGTTAAGTTCAAAAGGTTCAAAAGAGTTCTAATAATCTATTTTTCTCCAAGGAAAACCCTGGGGTTTCAAACCTACTCTCCTACAGAACATTCCTCAGGAGCTATTAAAATGATAGAAAGTGGGAGGAAAGAGAAGGGAGAAAGTTCCCCAATCCTAAGAGGCATGGCCGGGTGAGATCATGGCAATGGTTCATACTGGACTCTTGGGAGGACTGGTGTTATTGCTGTTTATGGAAAGTATAGGGAGTAAGGAAAATCCATGTACTATCACCCCCTACACGATGGGGAGAACCTTGGGTCACTGATAAGGGTTCACACCAATGTAAATCCTTATTTTTTAACTACTCCCAGTTATTTACCTGTCAAGAGGTCGGGAAAGTGTATTGGATTGCCAGAATCACTGCCTCATTTAGGCAACGCTTACTTGGAGAATGCCCTGTAGGAAAAACTTGGTTTTGTTTTGAGCATGAAAGTAATCAGGAAGGACTGAAAGATCTAATACAGGAAAGACAATTAACAGTAACCATCAAAAAGGATGAAATAGAAATGCGCTTAGGGAAGAACCTATTCCTAGACCTAGTTGAAAGAATTAGTAAGGAACTAAATCTAACCAACTGCTGGGTCTGTGGGAGTACTAAAATGACAGAAATTTGGCCATGGGAGGGAATTAGTTTAGGACCATGAGAAATTCTAAGGTGGGAACAATCAGGACTGTGGTAGCTAGGGAAGAGGCGCTGCGGAAGATTTTGCGATGTCACGGAAAGCCAGGACCCTCCGTTCCCCATAGATAAGACCCTCAGGTACTCATAGATAAGAAATTAACATAGGAATGTGGTCCCACTAACAATAGGAATGTTGCCCCACAGAAGCCAGTAACTTTCCATCCCTTACCCAGTACTTTTCCATCCCCTACTAACCATAGGTAAGAAGGACAAACCCCTTTTTGACATAGAGACCCCTAAGACTATAAGACCCCATGAGAAGAAGTAATAAACGCCTTTTGACCGTCCACCACATTGGTGTCTGCGTATGTCATTGGCCCGAACAGCCCTAGAGAGAGGGCTGTCGAGCTGTACCTCAGAACCAGGTCGCCTGCCTTGATCTAGAAGGCAACATTTGGTGCCGGAAACCCGGGACAGCGGCTTGCGCCCGGCGAACGGGGACACTCCTGGAACGAGGACGGCGGCTGCGACAGCGGGACTGATCGCAGCGGGGGGGGACGCCTCCCGGACCAGCTTGGACCATGGAAGCCATAGCGAAGGTCGTAACAGAGATGCATGCACAATGGGGTATAGAATGTAAACTTAAGGATTTAACTCTCGCATTGACGAGATTGAATAATCTTGGGGCTATTAAAAGCCCCGTGGACGTCCTACATTCGGACGTGTGGGATAACTGTACAAAAGCCCTGGCGGAGGACGCTATGTCCTTGGGCTCAGGGAAAGCCCTAAAATCGTGGGGCAGAGTTGTCCAGGCTCTGAAAAAAGCTCGACAAGAGCAAGAAACCTGGAAAGCCACTCGAACTTGTTTATTAGCCGTGCCGCAGTTGGGGGTGGGCGCGGCGACACAAACCGCGGAGGTGCTTGACCCGGGCGGGCGCGCGGAGGCGCGAACGCCGGATCCCCCTCAGGGAGCGGACTCACCATCGGAGAGGGGGCAGCACACGCGGGCGTTCTTGCAGGGGCTCGCGGAGGAGGCGCGGAACGTGGCCAGAATGTCAGACCCCATGGGGGCCGATAGAAACGCCCCCCCACCATATGCGTTTGAAAACATCGCCGGACTGCATGGTCAGGGAAGAAAGGAGGAGGTGGGGGGCGGAAACGCGGTCAGCACGCTGAACAACGCATGCGCCGGTGAGCGGGGAGACGGGGCGGCCCCCGCGGAGGCGCATAAGACCAATCAGAGCGCTTTATTCAAATTAAGTCCTTGTAGGGCAAGGACCTCCCCCAGCAGGAGGTGGGGGGACCCCAGGGGGAGGGAACAGCCTGACCCCCGCAAGAAGGGGCGGGGTCGGAGCCTGAGGAAAAGGCAGAGCAGCCTGGAAGCGTCTCTTTACTCGACTTCCGGCTCGGACTCGGACTCGAGCTCGGAGCCCGAGACAGGGTCGGAAGATTCCGACTCAGATTCTAGCTCTAACAGAGAGAGAGCAGCAGCATGTAAGGTCACTAGCCACAGCGCTCCTGCATGGGTGAAGGGGTTACCAGAGAAAAACTGAACCCCGCTTACAAACTGGCGGAAAATAAAAATGGCTTGCACGGAATGGGCTCCCTCTGCCACTCTAGTGTTCCCGGTTCGTGTGGGGGGGCAGGCAGAAACCAAAGGATTTATTCACCGGTTAATCCAAAAGATGTGCAGGCAATTGTTAAAGCGATTGCGGATAAGGGAATTAATTCTACCATGGTTTGCACACTCATTGACGGCCTTTTTGGTGGGGACGATATGCTTCCCTTTGATATTAAGCAGACGTGTAGAATGATATTTGATGGTGCGAGAATGATCGTTTTTAAACAAGAATGGGAGGATAATTGCCTCAAACAGCTAGCCTTGGTAACGGGGGCAGACCACCCACTGCACAGCTCCAGCATACAGAGGCTAATGGGCACAGACCCCACCATGATCACCCCCCAGCAACAGGCTGAGGGCTTGCGGGTCCATGAGGTCATGACAACAACCCGTGCTGCCCGAGAAGCCATCCGTGACACTTCAAAAGTGGTAGCTAAACCATCCCCGTGGTCTCTCATAAAATAGGGTGAGAGAGAAAGTTTCACTCATTTTGTGGACAAACTTCAGGCTGCATTAGATTCCTCTGCGTTACCCTCAGAGGCGAAGGGTCCCGTGCTGGCAGACTGCCTACGCCAACAATGTAACTCAGCCACCAAAGACATTTTAAGGTCACTGCCACAGGGGTCCAATATAGCTGCCATGACCAGACACGTTGCAAAGGAGGAACATCTAGTTCCCATTCAAGCAGCAGTTCACACCGCAATAACCAGTGTGATGGCGTGCCTTAAGTGCGGCCAGGCAGGCCACTTGGCAGTAAACTGCCTCCAGCCAAGGCGCCTATCAGCAGATGCTCCACCACGCCAAGGGGGAGGTAGGGGGCCGTGCTGGGTGTGCAGAAGGAAGGGGCATTTAGCTAAGGAATGCAGATCCAGGTTTCAGGGAAACGGGAGAGGGAGGGGGCAGCCAGGCCGTATCCAGCCCCCTCCCACCTGGAACATGCAGCGGCCCAGCTACAGCAACCCCCAGTGGGGCAGGGGACCCTCATACCCTATGGCCCCACAGGGAGCAGTCAACTTTGCATCCCCTCCAGCAATACAATGGCAGAGTTGCGCAGCACCGCCCTCAATACCCTCGCACCGCCCACCGCCACAAGTCGCGCCGGAGTCACAGGAACAGCAGGGGACGTCCCAGAGCGGGATCCCTGGGTGGCCTTGGTCATGAAAATAGGGAAAGAAGCCCTGATGGTGTGGGGGACATGCCGCCTTTATGGCAGTCAGGATCCTCACGTCATAGGGCTCCAGTTCTGGGCGGACACGGGATCAGACTGCACGATTATTCCCCAAGCACACTGGCCCGGACATTGGCAAATCAAAGAAGTCCCTCCAGTGAATGGAGTGGGGGGGCAGTCCCGGGCATGGAAAAGCACCCAGCTGGTGACTATAACACTTCACACGAAAAAGGGACCAGAACAGACAGTAGCAATCTACCCCTACATTTTGAAAAATTCTCCACCCCTGTTGGGAAGGGATGTTCTTTCCTTGCTAGGATTTCGGATTACAAATTTATCCTGAGGGCCACTACCGTGCACCCCCCGCTGCCAATCAAATTGACTTGGAAATCATCAGACCCTGTGTGGGTTGAGCAGTGGCCCCTGACAGAGCCTCGAATGGCAGCCTTGCTGGAACTGGTCGACCGCAAACTGCAAAAGGGTCACAGAGAACCCTCCACCAGCCCATGGAACACCCCTGTATTCGTGATCCCCAAGAGGTCCAGACAAGGCTATCATCTCGTCCACGACCTGAGGGAGGTGAACAAGAAGATCCGACCCCTGGGTCCAGTCCAGACACTGCTACCCGCGAACTCAGCCATCCCCACAGGGCAGCCGTGTGCAGTACTGGATATCAAGGACTGTTTCTTTTCAATACCCCTGCACCCTGAGGACAGAGAACGATTTGCCTTTTCCATGGCGTTTCGGAACGGCGAGCGGCCCAACCTTCGCTTCCAATGGAGAGTGCTTCCACAAGGCCTAGTCGAAAGTCCAACCATATGCCAGATCACCGTGGACAAAGCACTGACGCCAGTCAGACACTCCAATCCCACCGCAACCATCATCCAGTACATGGACGACATCCTAGTTGCAGCACCATCAACAAGCCAAGTAGATGACCTGGTGACCACAATCACAGAGACCCTTCAGGCCAACGGCTTCGAGATCGCGAGTGCAAAGATCAAGAGAGGACCCTGCGTGACCTTCCTGGGAGTAGGAATCACAAGCGCCTACGTGACACCCCCGGAGATGAAGATCAACCGAGAAGTCGAGACGCTCCACGACGTGCAACGCCTGGTGGGATCGCTGCAGTGGCTTCGCAACATTGTCCTGATTCCTCCCGAGGTCATGGACCCTTTGTATGACCTCCTGAAAGGAAAGCACTCCTGGGAACCCAAGGAACTGACGCCGCAGGCAACGAGCTCCCTCGACCTCATCGAAAACCAGATGTCCACTGGCACACTTGCCAGGTGGAACCCAGCCATGCCACTGGACCTGTATGTCCACTTCACACCGAAGGGGGGAGTGGGAGCACTGGCCCAAGGACCTGCTGAAAAGGCCCGACCGATCCAATGGGTGGTCCTTGGAAGACCCGCTCGTGCATTTTCCCCGGGAATCGAATGCATCACCAGCCTCATCATGAAAGGCAGGAGACTCGCCTTGAAACACCTAGGGACAGAGCCGACAAGCATCCACCTTCCGTTTTGCAAGCAGCCGACCTCGGAGTCAGCCACAATATCGGAGTACCTGGCTCTTGCTCTCTCCGGCTTCAGAGGAGAAATCTCCTACTCCTCCAGACCACCCTGGACAAAGCTGCTGACCGTAGTCGACATGGGCGTGCCACCGAAGGTCAAGGACAGACCGCAGCCAGGACCAACAGTCTTCACAGATGCTTCCTCCACGACTTCAACTGCAGCAGCAGTGTGGCAGGCAGGAGAGCAATGGCACTGCGTCAAAGCGTGTGACCCCACACTGTCAGTGCAACAACTGGAGGCAGCAGCAGTGGTTTTGGCGTGCGGACTCTTCCAAGACGAACACCTCAACATCGTAACGGACTCTATATTCGTGAAAAGGCTCTGCCTATCCATGGCAGGACCAGGAGCGTCGACATCAGCAGCAGCCCTAATGCTGGAAGAAGCACTTTCCTCGCGACAGGGCACCGTGTCAGTCAGCCACATCAACAGCCATGACCCAGTCAAAGGTTACTTCCAGACCGGCAACGATAAAGCGGACGCCGCAGCAAAAGGCGTTTGGACCTTGCAAAGAGCTCGTCAACTGCACGAGTCGCTCCACATTGGAGTCAAAGCACTGGCGAAGAGATGCGGAATCCCAACGGCGGACGCGAAACACGTGGTAGCCACTTGCCCTTACTGCCAGAAGTCACCCCTTTGGACCTACGGGGTCAACCCGAGAGGTCTCAAGCCCTCAGAAATCTGGCAGTCAGACTTCACCGGGTGCGAACTGATGAAGCCCCGAGCATGGCTTGCAGTGACAGTAGACACTTATAGTGGGTCGATCATAGCCACACAACACCCCAAAACCAACTCCAAAAACACAATTCAGCACTGGCTGACAGCCATGGCTTGGCTTGGTATCCCCAAGCAGATCAAAACGGACAATGGCTCCAATTTCATCTCTAAACAAGTACAGGAATTCGCTGCGAAATGGGGCATCACGTTAGTGCAAGGCATCCCATACAACAGTACCGGGCAGGCCATAGTTGAGAGAGCAAACCAAACCCTGAAAACCAAGCTAGAAGTGTTGGCAAAAGCAGAGGGCTTTGCCAATGCCATTCCCCCAGGAGATCAGGCACGTATGCTGGCAACCGCTTTGCTGGCACTGAATCAATTCCCTAGGGGAGATGAAACAAACGGTCCCGTCCAAAAACACTGTGCCACTCGAGCGCTAGAAGAGGGCCCACAGGTGGTAATCAGAAACGAGCTAGGCGAATGGGAACGGGGTTGGAGGCTGATGCTCACGGGGAGAGGGTGCACAGCTGTCAAAAAGGACGGCAAAATCAGGTGGTGTCCACTTAAGTCGATTAAACCAGACCTTCATAGCGAGCAGAATGAGACTGACGAGAATTGCGAGTCTTTGTTTACAGGACCTGCTCGTGGGACGTCCTCGTGACGCGTACATTCCGGTTCCAGACGAAAGTGACCGACCACCAAGCCGTCAGGCAGCCCCCGAGAGACCCGCACGGGTGAGACCCAAGCACCAAGGGTGTTTCTGTGTGATTTTGCTGTTGGGGCTTGTCGCCAGAGGGCAAGCCAGCCCAGATCACTACCCCCATCGGCCATTCAGGTGGGTCATGTGACACCTTGGTAGTGGCAAAGCACTCAGAGAAATCACCACACCGAACACTCCATCCTTCGTGCTCCGCATCACCGACCTGTTTCCAGGACAGCCAAGGGTAAACCCCTATTCCCTACACGTCAAACACTTGTACCTATCTTACTGGTGCCCAGCTTCAAAACCTGGGAAAAGCTACTGCAATCACCCAGGGTGGGGATATTGGGGGCACTGGGGCTGCGAAACCATAATTACAGATGCCAGACCGTCCCGAGCAGTCGGACCCAACAAAGTGATTAAAAGCGTGCCGAAAGGGAGAAACATAACCTACCCCAAAACCTTACCCACAGGGGTCAGCAATGTCCCGACCAGTCAAGCGGAAACCTTTCAGATGAGTCGCTTAACCGAGTCAGACTCAGACCCAATCCTTCATATGTTAGAAGCTACCTTTGTATCCCTGAACGAATCCAACCCTAACCTAACCGAATCCTGCTGGCTTTGTTACGATGTCAAACCCCCCTTTTACGAAGGAGTCGCTTTAGACACTCCCTTCAGTTATTCCACAGCCGACGCCCCTCACCAGTGCAGATGGGACACCCCTCGCAAAGGAATCACCCTGAGTCAAGTCACAGGCCGAGGCAGATGCTTTGGCAATTCAGCCCTAGCTAAGCGGGGAGGTAACATCTGCACCAAAATTGGCAGGCTGAACAGGAAAAACAATAAGTGGGCAGTCCCATCCTCATCGGGGATGTGGGTTTGCCAGCGATCCGGAGTGAGTCCTTGTGTGTTCCTTGCCAAATTCAATGACTCTAACGACTTCTGTGTCCAAGTTCTGATTGTTCCTAGGGTCTTGTACCACTCAGATGAAGAGATGTACCATCTTCTTGAGGGACCCAGCCGGATCCACAAAAGAGAAATAATGACAGGTATAACTATCGCAATGCTGCTCGGCCTGGGAGCAGCAGGAACGGCCACGGGTGTCTCATCCCTAGCGACCCAGCATCAAGGACTGTCCCAACTGCAGGCAACGATTGACGAGAACCTGCAGAGGATCGAGAAATCCATCTCCTATCTAGAGAAGTCAGTCTCCTCACTCTCAGAAGTGGTCTTGCAGAACAGGCGGGGCCTGGACCTCCTGTTCATGCAGCAAGGGGGCCTGTGTGCCGCCTTGAAAGAAGAGTGCTGTTTCTATGCAGACCACACGGGAGTTGTGAGAGACTCCATGGCAGAACTCCGGAACAGACTGGCCCAGAGGCAGAAAGACAGGGAAGCCCAACAGAGCTGGTACGAGTCCTGGTTCAATCAGTCACCTTGGCTAACCACTTTGATTTCTGCCCTGATAGGTCCATTGGCGATGCTGTTTCTAACGGTCACCTTCGGACCATGCCTGCTGAACAAGCTGGTCTCATTCGTTCAGAGCCGCCTGGAACGGACCAACATCCTGTTCATAGGGCGACGACAATTGCTGTGAATTCAACCAGGGAATTCCACCAAAAAACACTGCCAGTCACAAGATTTTCGAAACTTGTCTGGCAAAAGCTTACTCAGGTTTCCCAAAATCCCTTTCCCTTGTCAAGTTACAACTTTATACCTCAATTCAGTATCTATGTACATGACTACCTCATTCATTTGTGAAAAGGGAGGGGGAGATGTGGTAGCTAGGGAAGAGGCGCTGCGGAGGATTTCGCGATGTCACGGAAAGCCAGGACCCTCGGTTCCCCATAGAGAAGACCCTCAGGTACTCATAGATAAGAAATTAACATAGGAATGTGGTCCCACTAACAATAGGAATGTTGCCCCACAGAAGCCAGTAACTTTCCATCCCTTACCCAGTACTTTTCCATCCCCTACTAACCATAGGTAAGAAGGACAAACCCCTTTTTGACATAGAGACCCCTAAGACTATAAGACCCCATGAGAAGAAGTAATAAACGCCTTTTGACCGTCCACCACATTGGTGTCTGCGTATGTCATTGGCCCGAACGGCCCTAGAGAGAGGGCTGTCGAGCTGTACCTCAGAACCAGGTCGCCTACCTTGATCTAGAAGGCAACACAGGACAGAAACCTCACATTTTAGGACAGAGAAGGAAAGAACAATGGGACTTAAAATCTAAAGTAATTGGGGAAGAATGCATAATAAGGACAGGGAAGAGATATAATAGCCCAGTGGGAAATATGGCATGCAAGAGGTATCTAAAGATTGAAGACTTAAATGCTAGATGGATTCCCCAAGAGCCAAATCAATAATGGTCCACTGGGAAAAAGGAAAAGGGGTGCATTTATCCTGAAGGCTATAGGCTGTACAAATGTACAGAAAAAGGGGTAAACCCCTTTTGGGGAATAAGACAAATATGTAAATAATGAGAATACCCTTGGGAAGTCCGAGACATCTTTTGGAAAGCCCCCGATCATCTATTTTGGATTTGTGGCAACACAGCCTATACTACTCTTCCAGGAGACTGGATGGGAAGCTGCACTATAGGTGTCATCAAACCTGCTTTCTTTCTATTGCCAAAGGAATCCGGGTCAAGTTTAGGGGTTCCATTGTATGACAATTTGAGAAAGACTAACCAGAAAAAGAGGAATATAATTGACCTGGGGAGAAAACAAACCTGGAAGGGAACAATCTGGACAGCAGAAGAGATAATTAACACATATGGACCTGCAACTTGGGCCCAGGATGGATCCTGGGGATATCGTACTCCAATTTACATGCTCAGTAGGATCATTCGACTCCAGGCAGTACTAGAAGTAGTGTCCAACAGAACATCACTTGTCCTTGACCATATTAATTACCAACTGGCCCAAACTAGAACTGTCATCTACCAAATTCGACTTGCAGTTGATTACTTAGTAGCCGATGAAAGAGGGATATGTGGAAAATTTAATTCATCAGAGTGCTGCCTTAAAATCGATGATAGAAGTGAGGTAATAAGAAACATCTCAACAGAAATATGAAAAATAGCATATGTGGGAAATCAGGAGGCACTAATAGGCACCAGTTGGTGGGATGATTTTTGGTGTTTTAAAGGGAAATGGTGGAAGAAAGTAACCTTTATAGTAGTGGCAGCATTAATAAGTTTAATAGTTTTACCTTGCCTACTCCCATGTTTAATTAAGTTTATATCATGTACACAGTTTTCAGAAACAACTGCCTAAGCCAAAACCAAAATAATGATGATTGAAAGTCAAGAAGAAGAACATAAAACAGCTAAATGTGTTTATGCCAGTATCAGAAGTTAAGGAAGTTTTATATCGACGAAACAGAAATTACATATTGATGTGCGCTTAAACTCAATTAAAAAGAAAGAGAGGGGATACTGTGAGGAAATAAAATCCTGGAGATGACAGCTCTTTTTTAGAGTAGTAATTGGTCGTTGATGTTTATGAAGTTGATAAAGTCTTAATTTGAAGTGTTGGTCTGTTGTTAAACATTGAATGTTAGAGTTCTAGGACTTGCCTTTAGTTGCCGTTATTAAATGTTGCTATATTACCCTCTATTTGTATCTGTCCTCATCATACTCTCTATTTGTACCCCATGTTAGTGTGCTGCTAAACATTGAATGTTAGAATTCTAAGACTTGCCTTTAGTTGCCGCTGTTAGATGTTACTATTTTACCTTGTATTTGTATCTCTCCCCGTCATACTCTGTATTTGTACCCCTTTCCCTCTCACCTGGGATTTGTATCCATTCCCATCCAGAACCACTTCTCCTGCTCCCCTGCACCCCGGAGGACTTGCACCCGGACTGAATTCAAATGAGAGGCTGTGGGAACTATATGAACCCTCTCAAAACAACAAACCAGTGCATAAACTTTGACTTTAACCCACCAGAACCACAATAAGTCACCCACTCTAGACCAGAGCTGGATTCCGTCCTGTCACCATAATTTTGATAGTACCCAGCTTGAAAGATACCTCTGGACTACGAGCCAACATCACCTTCCTAAGGACTCTCGTGAGGATGGAAGCCCCAGCTGTGCCAAAAGACAAAGCTGCACTCCTCCTCCTCAGCGTCGTCCAGTGGAGCAGTGGCAGTGTGCGCAACCCCTCGGGTTCCCCACCCAGAGCTGACTTTAATAAAGGCCTTTTAAAGGAGCTGGTCTCCGGGGCCCATTTATCACAGCTGGCAGGAGCTGCAGGTTGATGCCATTTGTCCTTGCTGCCCCTCACATCCCCCTGGCCCACCAAGAGCCCCGAGGCAGCAGTGAGGGACAGGCCCTGCTGGCCCAGGCTGGGCTCAGGGCTTGGCCTTTCTGCTTCCTGCAGCCAAGCCAGGCCTTGCTCAGCACTGCAGTTCCCTGCTCGGAGCCTTGGGCTCCCTGCAATCCTGCCCTCAAGGATCTGCTCTCACCAGGCCCTGGGCAGCCTTGGGCACTCCCTGCCCTCCCTGGTGCCCAGCCATGCTCCAAGGCACTTGGAGTTTTGCTGCTGACTCCTTGAGCAGCTTCTTCATCCTTCTCTGCGTGCCTGAGGCTCCTGGAGCCAGCCCCAAATCCAGTGTGGTGCTGATTAAAATACAGAAAGGCCTCAGGAGCTCTTTGACTCCCTTCCATTGTCTTTGAGTCTCCAGGGCTTGTGCAGGGATTGGATTCAGTTTGGAGTTGTCTTTGGGAGGGAGATTCCAAAATGCTCCTCCTGATTGGTTTTTAATCAAGGGTGCATTTTATTATTTTTCAGTTCACTGAAGAGGTGACAGAAGCGTTCCCCAAGTGATCTTGATGCTGATTGTCTCCTTAGGAGGTCTGGGCATGGATAAGAATGAGCCCCTTGCAGGCTGAGCCTGTTTGGAAAACCTGACCCGCACCCCCAACCTCACTGAGATCCCGAAACATCCAAAAATGTTCATGCAATTTATTAATTTTTATTCTGTAATGCATTATTTAATGTTAATATTTTATTATTTATATATTTGTTATAAGTATTTATATTTATAACTACACTATTAGTTTTTATTACCTAGTCTTTATATTTATGTAGAAAAAATCAAGGCATTTTTAGTAGCCGAGAAAGTTAATGCTCAATGTTTCTAAGTAAGACAATTCCCTTTATTAAAAGTGCATATTAAATGGCTCTATGCAGATATTTACCACATGTATTTTGATTTCTTGATTAGTAGTGCTGTATTAACATTTTAATACTAAATGTAGTCCTGTAATTAAAAGGTAGCTTTTGTAGTTAAAATAGAAACTATGTTAGTGGGATTTTTAAGAACGGAATGAGGCACTCACAGCAGATAGCAGCCCCAGGACACCTAAATCTTTAAGAGAAAAATAATTTATTGCCCTCTTATCAGAAGAAACAAACTTCTTCCCGCCTCAAAGGCGCTGTTCAGATTAGAAGGAAGAATTTGATGATGACCAGACGGAATCCTGTATTTGACTGGAATTTATGCATCATGTATGAAGTCTATGACTATGCAACGGGCTATTGGTTTAAGGGTTAATCCTTTGATAACGGGTGTCCTTTACTGGGCTCGTGCTGCCCAGAAAAAGGTACCTGGATGTCCGTAACTCTTTCTCTTTATTGTCTCATATTATCCCAATTCAAATTGTCCAAATTATTATTACTCAAATTGTATTAGTATTTTAATAACCATTCCATTAGTATTAAACTTTTAAAATTTTAAAAACAAGTAATTGTGGTTTCTCCCACCTTCATTAATTAATTAAGTTCTAGCAGTAATTTATTTATTCATCTTTCTGGTAATTAGATACATTTGTACTCTTTTTGCCATCTGCTTAAAATTCTTTTTACAATACGGGGCCGGGGGGGAGGGCGGGTGAGGGCACCTTGGAGTCCATGGAGACGTTTCGGGAACATATTTGGGGCAGTTTTGGGTCTGGGGAGGGAATCCAGAGGGAACTTGAGGGTCTGGAGGACACTTGGGGGAGACGGGTGGGCACTTGGAGGGGCACTCAGGGATTCTGAGGGACAGTTCAGTGTCTGGGGCAGCACTTGGGGGTGCAGGGGGGCCCTTGGAGGTCAGGGAGGGGAATTTGGGGCCCTTCAGGGTCCGGGCGGGCCCTTGGGTGACTCGAACCGGGCGCTCTGGGGCGCGGGTGTTGATGGGAGTTGTAGGCGCAGTATCATACGTTCTAACGGGGCCGCGGAGCATCACGGGAGTTCGAGGTGCAGCTGCAATGGCTCTCGGTGGGGCGCGGGGCACGACGGGAGAAGAAGTCCCGGCTGGAATAGCGCCGGACGTTTTCCGCGGAGCATCATGGGAGCTGTAGTCCCGAAAGGGGCTCGAACACGATATTTGGAGATCAGAGAAGGCTCTTGCGGGACACTTTTGTGTCCAAGCCGCGACTTGAGGCCCTCGAGGGGAACGTAAACGTCTTCGGAGTCCTTGGGAGGAGGTCTGGGATCTCTAACTGGGCTCTTTAGGGCACGGGTCACAGCAGGAGTTTTAGGCGCGGGACTGTTTTCTGAGGGGCTCTGGGGCCGCGGGGGATGAGAGGAGATGAATTCCCAGAAGTAGCTGTACCGGGCATCTGTGGGGTTGGGAGCACTCAGGGGATCCAAGGACGCTTTTTAGGGGGTCAGGAATGGGCGCTGAGGAGACACTGAAGGATCCTGGAGGGTCTCGGGGACACTTATGGGAAAGATAAGGGCGGATCCCGTTGTTTTTTGGAGCGCAGGGCATTACGGGAGTTGCAGTCCCTGCTTCTATGGGGCTCCTTTCGGCCGCGGGGCATGATGGGAGATGTAGGCAAAAGAAATACGGTGCCTATTTAGGCTCCGCCCCAAGACCCGGATCCCAGGTGCTGATTAGCTGGAACTGCTGATGGGCGGGAGCCTCAGCAAATGGGATGCCTTGTAAGTGGGAATAGCCAAAACACCCTCCTCCAGTCCCTTCCACTACAGCCCAGTTCATTCCCAGTACAGACCAGTATAACCCCAGTAAAGTCCATTTCATCCCAAGTAGAACCCAGTTCAACACCAGTGCCCCTCCAGTTCCTCCCAGTGCACCCCAATCTACCCAACACACCCGAGTTCATTCCCAGTCGTTCACAGTTCCTCCCAATGTCATCCACAGGATGCCCCAGTGTCCCCCAGTCTTCCCTGCAATATCCCCAGCGTCCCCAGGTTCTCCCAGTATCCCCCAGTGTCACTCCCAGTATGTCCCAGTGTCTCCCACAGCATTCCCAGTGTTCCCCAGTATGTCCCAGTCCTCCCCAGTGTTTCCAAGGACACTTTAATTTCTCTCGGTGGCCATGGCAGCCAAACCCAGCAGTGGGGTCAGTGCAGTGCCCATGGCCACAGCCCCTTGCAGTGGCCCCGTGCAGCTTGGGCTGATGATCCACCCTCACAGCTGGCCCAGGGCAGCTCTGCAGTGGCTTTGGTGGCACCTGCGGCTGGCACACACCTGAGCAGTGTGTCTGTTTGCAGTGGGGAAACTCAGGAGTTTGAGACTGCTTCAAAAAATCCCCAAAAAGTGAAAACCCCTCTTAGGCTGAGTGCAGACAGCTCTGCAAGCACAGCAGGTCCCAGGGGAGTGAGGACAGACAGGATGGGGCTGGGCAATGTGGAGCAAGGTTGTCCACACTGGGTCAGAGCTCCAGGCACAGCTTCTGTGAGCAGGCCGGAGCTGCTGAGGAGAGACTCTGGGTCAATATCAATAACAGAATTATGCAA
Source organism: Melospiza melodia melodia (assembly GCF_035770615.1). Classification (NCBI taxonomy): domain Eukaryota; kingdom Metazoa; phylum Chordata; class Aves; order Passeriformes; family Passerellidae; genus Melospiza; species Melospiza melodia. The sequence continues at coordinate 7,969,521 of NW_026948659.1, read as the reverse complement.
CCAACTCTGCTCTAAAGAGAAATAAAATAAAATATATCCTTTAAAATAGGAATGTGTATTTCTTACAAGGTCCTTGAAATCTTTCTCCATAATTGGACTAGGAAAATTTAAATGACCCTCTCAGGGCTTTGATGTTATTTACATCAGACTCAGTCCCTGAGAGTGTCTTCAAAATACTTCTCAAGAACTCAAAATTAAATTTAGACTCCAAAGATCCTTGAGGTTTTAATGGCTTCCACTGAGGGACATGACTGAGAAAGTGTCCCCAGTTTCCAGTTAGAGCAGAGCACTGGAGGCAGTGATGACAGCTGGGGACAAACAAGGCAAAGGTGTCTCTGGTGCTGAGCAAAGCTGGATGTGTTTAAGGAATGCAAAGGGCCAAGGCCTGAGCCCCAGCCCCTGGCCAGGCAGATGCTGTCCCTCCCTCCTTGCTCAGGGCTCTTGCCGGGATGGGCACTGGCATGTGGGGATGTGCAATGCCCAGGGCAGGAGCATGGGGCGGCCCCTGCCAGGCTGCTGAGCAGGGACAAGGAGGCAATGAGGCCCCAGGCCTGCAAGGGTCACTTGTCTCCTGCTCCTGCCTCAGGCCCAGGCCCAGCAGCCATGGCCAAAGTGCTGCCCAAGTTGGCTCTGGCAGGGCTGTCTTGCAGCTGCTGCCCATGCCTGTGCCCTGTGCAGCCCAGGCTGTCCCACGGTGTCCCTGCCCTGCGCCTCTGTCCCTGCAGGCTGTCGGCATCCCCCGGCTGCCCCACCTGGCTGGGCCCTTCCTTTGCTGACAGCTCTGCCTCCTACCTGCCTCTGCCTGCTCACACAGAGCCTGGGGCTGATACCAAAAGGGTTCATTCAATTTTTACCCTGCTTGTGAACTTTGAGCACAGAAACAAGGCATGCAGGGGCTGCTTTCCCAGCAAGGATGGTTGTAAGAGAAGACATCTGGCTCAAGGGTGCAGGGATAGAGAAAACAAGGAGTGAATCTGGGAACTTGAGGTGGGTTTTATGGAAGTGGATTAATTGTAATTCCCATTTTGCATCTGTGTACATGCAACACACTGGTAGAATTACATGTCCACATAAGTTTATGAGTTAGGCCTGGATAAATGACACCTTCTGAAATATGAAGTTAGATTTCAGGAGCCTTATTCTGATATTTCAGAGATTTGGTGACAGTGGTTCCTCACAGAACCAAGGAGTCAGCTGTGACACTTTGCAAACTCATGGAACAAAGGGTCCATGGTGACACTGCAGAACCAAGGAGACTGCTGCTGGCAGTGTGAGAACTCATGGAACCACAAGTCCATTGTGACACAGCAAGGCCTGATGGAACAAAGGGTCCCTTTTTAAATTCTGTGGCCTCATGGAACCATGAGCCATTGTGATACAGCAGAGTGTCATGGAACCATGGAGGCCATTTTTACACTTGGTGGCCTTGAGAAACCAAAGGGCCATTGTGGCACTTGAGAGCCTTGTGGAGCCAAGGGGACCATAGTGACACTCTGGGGCTCCATGAAACCAATGGTCTGTTGTGACACTGCAAGGCCTTCTGGGATCATGGAGACCATTGTGACACTAGAAAGCCTCATGCAAGCAAGGAACCATTGTGACACTCTGCAGTCCTGGAAGGCCAAGGGGTAGTTGCCACACTGTGTGGCACCATGGAACCAAGGAGGCCATTGTGACACTCCAGGGCCCCATGGAACTAAGGATCCATGGAACAGTGCAAGACTCCATGGAACAGTGCAAGACCCCATGGAACCAAATTTCAATTGAGACATTGTGGGGCCTCATGGAATTCTGGAGGCCATGATGACTCTTGGAGGCCTCGTTGAATCAAGGGGCTCTGCAGGGCCTGATGGAACCAAGGAGACCCTTCTGACACTGTGAGTCCCCATGGAACCAAGGATCCATTGTGACACTGCAGCACCAAGGAGGACCCTGTGACACCGCAAGGCTTCATGGAAGCCAGGGACCATTGTGACACTCTGGAGCCCCATGGAAATAAGAGGCCAGTGTGACACATCTGGGCCTCATGGAACCAAGGATCCAATGTGATACCACCACTGTGACCCTGCAGGGCCCCATGAATCCAAGGGAACAGGGAACAGGTTTTGCTTGGCCTGACAGGGTCTCTTCTCATGTACACCTGAAACCCTGGGGCTCTGGGCTTTCCTTCAAATGGAAAAGAACTGCTCTTCTCATTCAAGCATCCTTGGCCAAAATGGGATTCTCCCTCCAAAATTCCCAATATCCAGGGATTTCTCCCACATAAAAGCTGCCATTACAACCCGTCTGGCTGACCTTGTCTTCTTGAGAGCTGGGTCTCACCTGCCTTCAGGCACTGCGGCTCTGTGCTTTCCTTCCTGTGGAAGACAAGAAATATCCCTCCTGCACAAGAACCCATGACCGAAACTGGTACTTGTCCTCCAAAATTCCTGCATTCAAGGGTTTTTTCTCCCAGACAAGATCTCCCAGTACAGACAGGTCTGGCTGGCCTTGGCTTCTGGTGGTTGCCTGAATTCTGCCCTGAAACACTGGGGCTCTGTCCTTTCCATCCTAAAGGAAAAGAACCATCCTTCACCAGGTGCCCATGGTTGAAATTGGGTTTCTACCACCAGAAGTCCTATATCCAATTATTGCTCCTACACAAAAGCTGCTATTACAGACAGGTCAGGCTGGCCTTGGTCCCTGTTGCCTGCAGTTCATCAGCCCCTAAAGCACTGGGGTTCTGTGCTTTCCTTCCTTTGGAAAAGAATCTTCTTATTCCTCCATGACCAAAATTGCTACTCCTCCTAAAATATTCACTATATGAAGGGTTTCTCCCAGACAAAACCTGCCAGCTCTGGCTGGCGCTGTGGGCTCTGATGGCCACCTGTCATCTACCCCTGAAACACTGGGGCTCTCTGCCTTCCTTCCCATGGAAATAGAACAGTCTCCTCGTCCAGGGGCCGTGGCCAAATTTGAGATTTGGCCCCTAAATTTCATATATCCAAGGATAGGTCCCAATCAAAAGCTGCCAGGAGAGACAAGTTTGGCTGGCTTGGCCTCCCAGGGGCTGCTTCTCATCTACCATCAAACCCTGGGGCTCTCTGCTTTCCTTCAGGTGGAAAAGAAACGGCCTTTTCATCAAGGGACCAGTGGCCAAAACTTATATTCTACCTCCCAAATTATGTGTATCCAAGGATTTCTCTCAGGCACAAGCTGCAATTGCAGAAAGGTCTGGCTCACCTTGGTCCTTGGTGGCTTCTGCTCATCTGCCCCTGAAACACCGGGCCTCTGTTTTCCTTCCAATGGAAGAGAATCATTGTTCACATCAAAGTGCCCATGGGCAAAACTGAAATTCGGCCTAAAATATTCCATCTATCCAAGGATTGCTCCAAGGCAAAAGTAGCCAGGAGACACAGGTCTGACTGGTCTTGTCCTGAGGTGATTTTCTTAGATTATGAGCAGAATGTTTTCATTAGCCAATACCTTGGAGAGGGCTGAGAGATCTCCCAAGAAGGGGTTTGGAGGCCTCAAGCACATGAGCACAATATAGGGACAGTGGAGCTCTGTGCTCAGTGGGGTGGAGACTGAGAACAGCAGAGAAGAATCCTCGGAGGGACTGAACGGTGGTTTCAGAGATGGTGGCTCCTTTTGACATAGTAGAGAACCCACAGAGAAAGAATTAATGCAAAGGGCAGGTAGGGAGGGCCAGACAGGACCCAAAGAGAAAGGAATTGCCCTCCGAGGGCAGGGCTGGGGTGCAACATGGCCCCCAGAAGGAGCCTGGGTCAGCCCAATGCTTTGTGTGGGCAGGCAGAGGCAGGCAGGAGGCAGAGCTGTCAGCAAAGGAAGGGCCCAGCCAGGTGGGGCAGCTGGGGGATGCCGACAGCCTGCAGGGACAGAGGCGCAGGGCAGGGACACCGTGGGACAGCCTGGGCTGCACAGGGCACAGGCATGGGCAGCAGCTGCAAGACAGCCCTGCCAGAGCCAACTTGGGCAGCACTTTGGCCATGGCTGCTGGGCCTGGGCCTGAGGCAGGAGCAGGAGACAAGTGACCCTTGCAGGCCTGGGGCCTCATTGCCTCCTTGTCCCTGCTCAGCAGCCTGGCAGGGGCCGCCCCATGCTCCTGCCCTTGCCATTGCACATCCCCACATGCCAGTGCCCATCCCGGCAAGAGCCCTGAGCAAGGAGGGAGGGACAGCATCTGCCTGGCCAGGGGCTGGGGCTCAGGCCTTGGCCCTTGGCATTCCTCAAACACATCCAGCTTTGCTCAGAACAGGAGAAACCTTTGCCTTGTTTGTCCCCAGCTGTCATCACTGCCTCCAGTGTTCTGCTCTAACTGGAACCTGGGGACACTTGCTGAGTTGTGTCCCTCAGTGGGACCCATAAAAACTTCAAGAATCCTCACACTTTCAATTTAAGTTTGAGTTCTTGAGATGTTTTTTGAAGACTCTCTCAGGGACTGAGTCTGATGTAAATAACACCAAAGCCCCGAGAGGGTCATTAAAGTCCTTGTGCTGTGTCTGTGCTGCTGAGTTGGGCTGGGCTCCTGGCCCAGAGGCAGCTCCTGGCAAACCAAGAAGAGCTTCATAAAGACATTTCTCCTGAGGAGCAGCTTCTCTACCAGCCCAGCCGGGCTGGGGCACTGCCTGCAGCCACCCTGGGCACTGCACAGAGGCACAGAGATCTTCAATCAGTCAGGGCTGGGAAGGGGCTGAGAAGTGCCAAGGCACAATCACTGCCAGCCCTTGGCACAGGAACCTCTGGCTGCAGGACAAGGCAGCTGCAGCTCCTGGAGCCATCTCCTAAAGCTGGAACATCCCAATGCCTCCAGACTCTGTGAGTAAATCTCTGAATATTTCTGGTGCAGGGGAGGTGAAATGCTCATGAAGCTTTGACATGCTGAGGAATGCTATTCAGTCATAAAATATTTCCAATACAAGGATTTCATTGAAAATTAGGACATTTCCAAGGACTTTGTATTCAGTTTCCTAATATTGGAGAATGGCAGGCAGCGGGGGGGGATTAACATTAAAGATTGATTATGAATTATTAATTATGAAATTTTAAAAGTTCCTGAGATATTGGAACTATTATTTTAGTGTTCCGTACATTCACAGGAGTTCCCTAATGTACTTTCAGCCTCTCTGCCCATGGACAGCACCAGCATTCCCTTTGCTGGACCCATCAGTCTCAGTCTGAGCTGTCCTTTGTCCCACCTGCAAACAGAACCTGCCCCCAGCCAGGGCCCTGCGAACAGACAGGGTTCTGTAGGGCCAAGGAGGGGGCACAGAGATTTGGGGTCTGTGAGTTCTGTCAGGGAGAGATCAGGCACAGGGAAACACCTGCAGGAGGGAAATCTCCAGGAAGCAGAGAGAAGATTGGGCAATGAGAGAAAACAAAACCCAGCAATGCTGTGGCAGGGAGAGTTTAGAGATGCCCACAGGATCCCCTCCAGTGCAGCCCCTCCCTCTGAACAAGCCCCCTCCCTCCTGTGCCTCAGCCCAGCCTCTGCCCTCAGGGCCGGGGCTCCAAGGTGTGCAGCCCCTCCTGTGCAGGCAGAGCTGCAGCAGAGCCGTGGGGCAGCTCTGCAGCCCCGGGCCGAGTTCCCCCTGCAGAGCACAGGGCTGGGAGCAGCTGCCCGGCCCTGGGGGCTCTGGAGGGGGCACAGCTGGCTCAGGGTGATGCTGTCCCCAGTGCCTGGCTCTGGGCAATGCTGTCAGGGCAGCCAGGTAAGGAGCTGCATCTCCCTCAATCCAATGCCATCATAAGGACACTTGGAAGTCTCTGAGATTTCAGTCCAAGCTGGAAGTTCCAATCCAGGATGCAAACATGTCCTAGAGCATCTCTGAGTTATAAGATTGATGGGGAGAGGCAGAGGTGTTGTGACACTGAAAATGCTGCTGGGTTGGTGAAATGAGCAATGTGAGTCCTTGGCTACAAAAGTGGAGCTGGGCTGTGGTGTATCCATCTCTTCTCAGCAGTACCTGGTGACATTTTAGGGAAAAAATGGGAAGATGATCACTCTCCACCTGAGAAAGGTTAAAGCCCAGAGAAACTGAATAGGTCAGAATGAGAGACAATCTGCCCTCCATCTCCTCTCATTATTTTGTCTCACAGAACTTGCTCTGGTCTCCCTGAGTGCAGAAACAATGTAGAGGGTTTCTGATATCCAAGAATACCAGGACACAAATGGGAAGAGCTCAATCAGAAAACCTCAGAACTCTTAAACACAGAATTAATTGACAATTAAAATAATCCATGTGTCACAGAGGAGGATGTACGGGAAATGGCTTTGATTTTGGTTACAAATATCTCCTCTAACACTTCACTGTCCCTTTTTCCATGAACAGGTCCTCATGGCCAGCCACAGCAAATGTCCAACAGCAGCTCCACCAGGCACTTCCTCCTGCTGGCATTGGCAGACACGTGGCAGCTGCAGCTCCTGCACTTCTGCCTCTTGCTGGGCATCTCCCTGGCTGCCCTCCTGGGCAACGGCCTCATCATCAGCGCCGTAGTCTGCGGCAACCACCTCCACACACCCATGTTCTTCTTCCTGCTCAACCTGGCCCTCAGCGACCTGGGCATGATCTGCACCACTGTCCCCAAAGCCATGCACAATTCCCTCTGGGACACCAGGGACATCTCCTACTCAGGATGTGCTGCTCAGGTTTTCTTCTTTCTTTTCTTTATCACAGCAGAAGCTTCTCTCCTGACCGTCATGTGCTATGACCGCTACGTGTCCATCTGCAAACCCCTGCACTACGGGACCCTCCTGGGCAGCAGAGCTTGTGCCCACATGGCAGCAGCTGCCTGGGCCAGTGCCTTTCTCACTGCTCTGCTGAACACAGCCAATACATTTTCCCTGCCCCTGTGCCATGGCAATGCCCTGGGCCAGTTCTTCTGTGAAATCCCACAGATCCTCAAGCTCTCCTGCTCCAAATCCTACCTCAGGGAAATTGGCTTCATTGTGGTTGGTGCATCTTTAGGTTTTGGTTGTTTTTTGTTCATGGTTTTCTCCTATGTGCAGATCTTCAGGGCTGTGCTGAGGATCCCCTCTGAGCAGGGACGGCACAAAGCCTTTTCCACCTGCCTCCCTCACCTGGCCGTGGTGTCCCTGTTTGTCACCACTGGCACATTTTCCTACCTGAAGCCTCCCTCTATTTCTTCCCCATCCCTGGATCTGGCCCTGTCAGTTCTGTACTCAGTGGTGCCTCCAGCCCTGAACCCCCTCATCTACAGCCTGAGGAACCAGGAGCTCAAGGCTGCAGTGGGGAGACTAATGACTGGAAAATTTAGAAAACATTAAACTGGTAGCCAATTTCTGCATATCTCTTGTAATAAAAGTGAGATTTGGTAGTTTTTGTTGGATTGGTTATTTTCCCCCTCTGTTTTCATTTTTAATATTCTCTCTAAACCAAGGCCATTGTTTCTACCATTTCTAATTTTCTTTCTCTCCAGCTTTCCTGTGCCCCCAGACTGTGTCAACATAAGCTGTGTTCTCAGTGGCTTTAAATGAAATAAAGGATCTCTCAGCAGAATTTTCACCAGAGATGCCCCTTTTGTGGCCTTCTCTGGAGCTGCAGCAGCAATGTCTGTGTGCAGAGCTGGGGCAGATCAGGGCTGGCCCAGCAGCTGTGCCCAGCAGCAGCAGCACTTGGTGTTGCCAGTGCTGCTGCCGTGGCCCTGCCCTGTTGCCCTGGTGGCCCTGGTGTTGCTGCAGGGCCTGAGTGCTCTCGGGGCCGGACACAGCCCTGGGGGTGGCAGTGCCGGGGCTGCAGCAGGGACAGGCCATGGGCACTGCTGGGGCAGCGCTGACGCCTCAGGCCAGGGCCTGGGGGCTCCAGGCTCCTTGCCCAGGCTCTCTCAAGAACACGCCCAGGCCTATGCTCAGCACAAAAAAGCCCCGTGAGCAGCCCCAGGCTGGCCGTGGGCAGGCTGGGGGCAAACAGCATGGCTGGGGCTCTGCAAGGGCCCTGGGGCAGACGGGAAGGAGCAGCAGAGCAGGGGCTGATCCATCCCCAGTGTGCTGCACAGCCCAGGGCAGTGTCCCAGAGCGTCCTGATGGAGCTGCCAACAACATCCCCCCTCTGCAGCCCTGGCCTCTCGCCCCGCTCACACAGGTGCTGCATCCTTGCAGGTGCAGACACGGCAGCACTGGCTCAGCAGCCCCTGTTTGCATTGCACAGAGCAGGGGGAGCACCCCCATGCTTTTGTTGTGGCGACAGGAACCTGAGAGAGCACAAATGCCATCAGCCCCTGGGGCCAGCAAGGGCTGGGGGACACCAGGGAAACCGCTCAGGTTTGTCCTGGCCTCTGCAGTCACCCAGAAAGTTTGTACCCATCAGCTGGGAGTTTCCTGTCCCTCTGCAGACGCTGTTGCTCAGAGCCAGGGCTGGTGTTTGGCAGCCATCCCCAAACAGCCCCAGGCATTTCCTTGGCTTCAACTTGCTTTCTCTCCTCTTTCCTGATCCAAACTTCTTCCTATTGCCCATCCCTGTTCCCTCCCCTGCAAACAGCCCATCCCTGTTCGCCCTGTCCGCTCTGGCCCCACTCCCCATTGCAGTTCCTGACCTGGCACCATGGGAATGTCCCTTGGGCAGCAAGATCATCCTACAAGTGCTGCAGGAGTTGTCTGCAGGCTCCTGCAGTGCCTCCTGCTGCTCCCTTGCCAGAGGCACCCCAGGCCAGGGGGGCACATCTGGGCTGCTGTGTCTGGCTCTGGGGCTCCCTGTTCTGGGCAGTGAGGAGGGGCTGCAGAGGCTCTGCAGGACTGACAGGATGGGCTTTGGGGCTGGCAGGAGAAGCTGAGGGACCTGGGCTGCTGGAGCTGCTGAAGAGGAGGCCCAGGGCTCTTCCTGCAACATCTCCAAGGGTGGTTCCAGAGAGTCACAGAATCAGCAAGGGTGGAAAAGACCTTGGAGATCATCAAGTCCAACCTGTGCCCTGATATTGCCTTATCTCCCTGAGACTCCTCCAGGATAAACAACACCAGCTCCCTCAACCTCTCCTCATTGGACTTGTGTTCCAGACCCCTCCCCAGCCTTGTTGCCCTTCTCTGGACACGCTCCAGCCCCTCCATGGCCTTCCTAAATTGGGGGCCCAGAACTGGACACAGCACTCGAGGTGTGGCCTCACCAGTGCCGAGTGCAGGGGAAGAATCCCTGCCCTGCTCCTGCTGGCCACACCATTCCTGATCCAGGCCAGCAGCCATTGGCCTTCTTGCCCACCTGGGCACACTGCTGCCTCATGTCCAGCCCGCTGTCCATCAGTGCCCCAGGTCCCTTTCTGCCTGGCCGCTGTCCAGCCACTCTGTCCCCAGCCTGTAGCACTGCAGGGGGTGTTGTGGCCAAAGTGCAGGACCCAGCACTTGGTCTTGTTCAACCTCACCTTGTTGGATTTGGGCCCTGGATTCTGCCTGTCCAGGTCCCTCTACAGAGCCCTCCTTCCCTCCAGCAGATCCACACTCACACCCACCTTGGTGTCATCTGCAGATTTGCTGATGCTGGACTCAATCCCCTCATGCAGATCATCAGTGCAGATATTGAAATCCACGCTGGCTGGCTCTGATCCCACGGCCATCCTGTGGGTGCCCTGGGATGGCACTCAAGGTGATCTGTTCCATAGCCTTGCCAGGCACCCAGGTCAGGCTGACAGGCCTGGAGTTCTCCAGTTCCTCCCTCCAGCCCTTCTTGGGGATGGGCTCACATTGGCACCTCCAGTGCTCTGGGACCTCCCTGCTGAGCCAGCACTGATGGTAAATGATGGAGAGCAGCTTGGGGAGCTCATCCACAGCTCCCTCATCCCCCTGGGATGGATCCCATCTGCTCCCTGAGACACCTGTGAGCATCTGAGTGGCTCAGCAGGTCCCCAGCTGCTTCCTCCTGGATTACAGGGGGCTGTTCTGCTCCCTGTGACCTTCCACCAGCTCAGGAGAACACTTGTCTTGAGGACAACCTGTGTTATTCTTGAAAATTCGAGCAAAGAAGGTGTTAAGCAGCTCAGCTTTTTCTTATCTTACTTATCGTATTCCCCACTGCCTCCAATAAAGAGTAGATGTTCTACTTATCCCTCCTTTTGCTATTAGGTTCATTTTAAAACGTTTTTTAGTATTTTTCACAGAACTGGCTGGGTTAAGTTTTAATTGACCTTTTACCACTCTACTTTTCTTTCTGCATGACCTAACAACATCCTTAAACACTTCCTGAGATGACTGATCTTTTGTCCGAAGGAGATGCACTCTCTTTTTTCCCTCAGTTCCCACAAAAGCTCCATGCCCAGCCAGGACAATAATTAGCTGGCTCAACTTTAGCACAGAGGCACAGGCTGCTCCTTCTCCCTCAAGTTTTCTTTGCTGAGGTGCGTCCATCATTCCTGGACACCTTTGTTTTTAAGGACTGTTTCCCTTAAATGTCAGTATCTTATCTGGTACTCTCCAAATCTGCACCCTGAATAAGCGAACGTCTGCCCTCCATAATTCCAGTGATGAAGTTTTGTTGCAGCTCCTCTTTCTTTCATAGAATATTGGAAACTCTGTTATTTCATGGTTACTTTGCCTCAGGCAGCCTCCAACCACCACATCTCCCACCAGCCCTTCTCTGTTTGTGAACAGCAAGAGACAGAGCTTTCCTTGGGAGTGGGACTGTTACCAAAAATTTGGCAAAATAATAAAACTCCATAACCCCAATGTAGCATTAAGAAGCAGCATTCTTTATTTGGCCAGATGCACGGAGGGATAGGTCCTCTCAAAGCCATTCATGCTGAGTGCTGGAAGGTTTCTGTTTATTTTCTGTATTTTGCACACATATGCATTGATTGTCCTGGACTAAACATACATATGATAATCATTTCCCCAAAGTCATTAACATATTTCCCCTCCCTTTTTGCATGCATTTTCTGTCCTGGGGTTCTCTGGTGCTTGGGGAACCCAATGTTCCATTCAGCCTGGCTGAGCTGACAGGACACTGAGGCTGGTAAATTTCAGTTCCCCTTCTCACACAATGGGCATTGTGTGGTTTCCATAGCCTGGGGTTTTGGAGAACCAGCATTGTGAGTGCTCACCTGGTGTAGACAATTTATCATCTGGTAACATGAGGTCACAGAGGGGGCTGTGACATAACAGAGTGGGTTATGTGAGGTCAGTGAGTAACTACAGCATCATAGGCTGTCTCTGTGACATCACAGAGCCAGGTGTGATATCACATTGAAGAGGACTGACATCCCAGAGCAGACTATGACATCACACAGCAGACTATGACATTGCAGATTTGGCTGTGACATCACAGGAGGGCTGTGTGAGGTCACTGGGTTGGTCGCTTTGCCCCAGCCCACCCTCACAGCTTCCCCCTGGAAGTCCAGAGCAGCTCATGCCCAGCAGGGTCCCCTATCCCCTGGTATCCCCCGGGCCCACCTGGAGCCATAGCCTCCACCAAGGATGTTGCACAAGATCAACCCCAAAACCTGACACAGGGACAAGGGGCTGGGCTGTGTGACCAGCACATCAAGGACGTGGATTATGCAGGTCATTGGGACCTGGTTTGGGGTCCCCAGGGCATGAAAGATGTCTGGCAGCAGGAGCAGGGTCTGGGAAGGGCCTACAAGGTGGGGCTGGAGCCCTTGGGCTGTGAGCAGAGGCTGAGGGAGCTGGGCTGGTCCAGCCCAGAGCAGGGAAGGCTGAGGGGCTCCTCATCCCAGCCTGGCAGTGCCAGCCAGGAGGGGATGGAGAACACAGAGCCAGGCTCTTCACCGGGGGGCCTGGGGGGAGACAAAAGCCAATGTGTGGAAGGGAAAAGAGGGGAGATCAGCCAGGATAGGAGGAGTTGAAATGAGTCAGGCTGGTTTCAGCATTTCCTCAACACCAAAAGCAGACTGACCCCATTCTCCATCCACCACTGACAGCTTTGCAAATCGGGAATTGTTCAGGCCATTTTATCCCCACTTCAGGACGAGCATCCTGAAACAAAAACTTATTCTATATATATCTATCACAGACCCACATTTTTCTAAAGGTAATTTTAGTATGGAAATCACTTGTGCATGGTGGACATATCAGATGCTGCTGGGACATTGCACATGGTTCAGGGAAGAGCATGATTATATTGAATTGTGTCCTCTTCAACCATGGTCTGTTGGCCATGAAGAGAAACTTCCTGTGCCTCTGAGTCCCACTATTTCCTGACCCCCAAAGGACACAGACCTGATGAGTTCTGGCTCCCACTCCAGTGGTGGCACCTGCACCTCCCTCCATCCCCAGAGCAGAGCTCCCTTGTCCCAGAGAGTCCCTGGCAATGCAGGGATGAAGGAAACAGGACAGGCTGTGGGGATCAGGGCCAGGGCACAGCCAGGGATTTGGGGTGGTTGTGAGCCCAGGGCAGGACGTGGCCCTTGGCCTTGGTGAACCTCATCCCATTGTCCTGGGCCCATGGCTCCAGCCTGGGCACATCCCTCTGCAGAGCTTCCTGCCCTCCAGCACAGCCACACTGCCACCCAGCTTGGGTTCACCTGGGAACTGACTGAGGGTGCCCTCGATGGCCTCATCCAGATCAGCAATAAAGAGATTTCACTGCCCTGGCCCCAATCCTGAAGCCTGGGGACCCCCCTGGATGTGACCCAATTCCTGAGCTGCTCTGAGTGCCAGGGGTTGGATGAGGGAAATGGTGGGGAGGGGGTAGGGACAAAGTGTGATTGATTGTCAGCCATGAAGGGTCTTGATTTTCATATCTCTTCAGAATGCATGAGGAGGTCCTGGGGATCAATATCAAGTGGGGATTGCGGATAGCAATATAAAAACAGGAAAAGGAACCTAAAAGGACAAAATAATTCTCTATTCATTGTTTTTGATATAGTAGATTCAGTTTGAATACACTTCTGAAATCTGTCTAATTAACCACAGAAGAACTGAAGATCTGAATTATTCCCATGGGCTTGTCTTGTTTGGGTGTTTTGAACACATGTTTATGAGCATTTATCACTGAATTCCTGAACTGAAGAGCTCAACAAAAAAGAGGCCTCTGGAAAAGTAAAATTTATCACCAACCTCCAAGGTGCTGAGGATCCATCCTGATCAGAGCAGAACTGAACAGAAATGGGCACAGCTTTGTGGCTGCCCCAGCTTTGGGATGGACCCTGGGCCTGGAGCAGGAGCAGCTCTTGAGGGCCCCAAGGCCACAGCTCTTGTGCTGCCCTGGGCAGATGGGATGGCAGCAGGGGCTGCAGAGCTCTCAGCATCTCCTGCAGAGGAGAGCCGGGCACCCAGGGAGCCTCCTTTCCCTTGGCCAGGCACCTTCCCCCATGCTGGGGCTGAGTCCTGTGGCAGCTGCAGCTGCTGCTGTGCCCTTGCCAGGGCCTGAGGCTGTGGGGCAGTGCCCAGAGCAGCCTGGCCTGAGCAGAGCTGTGGGGCCAGAGCTGGCTGGGCTGGGCTGGGGAGAGGCCCTTGGTGCTGCCCAGAGCTCAGGGCAGCTGGCAGAGCTTGCATGGAGCTGGGCTGGGCTCAGAGAGCCCGGCCCAGAAACCATCAATGTCCATCTCAGCCTGGCTGAGCGTGCAGGGGCCAAGAAGAGTAGCCCAGGGTCTGCAAGTTCTCTGGGTGGGAGCTGAGCTTGGGAGCCCTTGAGCCCTGTCAATTGCTGGGGCTGCACCTCCAGCTCCAGAGGAGATGGGACAGATGGGAGCAGAGACAAATCATTCCTGCTGCATTCTTTCTTGTATCTGCTTATACAGGTGACCTGAATCCATACATGGAGGAGGTGTTTTGTGTGAGGTAACACTGCAGAGTGTTAGGTAGAGTGAGAAGAATAATATTATTTAGTGAAAATAATGTTTCGTGCAAAATACACAATGGGAATAAAAAGACACATATGGTCAGAAGATCATCTGAGTTTTTCAGAGGAGGAGAGACATTTATTGATGTTCCAGTAGTTAAACATGTTCAAATTCTTTCCTCAGGGCTTCCTTGAGATTAGAGGTGACCACCAGAGGCCAAGGCCAACCAGAGCTCTCTTTCCTGGCAGCTTCTGCCTGGGAGAACCCTTGCAGATAGGGAATATTTTAGGGGGATTATCAGTTTTGTCCTTGGGCACCTGGAAAGAGAGATGGTTCTTTTCCATAGGAAGGAAAGCACAGAGCCCCAGTTCTTCAAGAACTGATGAGAATCAGCCCCCAGTATTTCAAGATCAGCTGGACCTGTCCAGTGGCCCCTGGGAGGCCAAACCAGCCAGACCTGTTCCATCTCCCCTTGGTTCCATGAGTGTCACAATGTTCTCCTTGCTTCTGCAGTGTCATAATGGCCCTGTGCTTCCATGAGGCCCTGCAGGCTCACAGTGGCCCTTTGGTTCCATGGGGCCCCACAGTGTCACGATGCTCTCCATGATTCCATGGGGCCTTGCAATTCCACAATGGTCTCCATGGATCCACGGTGCCCCACAGGATCACAACGGCCCTTTGGTTCCACGAGGCCCTGGAATGCAGCAATGGCCTCTTGGTTCCACAAAGCCCTCCTGCTTCACACTGGCCCCTTGGGACCATGTAGCCCAACAGAGCCTCAGTGATGGCCTTGGTGCCACGAGGGTCCACAGTGTCACAAGGATCTCTTCATTTCAGAAGGCCCCACAATTTCACAATGGTCCTCATGGGCCCCACAGTCTCACCAGGGTCTCAACAGGATGGAAACCATGGAGCCCCAGTGGTTCAGGGGCTGATGAACTACAAGTATCAGAGGCCAAGGTCAGGCCTGTCTGTCTGTCCTGGCAAGTTGGGGAGCAACTCTTAGATATATGAAATTTTGAATGTGAAATCCTATTTTTGGCCTATTCTTATCCACAGAAAGGAAAGCACAGAGCACCTGCTTTTGGAAGGCAGATGAGAGCCGGCCCTCAGGAGGGCAAGGCCAGCCAGACCTGTCTGTAATGGCAGCTTTTGTGTAGGAGCAATCATTGGATATAGGACTTTTGGACGTGGAATCCCAATTTCAGCCACGGGCGCCTGAAGAAGAAGGATGTTTCTTTTCCATAAGAAGTAAAGGGTGGAACCCCAGTGTTTCAGGGCAGAATAAAAGCAACCATCAGAGGCCAAGGTCAACCAGAGCTGTCTGTCCTGGCAGCTTTTTCTGGGAGAAACCCAGGCATATATATGGAATTTTGGAGGAGAAATACTAATTTTGGGATCGGTGCCTGTGCAGGAGGGACAGTTCTTTTCCATAAGAAGGAAAGCGCCCCAGTGTCTGAAGGCAGGTGAGACCCAGCTCTCAGGAAGTCAAGGTCAGTCAGGCTCATTGGCAATGGCAGCTTTTGACTGGGAGCAATCCCAGGATATTGGCAATTTTGGAGAGGGAATCCCATTTTGGCTATGGATGCTTGAATGAGAAGGGCAGTTCTTTTCTTTTCCATTTGAAGGAAAGCCCAGAGCCCAAGATTTTCAGGGGTACATGAGAAGAGACCCTCGACATGCCAAGAGCAGTTGGACCAGTCAGGCCAAGCCAACCAGACCTGTTCCCTGTTCCCTTGGATCCATGGGGCCCTGCAGTGTCACAGTGGTGGTGTCATATTGGATCCTTGGTTCCATCAGGCCCAGATTTGTCACACTGGCTTCTTGTTTCCATGGGGCTCCAGAGTGTCACAATGGTCCCTGGCTTCCATGAGGCCTTGCAATGTCACAGGGGTCTCCTTGGTGCTGCAGTGTCACAATGGACCCTTGGTTCCATAGGGACTCACAATGTCAGAAGAGTCTCCTTGGTTCCATGAGGCCCTGCAGAGCCCCTTGATTCAACGAGGCCTCCAAATGTCATCATGGCCTCCAAAATTCCATGAGGCCCCACAATGTCTCAATTGAACTTTGGTTCCATGGGGTCTTGCACTGTTCCATGGATCCTTAGTTCCATGGGGCCCTGGAGTGTCACAATGGCCTCCTTGTTTCCATGGTGCCACACTGTGTGACAACTGCCCCTTGGCCTGCCAGGACTGCAGAGTGTCACAATGGTTCCTTGTTTCCATAAGGTCTTGCAGTGTCACAATGGTCTCCATGATCCCAGAAGGCCTTGCAGTGTCACAACAGACCATTGGTTTCATGGAGCCCCACAGTGTCACTATGGTCCCCTTGGCTCCATAAGGCTCTGAAGTGCCACAATGGCCCTTTGGTTCCACAAGGCCTCCAAGTGTAAAAGTGGCCTCCATGGTTCCATGAGGCCCTGTTGAAAGCAAAGGGAGACGACCCATCTTTGTTGATCAGCATCGACTCCCAATTTATTGATCAAATCAGTCACCTTTTATAACTGTTAATTAAGTTCATGCATATTGCAAATTTCAAGCTCACAATAGGCTACAGAGAAAACTCTAACACCTCCTTTTGTTTACAATACCTGTGGTTTGTTTATTGAAACTAAGACCAGTGTTCTCACTGTGATATGAAAAGTTCTCAAAATCTTCATATCTGTTCCCAGAGCAGCTATCTGTTCTCAGAGCAGCCAAGGACAGAATGTTTACCTTTTATGAGAAGACTGTCTGAGAATTTGTTGTTTATAAAAAATGTCCTTAAGAACCTAATTATTTACAGAATCAAGCCGGGGAACTGCTGCTTTACAGCTGCCTTTTACTTTTCCATCAGCTGTATACCTTCATGGCCTCTTTCTTTAAGCCATGTTTGAACCAGGCTCACCACAAGGCCCTGCTGTGTAACAATGCACCTTTGGTTCCATGATGCCCAGAGTGTCACAATGGTATCCTTGGCTCCATGGTGTCAGAATGGACCATTCATCCCATGGACACCATCAGTGTTCACTACAGTCCCCTTGATTCCAGCAGGCCCTGCCATGCTCTAATGGCCCCTTGGTTCTAGTGGGTCCCAAAGTGTCAGAACAGTCTCCATTGTTCCATGAGGCCCCACAATGTCACTGTGCTCCACTTACTTCCACAGGGCCCCACAGTGGAACAATGGACTCTTGGTTCCATGAGGTTCCTCAGTCCCAATGGTCTCCTTGGATCCGCAGTGTCACAGTGGCACCTTGGCTCCGTGTGGACACGCTGTGTCACAATTCCATGAGGCCACACAGTTTAGCAAGGGACCCTTGGTTCCATCAGGCCTTGCTGTGTCACAATGGGCTTCTTGTTCCATGAGCTCTCACACTGCCAGCAGCAGTCTCCTTGGTTCTGCAGTGTCACCATGGACCCTTTGTTCCATGAGGTTCCGCAGTAGGACACGGTCACCTTGGTTCCGTGAGGTTCTGCAGTGTCACAATGGACCCATGGGTCCACCAGCCTTGCTGTGTCACAATGGCCCCTTGGTTCCAAGAGGTTTCTCAGGGTCACAATGGTCTCCTTGGATTCCCACCATCACAATGGACCATTGGTTCAAGGTGGCCCCAATGTGCCAAAACGAATTTTGGTTCCATGGGGTTCTGCTGTGTCACAATGGACCCGTTGTTCCATGAGTTTGCAAAGTGTCACAGCTGACTCCCTGTGAGGCCCTGCTGTCACTAAATCCATGAAATATCAGAATAAGGCTCCTCAAGACTCATTTGCAATTTCAGAGGGTATCATTTATTCAGGCCTACGGTCCAACATGGGATAACTCCTAAAAATGTGGACAGGGAATTCTACCAGTGTGTTGCTTATATACAGTTCCTAAATGTGAATTACATTTTACCCATTTCCATGAAACCCACCCGAAATCCAAAGATTTACTCCTTGTTTTCTCTATCCCTGCACCCTTGAGCCAGATGTCTTCTTCTCTTCCAACCATCCTTGCTGGGAAAGCAGGCCCTGCATGCCTTGTTCCTGTGCTGAAATTCACAGGCAGGGTAAACATGGAATGAACCCTTTTGGTATCAGCCCCAGGCTTTGTGTGGGCAGGCAGAGGCAGGCAGGAGGCAGAGCTGTCAGCAAAGGAAGGGGCCAGCCAGGTGGGGGAGCCGGGGGATGCCGACAGCCTGCAGGGACAGAGGCACAGGGCAGGGACACCGTGGGACAGCCTGGGCTGCACAGGGCACAGGGATGGGCAGCAGGTGCAAGACAGCCCTGCCAGAGCCAACTTGGGCAGCACTTTGGCCATGGCTGCTGGGCCTGGGCCTGAGGCAGGAGCAGGAGACAAGTGACCCTTGCAGGCCTGGGGCCTCATTGCCTCCTTGTCCCTGCTCAGCAGCCTGGCAGGGGCCGCCCCATGCTCCTGCCCTTGCCATTGCACATCCCCACATGCCAGTGCCCATCCCGGCAAGAGCCCTGAGCAAGGAGGGAGGGACAGCATCTGCCTGGCCAGGGGCTGGGGCTCAGGCCTTGGCCCTTGGCATTCCTCAAACACATCCAGCTTTGCTCAGCACCAGAGACACCTTGGCCTTGTTTGTCCCCAGCTGTCATCACTGCCTCCAGTGTTCTGCTCTAACTGGAAACTGGGGACACTTTCCCAGTCATCTCCCTCAGTAGATCCCATTAAAACCTCAAGGAACTTGGGAGTCTAAATTTAAGTTTGAGTTCTTGAGAAGTTTTTTGTAGACACTCTCAAGGACTGAGTCTGATGTAAACAACACAAAAGCCCTGAGAGGGTCATTAAAGTTTTCCTAGTCCACATATGGAGAAAGATTTCAAAGAACTTGTAAAAAATATGCATTCCTATTTTAAAGGATGTATTTTATTTTATTTTATTTCTCTTTACATTAGAGGTGATTGCAGCATTCTGTGATTGATATTGACCCAGGGTCTGTCCTCAGCAGCTCTGGCCTGCTCACAGAAGCTGTGCCTGGAGCTCTGACCCAGTGTGCACAACCTTGCTCCACATTGCCCAGCCCCATCCTGTCTGTCCTCACTCCCCTGGGCCCTGCTGTGCTTGCAGAGTTGGCTGCACTCAGCCTAAGAGGGGTTTTCCCTTTTTGGGGGATTTTTTAAGCAGTCCCCAACTCCTGAGTTTCCCCACTGCAAACAGACACACTGCTCAGGTGTGTGCCAGCCACAGGTGCCACCAAAGCCACTGCAGAGCTGCCCTGGGCCAGCTGTGAGGGTGGATCATCAGCCCAAGCTGCACTGGGCCACTGCAAGGGGCTGTGGCCATGGGCACTGCACTGACTCCACTGCTGGGTTTGGCTGCCACGGCCACCGAGAGAAATTAAACTGTCCTTGGAAACACTGGGGAGGACTGGGACATACTGGGGAACACTGGGAACGCTGTGGGAGACACTGGGACATACTGGGAGTGACACTGGGGGATACGGGGAGAAACTGGGGACACTGGGGCAATTGCAGAGAAGACTGGGGACACTGGGGTACCTGTGGATGACACTGTGCGGAACTGTGAAGAACTGCGAATGAACTCGGGTGTATTGGGACAGACTGGGCTGTACTGGGAGGGATTGGAGGGGTACTGGAATGTAATGGGTTCCACTGGGGACTAATTGGGCTTTACTGGGGTTATACTGGTCTGTACTGGGGAGGAACTGGGCTTTACTGGGAGGGACTGGAGGAGGGTGAATTGGCTGTTCCCACCTCCACTGCATCCTATTTGCCGAAGCTCCCGCCCATCTCCAGCTGCAGCCAATCAGCGCCGGGGATCCGGGACTGGGGGCGGTGCTTACACGGGCAGCAAATTTTCTTTTTGCCTACAACTCCCGTCATGCCCCGCGGCCCCACTGAGCCCCATGGCAGCCGGGAGAACAACTCCCGTCATGCCCTGCGCTCCACAGAACTCCGGGTCCGACCCCATCTGTCCCACAACTGTCCCCCAAACACTCCAGGATCCCTCAGTGCCCCCTCAGCGCCCATTCGGGACTCCCATAACCACCCCCGAACCCCTGAGTGCTCGCACCCTTACAGATGGTCGGTACAGCAACTCCTGGGAATTCATCTCCTCTCGTCCCCTGTGGCCCCAGAGCCCCCCAGAACAGACCCGCGTCTAAAACTCCGGCCGCGACCCACGCCCTAAAGAGCCCGGTTGGAGATCTCCGAGCTCCTCCCAAGGGCTCCCGTGCCATTTACGTTTCCCCAGAGGATCTCAAGTCGGGGCTCGGACGCAAAGGTGTCCCGCAAGAGCCGTCCCGGACTCCCAAAATTTCGTTCCAACCACTTTGGGGACTACAGCTCCCATCATGCTCCGCACCGCATGACCAGCGGTATTTCAGGCAGGACTTCATCTCCCTTCATTCCCGGCGCCCGACCGAGAGCCATTGCAGCTCCGCCTCGAACTCCCGTGATGCTCCACGGCCCCGTTAAACCGTATGATACCCGCGCCTGCAACTCCCATCACCCCCCGCGCCTAAGAGAGCCCCGTTCGAGTCCCTCCAAGTGCCCGCCTGGATCCTGAAGGGCCCCAAATTCCCATCCCTGACCTCCAAGGGCCCCCCTGGATTCCCAAGTGCTGCCCTGGACCCTGAACTGTCCCTCAGAATCCCTGAGTGCCCCTCCAAATGCCCACCCGGCTCCCCCAAGTGTGCCCCAGACCCTCAAGTTCCCTCTGAATTCCCTCCCCAGACCCAAATCTGCCCCAAATGTGGCCCAGAAATATCTCCAGGGACCCCGAAGTGCACGCCCCCCCAACCCTCTCTGAGAAAAAGATGATAAAAAAGATGACAAAAAGACTACAAATATAACTAATTAACATAAAGAGAAAGAAATATATAGCCAATAGAAATTATTTAATTAATTCATGAAGGAATTGTGTTACTTAGAACCAATGATGAATAATTTTCTTGGTTGCTAGAAATGTATTCAATTTTAATATAAATATATAAATTAGGTAATAAAAATATTGTCTAAGACTATCCTAAATTAAAATATTATAACTATAATTTTGCTATTAATAAATTTTATTTATAAGAAAAAATGCTAAAATTTTTCTGTTTTTTTGGAATGTCAGTCCCAGGTGGGCGTTGTCAGACATGGTGAGGCTGGGGGTGAGGAGCCAATTGTCGAAACAGGCTCAGCCTGCAAGGGGCTCATTCTTATCCATGCCCAGACTTCCTAAGGAGACATTCACCATCCAGATCACTTGGGGAATGCTTCTATCCCCTCTTCTCATAACTAAAAACTAAAAAGATACTGATATGATTAAAAAAACAAAAATCATGGGTTGCATTTTGACATCTTCGTTTTGAAGACAACTCCAAACTGACTCCAGTCACTGCACAAGCCCTGGAGACTCAAAGACAATGGAAGGGAGACAAAGAGCTCCTGAGGTCTTTCTGTATTTTCATCAGCCCCACGCTGGATTTGGGGCTGGCTCCAGGAGCCTCAGGCACGCAGAGAAGGATGCAGAAGCTGCTCAAGGAGTCAGCAGCAAAACTCCAAGTGCCTTGGAGCATGGCTGGGCCCCAGGGAGGGCAGGGAGTGCCCAAGGCTGCCCAGGGCCTGGTGAGAGCAGATCCTTGAGGGAAGGATTGCAGGGAGCCTAAGGCTCTGAGCAGGGAACTGCAATGCTGAGCAAGGCCTGGCTTGGCTGCAGGAAGCAGAAAGGCCAAGCCCTGAGCCCAGCCTGGGCCAGCAGGGCCTGTCCCTCACGGCTGCCTTGGGGCTCTTGTTGGGCCAGGAGGATGTGAGGGGCAGCAAGGACAAATGGCATCAACCTGCAGCCCCTGCAAGCCTCCCCAGGGAGGCCGAGGGAGAAGCAGAGTGCAGCCCCTGCAAGGAAAGTTCCTCCTGTGGGGCCTCCAGAGGCGCTGCCCGAGCCCAGGGCACAAAGGCCTGGGTGCCTGTGGCCCTGCCAGCCCTGCCCAGCCCTTGGCCATCTGTCCTGCAGGCTGTGCCCCCTGGGCATGCTGCTCCTCTGCCCTGGCCGGCTGCACTCGCCCATCTCGCTGTGCCCCAGCATTTCTCACCCAGCGTTGCTGTGCCCTCCCTGAGGTCCCTGCACCCAGCGCTGCCGGCTCCTGGCACACAGAGCCCGGCCATGGCCCAGCCTCACGCTGCCACACCTCCAGCACCAACATTCTGCCCTGCGAGGGACTTTGCCTTCTCCTCAGCTCCAGCCTGAACCTTCCAATGTTCACTTTGGGGAGGTTTCCTGCAATTCCCACTGCCAAGGAAAGCTCTGTCTTCTGCTGGTCCCAAACAGAGAAGGGCTGGTGGCAGATCAGAGGTGGTCAGAGGCTGTTTGGGGCACAGCGACCATTGTAGCCATGATATTTTCTGAAAAATCCCTTTGCCAGGATTTCGCTCCTGAGAAGCTCAGGCCTCAGGTACAAAATATAAAGAATAATTATCTGCTGCTTTGGAATGCAACAGGTGGATCTGTGATTGGCTTCATGTCATTGTTTCTAATTAATGGCCAATCACAGTCCAGCTGTGGCTCTCTCTGGTCAGACACAGGATTTTGTTATCGTTCCATTCTTTCTCCTTTGCTTGCAAGCCTTCTGATGAAACCCTTTCTTCTATTCTTTTTGTATAGTTTTAATATAATATCTATCATAAAATAATAAATTAGTCTTCTGAAACATGGAGTCAGATCCTTTTCTCTTCCCTCTTCTGGGACCTCTGTGAACACCACTACTGACCATGAGATTATTAATTTTTTTAATATTCTCTGAAATAACAAGGGGCATCAACTAAACACCTACAACTGGCTGGAGGGCCAGTTCAGTGGCGGTGAATGTTACACCAGAGAGTGGTGGTGAATGCTGCTGCATCCAGCTGGCAAGCAGTCACCTGTGGTGTCCCTCAGGGGTCTCTGCTGGAGCCAGTTCTGTTCAATATTGTTACTGACAACATGGACGAGAGTGTTGAGACTTTCAGTAGTAAATCTGCAGACAAAACTAAGCTGGGAGCGTGTGTCCATCTGCTGGAAGGTAGGAGGCCTCTGCAGAGACACCGGGAACAGTTGGATGGATGGGCAGAGTCCAGTAAGATGAAGTTTAGTAAGTCCAAGTGCGAGGTCTTGCACTTTGGTCACAACACCCCCTGCAGTGCTACAGGCTGGGGACAGAGTGGCTGGACAGCGGCCAGGCAGAAAGGGACCTGGGGCACTGATGGACAGCAGGCTGGACATGAGCCAGCAGTGTGCCCAGGTGGGCAAAAGGGTCAATGGCTGCTGGCCTGAAACAGGAATGGTGTGGCCAACAGGAGCAGGGCAGTGATTCTTCCCCTGCACTCGGCACTGGTGAGGCCACACCTCGAGTGCTGTGTCCAGTTCTGGGCCCCCAATTTCGGAAGGCCATGGAGGGGCTGGAGTGTGTCCAGAGAAGGGCAACAAGGCTGGTGAGGGGTCTGGAACACAAGTCCTATCAGAGTGGCTGAGGGATCTGGGGTGGTTTCTCCTGGAGAAGAGGAGGCTCAGGGAGACAAGGAGGTGTCAGGGCAGAGGTTGGACTTGATGATCTCCAAGGTCTTTTCCAACCTTGCTGATTCTGTGACTCTCTGGAACCACCCTTGGAGCAGTTGCAGGAGGAGCCCTGGGCCTCCTCTTCAGAAGCTCCAGCAGCCCAGGGCCCTCAGCTTCTCCTGCCTGCCCCAAAGCCCATCCTGTCAGTCCTGCAGAGCCTCTGCAGCCCCTCCTCACTGCCCAGAACAGGGAGCCCCAGAGCCAGACACAGCAGCCCAGATGTGCCCCCCTGGCCGTGGGTGCCTCTGGCAAGGGAGCAGCACCAGGCACTGCAGGAGCCTGCAGACAATTCCTGCAGCACTTGTAGGATGATCCTGCTGCCCAAGGGACGTTCCCATGGTGCCAAGTCAGGAACTGCAATGGGGAGTGGGGCCAGAGAGGAAAGGGCAAACAGGGATGGGCTGTTTGAAGGGAGGGGACAGGGGTGGAAGAAGAAGTAATCTAGATTAGGAAAGGGGAAAGAAAGCACAGGTGAAGCCAAGGAAATGCTCAGGGCAGTTTGGGGGTGGCTGCCAGGCAGCCCTGGCTCTGAGCAACAGTGTCTGCAGTGGGAAAGGAAACTCCCAGCTGATGGGAACAAACTTTCTGGCTGACTGCAGAGGGCAGGACAAAGCTGAGTGGTTTCCCTGGTGTCCCCCAGCCCTTGCTGGCCCCAGGGGCTGATGGCATTTGTGCTCCCTCAGGTTCATGTCCCCACACCAACAGCATGGGTGTGCTCCCCCTGCTCTGTGCAATGCAAACAGGGGCTGCTGAGCCAGTGCTGCCGTGTCTGTGCCTGCAAGGATGGGGCACCTGTGTGAGCTGGGGGAGAGGCCAGGGCTGTAGAGGGGGGACGTTGTTGGCAGCTCCATCAGGATGCTCTGGGACGCTGCCCTGGCCCGTGCAGCGCACTGGGGATGGATCAGTCCCTGCTCTGCTGCTCCTTCCTGTCTGTCCCAGGGCCCTTGCAGAGCCCCAGCCATGCTGTTTGCCCCCAGCCTGCCCACGGCCAGCCTGGGGCTGCTCACAGGGCTTTTCTGTGCTGGGCATTGGCCTGGGCGTATTCTTGAGAGAGCCTGGGCAAGGAGCCTGGAGCCCCCAGGCCCTGGCCTGAGGCGTCAGCGCTGCCCCAGCAGTGCCCATGGCCTGTCCCTGCTGCAGCCCCGGCACTGCCACCCCCAGGGCTGTGCCCGGCCCTGAGAGCACTCAGGCCCTGCAGCAACACCAGGGCCACCAGGGCAGCGGGGCAGGGCCACGGCAGCAGCACTGGCAACACCAAGTGCTGCGGCTGCTGGGCACAGCTGCTGGGCCAGCCCTGATCTGCCCCAGGTCTGCACACAGACATTGCTGCTGCTGCTCCAGGGAAGGCAACAAAAGGGGTGTCTCTGATGAAAACTCTGCTCGGAGAGCTTTTATTCTGTCTGAAGCCACTGAGAGTGCAGCACCTCATTGACACAGTCTGAGGCCACTGTGAAGGTGGAGAGAAACAAAATGACAAATGGCACAAACAGTGACCTTCCTTTGTTGTAAATAATAAAACGGTAAACCAAAAGACAAGAACATATCAACAAACAAACCCAAGTGGTATCAAAGATGACTTTTATTACATGAGATTTGTAGAAACTGGTCAGAAGCTTAATGTTTCTGTAACCATCTATTCATCAGTGTCCACACCGCAGCCTTGAGCTCCTGGTTCCTCAGGCTGTAGATGAGGGGGTTCAGGGCTGGAGGCACCACCGAGTACAGAACTGACACTGCCAGATCCAGGGATGGGGAGGAGATGGAGGGGGGCTTCAGGTAGGCAAATGTGCCAGTGCTGACAAACAGGGAGACCACGGCCAGGTGGGGGAGGCAGGTGGAAAAGGCTTTGTGCCGTCCCTGCTCAGAGGGGATCCTCAGCACAGCCCTGAAGATCTGCACATAGGAGAAAACAATGAACATAAAACAGCCAAAAGCTAAAATGATAGCAACCAATGAAATCCAAATTTTTCTGAAGGTGGAGTGTGAGCAGGAGAGCTTGAGGATCTGGGGAACCTCACAGAAGAACTGGCCAAGGGCATTGCCATGGCACAGGGGCAGGGAAAATGTATTGGCTGTGTGCAGCAGAGCATTGAGAAAGGCACTGGCCCAGGCAGCTGCAGCCATGTGGGCACAAGCTCTGCTGCCCAGGAGGGTCCCGTAGTGCAGGGGTTTGCAGATGGACACGTAGCGGTCATAGCACATGACGGTCAGGAGGGAAAACTCTGCAGAAATGAAAAATACAAACAGAAATAGCTGAGCAGCACATCCTGAGTAGGAGATGTGCCTGGTGTCCCAGAGGGAATTGTGCATGGCTTTGGGGACAGTGGTGCAGATGGAGCCCAGGTCGCTGAAGGCCAGGTTGAGCAGGAAGAAGAACATGGGCGTGTGCAGGTGGTGGCCGCAGGCTACGGCGCTGATGATGAGGCCGTTGCCCAGGAGGGCAGCCAGGGAGATGCCCAGCAAGAGGCAGAAGTGCAGGAGCCGCAGCTGCCGCCTGTCTTCCACTGCCAGCAGGAGGAAGTGCCTGATGGAGCTGCTGTTGAACATTTGCTGTGTCTGCACATTTCAACGTAGAGAAGGAGGAAAGACAGGGCAATGGAGGGGAAATTTCTCACAGAAAAATCACAACTCTTTGTCGTAGCCTCTTTCTTTCCACTAAGCACCTCCCCTTTGTGTATGTCTAGGAGATCTTCCTTCACCATTGTTGCTGGAGCTCTGATTGCTGCTGGCCAATTCTGTGTGAGGAGCTGGACCTCGGCCTGCAGGACACCTGGGAGTCAGCCCTGACCCCCAGTCAGTGCAGGGGAACAGTGAGAGCAGGGCCCAGCCCTGGTGTTCAGGCTTGGATAAAGAATTTCCTGTAGGGCTGCAGAACTGCCTGGGTGAAGTGATGGGGATAACGGAAGGAAGAATGAGTGATTCTGCTGCACCTGGGGCGAACAGAGTCCAGTGAGACAGGAGGATGTCTAAGGCTAAGTGCAGACTGAGGAGAGCTGCTCTGTCTCTCTCTCCTGTTCCAGCTGCCCTGCACTTGCACCTTTCTGAAATCCACTCCCGTGTTACCCTGGACAGCCAGGAGACACTGCTGAGAGCAGAGGATCCCTGGCACACAAAGTGGCTCCTGCCTTTCCCAGAGTCAGGAGAGTGGGCTCATTGCCAGCCCCCCAGGCTGCCCTGCCCAGAGCTGCCCGGACACAGAGAGCTGGGACACCCCATTGCTGTGCTCAGCCTGCACAGGAGGAGCCCAAGGGGTGGGCCTGGCCCTGCAGCTGGAACTGCCATTGCAGAGAGCCCCTCAGCAATGCCAGCAGCACCTGGGAAAGGCAAGGAGAGAGAGAGAGCCGGGCCTGATGAAAAGCCTTTCCCTGGCCAGCTCTGCCCACCCCTTGCCAGGCAGCAGCAGGACAGGACAGTGGCCCTCAGGCCCTGGTCAGCAGGGAATGGGCACATGGCCGCAGAGATGCCCTTCATCTCTGGGGCTGCTCTGCAAGCCCAGGAGGGACTGAGGGCCCCGAGCCCCCGGGCTGAGGGCTGTGCTGGCTGCGAGGGGACACAAGAGCTGTGCTGCTCAGGGCAGTGTCTGCCCTGCAGGGCAGGCCCGGCAGGATCCACATCTGCCCTGCAGCAGGGCTTCCCTCAGCACTGCCTCCCTCCCTGCCTGCCCACGGCTCTGCTGCTGGAGCTGTCCCAGCCCCAGCTGCTCCTGTGGCCTCGGGCTCCTTCCCTGCCAGGGCTACCAGAGCCCAGCCCAGACCCTGGGCCAGCCCTGCCCTGCAGCTGCTGGGCCCTGCACGGATTAAAGAACAGCTTCCCCAGCCTGGGCTCCATGGAAAGGTGATGCTGCATGGATCTGGAGGCTGGGAAGGTGCAGGCACTTGCTGAGGTGCCCAGGAATCCTCAGGGTGATGGTTTAAGTGCCTCAGCCCCTGATCTACCCTGCACAGTTACTTTTCTATTGCCACCAAGCTGAGCCAGGGAAAAGTGGGAGCACAGATTCAGGAAAGCAGAGACCCAAGCAGGAAACTCCTGTCCTGAATGAGCTCATGAAAAGTCACCCTGGGCATGAGCTGGAGCTCTGAGCAGCCCTGGCTGCAGCCCCAGCTTCACCCCCTGCAGCCGGCCCTGGCAGCAGGAGCCGTCCTGTCCTTTCCCTCTGACCGTGCCCAGGGAAGCCCCACTCTGCAGCACATCCTCCCCCAAAGCAGAAAGAGCAGCAGAGCATCCTTACAGTCACATCAGTCCTGTCCTGGGTCAGCTTAAGGAGATCCCTCCAGGAGCACAGGGGACATTGCCCTGCACCCTCACACTCACCATGCACAGGGCTGTGAAGATCTTTCCCCAAGTGAAGTCTCAGCTCAATGCTTCCCAATGCTGAATTGCCTTCAGCCTGTCTCTGCCTGGCTCCTGTCCCCTCAGTGCCTGTAGGCAGAGCCCTCAGCCCTGCTGGTCTGGGAGAGGAGCTGGTCCTGGGAAGAGCTGTTCCTTTAAAGCTCAGCAGCACAGAGACAGCACAAGGAGTTTAATGAGCCTCTTGGGGCTTTGCTGTTGTTTACATCAGACTGAGTCCCTGAGAGAGTCTTCAAAAAACTTCTCAAGAACTCAAAGTTAAATATAAACTCTGAAGTTTCTTGAAGTTTAAATGGGTCCAACTGAGAAAGTGTTCCCAGGTTAGTTAGAGCAGAAAACTGGAGGCAGTGATGACAGCAGGGGAAAAACAAGGCCAAGGTGTTTCTGGGGCTGAGCAAAGCTGGATGTGTTTGAGAAATGCCAAGGGCCAAGGCCTGAGCCCCAGCCCCTGGCCAGGCAGATGCTGTCCCTCCCTCCTTGCTCAGGGCTCTTGCCGGGATGGGCACTGGCATGTGGGGATGTGCAATGGCAAGGGCAGGAGCATGGGGCGGCCCCTGCCAGGCTGCTGAGCAGGGACAAGGAGGCAATGAGGCCCCAGGCCTGCAAGGGTCACTTGTCTCCTGCTCCTGCCTCAGGCCCAGGCCCAGCAGCCATGGCCAAAGTTCTCCCGAAGTTGGCTCTGGCAGGGCCGTTTTGCAGCTGCTGCACATGCCTGTGCCCAGGCTGTCCTGCTTTGTCCCTGCCCTGTGCCTGTTATACATGAGAAGCTTGCCTAGGCCAATATTCAAGCAGCAATCAATTCATTTTTTAATATGGTAAATGTGAGCAATACAGCACTGGGTACAATGGGGGAAGTTTTCCCTCTAACTGCACACAAATAGTTGAGGCTTACAGGTATTTATAGGGGTACTCATCAGCTTTCTCAGCAGTTTCTATTCCAATTTTTACTCATCATTGGTTTTTATTCTATAATTTTTTGTCGCAATTCTATACACTATTGTGCTTTAGTTTTTCTCGGGATATATGCCAAAAAGGAGTATCCCCATATGGTGGTGATCCAGTTTCCAAAAGAAGAAAGACAGATCCCATCTAGTGGAGTCCAACTCCCCAGATGTGGGTCCACCTTTTGATTGCAGAGACTATAAATCTCATAACAATGATATCCAGCTTACCTTCGTCAAAAATGTAAATCCTCGAGTTTTTGTTCATCTTCCTTTCTTAAGCTGCTTTTCTCTTTTTTGTTAAGGTGTGAGATAAGCATGTTTCCTTTATATATATTCCAAAACTATGGTTTCAAGTATACAAGCAACATTC
The DNA here is from genome assembly GCF_035770615.1 of Melospiza melodia melodia. Lineage (NCBI taxonomy): Eukaryota > Metazoa > Chordata > Aves > Passeriformes > Passerellidae > Melospiza > Melospiza melodia. The sequence continues at coordinate 7,940,598 of NW_026948659.1, read as the reverse complement.
TAAAATTACACTTCAAAAGGTTATTATTGCAGAACTCTTTAAGGATTAACTACAAGCAAAGAGCAACATCCTTAACACTTTAATTCAAATGCTCCTCAATCAACCAAGGTTAATTGCAAACAAAGATAGGTTCAAAGGCCTTCTTCCATGCTTTACTTTCCTCAGTTATTATTAGAATTCGCAACTGTCCCATTGTTGGTCTCCATATTGCAATCACAAATACACACATTGCCTGTATGTACCTGACACGATACACAGCATTGTATTTCACAGTCCCCCCTCGCTTGTATAAATTTTCATTTATCTTACTCATTCGTGTCTGGGCTTCAAGTCTGGCCAAAACTTTGGAAGCTTTTCCCTTTTTGTCTTCTGTCTTTAATCTCATTATTTTGGATATCTTAGCTGTTGTCTCAAATTGTCCAGCCTCTCCTGTAGCCAATTCCAGGTCTACCACAGCAATCTGCATGCTTTGAATGACTGAGTGGATTAGTCGGATAAAATATTGAATAAGGCAAGGTAGAAACAATAACCCAGCTAATGAACACAATATCATGAACCCTATTTTCTTCCACCAAGCTCCTCCTCCAAGCATCTGGTCCCACCATGAGGCTTGAAGGATGGAATTCCATTTTTGGACTGGGACATGAGCCAGCCTTTTGATCTCTGCTGCTAAACCTCTGATGATTTCTCCATAATCATTAATCTCAATGCAGCACTCGGACTCATTGAATTTTCCACACACTACCACTTCTTCGGCCAGCAAATAGTCCAATGCTATTCTGTTCTGATACACAAAAGCCTGCACCTGAGTGTGCTGCCAGCTTAACAAGTCCAGGGCCTCCGAGGAGTTATTTGAGACTATTTCTACCACTGTCTGTAGTCTAATCAATCGGTTCAATAGGTAAATCAAGGTCATATATCGCCAGCTTCCATCTTGAGCCGAAGTGGCTGGCCCAGAATAATCTATTATTCTTTCTGCTAGCCACTCTTCTTCTCCCCGCTTTTGGTCCCCTCCTGCCCTTGGAAACTCAAGTTTCAATTCTCTTTTTTCCCTTTAAAGGTTTTCATATAAGGGTGCTCCTTACAAGTTACTCTTGGACTTTGGTAGTACAAAGAAGGAGGGTTGTATAATCCCTAAAGTACAGGATCCTTTCCATCTACGGGGCAGTTCACTGTAAGCTTTTTGCCCACAAATCCAATATGTACAATTTGGGGCTTTCTATGGTCATTTACAGCCTCAGGTTTTTCCCAGTAAATTCTTAGGGTCTCCAGGGATTGGTAAGGGTTAGCTCAAGGACTTTTATGCCAGCACAACTTTATCTGGTTGTTCCATTTGCAATTTTTCTCCTTAATTAGGCTCCAGTATCCAGCAGGAGGTGTCGGCTGCCAAGTTCTAGTGTTATTGTATGAATTTACTGCTAAAGAAGATGTGCAGGGAGTATACCCTACCACTTCAGTACATTTTCTCCCCTCTCTGCTGATGCAAACTGTTCCAATTATTCGATCATTTAAAAGACATCCTTCAGGCCATTTCAATCTTTTGGAAATTTGAGTATGGTTCTATTTTAGAAATTGCTCTGGAGCTAGACTCTCACCTCTCCATGGCCATTTTTCAGCTGATTTCTATCCCCCACAAATCCAACAATTGGCTAACTCTAATTCTGTGGCAATTTCTTGCATTAGATCTACAAAAATGTTCCTATTTGAAATCAGAAAACCCCAATCACTATACTGCTGTTCTAACTGTTTGTATTGTTCACTAAATTTATTTAGCTTTCCTTGTTCTACTCTTTACATTTTTGCTTCTGATTCTTGCTTTTGTAGTTTTTGAGTAATTTGTTTCATTCTACTCTCTGGGTCTCTTCCTTCTCTGTCCTTTGCTAAACAAAAGAATTTGGCATATCGCAGACAAATTCGTTCATCATCATCTTTGAGAAGGTTGATTAACACAGGCCAATCCTTGGGAGAAACCTTCAGTCCGTGTTTTAAATTTTCTCCAACCCAGTATATTTTGCCACCCATAGTGCACATCTTTAATTGGTTATGGTCATAGCACACTTCACGAACATGGGAATGTGCCATGAACATTGATTCCATTTTTCCCCTGATCCAGACAGTATGATTGCATTTGTCACAGACAGCCGGAGCAATAGGCTCTGATCCTGCAGCTCATGGATTATGTGGAGTTCAGGAGTGAGGCTATTAAGGCCCATTGCCTGGGATGCAATGATCAATGCAGTGAAAATAATCCTCAGAGGGTCTAACTCTCTACCTCTCTCAAGGCCCCTTACGTTGCATCCAAGGCTCGAGATGTAGATCTTCTCTGTAGCAGAGTTTATACCTTGGGATTTAGTCACTGATATCTTTTGTTTCATTTTTGCCTTTTGCCTCATGAGCCTTCAGATCTCTGTTTATTGTGGTTGTGGCCTGATTCTTTTTAATTTAGGCCAATTGGCCCCTAAGTTCGGGGGATATGTGACTACAATAAGGTTGGTGTATGTGCCTCCCTTTCTTCCAGCAATACTTGGCTATCTGCCACTCTTTTGCTTTAATTTGATATTCATAATGTATCCAATTGCCCTTGTCACACTCTGTTTCTTCTAATTTGGCCTTTGGTACTTCCTGCAAATCAATTCCTGCTCTAGTTCCGTGTACCCAAGTTCTCCACCAATCTTTATCACCTGTTTCAATATATCCTTTCCTTACTACAGTCCACGACATTCTATCAGATTCTTTTTCTATTTATTTTGTACAATTAAAGCAGAGAGCATTAGGGATCTGTCCCCTTGGTAGGTTTGTATACCAATATTCTTCACACCCTATACACTTAAAACAACCTCATGGATAACACAGTCTGGAGTAATACATTCAGCCTCTCGTGAGTACAACTGGTTTTGCAGCTTAAGGTAGGAGCATTTTCCTGACATACATCAGTCCCTTTTTAACTTCATTTTCAGTTCTCCGGGGGTAAATGCAATTCTCCACTGGGATTCCGTCTCTGTCAGTGGTTCTGCTGTTCCTTTGACCCACGACGTGTGGGTCCAGCCTTTTCCGCAGTTCGGACAGCTGTATCAGTGGTCAGCAGAGTTAAATAGGGACCTTCCCACCTAGGAGACAAACTTTCTTCTTTCCAGCTTTTAATCAGCACCCAGTCACCCGATTTTATTTGATGCATGCTAAATCTGAGAGGGGCTGATTGAGCAATTACCCCTTTCTCCCTTAGTTCTGGACATGTTGTCCCATCTTCTGGATGTATTTTTGAATAGTCATATCAGCTACGACTACTGATGTTTGGGGTACTTCCTGGCAATAGGGCATTCCATAAAGCATCTCATATGCAGAAAGTCCCGTATATGCATTTGGAAGCGTCCTTATATTAAGTAATCCTAAAGGTAAACATTTTGTCCATGACATTTGGGTCTCAATCATCAAATTTTTAATTGCTGTTTTATAGTTTGGTTCATTCTTTCCACCCTCCCAGAGCTATGGGGGTGCCAAGGGGTGTGATATTCCCAGGAAATACCCATGGCTTGTGTTACTCCTTTTATGATGCTGGAAGTAAAGTGGGAGCCCTGATCAGAATCAATGGCCCTGATAACCCCAAATCAGGGAGTAATTTGTTCCAACAAATTTTGTTTGTTTTTTTTTAAACTTCGCCGTGGGTCGGGCAGCTGAGTAGGCCTCCACCCAATGAGTTAGTTGATCTACTAATACTAAAAAGCATTTCCATCTCCCACCCTTGGTAATTCAGTATAATCCACATGAACCCTTTCCAATGGTTGGTAGGCTATTTTTCTACCGCCGGTTGAAGCTTGTCTCATTACCCTTTTGTTAACTTTTTGACAAGTCAAACACCCCTGTGTTGTTTTGCTATCTCAAAAATTCCAATACATCCATAATATTTTAAAAAATGATCACATAAGGGTCTTGTTCCCCAATGAGTACGTTGGTGTAACTGGCTTAGAATCCTTCTAGTGTAAGCTTTAGGTAAAATCTCTCCCCCATCTGGTAGTACTCATTTTCCCAGCTCTTTCTTAGCTTTTAATCTTTTTATAGATTCCTCCTCTTGAGTACTGTAGCCTTTTGGCAGCTCCTCTTGAATTTCCACTATGGTGTTCAGCTGGATAGTTTATTTTAGTTTACAAGCTGCCTCCTTTGCTGCTTGGTCAGCTGTGTTGTTTCCTCTCACTAAGCAGCTGGACCCTCGTTGATGACCTCTTACATGTACTACAGCTCTTCTCTTAGGTCTTTTCAGGGCTTCAAGCACTCTGATTATTAACTCCTGATGAATCAGTTTCTTCCCTTGAGTGTTTATCAAACCTCTTTCCATTCAGATTTTTCCAAATGTGTGTACAATTCCAAAAGCATATTTTGAGTCTGTGTAAATAGTCCCCACCTCATCTTTTAAAAGTTCTAAAGCTCAGTATAAAGCAAACAATTCACAAGCTTGAGCTGACCAGCTAGAACTTATTTTTCCTCTTTCTTTGCAGACATATTTTCTCCTTCTACAATAGTGTATCCTGAATTTCTTTTCCCTTCTATCACACATGACGAGCCATCGATAAAATACTTTTCCTCACTAGATAGCTCCATCTCACTTAAATCTGGTCTCACTTTTGTTTGTAATTCCACACAAGCTCTTCAGCTGGCTCCCCATAGAGAAACTGAGCAGGGTTCTGAGCAGGAGTGACTTTAAGTTCCAGTTCAGGGGAATGTATCGAGATAGCTTCATACTTTAAAACCTGGCTATCAGTGAGCCCCTTCTCTGCTTTTTGATGCAATATGCTTCTAACATTGTGGGGGTATATATTACTAAAGGAGCTTGAAATGTAACTTTCTTTGCTTCTTCTACCAGAAGAGCTGTTGCTACTATAGCTTGTAAACATATTGGCCATCTTCGACTAACAGGGTCCAGTAACTTGAATTTTTGTCTCCGGCTTTTTGTCTCCTCCCCAGTCCTGGGGGAGCACTCCATAAGCAGTTTGCTCAGCAGTATTTACAAATAATTGAAAAGGTTTCTCGAAGTTAGGTAGGCTGAGTACTGGGACTTGAATTAGAGCATCTTTCAAACTCTTAAATTGTTTTTCATCCTCCTGGTTCCATTTCACTGTATTGACTGTTAGTTTTTCATACAAAAATTTCACCTTTTGACTTTATCTATCTATCCATTGTCTGCAATATTCCAATAACCCTAAGAGTTGTGGTACTTCCCTTTTGGTATTAGGGGAAGGCAGACTCAGTATTCCTGACATTCTCTCAGGATCTAATTTCTTTTTTCTTTTACTCAGCCAGTGACCTAGATATTTCACTTCCTCTTCAGCAAATTGTAACTTTGCCCTTGAAACCTTTAGGCCTTTCTTTCCCAAGAAATTCAACAGACTGATTGTTGCTTCTCTCACTTGCTCCTGATTCTCTCCTGCAATTAATAGATCATCTACATATTGTACTAGTTTAGTTCCTTCTGGTCTTTCAAAATCTCGTAAAATTCTTTCTAAAGCCTGGCTGAAATATTGTGGGATTCTGTAAAGCCCTGTGGAAGTACCACCCACCTTAATTGTTGTTTTCTCCCTCTATCTGGATCTTGCCACTCAAAGGCAAAATAGTCCCTGCATCCCTCCTCTAAAGGACAGGACCAAAAGGCATCTTTCAAATCCTCTACACTATACCAGGTATAGTCAGAGGAAATCTGACTTAGTAATGTATAAGGGTTAGCTACTACAAGAAACCTTGTGGCTGTTCATTGACTGACAGCCCTTAGGTCCTGGACTAGACGGTAGCTGCCGTCACTTTTCTTCACAGAGATTATGGGGGTGTTGTGGGGTGACATGCATTCTTCTAATTTGCCCTGCCCTAAGACTTCTTCAATTACTGGCTTCAGCCCTCGTCTGCCATCTAGTGGAATAGGGTATTGTGTCACCCTTACAGGAAACTCAGGATTTACAATGGTGTTTTTTAAGGCTCTATATCCAATTTACCGATCTCCCCAGGAGTGGACCAGACATCAGGACATATTTTGCTCTCGTCCTGGTCTGTCAATTTGTACAGCTGTACCATTAGTTGATAATTTTGGGGTTGAATACAAATTTTTAACGAAAGAATCAGGTCTCTCCCGAAAAGATTGCATTCTGCTTCTGAGACTAGTAATAAATCACTGATATCCACTTTCCCCTTTGATTCAATTAGTACTTCTTCAATAATGGGAACCTTAAAGGCCTCCCCTTTTGCTCCAATTACTTGAGCTGTTTTCCCGCTGATTTTGCATCCTTTTGGTAATCTTTGCACTGTTGATCTTTCAGCACCCGTATCTACTAAAAAGGTGTATTCTTCACCTTGGGGACCTACTTTTAATTTTATCAAGGGCTCTTGTGATGGCCTGGTCCCTAATAAATAGAGCCCCTGACACCACTAATCTTCTACAAACAGTTTTTGATCTGCCTCCCACTTCTTGCAAACCCTTTTAACATCTCCTTTCATACCACAGTAAAAGCAGGTTGGTCTTTTAGAACCCTCACCTGTTATTTTTCTTGTGGTTTTAGCATCCCCTGAAGATGCACCACTGTTCTGAACCTCTTTTACTGCAGCCACAAAAACATTAGCTTTAGCTTTTGCCTTTTCTTCATCTCTGTGGACATAAACTCTCTGTGCTTCCCTTAACAATTCTTGCAAACCTCTCTCCTGCCAGCTGTCTAACTTTTCAAGTTTCCTTCTAATATCCTCCCATGATTTTGCCACAAACTGAGTTTTGATTAATGCTTCCCCCACTGCTGTATCAGGATCTAATTCCGAATACATTTGTATACTCTTCCTTATTCTTTCTAACCAATCTATGGGTGACTGATCTTTCCCCTGACGTTCATCCAGGGCCTTGCTAATATTTTGCCCTCTGGGGACTGATTCTCGAATTCCCTGAATATTCCTGAGATCCACCATATTCTGCCTATCCTGATCATTGTTATGGTCCCATTTAGGGGCTGCCAGGGGCCATTTCATTTCTCCTAAAGGTCCCTGCTGGTGGTCCCTATCCCAAATTCTCATGCCAGCCTGTCTTATCAGCTGTCTCTCCTCTGCTGTAAATAAAATACTTAAAATTGACTGAATCTCTGTCCAGGTGTAAATACTGGGTCCTAGAAACTGATCTAACCTTTCAGACACCGCCAGAGGATCTTCAAGTAACCTTCCCATTTCTTTTTTAAAAGCCCTTACATCCCCGGTGTTCAGGGGTGCTGACACATACCCAATGACTGGTCTCCCTTGAGTTCCTACTAATGGTACTTCCTTCAATGGGTACAGCTGCCCCCCCCCCCCTTCCCTTCTTTATTGCTATCCCCACTGTTTTCTGCTCGTGCCCTTTCCTGGCTTCACTTTCTGTGTGCTGGTGGTGAATCATGTACCAGGAGCGGAGCCACTGGGGCTTGTGGTGCAAGGGGTCCTGGTTTAGGTGCGGGGGTGCTGGATTGGGTGAGAGGGGTGCTGAACTGGGTTCAAAGGGTGCTGGATTGGGTGCAAAGGGTGCCCGGTTAGGTGCTGGATGAGGCACCTCTGGTAGATAAGGGGTGGAGGAAGGTTGTTTAAGGGGTCCCACTGATTCTTTTCCTTTTTGGTTTTTAATTCATACAGAGGAGCAGGTCAGGACCCATGCCATAAAGCAGCATAATCGCTTTCTTCTTGGTTAATAGGGTCCTTTTTATTTACATAGGCATTCAAGGCCTTACAGATCCACCCTTCAGATGACCCACGCATTGGCCAGCACAAATTATCAGGTCGTATCATTTCCTTAGTACATTCTACCATACAATATTGTATCATTTTCTCTTTACTTTTTCCTCTCCTGGATTCACATTTGTCCCACAATTTTAACATTACCCCAAGGGGGCTGTCCTGGGGTATATCTGGCAAAATGCTCCCTCTTTTTCCAGTACCTTCAGTACCTCTATTTTCCTGCTGGTTTATACCAGCTCCTGGGTATTTGCTCTGGCATTGACCCATTTTTCCACTGTAGGGGTGTACCCTCACTCACTCTGATCTCACTGGTTCAGACCTTAGTCCTTTCTTGTCAGCAATTTCCCTAATAACAAGTCCCTTCTAACGCCTCTCGCCTCTGATTCTCTACTGGGAAAAGAAAACAAATTCCTCTCTGTAATTATTATCTTATCTCATCACCCCCAACCTTTTGCATACAGAGAATCCTTTTCCCCACGCTTCGTTCCTTCACCTGCCACCCCCCTTGTGGGGTAGGGAAACCGAGGTTAGAAAAACTCCTCACTCGTGTCGTGACTAGGTCACGTCTCATACACACACCATTCACACTCTTAAACACCTACACCCGTTCTTATCCCACCTACCCAAGCGACACTTACAGCCTCCTTTTCTCACCTGGGTCTTCTTGCACGAGTTTTTACAGGTGAATTTACTGCAGTCTACTCTGGGAGCTCAAAATTCTTTGCTCATAATTTACCTTATAGATTTCTTCTTCCCTGAGAGATTCCCCCGTCCCTCAGGGCCACTGGAGGCAGAAGCCTCCAAGATGGGGTGCCTCCCTGAGATCAGGAGTCTCCCTCAATGGATTTGGAAATTCCCGGCCAATGCACCAAATCTGTTATGAATAAGAAGCTTGACGAGGCCAATATTCAAGCAGCAATCAATTTATTATTTAATATGGTAAAGTATGAGCAATACAGCGCTGGGTACAGTGGGGGAAGTTTTCCCTCCAACTGCACACTGATAATTGAGTGTTACAGGTATTTATAGGGGTACCTATCAGGGTTTTTCCAGCACTTTCTATTTCCAATCTTATACTCATCAGCAATTTTTATTCCAAATTTTTATGTCACAATTCTATACACTATTGTGATTTTAATTTCTCAGGATGTATTTTCAAAGGAGTATCCCCAGATGGTGACGGTCCAGTTTCCAAAAGAAGAAAGACGACTCCCATCTGGTGGGGTCCAGCACCCCAGATGTGTGTCCACGTTTTAGTTGCAGAGACTATAAATCTCATAACAGTGATGTCCAGCTTCCCTTTGCTCGAAACCATAAATCCTTGAGTTGATGTTCATCTTCCTTTCTCAAGCTGTTTTTCTCTGCTTCAATAAGGCCTGAGAAAAGCATATTTCCTTTATATATATTCCAAAGCTACAGTTTCAAGGATACCCGTAATATTCTAAAATTAGGCTTCAAAAGGTTATTATTGCAGAGCTTTTTATGGATCAAATGCAAGCAAAAAGCAACATCTTTAACACCTTAATTCCAATGCTCCTAAATCAACCAGGGTATTAGCAAACAAAAGATAGGTAAAAGGCCTTTTCCTATGCTTTATTTTCCTCAGTTATTATTAGAATTCACAACTCTCCCATTGTCGGGGTCCACACATTTCACATTCACAAATATACACATCGCCTGCTTGTACCTGACACAAAATACAACTTTGCATCTCACAAAGGTTGTCCACACTGGGTCAGAGCTTCAGACACAGTTTCTGTGATCAGGCCAGAGCTGCTGAGGAGAGACCGTGGGTGCTGCAGTCATCTCTGATCTAAAGAGAAATAAAATAAAATACATCATTTAAAAAAGGAGTGTGTATTTCTGACAAGTTCTTTGAAATCTTTCTCCATAACTGGACTAGGAAAATTTCAATGACCCTCTCAGGGCTTTGCTGTTGTTTACATCAAACTCAGGCCCTGAGAGGGTCTTCAAAAAACTTCTTAAGAACTCAAAATTAAATTAAAACCGCAAAGTTTCTTGAAATTTTAATGGGTCCCACTGAGGAATACAACTGAGAAAGTTTCCCCAGGTTCCAGCTACAGCAGAAAACTGGAGGCAGTGATGATAGCTGGGGACAAACAAGGCCAAGGTGTCTCTGGTGCTGAGCAAAGCTGGATGTGTTTGAGGAATGCAAAGAGCCCAGGCCTGAGCCCCAGCCCCTGGCCAGGCAGATCCTATCCCTCCCTCCTTGCTCAGGGCTCTTGCCGGGATGGGCACTGGCATGTGCAATGCCCAGGGCAGGAGCATGGGGCGGCCCCTGCCAGGCTGCTGAGCAGGGACAAGGAGGCAATGAGGCCCCAGGCCTGCAAGGGTCACTTGTCTCCTGCTCCTGCCTCAGGCCCAGGCCCAGCAGCCATGGCCAAAGTGCTGCCCAAGTTGGCTCTGGCAGGGCTGTCTTGCAGCTGCTGCCCATCCCTGTGCCCTGTGCAGCCCAGGCTGTCCCACGGTGTCCCTGCCATGCGCCTCTGTCCCTGCAGGCTGTCGGCATCCCCCGGCTGCCCCACCTGGCTGGGCCCTTCCTTTGCTGCCAGCTCTGCCTCCTGCCTGCCTCTGCCTGCCCACACCAAGCCTTGGGCTGACCCAGGCTCCTTCTAAGAGATGTTCTGCATCATAGCTCAGCCCTGGGAGGAAAATTCCTTTCTCTTTGGGTCCTGTCAGGGCCTCCCCAGCTGCATTTGTGGTATAATTTCTCTATCTGGCTGTTTCCCACTATGGAGAAAATGCTTCACCATTTCTGAATCCACCTTTAAACCCTGCCAGTCCACTCCTTTTCTGTCTGCAGTCTCCTCACAACTCAGACCAAGCACATCAGCCTCCATATATTGGTTATGTTCTTTAGGCCTGCAAACACCAGTCTGGGAGATCTTTGAGCCCTCTCCATGGTGTTTTCAGATGAAAACATTCTGCTCATAGTCTAACAATATATCACAAGTGCCCAAGGCCAGGCTGAGGTTTCTGTCCATGGCAGCTTTTGTCTGGGAGCAATCCTGGGATAGATGGAATTTTGTCAGCCAAATTCCAGTTTCTGCAATGGCCCCTGGGCAAAGCCAGGTTTTTTTGCATAGGAAGGAAGGCACAGATCCCTGGTTCTTCTGAGGTGGATGAGATGTGATCAGCAGAGGCCAAAGCTAGGCAGAGCTGGCAGGATTTTTTCTGGCTATCTTTTCCTTGCATACAGGAATTTTTCCTGGGGGACTACCAATTTTGTCCTTGGGTGTCAGAAAATAGAGACAGTTCTTTCCATAGGAAGGAAAGCATGGAGCCTCAGTGATCCCGGAGCTGATAAGAGGCAGTCCTCAACATTCCAAGATCACCTGGACCTTTCAGGTGGCCCCTGGGAGGCCAAACCAGCCAGATCTGTTCCATGTCCCCTTGGTTCCACAAGGCCCTGCAGTGTCACAATGTTCTCCTTGCTTCTGCAGTGTCACAATGGCCCTGTGCTTCATGAGGCCCTGCAGGGTCACAGTGGCCCTTTGGTTCCCTGGGGCCCCACAGTGTCACAATGCTCTCCATGATTCCATGGGGCCTTGAAATTCCACAATGCTCTCCATGGATCCACGGTGCCCCACAGGATCACAACGGCCCTTTGGTTCTATGAATTCCCACAGTGGCACAATGGTCTCCACGGGAAGGAAGCAACTGAGTCCCAGAGTTGCAGGCACAGATGAGAGGCAGTCACCAAAGGCCAGCCAGACTTGATTGTGTTGGCAGACTTTTTATGGGAGCAATCCCCGGATATACAGAATTTTAGAAGTAGGATCCCATCTTTGGACATGGACAACTGGACAAGAAGGATGATTCTTTTTCATGGGATGGAAATAATGGAATGCCATTGTTTCAGGGGCAGAAGCAGAGGCTGTCTGAGCCACAGGCCAGACACACCTGTTTGTCCTGGCAGCCTTTGTCGCAGAGGAATCCTTGTATATACAGAATTTTGTGGGGCTGAATCTCAATTTGGACCATGGACACCATGACAAGAATGACAGTTCCTTTCCATTGGAAGGAAAGCACCAAGCCCCAGTGTTTCAAAAGCAGGTGAGAGGCAGCTGCCAAGAGGCCAAGGGCAGCCAGACCTTTCTCTTCTGGCACCTTTCATTTTGGGGAAATCCTTGGATGTAGGGAATTTTGGAGGTGGAATCTCAGTTTTGGCTGTGGGCACCTGGACAGCAAGAAGAGTTCTTTTCATTAGGATGGAAAGCACAGAGCCCCAGTGCTTCAAAGGCAGATGAGAACCAGCTCTTCAGAAACCAAGGCCAGCCAGACCTGTCTCTCCTGGAAGCTTTTGTCTGGGAGAAATCCTTGGATATAGGGAATTCTGGAGGTGGATTCCCAACTTTGGCCATGGGTGCCTGGATATGAAAGGTGCTTTTTTTCCAGTAAGAAAGAAAAGCACATAGTTCCAGTGTTTCAAAGGCAGATGAGAGGTGGCCCTGGGTGACCAAGCCAGCCAGATCTGTCAGTCCTGGCAGATTTCATCTGGGAACAATCCTTGCATAGATGGAAATCTGGAGGACAAATCATGATTTTGGCCACGGACACCTGAAGGAGAAGGACAGTTCTTTCCACAGGAAGGAGAGCCCAGAGATCCAGCGCTCCAGGGGCTGATGAGCAGCAGCCCTTGGAATGCCAGGGTCAGCTGGAGCTGTCAGGTGGCCCCCAGGTGTCCCAGCCAGCCAGGCCTTGATGCCTTGAGAGTCTGCCTAGAACAGAAGCTGGACAGAGTTACAGGAATAAAGTAGGGATTTATTAAAAGGCCTTCAAAGACACACCTGGGGCAGTACAAGAGCCCGGCTGAGGGTACACCCAAGATGGACAATGGGTCACACATTTTCACACTTTCATAAGCTTTGGTCCATTTCCATATTGGGGTTAATTGTCTAATTACAGCTTCAGTTTGTGAAGTCCCATCCTCCCAGTCTGCTCTCCTCAATTCACTGTTTGCACTTTTTGGGCCTGAAGCTGCAACATTGTCCTTGCCTCTCCTAGGTTTCTAGGTCTCCTCCTCCAGTTATGGAGAAATATTTCAAAGAGCTTCTAAACAATATGCACTCCTATATTAATGGATGTATTTTATTACTGCTGTCTTTGGAGCAGAGACAATTGCAGCATTCTGTGATTGATATTGACCCAGGATCTGTCCTCAGCAGCTCTGGCCTGCCCACAAAAGCTGTGCCTTGAGCTCTGATCCAGTGTGAACAACCTTGCTCCACATTGCCCAGCCCCATCCTGTCTGTCCTCACTCCCCTGGGCCCTGCTGTGCTTGCAGAGCTGGCTGCACTCAACCTAAGAGGGGTTTTCACTTTTTGTATTTTTTGAAGCAATCTGAAACTGCTGAGTTTCCCCACTGAAAACACACACACTGCTCAGGTGTGTGCCAAGACCAAGCTGCCACCAACAACGTTCCCCTCACCCAAGGCAGAACTGTGCAGGAAATGTTTTAGACCTTTTCACTCCATGGTTCCATGAGGCCTTGCTCTGTGGCAATGGACTTTTGGTTCCACGAGGTTCTGTACTCAACAGTGGTATCCTTACTTCCAAGTGTCACCTTGGCCCCTTGGTTCCACAGGGCCCCACTGTGTCACAATGGGCTCCATGATTCCATAATTAATGTGAAAGCTTTGCATAAACAATGAGCAACACCATGGTCTCCTTGGATCTGCATTGTCATAACCAACAATGGGTTCCATGAGATCCCAAACTGTCACAATGGATATTTGTCTCCATGTGGCCCCTCTGTGTCACAAAGGACCCTTGGTTCCATCAGGCCCCACAGTGTCACAGGGATTTCCTTGGTTCCATCTGCCCCAAAATGTCACATGGTTTTCCCTTTTCCTGCAGCAACCAGCAGCAAACCCCAATGCCAGGGTCAAACGTCTGGCAAGAAGGAGCAAGGGGGGACATTTGGAGTGATGGATTTTGCCTTCCCAGGTCTCAGTGACGTGGGATGGGGCCCTGCTGTCCTGTAGATGGATGAACACCAGCCTGCCCATGGCAGGGGGTAAGAGACAACTGCCTCTGTCCATGGAACTGCAACAGCAGAGAGGTCAGGAGACCTGGGTTTAAAAGACTCTCACCAGCACAGGAAACATCAACCTAGGACATTTTCTTGAAAGCTGACATTTTAGAGCATTTTTTTATACAGACTTGGACTACCAAATACCAAGTTAAACAATTTTGGCTTTCTCTGGGCCCTGAGACCAGTTGGAATCTTTTCAGCAGTCTGTGCTGTTCCATCCTGTTTTAAATGATGAAATTGATAGCCAAACTTATAAGAAAATTTAGCAAAGATTTATTAATTTGTCTGTGAGACCAAAGTTTGATCGTCAAAACCACCTCAGCCAAGGGTCAGCGTTGAGCCCGGGATCGGTGCTGGGTGAACACGGATCTGACCTCCAAATGTCACAGTCTCTCCCTGTTCATGAATGATGCATCGCGCAGCAAGTTCTTATACAGTATATTCTTCCAGAGGCAGAAAGGACCGAATGTTCTTTGTGTCTCTTCACATGCAGAACCATGGCTTTACATGTGCAGAGGTAGGCAAAGACTCAGTCCAGGTGTCTCGATGTTGTCAGTCGACTCCGGGGAAGCAGCATTCACATGCATCAGGGTGGCGCCATCGATCATCGTGGTAGATGTAATCATCAAGATGATAATCACTCTTAGGTATACCCGGTGACCCAGGGAAGCCAGCGATTATTGGCCTGGAAACTTCTATTCTTATGTTAAAACCCCAATGTTTATCTCAACGAACGTCCAGGAAGTAGATAAGAATAAGACACTGCTCCTGGCCAGGATGGTCAAAAGACATAGTGTGGATTTTACAATATTTTATACATTACTAGCATGAATTATCTCTATCATATACTACAATCCCTCCCCATTTATATCACCAATTCAATTCATGTTCTCAAATTGCTAAATTTTTCATTTTCTACTTCTACCCACCACCACTGAGGGTCTTTCACAAACAGAGTGCTCCCTTACACTATTCTGTACTCCCCTTGTGGAACACCCTGTTATCCCATATTATTCACATTCGCTTTTGCTTGTTTCTCGAACTTTGCCAATACTTCAGCAGCATTGCTGGCACACTTCCTTTCTTCCAATCACATGATTTTAGATGTGTTGCCTCTGGAAGCTCCCTCCAGGTCCACGGGAATTATCGCTATCTGTATTCCCTGGACCATGGAGTGGATCAGTCTAAAAAAGCATGGAATTAGACAAGGCAGGAATAGGATTCCAGCTACTGAACAGAGCACAAAAACCATCACTTTGTTCCACCAGGCCCCATCAAACAATTTGTCCCACCATGAAGATTGTAAAGTCGAGTTCCATTTTTGAACTGGGACATGGGCCACCTTTTTGATCTCGGCCCCCAAAGCTCTTATGGTTTCCCCATAATCATCAATTTCAATACAACATTCTGATTCGTTGAACTTTCCACACACTCCCCCTTCTTCGGCCAGCAAATAGTCTAAAGCTCTTCAATTTTGGTACACAAATGCCCGTACCTGGGTGTGCTGCCGACTAAGTAAATCCAGGGCCTCAGAGGTGTCATTCGAAACAATTTCCACCACTGCCTGCAGCCGAACCAGCCGGTTCAGTAGGTAAATTGAAGTCCTATATTTGTAGCTTCCATCTTGAGCCCACGTGGCCGGTCCATAATAATCAATTATCCTTGCAGCTGGCCACTCTTCCTCTCCCATGGTTTGTTTACCACCTATTACATGTATCATTTTTTCAGGCTTCTTCTCTCCCTCTTTAGGGTCTCATGCAGAGGAGCCCCTAGTAGGTTACTTTTCGTTCGAGGGAGAGTGAAGAAGACTTGCCGGATCATGCCCAGAGTGCATGATCCCTTCCACCTCGGGGGTAACACATTGTATGCCTTTTTCCCACAAATCCAATAAATTCTATCTGGGGCTTTCCATCTGATATTTGTCCTCCCTGGGTCTCCCCAGGACTCTCTCAGGCCTTCCAAGGATTGGAAAGTGTTGGCTCCAGGATTTTTGACCCAACACAGTCCTATCCTTTTGTTCCATTCACAATTTGTCTCATTCTTCCTGCTCCAGTACTCCAAAGGGGGTTCTGGCTGCTAGACCTTGCTTTTGGTGTTTGAGTTCACCGTCAGGGTAGACACACACGGGGTGCATCCCACCATTTCAGTGTACTCCTTTCCTTCTCGACTGGTGCAGATGGTTTCAATCAACCTCTGGTCCAAAATCCATCCCTCAGGTCCCTGTGCCAATTTTGAGACCCTCGGATTGTCCCATTTCAGAAGCTGTTCTGGACCCAAACCTTCCCCTTTCCAAGGCCATTTTTCTTCTGACTTCAGCCCCCCACAAATCCAGCAATTTGACAATCCTAGTTCAATTGCAATTTCTTGCATCAGGTCAATGAACAGGTTCTATTCCGGGGAAAGCAGCTCCCCATCAGCATATTGTTTCTCCAGCAATTCATACTGTTCTCCCAGAGTTTTTAATCTTTCCTGTTCAACTTGCTTTCTCCTCATTTCTGACTCCCTTCCCTTCAATTCCTGAGTTATTTCTCTCATTCCTCCCTCAGGATCCTCACCATCTTTATTTTTCATGAAACAGACAACCCAATCATATTGCAGGCACACCCTATCATCATTTGCCTCTGCCAAACCCAATATGATTGGTTCTCTGATCAAGGTAAATCTGCTATCAAATTTAACATTTCTTTCCATCCAATACATTTTCCTGTTCATCATGCATATCCCCAGCCTCGCATTGTCATAACACAATGGATTCACCTGGTGATACGGGACAAAGATTGATTCCATTTCCCCCCCAACCCACATGGTTCGGTTATGTTGGTTACAAATGGAGATTGACATTATTTCTGCATTTTGTTTTTGTATCTGGTGCTTGTGCTTATCTGACTGCCCGTTCCTTAGCCCTGCCTCATGATTAATACACCAAATCCCTGTTACCAATTCACACAATTTGACCCTCATGCCATTCTTCCAACAGTACCTGCCAGGTTCCCTGAGACAATCTACCAGGGCTTGGTATGCTGAGGGTTTCTTGTTCCCTTTACAGCTGGGACCACCTGAGTGCAATTTCCGCACTCATTTGTGGAGCTCTCGTTTCCGCCTCTCATCGGGACCTCAGTGTGCAGACTCTGCATCCTGCACATGGCTAGGCTCAGGACAATCAGGATTCCCACCAGGCGTACTCCTCTGCCTTTGCCTCCGCCCCCTGAGGTACCACCAGCGGCAAGGAAGACCATCTTCGTGGCAGCAGGAGTATTCTTCAGGGAATATATTCTCTGACCTAGCCACTTACCTCCTTTTAAAGGTTCCTCACCTTGAAATTCTGATGGCATCTGAGCTGCACGGTACCTTGATTGACTTTCGGCGCTCCACATACAATATTTCTGCCTTAGATTTGAGTTTTCCACGCACCCCGTTCTGGAAAATGTGGAACCACTCTTGTGAATCTAATTCGATAATTCCTAAATCTGTGGCTAGGGTTAGAATGCAGTCAGTCAGCTCAAGCTCCTCTTCCAGACACTGGGTGCACAATCCCTTTGGCCTCTGCCCCCTTCTGCAGCGTACAATAAAAGCTCCCTGACAATATTCACACTTAAAAAGTACAAACGGATAGCATACAGAGTCAGTATACAACCTATCTACTCACTGTCGGTCATTTACAAGGACATTGGAGTTTGAGTTTCAAGTCACGTGGGGAAGAAGTGACTCTCCACTTGGCTGCTTCCTCCCGATGTTCAACTTTCTTCACCCTAGATTCGTGTGTCCAGCCTCCGCCATCCAAATGGCCGTGTCTGTTGTCAGGAGTACAAGAAAAGTACCTTCCCAGTGAGGAGAGAGGTGTACAGCTTTCCACACTTTCACAAGCACTCTGTCATCCACTTGAATTTTGTGGATAGCAAATCCCAGAGGAGCACTCTGAGATACTATCCCTTGTTTTCTTAGTTCCTGTAAGTTTCTGTTTATCCCAACCAAATACAGTTGAATCTGGCTGTCCTCAAGTCTGGGGTGTCCCACTGGCATCCCATGCTTATATGACATTTCATATAACATCTCGAAGGGTGAGAGCCCCATCTCTGAATGAGGCATTTTCCTGATATTAAGCAAGGCTAAAGGTAGGCATTTCAGCCAGGACATCCGAGTTTTTAAAATTAATTTAGACAACTGCGCTTTCAAGATCTGATCCATCCTTTTCACCTGTCCTGAGCTCTGGGGATGCCACAGAGTGTGGTATTCCCACCGAATGCCTAGCGCCTCTGCCATCTGCTTAATAATTTTTGACGTAAAATAACTTCCTTGGTCCTAATCAATGTAATTCACCACCTCATATCAGGGCACAATTTCCTCCAGCAATTTCCTGGATACTGTCTGAACCATTGCCCGTGGACTGGGGAAAGCTTCCACCCAATGGGTCAATTTGTCCACGATCACAAGCACAAATTTGAGCCTCCTCACTTTGGGCAATTCAGTGAAATCGACTTGAATCCTTTCAAATTGTCGATACGCGATGGGGCGACTCCCCAGGATGGCCTTAGTCTTGTTAATTTCTGGTAAATCAGGCATCCTTGTACCTCTTGTTTGGCCAATTCGTAAATTCCCCTGCACCGGAAAAATTTCAAAAATTGTTCTGCCAGGGTCTCTGCCCCCCCCCGTGTGTTCGCTGGTGCAGTTTCCTCAAAATCTTCTTGGTAAAACTTTTAGAGACTAGTTCTCTCCCATCTGGCAATTTCCACTTACCTTCCTCCAATTTTCCCCCAACCTTCTCATAGCTTTCAATCTCCTTTTGGGAGGGTTCAGGAGGGTCATCTGGGACCTCGATCGCTTCAATTTACAGGGTACTTACCATCATCAGTGCTGCGGTTTTGGCTTCCTGGTCTGCCAAATTGTTGCCCCATGTTTGGAACTGAATTCCTGCCTGGTGTTCCTTCACATGGACCACTGAAATTTCCTCAGTCCCCATTAGTGCTTCCAAGATTTGCCGGATCAATTCTCCGTGCATCAGTTCCTTTCCCCGGGTGTTGATCAATCCCCTTACTTCCCAGATTTCCCAAAGGTGTAAACCACCCCAAAGGCATACCTAGAGTCTGTAAAAATTGTTCCCTTCTTCCCCTTCAGTCCTTTCAAGTCTCTCAGAACGGCATACAGTTCGCAAGCCTGGGCTGACCAACTTGCACTCAGGGGACCCGCTTCAATCACTTTCCCCATTCGTTCATCCACGACTGCACACCCTGACTGTCTTTTCCCATCAATCACCCTGCTTGACCCATCTACAAACCATTTTCCCCTTCATCTAATTCCTCCTCCTCCAAATCCTCTCTGATTTTTGTCTGCAACTCTACCACTTCCACACAATTGTGAACAATTTCCTCCAAAGCTTCCCCAAACAAGAACTGCGCAGGGTTTTGTGCAGTTGTTGTCCGCAATTCCAAATACTGTGAATGAATCAAAATGGCCTCATACTTAAGCAATCTAGCATCAGTGAGCCATTTATCTGCTTTCTGTTGTAGTATTCCCCACACGTTGTGCAGTGCAAATACTACCAATGGTGCACCGAAGGTTACCTTCTTGGCCTCCTCCACCAGCAATGCCACAGCCACAATTGCCTGCGAGCAGGTGGGCCAGCCCCTGCTGACCAGGTCCAAAAGCCAGGGCAAGTAACCTAGCGGTTTCCTGACCCCAGCCCAGTGTCAGCACCCTGTGTGCCGTGTGATTACTCACATCCACGAACAACTGAAAGGGTCTCTTCCTATAAGGGAGGCTCAGCACCGGTGCCGCTGTGAGTGCTTCCTTGACTCCCCTGAATTCTTCTTCATCCTTTTCCATCCATTTGACTCGGTCTGTGGTGAGTTTCTTGAATAGAAACTTCCCCTTTTCACTGTACCCTTCAATCCACTGCTGGCAATATCCCAACAGCCCCAAAAGCTGTCTGACCTCCCTTTTCGTTTGCAGGGGTGGTAAAGCAACAATCCCTGCCACCCGCTCTGGATCCAATTTCTTTTTTCCCTTGGTTAACCAATGTTCCAAGTACCTGACCTCGGGCTCTGTGAATTGTAACTTAGACTTTGACACCTTCAACCCCTTTTCCCTTAAAAAGTTCAATACTTCAATGGTGCTCACTCTTGGAGCACACTCACAACCTCCTCCCTTGGACCTGCAACCAGCAAATCATCTACATATTGTAACAATTTTGTTCCCTCCATTGGTACAAAATGGCTCAATACCTGCTCAAGTGCTTGCCCGAATAAATTTGGGGAACCCATGAAGTCTTGAGGCAACGACGTCCATCTGAGCTGCTGCTTTCTGTTCGCCTTTAGATCTTCCCACTGAAACGCAAAACAATCTCTGCTGCCCTCTGCTAAAGGACAGGTCAAGAAAGCATCTTTCAAATCAATCACGCTGTACCATGTGTCCTCAGGAGAAATGTTATTCAACAAGGTGTAAGGATTTGAGACCATGGGGAACAAGGTCTTAGTTCTCTGAATCACAGCCCTTAAATCTTGCACTAGCCTAAAGCTGCCGTCCATCTTTTTCACAGCCAGAATTGGGGTGTTGTGCTGAGACATGCACGGCTCCAACGTTCCTTTCTTTATTAATTCATCAATCACCGGTTCCAATCCCTTCCTCCCCTCCATGGAGATGGGATATTTCTTAACCCAAATAGGGTCCTCTGGTCTCTCAATTTCGACACAAATCAGCTCTATGTCCAGCCTCCCAGCTTCCCCTTTGACATACCACACCTTCGGATCTATTTTCTCCTTGTCCTGGATGGTGAGTTTATACATTCTCACCGTGAGCCTTGAATTTTCCACTGCCAAGGTGATTTCCAGGGCTACCATCATGTCCCGCCCCAGTACATTTAAATACGCATCCTGTATCAGTAAGATATTTCCTGTACGTCTTTTGTTTTTTGTTTCTATTTCTACATCTTTTATGATCAGAACCTCAAAGGGTTCCCCTTTTTCCCCTATTACCATCATGGAATCAGTGCTTAGAGAGCACCCTTGCGGCAGCTGCTGCACCGCTGTCCGTTTCGTCCCTGAGTCTACCATAAACCACATCTCCTGCCTGCGGGGTCCTACTTTTAATTTTATCAAGGGCTCCCTCAATGTTCTGGACTCCAAACTGAAAAGTCCCTGAAACCTCTCATCTTCTTGCAACATTGCCTGGTCCTTGGCTTTGTTGGGACAATTCCTTCAGATGTGTCCCTTTTGTTTGCAGTAATAGCACTCAAAATCTCTCTTCTGATTGTTTGATCCTTTTCCTTGGGAAGAGTTCTGCTTCTTTGCCGGCTCCTTCTTTGCTCTGTCTCTGCCCTGCTCCTGTTTGTGTGCTTCCCTTACTGCAGCTACCAATACCTTAGCTTGGATCTTCTGTTTCTCTTCGTCTCATCTCATGTAGACTTTCTGAGCTTCCCGAAGCAGCTCTTGCAACCCATTTTCCTGCCACCCATCTATCTTTTCTAACTTTTTCTATCTGTCTTCCCAGGATTTTGCCACAGACTGAGTTTTTAGCAAAACCGTCCCCAAATACATTCTCAAACCCTTGCAGAGCCTCTGCAACCATTCCATGGGAGTTTCATCTTTCCCCTGGCACTCCCTGAGTACCTTGCTCATGTTCTGTCCCTTGGGTACTGCTTCCCTGATACCCTGAATTATCATATTACCTAAATTTATCCTTTTCTGCCTCCCCTCCTCCATCTGGGCATTCCAGGATGGTTTCTGGTTTGGCCAACTCTGGGCCCTGCTTTTCCCATTGGGGTTTCTCTTTTCCCAATCTTTGATTGCAGGTTGTCTGATCATGTCCCTCTCCTCATTGTTGAAGAGCGATCTCAGGATCGCGTTGAGATCCTCATAGGTGTAGGTGCCGGTCCCTAGAAATTCATCTAGCTTTTCTGCCACCCCCAAAGGATCATCTATCAATTTTCCCATCTCTTTCTTGAACGCTCTCATGTCACTGGTGTCGATTGGCGCGTGTACAAAGGCAATAACTCCAGGAGCCATCAGCCCCTCCACCAGTAAAGGGAAGATGCCGAGCTTCTCTTCCTCATCCCCACTGTCTCCCGTGGTTGCCCTCCTCGTTCGCCGCTTCTTCAATGGGCCAGGGGAGAGCTGGTTTTGGGGATGGTTACCTGTTTTTCTTCGGTTTTGGGAAGGATCAGTTGCAGCAGCTGCTCACATGGGAGCGGAGTCGCTGCCGCCGCTTGGTCACGTGGAGGGGGAGGTACCGCAGCTGGCTCCGGTGGGAGCGGCAGTGCCGAGACCTGAGCCAGCGGGATCGCCACCTTGGGAGGCAACGTGGGCACCGGTAGTGCCTGAGCTGGTCCGGGCTGGGGCGGAGGAACAAGGTAGGGAGGTGGAAGATTGTCCAAGGGTTCCCATTCCTTTCCCATGTTTTCTGAGTTTCGGAGGGGTCATACTGGGTATAAACTCATACAAGCGTACCTCCACATCTCGGCATTCTCGATTTCCTCAAAATCCTACAGGCAG
Organism: Melospiza melodia melodia; assembly: GCF_035770615.1. Lineage (NCBI taxonomy): Eukaryota > Metazoa > Chordata > Aves > Passeriformes > Passerellidae > Melospiza > Melospiza melodia. The sequence goes on along the minus strand of NW_026948659.1, from coordinate 7,918,338 downwards.
CAATCAAATACGTAATCGTACAAAGACTTGCAAGTCCATGCTTTAAACGTGCCGAACACCAGCCAAACCACATATTTTCCGATCTCCTTCCCTCCCCATTTTTCCATACAAAAATGTATCATTTTCTCCTTGGACCTGCCCGCTCTCCTTGGGCTCTCATCCCAGTGTTCTAGCATCCACCCCAACGGACTATCTCTTGGGGTTTCTGGCAGAACTTCCCCGGGACCCTGGGGAGATTTTTCCTCGGGTTTTCTCCAGAACCTGCTTTTTCCCAACCTAATTTTTCCAAAAATCCCTCCTGCGAATTTTCTCACCTTGTCTCCTCCAGCTGGGATGCTCGTCGTGAGTCCTGACTCTTTGTCTGATGTTGATTTCCTGAATCTGCAAAATGTCACCAGTCTTACTCAGTCAAACGGAGAACCGTTCCGCTGACTTTTTGACTGATCTCCGGTTTTCTTTCCTGTTTTCTCTGCATCAGAAGGTAGATGGACTCCTGAAATTTTCCAGGACTGTCGTTTCCCCTTTCTGACCGAACCATGACCAATTTCCCCCCTCGAACTTTCTATGAGTCCCAGGTCCCACGTGTGTTAAGGAAAAGCGTCTGCTTCCCCCTTGACGACCATGTGCCTCACGGTATGGTGGAACTGCGACTGTGGGGTCCACACTTGCTTTGTGACAGAGTCACAGCTCACAATAACTCGGTCACACCCCACTCAACCACGCGATACTCATGGTTCCTTTTCCCACTTGAATTCTTCATGCATGTTGATTTCTGAGGGGAAAAAAAAGCACCTCGGGCTTGGAGATCCCCTGGATCTTGCCAAGTTCCTGAGAGCGGGGCCCATTTTATCCCTCTTTAGCTGTGGCTCCAGTTTTGGTTTGGTGATTTTTAATTGGTCTCGCGGACTCCAATCCTGCTCAGACTGCTGAAATCACCAAGGTGCCTTCAGGGCAGGAAGGGGTCCCGAACCCCAAATTCAAATCGCTTCGAGTTTCACCAGTTTGTTATAAATGATCAAATCGTGACCCAAAATTTATCAAAAATTTAGTAAAGATTTCTTAATTTGTCTGCGCGACCAAATTTCAGTCTTCAAAACTACCACAGCCAAAGAGACAGCGTTGAGCCTGTGTTTGGCGCTGGGTGAACCTGGATCTGACCTCTCGAGTGTCAGAGTCTCCCCCGTTCATGCACGCTGCTTCTTGCAGTGAGGTTTTATACAGTTTATTCTGCCCGAGGCAAAGATGACCAAATTTTCTTTGTATCTCTTCACATGCATTGCTGTTTCTTTCCATGTGCAGAGGTGGACAAAAGCTGGGTCCAGGTGTGCCACTGGTGTCAATCGGCTCCAGCAAGCTGTGTATTCAGATGTATCAGTTTGGCGCCCCTGACTATCTTGACAGATGCAATTGGCAAGGCAATAATCGCTCTTGGGTGGCTCCCGATGACTCGGGATACCAGTTATCATCGCCCTGGAAGCATCTATTCTTACGTTAAAGCATCAGTAGTTATCTTAACTTGTGTCAGGGAACTTGTTGAACCTAAATAGACAGCTGGTCCTGGCTGGGGTGGTCAGACACATACATTTGGAGCATGAATTATCCCTTCCATATATTACAACTGCATTTACCTCTCCAGCATTGCTTTGCAAAAGAAAAGAAAAAGCTGGGGAAGGCAAACTTGGTATAGCTCATGGTATTTTACAGTGTCTAAAACATGCCAAGTCATGTATCTTAGAAGTGAGATCCTTTTGGAATTAATGGGACAGAGAAGTAGTGCAAAGGGGAGCATAAAAATAAATAGAGTAATACATCTAATAAATAGAGTAATTGAGTATGGTTTTTTCTGTTTTCATTTCATTTCTTAAAAACTGCTTCAATTCTTCCAGAATCTTCTCCACAGTCCTGTTTGCTCTTTCCAAGAACCTTTCCTGGAGAACAAGGTGCAGCTTCTGTCACAAGATGTGCCACCAGCTGCAGCTTCTCTTGGCTTTCCACACCGTGCGTGCAGCACGACTCTTGCAGCAAAGCAGGACAAATGTTTGAAGAAATTTACAGCCTGTTCTTTTCCTTGTGATCTGGGCACTTGTGCCATTGGTGAGGTTTTCATTGTTACTATTCTACACTAAGGAAACATGACGGGCTACCAGGAATTGTTAGGGAATGCAAGCCTGACTGAATGCAGAGAAAGAATCTCCAGAGCCTGCAGCCAGAAATGGAGAGCTGTGGGATAATCATTCCATCAACCACATGGACATCTTGAAAGCAATGTAGAAGATGAAAATGGGCTGACAGAGGGAATTTGTTTCATTGTTCAGTTCAGAGGCTGCAACATCTCATGCATTGATATAAATCAAGAGTTACTGTCAGTTCATGAAGGGCACCAAAACAAGCTGGATTTCTCAGGAGATGAATGAAAGAATCCGAAAAGGAGAAATGCAGGGAATGACTTAGTGAGCTTTGCCTGTACAAAGGATCATTTTAACTATTAATTTTAGTCCATTCCCTTGCTTTTGTCCTTACTAACCATGCCATTTTCATCCCAGATTCCCCATGAAATGGCAACCCAGAGCTTGGAAGTGCCTGAAAGATGCCCTGTTCCTCTGCAGGGACCCTGAGGCTGGACCAGGAACCTGAGCCCTCTCTGGGGCAGCCTCCTCCGAGACAGAATTTGTGCCGTGCTGGGAGAGGAGGAGGAGGGGGAGAGCGCTGGCGCTGTGTGGCAGGAGCAGGAGGTTTGGGCCGCAGGACATTCCGTCTGCTGCCCCGCAATGGGCGGCCGTGCCCGGGGCTCTGGGTGTGGCCCCGCGTGCGCTGAGCTCCCGACACTGCGGGAGCTCCCTGGGCTGGGCTCAGCTTCCCGCTGGGCCTGGGCAGCAGGCTGGGCTCCAGCTGGGATCAGCAGCAGCTGGAAATACCTCTGCACATCTCCATTTGCTGCTGCTTCTGCTCAGAAGAAACAATGCAGGGAGTCAAGAAGTTCTGGTTTCTCTTTCTCCTGGTAGATTTTTTCATTTGATTTGACTCTCAAGAGGCAATTTCTGTGATGGCCTCTGTCAGTTGATTCTATTTCAGCAGCAGCAGCAACAGGGCTATGTTTGAGCACTGCAAATGTGGCCGGTGTGGCTGCTTTAATTCTCCTTGACTTAGTGCTCAGGGACTTGGGAGCATTTCAAGATCTGCTGATCATGATGCCTGGGATCAAAAGCCTGAGTTTACCTATTGCCATCTGGGGGCTATGTACAAATCACCAACAGGACGGGACTGCTGAGAAACTTGTCTCGAGCTGTTTATTTTCCAGCATCAGTATCATTACATAGTTATGACAATGGGAAGATGCTAGCAGCTCGTGTCCTTAGCAGCAGACAAAGAACTCAATGTTACAACTTACTTTCAAAGTTTTTTGACCAATCCCACAAAGCAAAAGCATATTGATGGTAGTTCTATCCAACCACTATAAGCACACATACCTTTGGTTAAAACAATGCTTGCTTATTTCCAATACAATACATGCTTGTGAGCCTTAAAACACAATGCACAGAGCTCAAGCTTAGAACCTCCCAATATCTTGCTAGATATACTTTTCTGCAGCTTAGGGAGTTATTCTACCAAGCGTTAATACAAAAACCATTGTTCTATTTGTCCTTACTTTCTAATTCTAATATAGCTTTTCTGCTGACAAATCTTATGGCTACCACTTAGCTCTAATCACAGTTCTGCTGTCTCTGAGGCCTTCCTTTTGCAGCTTTCCCAAAACCCTCTGATTTTAAGGATTCCCACCTTCACCATCACGAAAGCACTCTGAGTAGAGCTGATCAAAAAAGGCAACTGCAGTTTTATGGATAAATTTCAAGTGGCAAGCAGAAGAGTGACAAGAACAGCCATGGTCTCCAATTCCCAAGGCAAAGGCAACAGCAGCCTCCTGCTGTCACCTCAGGGTGAGTAAAACAAAGCGGAAAACAGCGCTGGAACCTGATCCTTTCTTTCTATGAGGGCTGGCTCAGGGCAGCACAGGTGGGCCCTGAGGAGTCAGGGCTGTGTGTGAGTGCTGGCTGCTGTAGTCCAGAACTGAGCCGGAAAAAGCCCTTGGGAGCCGAGGCAGGAGCAGGTGGGAAGGGGCCGGTGCTGCTACTGCTCCTGGCCAGAAGCCCCGGCTGGGCCGGGCCAGCGCCCCCTGCGCTGCAGCTGCTGCTGCTGCCAGAGCCGGGCGGGATTCGGGGACAGGGAACGGACACGGGGGGACAGCAAAGGCCTGGCGGCTGCAGGGATGGTGGCGCTCGAGCCAGCGCTAGCACAGAGCTTCAGTCTGCCGTTAACCCCGAGGGAAAGGCTGGGGAAAGGCTCCATTTCAGCCTTTCTTTACTCGTGGCTGTGAAGGGACCGAAATAAAAGGAGAACAAGCAGGGCCCAAACCCTTCTCCTTTGAAGGAGCTCCAGGCCTGGGGCTGTGAAGGGCCATGAGGGGCTATGAGGGGCTGTGCGGGCTGTGAAAGGGCCATGAGAGGCTGTGAGCTAAGAGGGGTCCTGAGAGGCCATGAGGAATTTTTAGGGGCCATGAGGGGCTCTGAGAGGCCATGAAGGGCTCTTGGGGACCTTGAGGGGGAGAAGGTCTATGAGAGGCTGTGGGAGGCCAGACATCTCATGGAACCAGGGTCACTTATGACACTGTGGAGGCAAGGAGACTGTTGTTTTTAGTATGGAAACTTATAGAGTCAAAAGTCCATTGTGACATTCTGAGGCCTCATGAAACCATGGAGGCCATTATGGCACTTCAGGACCCACTGGAACCAAGGGGCCATTGTGACACTGCAAGGCCTCGTTTAACCAAGGGCTCATTGCAGCACGGCAGGGCCTCATGGAATCAAGGGGATCGTATTGGGGCTCCATGGGACCACGGGGACATTCTGACTCTGGGGAACCAAGGAGACCATTGTGACACTACAGGGCTGCATGGAACTGAGAACTGACCTGACAGTGAAGAGCCCAGTGGAATCAAGAGGCCATTCCGTACTTTAGGGCTTCATGGAACCAAGATGCCCTTGTGACACTGCAGGGCTGCATGGAATCCTGGAGGCCATTATGTCACTTTAAGGCCTCATTGAATCAAGGGGCTCTGCAGGGCCTTGTGGAACCAAGGAGCTCTTTGTGACACTGAGGGGACTCAATGAGACCATTCTGGCACTCTGAATCCCCATGGCACCAAGGGTTCAGTGTGAAACTATGGGTCCCCATGGAAGCAAGAGGCCAGTGTGACACAGTCATGCCCTGAGGAACCAAGGGTCCATTGTGATCCTGGGGAGCCCAATAGAACCAAGGGGCCATTGTGGCACTCTGCAGAGTCCCATGGAACCAAGGAAACTATTTTGACACTGCAAGGCCTCATGGAAGCAAGGGGCCATTGTGCCAATGGGGACCCAACGAGACCACTGTGATATCACCGGGAAACAAAGATCTCTTGTTATACTACAGGGAGTCATGGAACCAAGAGGCCATTGTGATGCTGCAGGGACCAAAGGATCCAAGAACATGGAAAAGTTCTGGTTGGCTTGGCTTGACTGGTGCAGCTAACCTTGGCATGTTGAGTGTTGCTTGTCATCTGCTGCTAAAAACCTGGACTTCAGTGCTTTCCTCCCTGTGGGAAAGAACTCTCCTCCTCCAGGTGTTCATGGCTGAAATTGGGATTCTACGGCCAAATTCAGTTATATCGAAGGATGACTCCTGTATGAAACCTGCAAGAATAGACAGCTCTGGGTGGCCTTGGCATCTTGGGGGCCACCTCTCATCTGCCTTCAAAACGCTGGGGGGCCAAGATTTTCTTTCCATGGAAAAATCATCTTTCAAGTGCAGGTGTCCATAGCCAAAAGTGGGAATCCGCCTCCAAAATTCCTTATTTCCTAGAATAACTCCCAGACAAAAGCTGCCAGGACTGTCTAGGTTCCCTTGGCTTCCTGAGGGCCAGCTCTCATCTGCCTGTAAAACACTGGAGCTGTGTACATGCCTTCCTATGGAAAAGAACTCTCCTTCTTGTCCTGGTGCCCATGGAAAAAACTAGGATTTGGCCTCCCAAAGTTCATCTACCCAAGGACTGCTCGCAGACAAAGGCTGCCAAGACAAAAAGGTCTGGCTGGCCTTGGCCTCCTTGGGGCTGCCTCCAATCAGCCTTTGAAACACTGGGGCTCTGCCCTTTCCTTCCTGTGGAGAAGAACTGTCATTCTGGTCCAGGCACTCGTGGCTGAAATGAAACTCCACCTCCAAAACTCCACAAATATCCAAGGGTTGCTTTCAGACAAAAGCTGCAAGGACAGACAGGTCTGGCTGGCCTTGGTGTCTGGTGACTGCCTCTGATCTGCCTTCACACCCCTGGGGCTCTGTGGGTTCCTTCCTGTAGAAAAGAACCGTCCTTCTTTTCCAGGCACCCATGGCCACAAGCACATGAGCACTGTACAGGGACAGAGGAGCTCTGTGCTCAGTAGGGTGGGGACTGAGGACAGCAGAGGAGAGCCCTGGGAGGGACTGAAGGGTGGTTTAAGTGATAGTGGATCCTTCTGACATAAAAGAAAAAGGCAGAAAAAAGAAAAATTAATAAAAATGGCAGCTGGGGAGGTTCAGACTGGCATGCAGGAGAAAGAAATTTCCCTCCAGGGCAGAGCTCTGGTCCAACACCAGAATGAGTCTGGGTCATCACCAGGCTTTGTGTGTGCAGTCAGAGGCAGGCAGGAGGCAGAGCTGTCAGCAAAGGAAGGGGCCAGCCAGGTGGGGCAGCCAGGGGATGAGTTTTACAACATGGCTTATGTGGTCCAAGACCTGTTTCACATTGCCAAATGATGGCTGCAGCCTTGGGAGATATTTAGTTGGCCAACACCCCTGTCAATCACTGTAACAAGGTGGCCAGGAGAGATTCACATAAGACTCTGTCAGTAGTTGGGTTCCACTGAAGGACAGATGTTTTTTCAGTATTGTTTTCATTTTGAAAGTAAGAGCAGTGATACTGGAGTCTTCTGTAGCAGGGGACATGGTATGCCATGTGGAACATGTGGAGCATGGTAAAAGATATTAGATAAATAAATTAAATACATTAATTTTAAAAATACATTTACAAATAAGTAAATGAAAACTAATCTCAGCTGTTCCAGGAGAGCCTCAGCCTCATGATCTGGGAAGAAAACTTATCACCATGAGTCAGCAGAGTGGCTCTCCAAAAGGCTTTGCAGAATGGCTGGTATTACTGCCTAGTGGCACATGGGTAATATTGGGGTGCAAGGAAGCAGCATTTCTGAATTTCACTAGACTTAATATGGAATGTTAGGGGAAGAACCAAAGAAGGAAAAGGGAGGAATCAAGGTGGTTTGGAGAGAAATAGACATAGGAAAATAGAGGAATAATAAAATAAGTGGTGTCAGTCATGCTGACAGATGCTGACAAATGCTGGTCAGTGTGCTTGTAAGGCCCTGCCTTGCACCTGGTCCCTGCACTGTTCCACAGTACCCTGTATCTTAATTAGACTCAATGTGTATTTTCTGACTGTGCTGCAGAGCCAGTGGGATCTGGTGGAGTCAGATGAGAAAGCTTTTTGCACACTTGTCTGTGTGTATGAACATGTCTGTATGAGGTAGTTGAAAAGTTGAGTGTCCAAAGGCCAGATAAGGGGTGGTCCATATGATGTTGATAAAGTTGATACCTTTATCATGGTATACCATGCTAACTTATCCTTTGGGGCTCAATAATCTAAAGATTTATAGAATGTCTTATGGATAGGACTTAGTTACGCCTAATGACCCCTTCTTTCCTCTAAAAATACAAATGACATCAGGTTAGTTGCAATTTCACACATGAATTTCTTAAAACAGAAGCACCATAAGGCTGCAGGACAAAGTCATTTCCCAGTTGTCCTCTTCAGTTATGTTTCAAGCTTCCAGAACAATAGTTGTATTGAAAAACACATGGATTCTAACCTGGCCCCTTCCTGGAGTGCTATGGTCATGAATGCCCATGCCTGAAATGATTCCTAATTAGTTTTACCTTTGTATTAGATATTACACACAAAGAAGGACACCCTTCCATTCATAAAGGTCAGATTCATTATAATGAAAACCACCAAAGGATAGTATACCGACTTATGATCCTATATTTTCAGAAAAAAAGAGATGAGAATTTATGTTTTGGTGTTCTGCAGCCATCCATGTGGACAACATTCCAATATGCCAAGGTATGTGTCCAAAAGGTACAGGGAGACCTGTTCCCCACAGCCTGCAGGGACAGAGGCGCAGGGCAGGGACACCGTGGGACAGCCTGGGCTGCACAGGGCACAGGGATGTGCAGCAGCTGCGAGACAGCCCTGCCAGAGCCAACTTGGGCAGCACTTTGGCCATGGCTGCTGGGCCTGGGCCTGAGGCAGGAGCAGGAGACAAGTGACCCTTGCAGGCCTGGGGCCTCATTGCCTCCTTGTCCCTGCTCAGCAGCCTGGCAGGGGCCGCCCCATGCTCCTGCCCTTGCCATTGCACATCCCCACATGCCAGTGCCCATCCCGGCAAGAGCCCTGAGCAAGGAGGGAGGGACAGCATCTGCCTGGCCAGGGGCTGGGGCTCAGGCCTTGGCCCTTGGCATTCCTCAAACACATCCAGCTTTGCTCAGCACCAGAGACACCTTGGCCTTGTTTGTGCCCAGCTGTCATCACTGCCTCCAGTGTTCTGCTCTAACTGGAACCTGGGCACACTTTCTCAGTCGTGTTGTTCTGTGGGACCCAATAAAACTTGGAAAACTTCAGAGTTTCAATTTAACTTTGAGTTCTTGAGAAGTTTTTTGAAGACACTCTGAGGGACTGAGCCTGATGTAAACAACACCAAATACGCTAGAGGCTCATTAATGTCCTTGTGCTGTGTCTGTGCTGTTGAGCTTTAAAGGAACAGCTTTTCCCAGGGCCAGCTCCTCTCCCAGCCCAGCAGGGCTGAGGGCTCTGCCTGCAGGCACTGAGGGGACAGGAGCCAGGCAGAGACAGGCTGAAGGCAATCAGGATTGGGAAGACATTGAGCTGAGACTTCACTTGGGGAAAGATCTTCACAGCCCTGTGCATGGTGAGTGTGTGGGTGCAGGGCAATGTCCCCTGTGCTCCTGGAGGGATCTCCTGAAGTCAGCACACCCCACAGCCTTGGGATTGTGTTAGGAGGACTCTCCCAGTTTCACTGTGGCAGAGGAGAAGGAGAAGGAGGAGGATGTCCTGTAGTGCAGGGCTCCCCTTCTGAGGGGACATGTCATGAGCTTGTTCAAGGCAGGATTTGGGTCTCTGCTTTCCTGAATCTGTGCTCCCACTTTTCCCTGGCTCAGCTTGGAGGCAATGGAAACTGAGCTCTGCTCTTAAACAGCTGAAGATTTAACTCTTAAACCATCACCCTGAGGATTCGTGGGCACCTCAGCAAGTGCCTGCACCTGCCCAGCCTGCACCTGCCCAGCCTCCAGATCCATGCAGCATAATTTTTCCATGGTGCCCAGGCTGGGGGAGCTGTTCTTGAATCCCTGCAGGGCCCAGCAGCTGCAGGGCAGGGCTGGCCCAGGGTCTGGGCTGGGCTCTGGCAGCTCTGGCAGGGAAGGAGCCTGGGGCCACAGGAACAGCTGGATGGGGAAGGAGCCTGGGGCCACAGGAGCAGCTGGGGCTGGGACAGCTCCAGCAGCAGAGCCGTGGGCAGGCAGGGAGGGAGGCAGTGCTGAGGGAAGCCCTGCTGCAGGGCAGATGTGGCACCTGCCAGGCCTGCCCTGCAGGGCAGAAACTGCCCTGTGCAGCACAGCTCTTGTGTCCCCTTGCAGCCAGCACAGCCCTCAGCCCAGGGGCTCGGGGCCCTCAGTCCCTCCAGGGCCGGCAGAGCAGCCCCAGAGATGAAGGGCATCTCTGCGGCCATGTGCCCATTCCCTGCTGATCAGGGCCTGAGGGCCACTGTCCTGCCCTGCTGCTGCCTGGCAGGGGCTGGTCAGGGCTGGCCAGGGAAAGGCTTTTCCTCAGGCCCGGCTCTCTCTCTCTCCTTGCCTTGCCCAGGTGCTGCTGGCATTGCTGAGGGGCTCTCTGCAATGGCAGTTCCAGCTGCAGGGCCAGGCCCAGCCCTTGGGCTCCTCCTGTGCAGGCTGAGCACAGCAATGGGGTGTCCCAGCTCCCTGTGCCCAGGCAACTCTGGGCAGGGCAGCCTGGAAAGCTGGCAATGAGCCCACTGTCCTGACTCTGGGAACGGCAGGAGCCACTTTGTGTGCCAGGGATCCCTCTGCTCTCAATAGTGTCTCCTGGCTGTCCAGGGTAACACGGGAGTGGATTTCACAATGGTGCACGTCCAGGGCAGTTGGAACAGGAGAGAGGGACCAAGCAGCTCCCCTCAGTCTGCACTAAGCCAACCCTCCTGCCTCACTGGACTCTCTGTTCTCCTCAGGTGCAGCAGAATCTCTTGTTCTGCCTCCTGCAATACCCATCCCTTCACCCAGGCAGCTCTTCTCCTTTAAGAGGTGATTCTTTATCCAAGTCCCATCACCAGGATGCCCCCAGCCCTCACTGTTCCCCAGCACTGATTGGGATCAGGGCTGACTCTCAGGTGTCCTGCAGGTCAAGGTCCAGCTCCTCACACAACATTCGCCAGCAGCAATCAGGGCTCCAGCAACAAAGGTGAATGAGGATCTCTGAGACATTGACAGTATTTAGTTGCAGGAAAGGATCTATGAGATAGAGCTTGGAGTGTTCTGGAGAAATCTCCCCTCAATTATCACTGTCATTCCTTCTTCAAAAGGTTCCAATGTCCAGAAACAGCAAATGTTCAACAGCAGCTCCATCAGGCGATTCCTCCTGCTGGCATTGGCAGACACGCGGCAGCTGCAGCTCCTGCACTTCTGCCTCTTGCTGGGCATCTCCCTGGCTGCCCTCCTGGGCAACGGCCTCATCATCAGCGCCGTAGCCTGCGGCCACCACCTGCACACGCCCATGTTCTTCTTCCTGCTCAACCTGGCCCTCAGCGACCTGGGCTCCATCTGCACCACTGTCCCCAAAGCCATGCACAATTCCCTCTGGGACACCAGGGACATCTCCTACTCAGCATGTGCTGCACAGGTTTTCTTCTTTCTCCTCTTTATCACAACAGAGTTTTCTCTCCTGACCATCATGTGCTATGACCGCTACATGTCCATCTGCAAACCCCTGCACTACGGGACCCTCCTGGGCAGCAGAGCTTTTGCCCACATGGCAGCAGCTGCTTTCTCTAAGCTCTGCTGAACACAGCCAATACATTTTCCCTGCTCCTGTGCCATGCCAATGCCCTTGGCCAGTTCTTCTGTGAAATCCCACAGCTCCTCAAGCTCTCCTGCTGAAACTCTAGCTTCAGAAAAATTTGGGTTTCATTGTTTGCTGTCATTTTAGCTTTTGGCTGTTTTATGTTCATTGTTTTCTCCTATGTGCAGATCTTCAGGGCTGTGCTGAGGATTCCTTCTGAGCAGGGACGGCACAAAGCCTTTTCCACCTGCCTGCTTCACCTGTCCGTGGTCTCCCTGTTCCTCAGCACTGGCTTTTTTGCCTACCTGGAGCCCCCCTCCATCTCCTCCCCATCCCTGGATCTGGCCATGTCAGTTCTGTACTCGGTGGTGCCTCCAGCCCTGAACCCCCTCATCTACAGCCTGAGGAACCAGGAGCTCAAGGCTGCAATGTGGACACTGATCACTGGATGGTTTCAGAAACAATCGACTGCTGGCCAGTTTCTGCAAGTCACTCCTAATAAGAGTCATCTTCGATAGTACTTGGGTTTGGTCGTTTGTTCTTTTCATTCCTTTGTTTTAGTTTTTAAATATTGTCCTCAAAGGCATGCCATTGTTTGTGCCATTTCTCATTTTGTTTCTCTCCACCTTCACTGTGGCCACAGATTGTACCAATAAGGACCTGTGCTGTCAGTGGCTTTAAATAAACTAAAGGATCTCCCAGAAGAGTTTTCTGCAGAGATACCCATTTCCTTGCCTACTATGGAGCTGCAGCAGCAATGTCTGTGTGCATACCTGGGGGTATGTCAGGGGCTGCACAGCAACTATTCTCCTGCTGGCCACACCATTCCTGATCCAAGCCAGCAGCCATTGGCCTTTTGCCCACCTGGCCACACTGCTGGCTCATGTCCAGCCTGCTGTCCATCAATGCCCCCAGGTCCCTTTCTGCCTGGCCGCTGTCCAGCCACTCTGTCCCCAGCCTGTAGCCCTGCAGGGGGAGTTGCAGCCAAAGTCAGGCCTAGATCTTGGTCTTGTTCAACCTCACCTTGTTGGATTTGGGCTCTGGTTCCAGCCTGTCCAGGGCCCTCCGCAGAGCCTTCCTACCCTCCAGCAGATCCACACTTGCACTCAACTTTTGATATCCCTTGCATCATGGGGCCCTGGAGTGTCAGAAGGGTCTCCATGATTCCAGGAGGTTCCACAGAGTCACAATGGCCTCTTGGTTCTAAAGGGCCCCTCAGTTTCACAGTGTCCTCTGTTCTCCCTGGGTCCTGCAGTGTCACAATGGCCTCTTAGTCCCAAGGGGCACCACAGTGTGAAAACTGTTTCCTTCATTCCATGAGTGCCCTCAGTGCAAAAATGGCCCCTTGGTTCCACGGGGCTCTGCATTGTCAGAATGGCCCCATTGTCACACAAGGCCGCACAATGTCACAACAGTCTCCTCATTTCTACAAAACCACACAGTGTTACAACAGTCTTTTGAATTCCATGAGGTGCCAGAGTCCCAAAATGGACTCCTTGGTTTGATTTAGCCCTGCACTGTTAGAAGAGACCCTTGGTTTTATGATGCCACCCAGTGTCACAATCATTACAGAATCATAGAATTAACCAGGTTGAAAAAGACCTTGGAGATCAGCAACTCCAACCTGTGACCCAACACCACCTTGTCACCCAGACCATGGCACTGAGTGCCACATCCAGTCATTCCTTAAACACCTCCAGGGACAGTGACTGCACCACCTCCATGGGCAGCCCATTCCAACGCCCAATCACGCTTTCTGTGAAGAACCTGTTCCAAATGTCCAGTCTAACCCTCCCTCGGCACATTTTAAGCTGTGTCCTCTTGTCCTGTCACTGTTCCCTGTGAGAAGAGCCCGACCCTGCCTTGGCTGCACCCTCCTGTCAGGGAGTTGCAGAGAGTGAAGAGGTCTCCCCTGAGCCTCCTCTTCTCCAGGATAAACAACCCCAGCTCCCTCAGCCACTCCTCACAGGACTTGTGTTCCAGACCCCTCACCAGCCTTGTTGCCCTTCTCTGGACACGCTCCAACCCCTCCATGACCTTCCTAAATTGGGGGACCAAAAATGGACACAGCAGTAGAGGTGTGGCCTCACCAGTGCCGAGTGCAGAGGAAGAATCACTGCCCTGCTCCTGCTGGCCACACCATTCCTGATCCAGGCCAGCAGCCATTGGCCTTCTTGCCCATCTGGCTCAGCAGGTCCCCAGCTGTTTCCTTCCAGATTACAGGGGGCTGTTCTGCTCCCTGTGCCCATCCACCAGCTCAGGAGAACACTTGTCCTGAGCACAACCTGTCCTAATGTTGAAAACTGGGGCAAAGAAGATGTTAAGCAGCTCAGCTTTTCCTTATCCTTACTCTACTCCTCACCACATCCAATAAAGGGTAAATGTTCTACTTATCCGTCCTTTTGCTATTAGTTCATTTTTAAAAAAAAAAATTTATTATTTTTCACAGAAATGGCCAAGTTAAGATGTAACTGACCTTTCATCACTCTACTTTTCCTTCTGCATGACCTAACAACATCCTTAAACACTTCCTGGGATGCCTGATCTACCCAATGATGATGCACTCTCCTTTTTCCTGAGTTCTCACAAAAGCTCCATGCCCAGCCAGGACAATAATTTTCCTCTCAGGCTCAACTTTGGCACAGAGGGACAGGCAGCTTCTTTCCCCTTAAGATTCCTTTCTTGAGGTGTGTCCATCCTTCCTGGACACCTTTGTTTTTAAGTTTGTTTCCCTTAAAAAACCAGTACCTGATTCAGTACTCTCCAAATCTGCATCCTTAATCCAAAGTCTGCCCTCCGTAATTTCAGTGATGAAGTTTTCTTGCTGCCCCTCCTTCTTTCACAGAATATTGGAAATTTGATTATTTCATGGTCGCTGTGCCCAAGGCAGCCTCCAACCAGCACATCTCCCACCAGCTCTTCTCTGTTTGTGAACAGCAGGAGAAAGAGCTTTCCTTGGGAGTGGGACTGTTACCAAAAATTCAGCAAAATAATAAAACTCCATAATCCCAATGTAGCATTAAGAAGCAGCATTCTTTATTTGGCCAGATGCACGGGGGGATAGCTCCTCCCAAAGCTGTGCATGCTGAGTACAGGAAAGTTTCTGTTTATATTCTGTATTTCCTATACATATTCATTGATTGTCCTGGACTAAACACACATATGATAATCATTTCCCCAAAATCATTAACATATTTCTCCTCCCCTTTACCCATACGTTCACCTGTCCTGGGGGTCTCTGGTGGTCCCTGGTGCTTGTGGACCCCAATGTTCCAGTGGGCGTGGCTGAGCTGGCAGGACACTGAGGCTGGTGAATTTCAGTTCCCCTTCTCACACAATGGGCATTGTGTGGTTTCCACACAATGGGGTGGTACAGGGGGACCTGTTCCCAGAGCCTCTGTCCCTGCATGCTCTGGGAACAGGTCCCCCTGTACCTTTTGGAGGCCTGGGGTTTTGGAGAACCAGCATTGTGTGTGCTCATCTGGTGTAGATAATTTATCATCTGGTAACATGACATCACAGAGTGGGCTATGACATTACAGAGTGGGTTATATGAGGTCATCAAGCAACTATGGCATCAGAGACTGTCTCTGTGACATCAAAGAGCCAAGTGTGACATCACAGAGCAGAGGACTGACATCACAGGGCAGACTATGACATCAGAGAGTTATCTGTGAAATCAGAGACCAGCTGTGTGACACTAGAGAATTGGTTGTGACATCAAAGCACTAGCAGTGACATCACAGGGCACAGGACTGACATCAGAGAGCAGATTATGACATCACTGAGTGGGCTCTGACATCAGAGATCAGCTGTGTAACATTGGATAATGGGGTGTGACATCACAGGGGGGCTGTGTGACATCACAGGAGGGCTGTGTGAGGTCACTGGGTTGGTCATTCTGCCCCAGCCCCTCCTCACAGTTTCCCCTCAAAAGTCCAAAGCTGTTCATGCCCAGCAGGGTCCCTGTCCCCTGGTATCCCCCTGGTCCACCTGGAGCTGCAGCCTCCCACAAGGATGTTCCACAAGATCAACCCCAAAACCTCACTCAGGGACAGGGGGCTGGGCTGTGTGACGAGGACATCAAGGACATGCTGATGTTTGGTTTGGGGTCCTCAAGGCAGGAAAGATGTCTGGCAGGTGGAGCAGGGCCTGGGAAGGGCTTCCAAGGTGGGGCTGGAGCCCTTGGGCTGTGAGCAGAGGCTGAGGGAGCTGGGCTGGTCCAGCCCAGAGCAGGGAAGGCTGAGGGGCTCCTCATCCCAGCCTGGCAGTGCCAGCCAGGAGGGGATGGAGAACACAGAGCCAGGCTCTTCACCGGGGGGGCTGGAGGGAGACAAAAGCCAATGGGTGGAAGGGGAAAGAGGGGAGATCAGCCAGGACAGGAGGAGCTGAAATGAGTCGGGCTGCTTTCAGCATTTCCTCAACACCTAAAGCAGCCTGACCCATTCTCCATCCACCACTGACAGCTTAAAAAACTGGGAATTATTCAGGCCGTTTTATCCCAATTCACCCAGAGCATCCTGATACATCACCTTAAGTTTGTTTATATCAGTAAAAGAATCATCTTTGTCTAAAACTGATTTTGTACAAAAATCCCTTTGTGAATGGTGGACATGCCAGATGTTGCTGGGATGTCTCACATTGCTGAGAGAAGAGTTTCAATGTGTCTTAAATGGTATCATGTTTACATTTTTTATGTTGGTCATGAAGAGAAATTTCCTGTGCCTCTGAGTCCCACCAGTTCCTGACCCCCAAAGGACACAAACCTGGTGAGTTCTGGCTCCCACTCCAGTGGTGGCACCGGCACCTCCCTCCATCCCCAGAGCAGAGCTCCCTTGTCCCAGAGAGTCCCTGGCAATGCAGGGATGAAGGAAACAGGACAGGCTGTGGGGATCAGGGGCAGGGCACAGCCAGGGATTTGGGGTGGTTGTGAGCCCAGGGCAGGACGTGGCCCTTGGCCTTGCTGAACCTCATCCCATTGTCCTGGGCCCATGGCTCCAGCCTGGGCACATCCCTCTGCAGAGCTTCCTGCCCTCCAGCACAGGCACACTGCCACCCAGCTTGGGCTCACCTGGGAACTGACTGAGGGTGCACTTGATGGCCTCGTCCCGATCAGCAATAAAGAGATTTCACTGCCCTGGCCCCAATCCTGAGCCCTGGGGACCCCCCTGGATGTGACTCCATTCCTGAGCTGCTCTGAGTGCCAGGGGTTGGATGGGGGAAAGGGTGGGGAGGGGGTAGGGACAAAGTGTGATTGATTGTCAGCCATGAAGGGTCTTGATTTTCATATCTCTTCAGACTGCATGAGGAGCGGCTGGGGATCAATATCAACTGGGGATTGCTGATACCAGTTTAAAAAGGGGAAAAGAAAACTTAACAGGACAAAACAATTCTATCTGCATTTTTTTCAATATCGTAGATTCACTTTCACTACACTTCTGAAATCTGTCTAATTAACACAGAAGAACTGAAGATTTGAATTATTCCCATGGGCTTGTGTTGTTTGGGTGTTTTGAACGAATGTTAATGAGCCTTTGTCACTGAATTCCTGAACTGAACAGCTCAACAAAGAAGAGGCCTCTGGAAAAGTAAAGCTCATCACCAACCTCCAAGGTGCTGAGGATCCATCCCCGTCAGAGCAGCAATGAACAGAAATGGGCACAGCTTTGTGGCTGCCCCAGCTTTGGGATGGACCCTGGGCCTGGAGCAGGAGCAGCTCTTGAGGGCCCCAAGGCCGGGGCTCTTGTGCTGCCCTGGGCAGATGGGATGGCAGCAGGGGCTGCAGAGCTCTCAGCATCTCCTGCAAGGGAGAGCAGGGCACCCAGGGAGCCTCCTTTCCCTTGGCCAGGCACCTTCCCCCATGCTGGGGCTGAGTCCTGTGGCAGCTGCAGCTGCTGCTTTGCCCTTGCCAGGGCCTGAGGCTATGGGGCAGTGCCCAGAGCAGCCTGGCCTGAGCAGAGCTGTGGGGCCAGAGCCGGCTGGGCTGGGCTGGGGAGAGGCCCTTGGTGCTGCCCAGAGCTCAGGGCAGCTGGCAGAGCTTGCAGGGAGCTGTTCTGTGCTCAGAGAGCCTGGCCCAGAAACCATCAGTGTCCATCTCAGCCTGGCTGAGTGTGCAGGGGCCAAGAAGAGCAGCCCAGGGTCTGCAAATTCTCTTGGTGGGAGCTGAGCTTGGGAGCCCTTGAGCCCTGCCAAGTGCTGGGGCTGCTCCTCCAGCTCCAGAGGAGATGGGACAGATGGGATGAGACAAATCATTCCTGCTGGATTCTTTCTAGTGTCTGCTTATACAGGTGACCTGAATCCATACACAGAGGAGGTGTTTTGTGTCAGATAACACTGCAGAGTGTTAGGTAGAGTGAGAAGAATAATATTATTTAGTGAAAATAATGTTTCATGCAAAATACACAATGGGAAAAAAAAGACACATATGATCAGAAGATCATCTCAGTTTTTCAGAGGAGGAGAGACATTTATTGATGTTCCAGTAGTTAAACATGTTCAAATTCTTTCCTCAGGGCTTCCTTGAGATTAGAGGTGACCACCAGAGGCCAAGGCCAACCAGAGCTCTCTTTCCTGGCAGCTTCTGCCTGGGAGAACCCTTGCAGATAGGGAATATTTTAGGGGGATTATCAGTTTTGTCCTTGGGCACCTGGAAAGAGAGATGGTTCTTTTCCATAGGAAGGAAAGCACAGAGCCCCAGTTCTTCAAGAACTGATGAGAATCAGCCCCCAGTATTTCAAGATCAGCTGGACCTGTCCAGTGGCCCCTGGGAGGCCAAACCAGCCAGACCTGTTCCATCTCCCCTTGGTTCCATGAGTGTCACAATGTTCTCCTTGCTTCTGCAGTGTCACAATGGCCCCGTGCTTCCATGAGGCCCTGCAGGCTCACAGTGGCCCTTTGGTTCCGTGGGGCCCCACAGTGTCACAATGGTCTCCATGATTCCATGGGGCCTTGTAATTCCACAATGGTCTCCATGGATTCTTGGGGCCCTGCAGGATCACAACGGCCCTTTGGTTCCACGAGGCCCTGGAATGCAGCAATGGCCTCTTGGTTCCACAAAGCCCTGCTGCTTCACACTGGCCCCTTGGGACCATGCGGCCCAGCAGAGCCTCAGTGATGGCCTTGGTTCCACAGGGTCCTCACAGTGCCACCAGGATCTCTTCATTTCAGAAGGCCCCACAATTTCACAGTGGTCCTCATGGGCCCCACAGTGTCACCAGGGTCTCAACAGGAAGGAAACCACGGAGCCCCAGTGGTTCAGGGGCTGATGAACTACAAGTACCAGAGGCCAAGGTCAGGCCTGTCTGTCTCTCCTGGCAAGTTTGTCTGGGAGCAACTCTTAGATATATGAAATTTTGAATGTGAAATCCTATTTTTGGCCAATTCTTATCCACAGAAAGAAAAGCACAGAGCACCTGCTTTTGGAAGGCAGGTGAGAGCCGGCCCTCAGGAGGGCAAGGCCAGCCAGACCTGTCTGTAATGGCAGCTTTTGTGTAGGAGCAATCATTGGACTTTTGGAGGTGGAATCCCAATTTTAGCCACGGGCGCCTGAAGAAGAAGGATGTTTCTTTTCCATAAGAAGTAAAGGGTGGAACCCCAGTGTTTCAGGGCAGAATAGAGGCAACCACCAGAGGCCAAGGTCAGCCAGAGTTGTATGTCCTGGCAGCTTTTTTCTGGGAGAAAACCAGGCATAGAGGGAATTTTGGAGGAGAAATACTACTTTATGAATCGGTGCCTGTGCAGGAGGGACAGTTCTTTTCCATAAGAAGGAAAGCGCCCCAGTGTCTGAAGGCAGGTCAGACCCAGCTCTCAGGAAGTCAAGGTCAGTCAGGCTCATTGGCAATGGCAGCTGTTGACTGGGAGCAATCCCAGGATATTGGCAATTTTGGAGAGGGAATCCCATTTTGGCTATGGATGCTTGAATGAGAAGGGCAGTTCTTTTCTTTTCCAGTTGAAGAAAAGCCCAGAGCCCCAGGGTTTCAGGGGCACATGAGAAAAGACCCTCGACATGCCAAGAGCAGTTGGACCAGTCAGGCCAAGCCAACCAGACCTGTTCCCTGTTCCCTTGGATCCATGGGGCCCTGCAGTGTCAGAGTGGTGGTGTCATATTGGATCCTTGGTTCCATCAGGCCCAGATGTGTCACTCTGGCCTCTTGTTTCCATGGGGCTCCACAGTGTCACAATGGTCCCTGGCTTCCATGAGGCCTTGCAGTGTCACAGGTGTCTCCTTGGTGTTGCAGTGTCACAATGGACCCTTGGTTCCATGGGGACCCACAATGTCAGAAGGGTCTCCTTTGTTCCATGAGGCCCTGCAGAGCCCCTTGATCCAATGAGGCCTCCAAGTGTCATCATGGCCTCCAGGATTCCATGAGGCCCCGCAGTGTTACAATGGACCTTTGGTTCCATGGGGTCCTGCACTGTCCCATGGGGCCCTGTAGTGTCACAATGGCCTCCTTGGTTCCACGGTGCCACACAGTGTGACAACTGCCCCTTGGCCTGCCAGGACTGCAGAGTGTCACAATGGTTCCTTGTTTCCATAAGGTCTTGCAGTGTCACAGTGGTCTCCATGATCCCATAAGGCCTTGCAGTGTCACAACAGACCATTGGTTTCATGCAGCCCCACAGTGTCACTATGGTCCTCTTGGCTCCACAAGGCCCTGAAGTGCCACAAAGGCCCTTTGGTTCCACAAGGCCTCCACAAGTGTAAAAATGGCCTCCATGGTTTCCTGAGGCCCTTCTGTGTCACAATGGACCTTTGGTACCATGATGCCCCAGAGTGTCACAATGGTATCCTTGGTTCCCCGGTGTCAGAATGGATCCTTCATCCCATGGACACCCACAGGGTTCACTGCGGTCCCCTCCATCCCACCAGGCCCTGCAATGCTCCAATGGCCCCTTGGTTCCCGTGGCTCCAAAATTTTCAGAACAGTCTCCATTGTTCCATGAGGCCCCTCAATGTCACTGTGCTCCCCTTAGTTGCACAGGGCCCCCCAGTGGGGGAACTAAATGGACTCTTGGTTCCATGAGGTTCCTCAGTCCCAATGGTCTTTTTGGATCTGCAGTGTCACAGTGGCGCCTTGGCTCTGTGTGGCCACGCTGTGTCACAATGGCTCATGGTTCCATGAGGCCACACAGTTTAACAAGGGACCCTTTGTTCCATCAGGCCTTGCTGTGTCACAATGGACTTGTGGTTCCATGAGCTTTCACACTGCCAGCAGCAGTCTCCTTGGTTCTGCAGTGTCACCACAGACCCTTTGTTCCATGAGGTTCCACAGTAGAACACGGTCACCTTGGTTCCGTGAGGTTCTGCAGTGTCACAATGGCCCCTTGGTTCCAAGAGGATTCTCGGGGTCACAATGGTCTCCTTGGATCCGCAATATCACCATGGACCATTGGTTCAATGTGACCCCAATGTGCCAAAATGGATTTTGGTTCCATGGGGTTCTGCAGGGTCACAATGGACCCTTTGTTCCATGAGTTTGTACAGTGTCACAGCTGAATCCTTGGTTCTGTGAGACCCTGCTGTCACCAAATATCTGAAATATGAGAATCAGATTCTTTAACTCTCATTTGCTATTTAAGAGGGTATCATTTACTGAGGCCTAATGTCCAATGTCCAATATGGGATAACTGCCAAATCTACATGGACATGTGGTTCTACCAGTGTGTTACATATACACAGTCATTAAATGTGAATCACAGTTTACCCATTTCCATAAAATCCACCGCAATTCCCAGATTCACTCCTTGTTTTCTCTATCCCTGTAGCCTTGAGCCAGATGTCTTCTTCTTCTCTTCCACCCATCCTTGCTGGGAAAGCAGCCCTCGCATGCCTTGTTCCTGTGCTGAAAGTTCACAGGCAGGGGAAAAATGAAATGAACCCTTCTGGTATCAGCCCCAGGCTTTGTGTGGGCAGGCAGAGGCAGGCAGGAGTCAGAGCTGTCAGCAAAGGAAGGGGCCAGCCAGGTGGGGCAGCCGGGGGATGCCGACAGCCTGCAGGGACAGAGGCGCAGGGCAGGGACACCGTGGGACAGCCTGGGCTGCACAGGGCACAGGCATTTGCAGCAGCTGCAAGACAGCCCTGCCAGAGCCAACTTGGGCAGCACTTTGGCCATGGCTGCTGGGCCTGGGCCTGAGGCAGGAGCAGGAGACAAGTGACCCTTGCAGGCCTGGCTCCTCATTGCCTCCTTGCCCCTGCTCAGCAGCCTGGCAGGGGCCGCCCCATGCTCCTGCCCTTGCCATTGCACATCCCCACATGCCAGTGCCCATCCCGGCAAGAGCCCTGAGCAAGGAGGGAGGGACAGCATCTGCCTGGCCAGGGGCTGGGGCTCAGGCCTTGGCCCTTGGCATTCCTCAAACACATCCAGCTTTGCTCAGCACCAGAGATACCTTGGCCTTGTTTGTCCCCAGCTGTCATCACTGCCTCCAGTTTTCTGCTTTAGCTGGAACCTGGGGACACTTTCTCAGTCATGTCCCTAAGTGGAACCCATTAAACATCAAGAAAGTTCAGAGTTTCAATTTAATTTTGAGTTCTTGAGATGTTTATTGAAGACACTCTCAGGGACTGAGTCTGATGCAAACAACACAAAAGCCCTGAGAGGGTCATTAAAGTTTTCCTAGTCAATTTACGGAGAAAGATTTCAAAGTAGTTATAAAAAATACGCATTCGTATTTTAAAGGATGTATTTTATTTTATTTCTCCTTACATCAGAGATGATTGCAGCATTCTGTGATTGATATTGACCCAGGGTCTCTCCTCAGCAGCTCCGGCCTGCTCACAGAAGCTGTGCCTGGAGCTCTGACCCAGTGTGGACAACCTTGCTCCACATTGCCCAGCCCCATCCTGTCTGTCCTCACTTCCCTGGGCCCTGCTGTGCTTGCAGAGCTGGCTGCACTCAGCCTAAGAGGGGTTTTACATTTTGGGGATTTTTTGAAGCAATCTCAAACTCCTGAGTTTCCCCACTGCAAACAGACTCACTGCTCAGGTGTGTGCCAGCCCCAGGTGCCACCAAAGCCACTGCAGAGCTGCTCTGGGCCAGCTGTGATGGTGGATCATCAGCCCAAGCTGCACTGGGCCCCTGCAAGGGGCTGTGGCCATGGGCACTGCACTGACCCCACTGCTGGGTTTGGCTGCCACGGCCATCGAGAGAAATTAAACTGTCCTTGGAAACACTGGGGAGGACTGGGACATACTGGGGAACACTGGGAACGCTGTGGGAGACACTGGGACACACTGGGAGTGACACTGGGAGATACTGGGAGAAACTGGGGACACTGGGGCAATTGCAGAGAAGATTGGGGACACTGGGGTACCTGTGGATGACACTGTGAGGAACTGTGAATGACTGGGAATGAACTCGGGTGTATTGGGACGGACTGGGCTGTACTGGGAAGGATTTGAGGGGTACTGGGATGTAATGGGTTCTACTGGGGACTAACTGGGCTTTACTGATAATATACTGGTCTGTACTGGGGATGAACTGGGCTTTACTGGGAGGGACTGGAGGAGGGTGAATTGGCTGTTCCCACCTCCACTGCATCCCATTTGCTGAAGCTCCCGCCAATCACCAGCGACACCTAATCAGCGCCAGGGATCCGGGCCTGGGCGCGGTGCTTACACGGGCAGCAATTTTCTTTTTGCCTACAACTCCCGTCATGCCCCGCGGCTCGACTGAGCCTCATTGCAGCCGGGAGAACAACTCCCGTCATGCCCTGCGCTCCACAGAACTCCGGCATCCGCCCCCATCTGTCCCATAAGTGTCCCCCAAACACTCCAGGATCCCTCAGTGCCGCCTCAGCGCTCATTCGGGACTCCCATAAGCACCCCCGAACCCCTGAGTGCTCGCACCCTCACAGATGCCCGGTACAGCCACTGCTGGGAATTCATCTGCTCTCGTCCCCCGTGGCCCCAGAGCCCCTCAGAACACAGTCCCGCGCCTAAAACTCCGGCCGTGACCCGCGCCCTAAAGAGCCCGGTTGGAGCTCTCCGAGCTCCTCCCAAGGGCTCCCGTGCCGTTTAGGTTCCCCCAGACAATCCCAAGTCGTGGCTCGGACGCAAAGGTGTCCCCCAAGAGCCGTCCCGGACTCCAAAACATTTCGTTCCAACCACTTCCGAGACTACAGCTCCCGTCATGCCCCGCGCCCCACCGAGAGCCATTGCAGCTGCACCCAGAACTCCCGTGATGCTCCGCGGCCCTGTTAAACCGTATGATACCCGCGCCTACAACTCCCATCACCCCCCGCGCCCCAGAGAGCCCCGTTGGAGTCCCTCCAAGTGCCCGCCCGGACCCCGAAGGGCCCCAAATTCCCCTCCCTGACCTCCAAGGGCCCCCCTGGCCTCCCAAGTGCTGCCATGGACCCCAAACTGTCCCTCAGAATCCCTGAGTGCCCCTCCAAGTGCCCACCCGGCTCCCCCAGTTGTCCTCCAGACCCTCAAGTTCTCTCTGAATTCCCTCCCCAGACCCAAAACTGCCCCAAATGTGCCCCAGAAATGTCTCCAGGGACCCCGAAGTGCAGACCCCCCCAACCCTGTCTGAGAAAAAGATGATAAAAATGATGACAAAAAGACTATAAATATAACTAATTAACATAAAGAGAAAGAAATAAATAGCCAATAGAAATTATTTAATTAATTCATGAAGGAATTGTGTTACTTAGAACCGATGATGAATAATTTTCTTGGTTGCTACAAATGTATCCAATTTTAATATAACTATACAAATTAGGTAATAAAAATATTGTATTAGACTATCCTAAATTCAAATAATACAATTATTATTTTGTTATTAATAAATTTTATTTATAAGGAAAAATGCTAAAACTTTTCTTTTTTTTGGAGATGTCAGTCCCAGGTGGGCGTTGTCAGACATGGTGAGGCTGGGGGTGAGGAGCAGCTTGACCAAACAGGCTCAGCCTGCAAGGGGCTCATTCTTATCCATGCCCAGACCTCCTAAGGAGACATTCAGCATCCAGATCACTTGGGGAATGCTTCTATCCCCTCTTCTCATAACTAAAATATAAAAAGATACTGATGTGATTAAAAAACCAAAAATCATGAGGTGCATTTTGACATCTTCCTCCTGAAGACAGCTCCAAACTGACTCCAGTCACTGCACAAGCCCTGGAGACTCAAAGACAATGGAGGGGAGACAAAGAGCTCCTGAGGCCTTTCTGTATTTTAATCAGACCCCGGCTGGATTTGGAGCTGGCTCCAGGAGCCTCAGGCACGCAGAGAAAGATGAAGAAGCTGCTCAAGGAGTCAGCAGCAAAACTCCAAGTGCCTTGGAGCATGGCTGGGCCCCAGAGAGGGCAGGGAGTGCCCAAGGCTGCCCAGGGCCTGGTGAGAGCAGATCCTTGAGGGCAGGATTGCAGGGAGCCCAAGGCTCTGAGCAGGGAACTGCAATGCTGAGCAAGGCCTGGCTTGGCTGCAGGAAGCAGAAAGGCCAAGCCCTGAGCCCAGCCTGGGCCAGCAGGGCCTGTCCCTCACGGCTGCCTCGGGGCTCTTGGTGGGCCAGGGGGATGTGAGGGGCAGCAAGGACAAATGGCATCAACCTGCAGCCCCTGCCAGCCTCCCCAGGGAGGCCGAGGGAGAAGCAAAGTGCGGCCCCTTCCAGGAAAGTTCCTCCTGTGGGGCCTCCAGAGGCGCTGCCCAAGCCCAGGGCACAAAGGCCTGGGTGCCGGTGGCCCTGTGTAGAAGTCCATCTGAAAATCCTTCATTTTTGCCTCACAATTGTCATGAGAAAAGACTACCGAAGGGTTAAAACTGCTGAGCCGGTTTGGAAAGAAAGTCTCCTGCTTATCTAGTATGTTCACAAGTGATGTTTGCAGAACACGCCATGCTGTACTCGAAGGGGGCATGCTGCCCTTTTCTGGACAATTGAACTGGACTTTCTTCCAAACTCCTGATCTGGCTGGACTGAGCTCTGGGGTGGTTCCCCTCCGCTCCATGAGAAGACCTCTCTTGCCTGTCTTCAACCACCGTGACGGACCAACAGAGATGCAAATCCCCTCGTCAAGGAATCAAGAACCCCTCTGGCACCCTATTGACACCCCCTTGGCACTCCCATGGCACCCCCCCTGGCAACCTCCTTCCAGAGACTGGGAATGTACTCCCTCCCAACTCGGGGAGGGGGAAAAACCTAACGTACCTGTGAGCATTCGGCCATGAAAACAATGGACTTCTCCCCTCCATGGAAACCTAATTTCAGCCACCTTCCCCCAACCAAGAACAGTATATATATTGGGGTTTGGCCCGACTGTCCTTTGAGATCTCCCCAAGACGTGTACCAGCGAGTTTCGGTGGCGGGACCCCGAAGACATCACGTTTTGGTAGCTATACCCCATTCCCTGACCTCCTTTCCTCCCTTTTTCCTTGTCTTACCCTTCTCTTCCCCGGATCCCTTAACCAAACGCATATTTAGCTGTGGTTGTAATCAATAAATTGCACCTTGTTGATTTGTTACTGCAAAACCCCTGTGCCTCTTGTTGGTTATTTTTGCACCCAAAAATCATTCGTCACCCGTTTATTTCGGGCGGACCTTCACATAATTGGCATCACAGACAAGGATTCCAGCAGCCAGTGAGATTTTGCAGGTTTTGTGTAGTTTGTAACCTCTTGCAGACTACACATGCCAAAGCCAAACCTCACGCTCGATTGAGCACACAGGCTCTGGAATTGACACAGAAGATTTTTCGGTGCAAAAGCAGGGAAAATCGTTACTGTCACTTCTGTTACTGATTTTACCGGCACGGACACTGACACTGATACTTCTCCTGATCCTGATATTGATGCTGTTACTGATATTGATACTGATATTGATACTGTTGTTGTTGTTGTTGTTGTATTTGAATTGAATCTGAACCTGTTACTGTTGTCTTTTGAGCTGAATTTGAACTTGTTACTGTTTTTACTGCTGTATTTTGTGTACCTGGACTGTCTAAAAGGGAAGGGGCAGACTTGAATTAATTAAGCAGTGCCTTTTAGACAGATATTGTCCCTTCACCTACACAGGGAGCAAGGGGCGGCCCAGCGAAGGCTGAGTGGCTTTTTCCCTGTTCTAGGTTTCTGGTCCCCTCACAGAGAAAACATTTGTGTGTGCGTGTAAGTGTGTGTGTCTAGACTGTCTGGAAAGGAAGGGACAATCTGAAGCAATTAAGACAGTGCCTTCCAGACAGATTTGGTTTCTTCAGCTATCTAGGGAGACAGAGTGGAACAAAAGTCTGTATGATTGTGTAACTTGAGTTCGCAAATCAGCTCCCTGGTATAGTCCTAGTCCCTTCACACAAAATGAGTGAAAATCTCAATCCTAATGCAAAATCTGACTTTTACACGTTGCTTGCTAAATACCATGCCAAACCGTCATCTGGCGGAGAAACTTGGGCAGAGAACAATTGGTGGATCTGTGATTGGCTTCATGTCATTGTTTCTAATTAATGGCCAATCACAGTCCAGCTGTGTGTCTCTCTGGTCAGACACAGGATTTTGTTATCATTCCATTCTTTCACCTTTGCTTGCAAGCCTTCTGATGAAATCCTTTCTTCTCTTCTTTTTGTATAGTTTTAATATAATACCTATCATAAAAGAATAAATTAGTCTTCTGAAACATGGAGTCAGATCCTTTTCTCTTCCCTCTTCTGGGACCTCTGTGAACACCACTACTGACCATGAAATTATTAAGTTTTTTAATATTCTCTGAAAGCACGAGGCGCATGCACTAAACACCTACAACTGGCTGGAGGGCCAGTTGAGTGGCGGTGAATGTTACACCAGAGAGTGGTGGTGAATGCTGCTGCATCCAGCTGGCAGCCAGACACCTGTGGTGTCCCTCAGGGGTCTCTGCTGGAGCCAGTTCTGTTCAATATTGTTACTGACAACATGGACGAGAGTGTTGAGACTTTCAGTAGTAAATCTGCAGGCAAAACTAAGCTGGGAGCGTGTGTCCATCTGCTGGAAGGTAGGAGGCCTCTGCAGAGAGACCAGGAACAGTTGCATGGATGGGCAGAGTCCAATAAGATGAAGTTTAATAAGTCCAAGTGCCGGGTCTTGCACTTTGGCCACAACAACCCCTGCAGTGCAACAGGCTGGGGACAGAGTGGCTAGACAGCGGCCAGGCAGAAAGGGACCTGGGGCACTGATGGACAGCAGGCTGGACATGAGGCAGCAGTGTGCCCAGGTGGGCAAGAAGGCCAATGGCTGCTGGCCTGGATCAGGAATGGTGTGGCCAGCAGGAGCAGGGCAGTGATTCTTCCCCTGCACTCGGCACTGGTGAGGCCACACCTCGAGTGCTGTGTCCAGTTCTGGGCCCCCAATTTAGGAAGGCCATGGAGGGGCTGGTGCGTGTCCAGAGAAGGGCAACAAGGCTGGGGAGGGGTCTGGAACACAAGTTCTGGTAGGAGCAGCTGAGGGAGCTGGGGTTGTTTATCCTGGAGAAGAGGAGGCCCAGGGAGACAAGGCAATATCAGGGCACAGGTTAGACTTGATGATTTCCAAGGTCTTTTCCAACCTTGCTGATTCTGTGACTCTCTGGAACCACCCGTGGAGCAGTTGCAGAAGGAGCCCTGGGCCTCCTCTTCAGAAGCTCCAGCAGCCCAGGTCCCTCAGCTTCTCCTGCCAGCCCCAAAGCCCATCCTGTCAGTCCTGCAGAGCCTCTGCAGCCCCTACTCAGTGCCCAGAACAGGGAGCCCCAGAGCCAGACACAGCAGCCCAGATGTGCCCCCCTGGCCTGGGGTGCCTCTGGCAAGGTAGCAGCACCAGGCACTGCAGGAGCCTGCAGACAATTCCTGCAGCACTTGTAGGATGATCCTGCTGCCCAAGGGACGTTCCCATGGTGCCAAGTCAGGAACTGCAATGGGGAGTGGGGGCAAGAGTGGACAGGGCTAACAGGGATGGGCTGTTTTCAGGGGAGGGGACGAGGATGGGCAATAGGAAGAAATCTGGATCGGGAAAGTGGAAAGAAAGCAAAGGTGAAAGCAAAGGAAATGCTCAGGGCAGTTTGGGGGTGGCTGCCAGGCAGCCCTGGCTCTGAGCAACAGCATCTGCAGTGGGACAGGAAACTCCCAGATGATGGGAACAAACTTTCTGGCTGACTGCAGAGCCCAGGACAAGGCTGAGTGGTTTCCCTGGTGTCCCCCAGCCCTTGCTGGCCCCAGGGGCTGATGGCATTTGTGCTCCCTCAGGTTCATGCCCCACACCAACAGCATGGGGGTGCTCCCCCTGCTCTGTGCAATGCAAACAGGGGCTGCTGAGCCAGTGCTGCCGTGTCTGTGCCTGCAAGGATGGGGCACCTGTGTGAGCTGGGGGAGAGGCCAGGGCTGCAAAGGGGGGATGTTGTTGGCAGCTCCATGAGGACGCTCTGGGACGCTGCCCTAGGCTGTGCAGCGCACTGGGGATGGATCAGCCCCTGCTCTGCTGCTCCTTCGCATTTGCCCCAGGGCCCTTGCAGAGCCCCAGCCATGCTGTTTGCCCCCAGCCTGCCCACGGCCAGCCTGGGGCTGCTCACGGGGCTTTTCTGTGCTGAGCATTGGCCTGGGCATGTTCTTGAGAGAGCCTGGGCAAGGAGCCTGGAGCCCCCAGGCCCTGGGCTGAGGCGTCAGCGCTGCCCCAGCAGTGCCCATGGCCTGTCCCTGCTGCAGCCCCGGCACTGCCACCCCCAGGGCTGTGCCCGGCCCCGAGAGCACTCAGGCCCTGCAGCAACACCAGGCCCACTAGGGCAGCGGGACAGGGCCACGGCAGCAGCACTGGCAACACCAAGTGCTGCTGCTCCTGCTGGGCACAGCTGCTGGGCCAGCCCTGATCTGCCCCAGCTCTGCACACAGACATTGCTGCTGCAGCTCCAGAGAAGGCAACGAAAGGGGCATCTCTGGTGAAAATTCTGCTGAGAGATCCTTTATTTCATTTAAAGCCACTGAGAGCACAGCTGAAGTTGACACAGTCTGGGGGCACAGGGAAGGTGGAGAGAAAGAAAATTAGAAATGGTAGAAACAGTGGCCTTGGTTTAGGGAGAATATTAAAACTTAAAACAGAGGGGGCAAATAACCAAACCAACAAAAACTACCAAATCTCACTTTTATTACAAGAGATATGCAGAAATTGGCAATCAGTTTAATATTTTCATAATTTTCCAGTCATCAGTCTCCACACTGCAGCCTTGAGCTCCTGGTTCCTCAGGCTGTAGATGAGGGGGTTCAGGGCTGGAGGCACCACCGAGTACAGAACTGACAGGGCTAGATCCAGGGATGGGGAGGAGATGGAGGGTGGCTTCAGGTAGGCAAATGTGCCAGTGCTGAGGAACAGGGAGACCACGGCCAGGTGAGGGAGGCAGGTGGAAAAGGCTTTGTGCCGTCCCTGCTCAGAGGGGATCCTCAGCACAGCCCTGAAGATCTGCACATAGGAGAAAACCATGAACACAAAACAGCCAAAAGCTAAAGAGGCAGCAACCAATGAAATCCAAATTTTTCTGAAGGTGGAGTGGGAGCAGGAGAGTTTAAGAATCTGGGGCACCTCACAGAAGAACTGGACCAGGGCATTGCCATGACACAGGGGCAGGGAAAATGCATTGGCTGTATACAGCAGAGCATCGAGAAAGCCACTGGCCCAGGCAGCTGCTGCCATGTGGGCACAAGCTCTGCTGCCCAGGAGGGTCCCGTAGTGCAGGGGTTTGCAGATGGACACGTAGCGGTCGTAGCACATGATGGTCAGGAGGGAAAGCTCTGCTGAGATGAAGAACAGAAAGAAAAAGAGCTGTGCAGCACATGCTGAGTAGGAGATGTCCCTGGTGTCCCAGAGGGAATTGTGCATGGCTTTGGGGACAGTGGTGCAGGTGGAGCCCAGGTCGCTGAGGGCCAGGTTGAGCAGGAAGAAGAACATGGGCCTGTGCAGGTGGTGGCCGCAGGCTACGGCGCTGATGATGAGGCCGTTGTCCAGGAGGGCAGCCAGGGAGATGCCCAGCAAGAGGCAGAAGTGCAGGAGCTGCAGCTGCCGCGTGTCTGCCAATGCCAGCAGGAGGAAGTGCCTGATGGGGCTGCTGTTGGACATTTCCTGTGTCTGCACATTTCAACATACAGAAGGAGGAAAGACAGGACAATGGACGGGAAATTTCTCACAGAAAAATCACAACTCTTTGTCGTACCTCTTTCTTTCCACTAAGCACCTCCCCCTTGTGTATGTCTAGGAGATCTTCCTTCACCATTGTTGCTGGAGCCCTGATTGCTGCTGGCCAATGCTGTTTGAGGAGCTGGACCTTGGCCTGCAGGA
Organism: Melospiza melodia melodia; assembly: GCF_035770615.1. Taxonomy (NCBI): domain Eukaryota; kingdom Metazoa; phylum Chordata; class Aves; order Passeriformes; family Passerellidae; genus Melospiza; species Melospiza melodia. The sequence continues at coordinate 7,887,859 of NW_026948659.1, read as the reverse complement.
CACCTGGGAGTCAGCCCTGACCCCCAGTCAGTGCAGGGGAACAGTGAGAGCAGGGCCCAGTCCTGGTGTTCAGGCTTGGATAAAGAATCTTCCTGTAAGGCTGCAGAACTGCCTGGTGAAGGGATGGGGATAACAGAAGGCAGAGCGAGGGATTCTGCTGCACCTGGGGAGAACAGGGAGGCAGGAGGATTGTCTGAGGCTTAGTGCAGACTGAGGGGAGCTGCTCTGTCCCTCTCTCCTGTTCCAGCTGCCCTGCACTTGCACCTATCTGAAATCCACTCATGTGTTTCCCTGGACAGCCAGGAGACACTGCTGAGAGCAGAGGGATCCCTGGCACACAAAGTGGCTCCTGCCTTTCCCAGAGTCAGCAGAGTGGGCTCAGTGCCAGCCCCCCAGGCTGCCCTGCCCAGAGCTGCCCGGGCACAGGGAGCTGGGACACACCATTGCTGTGCTCAGCCTGCACAGGAGGAGCCCAAGGGCTGGGCCTGGCCCTGCAGCTGGAACTGTTATTGCAGAGAGCCCCTCAGCAATGCCAGCAGCACCTGGGCAAGGCAAGGAGAGAGAGAGAGAGGCGGGCCTGAGGAAAAGCCTTTCCCTGGCCAGCCCTACTCAGCCCCTGCCAGGCAGCAGCAGGGCAGGACAGTGGCCCTCAGGCCCTGGTCAGCAGGGAATGGGCACATGGCCGCAGAGATGCCCTTCATCTCTGGGGCTGCTCTGCCAGCCCAGGAGGGACTGAGGGCCCTGAGCCCCCAGGCTGAGGGCTGTGCTGGCTTTGAGGGGACACAAGAGCTGTGCTGCTCAGGGCAGTGTCTGCCCTGCAGGGCAGCCCCGGCAGGTGCCACATCTGCCCTGCAGCAGGGCCTCCCTCAGCACTGCCTCCCTCCATCCCTGCCCACGGCTCTGCTGCTGGAGCTGTCCCAGCCCCAGCTGCTCCTGTGGCCCCAGGCTCCTTCCCCATCCAGCTGTTCCTGTGGCCCCAGGCTCCTTCCCTGCCAGAGCTGCCAGAGCCCAGCCCAGCCCCTGGGCCAGCCCTGCCCTGCAGCTGCTGGGCCCTGCAGGGATTCAAGAACAGCTCCCCCAGCCTGGGCACCATGGAAAGGTGATGCTACATGGATCTGGGCAGGTGCAGGCACTTGCTGAGGTGCCCAGGAAATCTCAGGGTGATGGTTTAAGTGTCTCAGCCCCTGATCTACACTGCACAGTTAATTTTCTATTGCCACCAAGCTGAGCCAGGGAAAAGTAAGAGCACAGATTCAGGAAAGCAGAGACCCAAGCAGGAAACTCCTGTCTTGAATGAGCTCATGAAAAGTCACCCTGGGCATGAGCTGGAGCTCTGGGCAGCCCTGGCTCCAGCTCCAGCTTCCCCCCCTGCAGCTGTCCCTGGCAGCAGGATCCATCCTGCCCTGTCCCTCTGACGGTGCCCAGGGCAGCCCTGCTCTGCAGCACGTCCTCCCCCAAAGCAGAAACAGCAGCAGAGCATCCTTAAAGGCACATCAGACCTGTCCTGGGTCAGCTTCAAGAGATCCCTCCAGGAGCACAGGGGACATTGCCCTGCACCCACACACTCACCATGCCCAGGGATCTGAAGATATTTCCCCAAGTGAAGTCTCGGCTCAATGTCTTCCCAATCCTGATTGCCTTCAGCCTGTCTCTGCCTGGCTCCTGTCCCCTCAGTGCTTGCAGGCAGAGCCCTCAGCCCTGCTGGGCTGGGAGAGGACCTGGTCCTGGGAAGAGCTGTTCCTTTAAAGCTCAGCAGCACAGAAACAGCACAAGGAATTTAATGAGCCTCTAGGGGATTTGGTGTTGTTTTCATCAGATTCAGTCCCTGAGAGAATGCTCCAAAAACTTCTCAAGAACTCAAATTTAAAATGAAACTCTGAAGCTTGTTGAAGTTTAAATGAGTCCCACCGATGGACACAACTGAGAAAGTGTCCCCAGGTTGCAGTTAGAGCAGAACACTGGAGGCAGTGATGACAGCTGGGGACAAATAAGGCCAAGGTGTCTGTGGTGCTGAGCAAAGTTGGATGTGTTTGAGGAATGCCAAGGGCCAAGGCCTGAGCCCCAGCCCCTGGCCAGGCAGATGCTGTCCCTCCCTCCTTGCTCAGGGCTCTTGCCGGGATGGGCACTGGCATGTGGGGATGTGCAATGGCAAGGGCAGGAGCATGGGGCGGCCCCTGCCAGGCTGCTGAGCAGGGACAAGGAGGCAATGAGGCCCCAGGCCTGCAAGGGTCTCTTGTCTCCTGCTCCTGCCTCAGGCCCAGGCCCAGCAGCCATGGCCAAAGTGCTGCCCAAGTTGGCTCTGGCAGGGCTGTCTTGCAGCTGCTGCACATGCCTGTGCCCTGTGCAGCCCAGGCTGTCCCACGGTGTCCCTGCCTGTGGTAGCTAGGGAAGAGGCGCTGCGGAAGATTGTCGCGATTTCACGGAAAGCCATCTCTGTTCCCCGTAGATAAGACCCTCTGTTACTCATAGATAAGAAACTAACAATAGGAATGTGGCCCCACTAACAGTAGGAATGTTGCCCCACTGAAGCCAGTAACTTTCCACTCCTTACCCAGTACTTTTCCATTCCCTACTAACCATAGATAAGGAAGCCAAACCCCTTTTGACATAGAGACCCCTAAGACTATAAGACCCCATGAGAAGAAGTAATAAATGCCTTTTGACTTGACACCACATTGGTGTCTGCGTGTGTCATTGGCCTGAACGGACCTGGAGAGTGGGCTGTCGAGCTGTACCTCAGAACCAAGTTGCCTGCCTTTATATAGAAGGCAACGTTCTGGTGCCGGAAACCCGGGACAGCGGCTTGCACCCGGCGAACGGGGATTCTCCTGGAAAGAGGATGGCGGCTGCGGCAGCGGGACTGACCGCAGCGGGAGGGACGCCTCCGGACCAGCTTGGACAATGGAAGCCATAGCGAGGGTCGCAACAGAGATGCATGCGCAATGGGGTATAGAATGTAACCTAAGAGATTTAACTCTTGCATTGACGAGATTGATTAAGCTTGGGGCTATTGAAAGCCCTGTGGACGTCCTACATTCGGACGCGTGGGATAATTGTACAAAAGCCCTGGCGGAGGACTCTATGTCCTTGGGCTCAGGAAAAGCCCTAAAATTGTGGGGCAGAGTTTTCCAGGCTCTGCAAAAAGCTCGACAAGAGCAAGAAACCTGGAAAGCCGCTCGAACTTGTTTAATAGCTGTGCTGCTGTTGGGGGTGGGCGTGGCGACACTAACTGCGGAGGTGCCTGATCCGGGTGGGCGCGTGGAGGCGCAAACGCCGGATCCCCCTCAGCGAGCGGACTCACCATCAGAGGGTGGGGAGCACTAGTGGGCGTTCTGGCAGGGGCTTTAGGAGGAGGCGCAGAACGCGGCCGGAATGTCGGACCCCATAGGGACCGATAAAAACGCCTCCCCACCATATGCGTTTGAAAATGGGGGCAGACCACATGGTCAGGGCGGAAAGGAGGAGGAGGGGGGCGGAAACGCAGTCAGCCCGCTGAACAACGCATGCGCGGGCGAGCGGGGAGACGGAGCGGCCCCCACGGAGGCGCATAAGACCACTCAGAGCACTTTATTCAAATTAAGTCCTTATAGGGAAAGGACCTCCCCCAGCAGGAGGCGGGGGAACCCCAGGGGGAGGGAACGGCCCGACCCCCGCAGGAAGGGGCAGGGTCGGAGACCGAGGAAAAGGCAGAGCAGCCCAGAAGCGTTTCTTTACTCGACTTTCGGCTCGGACTCGGATTCGAGCTCGGAGCCCGAGACAGGGTCGGAGGATTCCGGCTCAGATTTTAGCTTTAACAGAGAGAGAGCAGCGGCATGTAAGGTCACTAGCCACAGCGCTCCTGCATGGGTGAAGGAGTTACCAGAGAAAAACCGAACCCCGCTTACAAACTGGCGGAAAATAAAAATGGCTTGCGCGGAATTGGCTCCGTCCGCCACTCTGGTGTTCCCGGTTCGTGGGGGGCGGGGGGCAGGCGGAAACCAAAGAATTTATTCACCGGTCAATCTGAAAGATGTGCAGGCAATTGTTAAAGCGATTGCGGATATAGGAATTGTGGAGAGTATTATTAATAATTGGTTAGCTGAGAAAGGCCACACTGACATAATGCCACTGGTTAAGCTGAAGGAGAAAAGTCAGCAGTCAGCAAGCTGAAAGGAAGAGTCAGCAGCGACCTTGCTGCAACATGAGGATAGGGAGTTGAGATTAGTCCTGAATATATCCTAAGAATATGTAGAAAGTATCAAAAGTAGAACCATAGGAATGTAGAAGTAGGCGTAGGTGCTGATATGCAAGCTGACCAATCCTGAGCTCAACTTTTGCAATATGTATGAAGCTCATTATTAACTGTATTTAACTCGCCGTACCGATCAATAAAATTGAGCCTGTGATGATCAAACTGATGTCCTGGTTCCCTTCCGCCGACAAATGGTGGAGAATGCGGGCATAACCGAATCTCTGCCCTTTTTCTCGGATTAAAAGAAAAAGGGATTATGCCACGGTCGAGGAAGTTGGGTTTGGATCCTGGCAGCTGGGATGGTGCCGGAATTTGAAGCACCCTTGAGGTTCACAACTGTGACTTAAGCCAATACGTGTCCGCCGGAGCCTGGAGAGCTGCAACAGCGCGCGCTGATTAATAGGTATGGATAGGCAAGCGGCATATGATTTATTTACCGCCTATTTAGAGCGGCGTGGGATAAAAGGGATAGATTTAAAAAAGGAGTTACCAGGGTTATTAGCTTATGGCCATGCTAAGGGTATCTTTTCTAATCCTCATACAGTTCATGAGTTATCAGAGTGGAGAAAGTTTGGGGAAATATTGTGGGATACAGTGCTAGATGATGATAAGTCAGCAAAGATATTCGGGAAGTTATGGCGGGTGGTGTATAACACGTTACTTCAGCAGGTCTCTGAGAGAAAGGCAGCAGAAAGGGCAACAGAAGCTCATAAGAGGAATATAGGGTATGGTCGTGAAGATGATCCCCTGGCACCTTCTGTAAGTAAGGTACTTAGGCCTAAGAGTCCCCAGCAAAGTGGTGTGGAGGATTTTCCTATAGGTGCAGTGGAACCGTCTGCACCTTTCCTGTCAGAGGGGGAGGGCGAGTCGGATGGTGGGGGTAAGAGCAAGCCAGCTTTGCCTCCGCCACCAGCTTCAGGAGGGTCGGATGGTGGGGGTGGGAGCAAGCCAGCTTCGCCTCCGCCGCCAGCCTTGCCTCCGCCGCTTCCCCTCAGTGAGCCAGCTCCGGTTACAGCTTCGGTGGGGGGCTGGCTTCCCCCACATGAGCCGGCTCCGCTTGAGTCGGCTCCGGTTTCACTGTCAGCTCCAGCGGGGCTTCCCCCGCGCGAGCCAGCACCTGCTTCACTGCCCCCCCCGCGCGAAAACTCGGTGTCTGCACCGAAGCGCCAGCAGCATAGCACCCTTAAAGGGCCAGATCCCATCCCAGGGGCACACCGTGATCCATGGGGGGAGATGGCTAAACAGAGGAGGGAAGCTTGGGCTGCTTTGGCGAAAGAAGTAATGCAATTGGGGGATGGTGAGGCGGTGGAAATAGCTTCTAGTCTTGCATGTCCAGTTACATACACACCACAGTATGATGCACAGGGGAACCTTACGCATAATATAGCAGAATATACTCCCTTAGATTGGAAGCTGTTAACTCAGCTACGTTCTACGGTTAGTCAGTTTGGAGTAAAAAGTGAACCTGTTAAGCAAATGTTAGATTATCTTTTTAATACTCAGGTTTTATGTCCTAATGATTTAAGAGGAATAGTTCGGTTGATATTTACTCAGCATCAGCAGTTATTGTTTAATGCACATGACCCATTACATGGAGTAATAGTAGAGGAGCTGATGGGCTTAGAGGCATTTTTACGTACAGAGGCACAGATGATATCGGGAGAAGATAAACTTAGAGAGTCTATGTGGTTAGTGCGTGCTGCAATAGACATGGTTAAAGAGCCAGGAGGGTTACCAGCTTATATGGGCATTAAACAAGGTAGAGAAAAATCATTTGGAAATTTTATCGATAGAACAGCTACTGCTATAGATCGGGCTGGTGTTGCAGGGCGCTATTGAAGCAGTGTGCCTTGCAAAATAGCAATCCAGCAACCCAAAGAGTGTTAGCTACTTTAGGGGCAAATTGGACTATTGAGGAAGCATTAGAGCGAATGGCATTAATGCCAACAGCTTCACAGGCATTTATAGCAGAAGCCTTAAAGGAATTAGGATTAGGGTTACAAAAGCAGAGTCTACTCAAAATCAGGTGTTAGTTGCTCTTGCTCCTCTCCAAAGCGGCTCACTGGCAGTCACGTAAAGAGGCTCGAGACCATTCATCAAGTGTTACCGATGCGGGAATGAGGGACAGACACAAGTTGCCGCCGTGACATCGGAGACACCAGCTGCTGCCGTGACATCGCTGCCACCTCCTGTCTGCAACCCGCAACAACACGGAGCCTCGGCTTGGACTTATCAGCAGCAGTAGACGTCACACTAATGACGAACCGGCCTCAGAGGATACCCACTGGAGTAAAGGGCCCTCTTATATTAAATGGACAAACATGTGGAGCATTATTGCTGGGACGTTCCTCTATAACTATGTTGGGATTATTTGTTTTGCCTGGTGTTATCGATGCGGACTTTACAGGGGAAATACAAATCATGGCTTACACCCTTTATCCTCCGATTAAAATTACAAAAGGACAACGCATTGCTCAATTGATACCACTGTCACAAATGACATCAGGAATACAATCATTTACTGGACAAACATGGGATGAAAAAGGTTTTGGCTCTACTGGTGTTACACTTTTAACTGTGGATTTACAAAATAGACCAAAACAAAAGGTTGAAATTACCTATGGGCATCAAAGCATAACCCTTTATGGATTATTGGATACAGGAGCAGATACTAGCATCATTTCTCCAGAAGCATGGCCACAACATTGGCCTCTATTTCCATCATCAAACATGCTCACAGGAGTGGGAGGATTTACATTGGCAAGCAGGTCGCTGTCTTTGTCTGTGTGCATTGAGAATCAACAAATATCTGCTGTGTTTTCAATTGTTCAACTGCCTCCTACAGTTTCCTGCTTAATTGGAAGGGACATTTTAACACAATTGGGAGTGGTGTTAACTAATCAGCACCCTTTGGGGTAATTGCCATTGCTTGGACTTTCCCCATTCCACTCACCTGGAAAATGGATACACCGGTGATGGTTAAGCAATGGCCATTAAAAGGGGAGAGTCTTATGCATGCCCATGAATTGGTACAGGAACAATATACAAAGGGGCACCTACGACTGTCTACAAGCCCTTGGAATACACCTATTTTTGTAATCAAAAAGAAATCAGGGAAATATCATTTGATACATGATTTGAGGGCTGTAAATGACCAAATGGAACCAATGGGGGCCTTACAGCCTGGTCTTCCAAATCCAGCTATGATTCCAGAACACTGGCCACTTTTAATTATTGACCTAAAGGATTGTTTTTTCACTATTGGCCTGCATCCTGATGACATGAAGAGATTTGCTTTTACTTTACCAGCAATAAATCATGGGGAACCAGATAAAAGATTTGAATGGACGTCTCTTCCGCAGGGCATGCGCAACTCCCCCACTTTATGTCAGCTTTATGTTGATGCTGCATTACAGCCACTACGTCGTAAATGGCCAGAAACTATAATATATCATTACATGGACGATATTTTGTTTGCACAGCAACAGCCATTCTGCTCTTTACAGATTAACACCATTAAAAATACTCTTGCTGCATATTCACTTGTTATTGCTGCAGAGAAAATTCAGACTACAAAGCCCTGGAAATATTTGGGATGGACTTTGACGGATCAAATAGTAATACCACAAAAATTGGAATTACAATTGGACATTAAAACTCTACATGATGCACAGAAGTTGCTGGGAGACTTACAGTGGCTGAAGCCTATTGTGGGAATAACAAATCATTTATTAGAAGTCCTACGACCTTTGTTAAAAGGCGTGGACCCTACTACTCCTGTACACCTGACAAAGCAGCATCGTCTTGCCTTGCAGCAAATTAGTAACTGTGTACAGCAAGGGTATGTGTCTCGTCGACAACTCGAGCACACCATTGACCTTACTATTTGGAATAGCCCTTGCCACTTGCTTGGTGCTCTCTCTCAGTTGCAAAAGAAAACGGGGGAGATACAGGTGTTGGAATGGTTATCACCACCACTACAGCATAAGAAAACAATATCTTCAAAAATTGAACAATTGGCTGCATTAATCAAAAAGGGGCGTCTCAGAATTCTTGAAGTGGATGGTAGAGAACCTGCTACTATTAGATTGCCTATGGAAAAAGAAACCTTGGACTGGTACTTGATTAATTGGAAGAATTTACCAGAAGCATTATTGATGTCACCTGCTAAAGTAGAGACTAGTAAATTAGTGCCTAGAGTTTTGCAATGGATGACAGAATGGAACTGGATCACTCAACCTTTGAGAGAAGAAAACCCCATAGAAGGAGCTATTAGTTTTTACAGATACAGGAAAGAAATCAAGGCGTGCTGCTGTTACCTGGCAAGAAAAAGGACAATGGAAGCATCAACTCCTCACAGCAGACCCTGCAGATAGCTTACAAACTTTGGAATTGTTAGCAGTAGTATGGGCAGTGTCCAACTTACAGGAGCCTTTAAATGTGGTCACAGACTCTATGTATGTTGCAGGAGTAGTCAAACGAATAGAGGAAGCAGCAATTAAAGAAGTGAATAATAAACGATTGTATGAGTTACTGATACAGTTAAGGAAAGCTTTACGAGAAAGAAATGCAGCATATTCTGTGATTCATATTAGGAGCCATAAGTGGTCTGAAGGTTTAGGAGAAGGGAATGAACGTGCAGATAAATTGGTTACCCTACCCATTGATAATTCTTGTCCTATTGACAAGCACACATTGGCCAGAGAAGCACATAGTAGATATCATCAAAATGCAAGAGGTTTAGCAAAACACTTTGAGCTGAGTTTGTCAGAAGCCAAGGCCATTGTCAGAGCATGTCCAACATGTAGTTATCATAATGGTGGGATAGGTCTAGGCATCGGGGTTAATCCTCGAGGTTTAAAAATAAATGAGATATGGCAAATGGATGTTACACACATAGCTAGATTCGGTAAAGTCAAGCATGTGCACGTCACCATAGATACATATAGTCATTACATATGGGCTACGGCTCAGGCAGGACAGAAAGCTATACAGGTTATCAGACACCTGTCAAGTTGTTTCGCTGTTATGGGAGTTCCAAAGAGTATCAAAACGGATAATGGTCGAGGTTATATAAGTGCTAGGGTCCGGAAATTTTTGAATCAGTGGTCTGTTAAGCATGTGACAGGTATTCCACACTCTTCTACTAGACAGGCAATAGTGGAAAGAGCAAACGGTACCCTTAAGCAGTATATTGAAAAACATCAAGATTTGACAGATCCACAAGCATGTTTGGCTAAGGTTTTGTATGTGATTAACCATTTATGCATTTTTGGGGAAGATGATACCCCCCACTGCAATGAAACATCATCCGAGGTCAGGTCAGGAAAATACTAAGGAAACAGAGGTCTGGGTTAAGTATAAGAACCCGAGTACAGGATTATGGGAAAAACCTGCAAAAGTATTATATTGGGGTCGGGGGTATCTTTGTGTTTCCTCACCTACAGGGCCTTTGTGGGTGCCTGCTAAGTGGACTAAACCTGTTTTTGATGCAGCCTCTGGTGGATCGCCTTACGGAGGAGGACAGGGAGCGACTGGGGAAGAAACTGCTTCTAGTCCTACAACCACTACTGTTACAATTGAAGGGGTACTCGGAAGCGGTGGACAGAGCACTGACACATCACTACCGGACGGCACAGGAGTTGATTGGTTTTATTGACTCATTATCAACTTTTCACTTAACAGATCCAGCGAAACTACATTGCCTTGACTGTCACAATCCACATTGTGCTGCCTGGATAGCTCTATGTTGTGGGGGTTGTAAAAGAACTTTTTGGATAGAACAGTCATTATTACGGGATTTGTGGTGTCATACTTGTGAACACGAGCATGCGTGGGGAAAAAGCTGGCAAGATGAATTAAGGAGACAAACGGGGCAAAACGCATATATAGCTTTAAATCTTTATGAGTCTCCTGAACAGAAGGTTCTTGCTTATTATCGATGGGAAATACAATGTATTGTAAATAGAGTTAAGGTTCAATGTAAATCACGTATAGTTTCTATAAGGTGTAGGAAATTAGTGCCTTTAACACAGCATTCAGTTGTAGGACCCTTCCAAGGGGATCCTGATAGAGCATTAGATTGCTGCATTGATAAGTTGCAAAAGTTAAGTTTGCAAGTGGCAGGACCAGTGAAATTAGGAGCAGCAAGATTGAAGACAGATAAGAAAAAGAAGGCAAAAAAGGGAACGGTCTCATTTGAATAGGGGTATCAGTGATTGCTAATTAATTTTCTATGATTAGAACACTTTTACAGTTGTGGGACCCTCGGGAGGATATAGTTGTTGAGGAGGATAACGAACAAGAACTACGATTACAAAATAAGATACGCCTTGTGTTAAAGAAAGACCTTGAGCTGTTAGCCTCATATAGTAAAAAGGCTGAAGAGGCTTTGCGATCACCACCATTGAATTGGTTGCTTTGGGTTGAAGAACCAGAATTTTATACTGGTCCTTACTTACATTCGCTTCCTTGTTATGTTTGCAAAAAGGATAAAGATAAATGCTATGCATGGGTAGCTTTGCATTGTGCAGATTGTAATCAGGTTTATTGGTATCCACAGAGGTCATTGGGATATTTATGGTGTACATCTTGTTTTGGAAAGTGGATTCGAAATCATATCTGGGTTAGAGCTCATGAACAAAGTACTGGCCTGCCAGGACGGACAGGATTACAGCTCTTTGAGAGTGCAGAACAAGTGATTAGAGCATATCTTAGGTGGAAGTTACAGGAAAACCTTAGAATATTTGAAATTAATAAAGCCTCACGCATCATAGCAGCTCGCTGTAAAGCTGATTTGCCTTCAAACTTACCTCATGCTATACCTGTGAGCAAGGATGCTGATTTAGAATTAGATCAGTATATTCAAAAATTGACACAGCCTTACAATAGACAATCTAGCAAACCAGGGAAAAGACAGCGAAGAAAGGAAAAACAACATAAGCAGAAGGAAGAAAAGGAGAAGAAAGCAGGCAGAAAGAAAAATGAGGTTTGTTTTTGTTATACTGCTCAATGCTGTAGCAAGTGAAGCAGTAGGAGTAGCACACTTTAGTCAACCAAGGGAAAATTTATGGGTAACACTTGCTAATCAAACTAACCAATCATCACTTTGTCTTAGTCTTGGAGGAGTCACTAACCCATTTCGAACATGCCTGGTGGGACTTCCGGTGTGGTCTCCTGGAGAATTTTGCAGTTTGATAAACAATCAAACCTTATGCATGTCTAACATGCCAAACATCACATTGCCGGTGCAACAAGGGTATACTGCAGGTCAGAGTGATGGCTATCGTCAATGCTTAATAATCCAATCACTTAACACCTCTTTGCATTCTCCTCCTGAAGAATTGGATCTTTTTGGAAGTACAAATGCCAGCATATCTAACACTACAGCTGGTGGATGGTTTAGCTTCAAACTTTTGGGTGCTCAGAATTTAAACCAACCTAAAGAAACATGGGCCACCCTAGATTCATCCCTGAATGTGAGTGAATTCTCTCCACAGCATTACAGTCAATGTAACGACACAAATATCACAGCACCAATGAAATTACCCACAGGAATATTTTTGATTTGTGGAGACAGGGCATGGAATGGTATACCAGCTAAACCACAGGGTGGACCCTGTTTTTTGGGAAAATTGTCACTGTTTCATCCTAATGTGTCCTTGCTAATGCAGCTGAGTCAAAATTCAAACAGGAGAAAACGTAGCATACATGACTTAGACTGCAGCAAGATAGGAGATCCACGGTTTTGGGGCACATTCAAACAGGTGGTGGTTTCAACTATCTTACCAGGAGGATCTGCCAATAAAGCCATGAATTTAGCAAAACAATTAGGATGCTGGGCAAGGAGTGAGCTGAACAAGACATCACAAATTCTAGACATGTTAACTGCAGATGTGCAAAGTGTTAACCATGCTGTTTTGCAAAATAGAGCTGCTGTAGATTTTTTGCTCTTAGCACAAGGGCATGGATGTGAAGAGTTTGAGGGAATGTGTTGCATGAATCTGCCTGATCATTCGGTGTCCATTCACACTAAGATAAAAGAATTACAACAGGGACTTCACAAACTTAAGGAAGAAGATGGTTTAGGAATTGACAAATGGCTTAAAGGCTTAGGACTCGGACCGTGGCTGAGGAACCTTGTGATCTATGCTATAGGACTTCTGGGTGTAATCTTACTGTTTTTGCTCATTCTGCCTTGTATCTTTAACTGTATTCAAAACATGGTCAGCTGTACAATAGCAAAAACATGGCAAACTAATCTCCTTGCACAAGAAGAAAATGGGGGAAATGTGGAGAGTATTATTAATAATTGGTTAGCTGAGAAAGGCCACACTGATATAATGCCACTGGTTAAGCTGAAGGAGAAAAGTCAGCAGTCAGCAAGCTGAAAGGAAGAGTCAGCAGCAACCTTGCTGCAACATGAGGATAGGGAGTTGAGATTAGTCCTGAATATATCCTAAGAATATGTAGAAAGTATCAAAAGTAGAACCATAGGAATGTAGAAGTAGGCGTAGGTGCTGATATGTAAGCTGACCAATCCTGAGCTCAACTTTTGCAATATGTATGAAGCTCATTATTAACTGTATTTAACCCGCCGTACTGATCAATAAAATTGAGCCTGTGATGATCAAACTGATGTCCTGGTTCCCTTCTGTCGACAGTCAGCTTTTGCATTAGGATTGAGATTTTCACTCATTTTGTGTGAAGGGACTAGAACTATACCAGGGAGCTGATTTGCGAACTCAAGTTACACAATCATACAGACTTTTGTTCCACTCTGTCTCCCTAGATAGCTGAAGAAACCAAATCTGTCTGGAAGGCACTGTCTTAATTGCTTCAGATTGTCCCTTCCTTTCCAGACAGTCTAGACACACACACTTACACGCACACACAAATGTTTTCTCTGTGAGGGGACCAGAAACCTAGAACAGGGAAAAAGCCACTCAGCCTTCGCTGGGCCGCCCCTTGCTCCCTGTGTAGGTGAAGGGACAATATCTGTCTAAAAGGCACTGCTTAATTAATTCAAGTCTGCCCCTTCCCTTTTAGACAGTCCAGGTACACAAAATACAGCAGTAAAAACAGTAACAAGTTCAAATTCAGCTCAAAAGACAACAGTAACAGGTTCAGATTCAATTCAAATACAACAACAACAACAACAACAACAGTATCAATATCAGTATCAATATCAGTAACAGCATCAATATCAGGATCAGGAGAAGTATCAGTGTCAGTGTCCGTGCCGGTAAAATCAGTAACAGAAGTGACAGTAACGATTTTCCCTGCTTTTGCACCGAAAAATCTTCTGTGTCAATTCCAGAGCCTGTGTGCTCAATCGAGCGTGAGGTTTGGCTTTGGCATGTGTAGTCTGCAAGAGGTTACAAACTACACAAAACCTGCAAAATCTCACTGGCTGCTGGAATCCTTGTCTGTGATGCCAACTATGTGAAGGTCCGCCCGAAATAAATGGGTGACGAATGATTTTTGGGTGCAAAAATAACCAAAAAGAGGCACAGGGGTTTTGCAGTAACAAATCAACAAGGTGCAATTTATTGATTACAACCATAGCTAAATATGCGTTTGGTTAAGGGATCCGGGGAAGAGAAGGGTAAGACAAGGAAAAAGGGAGGAAAGGAGGTCAGGGAATGGGGTATAGCTACCAAAACTTCGGGGTCCCGCCGCCGAAACTCGCTGGTACACGTCTTGGGGAGATCTCAAAGGACAGTCGGGCCGAACCCCAATATATATACTGTTCTTGGTTGGGGGAAGGTGGCTGAAATTAGGTTTCCATGGAGGGGAGAAGTCCATTGTTTTCATGGCCGAATGCTCACAGGTACGTTAGGTTTTTCCCCCTCCCCGAGTTGGGAGGGAGTACAGTCCCAGTCTCTGGAAGGAGGTTGCCAGGGGGGGTGCCATGGGGGTGCCATGGGGGTGTCAATAGGGTGCCAGAGGGGTTCTTGATTCCTTGACGAGGGGATTCGCATCTCTGTTGGTCCGTCACGGTGGTTGAAGACAGGCAAGAGGGGTCTTCTCATGGAGCGGAGGGGAACCACCCCAGAGCTCAGTCCAGCCAGGTCAGGAGTTTGGAAGAAAGTCCAGTTCAATTGTCCAGAAAAGGGCAGCATGCCCCTTCGAGTACAGCATGGCGTGTTCTGCAAACATCACTTGTGAACATACTAGATAAGCAGGAGACTTTCTTTCCCAACCGGCTCAGCAGTTTTAACCCTTTGGTAGTCTTTTCTCATGACAATTGTGAGGCAAAAATGAAGGATTTTCGGATGGACTTCTACACAGGGCCACCGGCACCCAGGCCTTTGTGCCCTGGGCTCGGGCAGCGCCTCTGGAGGCCCCACAGGAGGAACTTTCCTGGCAGGGGCTGCACTTTGCTTCTCCCTCGGCCTCCCTGGCAAGGCTGGCAGGGGCTGCAGGTTGATGCCATTTGTCCTTGCTGCCCCTCACATCCCCCTGACCGAACAAGAGCCCCGAGGCAGCCGTGAGGGACAGGCCCTGCTGGCCCAGGCTGGGCTCAGGGCTTGGCCTTTCTGCTTCCTGCAGCCAGGCCAGGCCTTGCTCAGCATTGCAGTTCCCTGCTCAGAGCCTTGGGCTCCCTGCAATCCTGCCCTCAAGGATCTGCTCTCACCAGGCCCTGGGCAGCCTTGGGCACTCCCTGCCCTCTCTGGGGCCCAGCCATGCTCCAAGGCACTTGGAGTTTTGCTGCTGACTCCTTGAGCAGCTTCTTCATCTTTCTCTGCGTGCCTGAGGCTCCTGGAGCCAGCTCCAAATCCAGCGTGGGGCTGATTAAAATACAGAAAGCCCTCAGGAGCTCTTTGTCTCCCCTCCATTGTCTTTGAGTCTCCAGGGCTTGTGCAGTGACTGGAGTCAGTTTGGAGTTGTCTTCAGGAGGAAGATGTCAAAATGCACCTCATGATTTTTGTTTTTTTAATCACATCAGTATCTTTTTATATTATAGTTATGAGAAGAGGGGATAGAAGCATTCCCCAAGTGATCTGGATGCTGAATGTCTCCTTAGGAGGTCTGGGCATGGATAAGAATGAGCCCCTTGCAGGCTGAGCCTGTTTGGTCAAGCTGCTCCTCACCCCCAGCCTCACCATGTCTGACAACGCCCACCTGGGACTGACATCTCCAAAAAAAAGAAAAGTTTTAGCATTTTTCCTTATAAATAAAATTTATTAATAACAAAATAATAATTGTATTATTTGAATTTAGGATAGTCTAATACAATGTTTTTATTACCTAATTTGTATAGTTATATTAAAATTGGATACATTTGTAGCAACCAAGAAAATTATTCATCATTGGTTCTAAGTAACACAATTCCTTCATGAATTAATTAAATAATTTCTATTGGCTATTTATTTCTTTCTCTTTATGTAATTAGTTATATTTATAGTCTTTTTGTCATCATTTTTATCATCTTTTTCTCAGACAGGGTTGGGGGGGTCTGCACTTCGGGGTCCCTGGAGACATTTCTGGGGCACATTTGGGGCAGTTTTGGGTCTGGGGAGGGAATTCAGAGAGAACTTGAGGGTCTGGAGGACAACTGGGGGAGCCGGGTGGGCACTTGGAGGGGCACTCAGGGATTCTGAGGGAAAGTTTGGGGTCCATGGTAGCACTTGGGAGGCCAGGGGGGCCCTTGGAGGTCAGGGAGGGGAATTTGGGGCCCTTCGGGGTCCGGGCGGGCACTTGGAGGGACTCCAACGGGGCTCTCTGGGGCGCGGGGGGTGATGGGAGTTGTAGGCACGGGTATCATACGGTTTAACAGGGCCGCGGAGCATCACGGGAGTTCTGGGTGCAGCTGCAATGGCTCTCGGTGGGGCGCGGGGCATGACGGGAGCTGTAGTCTCGGAAGTGGTTGGAACGAAATGTTTCGGAGTCCGGGACGGCTCTTGGGGGACACCTTTGCGTCCGAGCCACGACTTGGGATTGTCTGGGGGAACCTAAACGGCACGGGAGCCCTTGGGAGGAGCTCAGAGAGCTCCAACCGGGCTCTTTAGGCCGCGGGTCACGGCCGGAGTTTTAGGCGCGGGACTGTGTTCTGAGGGGCTCTGGGGCCACGGGGGACGAGAGCAGATGAATTCCCAGCAGTGGCTGTATCGGGCATCTGTGAGGGTGCGAGCACTCAGGGGTTCGGGGGTGCTTATGGGAGTCCCGAATGAGCGCTGAGGCGGCACTGAGGGATCCTGGAGTGTTTGGGGGACACTTACGGGACAGATGGGGACAGATCCCGGAGTTCTGTGTTGCGTGGGGCATGACGGGACTTGTTCTCCCGGCTGCAATGGGGCTCAGTCGGGCCGCGGGGCATGACGGGAGTTGTAGGCAAAAAGAAAATTGCTGCCCGTGTAAGCACCGCCCCCAGGCCCGGATCCCTGGCGCTGATTGGCTGCGGCTGGAGATGGGCGGGAGCTTCGGCAAATGGGATGCAGTGGAGGTGGGAACAGCCAATTCACCCTCCTCCAGTCCTTCCCAGTAAAGCCCAGTTCATCCCCAGTACAGACGAGTGTAAAATCATTGAAGCCCAATTCTTCCCCAGAAGAACCCAGTACAATCCAGTACCCCTCCAATCCCTCCCAGTACAGCCCAGTCTGTCCCAATACACCCAAGTTTTTTCCCAGTCATTCCCAGTTCTTCCCAGTGTCATCCACAGGATGCCCCAGTGTCCCCATTCATCTCTGCAATATCCCCATTGTCCCCAGTTTCTCCCAGTATCCCCCAGTGTCACTCGCAGTATGTCCCAGTGTCTCAGACAGCATTTCCAGTGTTCCCCAGTATGTCCCAGTCCTCCCCAGTGTTTCCAAGGACAGTTTAATTTCTCTCGGTGGCTGTGGCAGCCAAACCCAGCAGTGGGGTCAGTGCAGTGCCCATGGCCACAGGCCCTTGCAGTGGCCCAGTGCAGCTTGGGCTGATGATCCACCCTCACAGCTGGCCCAGGGCAGCTCTGCAGTGCCTTTGGTGGCACCTGGGGCTGGCACACACCTGAGCAGTGTGTCTGTTTGCAGTGGGGAAACTCGGGAGTTTGAGACTGCTTCAAAAAATCCCCAAAAAGTGAAAACCCCTCTTAGGCTGAGTGCAGCCAGCTCTGCAAGCACAGCAGGTCCCAGGGGAGTGAGGACAGACAGGATGGGGCTGGGCAATGTGGAGCAAGGTTGTCCACACTGGGTCAGAGCTCCAGGCACAGCTTCTGTGAGCAGGCCCGCGCTCCTCAGGAGAGACCCTGGGTCAATATGAATCACAGAATGGTGCAATCACCTCTGATGTCATCACTGCCTCCAGTGCTCTGCTCTAACTAGAACCTGGGGACACTTTCTCAGTCCTGTCCCTCAGTGGGGCCCATTAAAACTTTAAGAAAATTTGGAGTATAAATTTAAATTTGAGTTCTTGAGAAGTTTTTTGAAGACAGTCTCAGAGACTGAGTCTGATGTAAACAACACCAAAGCCCTGAGAGGGTCATTAAAATTTTCCTTGTCCAATTATGGAGAAAGATTTCAAGGACCTTGTAGGAAATACACATTCCTATTTTAAAGGATGTATTATATTTTATTTTATTTCTCTTTAGAGCAGAGTTGGTTGCATAATTCTGTGATTGATATTGACCTAGGATCTCTCCTCAGCAGCTCTGGCCTGCTCACAGGAGCTGTGCTGGGAGCTGTGACCCAGTGTGGACAACCTTGCTCCACATTGCCCAGCCCCATCCTGTCTGTCCTCACTCCCCTGGGCCCTGCTGTGCTTGCAGAGCTGGCTGCACTCAGCCTAAGAGGGGTTTTCACTTTCTGGGAGCTTTTTGAAGCAATCTGAACTCCTGAGTTTCCCCACTGCAAACAGACACACTGCTCAGGTGTGTGCCAGCCCCAGGTGCCACCAAAGACACTGCAGAGCTGCCCTGGGCCAGCTGTGAGGGTGGATCATCAGCCCAAGCTGCACTGGGCCACTGCAAGGGGCTGTGGCCATGGGCACTGCACTGACCCCACTGCTGGGTTTGGCTGCCACGGCCACCGAGAGAAATTAAACTGTCCTTGGAAACACTGGGGAGGACTGGGACATACTGGGGAACACTGGGAACGCTGTGGGAGACACTGGGACATACTGGGAGTGACACTGGGGGATACTGGGAGAAACTGGGGACACTGGGGATATTGCAGGGAAGACTGGGGGACACTGGGGCATCCTCTGGATGACATTGGGAGGAACTGGTGTGGTAGATAGGGAAGAGGCGCTGCAGAAGATTGCCGCGATGTCACGGAAAGCCAGGACCCTCTGTTCCCCATAGATAAGACCCTCAGGTACTCATAGATAAGAAATTAACATAGGAATGTGGCCCCACTAACAATAGGAATGTTGCTCCACTGAAGCCAGTAACTTTCCACTCCTTACTCAGTACTTTTCCATTCCCTACTAACCATAGGTAAGAAGGACAAACCCCTTTTTGACGTAGAGACCCCCAAGACTATAAGACCCCAGAAGAAGAAGTAATAAACGCCTTTTGACCGTCCACCACATTGGTGTCTGCGTATGTCATTGGCCCGAATGGCCCTGGAGAGTGGGCTGTCGAGCTGTACCTCAGAACCACGTCGCCAGCCTTGGTATAGAAGACAACATTCTGGTGCCAACACCCAGGAAAGCGGCTTGCGCCCGGGGAACGGGGATACTCCTGGAAAGAGGACGGCGGCTGCAGCAGCGGGACTGACCGCAGCGGGGGGGGACTCCCCCCGGACCAGCTTGGACCATGGAATCCACAGCGAAGGTCGTAAGTCAGGCTCATGAGCAATGGGGAATTAAAGGTGAGCTCAGGAACTCTAATCTTGCTTTTGCTAGGCTCCTATAGCTGGGGACGATCGAACGTCCGGTAAATATATTATATTGGGAAGCGCGGGAGAAGTGCACTGCCGCCTCAGCAGAGGACTCTAAGTCCGCAGGCAGTGGTAAAAACCTCAAAGCGTGGGGGAAAGTAGAAGAGGCCCTACGCAAGACGTTAGAAGAACGAGAGACGCGGAAAGCCGCGCGTACACTTTTATTAGCTACACCAAAGCCGGGGGTGGGGGCCGCGACACAGACCGCCTCTGAGAGCGATCGGATTGAAGGCGGGAATATGCGGGGGCCGGGCACGTTCCATCCTTTCCCGAGCCCGAGCCCAGACCCCCCGGAGCCCCCAGGAGACCCCCCGGAACACCCAGGGGACCCCCTGACCTTCCCGCGGAGCCCGCCGGGTCCTAGCCCCCCCGCAGAACCGTCCGAAAAAGCCGCGGTTTCTCTCTCCGTCTCTTCCCCTCCGGCCGCCGGTCCGGCGCAAGAAGCAGAGCAGCGCGCACGATGCTTCTGGCAGGGACTCGCGGAGGAGGCACGGAACGAGGCCAGATTGTCGGACCCCGCCGGGATCGGTAAAAACTCGCCCCCACCATGTGCGTTTAAAAATGGCGCCGAACCACATGGCGAGGGCAGAAGGGAGGAGGCGGGGGGCGGAAACGCAGTCAGCCTGCTTAACAACGCATGCGCGGGCGAGCAGGGAGACGGGGCGGCCCCCGCGGAGGAGCGTAAAACCAATCAGAGCGCTCTATTCAAATTAGGTCCTTATGGGGCAAGGACCTCCCCCGGCAGGAGGCGGGGGGAGCCCAGGGGGAGGGAACGGCACCACCCCCAAAGGGAGGAGCGAGGTCAAAGCCGAACAAAACGGCACGGAGCGCCGGAAGTGTACCGGCAGTCGGCTTCCACCTCAGAGTCAAGTAACAGCTGCTCAGACAGCTCGGAAGAGCCGACCGAGTCCGGATGGGACTCGGAAACCGAGAGAGCAGAATTAATGCGGTTTTGAGAGAAACCGAATAAAGCTTTAAACAATATCGGGAAACAATCGCAACACAAACTCACAAAATGGGGAAAAATAAAAGCAGCCTGTGGGGACCGGGCACCGGCAGCCTCCATGCACGCTTTCCCCAGGGGGGTTGCCGGAGCGCGGGGGAACCAACAAAGGGCATATACCCCAGTTAACCCAAAAGAAGCCAAAGCGATTTCAGAAATAGGGATCAACTCAGCTGTAGTACCCACTCTTGAGGAGGACCTTTCTAGCAATAACGATCTGCTCACCTTTGATATTACGCAAATAAGCCGCATGCTTTTTGATGGGGCGGAGTGGACTGTATTTAAGCAGGAATGGCAGGACGACAACGTTAGCCCAGGCTTCCGGGGAAGGGCAGCAACTCAGCGAGCTGTCCCCAGCCGGCACAGCTTTCTCTGGCAGCATCCTCACTCCAAGCATCCCGGCCCTGGGGAAATGGGACGTCCTTTCAATGCTCGGATTTCGGATTACAAATTTATCGTGAAGACCACTGCCGTACACCCTCCACTGCCAATCAAATTGACTTGGAAATCATCAGACCCTGTATGGGTTGAGCAGGGGCCCCTGACAGAGCCTCGAGTGGCAGCCTTGCTAGAACTGGTCGACCGCGAACTGCAAAAGGGTCACATAGAACCCTCCACCAGCCCATGGAACATCCCTGTATTCGTGATCCCCAAAAAGTCCGGAGAAGGCTATCGTCTTGTCCACGACCTGAGAGAGGTGAACAAGACGATCCGACCCCTGGGTCCGGTCCAGACACTGCTACCCGCGAACTCAGCCATCCCCACAGGGCAGCCGTGCGCAGTACGGGACATCAAGGACTGTTTCTTTTCAATACCCCTGCACCCTGAGGACAGAGAACGATTCGCCTTTTCTGTGGCATTTCGGAACGGCGAGCGGCCCAACCTTCGCTTCCAATGGAGAGTGCTTCCACAAGGCCTGGTCGACAGCCCGACCATATGCCAAATCACTGTGGACAAAGCACTGATGCCGGTCCAACACTCCAATCCCACCGCAACCATCATCCAGTATATGGACGACATCCTGGTTGCAGCACCATCGACAAGCCAAGTAGATGACCTGGTGACCCCAATCACAGAGACCCTTCAGGCCAACGGCTTCGAGATCGCGAGCGCAAAGATCAAGAGAGGACCCTGCGTGACCTTCCTGGGAGTAGGAATCACAAGCTCCTATGTGACACCCCCCGAGATGAAGATCAACCAAGAAGTCGAGACGCTCCACGACGTGCAACGCCTGGTGGGATTGCTGCAGTGGCTTCGCAACATCATCCTGATTCCCTCTGAGGTCATGGACCCTTTGTACGACCTCCTGAAAGGGAAGAACCCCTGGGATCCCAAGGAGCTGACGCCGCAGGCAACGAGCTCCCTCGACTTCATCGAAAACCAGATGTCCACAGGCACGCTTGCCAGGTGGAACCCAGCCACGCCACTGGACCTGTACGTCCAATTTACACCAAAGGGGGGAGTGGGAGCACTGGCCCAAGGACCTTCTGAAAAGGCCCGACCGATCCAATGGGTGGTCCTCGGAAGACCCGCTCGTGCATTTTCCCCGGGAATCGAATGCATCGCCAGCCTCATTATGAAAGGCAGGAAACTTGCCTAGAAACACCTAGGAACAGAGCCGACAAGCATCCACCTTCCTTTTCGCAAGCAGCCGACCTCGGAGTCAGCCACAATATCGGAGTACCTGGGCCTTGCTCTTTCCGGCTTCGGAGGAGAAAACTCCTACTCCTCCAAGCCACCCTGGACCAAGCTGCTGACCGTAGTCAACATGGACATGCCACCGAAGGTCAAGGACAGACCACAGCCAGGACCAACGGTCTTCACAGACGCTTCCTCCATGACTTCGACCGCAGCAGCAGTGTGGCAGGCAGGAGAGCAATGGCACTGCGTCAAAGTGTGTGACCCCACACTGTCAGTGCAACAACTGGAGGCAGCAGCAGTGGTTTTGGCGTGTGGACTCTTCCAAGAAGAGCCCCTCAACATCGTAACGGACTCTATATTTGTGGCAAGGCTCTGCCTAGCCATGGCAGGACCAGGTGTGTCGACATCAGCAGCAGCCCTAATGCTGGAAGAAGCGCTTTCCTCGCGACAGGGCACCGTGTCAGTCATCCACATCAACAGCCATGACCCAGTCAAAGGCTACTTCCAGACCGGCAACGACAAAGCAGACGCCGCAGCAAAAGGCGTTTGGACCTTGCAAAGAGCTCGTCAACTGCACGAGTCGCTCCACATCGGAGTCAAAGCACTGGCAAAGAGGTGTGGAATCCCGACGGCGGACGCAAAACACGTGGTAGCCACCTGCCCTCACTGTCAGAAGTCACCCCTTTGGACCTACGGAGTCAACTCGAGAGGTCTCAAGCCCTCAGAAATCTGGCAGTCAGACTTCACCTTGTGTCAACTGCTGAAGCCCCGAGCATGGCTTGCAGTGACAGTAGACACATATAGCGGAATGATCATAGCCACACAGCACCCCAAAACTAACTCCAAAAACACAATTCAGCATTGGCTGACAGCCATGGCTTGGCTTGGTATTCCCAAGCAGATCAAAACGGACAAGAGGTCCAATTTCACCTCCAGACAAATACAGGAATTCACTGCGAAATGGGGCATCACGTTAGTGCAAGGCATCCCACACAACAGTACCAGGCAGGCCATAGTTGAGAGAGCAAACCAGACCCTGAAAACCAAGATAGAAGTATTGGCAAAAGCAGAGGGCTTTGCCAATGCCATTCCCCCAGGAGATCAGGCACGTGTGCTGGCAACCGCTTTGCTGGCACTGAATCAATTCCCTAGGGGAGACGAAACAAACTATCCCGTCCAAAAACACTGGGCCACTCAAACACTAGAAGAGGGCCCACAGGTGGTAATCAGAAACGAGCTAGGCGAATGGGAGCGGGGCTGGAGGCTGATGCTCACAGGGAGAGGGTACGCGGCTGTCAAAAAGGACGGCAAAATCAGGTGGTGTCCACTTAAGTCGATTAAACCGGACCTTCATAGCGAGCAGAATGAGACTGACGAGAATTGCGAGTCTTTGTTTACAGGACCTGCTCGTGGGACGTCCTCGTGACGCGTACATCCTGGTTCCAGACGAAAGCGACAGACCACCAAGCCGTCAGGCAGTGCCCGAGAGACCCGCACGGGTGAGACCCAACCATCAAGGGTGTTTCTGTGTGATTTTGCTGCTGGGGTTTGTCACCAGAGGGCAAGCCAGCCCAGACCACTACACCCATCAGCCCTTCAGGTGGGTCATGCGACACCTTAGTATTGGCAAAGCACTCAGAGAAATCACCACACCCAACACTCCATCCTTCGTGCTCCACATCACCGACCTGTTTCCAGGACAGCCAAGGGTAAACCCCTATTCCCTACACGTCAAACACTCATACCTATCCTACTGGTGCCCAGCTTCAAACCCTGGGAAAAGCTACTGTGTCGACAGAAGGGAACCAGGACATCAGTTTGATCATCACAGGCTCAATTTTATTGATCAGTACGGCGGGTTAAATACAGTTAATAATGAGCTTCATACATATTGCAAAAGTTGAGCTCAGGATTTGTAGGTGCTGATATGTAAGTCAGCTTACATATCAGCACCTACGCCTACTTCTACATTCCTATGGTTCTACTTTTGATACTTTCTACATATTCTTAGGATATATTCAGGACTAATCTCAACTCCCTTTCCTCATTTTGCAGCAAGGTCGCTGCTGACTCTTCCTTTCAGCTTGCTGACTGCTGACTTTTCTCCTTCAGCTTAACCAGTGGCATTATGTCAGCATGGCCTTTCTCAGCTAACCAATTATTAATAATACTCTCCACATTTCCCCCGTTTTCTTCTTGTGCAAGGAGATTAGTTTGCCATGTTTTTGCTATTGTACGGCTGACCATGTTTTGAATACAGTTAAAGATACAAGGCAGAATAAGCAAAAACAGTAAAATTACACCCAGCAGTCCTATAGCATAGATCACAAGGTTCCTCAGCCATGGTCCAAGTCCTAAGCCTTTAAGCCATTCGTCAATTCCTAAACCATCTTCTTCCTTGAGTTTGTGAAGTCCCTGTTGCAATTCTTTTATCTTAGTGTGAACGGACACTGAATGATCAGACAGATTCATGCAACACATTCCCTCAAACTCTTCACATCCATGCCCTTGTGCTAAGAGCAAAAAATCTACAGCAGCTCTATTTTGCAAAACAGCATGGTTAACACTTTGCACATCTGCAGTTAACACGTCTAGAATTTGTGATGTCTTGTTCAGCTCATGCCTTGCCCAGCATCCTAATTGTTTTGCTAAATTCATGGCTTTATTGGCAGATCCTCCTGGTAAGATAGTTGAAACCACCACCTGTTTGAATGTGCCCCAAAACCGTGGATCTCCTATCTTGCTGCAGTCTAAGTCATGTATGCTACGTTTTCTCCTGTTTGAATTTTGACTCAGCTGCATTAGCAAGGACACATTAGGATGAAACAGTGACAATTTTCCCAAAAAACAGGGTCCACCCTGTGGTTTAGCTGGTATACCATTCCATGCCCTGTCTCCACAAATCAAAAATATTCCTGTGGGTAATTTCATTGGTGCTGTGATATTTGTGTCGTTACATTGACTGTAATGCTGTGGAGAGAATTCACTCACATTCAGGGATGAATCTAGGGTGGCCCATGTTTCTTTAGGTTGGTTTAAATTCTGAGCACCCGAAAGTTTGAAGCTAAACCATCCACCAGCTGTAGTGTTAGATATGCTGGCATTTGTACTTCCAAAAACATCCAATTCTTCAGGAGGAGAATGCAAAGAGGTGTTAAGTGATTGGATTAGTAAGCATTGACGATAGCCATCACTCTGACCTGCAGTATACCCTTGTTGCACCGGCAATGTGATGTTTGACATGTTAGACATACATAAGGTTTGATTGTTTATCAAACTGCAAAATTCTCCAAGAGACCACACCGGAAGTCCCACCAGGCATGTTCGTAATGGATTAGTGACTCCTCCAAGACTAAGGCAAAGTGATGATTGGTTAGTTTGATTAGCAAGTGTTACCCATAAACTTTTCCTTGGTTGACTAAAGTGTGTTACTCCTACTGCTTCACTTGCTACAGCATTGAGCAGTATAACAAAAACAAACCTCATTTAACTCCTTTTTTAAATCTATCCCTTTTATCCCACGCCGCTCTAAATAGGCGGTAAATAAATCATATGCCGCTTGCCTATCCATATGTATTAATCAGCGCGAGCTGTTGCAGCTCTCCAGGCTCCGGCGGACACGTATTGGCTTAAGTCACAGTTGTGAACCTTAAGGGTGCTTCAAATTCTGGCACCGTCCCTGCTGCCGGGACCCAAACCCAACTTCTTCGATCGTGGCGTAATCCCTTTTTCTTTTAATCCGAGAAAAAGGGCAGAGATTCGGTTATGCCCGCATTCTCCACCATTTGTCGGCGGAAGGGAACCAGGACATCAGTTTGATCATCACAGGCTCAATTTTATTGGTCAGTACGGCGGGTTAAATACAGTTAATAATGAGCTTCATACATATTGCAAAAGTTGAGCTCAGGATTGGTCAGCTTACATATCAGCACCTACGCCTACTTCTACATTCCTATGGTTCTACTTTTGATACTTTCTACATATTCTTAGGATATATTCAGGACTAATCTCAACTCCCTATCCTTATGTTGCAGCAAGGTCGCTGCTGACTCTTCCTTTCAGCTTGCTGACTGCTGACTTTTCTCCTTCAGCTTAACCAGTGGCATTATATCAGTGTGGCCTTTTTCAGCTAACCAATTATTAATAATACTCTCCACACTGACTTTTACACATTGCTTGCTAAATACCATGCCAAACCGTCATCTGGCGGAGAAACTTGGGCAGAGAACAATTGGTGGATCTGTGATTGGCTTCATGTCATTGTTTCTAATTAATGGCCAATCACAGTCCAGCTGTGTGTCTCTCTGGTCAGACACAGGATTTTGTTTTCATTCCATTCTTTCGCCTTTGTTTGCAAGCCTTCTGATGAAATCCTTTCTTCTATTCTTTTTGTATAGTTTTAATATAATACCTATCATAAAATAATAAATTAGTCTTCTGAAACATGGAGTCAGATCCTTTTCTCTTCCCTCTTCTGGGACCTCGGTGAACACCACTACTGACCATGAAATTATTAATTTTTTTAATATTCTCTGAAAGAACGAGGGGCATGCACTAAACACCTACGACTGGCTGGATGGCCAGTTGAGTGGCGGTGAATGTTACACCAGAGAGTGGTGGTGAATGCTGCTGCATACAGCTGGCAGCCAGTCACCTGTGGTGTCCCTCAGGGGTGTCTGCTGGAGCCAGTTCTGTTCAATATTGATACTGACAACATGGATGAGAGTGTTGAGACTTTCAGTAGTAAATCTGCAGACAAAACTAAGCTGGGAGCGTGTGTCCATCTGCTGGAAGGTAGGAGGCCTCTGCAGAGAGACCGGGAACAGTTGGATGGATGGGCAGAGTCCAATAAGATGAAGTTTAATAAGTCCAAGTGCCGGGTCCTGCACTTTCGTCACAACAATCCTTGCAGTGCTACAGGCTGGGGACAGAGTGGCTGGACAGCGGCCAGGCAGAAAGGGATCTGGGGCACTGATGGACAGCAGGCTGGACATGAGGCAGCAGTGTGCCCAGGTGGGCAAGAAGGCCCATGGCTGCTGGCCTGGATCAGGAATGGTGTGGCCAGCAGGAGCAGGGCAGTGATTCTTCCTCTGCACTCGGCACTGGTGAGGCCACACCTCGAGTGCTGTGTCCAGTTCTGGGCCCCCAATTTAGGAAGGCCATGGAGGGGCTGGTGCGTGTCCAGAGAAGGGCAACAAGGCTGGGGAGGGGTCTGGAACACAAGTCCTGGTAGGAGCAGCTGAGGGAGCTGGGGTTGTTTATCCTGGAGAAGAGGAGGCCCAGGGAGACAAGGCAATATCAGGGCACAGGTTAGACTTGATGATTTCCAAGGTCTTTTCCAACCTGGCTCATTCCGTGACTCTCTGGAACCACCCGTGGAGCAGTTGCAGGAGGAGCCCTGGGCCTCCTCTTCAGAAGCTCCAGCAGCCCAGGTCCCTCAGCTTCTCCTGCCAGCCCCAAAGCCCATCCTGTCAGTCCTGCAGAGCCTCTGCAGCCCCTCCTCACTGCCCAGAACAGGGAGCCCCAGAGCCAGACACAGCAGCCCAGATGTGCCCCCCTGGCCTGGGGTGCCTCTGGCAAGGGAGCAGCACCAGGCACTGCAGGAGCCTGCAGACAATTCCTGCAGCACTTGTAGGATGATCCTGCTGCCCAAGGGATGTTCCCATGGTGCCAAGTAAGGAACTGCAATGGGGAGTGAGGGCAAGAGTGGACAGGGCTAACAGGGATGGGCTGTTTTCAGGGGAGGGGACGAGGATGGGCAATAGGAAGAAATCTGGATCGGGAGAGTGGAAAGAAAGCAAAGGTGAAAGCAAAGGAAATGCTCAGGGCAGTTTGGGGGTGGCTGCCAGGCAGCCCTGGCTCTGAGCAACAGCATCTGCAGTGGGACAGGAAACTCCCAGATGATGGGAACAAACTTTCTGGCTGACTGCAGAGCCCAGGACAAAGCTGAGTGGTTTCCGTGGTTTCCCCCAGCCCTTGCTGGCCCCAGGGGCTGATGGCATTTGGGCTCCCTCAGGTTCATGCCCCACACCAACAGCATGGGGGTGCTCCCCCTGCTCTGTGCAATGCAAACAGGGGCTGCTGAGCCAGTGCTGCCGTGTCTGTGCCTGCAAGGATGGGGCACCTGTGTGAGCTGGGGGAGAGGCCAGGGCTGCAAAGGGGGGATGTTGTTGGCAGCTCCATGAGGACGCTCTGGGACGCTGCCCTAGGCTGTGCAGCGCACTGGGGATGGATCAGCCCCTGCTCTGCTGCTCCTTCGCATTTGCCCCAGGGCCCTTGCAGAGCCCCAGCCATGCTGTTTGCCCCCAGCCTGCCCACGGCCAGCCTGGGGCTGCTCACGGGGCTTTTCTGTGCTGAGCATTGGCCTGGGCATGTTCTTGAGAGAGCCTGGGCAAGGAGCCTGGAGCCCCCAGGCCCTGGGCTGAGGCGTCAGCGCTGCCCCAGCAGTGCCCATGGCCTGTCCCTGCTGCAGCCCCGGCACTGCCACCCCCAGGGCTGTGCCCGGCCCCGAGAGCACTCAGGCCCTGCAGCAACACCAGGCCCACTAGGGCAGCGGGACAGGGCCACGGCAGCAGCACTGGCAACACCAAGTGCTGCTGCTGCTGCTGGGCACAGCTGCTGGGCCAGCCCTGATCTGCCCCAGCTCTGCACACAGACATTGCTGCTGCAGCTCCAGAGAAGGCAACGAAAGGGGCATCTCTGGTGAAAATTCTGCTGAGAGATCCTTTATTTCATTTAAAGCCACTGAGAGCACAGCTGAAGTTGACACAGTCTGGGGGCACAGGGAAGGTGGAGAGAAAGAAAATTAGAAATGGTAGAAACAGTGGCCTTGGTTTAGGGAGAATATTAAAACTTAAAACAGAGGGGGCAAATAACCAAACCAACAAAAACTACCAAATCTCACTTTTATTACAAGAGATATGCAGAAATTGGCAATCAGTTTAATATTTTCATAATTTTCCAGTCATCAGTCTCCACACTGCAGCCTTGAGCTCCTGGTTCCTCAGGCTGTAGATGAGGGGGTTCAGGGCTGGAGGCACCACCGAGTACAGAACTGACAGGGCTAGATCCAGGGATGGGGAGGAGATGGAGGGTGGCTTCAGGTAGGCAAATGTGCCAGTGCTGAGGAACAGGGAGACCACGGCCAGGTGAGGGAGGCAGGTGGAAAAGGCTTTGTGCCGTCCCTGCTCAGAGGGGATCCTCAGCACAGCCCTGAAGATCTGCACATAGGAGAAAACCATGAACACAAAACAGCCAAAAGCTAAAGAGGCAGCAACCAATGAAATCCAAATTTTTCTGAAGGTGGAGTGTGAGCAGGAGAGTTTGAGGATCTGGGGCACCTCACAGAAGAACTGGACCAGGGCATTGCCGTGACACAGGGGCAGGGCAAATGTATTGGCTGTATACAGCAGAGCATCGAGAAAGCCACTGGCCCAGGCAGCTGCTGCCATGTGGGCACAAGCTCTGCTGCCCAGGAGGGTCCCGTAGTGCAGGGGTTTGCAGATGGACACGTAGCGGTCGTAGCACATGATGGTCAGGAGGGAAAGCTCTGCTGAGATGAAGAACAGAAAGAAAAAGAGCTGTGCAGCACATGCTGAGTAGGAGATGTCCCTGGTGTCCCAGAGGAAATTGTGCATGGCTTTGGGGACAGTGGTGCAGATGGAGCCCAGGTCGCTGAGGGCCAGGTTGAGCAGGAAGAAGAACATGGGCCTGTGCAGGTGGTGGCCGCAGGCTACGGCGCTGATGATGAGGCCGTTGCCCAGGAGGGCAGCCAGGGAGATGCCCAGCAAGAGGCAGAAGTGCAGGAGCTGCAGCTGCCGCGTGTCTGCCAATGCCAGCAGGAGGAAGTGCCTGATGGAGCTGCTGTTGGACATTTCCTGTGTCTGCACATTTCAACATACAGAAGGAGGAAAGACAGGACGATGGAGGGGAAATTTCTCACAGAAAAATCAAAACTCTTTGTCGAAGCCTCTTTCTTTCCACTAAGCACCTCCCCCTTGTGTATGTCTAGGATATCTTCCTTCACCATTGTTGCTGGAGCCCTGATTGCTGCTGGCCAATGCTGTTTGAGGATCTGGACCTTGGCCTGCAGGACACCTGGGAGTCAGCCCTGACCCCCAGTCAGTGCAGGGGAACAGTGAGAGCAGGGCCCAGTCCTGGTGTTCAGGCTTGGATAAAGAATCTTCCTGTAAGGCTGCAGAACTGCCTGGCTGAAGGGATGGGGGTAAGAGAAGGCAGAGCGAGGGATTCTGCTGCACCTGGGGAGAACAGAGAGTCCAGGGAGGCAGGAGGGTTGTCTGAGGCTTAGTGCAGACTGAGGGGAGCTGCTCTGTCCCTCTCTCCTGTTCCAGCTGCCCTGCACTTGCACCTTTCTGAAATCCACTCATATGTTACCCTGGACAGCCAGGAGACACTGCTGAGAGCAGAGGGATCCCTGGCACACAAAGTGGCTCCTGCCTTTCCCAGAGTCAGGAGAGTGGGCTCATTGCCAGCCTCCCAGGCTGCCCTGCCCAGAGCTGCCCGGGCACAGGGAGCTGGGACACCCCATTGCTGTGCTCAGCCTGCACAGGAGGAGCCCAAGGGCTGGGCCTGGCCCTGCAGCTGGAACTGCCATTGCAGAGAGCCCCTCAGCAATGCCAGCAGCACCTGGGCAAGGCAAGGAGAGAGAGAGAGCCGGGCCTGAGGAAAAGCCTTTCCCTGGCCAGCCCTGCCCAGCCCCTGCCAGGCAGCAGCAGGGCAGGACAGTGGCCCTCAGGCCCTGGTCAGCAGGGAATGGGCACATGGCTGCAGAGATGCCCTTCATCTCTGGGGCTGCTCTGCCGGCCCAGAAGGGACTGAGGGCCCCGAGCCCCCGGGCTGAAGGCTGTGCTGGCTGCGAGGGGACAGAAGAGCTGTGCTGCTCAGGGCAGTGTCTGCCCTGCAGAGCAGCCCCGGCAGTTGCCACATCTGCCCTGCAGCAGGGCCTCCCTCAGCACTGCCGCCCTACCTGCCTGCCCAGGGCTCTGCTGCTGGAGCTGTCCCAGCCCCAGCTGCTCCTGTGGCCCCGGCTCCTTCCCTGCCAGAGCTGCCCGAGCCCAGCCCAGCCCCTGGGCCAGCCCTGCCCTGCAGCTGCTGGGCCCTGCAGGGATTAAAGAACAGCTTCCCCAGCCTGGGGACCATGCAGAGGTGATGCTGCATGGATCTGGAGGCTGGGCAGGTGCAGGCACTTTCTGAGGTGCCCAGGAATCCTCAGGGTGATGGTTTAAGTGTCTCAGCCCCTGATCTGCCCTGCACAGTTAATTTTCTATTGCCACCAAGCTGAGCCAGGGAAAAGTGGGAGCACAGATTCAGGAAAGCAGAGACCCAAGCAGGAAACTCCTGCCCTGAATGAACTAATTAAAAGTCACCCTGGGCATGACCTGGAGCTCTGAGCAGCCCAGGCTGCAGCCCCAGCTTCACCCCCTGCAGCCGTCCCTGGCAGCAGGAGCCGTCCTGCCCTGTCCCTCTGACACTGCCCAAGGCAGACATTCTCTGCAGCACATCCTCCCCCAAAGCAGAAAGAGCAGCAGAGCATCCTTACAGTCACATCAGTCCTGTCCTGGGTCAGCTTCGGGAGATCCCTCCAGGAGCACAGCGGATGTTGCCCTGCAGCCACACACTCACCATGCCCAGGGCTGTGAAGATCTTTCCCCAAGTGAAGTCTCAGCTCAATATCTTCCCAGTCCTGATTGCCTTCAGCCTGTCTCTACCTGGCTCCTGTCCCCTCAGTGCCTGCAGGCAGAGCCCTCAGCCCTGCTGGGCTGGGAGAGGAGCTGGCCCTGGCAAGAGCTGTTCCTTTAAAGCTCATCAGCACAGAGACAGCACAAGGAGTTTAATGAGCCTCTTGGGGCTTTGCTGGTTTTTACATCAGACTCAGTCCCTGAGAGAGTCTTCAAAAAACTTCTCACGAACTCAAAATTAAATATAAACTCTGAAGTTTCTTGAAGTTTAAATGGGTCCCACTGAGAAAGTGTTCCCAGGTTAGTTAGAGCAGAATACTGGAGGCAGTGATGACAGCTGGGGACAAACAAGGCCAAGGTGTCTCTGGTGCTGAGCAAAGCTGGATGTGTTTGAGGAATGCAAAGGGCCAAGGCCTGAGCCCCAGCCCCTGGCCAGGCAGATCCTGTCCCTCCCTCCTTGCTCAGGGCTCTTGCCGGGATGGGCACTGGCATGTGGGGATGTGCAATGGCAAGGGCAGGAGCATGGGGCGGCCCCTGCCAGGCTGCTGAGCAGGGACAAGGAGGCAATGAGGCCCCAGGCCTGCAAGGGTTACTTGTCTCCTGGTCCTGCTTCAGGCCCAGGCCCAGCAGCCATGGCCAAAGTGCTGCCCAAGTTGGCTCTGGCAGGGCTGTTTTGCAGCTGCTGCACATGCCTGTGCCCAGGCTGTCCTGCTTTGTCCCTGCCCTGTGCCTGTTATACATGGAAGCTTGACTAGGCCAATATTCAAGCTGCAATCAATTCATTTTTTAATATGGTAAATATGAGCAATACAGCACTGGGTAGAATGCGGGAAGTTTTCCCTCTAACTGCACACAAGTAGTTGAGGCTTACAGGTATTTATAGGGGTACTCATCAGCTTTCTCAGCAGTTTCTATTCCAATTTTTACTCATCAGCGGTTTTTATTCCCAAATTTTTTGTTGCAATTCTATACACTATTGTGATTTAGTTTTTCTTGGGATGTATGCCAAAAAGTAGTATCCCCATATGGTGGTGGTCCAGTTTCCAAAAGAAGAAAGTCAGGTCCCATCTAGTGGAGTCCAGCTCCCCAGATGTGGGTCCACCTTTTTATTGCAGAGACTATAAATCTCATAACAATGATGTCCAGCTTCCCTTGGTCAAAAATGTAAATCCTCGACTTTATGTTCATCTTCCTTTCTTGAGCTGCTTTTCTCTTTTTTGTTAAGGTGTGAGATAAGCATGTTTCCTTTATATATATTCCAAAGCTATGATTTCAAGTATACAAGCAATATTCTAAAATTTCACTTCAAAAGGTTTTTATTGCAGAACTCTTTAAGGATTAACTACAAGCAAAGAGCAACATCCTTAACACTTTAATTCAAATGCTCCTCAATCAACCAAGGTTAATTGCAAACAAAGATAGGTTCAAAGGCCTTCTTCCATGCTTTTTTTTTCCTCAGTTATTATTAGAATTCGCAACTGTCCCATTGTTGGTCTCCATATTGCAATCACAAATATACACATTGCCTGTATGTACCTGACACAATACACAGCATTGTATTTCAAAGTCCCCCCTCGCTAGTATAAATTTTCATTTATCTTACTCATTCGTGTCTGGGCTTCAAGTCTGGCCAAAACTTTGGAAGCTTTTCCCTTTTTGTCTTCTGTCTTTAATCTCATTATTTTGGATATCTTAGCTGTTGTCTCAAATTGTCCAGCCTCTCCTGTAGCCAATTCCAGGTCTACCACAGCAATCTGCATGCTTTGAATGACTGAGTGGATTAGTCGGATAAAATATTGAATAAGGCAAGGTAGAAACAATAACCCAGCTAATGAACACAATATCATGAACCCTATTTTCTTCCACCAAGCTCCTCCTCCAAGCATCTGGTCCCACCATGAGGCTTGAAGGATGGAATTCCATTTTTGGACTGGGACATGAGCCAGCCTTTTGACCTCTGCTGCTAAACCTCTGATGATTTCTCCATAATCATTAATCTCAATGCAGCACTCAGACTCATTGAATTTTCCACACATTCCCCTTTCTTTGGCCAGCAAATATTCCAGTGCTATTCTGTTCTGATACACAAAAGCCTGCACCTGAGTGTGCTGCCAGCTTAACAAGTCCAGGGCCTCCGAGGAGTTATTTGAGACTATTTCTACCACTGTCTGTAGTCTAATCAATCGGTTCAATAGGTAAATCAAGGTCATATATTGCCAGCTTCCATCTTGAGCCCAAGTGGCTGGCCCATAATAATCTATTATTCTTTCTGCTAGCCATTCTTCTTCTCCCCGTTTTTGGTCCCCTCCTGCCCTTGGAAACTCAAGTTTCAATTCTCATTTTTCCCTGTTAAGGTTTTCATATAAGGGTGCTCCTAACAGGTTACTCTTGGACTTTGGTAGTACAAAGAAGGAGGGTTGTATAAGCTTTTTGCCCACAAATCCAATATATACAGTTGGGGGCTTTCTATGGTCATTTACAGCCTCAGGTTTTTCCCAGTAATTTCTTAGGGTCTCTAGGGATCGGTAAAGGTTAGCTGCAGGACTTTTATGCCAGCACAACTTTATCTGGTTGTTCCATTTGCAATTTTTCTCCTTAATTAGGCTCCAGTATCCAGCAGGAGGTGTTGGCTGCCAGGTTCTAGTGTTATTGGTTGAATTTACTGCTAAAGTAGATGTGCAGGGAGTATACCCTACCACTTCAGTACATTTTCTCCCCTCTCTGCTGATGCAAACTGTTCCAATTATTTGATGATTTAAAATGCATCCTTCAGGACGTTTCAATCTTTTGGAAATTTGAGTATGGTTCTATTTTAGAAATTGCTCTGGAGCTAGACTCTCACCTCTCCATGGCCATTTTTCAGCTGATTTCTATCCCCCACAAATCCAACAATTGGCTAACTCTAATTCTGTGGCAATTTCTTGCCTTGGATCTACAAAAACGTTCCTATTTGAAATCAGAAAACCCCAATCACTATACTGCTGTTCTAACTGTTTGTATTGTTCACTAAATTTATTTAGCTTTTCTTGTTCTACTCTTTACATTTTTGCTTCTGATTCTTGCTTTTGTAGTTTTTGAGTAATTTGTTTAATTTTACTCTCTGGGTCTCTTCCTTCTCTGTCCTTTGCTAAACAAAAGAATTTGGCGTATCGCAGACAAATTCGTTCATCATCATCTTTGAGAAGGTTGATAAACACAGGCCAATCCTTGGGAGAAACCTTCAGTCCGTGTTTTAAATTTTCTCCAACCCAGTATATTTTGCCACCCATAGTGCACATCTTTAATTGGTTATGGTCATAGCACACTTCACTAACATGGGAATCTGCCATGAACATTGATTCCATTTTTCCCCTGATCCAGACAGTATGATTGCATTTGTCGGACCAATAGGCTCTGATCCTGCAGCTCATGGATTATGTGGAGTTCAGGAGTGAGGCTCTTAAGGCCCATTGCCTGGGATGCAATGATCAATGCAGTGAAAATAATCCTCAGAGGGTCTAACTCTCTACCTCTCTCAAGGCCCCTTGTGTTGCATCCAAGGGCCGAGATGTAGATCTTCTCTGTAGCAGAGTTTATACCTTGGGATTTAGTCACTGATATCTTTTGTTTCATTTTTGCCTTTTGCCTCATGAGCCTTCAGATCTCTGTTTATTGTGGTTGTGGCCTGATTCTTTTTAATTTAGGCCAATTGGCCCCTAAGTTCGGGGGATATGTGACTACAATAGGGTTGGTGTATGTGCCTCCCTTTCTTCCAGCAATACTTGGCTTTCTGCCACTCTTTTGCTTTAATTTGATATTCATAATGTATCCAATTACTCTTGTCACACTCTGTTTCTTTTAATTTGGCCTTTGGTACTTCCTGCAAATCAATTCCTCCTCTTGTTCCGTGTACCCAAGTTCTCCACCAATCTTTATCAACTGTTTTAATATATCCTTTCCTTACAACAGCCCACGACGTTCTATCAGTTTCTTTTTCTATTTATTTTGTACAATTACAGCAGAGAGCATTAGGGACCTGTCCCCTTGGTAGGTTTGTGTACCAATATTCTTCACACTCTATACACTTAAAACAACCTCATGGATAACACTTACAGTTTGGAGTAGTACATTCTACCTCTCCTGAGTGAACTGATTTTGCAGCTTAAGGTAGGAGCATTTTCCTGACATACATCAGTCCCTTTTTAAGTTCATTTTCTGTTCTCCGGGGGTAGATGCAATTCTCCACTGGGATTCCGTCTCTGTCAGTGGTTCTGCTGGTCCTTTGACCCACGACGTGTGGGTCCAGCCTTTTTCCGCAGTTCGGGCAGCTGTGTCAGTGGTCAGCAGAGTTAAATAGGGACCTTCCCACCTAGGAGACAAACTTTCTTCTTTCTAGCTTTTAATCAGCACCCAGTCACCCGATTTTATTTGATGCATGCTAAATCTGAGAGGGGCTGATTGAGCAATTACCCCTTTCTCCCTTAGTTCTAGACATGTTGTCCCATCTTCTGGATGTATTTTTGAATAGTCATATCAGCTACAACAACTGATGTTTGGGGTACTTCCTGAGAATAGGGCATTCCATAAAGCATCTCATATGCAGAAAGTCCCGTATATGCATTTGGAAGCGTCCTTATATTAAGTAATCCTAAAGGTAAACATTTTGCCCGTGACATTTGGGTCTCAATCATCAATTTTTTTAATTGCTGTTTTATAGTTTGGTTCATTCTTTCCACCCTCCCAGAGCTATGGGGGTGCCAAGGGCAATGGCCCTGATAACCCCAAATCAGGGAATAATTTGTTCCAAAATTTTTTTTTTTTTTTTTTTTTAAACTTTGCCATGGGTCGGGCAGCTGAGTAGACCTCCACCCAATGAGTTAGTTTATCTACTAATACTAAAAAGCATTTCCATCTGCCCACCCTTGGTAATTCAGTATAATCCACCTGAACCCTTTCCAATGGTCGGTAGGCTATTTTTCTACCACCAGTTGAAGCTTGTCTCATTACCCTTTTGTTAACTTTTTGACAAGTCAAACACCCCTGTGTTGTTTTGCTATCTCAAAAATTCCAATACATCCATAATATTTTAAAAAATGATCCCATAAGGGTCTTGTTCCCCAATGAGTACAGTGGTGTAACTGGCTTAGAATCCTTCTAGCATAAGCTTTAGGTAAAATCTCTCTCCCATCTGGTAGTACTCATTTTCCAAGCTCTTTCTTAGCTTTTAATCTTTTTATAGATTCCTCCTCTTGAGTACTGTAGCCTTTTGGCAGCTCCTCTTGAATTTCCACTATAGTGTTCAGCTGGATAGTTTATTTTAATTTACAAGCTGCCTCCTTTGCAGCTTGTTCAGCTGTGTTGTTTCCTCTCACTAAGCAGCTTGACCCTCGTTGATGACCTCTTACATGTACTACAGCTCTTCTGTTAGGTCTTTTCAGGGCTTCAAACAATCAGATTATTAACTCCTGATGGATCAGTTTCTTCCCTTGAGTGTTTATCAAACCTCTTTCCATTCAGATTTTTCCAAATGTGTGTACAATTCCAAAAGCATATTTTGAGTCTGTGTAAATAGTCCCCACCTCATCTTTTAGAAGTTCTAAAGCTCAGTATAAAGCAAATAATTCACAAGCTTGAGCTGACCAGCTAGAATTTATTTTCCCTCTTTCTTTGCAGACATATTTTCTCCTTCTACAATAGTGTATCCTGAATTTCTTTTCCCTTCTATCACCCTTGATGAGCCATAGATAAAATACTTTTCCTAACTAGATAGCTCCATCTCAATTAAATCTGGTCTCACTTTTGTTTGTAATTCCACACAAGCTCTTCAGCTGGCTCCCCATAGAGAAACTGAGCAGGGTTCTGAGCAGGAGTGACTTTAAGTTCCAGTTCAGGGGAATGTATCAAGATAGCTTCATACTTTAAAACCCGGCTATCAGTGAGCCCCTTCTCTGCTTTTTGATGCAATATGCTTCTAACATTGTGGGGGTATATATATTACTAAAGGAGCTCCAAATGTAACTTTCTTTGCTTCTTCTACCAGAAGAGCTGTTGCTACTATAGCTTGTAAACATATTGGCCATCTTCGACTAACAGGGTCCAGTAACTTGAATAATACCCCACTGGCTTTTTGTCTCCTCCCCAGTCCTGGGGGAGCACTCCATAAGCAGTTTGCTCAGCAGTATTTACAAATAATTGAAAAGGTTTCTCAAAGTTAGGTAGGCTGAGTACTGGGGCTTGAATTAGAGCATCTTTCAAACTCTTAAATTGTTTTTCATCCTCCTGGTTCCATTTCACTGTATTGACTGTTAGCTTTTCATACAAAAATTTCACCTTTTGACTTTATCTATCTATCCATTGTATGCAATATTCCAATAACCCTAAGAGTTGTGGTACTTCCCTTTTGGTATTAGGGGAAGGCAGACTCAGTATTCCTGATGTTCTCTCAGGATCTAATTTCTTTGTTCTTTTGCTCAGCCAGTGACCTAGATATTTCACTTCCTCTTCAGCAAATTGTAACTTAGCCCTCAAAACCTTTAGGCCTTTCTTTCCCAAGAAATTCAACAGACTGATTGTTGCTTCTCTCATTTGCTCGTGATTCTCTCCTGCAATTAACAGATCATCTACATATTGTACTAGTTTAGTTCCTTCTGGTCTTTCAAAATCTTGTAAAATTCTTTCTAAAGCCTGGCCGAAATATTGTGGGATTCTGTAAAGCCCTGTGGGAGTACCACCCACCTTAATTGTTGTTTTCTCCCTGTATCTGGATCTTGCCGCTCAAAGGCAAAATAGTCCCTGCATCCATCCTCTAAAGGACAGGACCAAAAGGCATCTTTCAAATCCACTACACTATACCAGGTATAGTCAGAGGAAATCTGACTTAGTAATGTATACGGGTTAGCTACTACAGGAAACCTTGTGGCTGTTTGTTGACTGACAGCCCTTAGGTCTTGGACTAGACGGTAGCTGACGTCACTTTTCTTCACAGGGATTATGGGGTTATTGTGGGGTGACATACATTCCAATTTACTCACCTCCCCAGGAGTGGACCAGACATCAGGACATATTTTACTCCCATCCTGGTCCATCAGTTTGTACAGCTGTACCATTAGTTGATCATTTTGGGGTTGAATACAAATTTTTAACGAAAGAATCAGGTCTCTCCCCAAAAGATTGCATTCTGCTTCTGAGACTAGTAATAGATCACTAATATCCACTTTCCCCTTTGATTCAATTAGTACTTCTTCAATAATGGGAACCTTAAATGCCTCCCCTTTTGCTCCAATTACTTGAGCTGTTTTCCCGCTGATTTTGCATCCTTTTGGTAATCTTTGCACTGTTGATCTTTCAGCACCTGTATCTACTAAAAAGGTGTATTCTTCACCTTGGAGACCAACTTTTAATTTTATCAAGGGCTCTTGTGATGGCCTGGTCCCTAATAAATAGAGCCCCTGACACTGTTAATCTTCTACAAACAGTTTTTGATCTGCCTCCCACTTCTTGCAAACCCTTTTAACATCTCCTTTCATACCACAGTAAAAGCAGGTTGGTCTTTTAGAACCCTCACCTGTTATTTTTCTTGTGGTTTTAGCATTCCCTGAAAATGCACCACCGTTCTGAACCTCTTTTACTGCAGCCAAAAAAACATTAGCTTTAGCTTTTGCCTTTTCTTCATCTCTGTGGACATAAACTCTCTGTGCTTCCCTTAACAATTCTTGCAAACCTCTCTCCTGCCAGCTGTCTAACTTTTCAAGTTTCCTTCTAATATCCTCCCATGATTTTGCCACAAACTGAGTTTTGATTAATGCTTCGCCCACTGCTGTATCAGGATCTAATCCTGAATACATTTGTATACTCTTCCTTATTCTTTCTAACTAATCTATGGGTGACTGATCTTTCTCCTGACGTTCATCCAGGGCCTTGCTAATATTTTGCCCTCTGGGGACTGATTCTCGAATTCCCTGAATATTCCTTAGATCCACCATATTCTGCCTATCCTGATCATTGTTATGGTCCCATTTAGGGGCTGCCAGGGGCCACTTCATTTCTCCTAAAGGTCCCTGCTGGTCTTCCCTATCCCAAATTCTCATGCCAGCCTGTCTTATCAGCTGTCTCTCCTCTGCTGTCAATAAAATACTTAAAATTGACTGAATCTCTGTCCAGGTGTAAATACTGGGTCCTAGAAACTGATCTAACCTTTCAGACACCCCCAGAGGATCTTCAAGTTACCTTCCCAATTCTTTTTTAAAAGCCCTTACATCCCCGGTTTTCAGGGGTGCTGGCACATACCCAATGACTGGTCTCCCTTGAGTTCCTACTAATGGTACTTCCCTCAAGGGGTACAGCTGCCCCCCCTTCCCTTCTTTATTGCTATCCCCACTGCTTTCTGCTCGTGCCCTTTCCTGGCTTCTCTTTCTGTGTGCTGGTGGTGAATCGTGTACCGGGAGCGGAGCCACCGGGGCTTGTGGCAGTGGCAGCAGAGCTACCGGGGCTTGTGGTGCAAGGGGTCCTGGTTTAGGTGTGAGGGGTGCTGGATTGGGTGCAAGAGGTGCTGGATTGGGTTCAAAGGGTGCTGGATTAGGTGCTAGGAGGGCTGGATTGGGTGCGAGGGGTGCTGGATTGGGTTCAAAGGGTGCTGGATTGGGTGCCAGGGGTGCTGGATTGGGTTCAAAGGGTGCTGGATTGGGTGCAAGGGGTGCTGGATTAGGCGCTAGGGGGGCTGGATTAGGTGCGAAGGATGCTGGAATGGGTGCAAAGGGTGCCGGGTTAGGTGCTGGATGAGGCACCTCTGGTAGATAAGGGGTGGGGGAATGTTGTTTAAGGGGTCCCACTGATTCTTTTCCTTTTTGGTTTTTAATGCATACAGAGGAGTAGGCCAGGACCCATGCCATAAAGCAGCATAATCGCTTTCTTCTTGGTTAATAGGGTCCTTTTTATTTACATAGGCATTCAAGGCCTTACAGATCCACCCTTCAGATGACCCATGCATTGGCCAGTATAAATTATCAGGTCGTATCATTTCCTTAGTCCATTCTACCATACAATATTGTATCATTTTCTCTTTACTTTTTCCTCTCCTGGATTCACATTTGTCCCACAATTTTAACATTACCCCAAGGGGGCTGTCCTGGGGTATATCTGGCAAAATGCTCCCTCTTTTTCCAGTACCTTCAGTACCTCTATTTTCCTGCTGGTTTATACCAGCTCCTGGGTATTTGCTCTGGCATTGACCCATTTTTCCACTGAACGGGTGTACCCACACTCACTCTGATCTCATTCGTTCAGACCTTAGTCCTTTCTTGTCAGGAATTTCCCTAATAACAAGTCCCTTGTAATGCCTGCCGCCTCTGATTCTTTACTGGGAAAAGAAAACAAATTCCTCTCCGTAATAATTATCTTATCTCACCACCCCCAACCTTTTACATACAGAGAATCCTTTTCCCCACACTTCGTTCCTTAACCTGCTGCCCCGCTTGTGGGGTAGCGAAACCGAGGTTAAAAGAACTCCTCACTTCTGTCGTGACTAGGTCACGTCTCATACACACACCATTCAACTCTTACACACCTACACCCGTTCTTATCCCACCTACCCAAGCAACACTTACAGCCTCCTTTTCTAGCCTGGGTCTTCGTGCACGAGTTTTTACAGGTGAATTTACTGCAGTCAACTCCGGGAGCTCAAAATTCTTTGCTCATAATTTACCTTATGGATTTCCTCTTCCCTGAGAGATTCCCCCATCACTCAGGGCCACTGGAGGCAGAAGCCTCCAAGGTGGGGCGCCTCCCTGAGATCAGGAGTCTCCCTCAGTGGATTTGGAAATTCCCGGCCGATGCAACAAATCTGTTATGAATAAGAAGCTTGACGAGGCCAATATTCAAGGAGCAATCAATTTATTTTTTAATATTCTAAAGTATGAGCAATACAGTGCCGGGTACAGTGGGGGAAGTTTTCCCTCCAACTGCACACTGATAATTGAGTGTTACAGGTATTTACTGGGGTAACTATCAGGGTTTTTCCTGCACTTTCTATTTCCAATCTTATACTCATCAGCAATTTTTATTCCAAATTTTTACGTCACAATTCTATACACTATTGTGATAAAAATTTCTCAGGATGTATTTTCAAAGGTGTATCCCCAGATGGTGACGGTTCAGTTTCCAAATGAAGAAAGACGACTCCCATCTGGTGGGGTCGAGCTCCCCAGATGTGTGTCCATATTTTAGTTGCAGAGACTATAAATCTCATAACAGTGATGTCCAGCTTCCCTTTGTTCAAAACCATAAATCCTTGAGTTGATGTTCATCTTCCTTTCTCAAGGTGTTTTTCTCTGCTTCAATAAGACATGAGATAAGCATATTTCCTTTATATATATTCCAAAGGTACTGTTTCAAGGATATGAGTAATATTCTAAAATTAGACTTCAAAAGGTTATTATTGCAGAGCTTTTTATGGATCAAATGCAAGTAAGAAGCAACATCTTTAACACCTTAATTCCAATGCTCCTAAATCAACCAGGGTAATTGCAAACAAAAGATAGGTTAAAAGGCCTTTTTCTATGCTTTATTTTCCGCAGTTATTATTACAATTCACAACTCTCCCATTGTCGGGGTCCACAAAATTCATATGCACAAATATACACATCGCCTGCTTGTACCTGACACGAAACACCACTTTGCATCTCACAAAGGTTGTCCACACTGGGTCAGAGCTTAAGACACAGCTTCTGTGAGCAGGCCAGAGCTGCTGAGGAGAGACCGTGGGTCAATATAAATCACAGAGTGCTGCAGTCATCTCTGATTTAAAGAGAAATAAAATAAAATACATCATTTAAAATAGGAATGTGTATTTCTGACAAGTTCTTTGAAATCTTTCTCCATAACTGGACTAGGAAAATTTCAATGACCCTCTCAGGGCTTTGCTGTTGTTTACATCAGACTCAGTCCCTGAGAGGGTCTTCAAAAAACTTCTCAAGGACTCAAAATTAAATTAAAAATGCAAAGTTTCTTGAAGTTTTAATGGGTCCCACTGAGGAATACAACTGAGAAAGTGTCCCCAGGTTCCAGTTACAGCAAAACACTGGAGGTAGCGATGACAGCTGGGGGAAAACAAGGCCAAGGTGTCTCTGGTGCTGAGCAAAGCTGGATGTGTTTGAGAAATGCCAAGGGCCCAGGCCTGAGCCCCAGTCCCTGGCCAGGCAGATGCTGTCCCTCCCTCCTTGCTCAGGGCTCTTGCCGGGATGGGCACTGGCATGTGGGGATGTGCAATGGCAAGGGCAGGAGCATGGGGCGGCCCCTGCCAGGCTGCTGAGCAGGGACAAGGAGGCAATGAGACCCCAGGCCTGCAAGGGTCACTTGTCTCCTGCTCCTGCCTCAGGCCCAGGCCCAGCAGCCATGGCCAAAGTGCTGCCCAAGTTGGCTCTGGCAGGGCTGTCTTGCAGCTGCTGCAAATGCCTGTGCCCTGTGCAGCCCAGGCTGTCCCACGGTGTCCCTGCCCTGCGCCTCTGTCCCTGCAGGCTGTCAGCATCCCCGGCTGC
This sequence comes from Melospiza melodia melodia, assembly GCF_035770615.1. Lineage (NCBI taxonomy): Eukaryota > Metazoa > Chordata > Aves > Passeriformes > Passerellidae > Melospiza > Melospiza melodia. The sequence continues at coordinate 7,844,912 of NW_026948659.1, read as the reverse complement.
CCCACCTGGCTGGCCCCTTCCTTTGCTGACAGCTCTGCCTCCTGCCTGCCTCTGCCTGCCCACACAGAGCCTTGGGCTGACCCAGGCTCATTCTGGGAGATGTTCTGCACCATAGCTCAGCCCTGGGAGGGAAATTCCTTTCTCTTTGTGTCCTGTCTTGGCCTCCCCTGCTACATTTGTGGTATAATTTCTCTATCTGGCTGTTTCCCACTATGGAGAAAAAGCTTCACCATTTCTGAATCCTCCTTTAAACCCTGCCAGTCCACTCCTTTTCTGCAGTCTGCAGTCTCCTCACAACTCAGGCCAAGCACATCAGCCTCCATATATTGGGTATGTTCTTTAGGCCTGCAAATACCAGTCTGGGAGATCTTTGAGCCCTCTCCAAGGTGTTTTCAGATGAAAACATTCTGCTCATAGTCTAACAATATATCACAAGTGCCCAAGGCCAGGCTGAGGTTTCTGTCAATGACAGGTTTTGTCTTGGAGCAATCCTGGGATAGATGGAATTTTGCCAGCCAAATTCCAGTTTCTGCAATGGCCCCTGGACAAAGCCAGGGGTTTTTTTGCATAGGAAGGAAGGCACAGATCCCTGGTTCTTCTGAGGTAGATGAGATGTGATCACCAGAGGCCAAGGCCAGGCAGAGCTGGCAGGTTTTTTTCTGGCTATCTTTTCCTTGCATACAGGAAATCTTTCAGGGGAGAGTACCAATATTGTCCATGGGTGTCTGAAAAGAGAGACAGTTCTTTCCGTAGGAAGGAAAGCATGGAGCCTCAGTGATCCCGGAGCTGATAAGAGGCAGTCCTCAACATTCCAAGATCAGCTGGACCTGTCAGGTGGCCCCCAGGAGGCCAAACCAGCCAGATCTGTTCCATTTTCCCTTGGTTCCACAAGGCCCTGCAGTGTCACAATGTTCTCCTTGCTTCTGCAGTGTCCCAATGGCCCCGTCCTTCCATGAGGCCCTGCAGGGTCACACTGGCCATTTGGTTCCCTGGGGCCCCACAGTTTCACAGTGGTCTCCATGATTCCATGGGGCCCTGCAATTCCACAATGCTCTCCATGGATCCACAGTGCCCCACAGGATCACCACGGCCCTTTGGTTCCATGAATTCCCACAGTGGCACAATGGTCACCACAGGAAGGAAGCAACTGAATCCCAGTGTTGCAGGGGCAGATGAGAGGCAGTCACCAAAGGCCAGCCAGACTTGATTGTGTTGGCACATTTTTTTCTGGGAGCAATCCCCGGATATACAGAATTTTAGAGGTAGGATCTCATCTTTGGACATGGACAACTGGACAAGAAGGATGATTCTTTTCCATAGCAAGGAAATAATGGAACACCATTGTTTCAGGGGCAGAAGCAGAGGCTGTCTGAGCCACAGGCCAGACACACCTGTTCATCCTGGCAGCTTTTGTCACAGAGGAATCCTTGTATATACTGAATTTTGTGGGGCTGAATCTCAATTTGGACCATGGACACCATGACAAGAATGACAGTTCCTTTCCATTGGAAGGAAAGCACCAAGCCCAGTGTTTCAAAAGCAGGTGAGAGGCAGCTGCCAAGAGGCCAAGGGCAGCCAGACCTGTCTTTCCTGGCGGCTTTCACCTGGGAGCAATCCTTGGATGGACAGAGTTTTGGAGGTGGAGTCCCAGTTTCGGCTGTGGGCACCTGGTTGAAATGGACATTTTTTCCATAGGAAAAAAAAAGCACAAACTCCAAGTATTTTGGAAGAAGATGAAAGGTGGCCACCATAGGCCAAGCCAGCCAGATCTTTCTCTCCTGGCACCTTTCATTTCGGGGAAATCCTTGGATGTAGGGAATTTTGGAGGTGGAATCTCAGTTTTGGCTGTGGGCACCTGGACAGCAAGAAGAGTTCTTTTCATTAGGATGGAAAGCACAGAGCCCCAGTGCTTCAAAGGCAGATGAGAACCAGCTCTTCAGAAACCAAGGCCAGCCAGACCTGTCTCTCCTGGAAGCTTTTGTCTGGGAGAAATCCTTGGATATAGGGAATTCTGGAGGTAGATTCCCAACTTTGCTCATGGGTGCCTGGATGTGAAAGGTGCTTTTTTCCAATAAGAAAGAAAAGCACATAGTCCCAGTGTTTCAAAGGCAGATGAGAGGTGGCCCCTGGGTGGCCAAGCCAGCCAGATCTGTCAGTCCCAGCAGATTTCATCTGGGAACAATCCTTGCATATATAGAAATCTGGAGGACGTATCATGATTTTGGCCACGGACACCTGAAGGAGAAAGACAGTTCTTTCCACAGGAAGGATAACCCAGAGCCCCAGTGCTCCAGGGGCTGATGAGCAGCAGCCCTCGACATGCCAGAGTCAGCTGGACCTGTCAGGTGGCCCCCAGGTGTCCCAGCCAGCCAGGCCTTGATGCCTTGAGAGGCTGCCTAGAACAGAGGCTGGACAGAGTTACAGGAATAAAGTAGGGATTTATTAAAAGGCCTTCAAAGGATACTCCTGGGGCAGAACAAGAGCCCGGCTGAGGGTACACCCAAGATGGACAATGGGTCACACATTTTCACACTTTTTAAAGTTTTGGTCCATTTCTATATTGGGGTTAATTGTCCAATTACAGCTTCAGGTTATGAAGTCCCATCCTCCCAGTCTACTCTCTTTAATTCACTGTTTTCACTTTTTGGGCCTGAAGCTGCAAAAGTGTCCTTGCCTCTCCTAGGTTTCTAGGTTTCCTACTCCAGTTATGGAGAAATATTTCAAAGAGCTTCTAAACAATATGCACTCCTATATTAATGGATATATTTTATTACTGCTGTTATTGGAGCAGAGACAATTACAGCATTCTGTGATTGATATTGACCCAGGGTCTCTCCTCAGCAGCTCTGACCTGCCCACAGAAGCTGTGCCTTGAGCTCTGACCCAGTGTGGACAACCTTGCTCCACATTGCCCAGCCCCATCCTGTCTGTCCTCACTGCCCTGGGACCTGCTGTGCTTGGAGAGCTGGCTGCTCCCAGCCTAAGAGGGGTTTGCCCTTTTTGTAGTTTTTGAAGCAATCTGAAACTCCTGAGTTTCCCCAATGAAAACAGACACACTCCTCAGGTGTGTGCCAAGACCAAGCTGCCACCAACAATGTTCCCTTCACCCAAGGCAGAACTGTGCAGGAAATGTTTTAGACCTTTGCACTCCATGGTTCCATGAGGCCTTGCTCTGTGGCAATGGACTTTTGGTTCCATGAGGTTCTGTACTCAACAGTGGTATCCTTAGTTCCAAGTGTCACCATGGCCCTTTGGTTCCACAGATCCCCGCTGTGTCACAATGGGCTCCATAATTCCATGATTAATGCAAAAGCTTTGCATAAACAATGAGCAACACCATGGTCTCCTTGGATCTGCATTGTCATAATGAACAATGGGTTCCATGAGATCCCAAACTGTCACAATGGACATTTGGCTCCATGTGGCCCCTCTGTGTCACAAAGGACCCTTGGTTCCATCAGGCCCAACAGTGTCACAGGGGTTTCCTTGGTTCCATCTGCCCCAAAATGTCACATGGTTTTCCCTTTTCCTGCAGCAACCAGCAGCAAACACCAGTGCCAGGGTCAAACGTCTGGCAAGAAGGAGCAAGGGGGGACATTTGGAGTGATGGATTTTGCCTTCCCAGGTCTCAGTGATGTGGGATGGGTCCCTGCTGTCCTGTAGATGGATGAACACCAGCCTGCCCATGGCAGGGGGTAAGAGACAACTGCCTCTGTCCATGGAACTGCAAAAGCAGAGATGTCAGGAGACCTGGGTTTAAAAGACTCTCACCAGCACAGGAAACATCAACCTAGGACATTTTCTTGAAAGCTGACATTTTAGAGCATTTTTTTATACAGACTTGGACTACCAAATACCAAGTTAAACAGTTTTGGCTTTCTCTGGGCCCTGAGACCAGTTGGAATCTTTTCAGCAGTCTGTGCTGTTACATCCTGTTTTAAATGATCAAATTGAGAGCCAAACTTATAAGAAAATTTAGCAAAGATTTATTATTTTGTCTGTGAGACCAAAGTTTGGTCGTCAAAACCACCTCAGCCAAGGGTCAGCGTTGAGCCCGGGATCGGTGCTGGGTGAACACGGATCTGACCTCCGAATGTCAGAGTCTCTCCCTGTTCATGAATGATGCTTCACGCAGCAAGTTCTTATACAGTTTATTCTTCCTGAGGCAGAAATGACCGAATGTTCTTTGTGTCTCTTCACATCCAGAACCATGGCTTTACATGTGCAGAGGTAGACAAAGACTCAGTCCAGGTGTCTCGATGTTGTCAGTCGACTCTGGGGAAGTCAGCATTCACATGCATCAGGGTGGCGCCGTAAATCATCGTGGTAGATGTAATCATCAAGGTGATAACCACTCTTAGGTATACCCGGCGACCCAGGGAAGCCAGCGATTATCGGCCTGGAAACTTCTATTCTTATGTTAAAACCCCAATGTTGATCTCAACGAACGTCCAGGAACTAGATATGAATAAGACACTGCTCCTGGCCAGGATGGTCAAAAGACATAGTGTGGATTTTAGAATATTTTATACATTAATAGCATGAATTATCTCTATCATATACTACAATCACTCCCCATTTATATCACCAATTCAATTCATGTTCTCAAATTGCTAAATTTTTAATTTTCTACTTCTACCCACCACCACTGAGGGTTTTTCACAAACAGAGTGCTCCCTTACACTATTCTCTACTCCCCTTGTGGAACACCCTGTTATCCCATATTATTCACATTCGCTTTTGCTTGTTTGTCGAACTTTGCCAATATTTCAGCAGCATTGCTGGCACACTTCCTTTCTTCCAATCACATGATTTTAGATGTGTTGCCTCTGGAAGCTCCCTCTGGATCCACAGGAATTATCGCTATCTGCATTCCCTGGACCATGGAGTGGATCAGTCTAAAAAAGCATGGAATTAGACAAGGCAGGAATAGGATTCCAGCTACTGAACAGAGCACAAAAAACATCCCTTTGTTCCACCAGGCCCCATCAAACAATTTGTCCCACCATGAAGATTTTAAAGTCCAGTTCCATTTTTGAACAGGGACATGGGCCAGCTTTTTGATCTCGGCCCCCAAACCTCTTATGGTTTCCCTATAATCATCGATTTCAATACAATTCTGATTTGTTGAACTTTCCACACATTCCCCCTTCTTCGGCCAGCAAATAGTCTAAAGCTATTCAATTTTGGTACACAAATGCCCGTACCTGGGTGTGCTGCCGACTAAGTAAATCCAGGGCCTCAGAGGTGTGATTCGAAACAATTTCCACCACTGCCTGCAGCCGAATCAGCTGGTTCAGTAAGTAAATTGGAGTCCTATATTTGTAGTTTTTCTGCATTTTGTTTTTGTATCTGGTGCTCGTGCTTATCTGACTGCCCGTTCCTTAGCCCTGCCTCATGATTAATACACCAAATCCCTGTTACCAATTCACACAATTTGACCCTCATGCCATTCTTCCAACAGTACCTTCCAGGTTCCCTGAGACAATCTACCAGGGCTTGGTATGCTGAGGGTTTCTTGTTCCCTTTACAGCTGGGACCACCTGAGTGCAATTTCCACACTCATCTGTGGAGCTCTCGTTTCCGCCTCTCATTGAGACCTCAGTGTGCAGACTCTGTGTCCCGCACATGGCTAGGCTCAGGACAATCAGGATTCCCACCAGGCGTACTCCTCTGCCTTTGCCTCCACCCCCTGGGGTGCCACCAGCAGCGAGGAAGACCATCTTCGCAGCAGCAGGAGTATTCTTCAGGGAACATGATCTCGGACCTAGCCGCATACCTCCTCTTAAAGGTGCCCCACCATGACACTCTGATTGCATCAGAACTGCATGGTACTCTGATGGATTTCCGGCACTCCACATCCAAAATTTCTGCTTGTGATCTAAGCTTCCCATGCACCCCGTTTTGAAAAATGTGGAACCACTCCTGTGAGTCCAGTTCAATGATTCCCAAATTTGTGGCTAAGGTTAGGATATGGGCTGTCAACTCAAGCTCTTCCTCCAAACATTGAGTACACAGTCCTTTTGGCCTCTGTCCCCTTCTACAATGAATAACAAAAACCCCTTGACAATATTCACACTTAAAGTGTACAAACAGCATACACAATCTGGCAGTATACAACTTATGTGCTTGCCGTCGGCCATTTACAAGGATGTTGGAGTCTGATCTTCAAGTCACCTGGGGGAGAAGTGACCCTCCACTCAGGTGCTTCCTCCTGATGTTCGACTTTCTTCACCCTAGACGCGTTTGTCCAGCCTTTCTCCGCTGTCCAAATGGCCGTATCTGTGGTGAGGAGCACAAGAAAGGGACCTTCCAAGTGAGGAGAGAGCAGCATCTCCTTCCACACTTTCACAAGCACTCTGTCACCCAGCTGGATTTTGTGGATAGCGAATCCCAGAGGAGCACTCTGGGCCACTATTCCTTGTTTTCTTAATTCCTGCAAATTTTGTTGATCGCAACCGGATATGGTTGAATCTGACCATCCTCAAACCTGGGGTGTCCCACTGACATCCCATGTCTATATGGCATCCCATAGCGCATTTCAAACGGTGAGAGCCCCATCTCTGAGTGAGGCATGGTTCGGATATTAAGCAGTGCCGAAGGCAGGCATTTTAGCCAGGACATCCGTGTTTCTAAAATTAATTTAGATAACTGTGCTTTCAAGGTCTGATTCATCCTTTCCACTGGTCCTGAGCTCTAGGGTTGCCACGGAGTCTGGTATTCCCATCGAATGCCTAGCGCATCTGCCATCTGCTTAATAATCTTTGATGTAAAATATGCTCCTTGGTCTGAATCAATGGAATTCATCACCCCATATTGGGGTACAGTTTCCTCCAGTAATTTTCTGGACACCGTATGAGTCGTTGTCCATGGGCTAGGAAAAGCCTCCACCCAATGGGTCAATTTGTCCATGATCACAAGCAAAAATTTGAATCTCTCCACTTTGGGCAACTCCGTGAAATCAACTTGAATTCTTTCAAATGGTCGGTATGCAATGGGGTGACTCCCCAGGATGGTCTGTCTTGCCCTTGTTTTGTTAAATTTCTGACAAATCAGGCATCCTTGTACCTCTTGTTTCGCCAATTCGTAAGTCCCCTCGCATCGGAAAAATTTCAAAAATTGTTCTGCCAGGGCCTGTGCCCTCCAATGTGTTCGCTGGTGCAAAATCCTCCTGGTAAAACCTTTAGAAACTAATTCTCTCCCATCAGGTAATTTCCACTTACCTTCCTCCAATTTCCCCCCAGTCTTCTAACAGCATTCAATCTCCTTTTGAGAGGGCGTAGGAAGGTTATCTGGGACCTTGATCCCTTCAATCTCCGGGGTACTTACCGTCATCACTGCCGCGATCTTGGCTTCCTGGTCTGCCAAATTGTTTCCCCTGGTTTGGAACTGAATCCCTGCCTGGCATCCCTTCATGTGGACCACTGCAGTTTCCTCTGGCCCCCTTATGGCTTCTAAGATTTGTCGAATCAGTTCTCCATCAATCAGTCCCTTGCCCTGTGTGTTGATCAACCCCCTTTCTTCCCAGATTTTCCCAAAGGTGTGAACCACTCCCAAGGCATACCTAGAATCTGTAAAAATTGTTCCCTTTCTCCCTTTCTGTCCTTTCAAGGCTCTCAGAACTGTGTACAGTTTGCAAGCCTGCGCCGACCAATTTGTGACCAACTCTGCTTCAATCACTTTTCCCGTTTGTCCATCCACAACTGAGTATCCTGATTTCCTCTTCCCATCAATCACCCTGCTTGACAAATCTACAAACCATTTTTCTCCTTCATATACCTCTTCTTCTTCTAAATCCTCTCTGATCTTTGTTTGTAATTCAACCACCTCCATGCAATCGTGAACAAGCTCCTCAGAAGCTTCCCCAAACAAAAACTGTGAAGGGTTCTGTGCGGTCATTGTCCACAATTCCAAATCCTGTGAGTGAATCAAAATGGCCTCATACTTTACCAACCTTGCATCAGTGAGCCATTGTCTGCCTTCTGCTATAGTATGCTCCGTACATTGTGCAGTGCAAATACTATCAACGGTGCACCGAAGGTTACCTTCTTGGCCTCCTCTACCAGCAATGCTATGGCGACAATCGCCTGCAAGCAGGTGGGCCAGCCCCTGCTGACTGAGTCCAAAAGCCTCGACAAGTAACCTACCGGTTTCCTGACCCCAGCCCAGTGTCAGCACCCTGTGTGCCGTGTGATTGTTCACGTCCACGAACAACTGAAAGGGTCTCTTCATGTCAGGGAGGCTCAGCACTGGTGCCGCTGTGAGTGCTTCCTTGACTCCCCTGAATTCTTCTTCATCCTTTTCCATCCATTTGACTCGGTCTGTGGTGAGTTTCTTGAATAGAAACTTCACCTTTTCACTGTACCCTTCAATCCATTGCTGGCAATATCCCAACAGCCCCAAAAGCTGTCTGACCTCCCTTTTCGTTTGCAGGGGTGGTAAGGCAACAATCCCTGCCACCCGCTCTGGATCCAATTTCTTTTTTCCCTTGGTTAACCAATGTTCCAAGTACCTGACCTCGGGCTCTGTGAATTGCAACTTAGACTTTGACACCTTCAACCCCTTTTCCCCTAAAAAGTTCAATACTTCAATGGTGCTCACTCTTACAACCTCCTCCCTTGGACCTGCAACCAGCAAATCGTCTACATATTGTAACAATTTTGTTCCCTCCGTTGGTACAAAGTGGCTCAATACCTGCTCAAGTGCTTGCCTGAATAAATTTGGGGAATCCATGAAGTCTTCAGGCAACGACGTCCATCTGAGCTGCCGCTTTCTCTTTGCCTTTAGATCTTCCCACTGAAACGCAAAACAATCTCTGCTGCCCTCTGCTAAAGGACAGGTCAAGAAAGCATCTTTCAAATCAATCACGCTGTACCATGTGTCCTCAGGAGAAATGTTATTCAACAAGGTGTAAGGATTTGAGACCATGGGGAACAAGGTCTTAGTTCTCTGAATCACAGCCCTTAAATCTTTCACTAGCCTAAAGCTGCCGTCCATCTTTTTCACAGTCAGAACTGGGGTGTTGTGATGAGACATGCACGGCTCCAACGTTCCTTTCTTTATTAATTCATCAATCACCGGTTCCAATCCCTTCCTCCCCTCCATGGAGATGGGATATTTCTTAACCCAAATAGGGTCCTCTGGTCTCTCAATTTCAACACGAATCAGCTCTATGTCAAGCCTCCCAGCTTCCCCTTTGACATACCATACCTTCGGATCCATTTTCTCCTTGTCCCGGATGGTGAGTTTATACATTCTCACCCTGAGCCTTGAATTTTCCACTGCCAAGGTGATTTCCAGGGCTACCATCATGTCCCGCCCCAGTAAATTTAAATACGCATCCTGTATCACTAAGATATTTCCTGTACGTCTTTTGTTTTTTGTTTCTATTTCTACATCTTTTATGATCAGAACCTCAAAGGGTTCCCCTTTTGCCCCTATTACCATCATGGAATCAGTGCTTAGAGAGCACCCTTGTGGCAGCTGCTGCACCGCTGTCCGTTCCGCCCCTGAGTCTACCATAAACCACATCTCCTGCCTGTGGGGTCCTACTTTTAATTTTATCAAGGGCTCCCTCAATGTTCTGGACTCCAAACTGAAAAGTCCCTGACACCCCTCATCTTCTTGCAACATTGCCTGGTCCTTGGCTTTGTTGGGACAATTCCTTCAGATGTGTCCCTTTTGTTTGCAGTAATAGCACTCAAAATCTCTCTTCTGATTGTTTGATCCTTTTCCTTGGGAAGAGTTCTGCTTCTTTGCCGGCTCCTTCTTTGCTCTGTCTCTGCCCTGCTCCTGTTTGTGTGCTTCCCTTACTGCAGCTACCAATATCTTAGCTTGGATCTTCTGTTTCTCCTCATCTCATCTCATGTAGACTTTCTGAGCTTCCCGAAGCAGCTCTTGCAACCCTTTTTTCCTGCCATCCATCTATCTTTTCTAACTTTTTCCAACTGTCTTCCCAGGATTTTGCCACAGACTGAGTTTTTAGCAAAACCGTCCCCAAATACATTCTCAAACACTTGCAGAGCCTCTGCAACCATTCCATGGGAGTTTCATCTTTCCCCTGGCACACCCTGAGTACCTTGCTCATGTTCTGTCCCTTGGGTACTGCTTCCCTGATACCCTGAATTATCATATTACCTAAATTTATCCTTTTCTGCCTCCCCTCCTCCATCTGGGCATTCCAGGACGGTTTCTGGTTTGGCCAACTCTGGGGCCCGCTTTCCCCATTGGGGTTTCTCTTTTCCCAATCTTTGATCGCGGCTTGTCTGATCATGTCCCTCTCCTCATTGTTGAAGAGCGATCTCAGGATCGCGTTGAGATCCTCATAGGTGTAGGTGCTGGTCCCTAGAAATTCATCTAGCTTTTCTGCCACCCCCAAAGAATCATTTGTCAATTTTCCCATCTCTTTCTTGAATGCTCTCATGTCACTGGTGTCAATTGGCGCGTGTACAAAGGCAATAACTCCAGGAGCTGTTAGCACCTCCACCAGTAAAGGGAAGAAGCCAAGCTTCTCTTCCTCATCCCCGCTGTCTCCCATCATTGCCCTCCTCATTTGCCGCTCATTCAATGGGCCAGGGGAGAGCTGGTTTTGGGGATGGTTACCTGTTTTTCTTTGGTTTTGGGAAGGGTCAGTGGCAGCGGCTGCTCACATGGGAGCGGAGTCGCCGCCGCCGCTTGTTAACGTGGAGGGGGAGGTACCGCAGCCGGCTCCGGTGGGAGCGGCAGTGCCGAGACCTGACCCAGTGGGATCGCCACCTCGGGAGGCAACGTGGGCACCGGTGGTGCCTGAGCTGGTCCGGGCTGGGGCGGAGGAACAAGGTAGGGAGGTGGAAGATTGTCCAAGGGTTCCCATTCCTTTCCCATGTTTGCTGAGTTTCGGAGGGGTCATAGTGGGTATAAACTCATACAAGCGTACCTCCACATCTCGGCATACTCGATTTCCTCAAAATCCTACAGGAAGCAATCAAATACGTAATCGTACAAAGACTTGCAAGTCCATGCTTTAAACGTGCCGAACACCAGCCAAACCACATATTTTCCGATCTCCTTCCCTCCCCATTTTTCCATACAAAAATGTATCATTTTCTCCTTGGACCTGCCCGCTCTCCTTGGGCTCTCATCCCAGTGTTCTAGCATCCACCCCAACGGACTATCTCTTGGGATTTCTGGCAGAACTTTCCCGGGACCCTGGGGAGATTTTTCCTCGGGTTTTCTCCAGAACCTGCTTTTTCCCAACCTCATTTTTCCAAAAATCCCTCCTGCGAATTTTCTCACCTTGTCTCCTCCAGCTGGGATGCTCGTCGCGAGTCCTGACTCTTTGTCTGATGTTGATTTCCTGAATCTGCAAAATGTCACCAGTCTTACTCAGTCAAACGGAAAACCGTTCCGCTGTCTTTTTGACTGATCTCCGGTTTTCTTTCCTGTTTTCTCTGGATCAGAAGGTAGATGGACTCCTGAAATTTTCCAGGACTGTCGTTTCCCCTTTCTGACCGAACCATGACCAATTTCCCCCCTTGAACTTTCTATGAGTCCCAGGTCCCACGTGTGTTAAGGAAAAGTGTCTGCTTCCCCCTTGACGACCATGTGCCTCACGGTATGGTGGAACTGCGACTGTGGTGTCCACACTTGCTTTGTGACAGAGTCACAATTCACAATAACTCGGTCACACCCCACTCAACCATGCGATACTCATGGTTCCTTTTCCCACGTGGATTCTTCATGCACGTTGATTTCTGAGGAGAAAGAAAAGCACCTCTGGCTTGGAGATCCCCTGGATCTTGCCGAGTTCCTGAGAGCGGGGCCCATTTTATCCCTCTTTAGCTGTGGCTCCCGTTTTGGTTCGGTGATTTTTAGTTGGTCTCGTGGACTCCAATCCCACTCAGACTGCTGAAATCACTAAGATGCCTTCAGGGCAGGAAGGGGTCCCGAACCCCAAATTCAAATCGCTTTGGGTTTCACCAGATTGTTATAAATGATCAAATCGTAACCCAAAATTTATCAAAAATTTAGTAAAGATTTCTTAATTTGTCTGTGCAACCAAATTTAAGTCTTCAAAACCACCACAGCCAAAGAGACAGCATTGCGTCTGTGTTCGGCGCTGGGTGAACCTGGATCTGACCTCTCGAGTGTCAGAGTCTCCCCCGTTCATGCACGCTGCTTCTTGCAGTGAGGTTTTATACAGTTTATTCTGCCCGAGGCAAAGATGACCAAATTTTCTTTGTATCTCTTCACATGCATTGCTGTTTCCTTCCATGTGCAGAGGTGGACAAAAGCTGGGTCCTGGTGTGCCACTGGTGTCAATCGGCTCCGGCAAGCCGTGTATTCAGATGTATCAGTTTGGCGCCCCTGACTATCTTGATAGATGCAATTGGCAAGGCAATAATCGCTCTTGGGTGGCTCCCGTTGACTTGGGATACCAGTTATCATCGCCCTGGAAGCTTTTATTCCTACGTTAAAGCATCAGTCGTTATCTTAACTTGTGTCAGGGAACTTGTTGAACCTAAATAGACAGCTGCTCCCGGCCGGGTGGTCAGACACATACATTTGGAGCATGAATTATCCCTTCCATATATTACATCTGCATTTACCTCTCCAGCATTGCTTTCCAAAAGAAAAGAAAAAGCTGGGGAAGGCAAACTTGGTATAGCTCACGGTATTTTACAGTGTCTAAAACATGCCAAGTCATGTATCTTAGAAGTAAGATCCTTTTGGAATTAATGGGACAGAGAAGTAGTGCAAAGGGGAGCATAAAAATAAATAGAGTAATACATCTTAGTATGGTTTTTTCTGTTTTCATTTCATTTCCTAAAAACTGCTTCAGTTCTTCCAGAATCTTCTCCACAGTCGTGTTCGCTCTTTCCAAGAACCTTTCCTGGAGAACAAGGTGCAGCTTCTGTCACAAGATGTGCCACCAGCTGCAGCTTCTCTTGGCTTTCCACACCGTGCGCGCAGCACGACTCTTGCAGCAAAGCAGGACAAATGTTTGAAGAAATTTACAGCCTGTTCTTTTCCTTGTGGTCTGGGCACTTGTGCCATTGGTGAGGTTTTCATTGTTACTGTTCTACACTAAGGAAACATGACGGGCTATCAGGAATTGTTAGGGAATGCAAGCCTGACTGAATGCAGAGAAAGAATCTCCAGAGCCTGCAGCCAGAAGTGGAGAGCTCTGGGATAATCATTCCATCATCCACATGGACATCTTGAAAGCAATGTAGAAGATGAAAATGGGCTGACAGAGGGAATTTGTTTCATTGTTCAGTTCAGATGCTGCTACATCTCATGCATTGATATCAATCAAGAGTTACTGTCAGTTCATGAAGGGCACCAAAACAAGCCGGATTTCTCAGATGACTGAAAGAATCTGAAAAGGAGAAATGCAGGGAATGACTTAGTGAGCTTTGCCTGTACAAAGGATCATTTTTCCTATTAATTTCTAGTCCATTCCCTCTGCTTTTGTCCTTACTAACAATGCCATTTTCATCCCAGATTCCCCATGAAATGGCAACCCTGAGCTTGGAAGTGCCTGAAAGATGCCCTGTTCCTCTGCAGGAACACTGAGGCTGAAGCAGGAGCCTGAGCCCTCTCTGGGGCAACCTCCTTCGAGCTGGAATTTGTGCCGTGCTGGGAGAGGAGGAGGAGGGGGAGAGCGCTGGCGCTGTGTGGCAGGAGCAGGAGGTTTGGGCCGCAGGACATTCCGTCTGCGCCGCTGCCCTGCAATGGGCGGCCGTGCCCGGGGCTCTGGGCCTGGCCCTGCGTGCGCTGAGCTCCCGACACTGCGGGAGCTCCCCGGGCTGGGCTCAGCTTCCCGCTGGGCCTGGGCAGCAGGCTGGGCTCCAGCTGGGATCAGCAGCAGCTGGAAATACCTCTGCGCATCTCCATTTGCTGCTGCTGCTGCTCAGAAGAAACAATGCAGGGAGTCAAGAAGTTCTGGTTTCTCTTTCTCCTGGTAGATTTTTTCATTTGATTTGACTCTCAAGAGGCAATTTCTGTGATGGCCTCTGTCAGTTGATTCTATTTCAGCAGCAGCAGCAGCAACAGGACTGTGTTTGAGCACTGCAAATTTGACCTGTGCAGCTGCTTTAATTCTCCTTGACTTACTGCTCAGGTACTTTAGAGCATTTCAAGATCTGCCAATCATGATGCCTGGGATCAAACGCCTGAGTTCACCTATTGCCAGCTGGGGGCTATGTACAAATCACCAACAGGACGGGACTGCTGAGGAACGTGTCTCGAGCTGTTTATTTTCCAGCATCAGTATCATTACATAGTTATGAGAATGGAAAGATGCCAGCAGCTTGTGTCCTCAGCAGCAGACAACTCAATGTTACAATTTACTTTAAAAATTTTTTACCAATCACACAAAGCAAAAGCATATTGATGGTAGTTCTATCCAACCACTATAAGCACAGGTACCTTTGGTTAAAACAATGATTGCTTGTTTTGAATAGAATACCTGCTTGTGAGCCTTTATACACAATGAACAGAGCTCAATTATTAAGCTTAGAACTTCCTAATATCTCTGCGGCTTAGGGATTTGTTCTAGACAAGCGTTAATACACCAACCATTTTTCTATTTGTCCTTACTTTCTACTTCTTATAGAACTTTTCTGCTGACAAATCTCATGGCCTCTGCTTAGCTCAAATTTTAGTTCTGCTGTCTTTGAGGCCTGCATTTTGCAGCTTTCCCAAAACCCTCTGATTTTAAGGATTCCCACATTCACCATCACGAAAGCACTATGGGTAGCACTGATCAAAAAAGGCAGTTGCAGATAAATTTCAAGTGGCAAGCAGAAGAGGGCCAAGAGTAGCCATGATCTCCAATTCCCAAGGCAAAGGCAGCAGCAGCCTCCTGTCACCTCAGGGCGAGTAAAACAGCGATGAAAGCAGCGCTGGAACCTGATCCTTTCTTTCTCTGAGGGCTGACTCAGGGCAGCACAGGCAGGCCCTGAGGAGTCAGGGCTGTGTGTGGGTGATTGCTGCTCTAGTCCAGAATTGAGCTGGAAAAAGCCCTTGGGAGCCGAGGCAGGAGCAGGTGGGAAGGGGCCGGCGCTGCTGCTGCTCCTGGCCAGGAGCCCCAATAGAACCAAAGGGCCATTGTCAGATACTACAAGGCCTCATGGAAGAAAGGGGCCATTGTGCCACTGCAGAGCCAAGAAGACCATTGTGGTATTGCTGGGCCTTGTGAAAAAAAAAGATCTCTTGTGATACTACAAGGCCTCATGGAACCAAGGCACAGTTGTAATGCTGCGAGGCCCCAAGGATCCAAGAACATGGAAAAGTTCTGTTTCGCTCGGCTTGACTGGTCCAGCTTACCTTGGCATATTGAGGGTTGCTTCTCTGCTGCCCGTGAAGCCGTGGAGTTCTGTGCTTTCCTTCCTGTGGGAAAGAACTCTCCTCCTTTAGGGGTTCATGGCTGAAATTGGGATTCTACGTCCAAATTCACTTATATCAAAGGATGATTCCTGTATGAAACCTGCCAGAACAGACAGCTCTGGGTGGCCTTGACATCTTGGGGGCCACCTCTCATCTGTCTTCAAACACTGTGGGGATGTGCTTTTCTTTCCATGGAAAAATCATCTTTCAAGTGCAGGTGTCCATAGCGAAAATTGGGAATCTGCCTCCAAAATTCCTTATATCCAAGGATAGCTCCCAGGACTGTCCAAGTTCCCTTGGCTTCGTGAGGGCCAGCTCTCATCTGCCTGTGAAACACCTGGGCTCTGTACTTTCCTTCCTATGCAAAAGAACTGTCCTTGTCCAGATGCCCATGGACAAAACTGGGATTTGGCATCCAAAATTTCATTTATAAAAGGATTCCTCCCAGACAAAAGCTGCCAAGACAAACTGGTCTGGCTGGCCTTGGCCTCCTTGGAGCTGCCTCTAATCAGCCTTTAAAACACTGGGGCTCTGCCGTTTCCATCCTGTGGAGAAGAACTGTCATTCTGGTCCAGGTACCCATGGCTGAAACGGAATTCCACTTTCAAAACTCCACAAATATCCAAGGGTTGCTTTCAGACAAAAGCAGCAAGAACGGTCAGGTTTAGCTGGCCTTGGTGTCCGGTGAGTGCCTCTGATCTGCCTTCAAACCCCTCGGGCTCTGTGATTTCCTTCCTGTAGAAAAGAACCCTCTTTCTTGTCCAGGCACCCATGGCCTCAGGCACATGAGCACTGTACAGGGACAGAGGAGCTCTGTGCTCCGTGGAGTGGAGACTGAGGACAGCAGAGGAGAGCCCTGGGAGGGACTGAAGGGTGGTTTAAGTGATAGTGGATCCTTTTGACATAAAAGAAAAAGGCAGAAAAAAGAAAAATTAATAAAAATGGCAGCTGGGGAGGTCCAGACTGGCATGCAGGAGAAAGAAATTTCCCTCCAGGGCAGAGTTCTGGTCCAACACCAGAATGAGTCTGGGTCATCACTAGGCTTTGTGTGTGCAGTCAGAGGCAGGCAGGAGGCAGAGCTGTCAGCAAAGGAAGGGGCCAGCCAGGTGGGGCAGCCGGGGGATGAGTTTTACAACATGGCTTATGTGGTCCAAGACCTGTTCCACATTGCCAAATGATGGCTGCAGCCTTGGGAGATATTTAGATGGCCAACACCCCTGTCAATCACTGTAACAAGGTGACCAGGAGAGATTCACATAAGACTCTGTCAGTAGTTGGGTTCCACTGAAGGATAGAAGTTTATTCAGTATTGTTTTCATTTTGAAAGTAAGAGCTGCGATACTGGAGTCTTTTGTAGCAGGGGACATGGTATGCCATATGGAACATGTGGAGCATGATAAAAGATGTTAAATAAATAAATAAAATACATTAATTTTAAAAATACATTTACAAATAAATAAATAAAAACATTCTCAGCTGTTCCAGGAGAGCCTCAGCCTCAGGATCTGGGAAGAAAACTTATCACCACGAGTCAGCAGAGTGGCTCTCCAGATGGCTTTGCAGAATGGCTGGTATTACTGCCTAGTGTTACAGGGTTAATACTGAGGTGCAAGGAAGCAGCATTTTTGAATTTCACTAGACTTAATATGGAATGTTAGGGGAAGAACCAAAGAAGGAAAAGGGAGGGATTAAGGTGGTTTGGAGAGAAATAGACATAGGAAAATAGAGGAATAATAAAATAAGTGGTGTCAGTCATGCTGACAGATGCTGACAAATGCTGATCAGTGTGCTTGTAAGGCCATGCCTTGCACCTGGTGCCTGCACTGTTCCACAGTACCCTGTATCTTAATTAGACTCAATGTGTATTTTCTGACTGCGCTGCAGAGCCAGTGGGATCTGGTGGAGTCAGATGAGAAAGCTTTTTGCACTCTTGTCTGTGTGTATGAACATGTCTGTATGAGGTAGCTGAAAAGTTGAGTGTCCAAAGGCCCGCTACAGGGTGGTCCATATGGTGTTGATAAAGGTACCCTTTATCATAGTATACCATGATAACTTATCCTTTGGGGCTGAATAATCTAAAGATCTAGAGAATGTCTTATGGATAGGCCTTAGTTACTCTTAATGACCCCTTCTTTCCTCTAAAAATACAAATGACATCAGGTTAGTTATAATTTTACACATGAATTTCTTAAAAAAGGAGAGCCATCAGGCTGCAGGACAAAGTCACTTCCCAGTTGTCCTCTTCAGTTATGTTACTAGCTTCCAGAACAATAGTTGTATTGAAAAACACATGGATTCTAACTTGGCCCCTTCCTGGAGTGCAATGGTCATGAATGCCAATGCCTGAAATGGTTCCTAATTATTTTTTACCTTTCTGTTAGATATTACACACAAAGAAGGACACCCTTGTATTCAGAAAGGTAAGTTTTATTATAATGAAAACCACCAAAGGAGAGTATAAGGACTTATGATCCTATATTTTCAGAAAAAAGAGATGAGAATTTATATTTTGGTGCTCTGTAGCCATCCATATGGACAACATTCCAAAACGCCACGGCATGTGTCCAAAAGGTACAGGGGGACCTTTTCCCAGAGCCTGCAGGGACAGAGGCGCAGGGCAGGGACACCGTGGGACAGCCTGGGCTGCACAGGGCACAGGCATGGGCAGCAGCTGCAAGACAGCCCTGCCAGAGCCAACTTGGGCAGCACTTTGGCCATGGCTGCTGGGCCTGGGCCTGAAGCAGGAGCAGGAGACAAGTGACCCTTGCAGGCCTGGGGCCTCATTGCCTCCTTGTCCCTGCTCAGCAGCCTGGCAGGGGCCGCCCCATGCTCCTGCCCTTGCCATTGCACATCCCCACATGCCAGTGCCCATCCCGGCAAGAGCCCTGAGCAAGGAGGGAGGGACAGCATCTGCCTGGCCAGGGGCTGGGGCTCAGGCCTTGGCCCTTGGCATTCCTCAAACACATCCAGCTTTGCTCAGCACCAGAGACACCTTGGCCTTGTTTGTCCCCAGCTGTCATCACTGCCTACAGTGTTCTGCTCTAACTGGAACCTGGGGACACTTTCTCAGTCGTGTTCCTCAGTGGGACCCATTAAAACTTCAAGAAAGTTCAGAGTTTCAATTTAATTTTGAGTTCTTGAGAAGTTTATTGAAGACACTCTCAGGGACTGAGTCTGATGTAAACAACACAAAAGCCCTGAGAGGGTCATTGAAATTTTCCTAGTCCACTTATGGAGAAAGATTTCAAAGAACTTGTAAAAAATACAAATTCCTATTTTAAAGGATGTATATTATTTTATTTCTCTTTACATCAGATTTTGTTGCAGCATTCTGTGATTGATATTGACCCAGGGTCTCTCCTCAGCAGCTCTGGCCTGCTCACAGAAGCTGTGCCTTGAGCTCTGACCCAGTGTGGACAACCTTGCTCCACATTGCCCAGCCCCATCCTGTCTGTCCTCACTCCCCTGGGACCTGCTGTGCTTGCAGAGCTGGCTGCACTCAGCCTAACAGGGGTTTTCACTTTTGGGGGTTTTTTCCAGCAGTCTCAAACTTCTGAGTTTCCCCACTGCAAACAGACACACTGCTCAGGTGTGTGCCAGCCCCAGGTGCCACCAAAGCCACTGCAGAGCTGCCCTGGGCCAGCTGTGAGGGTGGATCATCAGCCCAAGCTGCACTGGGCCACTGCAAGGGGCTGTGGCCATGGGCACTGCACTGACCCCACTGCTGGGTTTGGCTGCCACGGCCACCGAGAGAAATTAAGCTGTCCTTGGAAACACTGGGGAGGACTGGGACATACTGGGGAACACTGGGAACACTGTGGGAGACACTGGGACATACTGGGAGTGACACTGGGGGATACTGGGAGAAACTGGGGACACTGGGGCAATTGCAGAGATGACTGGGGACACTGGGACATCCTGTGGATGACACTGGGAGGAACTGGGAATGACTGGGAATAAACTCGGGTGTATTGGGACCGACTGGGCTGTTCTGGGAGGGATTGGAGGGGTACTGGATTGTACTGGGTTACTGGGGATTAATTGGGCTTTACAGGGGTTATACTGGTCTGTACTAGGGATGAACTGGGCTTTACTGGGAAAGACTGGAGGAGGGTGAATGGGCTGTTCCCACTTCCACTGCATCGCATTTGCCGAAGCTCCCGCCCATCTCCAGCGGCAGCCAATCAGCGCCAGGGATCCGGGCCTGGGGGCGGTGCTTACACAGGCAGCAAATTTTCTTTTTGCCTACAACTCCCATCATGCCCTGCGGCAAAACTGAGCCCATTGCAGCGGGGATAACAACTCCCGTCATGCCCCGCGCTCCACAGGACTCCAGGATCCGCCCCCATCTGTCCCATAAGTGTCCCCCAAACACTCCAGGATCCCTCAGTGTCCCCTCAGCGCACATTCGGGTCTGCCATAAGCACCCCCGAACCCCTGAGTGCTCCCACCCCCACAGATGCCCCGTACAGCCACTTCTGAGAATTCATCTCCTCTCGTCCCCCGTGGCCCCAGAGCCCCCCAGAACACAGTCCCGCGCCTAAAACTCCGGCCGCGACCCGCGCCCTAAAGAGCCCGGTTGGAGCTCTCCGAGCTCCTCCCAAGGACTCCTGTGCCGTTTACGTTCCCTCAGAGGATCTCTAGTCGGGGCTCGGACGCAAAGGTGTCCCCCAAGAGCCGTCCCGGACTCCGAAACATTTCGTTCCAACCACTTTTGGGACTACAGCTCCCAGCATGCTCCGCAGCGCACGACCAGCGCCATTTCAGGCGGGACTTTATCTCCCGTCATGCCCCGCGCCCCACCGAGAGCCATTGCAGCTGCGCCCAGAACTCCCGTGATGCTCCGCGGCCCTGTTAAACCGTATGATACCCGCGCCTACAACTCCCATCACCCCCCGCGCCCCAGAGAGCCCCGTTCGAGTCCCTCCAAGTGCCCGCCCGGACCCCGAAGGGCCCCACATTCCCCTCCCTGACCTCCAAGGGCCCCCCTGGACCCCCAAGTTCTGCCCCGGACCCTGAACTGTCCCTCAGAATCCCTGAGTGCCCCTCCAAGTGCCCACCTGGCTCCCCAAAGTGTGCTCCAGACCCTCAAGTTCCCTCTGAATTCCCTCCCCAGACCCGTAACTGCCCCAAATGTGCCCCAGAAATGTCTCCAAAGACCCCAAAGTGCAGGCCCCCCCAATCCTGTCTGAGAAAAAGATGATAAAAAAGATGACAAAAAGAGTACAAATATAACTAATTAACATAAAGAGAAAGAAATAAATAGCCAATAGAAATTATTTAATTAATTCATGAAGGAATTGTGTTACTTAGAACCAATGATGAATAATTTTCTTGGTTGCTAGAAATGTATCCAATTTTAATATAAATATACAAATTAAGTAATAAAAATATTGTATGAGACTACCCTAAATTAAAATAATACAATTATAATTTTGTTATTAATCAATTTTCTTTAACAGGAAAAATGCTAAAATTTTTCTTTTTTTTGGGGATGTCAGTCCCAGGTGGGCGTTGTCAGACATGGTGAGGCTGGGGGTGAGGAGCAGCTTGTCCAAACAGGCTCAGCCTGCAAGGGGCTCATTCTTATCCATGCCCAGACCTCCTAAGGAGACATTCATCATCCAGATCACTTGGGGAATGCTTCTATCCCCTCTTCTCATAACAAACAACTAGAAAGATACTGATGTGATTAAAAAAACAAAAATCATGAGGAGCATTTTGACATCTTCCTCCTGAAGACAACTCCAAACTGACTCCAGTCACTGCATAAGCCCTAGAGACCCAAAGGCAATGGAAGGGAGACAAAGAGCTCCTGAGGCCTTTCTGTATTTTAATCAGCCCCACGCTGGATTTGGGGCTGGCTCCAGGAGCCTCAGGAACGCAGAGAAGGATGGAGACGCTGCTCAAAGAGTCAGCAGCAAAACTCCATGTTCCTTGGAGCATGGCTGGGCCCCAGGGAGGGCAGGGAGTGCCCAAGGCTGCCCAGGGCCTGGTGAGAGCAGATCCTTGAGGGCAGGATTGCAGGGAGCCCAAGGCTCTGAGCAGGGAACTGCAATGCTGAGCAAGGCCTGGCTTGGCTGCAGGAAGCAGAAAGGCCAAGCCCTGAGCCCAGCCTGGGCCAGCAGGGCCTGTCCCTCACGGCTGCCTCGGGGCTCTTGGTGGGCCAGGGGGATGTGAGGGGCAGCAAGGACAAATGGCATCAACCTGCAGCCCCTGCCAGCCTCCCCAGTGAGGCCGAGGGAGAAGCAAAGTGCAGCCCCTGCCAGGAAAGTTCCTCCTGTGGGGCCTCCAGAGGCGCTGCCCGAGCCCAGGGCACAAAGGCCTGGGTGCCTGTGGCCCTGCCAGCCCTGCCCAGCCCTTGGCCATCTGTCCTGCAGGCTGTGCCCCCTGGGCGTGCTGCTCCTCTGCCCTGGCCGGCTGCACTCGCCCATCTCGCTGTGCCCCAGCATTTCTCACCCAGCGTTGCTGTGCCCTCCCTGGGCTCCCTGCACCCAGCGATGCCGGCTCCTGGCACACAGAGCCCGGCCATTGCCCAGCCTCACGCTGCCACACCTCCAGCACCAACATTCTGCCCTGCAAGGGACTTTGCCTTCTCCTCAGCTCCAGCCTGAACCTTCCAAGGTGCACTTGGCGGAGGTTTCCTGCAATTCCCACTGCCAAAGAAAGCTCTGTCTCCTGCTGGTCACAAACAGAGAAGGGCTGGTGGCAGATCAGAGGTGGTCAGAGGCTGTTTGGGGCACAGCCACCATTGTAGCCATGATATTTTCTGAAAAATCCCTTTGCTAGGATTTAGCTCCTGAGAAGCTGAGGCCTCAGGTACAAAATATAAACAATCATGATCTGCTGCTGTGGAATGCAAGAGGTGGATCTGTGATTGGCTTCATGTCATTGTTTCTAATTAATGGCCAATCACAGTCCAGCTGTGTGTCTCTCTGGTCAGACACAGGATTTTGTTATCATTCCATTCTTTCTCCTTTGCTTGCAAGCCTTCTGATGAAATCCTTTCTTCTATTCTTTTTATATAGTTTTAATAGAATATCTATAATAAAATAATAAATTAGAATTCTGAAACATGGAGTCAGATCCTTTTCTCTTCCCTCTTCTAGGACCTCTGTGAACACCACCACTGACCATGAAATTATTAAGTTTTCTAATATTCTCTGAAAGAACAAGGGGCATCAACTAAACACCTACAACTGGCTGGAGAGCCAATTGAGTGGCGGTGAATGTTACACCAGAGAGTGGTGGTGAATGCTGCTGCATCCAGCTGGCAGCCAGTCACCTGTGGTGTCCCTCAGGGGTCTCTGCTGGAGCCAGTTCTGTTCAATATTGTTACTGACAACATGGATGAGAGTGTTGAGACTTTCAGTAGCAAATCTGCAGACAAAACTAAGCTGGGAGCGTGTGTCCATCTGCTGGAAGGTAGGAGGCCTCTGCAGAGAGACCGGGAACAGTTGGATGGATGGGCAGAGTCCAATAAGATGAAGTTTAATAAGTCCAAGTGCCGGGTCCTGCACTTTGGCCACAACAACCCCTGCAGTGCTACAGGCTGGGAACAGAGTGGCTGGACAGCGGCCAGGCAGAAAGGGACCTGGGGGCACTGATGGACAGCAGGCTGGACATGAGGCAGCAGTGTGCCCAGGTGGGCAAGAAGGCCAATGGCTGCTGGCCTGGATCAGGAATGGTGTGGCCAGCAGGAGCAGGGCAGTGATTCTTCCCCTGCACTCGGCACTGGTGAGGCCACACCTCGAGTGCTGTGTCCAGTTCTGGGCCCCCAATTTCGGAAGGCCATGGAGGGGCTGGAGCGTGTCCAGAGAAGGGCAACAAGGCTGGGGAGGGGTCTGGAACACAAGTCCTTTGAGGAGAGGCTGAGGGAGCTGGGGTGGTTTATCCTGGAGAAGAGGAGGCTCACGGAGACAAGGCAGTGTCAGGGCAGAGGTTAGACTTGATGATCTCCAAAGTCTTTTCCACCCTTGCTTTATCTGTGACTCTCTGGAACCACCCTTGGAGCAGTTGCAGGAGGAGCCCTGGGCCTCCTCTTCAGAAGCTCCAGCAGCCCAGGTCCCTCAGCTTCTCCTGCCAGCCCCAAAGCCCATCCTGTCAGTCCTGCAGAGCCTCTGCAGCCCCTCCTCACTGCCCAGAACAGGGAGCCCCAGAGCCAGACACAGCAGCCCAGATGTGCCCCCTGGCCTGGGGTGCCTCTGGCAAGGGAGCAGCACCAGGCACTGCAGGAGCCTGCAGACAATTCCTGCAGCACTTGTAGGATGATCCTGCTGCCCAAGGGACGTTCCCATGGTGCCAAGTCAGGAACTGCATTGGGGAGTGGGGCCAGAGTGGACAGGGCAAACAGGGATGGGCTGGTTGAAGGGAGGGTACAGGGGTGGAAGAAGAAGTAATCTAGATCAGCAAAGGGGAAAGAAAGCACACGTGAAGCCAAGGAAATGCTCAGGGCAGTATGGGGGTGGCTGCCAGGCAGCCCTGGCTCTGAGCAACAGCGTCTGCAGTGGGACAGGAAACTCCCAGCCGATGGGAACAAACTTTCTGGGTGACTGCAGAGGCCAGGACAAAGCTGAGTGGTTTCCCTGGTGTCCCCCAGCCCTCGCGGGCCCCTGGGACTGATGGCATTTGTGCTCCCTCAGGTTCATGTCCCCACACAAACAGCATGGAGGTGCTCCCCCTGCTCTGTGCAATGCAAACAGGGGCTGCTGAGCCAGTGCTGCCGTGTCTGTGCCTGCAAGGATGGGGCACCTGTGTGAGCTGGGGGAGAGCCCAGGGCTGCAGAGGGGCGATGTTGTTGGCAGCTCCAACAGGACGCTCTGGGACGCTGCCCTGGGCTGTGCAGCGCACTGGGGATGGATCAGCCTCTGCTCTGCTGCTCCTTCCCGTCTGCCCCAGGGCCCTTGCAGAGCCCCAGCCATGCTGTTTGCCCCCAGCCTGCCCACGGCCAGCCTGGGGCTGCTCACGGGGCTTTTCTGTGCTGAGCATTGGCCTGGGCGTGTTCTTGAGAGAGCCTGGGCAAGGAGCCTGGAGCCCCCAGGCCCTGGGCTGAGGCGTCAGCGCTGCCCCAGCAGTGCCCGTGGCCTGTCCCTGCTGCAGCCCCGGCACTGCCACCCCCAGGGCTGTGCCCGGCCCCGAGAGCACTCAGGCCCTGCAGCAACACCAGGGCCACCAGTGCAGCGGGGCAGGGCCACGGCAGCAGCACTGGCAACTTCAAGTGCTGCTGCTGCTGGGCATAGCTGCTGGGCCAGCCCTGATCTGCCCCCTGCACTGCACACAGACATTGCTGCTGCAGAGAGAAGGGAACAGAAGGGGGAACTCTGGTGAAAACTCTGCTCGGAGAGCCTTTATTCTGTCTGAAGCCATTGAGAGTGCAGCACCTCATTGACACAGTCTGAGGCCACCATGAACGTTGAGAGAAACAAAATGAGAAATGGCACAAACACCGACATTCCTTTGTTGTAAATAATAAAACGCTAAACCGAAAGACAAGGACATATCAACAAACAAACCCAAGTGGTATCAAAGATGACTTTTATTACATGAGATTTGCAGAAACTGGTCAGAAGCTTAATGTTTCTGCAACCGTCTGTTCATCAGTGTCCACACCGCAGCCTTGAGCTCCTGGTTCCTCAGGCTGTAGATGAGGGGGTTCAGGGCTGGAGGCACCACCGAGTACAGAACTGACAGGGCGAGATCCAGGGATGGGGAGGAGATGGAGGGGGGCTTCAGGTAGGCAAATGTGGCAGTGCTGACAAACAGGGAGAGCACGGCAAGGTGAGGGAGGCAGGTGGAAAAGGCTTTGTGCCGCCCCTGCTCAGAGGGGATCCTCAGCACAGCCCTGAAGATCTGCACATAGGAGAAAACAATGAACACAAAACAGCCAAAAGCTAAAGAGGCAGCAACCAATGAAATCCAGATTTTTCTGAAGGTGGAGTGTGAGCAGGAGAGCTTGAGGATCTGGGGCACCTCACAGAAGAACTGGCCCAGGGCACTGCCATGGCACAGGGGCAGGGAAAATGTATTGGCTGTGTGCAGCAGAGCAGTGAGAAAGGCACTGGCCCAGGCAGCTGCTGCCATGTGGGCACAAGCTCTGCTGCCAAGGAGGGTCCCGTAGTGCAGGGGTTTGCAGATGGACACGTAGCGGTCGTAGCACATGACGGTCAGGAGGGAAAACTCTGCTGAGATGAAAAATACAAACAGAAATAGCTGAGCAGCACATCCTGAGTAGGAGATGTCCCTGGTGTCCCAGAGGGAATTGTGCATGGCTTTGGGGACAGTGGTGCAGATCATGCCCAGGTCACTGAGGGCCAGGTTGAGCAGGAAGAAGAACATGGGCGTGTGCAGGTGGTGGCCGCAGGCTACGGCGCTGATGATGAGGCCGTTGCCCAGGAGGGCAGCCAGGGAGATGGCCAGCAAGAGGCAGAAGTGCAGGAGCTGCAGCTGCCGTGTGTCTGCCAGTGCCAGCAGGAGGAAGTTCCTGATGGAGCTGCTGTTGGACATTTGCTGTGTCTGCACATTTCAACGTACAGAAGGAGGAAAGACAGGGCAATGGAGGGGAAATTTCTCACAGAAAAATCACAACTCTTTGTCGTAGCCTCTTTCTTTCCACTAAGCACCTCCCCCTTGTGTATGTCTAGGAATCTTCCTTCACCAGTGTTGCTGGAGCCCTGATTGCTGCTGGCCAATGCTGTGTGAGGAGCTGGACCTTGGCCTGCAGGACACCTGGGAGTCAGCCCTGACCCCCAGTCAATGCAGGGGAACAGTGAGGGCAGGGCCCTGTCCTGGTGTTCAGGCTTGGATAAAGAATCTTCCTGTAAGGCTGCAGAACTGCCTGGGTGAAGGGATGGGGATAACAGAAGGCAGAGCGAGGGATTCTGCTGCACCTGGGGAGAACAAAGAGTCGAGGGAGGCAGGAGGATTGTCTGAGGCTTAGTGCAGACTGACGAGAGCTGCTCTGTCCCTCTCTCCTGTTCCAGCTGCCCTGCACTTGCACCGTTCTGAGATCCACTCCCATGTTACCCTGGACAGCCAGGAGACACTGCTGAGAGCAGAGGATCCCTGGCACACAAAGTGGCTCCTGCCTTTCCCAGAGTCAGGAGAGTGGGCTCATTGCCAGCCTCCCAGGCTGCCCTGTGCAGAGCTGCCCGGGCACAGGGAGCTGGGACACCCCATTGCTGTGCTCAGCCTGCACAGGAGGAGCCCAAGGGCTGGGCCTGGCCCTGCAGCTGGAACTGCCATTGCAGAGAGCCCCTCAGCAATGCCAGCAGCACCTGGGCAAGGCAAGGAGAGAGAGAGAGAGCCGGGCCTGAGGAAAATCCTTTCCCTGCCCAGCCCCTGCCAGGCATCAGCAGGACAGGACAGTGGCCCTAAGGCCCTGGTCAGCAGGGAATGGGCACATGGCCGCAGAGATGACCTTCATCTCTGGGGCTGCTCTGTCGGCCCAGGAGGGAATGAGGGCCCCGAGCCCCCGGGCTGAGGGCTGTGCTGGCTGCGAGGGGACACAAGAGCTGTGCTGCTCAGGGCAGTGTCTGCCCTGCAGGGCAGGCCCGGCAGGTGCCACATCTGCCCTGCAGCAGGGCTTCCCTCAGCACTGCCTCCCTCCCTGCCTGCCCACGGCTCTGCTGCTGGAGCTGTCCCAGCCCCAGCTGCTCCTGTGGCCCCGGGCTCCTTCCCTGCCAGAGCTGCCAGAGCCCAGCCCAGCCCCTGAGCCAGCCCTGCCCTGCAGCTGCTGGGCCCTGCAGGGATTAAAGAACAGCTCCCCCAGCCTGGGCTCCATGGAAAGGTGATGCTGCATGGATCTAGGGGCTGGGCAGGTGCAGGGAATTGCTAAGGTGCTCAGGAATCCTCAGTGTGATGGTTTAAGAGTCTCAGCCCCTGCTCTGCCCTGCACAGTTAATTTTCTATTGCCACCAAGCTGAGCCAGCCACAGATTCAGGAAAGCAGAGACCCAAGCAAGAAACGCCTGCCCTGAATGAGCTCATGAAAAGTCACCCTGGGCATGAGCTGGAGCTCTGGGCAGCCCTGGCTGCAGCCCCTGCTTCACCCCCTGCAGCCATCCCTGCCCTGTCCCTCTGACGGTGCCCAGGGCAGCCCCGCTCTGCAGCACATCCTCCCCCAAAGCAGAAAGAGCAGCAGAGCATCCTTACAGTCACATCAGTCCTGTCCTGGGTCAGCTTCAGGAGATTCCTCCAGGAGCACAGGGGACATTGCCCTGCACCCACACACTCACCATGCACAGGGCTGTGAAGATCTTTCCCCAAGTGAAGTCTCAGCTCAATGTCTTCCCAATCCTGATTGCCTTCAGCCTGTCTCTGCCTGGCTCCTGTCCCCTCAGTGCCTGCAGGCAGAGCCCTCAGCCCTGCTGGGCTGGGAGAGGAGCTGGTCTTGGCAAGAGCTGTTCCTTTAAAGCTCAGCAGCACAGAAACAGCACAAGGAATTTAATGAGCCTCTTGGGGATTTGGTGTTGTTTACATCAGACTCAGTCCCTGAGAGAGTGCTCAAAAAACTTCTCAAGAACTCAAATTTAAAATGAAACTCTGAAGTTTCTTTAAGTTTAAATGAGTCCCACCGATGGACACAACTGAGAAAGTGTCCCCAGGTTCCAGTTAGAGCAGAACACTGGAGGCAGTGATGACAGCTGGGGACAAACAAGGCCAAGGTGTCTCTGGTGCTGGGCAAAGCTGGATGTGTTTGAGGAATGCAAAGGGCCAAGGCCTGAGCCCCAGCCCCTGGCCAGGCAGATGCTGTCCCTCCCTCCATGCTCAGGTCTCTTGCCGGGATGGGCACTGGCATGTGGGGATGTGCAATGGCAAGGGCAGGAGCATGGGGCGGCCCCTGCCAGGCTGCTGAGCAGGGACAAGGAGGCAATGAGGCCCCAGGCCTGCAAGGGTCACTTGTCTCCTGCTCCTGCCTCAGGCCCAGGCCCAGCAGCCATGGCCAAAGTGCTGCCCAAGTTGGCTCTGGCAGGGCTGTCTTGCAGCTGCTGCACATCCCTGTGCCCTGTGCAGCCCAGGCTGTCCCACGGTGTCCCTGCCCTGCGCCTCTGTCCCTGCAGGCTGTCGGCATCCCCCGGCTGCCCCACCTGGCTGGGCCCTTCTTTTGCTGACAGCTCTGCCTCCTGCCTGCCTCTGCCTGCCCACACAAAGCATTGGGCTGGCCCAGGCTCCTTCTGGGTGATGTGCTGCACCACAGCCCTTCCCTGGGAGAGAAACTCCATTGTCTTTGTGAGACAGAGGAAAGATTTATTCTGAATTAGGTGAAGTGTCTGGAAGAGGTGAGGAATCTGTGGAGCCAAAGCTGAAGGAAAAGCCGCATTTTAGACACAACAAGGACACAGAGAAAGAAAAACAGAAATGACCACAAGTTCAATCTGCCCCAGACATAGTAATTCTTTTGATAAAGAAGAACTGGTGCTAAATGTCACACCGAATGAATATGTGTGAACTTATTGTGAAACTGTATGCACATGCATTTGGAAGGGGGATAAAAGAAGACCCGAGGTCTTCAGAGGCACGCTTGCCTTTTTGGGGGCTTGCGTCCGGCGCGCATCGTAATAAAAGCATACCGGGCTTTATAACTTTTACCAAGTTGTGAGGTTTCTTCTTTTCTCCACAAAACATTTGTTCTGAATCTGGGCCTCTCCAGGTGCCCTTGGCATTAATTTGGGCTTTTTCTGGCTTTTCTCTACTATGTCAAAAGGCTTCACCCTCTCTTACACCACCCTTCAGTCCCTCCCAGGGTTCTCCTCTGCTGTCCTCAGTCCCCACCTGTTGGGAATTTCGCTGACTAGAGACTGGAAAAGCACAAGGCTGTTGCTAATTCCGAGTCCTGCACCTGCAAGACAGCGCGTCCTTGGGCCTAGCTGGGTATGATAACGAGTGGACAGAGAGACGTGGGAAATAGAGAACGTAGGCCCAGAGGAATGAGGGAGAATTGATGTTTAGTTTAACCAATAGATCGCTTGGCTCACAGAATATTCATGAGCTCATTAGTTGCTGGATAAGTGTCTGATGCTCTCTTCAATAAACGGAACTTGCTGCTGACTCATATTGAGTGTCCGAGTTTTCCCTGCACCCGACAAATGGCTCATCCCCGACAAAGTCCTCATTCTGCGACAATTCTTCATTTATCAGCCCAATTTCCCCTTTTTTGCATCCAAATTCCCTTTTTTTGCCACAAAAATTTCCATTTTTTGGACCCAAATTTTCCTTTTTTTCAGCACAAATTCCATTTTTTTTTTTTAACCCAATTTACCTTTTTTGTTTTTCAAATTTCGCTTTTTGAGCCCAAACGTTCCATTTTTGGCCCCAAATTCTCCTTTTTTCTCCCCAAATTTCCTTTTTTTGCTCCAAATTTTTTTTGCCTGGACCCAAATTTCCCATTTGTGGGGCACAAATATCCCTTTTTGAGTGCCAAATTCTCATTTTTTGGACCCAAATTTTCCCTTTTTTCAGCCCAAATTCCCCTTTTTGTTGCTCAAATTCCCTTTTTTGTGCACAAATTTCAATTTTTTAGTCCCAAATTTCCATTTTTGGGTCCAAACTTCCCATCTGAGCACCCAAATTCCCAGTTTTGGCCACAATTTTTGCTCTTTTCACCCAAATTCCCTTTTTAGGTCCAAATTTCTCCTTTTTGTTGCTCAAATTCCCTTTTTTGAAGCAAATTCTCCTTTCTTCAACCAAAATTCTCCTTTTAGGACCCAAATCTCCCTTTTAGGACAAAAATTCCCATTTTTGGACCCAAATTTTCCCTTTTTGGGCACAAATTTCCCTTTTCTTCGTCCAAATTCCACTTTTTTGGTCGAAATTCTCCATTTTTGGACACAAATTCTACTTCTTGACCCAAACTTTCCCTTCCTGGACCCAAATTCCCTTTTTTAGTCCTAAATTCGCCTTTTTGGACCCAAATTTTCCCTTTTTTCAGCCCAAATCTCCATTTTTTTAACCCAATTTCCCCTTGTTGTTGCGCAAATTCCCTTTTTTGTGCACAAATTTCCATTTTTTAATCCAAAATTCTCCTCTTTGGACCCAAATTTCCTCTTTTTTTGTCCAAATTCTTTTTCCCTCAACCCAAATTCCCATTTTTGGGTACAAACCTCCACTGAGTGCCCAAATTCCCATTTTTGGGCACAAATTTCCATTTTAGACCAAAATTCTCTTTTTTTGACCCAAACTTTCTCTTTCTAGTCCCAAATTTATCTTTTTTTCTGCCCGGCACTTCCGCTCCCGTCCGGGACTACATTTCCCATCATCCCCTTCGTTCACTTCCGCTACAAACCCCGCCCACTTTCCCTCTGTACTCCCGCTCCATTCCGGGACTACATTTCCCATCATCTCCTTTTCCAGCTTCTGCTTTAAACCCCACGCACTTCCCTTCTGTACTCCCGCTCCCTTTTTGGGACTACATTTCCCATCACCCCCTTCACCAGCTTATGTTATAAACCCCGCCCACATCTCCTTCAATCCTGAGGCGACTTCCGGTTCTGTTTCCCGCCACCGCCGCCATGTTCCTGCAGTGCTACGAGAACGAGCGCGGGGAGCGCGTTTATACCCTCAAGGTACCGAGGGGATTTTGGGGCGAATTTTGCAAATTTTGGGCGATTTTGGGTGATTTATGGGGATTTTGGGGAGGGTTCTGAGGGGATCCGCGGGGTTTGGGTGCCTTGGGAGCGGTTTGGGAGCGATGAGGGAGAGGTTGGGTGGGCTGAGGGGGGAATTGGGACGGGAGTTGTGAGGCGAAAATGGGAAATTTGATAGAAAAAAGGGGAATTTGGGAATAAGAAATGGGAATTGGGACTGGAAATGGGGAAATAGGGACTAAAAAGGGAGAATTTGGTACTAAAAAAGGGAAATTTGGGAATAAAATAAGGAAATTTGTGACTAAACAGGGGGGATTTGGGTCCATAAAGGGGGAATTTGGGGCTAAAAAGGGAAATTAGGTTTTAAAAATGGAGAATTTGGGGCAAAAATGATATATTTGTACCAGAAAAAGAATATTTGGAACTATAAAAAGGGAAATTTGGGTCTAAAAAGGGGGAATTTAGGACTAACAAAGGAGAATTTGGTTCCAAAAAAGGGAAAAATGATAAATTTGTACCAGAAAACGAATATTTGGAACTATAAAAAGGGAAATTTGGGACTAAAAAAGGGGAAATTTAGGACTAACAAAGGAGAATTTGGTTCCAAAAAAGGGAAATTTGTACCAGAAAAGGAGAATTTGGGTCCAAAAAGGGAGAATTTGGGTAAAAAAAAGGAAAATTTGGGTCCAAAAATGGAGAATTTGGGCTGAAAATGGGAGAATTTGGTCCAAAAAAGGGAAATTTTTACCAAAAAAGAGAATTTGGGTGCTCAGGTGAGACGTATGGATCTAAAAAAAGGGAATTTTGGTCTACAAAAGGGGAAAATTGGACTAAAAAAGGGAAATTTTGGTCTAAAGGGGGATTTTGGCACCAAAAAGGGAGAATTTGGGTCCAAAAATGGGAATTTGAGTGCCCAGATGGGGAGATTGGACCCAAAAAATGAATTTTTGTTCTAGAAAAGGGAAATTTGTGCCCCCAAAAAGGAGAATTTGGGTTCAAAAATTGGAATTTGGGACTAAAAATGGGAATTTGGGTGCAGGAAGGGAAAGTTTGGGTGAAGAAAGGGAAAATTTGGGACTAAAAATGGGGAATTCTGGTCTAAAAGGGAGAAATTGGGGCCAAAAATGAAAATTCTGGGGGCACAAATTTCCCTTTTTTAGACCAAGATTCCTTTTTTGGCTCCAATCTTCCCCTCGGGGCACCCAAATTCCCGTTTTTGGACCCAAATTCTCCATTTTAGGACCCAAATTTCTCTTTTTTCATCCCAAATTCCCCTTTTTTTATTATTTGGGGTTGAAAAAAGGGAAATTTGGGATTAAATAAGGGGAATTTTGGTCCAAAAAGGGAGAAATTGGAACTAAAAATGGGAATTTGGGCGCTCAGGTGGGAAGATTGGAGCCAAAAATGGGAAATTTGTACCAAAAAAGGAATTTGGGTGCTCATGTGGGAAGATTAAACTCCAAAAGGGGAATTTGGGCTGAAACAAGGGAAAATTTGGGCTCCAAAAGAGAAAATTGGGGACTAAAAAATGATAATTCGTGTCAAGGAATGGAAAGTTTGGGTCCAAGAAAAGGAATTTTGGGGTGAAAAAGGGGAGAATTTGGGACTAAAAATGGAGAATTTTGATCCCAGAAAGGAAAATTTTGGACAAAAAAATGGGAATTTGGGGGATTTTGGTGTCCCAAGGGGGGAATTTGAGGGAGTTTTGGAGGAATTTGGGGGATTTTGAGGGAATTTGAGGATTTTAGGTGTCCTTAGAGGGAATTTTGTGGGAATTTGGGGGATTTTGGGGGGATTTTTGTGGATTTTGGGTGTCCTGAGGGGGAATTTTTGGAGGAATTGAGGGAGAATCTGGGGAATTTTGGAGGATTTTTGTTGTCCTGAGGGGGAATTTGAGGGAATTTGGAGGAAATTTGGGAGGAATTTGGGGATTTTGGGGGGAATTTGGGGGATTTTGGGCATCATGAGGGGGAATTTTGGGGATTTTGGGGGAATTTGGGGGATCCTGAGGGGGGAATTTGGGAGATCCTGAGCGGGGAATTTGGGAGATTTTGGGGAAATTGGGGCATTTGGGGGAAATTTGGGGATTTTGAGGGATTTTGGTTGTCCTGAGGGGGAATTTGGGAGATTTACAGGGAATTTGAGGATTTTAGGTGTCCTAAGAGGGGATTTTGGGGAATTTTTGGGGATTTTTGTGGATTTTGGGTGTCCTAAGGGGGAATTTGGGTGATTTTGGGAAATTTTGAGGGATTTTGAGGGAATTTGAGGGATTTTGGGTGTCCTGGGAGAGAATTTTTGGAAAATTTTTTGATTTTGGGGGAATTTGGGCCATTTTTGTTATCCTGAGGGGCACTTTGTGGATTTTGGGGTAATTTGGGGGATCCTGAGGGGGGAATTTGGGAGATTTTGGGGAAATTGGGGCATTTGGGGGAAATTTGGGGATTTCAAGTGTCCTGAGGGGGAATTTTGAGGGAATTTGAGGGATTTTAGGTGTCCTTAGAGGGGATTTTGAGGGGTTTTGGGGGAATTTTGTGGAGATTTTTGTGGATGTTGGGTGTCCTGCGGGGGAATTTGGGGATTTTTGGAGGAATTTGGGGAGAATCTGGGGAATTTTGGAGGATTTTTGATGTCCTGAGGGGGAATTTGAGGGAATTGAGAGAATTTTGGGACGAATTTGGGGATTTTGGGTGAATTTGGGGGATTTGGGGGATTTTGGGTGTCCTGAGGTGCAGTTTGTGGATTTTGGGGCAATTTGGGGGATCCTGAGAGGGAATTTGGAAGATTTTGGGGAATCTGGGGGGGATTTTGGAGGATCTTGGGGGATTTTGGTTGTCCTGAGGGGAAAATTTGGGGATTTGGGGGAATCTGGGGGGTTTTGGGTGTCCTGAGGGGGGAATTTGGGGCATTTTGGAGCAATTTGAGGCATTTTGGGTGTCCTGAGCAGGGATTTTTGAGGGAATTTGGGGGAATTCTGGGGAATTTTTGGTTTCCTGAGGGGGATTTTGGGGGAGTTTGAGTGTGGGCATTTTGGGGGAATTTTGGGGGTCCTGAGGGGGGAATTTGGGGAACTTTGGAGGAATTTTGAGGATTTTCAATGTCCTGAGGGGGGAATTTGGGGGATTTTAGAGAAATTTGGGGGATTTTTTGTGTCCTGAGGGGGAATTTGGGGGAGTTTATGGGAATTTGGGTGTCCTCAAGGGGGATTTGAGGGAATTTGGAGGATTTTGGGTGTCCTGAGGGGGAATTTCAGAGATTTTGGGGAAATTGGAACATTTTTTGGGGAATTTAGGGCATTTTTGGGGAATTTGGGGTGTCCTGAGGGTAAATTTGGGGGGAATTTTGAGATTTTGGGGAAATTTGAGGGATTTTGGGTGTCCTGAAGGGTTTTTTGGGAGGAATTTGGGAGATTTTGAGGGATTTTGAGTATCCTGAGGGGGAAATTTGGGGGATCTGGGTGGAAATTCAGAGGATTTTGGGGGAGCTTGGGAGGAAATTGGGGCATTTTGGGGGATATTGAGGGATTTTGGGTGTCCTGAGGGGGAATTTGGGGAATTTTTGGAGGAATCTGGGGAGAATCTGGGGAATTTTGGAGGATTTTTGATGTCCTGATGGGGAATTTGGAGGAAATCTGGGAGGAATGTGGGGCTTTTTGGGGGAATTTGGAGGATTTTGGGCATCCTGAGGAGGAAATTTGGGGCATTTTTGGGGATTTTGGGTGTTCTGAGTGGGAATTTGGGGGAATTTAAAGAATTTGAGGGGAATTTGGGCATTTTGGGGAAATTTCAGGGATTGTGTGTGTCCGGAGGGGGAATTTGGAGCATTTTGGGAGAAATTTGTGGGATTTTGGGGATCCTGAGGTGGCAGTTTTGGGATTCTTAAAGAATTTTGGGGTGTCCTGAGGGGGGAATTTGGCGGGAAATTTCGGGTGTCCTGAGGAGAGGAATCTGGGGGGAATTCTAAGGGTTTTAGGGGGATTTTGGGGGAGTTTGCTTGTCCTGATGGGGGATTTGGGGTGGATTTCGGGTAATTTGTAGGATTTTGCTGTATTTTACAGCATTTTGTGTAATTTTCCCCTCAGAAAGTGTCCCCGACCGGGCTCCCCACACGCTCGGCCCACCCCGCCCGCTTCTCCCCCGATGACAAATTCTCACGGTACCGCCTGGCCCTGAAACGGAGATTCGGGGTCCTGCTCACCCAGCGGGGCTGGGCCCTGCTCTGAGGGACCCCAAAAACCCAAAATCCCCCCAAAACCCCCATGGAGCAGATGGAGCTCAGTCAAACCCGCTGAGCTGAACGGCGTGGGAGGAAAGGGTTAAACAGGAGGGAATTGTGAATATTAAAGGATTTAGGAGCTCGGAGGTGTCTGAGTGTTGGTGGTCAAATAAATTTGGGTTTTTTTCCTGGTTTTGGGGGGGTTTTGGGGTGTGGGAGGGAATTAATGGCGATCTGTGGGGTGCGGGGGGTGATGGGATTTGGAGGCGTGGGTATAACGGGAGTCTATGGAGCGCGGGGGATGATGGGAGTTGTATGCGCGGGTATAATGGGATCAATGGGCCGCAGGGGTTGATGGGAGTTGTATGCATGGGTACAATAGGGATCTATGGTGATGCCGAATTTTGCCCCAAAAGGCGAGAATAACTGCCTAAGAGACTCAGATTAAGTCAGATAAGCAGGAGGTATTTTATTGCGACACGTCGGAGAAATCACAAAATGGATTTCTAAGTTTCCCGTAACAAAGGCAAGCCTTTTATACAGTTTTGGATATAGGATTACATCAGATCATATACATAATCACATCTTTGCATGAATATTCATATGTGGTGTAGGCGGAGCATGGGCAGGGACACCTCTTTTGAGGATCATCTTGGTGGTCGTTCCGGTTGCCTTCACCATGGGCTGGGGTCTCCTGATGAGTCTTCCTCCTTGAACCTTTGAACCCCTTTCCTAATTTGGCCAATTCCCGGTGTACTTGGCTTGGTCCCCATGGCTTGGCAAGGCTCTTAGGGTCAGTTTGACATTGTTGGCTCTGAACATGCTTAGCCCATCAGTTCCCCTGTCCCTCTCTTTCCTGTCATTGTGTTCCATGCTTTAGCCGATTTATTGCTCTATGTGTTTCCTAAATGCTATGCTTTCTTCAAATGCCTCACATTCTATGTTTTAACTCATTATTTCTTGAAGGCTATCTGTTTTGGGGCTTCAATGGAGTGCCGATGTAACGGGAGTCTATGGAGCGCAGGGGATGATGGGAGATATATGCGCTGGTATAACGGGGTTCTATGGAGAGTGGGGGAGGATGGGAGTTGGAGGCGCAAATATAATAGGGATCTATGGTGCGTGGGGGATGATGGGAGTCGTATGCACGGATATAATAGGGATCTATGGTGCGCGGGGGATGATGGGAGTTGTATGCACGGATATAATAGGGATCTATGGGGCGCAGATATAACGGGACTCTATGGGGCGCGAGGGATGATGGGAGTTGTATGCACGGATATAACAGGACTCAATGTGGCGTGCAGGACGATGGGCGATGTAGGTGTGGATATAATAGGGATCTATAAGGCGTGAGAGATGATGGGAGTTGGATGCGCGGGTATAACGGGGCTCTATGGGGCGCAGGGCATGATGGGAGGTGTAGGCGTGGATATAATGGGGCTCAACGGGGCGCGGGGGATGGTGGGATTTGTATGCGCCCGTATAATGAGGGTCTATGGAGCACACGGGGTAGATGGGTGTTGCCTTCTGATATAAGGTAAAGCGACCTGGTTTCGAGGAGCAGCACGGCAACCCAAACTCACCAGGGTCGCTCGGGCCAAAGAGCACGCAGATACCAATGTGGTAGACAGTCAAAGGCCTTTATTGTCTCATCTCGTGGGGTTTTATAGTCTAAGGGGTCTCTCTACATCAGAGGGGGTCTGCAGTACTATCTACGGTTAGTAAGGAGTGGAAAGTTACCAGCATTACTATCGTTAGGGGGAATACATTCCTAGTTACATTCCTAGGGTGATCTCTTATCTCAGGGGATTAGGGGAAATGGAATCCTGCCTTTCCGTCACATCGCGTGATCTTCCGATCACCTGTCCCTATCTACCACATCTCCCCCCACCTTTTTCACAAATGAACGAGGAAGTCATATACATAGGAAATGAAATGAGGTATAGGGTTGTAACTTGACAAGGGAAAGGGGTTTGGTAAACCTGAGTAAGTTTTTGCCAGGCAAGTTTAGAAAATCTTGTGACTGGCAGTGTTCCCTGGTTGAACTCACAGCATTTGTTGCCGGACTATGAACAGGATGTTGGTTTGTTCCAGGCGGGTCTGAACGAATGAGACTAGCTTGTTCAGCAGGCATGGTCCGAAGCTGACAGCTAAAAGTAGCATTGCCAATGGACCTATTAGGGTAGAAATCAGGGTGGTCAGCCATGGTGATTGATTGAACCAGGACTCGAACCAACCCTGTTGGGCTTCCCTGTCTTTCTGTCTCTGAGCCAGTCTGTTTCGGAGTTCCGCCATGGAGTCTCTAAAGACTCTCGTGTGGTCCACGTAGAAGCAGCACTCCCCTTTCAAGGTAGCACACAGGCCTCCTTGCTGCATGAACAGGAGGTCCAGGCCTCGCCTGTTCTGCAAGACCACTTCTGAGAATAAGGAGACTGACTTCTCTAGTAAGGAAATGGATTTCTCGATCCTTTGCAGGTCCTCATCGATGGTCATTTGCAGCTGGGACAGTCCTTGGTGTTGGGTCGCTAGGGCTGAGACACCCGTTGCATTTCCGGCTGCTCCTAGGCCCAGCAGCACTGCGATAGTTATGCCTGTTATTACTTCTCTTTTGTGGAGACGGCTGGGTTCCTCATAAAGGTGATACACTTCTTCATCTGAGTGGTACAGGACCCTAGGAACAATCAGAACTTGGACAAAAAAGTCGTTAGAGTCATTGAATTTGGCAAGGAACACACAGGGACTCACTCCAGATCCCTGGCAAACCCACATCCCAGATGCGGATGGGACTACCCACTAATTGTTTTTCCTGTCGGGCTTCACAACTTCGGTGCAGACGTTGCCTTTCCGCCTAGCTAGGGTTGCATTGCCAAAGCATCTGCCCTGGCCTGTGACTTGACTCAGGGTGATTCCTTTGCTGGGGGTATCCCATCTGCACTGGTGAGGGGCATCGGCTGTGGAGTAACTGAAGGGAGTGTTTAAAGTGAATCCTTCGTAAAAGGGGGGTTGGACATCGTAACAAAGCCAGCAGGAGTCGGTTAGGTTAGGGTTGGATTCGTTCAGGGATAGAAAGGTAGCTTCTAGCATGCGAAGGATTGGGTCTGAGTCCAACCCGGTTGAATGGCCTGTCTGAAAGGCTTCCGCATGGCCGGTCGGGATACTGGTGACCTTTGTGGGCAAGGCTTTGGGGTAGGTCGTGTTTTTCTTTTTCTGTGCACTTTTAATCACTTTGTTGGGTCTGACCGCTCGGGGTGCCAACGGTTGGAGCCTGATAATTCGCACATTCACCCTCTCTTTCAACCCTTGAAGGACTACTGTCCACATTCTGCCTATGGCCCAACTAGGGTGATTTGGCAAAACCGTCATGTTGTAGTCAGTGCATTTCTGAAATTTAGGGATTTTATGATGGTTTCGTTAGAAACTTCCCTGGAGGAAGATGGGTGTTTGGCAGCCGGTGGGTGCCCAGGTGAACTGTAAGAATTTGTCGGGCTCTTGTGGCTCCCACCCAGGCCCCGATCGTCTGGCATCTGTAACAATGGTTTCGCAGCCCCGGTGCCCACAATATCCCCACCCTGGGTGATTGCAGTAGCTTTTCCCAGGGTTTGAAGCTGGGCACCAGTAGGATAGGTACATGTGTGTGGCGTGTGGGGATTAGGGGTCTACCTTTGGTTGTCCTGGAAACAGGTCAGTAATGCGGAGCACGAAGGATGGGGCGTTTGGTGTGGTGATTTCTTTGAGCACCTTGTCACTACTAAGGTGTCGCATGACCCACCTGAATAGCCGATGGGGGAGGTGGTCTGGGCTGGCTTGCCCTCTGGTGACAAGCCCCAACAGCAAAATCACACAGAAACACCCTTGATGCTTGGGTCTCACCCGTGCGGGTCTCTCCGGCACTGCCTGGTGGCTTGGTGGTCTGTCAGTTTCCTCTGGAACGGGGATGTACACGTCACGAGGACGCCCCATGAGCATATCCTGTAAACAGAAACTTGCAACTCTCATCAGACTCATTCTGCTCGTTGTGAAGGTCGGGCTTGATTGACTTAAGTGGACACCACCTGATTTTGCCGTCCTTTTTGACAGCTGCGTACCCTCGCCCCGTGAGCATCAGCCTCCAGCCCCATTCCCACTCACCCAGCTCATTTCTAATTACAACCTGCGGGCCCTCCTCCAGCGTTCGGTTGGCCCAGTGTTTTTGAACGGGACTGTTTGTTTCATCTCCCCTAGGGAATTGATTCGGTGCCAGCAAAGCAGTTGCCAGTATACGCGCCTGATCTCCTGGGGAATGGAATTGGCAAAGCCCTCTGCTTTCGCCAACACTTCTAGCTTGGTTTTCAGGGTCTGATTTGCCCGCTCAACTATGGCCTGCCCGGTACTGTTATACGGGATACCTTGAACTAATGTGATGCCCCATTTTGAGGCAAATTCTTGCACTGGTTTGGATGTGAAATTGGAGCTGTTGTCAGTTTTGATCTGCTTGGGGATACCAAGCCAAGCCATGACTGTCAGCCAGTGCTGATTGTGGCCTTGGAGTTAGTTTTGTGGTGCTGTGTGGCTATGATCATTCCGCTATAAGTGTCCACTGTCGCTGCAAGCCATGCTCGGGGCTTCAGCAGTTGACACAAAGTGAAGTCCGACTGCCAGATCTCTGAAGGCTTGAGACCTCTCAGGTTGACCCCACAGGTCCATAGGGGTGACTTCTGGCAATGAGGGCAGGTGGCTACCACATGTTTTGCATCCACTGTTGAGATTCCGCATCTCTTCGCCAGTGCTTTGGCTCCGATGTGGAGTGACTCGTGCAGTTGATGAGCTTCCTGCAACGTCCATACGCCTTTTGCTGCAGTGTCCGCTTTGTCGTTGCTGATCTGGAAGTAACCTTTGACTGGGTCGTGACTGTTGATGTGCATGACTGACACGGTGCCCTGTCACGAGGAGAGCGCTTCTTCCAGCATTAGGGCTGCTGCAGATGTTGACACATCTGGTCCTGCCATGGCTAGGCAGAGCCTTGCCACGAATATAGAGTCCGTTACAATGTTGAGATGTTCATCTTGGAAGAGTCCGCATGCCAAGACCACTGCTGCTGCCTCCAGTTGTTGCAATGACAGTGTGGGGTCACACGCTTTGACGCAATGCCATTGTTCTCCTGCCTGCCACACTGCTGCTGCGGTTGAAGTTGTGGAGGAAGCGTCTGTGAAGACCGTTGGTCATGGCTTAGGTCGGTCCATGACCTTTGGCGGCATGTCCATGGGGACAATGGTCAGCAGCTGAGTCCAGGGTGGTCTGGCGGAGTAGGAGATTTCTCCTCTGAAGCCAGTGAGAGCGAGGGCTAGGTGCTCCGATACTGTGGTTGACTCCAAGGTCGGCTGCTTGCGGAAAGGAAGGTGGATGCTTGTCGGCTCGGTTCCTAGGTGTTTCAAGGCGATTTTCATTATGAGGTTAGCAATGCATTCAATTCCCGGGGAAAATGCATGAGCAGGTCTTCCGAGGATAACCCATTTGATTGGTCGGGACTTTTCGAAAGGTCCTTGGGCCAGTGCTCCCACTCCCCCCTTTGGTGTAAAGTGGACGTACAGGTCCAGTGACATGGCTGGGTTCCACTTGGCAAGTGTGCCAGTGGACATCTGGCTTTTGATGAAGTTGAGGGGGCTCGTTGCTTGTGGTGTCAGCTCCTTGGGATCCCAGGGGTGCTCTCATTTCAGGAGGTCATGTAAAGGGTCCATGACCTCGGGAGGAATTAGGACGATGTTGCGAAGCCACTGCAGCGATCCCACCAGGCGTTGTATGTCGTGGAGCGTCTTGATGTCTCGACAGACCTTCACCTTGGGGGGGGTCACGTAGGAGCTTGTGACCCCCACTCCCAGGAAGGTCACGCAGGGTCCTCTCTTGATCTTTGCGCTCGCGATCTCAAAGCCGTTGGCCTGAAGGGTTTCCGTGATTGTGGACACCAGGTGATCTACTTGGCTTGCCGATGGCGCAGCGACTAGGATGTCGTCCATTAATTGAATGATGGTCGCAGTGGGGTAGGAGTGTCGGACTGGCGTCAGTGCTCTGTCCACGGTGATTTGGCATATGGTTGGGCTGTCTACCAAACCTTGTGGTAATACTCTCCATTGGAAGCAGAGGTTGGGCTGCTCGCTGTTTCGAAACACCACGGAAAAGGCGAATCGTTCTCTGTCCTCAGGGTGCAGAGGTATTGAAAAGAAACAGCTCTTGATGTCCAGCACTGCGTACAGCTGCCCTGCGGGGATGGCTGAGTTGGTGGGTAGCAGTGTCTGGACTGGACCCATGGGTCGGATCTTCTTGTTCACTTCTCTCAGGTCGTGGATGAGACGATAACCTTCTCCAGACCTTTTGGGGATCACAAATACAGGAGTGTTCCATGGGCTGATGGAGGGTTCTATGTGGCCCTTTTGCAGTTCGCCGTCGACCAGTTCCAGCAAGGCTGCCGCTCGAGGCTCTGACAGGGGCCACTGCTCGACCCATACGGGGTCTGATGATTTCCAAGTCAATTTTATTGGCAGCGGAGGGTGTACGGCAGTGGCCCTCATGATAAATTTGTGATCCTGACTCCTAACATAGCAAGGACATCTTTTCCTATCGGGGGGGCGAATTTTACAAAATGTAGGGGTAGATTGCCCCTGTCTGTTCTGGTCCCTTTTTCATGTGAAGTGTTGTAGCCACCAGCTGGGTGCTTTTCCACGCCCGGGACTGCCCTCCCACTCCGTTCACTGGAGGGACTTCTTTGAATTGCCAATGTCCAGGCCAATGCACTTGGGGAAAAATCGTGCAGTCTGATCCTGTGTCCGCCCAAAACTGAAACCCTATGACGTGGGGATCCTGACTGCCATAAAGGCGGCATGTCCCCCACACCATCAGGGGCTCCTTCCCTATTTTCATGGCCAGGGCCACCCAGGGATCCCGCTCTGGGGCGTCCCCTGCTGGCCCTGTGGCACCGGCCCGGCTTGTGGCGGTGGAGGATGCGAAAATACTGCTGGCGGTGCTGCGCAACTCTGCCATTGTGCTGCTGGCAGGGGTGCGAAATTGACTGCTCCCTGTGGGGGCATGGGGTATGAGGGTCCCCTGCCCCACTGGGGGTTGCTGTAGCTGGGCTGCTGCATGTTCCAGGTGGGAGGAGGCTGGATACGGCCCGGGTGCCCCCTCCCTCTCCCATTTCCCTGAGGTCTGGATCTGCATTCCTTATTTAAATGCCCCTTCTTTTCACATGCCCAGCACGGTCCCCTTAGTCTCCCCTGGCGTGGTGGAGCAGCTGCTGGTGGGTGTCTTGGCTGGAAGCAGTTCACTGCCAAGTGGCCTGCCTGGCCGCACTTAAGGCATGCCATCACACTGGTTATTGCAGTGTGAACTGCTGCTTGGATGGGGGCTAGGTGTTCTTCCTTTGCAACATGTCTGATCATGGCAGCAACATTGGACCCAGATGGCAGTGATCTTAAAATCCTTGGTGACTGAGTTCCTCAGTCCTTGGTGGCTGAGTTGCATTGCTGGCGTAGGCAGTCTGCCAGCACGGGACCCTTCGCCTCTGAGGGTAATGAGGAGG
The DNA here is from genome assembly GCF_035770615.1 of Melospiza melodia melodia. NCBI lineage: Eukaryota > Metazoa > Chordata > Aves > Passeriformes > Passerellidae > Melospiza > Melospiza melodia. The sequence continues at coordinate 7,802,196 of NW_026948659.1, read as the reverse complement.
AATCTAATGCTGCCTGAAGCCTGTCCACGAATTGAGTGAAGCTCTCACTCTCACTCTGTTTTATAGTAGACCATGGGGAGGGTTTGGCTATTACTTTGGAAGCAACACAGATGGCTTCTCGGGCAGCACAGGTTGTTGTCATAACCTCATGGGCCTGCAAGCCCTCAGGCTGCGCCTGGGGGGTGATCATAGTGGGGTCTGTGCCCATTAGCCTCTGTATGCTGGAGCCGTGCAGTGGATGGTCAGCTCCCGTTACCAAAGCTAGCTGCTTTATACTGTTGTCCTCCCTGTTTAAAAACTATCATCCCTGCCCATCAAAAATCATCCTGCAAGTCTGCTTAATATCAAAAGGTAGGGTCACCCCTCCAAAAACACTGTCAGTGAGTGTGGAAACCATGGCAGAATTAATTCGCTGTCTTCAATCGCTTTAATAATTGCCTTCACGTCTTTCGGGTTTACTGGGAAGTAGGTTCTTTGATTTCCGCCTGCTCCCCCCACCCGGACCGGAAACACCAGTGACGCCGATGGAGCCCATTCTGCACACGCTATGTTTATTTTCCACCAGTCTGTAAGCGGGGTTCAATCTTTCTCTGATAACCCCTTCACCCATGCGGGAGCGCTGTGACGAGTGACCTTACATGCCGCTGCTCTCTTTCTGTTAAAACTAGAATCAGAGTTGGAACCCCCCGGTCCCCTCTAGAGCTCGGAGCTCGAGTATGAGTCCGAGCCGGAAGTCGACTGGCCGGACGTTTCCGGGCTGCTCTGCTGTTTTTTCGGGCTCTGACCCTGCCCCTTCTTGTGGGGGTCGGGCCGTTCCCTCCCCCTGGGCTCCCCCCGCCTCCTGCTGGAGGAGGTCCTTGCCCTATAAGGACCTAATGTGAACTGAGCGCTCTGATTGGTTTTACGCTCCTCCGCGGGGGCCGCCCCTCCTCCCCTCTCACCCGCGCATGCGTTGTTAAGCGGGCTGACTGCATTTCCGCCCTCCGCGTCTTCCTTTCCGCCCTGAGCACGCGGTTCGATGCCATTTTCAAACGCATAGGGTGGGGGGACGTTTTTATCGATCCCTACAGGGTCCGACAATCCAGCCGCTTCCTGCGCCTCCTCTGCGAGCCCCTGCCAAAACGCCCGCGCATGTTCCCCCCTCTCTGATGCTAAGTTGGTCTGCTCGGGGGAATCCAGCATTCGCGGTTCCGCGCCGCCGATCTGATCAAAATCCTCTGCGGTCTGCGTTGCCGCGCCCACCCCCAGCTGCGGCATGGCTAATAAACAAGTTCGCACGGCTCTCCAGGTTTCTTGCTCTTGTCGAGCTTTTTGCAGAGCCTGGATAACTCTGCCCCACGATTTTAGGGCTTACCCTGAGCCTGAGCACATGGTTTCCTCGGCCAGAGCCTTTGTACAATATCCCAAACCCCTGAATGGAGGATTTCTATTGGGCTTTCTATGGCCCCAAGCTTAATCAGTCTCGGTAATGCAAGACATAGATCTTTAAGCTTACACTCAATGCCCCATTGCGCATGCATCTGAGTTACGATCTTCGCTATGGCTTCCATGGTCTACGCGGGTCCGGGGGCGGCCCCCGGCTGCACTAGGCCAGCTGTGCAGCCGCCGGTCCTCTTTCCAGGCGAATCCCATTACCGAGCTCCCTCACGGGTGTCGGCACCAGTTGTTGCCTTCTGATATAAGGCAAAGCGACCTGGTTTCGAGGAGCAGCACGGCGACCAAAACTCACCAGGGTCGCTCGGGCCAAAGAGCACGCAGATACCAATGTGGCAGACAGTCAAAGGCCTTTATTGTCTCATCTCGTGGGGTTTTATAGTTTAAGGGGCTTCTCTACGTCAGAGGGGGTCTGCAGTACTTTCTATGGTTAGTAAGGAGTGGAAAGTTACCAGCATTACTATCGTTAGGGGAGCTACATTCCTAGTTACATTCCTAGGGTGATCTCTTATCTCAGGGGATTAGGGGAAAAGGAATCCTGCCGCTTTCCGTCACATCGCGTGATCTTCCGATCGCCTGTCCCTATCTACCACAGGAGGTACTCTTTGGGAGGGATGGACAGCATGATAATGACCCAGACAAGGTCAGGTGCACAGGGCAAATGCTGCGGAGTCTGACAAATCTGGGGCCACCCCAATACACCACCTTCATTGCAACGATTACTGCTGATACCAACCAAGAGACAGTGGGTTCTGTCACCAACAGGCTTAGAAATTGTGAGAGTGTGATCAATGGCCCAATGCAGGCTCATGTCTCTGCTGTGATTAAGAGCCTACAAGAAGAGATGAGGGTGGAGGGAGGAAGAACAGTTCCCATATGGCACCAGTGCAAGTCACAGGCCCCAAAGTCAGAGCCCAATGTCCCCCAGCTAGAGAGAGAGGGTACGTACACCCCACGAGCTGACCTGTGGTTCTTCTTGCATGACCATGGGGAAGACATGGGAAGGTGGGGTGGGAAACCCACTTCTGTCCTGGCAGCATGGGTGCATCAACTCAAGGAGGGAAACACTAACTGAGGGAATTCCTCTAAAGTGAAAGTAGCCTCAACCTCCCGTGACCGAGCTGCCAGGTGTGATCTGTCAGATCCCCTTGAAGGAACCTCTACCATGTATGCCCAGGAAAGAAATAATAACAAGGGCTGAGGATGTCCTGCCTCTAGCTGTAGAACAGCAGGCCTGTTAGCTAAAGGAGCGAGAAAAAGCTGAGAAGCAAGAAGAAGCTGATAAGGAGCTCTCTCCAAGGCTGTAACCAAGGAGACCAAGAGAAGTGAGGAACTGAAGAAAGATAAGAGAACTTTGCAGCTGGACAAAGTATTTTTAGAAAGTTAGTTGAAATCACTGTAACTTTTCACCAATAGTGTTATGTTGACTTATTGTGGCCAATAGTTAGGATAGAAGAAGCATAAACATTTGGAAAATGTATAAAAGGTCAGCCCTGTTCAATAATGAAGAGTTGCCACCTGAGACTGCTTGTGGTCTCTGCTTTGTGTCATGACTGCCTCGGCAGCGACATCTAATCAGGAAGAGGCACAGGAAAACCGGATTTTCTGGATGGTGTGGATCCAATGGCCTGGCACATCAGAGCCACAAAAACACAACGCCTTTGTTGATACAGGTGTGCAGTGTACCCTGATACCATCGGGACATGTGGGGGCAGAACCTGTTTCCGTTGTTGGGCTGATGGGGGATCACAGCAATTGACCCTGTTGGGAGCTGAGGGGAGCCTGACTGGGAAGGAGTGGCAGAAACATCCTATTGTGACTGGCCCAGAGGCCCCGTGGATTCTGGGCATAGACTTCCTCTGGAACAGCTTTACAAAGACCCAAAGGGACTCAGGTGGGCGTTTGGAATAGCTGTTGTAGAGGCAGAGAACATAAAGTGGTTGAACACCTTTCCTGGACTGTCAGAAAGCCCATCTGCAGTACGACTCTTGAGGGTGGAAGAGCAATGAGTGCCAATTGCCACCTTGACTGTGCATCACCAGTAGTATTGAACAAATTGAGATGCCATGATCCCCATCCACAGAATGATCCATGAGCTGGAGAGCCAAGGGATGGTCAGCAAAACCCACTCAACCTTCAACAGCCCCATCTGGCCTGTGCACAAATCTGACAGAGAATGTAGATTGACTGTGGGCTATCGTGCATTGAATGAAGTGACTCCACAGCTGAGTACTGCTGTGCTGGACATACTGGAACTCCAGTACAAGCTGGAGTCCAAGGCAGCAACATGATTTGCCACTGTTGACATAGCCAACGTGTTTTTCTCCATTCCTCTGGCAGCAGAATGCAGGCCTCAGTTTGCCTTCACCTGGAGGGGCGTACAGTACACCTGGAACCAACTGCCCCAGGGGTGGAAGCACAGCCCCACCATCTGCCATGGACTGACCCAGGCTGCACTGGAAAAGGGTGAGGCTCCAGAACACCTGCAGTGCATTGAGGACATCATTGTGTGAGGGAACACAGCAATGGAAGTGTTTGAGAAAGGAGAGAAAATCATCCAGATTCTACTGGAAACCAGCTTCACCATCAAGAAGAGCAAAATCAAAGGACCTTCCTGAAAATCCAGTTCCTGGGTGTAAAGTGGCAAGACAGATAGCATCAGATTCCCACTGAGGTCATCAACATGAACACCGCAAAGTCTCCACCAACAAACAAGAAGGAAATACAAGTTTTCCTGCATGCCATAGGTTTTTGGAGAATGCACATTCGTGCGTACAGCCAGATTGTGAGCCCTCTCCACCTGCAAGAAGAACAGTTTCCACTGTTGTTGGCGCCCTGAGCAGCAACAAGCCTTGGCCCAGATCAAGCAGGAGATCGCTCATGCAGTAGCCCTTGGCCCAGTCAGGACAGGAGCAGAGGTGAAGAACGTGCTCTACTCTGCAGCCGGGAGCCATGGTCTGTCCTGGAGTCTTTGGCAGAAGGTGGCTGGGGATGCTCAAGGCCAACTACTGGGATTCTACAGAGGATCCGAAGCCAACTACACTCCCACAGAGAAGGAAGTCTTGGCTGCCTATGAAGGAGTCCAAGGGGCCTCAGAAGTGATGTGCACAGAAGCACAACTCCTCCTGGCACCGCAACTGCTGGTGCTGGGGCAGATGTTTAAAGGAAAGGTTCCCACCACCCACCACGCCACTGACCCCACATGGAGCAAATGGATTGCTCTGATCACACAGCGCACCCGTATTGGAAAGCTGAATCACCCTGGAATTTTGGAGATAATTACAAACTGACTGGAAGGTGAAAACTTTGGTCTCACTGATGAAGAGAACCAGGAGTAAGTGACAAGGCTAAAGAAGCTCCACCATACAATTAGCAATCAGCAGAGGAAGCACACCATGCTCTTTTCACTGATGGTTCCTGTCGCATCGTAGGGATGAACTGGAGGTGGAAAGCAGCCATATGGAGCCCCAAATGACAGGTTGCACAAGCTACTGAAGGAGAAGGTGGATCAAGTCAACTTGAGGAACTCAAGGCTGTTCAGCTGTCCCTGGACATTGCTGAAAGAGAGAAGTGGCCAAAGCTCTACCTTTGCACTGATTTCTGGATGGTTGCCAATGCTCTGTCAGGTTGGCTGGAAAGGTGAAAAGAGGCCAACTGGCAGCGCACAGAAAAATCAATCTGGGCTGCTGGTGAGTGGAAATACATTGCCTCTTGGGTAGAAAATCTATCTGTGAATGTCCACCGTGTAGATGCCCATGTCCCCAAGAGTCAGGCTAATGCAGAACACTGAAATAATGAGCAGGTAGGTCAGGCTGCAAAGATAGAGGTGTCAAAGATAGACTTAGATTGGCAACATAAAGGAGAGTTGTTCCTAGCTCGATGGGCCCATGATGCCTCAGGCCATCAGGGCAGAGATGCCACCCAAAATGGGCACGAGACCGAGGGGTGGGTCTAACCATGGACAGTATTTCTCAGGTTATCCATGACTGTGAGACGTGTGCTGCCATCAAGCAGGCCAAGTGAGTGAAGCCCCTCTGGTATGGTGGGCGGTGGTCCAAGTACAAGTATGGGGAGGCCTGGCAGATTGACTCCATCACACTGCCCCAGACACGCCAGGGCAAGTGCTATGTGCTGACCATGGTGGAAGCCACCACTGGATGGCTGGAGACCTACCCTGTGCCTCACACCACTGCCCCTAACACCATCCTGGGCCTTGAAAAGCAAATCCTGTGGAGACATTGTGTGGGAGGATCTTTGTCCATTTGTCCCAGGTGTCCATGGGGTTGGGTTTCTTACCTACGTACAGGCAGTCATTTGGTGACAGGGGGACTCCCACCTAGAATGTTAAGAGCGTATCGTCTGTGCTCTCCATGGCCATGCAAAGATTGTCTGGCTTTAATGACTTTGCCAAAGTGACCCAGATGTTTTGTTTTGGCTGAGGGATGATCCAGCTGGTGGTCACTTGGATACAGATGAGGGTGCTGATAAAGACGATGGCAGTGATGGCACTGGTACTGCTGTGGGTGCCCTGGAGGGTAACGCAGGAAGAATCATTCTTCTTCTTTCCCACTGGGTAGTTTTCACTTGTGGATGGTAAAACCACACATTAGTTGACTTATTTTAAGACATTCTTAAATATTCTTAAGTTCCCACTATAGTTCTTACCAACTCCTCCCAATCACTCCCTTCTCTTTTTTAAGGGAAGTTTGAGGCAGGGAAAAAGGAGTAGTTTCAAGAGGGGAAAGAGGGAGGGGTAGGGATAAAGGGTCACTGGTAGAGGGATGGAAAAGGGAGGGGTGTGTCTGCATTTGAGGTTGACATGGACGTTATCAGTGGGATATATCTACGTGTGATGAATGTCCTTGCCACAATGTTTGGATATGTGAATTTCCTTTTTCTTCACCTCCAAAAGAAAGCTGCTTCTGTGGCATGGTGGGAGAGGGAGCTGACTTTGTGTTCATTCGAGGGGTTGTCTTCAGATCTGTGGTCTAGGTAGGGACTGATAAATCTTCTGGGAATCCACCGGGGTCCTGTATGAAACACAAGCATATTCTTTCACCCACATAATGAGAGGCTATGGCCCTTCAACAATTTTAGATTCCTGATTCTGGTCAAGTACTGGAGGTCCTTCTTTGAGGTGTGTGTACATGTTGTTATGAAAGTGCCTTAAGACAGGGGGGTTTGGTTCTTTTTGAGAGCAATTCATGAAAGGTATATGACATTAGAATTAATGAAATTTGAATAACGTAAAGTACTTTGCACAGTCTCTCCTGTATAGAGAGAGCCAGGGGCTATGTACAAATCACAAACGGGAAAGGCACTGCTGTGGAACGTGCCTTGAGATGTTTTATTTTTCAGCATCAGTCTCATTACATGGTTTTGACAATGTGAAGGTGCCAGCAGCTCACATCCCAAGCAGCAGACCAAGAACTTAATAGTACAACTTAATTTATAAGTTTTTTTAACCAATCCCACAAAGCAAAAGCATAGTGACAGCAGTTCTATCCAACCACTATAAGCACATGTACCTTTGGTAAAACCAACGCTTGCTTATTTTGAATACAATATCTGCTTGTAAGCTTTAAAACACAATGCACAGAGCTCCATTATTAAGCTTCAAACTTCCTAATATCTTGCCAGAAAAACTTTTCTGTATCTTAGGGAGTTATTCTAGACAAGCGTTAAGACACAGACCATTGTTCCATTTCTCCTTGCTTTTCTACTTTTTAAATAATTTTTCTGCTGACCTATCTCATGGCTGCTGCTTAGCTCTAATCACAGTTCTGCTGTCTCTGAGGCCCGCCTTTTGCAGCTTCCCCAAAACCCTCTGATTTTGTGGATTCCCACACTGAACACAAGTTCAGCTATTTTAAATCAAATGCTCACTGATGTAGATAGCATTAGACATGGCACACTGCAAAATAGAGCTGCTATAGATTTTTTGCTGTTAGCACATGGACATAGGTGTGAGAATTTTGAAGGAATGTGTTTTATGAACCTACTCTCTTCGATTTACAGGAAACTCAAACAACTAGAAGACAACATGAAGAAATTGACTGTGAATGATTGGGGCTTGGATGAATGCTTTGAGGGATGGGGAATAACTGGATGATTGAAAGATACCTTAAAGGGAGCTTTGTTATTACTAGTAGTTATTATTATATTGCTTTGTATTATTCCATACATAGTGAAATTGGTGACCTGCTTGGTAGAAAAAACAGTGAAAAGGATTTGGCTGGTGCAAGAAGAAGAAGGGGGAATTGTAGCAATGCATCTGAACAACTTGGGCCACACTGTGCACCAGCCATACTGATTGTAGTCATTCTTATCAGAGCCCTCTGGAATTCATCATGGTTACTAAGACATAAACTGTGCTAAATGAAGAAAGAAAAGACTGAGAAACAGAATACCAAGACCACAAGAATTCGATAACAGAGTGCTGTGAACCACCTGAACTGAAACCAGTTGCATACTCTGAGAAGTGCGTGCAGAACACAAGGACAAGAGAGAGACTCCAATGAAGAAGAGCGTGATCAGTGTATGCAGTAGGGTTAGAATGTATAAATAGGTGCATAATGTAAACAATAAATGGCTTCTGCTTAATCATACTGGTTAGTAGTATGGGAGCCCTGTTTGCCTGGGAAGGAGAGAGGATTCTTTTCCATAAAAAGGAAAGCACTGAGGCAGGAGCAGGAGACAAGTGACCCTTGCAGGCCTGGGGCCTCATTGCCTCCTTGTCCCTGCTCAGCAGCCTGGCAGGGGCCGCCCCATGCTCCTGCCCTTACCATTGCACATCCCCACATGCCAGTGCCCATCCCGGCAAGAGCCCTGAGCAAGGAGGGAGGGACAGGATCTTCCTGGCTAGGGGCTGGGGCTCAGGCCTTGGCCCTTTGCATTCCTCAAACACATCCAGCTTTGCTCAGCACCAGAGACACATTGGCCTTGTTGGTCACCAGCTGTCATCACTGCCTCCAGTGTTCTGTTTTAACTGGAACCTGGGGACACATTCTCAGAGGGACTTATTAAACTTTTAGAAACTTTGGAGTTTCAATTTAACTTGGAGTTCTTGAGAAGTTTTTTGAACACTCTCTCAGAGACTGACTCTGATGTAAACAACACGAAATCCCTGAGGGGCTCATTAAAGTCCTTGTGCTGTGTCTGTGCTGCTGAGCTTTAAAGGAACAGCTCTTCCCACAGCCAGCTCCTCTCCCAGCCCAGCAGGGCTGAGGGCTCTGCCTGCAGGCACTGAGGGGACAGGAGCCAGGTAGAGACAGGCTGAAGGCCATCAGGATTGGGAAGACATTGAGCTGAGACTTCACCTGGGGAAAGATCTTCACAGCCCTGTGCGTGGTGAGTGTGTGGGTGCAGGGCAATGTCCCCTGTGCTCCTGGAGGGATCTCCTGAAGCCAGCACACCCCACAGCCTGGGGGATGTGTCAGGAGGACTCTTCCAGTTTCTCTGGGGCACAGGAGGAGGAGGAGGATGCGCTGTAGAGCGGGGCTGCCCTGGGCACCGTCAGAGGGACAGGGCAGGATGGCTCCTGCTGCCAGGGACGGCTGCAGGGGCTGAAGCTGGGGCTGCAGCCAGGGCTGCCCAGGGCTGTCCTGCAGAGCAGCTCCTGCAGCCCTCAGGGCTCTTGGCCAGCCCAGGGCATGTGCCACCTGCCAGGGGCAGCTCTCAGCCTGCCTGGCAGCTCCCCATGGACGCTGCGGGGGAGAAGTTGGGGGTGGAAGGAGCAACTCCCATCAGGGCAGATTCCTCCTGCTCTGGAGATGGTGCTGCATGGCCAGGGCTGCTCTCAGCTTTCTCCTCAAGGGAAGGGAAAGGGGCTGTCTGCTTTGGCTGTGTCACTGACACTCCTGCACTGTCACCCTGGGCATCAGCAGATGGGCCTCAGATCTCCCTCAGAAACGGCCTCCTCAGCCTCCTCTCCCTAGAGACAGCAGCACCTTGGCTTGCAGCATCTCTGTTTGTCTGGCCTGCCCTTAAGGTCCTGCTGCCAGGGAGATGCACTTGGGCAGTACCCTGAGTTATGAGGGGTCTGCAGGATGGAGCTGAGCCCCCAGGGCTGGGCTGGGCTTTTCCAGCAAAGGCAGGGACAAGGCTTGGATAGAGAGAAACAGCTCCCAGTAGGCACATCTTGAGGCAGCAGTGAGCCACGCCAGCCTTTCATATCCCATCCAGTCCAGCTGCATTGGGAAAAAGAGAAGGGTTTGGAGAAAATTATTTTTAAATTGGAGTGTTCACAATGTCCAGTTTATTTTTCAATACATTTTTAAGTGCAGGCACCCTGAAATAGAGAAGTTGTAATATTCAAAGGACTCCTGTGTGGGGACTAGCAGTGACTGCAGTGGGGCAGAGTGATTCCTGTTTTCCTTGGGTCTCCCAGCAGTTCAGGCTGAGAGCAGTGCTAAAGATGAGGCAGGTACTCAGCAGCACAAACTCAAAATAAAAAATATTTAGCAAAATTCCCTCAATGGAAGAGAGGTGATTTTGGAGAGATTCCAAATAAAATACATAGAATTGACTCAAATGAATTAGTCACACTTTGTCAATGTCTACTTTCAACAGTCCACTATGCCCAGAGTCAAGGAATGTCCAACAGCAGCTCCATCAGGCACTTCCTCCTGCTGGCATTGGCAGACACGCCGCAGCTGCAGCTCCTGCACTTCTGCCTCTTGCTGGGCATCTCCCTGGCTGCCCTCCTGGGCAACGGCCTCATCATCAGCACCGTAGCCTGCAGCCACCACCTGCACACACCCATGTTCTTCTTCCTGCTCAACCTGGCCCTCAGCGACCTGGGCTCCATCTGCACCACTGTCCCCAAAGCCATGCACAATTCCCTCTGGGACACCAGGGACATCTCCTACAAAGGATGTGCTGCTCAGGTTTTCTTTTTTCTCTTCTTTGTGGGAGCAGAATTTTCCCTCCTGACCGTCATGTGCTATGACCGCTACGTGTCCATTTGCAAACCCCTGCACTACGGGACCCTCCTGGGCAGCAGAGCTTGTGCCCACATGGCAGCAGCTGCCTGGGCCAGTGGCTTTCTCTACGCTCTGCTGCACACAGCCAATACATTTTCCCTGCCCCTGTGCCATGGCAATGCCCTGGGCCAGTTCTTCTGTGATATCCCCCAGATCCTCAAGCTCGCCTGCTCACACTCCACCTTCCGAAATGTTCGGATATCATTGCTTGGTGTCTGTTTAAGTTTTGGTTGTTTGGTGTTCATTGTTTTCTCCTATGTGCAGATCTTCAGGGCTGTGCTGAGGATCCCCTCTGAGCAGGGACGACACAAAGCCTTTTCCACCTGCCTCCCTCACCTAGTCGTGCTCTCCCTGTTTGTGAGCACTGGCTTTGTTGCCTACCTGAAGCCCCCCTCGATCTCCTCCCCATCCCTTGATCTGGCCCTGTCAGTTCTGTACTCGGTGGTGCCTCCAGCCCTGAACCCCATCATCTACAGCCTCAGGAACCAGGAGCTCAAGGCTGCAGTGTGGACACTAATGAGTGGACCATTTAGGAAACATTAAACTGGTTGCCAATTTCTGCATATCTCTTGAAATAAAAGTAATCTTTGATACTTCTTGTTGGATTGGTTCTGTTTTTATTCTGTTTTCATTTTTTAATATTCTCCCTAAAACAAGGCAATTTTTTCTGCAATTTCTTATTTTGTTTCTCCAAACTTCACTGTGGCCTCACACTGTGTCAATGAGGAGGAGGTTTCGTAGTGGCCTTAACGGAATTAAAGGATCTCCCAGTAGAGTTTTCACAGGAGATTCCCCTTATGTTGCCTTCTCTGTAGCAGCAGCAGCAATGTCTGTGTGCAGAGCTGGGGCAGAGGAGGGCTGGCACAGCAGCTGTGCCCAGCATCATCTGCAGCACTTGGTGTTGCCAGTGCTGCTGCCGTGGCCCTGCCCCGCTGCCCTGGTGGCCCTGGTGTTGCTGCAGGGCCTGAGTGCTCTCGGGGCCGGGCACAGCCCTGGGGGTGGCAGTGCCGGGGCTGCAGCAGGGACAGGCCATGGGCACTGCTGGGGCAGCGCTGACGCCTCAGCCCAGGGCCTGGAGGCTCCAGGCTCCTTGCCCAGGCTCTCTCAAGAACACGCCCAGGCCAATGCTCAGCACAGAAAAGCCCCGTGAGCAGCCCCAGGCTGGCCGTGGGCAGGCTGGGGGCAAACAGCATGGCCGGGGCTCTGCAAGGGCCCTGGGGCAGACGGGAAGGAGCAGCAGAGCAGGGGCTGCTCCATCCCCAGTGCGCTGCACAGCCCAGGGCAGCGTCCCAGAGCGTCCTCATGGAGCTGCCAACAACATCCCCCCTCTGCAGCCCTGGGCTCTCCCCCAGCTCACACAGGTGCCCCATCCCTGCAGGCACAGACACGGCAGCACTGGCTCAGCCGCCCCTCTGTCTGCATTGCACAGAGCAGGGGGAGCACCCCCATGCTGTTGGTGTGGGGACATGAACCTGAGGGAGCATAAATGCCATCAGCCCCTGGGGCCCGCGAGGGCTGGGGGACACCAGGGAAACCACTCAGCTTTGTCCTGGTCTCTGCAGTCAGGCAGAAAGTTTGTTCCCATCGGCTGGGAGTTTCCTGTCCCACTGCAGATGCTGTTGCTCAGAGCCAGGGCTGCCTGGCAGCCACCGCCAAACTGCCCTGAGCATTTCCCTGGCTTCACCTTTGATATCTCTCCTCTTTCCTGATCCAGATTTGTTTCTCTCCCATCACTGCCCCTTCCCCTGCAAACACCCCATCCCTGTTTACCTTTCCTCTCTGGCCCCACTCCCCATTGCAGTTCCTGACTTCGCACAATGGGAATGTCCCTTGGGCAGCAGGATCATCCTACAAGTGCTGCAGGAATTGTCTGCAGGCTCCTGCAGTGCCTCCTGCTGCTCCCTTGCCAGAGGCACCCCAGGCCAGGGGGGCACATCTGGGCTGCTGTGTCTGGCTCTGGGGCTCCCTGTTCTGGGCAGTGAGGAGGAGCTGCAGAGGCTCTGCAGGACTGACAGGATGGGCTTTGGGGCTGGCAGGAGAAGCTGAGGGACCTGGGCTGGTGGATCTTCTGTAAAGGAGGCCCAGGGCTCCTCCTGCAACTGCTGCAAGGGTGGTTCCAGAGAGTCACAGAATCATCCAGGTTGCAAAAGGCCTTGGAGACCATCAATTCCAACCTCTTCCCTGACACTGCCTTGTCTCCCTGAGCCTCCTCTTCTCCAGGATAAACAACCCCAGCTCCCTCAGCCTCTCCTCACAGGACTTGTGTTCCAGACCCCTCACCAGCCTTGTTGCCCTTCTCTGGACACAATCCAGCCCCTCCATGGCCTTCCTAAATTGGGGGCCCAGAACTGGACACAGCACTCGAGGTATGGCCTCACCAGTGCTGAGTGCTGGGGAAGAATCACTGCCCTGCTCCTGCTGGCCACACCATTCCTGATCCAGGACAGCAGCCATTGGCCTTCTCGCCCACCTGGGCACACTGCTGGCTCATGTCCAGCCTGCAGTCCATGAGTGCCCACAGGTCCCTTTCTGCCTGGCCGCTGTCCAGCCACTCTGTCCCCAGCCTGTAGCACTGCAGGGGTTGTTGTGGCCAAAGTGCAGGACCCGGAACTTGGTCTTGTTCAACCTCACCTTGTTGGATTTGGGCCCTGAATCCAGCCTGTTCAGGTCCCTCTGCAGAGCCCTCCAACCTTTCAGCACATCCACGCTAGTACACGTTGATCACCACAGTTCCGTGAAGCTCTAGAATATTACAATGTCCTCATGATTGCAGGAGTCCCTGAAGGTTCACAATGGCCCCTTTTATCTATGGCACCTCTTTGTGTCACTAGGCCCCTTGGATCCTCTGGTCCCACAGTGACACAATGGAACCCGGATTCCGTGAGGTCTCACAGTGCAGCAATGCTCTCCTTGGTTCCACAGTGTCACAATGGTCCCTTGGTCCCAGGGGGCACCACGGTGGCAAACATGTTTCCTTCATTCCATGAGTCCCTGCAGAGCAACACTGGCCCCTTGGTTCCATGGGGCCCTGCAGTGTCACAATGGCCCCATCATTGCACAAATTCCTGCAGTGTCGCAATGGCCTCCATGGTCCCACAAGGCCACACAGTGTCACAGTGGTCCCTTGGTTCCATGAGGCCCCGGAGAGCCGCAATGGATTCCCTGTAGGTGCAGTCACAATGGACCCCTGCTTACACAAGATCCTGCAGTGTCACAAGGAATCCTTGGTTCCATGGGGCACCCGAGTGTCACAATAGTTCTCTTATAAGCTAGTTTAGCATTAATTGACATTTGGTGAGGAGGGAAGAAGCCACCCATAGAAATGATTATTCTGAGAAGAGCTTTTGAGAGCTTCCTCTGTGCCATAAAGCAGCAATCAGTGACTGGTTTTGAATACTGACACCTTGTTAAACCACTAGAAAGCTGAACATGCCTCTATGAACACACATGTTAAAAATGAACAAACTCCAGGAAATGCTCTCTTTTCTTTCCAGCCTGGGAACAGGTAACAAGGCCGGCCTGGCTCCCATCTCAGCCAGGCTGGATGGGCACTGCCACGGGGCCAGGCCCCTTCTCAGGGACCCTGCCCAGCCCTGTCCCAGCAGAGCCGGGCACCAGCAGCTGCCAGGCAGGGGCAGGGGAGGCCATCAGCCCGTGGCGTGTTCCAGCTGAGATCTCAGCCATTTCCCCCCAGTGTGGCCTCTGCACGAGATCATGTGGCTGAGGCCAGAGACGGCCTTTCAGCCCACACAGAGAGTGGCCCTGGGCCTGGAATTGAATGCAGCAGGGGCCAGAGACCGGCCATGGGGCTGATCCTGACACAGCCCCCAGGGCAGCCTGAAAAATCCATCACCACGATTGCTTCTGCCGCCACACAGCAGGAATCACATGAGCATCTGCAGGCCCCAGGTGAGATATTCACTGTTTCAGTGCATAGATAAGGCTTACAGACCTTTAGTCCTGTCTCGGGTGAGAGAGACGGACAGAGTGAAGACATGTAGTGCATACCCTTTGCCCCCTGGGAAAGAAGAAGAAGACCTCTGTTCCCAGAGATAAAGATTATCTCAGAAACAAATAAAGAGTAGCTTTGCTCTTAAACATCTCACAGTTAAATTAATATCCCATAAGTGTGCATAGTCCATAAAAACAACTGTGAGAAGGCTGCAAAAAGATGTGAGGGATTCACGATTGCAGAGTCCTGGGCAGCTGCTCTTCATGGAAATTAAAAGCCACAAGAAAACTATTTTCTTGTGGAGAAGTGTCCATAAAATGACAAAAGGGACTCTTCTCCCTAAGTGAACTGAACAAATACTGTTCTAGAGGTGATAAACTGACTGAGTTGTTTCTCAGCTGAGAGGGAAAGAGAAGGTTGTGGGGAGAGGAGAAAAGTTTTAAAAGTCTTATTGTGATTGAAATTATTTTTTCTTTTTTCCTTATACCCTTTTAAAGCCTTAAGCCTGCTTTGCTTTCCTTCTATCTCACAGCAGAAAATGAGTAAGTATACTCTGGTGGGGGGACTGGCATTTAGCAGCACTGAACCCCCCACACCTTAGTTCCACCAGTCCCTGCAGTGTCACAATGGCCCCTTGGTTCCATGGGGTCCCAGGGTCTCAAAAGGCTCTCCTTGGTTTCATAGTGTCACAATGGCCCCTCAGTTCAACAACGCCCTGCAGTGTCACAGTGGCCTCCATTGTTCCACGAGGACCCAGAGTGTAACACTATTACAGTGTCCTGATGAGGTCTCCAGGATGGGAGAAGTTCAAGAATCTTGTTTGATGATCAAAAGGCTGGATTTATTGATATATGATATAAAATACATTATAACTATACTAAAAAGAGTAAAGCGAGAAGTTGCAGAGGCTGCTAAGCTAAGAATAGCATAGGAAAGAATGCCTAACAAAGTTCTGTGTCCAGGGAATCTGTCCCCGAGCTTGATCCTGTGATTGGCCCTTAATTGTAAACACGGAGCATGAGCCAATCACAGGGGCACCTGTTACATTTCACAGCAGCCGATAACAATTGTTTACATTCTCCTTCCGGGGCCTCAGCCTCCCAGAAGATGAACAAATCCCAAAGGCAGGATTTCTATGAAAAAATGTCTGAGATATCTCACCTTTCTAAATTGTATAAATTAAAAAGAAAAATGCTGATGTGAAATGAACAGGAAATTTCTTCACCTGTAAAATATACAATACTAACAAATCACTAAAACAATCCTACAATCGAAGAAAATGCAAAAAACAATGCAAAGAAAATTCAAGTCCAACCAGCTGAGTCTCAGGAACAGTCCATGAGCGGAAGTTGTTTCTCTTGGGATATCTGAGAATCCTTTTTGGTCCTGAAAACAGACTTGCTGCAAAAGTCCCATCAATAGTTATCACAAACCATTGACAATCATAACACAATTTCAAACAATTTCAAACAATTTGAACAACTTTTAGAATGTCCTTTTCTGGCCGTTCAATGCTTCAGTGCTTCAGAACTGCTGTTTCAGTGCTTCAGAGCTGCTGCCCGCTATTTTCAATTTTTTTTTTTTTTTTTTTTTTTTTTTTTTTTTTTTTTTTATCGAAAAGAAAAGAGCAGCAGCCGAGCAGAGCAGTGCCAGAGAAGGAAAAGCCCTGGGAGCCCTGGCCCATGATGGACCAGGAACCCCAAAACTGGCCCACAAAGTGGGGCCAGAACCAGTAGGAGAAACCACAACTCCCAGAAACATCAAGAGGCCCAGTGATGGCCCTGGCCCAGGAACTTCCTGAGCCCAATGGCCCAGGCCAAAGCCATGAGGCAACCTCTGCATTCCCACAGGCCTGCACCCTGCTGCCAGCACAATGGCAGCACGGGTGGTGACACGCTTCCTTTTCCCAAAAGCACTGAGGCATGCCAGCAGCAGGGAAATAGAAGCCTTCCCCAGAAATCCCATCTGGGGTCTAGAGATGTTTGTTTCCCACAGCAAACCAGCTATGGTCTCCTCCATCTGTGCCCTCTTCCCCTGCAATGCACATGCATTGGGTTTGTCTCTTATCCGCCCCATGGCTTCATCCCCAAACCCTCCAGGCTGGGGACCAAAAGCAGAGCTCTCGGGATGCACCTGCCCCCCGCCACTAGGGCGCAAGAGAGGCGGCAGAGATGGCAACCTCCATGGGACAATCCCCGAAAAACCACCCCTCAACCTGCCGAGAATGCTGATCTTGAACGCAGGCAGATACACTGCCCCCACAGTCAGCTGGTGGACACCCTTCGCTCCACGGAAGGAGAGACCAGCCACCGGGGCCGCTGCTACAGAGGCAACCGGCCCGGGATCGTCCAAGCTCGAACAAGCCGCTGGTTCCAGGGCAGTCTCTGATGCCGATACGGACGACAGAGTCTCTGATAGCGGCAGAACTGCTGGGGCAGCCAGTGGAAGCGGCGGAGGGGCCGAAGGGGCTGGAGAGAATCCCTCCTCCGCTGAGCCGGAAGCTGGAGATGCGTCGTTGTTGCCTAGCAACAGCGACTCAGCCACAGTAAAGGAAGCCGGTGAAGCCGCGGGCGGGACCACCTGGAGAGGCGGAGACAGGATCGCCCGGAGCGGCGGCCGTGCTGGCGAGGCGGGTCTTGGAAGCAGACGCGGCACTGGCAGGGGCGGGGGGGCCCCGGGGACCGGTGCCACCCCCATCTCTGAGTGGGGCGGGGTCTGAGAGGCCAGCTGTGGCAGGCCCATCCACTCCCATCCCCCCTGCGGAGGAGAAGGAGGGGAAAGAGACCAGTCCATCTGCGCAGGCTCCGGAGAAAGAGTAAAAAAAATTTCTTCGCGCGACGAAGTTTCAGCCCCCCCCGCCGCAAAGCAGGGGGGGCTGGGAAGCCCCCAACTCATCCCCCACCGGGTCTTCTCCCACTGGGGATGATGGAAACGGGGCCTGCCCATAGCAGTTAGAAATCCATGCAAAAACAGCTGCTCTCCGTTTCAAAACTGGAAAGATCTTTTGTCGGCGGAAGGGAACCAGGACATCAATTTGATCATCACAGGCTCAGTTTTATTGATCAGTACGGCGGGTTAAATACAGTTAATAATGAGCTTCATACATATTGCAAAAGTTGAGCTCAGGATTGGTCAGCTTACATATCAGCACCTACGCCTACTTCTGCATTCCTATGGTTCTACTTTTGATACTTTCTACATATTCTTAGGATATATTCAGGACTAATCTCAACTCCCTATCCTCATGTTGCAGCAAGGTCGCTGCTGACTCTTCCTTTCAGCTTGCTGACTGCTGACTTTTCTCCTTCAGCTTAACCAGCGGCATTATGTCAGTATGGCCTTTCTCAGCTAACCAATTATTAATAATACTCTCCACATTTCCCCCTTTTTCTTCTTGTGCAAGGAGATTAGTTTGCCATGTTTTTGCTATTGTACGGCTGACCATGTTTTGAATACAGTTAAAGATACAAGGCAAAATAAGCTAAAACAGTAAAATTACACCCAGCAGTCCTATAGCATAGATCACAAGGTTCCTCAGCCACGGTCCAAGTCCTAAGCCTTTAAGCCATTCGTCAATTCCTAAACCGTCTTCTTCTTTAAGTTTGTGAAGTCCCTGTTGCAGTTCTTTTATCTTAGTGTGAATGGACACTGAATGATCAGACAGATTCATGCAACACATTCCCTCGAACTCTTCACATCCATGCCCTTGTGCTAAGAGCAAAAAATCTACAGCAGCTCTATTTTGCAAAACAGCATGGTTAACACTTTGCACATCTGCAGTTAACATGTCTAGAATTTGTGATGTCTTGTTCAGCTCATCCCTTGCCCAGCATCCTAATTGTTTTGCTAAATTCATGGCTTTATTGGCAGATCCTCCTGGTAAGATAGTTGAAACCACCACCTGTTTGAATGTACCCCAAAACCATGGATCTCCTATCTTGCTGCAGTCTAAGTCATGTATGCTACGTTTTCTCCTGTTTGAATTTTGACTCAGCTGCATTAGCAAGGACACATTAGGATGAAACAATGACAATTTTCCCAAAAAACAGGGTCCACCCTGTGGTTTAGCTGGTATGCCATTCCATGCCCTGTCTCCACAAATCAAAAATATTCCTGTGGGTAATTTCATTGGTGCTGTGATATTTGTGCCGTTACATTGACTGTAATGCTGTGGAGAGAATTCACTCACATTCAGGGATGAATCTAGGGTGGCCCATGTTTCTTTAGGTTGGTTTAAATTCTGAGCACCCAAAAGTTTGAAGCTAAACCATCCACCAGCTGTAGTGTTAGATATGCTGGCATTTGTACTTCCAAAAAGATCCAACTCTTCAGGAGGAGAATGCAAAGAGGTGTTAAGTGACTGGATTAGTAAGCATTGACGATAGCCATCACTCTGACCTGCAGTATACCCTTTTTGTACTGGTAATGTGATGTTTGACATGTTAGACATACATAAGGTTTGATTGTTTATCAAACTGCATAATTCTCCCGGAGACCACACCGGAAGTCCCACCAGGCATGTTCGAAATGGGTTAGTGACTCCTCCAAGACTAAGACAAAGTGATGATTGGTTAGTTTGATTAGCAAGTGTCACCCCTAAATTTTCCCTTGGTTGACTAAAGTGTGTTACTCCTACTGCTTCACTTGCTACAGCATTGAGCAGTATAACAAAAACAAACCTCATTTTTCTTTCTGCTTGCTTTGCTTCTCCTTTTCTTCCTTCTGCTTACTTTGTTTTTCCTTTCTTTGCTGTCTTTTCCCTGGTTCGCTAGATTGTCTATTGTAAGGCTGAGTCAATTTTTGAATATACTGATCTAATTCTAAATCAGCATCCTTGCTCACAGGTATAGCATGAGGTAAGTTTGAAGGCAAATCAGCTTTGCAGCGAGCTGCTATGATGCGTGAGGCTTTAGTAATTTCAAATATTCTAAGGTTTTCCTGTAACTTCCACCTAAGATATGCTATAATCACTTGTTCTGCACTCTCAAAGAGCTGTAATCCTGTCCGTCCTGGCAGGCCAGTACTTTGTTCAAGAGCTCTAACCCAGAAATAATTTCGAATCCACCTTCCAGAACAAGGGGCACACCATAAATAATCTACTGACCTCTGTGAATACCAATAAACCTGATTACAATCTGCACAATGCAAAGCTACCCATGCATAGCACTTATCATTATCCCTTTTGCAAACATAACAAGGAAGTGAATATAAGAAAGGACCAGTATAAAATTGTGGTTCTTCAATCCAAAGCAACCAATTCAATGGTGGTGATCGCAAAGCCTCTTCAGCCTTTTTACTATATGAGGCTAACAGCTCAAGGTCTTTCTTTAACACGAGGCGTATCTTATTTCGTAATCGTAGTTCTTGTTTGTTATCCTCCTCAACAACTATATCCTCCTGAGGGTCCCGCAACTGTAAAAGTGTTCTAATCATAGAAAATTAATTAGCAATCACTGATACCCCTATTCAAATGAGACCGTTCCCTTTTTGCCTTCCTTTTCTTATCTGTCTTCAACCTTGCTGCTCCTAATTTCACTGGTCCTGCCACTTTCAAACTTAATTTTTGCAACTTATCAATGCAGCAATCTAATGCTCTATCAGGATCTCCTTGGAAGGGTCCTACAATTGAATGCTGTGTTAAAGGCACTAATTTCCTACACCTTATAGAAACTATACGTGATTTACTTTGAACCTTAATTCTATTTACAATACATTGTATTTCCCATCGATAATAAGCAAGAACTTTCTGTTCAGGAGACTCATAAAGACTTAAAGATATATATGCGTTTTGCCCCGTTTGTCTCCTTAATTCATCTTGCCAGCTTTTTCCCCACGTATGCTCGTGTTCACAAGTATGACACCACAAATCCCGTAATAATGATTGTTCTATCCAAAAAGTTCTTTCACAACCCCCACAACGTAGAGCTATCCAGGCAGCACAATGTGGATTGTGACAGTCAAGGCAATGTAGTTTCGCTGGATCTGTTAAGTGAAAAGTTGATAATGAGTCAATGAAACCAATCAGCTCCTGGGCTGTCCGATAGTGACGTGTCAGTGCTCTGTCCACCGCTTCCGAGTACCCCTTCAATTGAAACAGTAGTGGTTGTAGGACTAGAAGCAGTTTCTTCCCCAGTCGCTCCTTGTCCTCCTCCGTAAGGCGATCCACCAGAGGCTGCATCAAAAACAGGTTTAGTCCACTTAGCAGGCACCCACAAAGGCCCTGTAGGTGAGGAAACACAAAGATACCCCCGACCCCAATATAATACTTTTGCAGGTTTTTCCCATAATCCTGTACTCGGGTTCTAATACTTAACCCAGACCTCTGTTTCCTTAGTATTTTCCTGACCTGACCTTGAATGATGTTTCATTGCAGGGGGGGTATCATCTTCCCCAAAAATGCATAAATGATTAATCACATACAAAACCTTAGCCAAACATGCTTGTGGATCTGTCAAATCTTGATGTTTTTCAATATACTGCTTAAGGGTACCGTTTGCTCTTTCCACTATTGCCTGTCCAGTAGAAGAGTGTGGAATACCTGTCACGTGCTTAACAGACCACTGATTCAAAAATTTCCGGACCCTAGCACTTACATAACCTCGACCATTATCTGTTTTGATACTCTTTGGAACTCCCATAACAGCGAAACAACTTAACAGATGTCTGATAACCTGTATAGCTTTCTGTCCTGCCTGAGCAGTAGCCCATATGTAATGACTGTATGTATCTATGGTGACGTGCACATGCTTGACTTTACCGAATCTAGCCATGTGTGTAACATCCATTTGCCATATCTCATTTATTTTTAAACCTCGAGGATTAACTCCAATGCCTAGACCTATCCCACCATTATGATAACTACATGTTGGACATGCTCTGACAAATGGCCTTGGCTTCTGACAAACTCAGCTCAAAGTGTTTTGCTAAACCTCTTGCATTTTGATGATATCTACTATGTGCTTCTCTGGCCAATGTGTGCTTGTCATTAGGACAAGAATTATCAATGGGTAGGGTAACCAATTTATCTGCACGTTCATTCCCTTCTCCTAAACCTTCAGACCACTTATGGCTCCTAATATGAATCACAGAATATGCTGCCTTTCTTTCTCGAAAAGCCTTCCTTAACTGTATCAGTAAGTCATACAATCGTTTATTATTCACTTCCTTAATTGCTGCTTCCTCTATTCGTTTGACTACTCCTGCAACATACATAGAGTCTGTGACCACATTTAAAGGCTTCTGTAAGTTGGACACCGCCCATACTACTGCTAACAATTCCAAAGTTTGTAAGCTAACTGCAGGGTCTGCTGTGAGGAGTTGATGCTTCCATTGTCCTTTTTCTTGCCAGGTAACAGCAGCACGCCTTGATTTCTTTCCTGCATCTGTAAAAACTGTAATAGCTCCTTCTATGGGGTTTTCTTCTCTCAAAGGTCGAGTGATCCAGTTCCATTCTGTCATCTATTGCAAAACTCTAGGCACTAATTTACTAGTCTCTACTTTAGCAGGTGACATCAATAATGCTTCTTGTAAATTCTTTGAATTTATCAAGTACCAGCCCAAGGTTTCTTTTTCCATAGGTAATCTAATAGTAGCAGGTTCTCTACCATCCACTTCAAGAATTCTGAGACGCCCCTTTTTGATTAATGCAGCCAATTGTTCAATTTTTGAAGATATTGTTTTCTTATGCTGTAGTGGTGGTGATAACCATTCCAACACCCGTATCTCCCCCATTTTCTTTTGCAACTGAGAGTGAGCACCAAGCAAGTGGCAAGGGCTATTCCAAATAGTAAGGTCAATGGGGTGGTCGAGTTGTCGACGAGACACATACCCTTGCTGTACACAGTTACTAATTTGCTGCAAGGCAAGACGATGCTCCTTTGTCACGTGTACAGGAGTAGTAGGGTCCACGCCTTTTAACAAAGGCCGTAGGGCTTCTAATAAGTGATTTGGTATTCCCACAATAGGCTTCAGCCACTGTAAGTCTCCCAGCAACTTCTGTGCATCATGTAGAGTTTTAATGTCCAATTGTAATTCCAATTTTTGTGGTATGACTATTTGATCCGTCAAAGTCCATCCCAAATATTTCCAGGGCTTTGTAGTCTGAATTTTCTCTGCAGCAATAACAAGTGAATATGCAGCAAGAGTATTTATAATGGTGTTAATCTGTAAAGAGGAGAATGGCTGTTGCTGTGCAAACAAAATATCGTCCATGTAATGATATATTATAGTTGCTGGCCATTTACGACGTAGTGGCTGTAATGCAGCATCAACATAAAGCTGACATAAAGTGGGGGAGTTGCGCATGCCCTGCGGAAGAGATGTCCATTCAAATCTTTTATCTGGTTCCCCACGATTTATTGCTGGTAAAGTAAAAGCAAATCTCTTCATGTCATCAGGATGCAGGCTATTAGTGAAAAAACAATCCTTTAGGTCAATAATTAAAAGTGGCCAGTGTTCTGGAATCATAGCTGGATTTGGAAGACCAGGCTGTAAGGCCCCCATTGGTTCCATTTGGTCATTTACAGCCCTCAAATCTTGTATCAAACGATATTTCCCTGATTTCTTTTTGATTACAAAAATAGGTGTATTCCAAGGGCTTGTGGACAGTCGTAGGTGTCCCTTTGTATATTGTTCCTGTACCAATTCATGGGCATGCATAAGACTCTCCCCTTTTAATGGCCATTGCTTAACCATCACCGGTGTATCCGTTTTCCAGGTGAGTGGAATGGGGAAAGTCCAAGCAATGGCAATTACCCCAAAGGGTGCTGATTAGTTAACACCACTCCCAATTGTGTTAAAATGTCCCTTCCAATTAAGCAGGAAACTGTAGGAGGCAGTTGAACAATTGAAAACACAGCAGATATTTGTTGATTCTCAATGCACACAGACAAAGACGGCGACCTGCTTGCCAATGTAAATCCTCCCACTCCTGTGAGCATGTTTGATGAGGGAAATAGAGGCCAATGTTGTGGCCATGCTTCTGGAGAAATGATGCTAGTATCTGCTCCTGTATCCAATAATCCATAAAGGATTATGCTTTGATGCCCATAGGTAATTTCAACCTTTTGCTTTGGTCTATTTTGTAAATCCACAGTTAAAAGTGTAACACCAGTAGAGCCAAAACGTTTTTCATCCCGTGCTTGCCCAGTAAATGATTGTAATCCTGATGTCATTTGTGACAGTGGTACCAATTGTGCAATGCATTGTCCTTTTGTAATTTTAATCGGAGGATAAAGGGTGTAAACCATAATTTGTATTTCCCCTGTAAAGTCCTCATCGATAACACCAGGCAAAACAAATAATCCCAACATAGTTATAGAGGAACATCCCAGCAATAATGCTCCACATGTTTGTCCATTTAATATAAGAGGACCCTTTACTCCAGTGGGTATCCTCTCAGGCCGGTTCGTCATTAGTGTGACGTCTACTGATGCTGATAAATCCAAGCCGAGGCTCCCTGTTGTTGCGGGTTGCAGACAGGAGGTAGCAGCGATGTCACGGCAGCAGCTGGTGTCTCCGATGTCACGGCGGTAGCTTGTGTCTGTCCCTCATTGCCGCATCGGTAACACTTGATGAATGGTTTTGAACCTCCTTGCGTGAATGCCAGTGAGCCATTTCGGAGAGAAGCAAGAGCAGCTAACACCTGATTTTGAGTAGACTATGCTTTTGCAACCCTAATCCTAATTCCTTTAAGGCTTCTTCTATAAATGCCTGTGAAGCTGTTGGCATTAATGCCATTCGCTCTAATGCTTCCTCAATAGTCCAATTTGCCCCTAAAGTAGCTAACACTCTTTGGGTTGCTGGATTGCTATTTTGCAAGGCACACCTGCTTCAATAGCGCCGTGCAACACCAGCCCGATCTATAGCAGTAGCTGTTCTATCGATAAAATTTCCAAATAATTCTTCCCTTCCTTGCTTAATGCCCATATAATGGCTCTTTAACCTTATCTATTGCAGCACGCACTAACCTCATAGACTCTCTAAGTTTATCAGCTCCCGATATCATCTGTGCCTCTGTACGCAAATATGCCCCTAAGCCCATCAGCTCCTCTACTGTCACCCCATGTAATGGGTCTCCCTGGGCTCGTTGTACAGCAACCGATTCATTTACCAACGCGTGCCAATGGGCGTTAAATAATAACTGCTGATGCTGAGTGAATATCAACCGAACTATTCCTCTTAAATCATTAGGACATAAAACCTGAGTATTAAAAAGATAATCTAACATTTGCTTAACAGGTTCACTTTTTACTCCAAACTGACTAACCGTAGAACGTAGCTGAGTTAACAGCTTCCAATCTAAGGGAGTATATTCTGCTATACTATGCGTAAGGTTCCCCTGTGCATCATACTGTGGTGTGCATGTAACTGGACATGCAAGACTAGAAGCTATTTCCACCGCCTCACCATCCCCCATTTGCATTACTTCTTTGGCCAAAGCAGCCCAAGCTTCCCTCCTCTGTTTAGCCATCTCCCCCCATGGATCACGGTGTGCCCCTGGGATGGGATCTGGCTCTTTAAGGGTGCTATGCTGCTGGCGCTTCGGTGCAGACACCGAGTTTTCGCGCGGGGGGGGCAGTGAAGCAGGGACTGGCTCGTGCGTGGGAAGCAGGGGCTCCCCCTCCCCCGCTGGAGCTGACAGTGAAACCGGAGCCGACTCAAGCGGAGCCAGCCTGCGGGGGGCAATCCGCCCCCCCGCTGGAGCCGGCTCGCGCGGGGAAATGGGCCCTTCCCCCACCAAAGCTGTAACCGGAGCTGGCTCACTGAGGGGTAGCGGCGGAGGCAAGGCTGGCGGCGGAGGCGAAGCTGGCTTGCTCCCACCCCCACCATCCGACCCGCCTGAAGCTGGTGGCGGAGGCAAAGCTGGCTTGCTCTTACCCCCACCATCCGACTCGCCCTCCCCCTCTGACAGGAAAGGTGCAGACGGTTCCACTGCGCCTATAGAGAAATCCTCCACACCACTTTGCTGGGGACTCTTAGGCATAAGTACCTTAGTTACAGAAGGTGCCAGGGGATCATCTTCACGACCATACCCTATATTCCTCTTATGAGCTTCTGTCGCCCTTTCTGCTGCCTTTCTCTCAGAGACCTGCTGAAGTAATGTGTTATACACCACCCGCCATAACTTCCCGAATTTCTTTGCTGACTTATCATCGTCTAGTACTGTATCCCACAATATTTCCCCAAACTTTCTCCACTCTGATAACTCATGAACTGTATGAGGATTAGAAAAGATACCCTTAGCATGGCCATAAGCTAATAACCCTGGTAACTCCTTTTTTAAATCTATCCCTTTTATCCCACGCCACTCTAAATAGGCGGTAAATAAATCATATGCCGCTTGCCTATGCATACCTATTAATCAGCGCGCGCTGTTGCAGCTCTCCAGGCTCCGGCGGACACGTATTGGCTTGAGTCACCGTTGTGAACCTCAAGGGTGCCTCAAATTCCGGCACCGTCCCGGCTGCAAGGACCCAAACCCAACTTCCTAGACCGTGGCGTAATCCCTTTTTCTTTTAATCCGAGAAAAAGGGCAGAGATTTGGTTATGCCCGCATTCTCCACCATTTGTCGGCGGAAGGGAACCAGGACATCAGTTTGATCATCACAGGCTCAATTTTATTGATTAGTACGGCGGGTTAAATACAGTTAATAATGAGCTTCATACATATTGCAAAAGTTGAGCTCAGGATTGGTCAGCTTACATATCAGCATCTACGCCTACTTCTACATTCCTATGGTTCTACTTTTGATACTTTCTACATATTCTTAGGATATATTCAGGACTAATCTCAACTCCCTATCCTCATGTTGCAGCAAGGTCGCTGCTGACTCTTCCTTTCAGCTTGCTGACTGCTGACTTTTCTCCTTCAGCTTAACCAGTGGCATTATATCAGTGTGGCCTTTCTCAGCTAACCAATTATTAATAATACTCTCCACAGGGGCCACCTCTCATCTGCCTTCAAAATGCTGGGGGGCCAAGATTTTCTTTCCATGGAAAAATCATCTTTCAAGTGCAGGTGTCCATAGCCTGGGAATCTGCACCCAAAATTCCTTATATCCAAGGATAGGTCCCAGACAAAAGCTGCCAGGACTGTCTATGTTCCCTTGGTATCCTGAGGGCCAGCTCTCATCTGCCTGTGAAACACTGGGACTCTGTACATGCCTTCCTATGGAAAAGAACTCTCCTTCTTGTCCTGGTGCCCATGGACAAAACTGGGATTTGGCCTCCCAAACTCAACCTACCCAAGGACTGCTCCCAGACAAAAGCTGCCAAGACAAACAGGTCTCCCTGGCCATGGCCTCCTTGGGGCTGCCTCTAATCAGCCTTTGAAACACTGGGGCTCTGCCCTTTACATCCTGTGGAGAAGAACTGTCATTCTGGTGTAGGCACTTGTGGCTGAAATTGAATTCCACTCCAAAACTCCCCAAATATCCAAGGGTTGCTATTGAAGTGAAGGGAGACGACCATCCGATTGATGCATCGAACTCCGATTTATTGATCGATCAGCCACTTTATATAACAATGTTAATAAACTTCATGCATATTGCAAAATCAAAGCTCACGATAGGTTAACAGAGAAAACTCTAACCACTCCTTTTGTTTTACAATACCTATGATTGTTTATTAAAAATAGGACTAGCGTTCCCACTGTGATATGAAAGGTTCCCAAAACTTCCATATCTGTTCCCAGGGAGCTATCTTTTCCCAGAGAGCCCAGGGACAGAGTGTTTTACTTCTTATGGGAAGACTGTCTGAAAAACTTATTGTTTATAAAGTGATGCTTGAGAGAGCCTAATTGTTTATAGAATCAAGCCTGGGAACTGCTTTACAACTACCTTTTACTTTTCTCTCAACTGTATGCCTTCATGGCCTCTTTCTTTAAGCCATGCTTGAACCAAACTCTCCACAGGTTGCTTTTAGACAAAAGCAGCAAGGACGGACAGGTCTGGCTTGCCTTAGAGTCTGATGAGTGCCTCTGATCTGCCTTCAAACCCCTGGGGCTCAGTAGTTTCCGTCCTGTAGAAAAGAACTGTCCTTCTTTTCCAGGCACCCATGGCCTCAAGCATATGAGAACTGTACAGGGACAGAGGAGCTCTGTGCTCAGTGGGGTGGGGACTGAGGACAGAAGAGGAGAGCCCTGGGAGGGACTGAAGGGTGGTGTCAGAGATGGTGGATTCTTTTGACATAGTAGAGAACAGCCAGAAGAAGGCAAATAAAGGCCAAGGGCGCCTGGGGAGGCCCAGAACAGAAAGAAAGACGACAGAGTTTCTCTCCTAGGGTAGGGCTGTGGTGCAGCACGTCCCCCAGAATGAGTCTGGGTCAGCCCAAGGCTTGGTGTGGGCAGGCAGAGGCAGGCAGGAGGCAGAGCTGTCAGCAAAGGAAGCTGTCAGGTGGGGCAGCAGGGGGATGCCGACAGCCTGCAGGGACAGGGGCACAGGGCAGGGACACCATGGGACAGCCTGGGCTGCACAGGGCACAGGCATGGGCAGCAGCTGCAAGACAGCCCTGCCAGAGCCAACTTGGGCAGCACTTTGGCCATGGCTGCTGGGCCTGGGCCTGAGGCAGGAGCAGGAGACAAGTGACCCTTGCAGGCCTGGGGCCTCATTGCCTCCTTGTCCCTGCTCAGCAGCCTGGCAGGGGCCGCCCCATGCTCCTGCCCTTGCCATTGCACATCCCCACATGCCAGTGCCCATCCCGGCAAGAGCCCTGAGCAAGGAGGGAGGGACAGCATCTGCCTGGCCAGGGGCTGGGGCTCAGGCCTTGGCCCTTTGCATTCCTCAAACACATCCAGCTTTGCTCAGCACCAGAGACACCTTGGCCTTGTTTGTCCCCAGCGGTCATCACTGCCTCCAGTGTTCTGCTCTAACTGGAAGCTGGGGACACTTTCTCAGTCATGTCCCTCAGTGGGACTCATTAAAACTTTAAAAAACTTTGGAATTTCAAGTTAACCTGGAGTTCTTGAGAAGTTTTTTTAAGACACTCTCAGGGACTGAGTCTGATGTAAACAACACAAAAGCCCTGATAGGGTCATTAAAGTTTTCCTAGTCAAGTTATGGAGAAAGATTTCAAGGACCTTGTAAGAAATACACATTCCTATTTTAAAGCATGTATTTTATTTTATTTCTCTTTAGAGCAGAGTTGATTGCAGCACTCTTAATTGATATTGACCCAGGGTCTCTTCTCAGCAGCTTTTGCCTATTCACAGAAGCTGTGCCTTGAGCTCTGACCCAGTGTGGACAACCTTGCTGCACATTGCCCAGCCCCATCCTGTCTGTCCTCACTCCCCTGGGCCCTGCTGTGCTTGCAGAGCTGGCTGCACTCAGCCTGAAGGGGGTTTTCCCTTTTTGGGGATTTTTTGAAGCAGTCTCAAACTCCTGAGTTTCCCCACTGCAAACAGACACACTGCTCAGGTGTGTGCCAGCCCCAGGTGCCACCAAAGCCACTGCAGAGCTGCCCTGGGCCAGCTGTGAGGGTGGATCATCAGCCCAAGCCGCACTGGGCCACTGCAAGGGGCTGTGGCCATGGGCACTGCACTGACCCCACTGCTGGCTTTGGCTGCCACGGCCACCGAGAGAAATTAAACTGTCCTTGGAAACCCTGGGGAGGACTGGGACATACTGGGGAAGACTGGGAACGCTGTGGGAGACACTGGGACATACTGGGAGTGACACTGGGGGATACTGGGAGAAACTGGGGACACTGGGGCAATTGCAGAGAAGATTGGGGACACTGGGGTACCTGTGGATGACACTGTGAGGAACTGTGAACAACTGGGAATGAACTCGGGTGTATTGGGACGGACTGGGCTGTACTGGGAGGGATTGGAGGGGTACTGGAATGTAATGGGTTCTACTGGGGACTAATTGGGCTTTACTGATGTTATACTGGTCTGTACTGGGGATGAACTGGGCTTTACTGGGAGGGACTGCAGGAGGGTGAATTGGATGTTCCCACCTCCACTGCATCCCATTTGCTGAAGCTCCCGCCCATCTCAAGCCGCAGCCTATCAGCGCCAGGAATCCAGGCCTGGGGGCGGTGCTTACACGGGCAGCAAATTTTGGTTTTGCCTACAACTCCCGTCATGCCCCGCGGCCTGACTGAGCCCCATTGCCCCCGGGAGAACAACTCCCGTCATGCCCTGCGCTCCAAAGAACTCGGGATCCGACCCCATCTGTCCCATAAGTGTCCCCCAAACACTGCAGGATCCCTCAGTGTCCCCTCAGCGCCCATTCGGGACTCCCATAAGCACCCCCGAACCCCTTAGTGCTCCCAACCCCACAGATGCCCGGTACAGCCACTTCTTGGAATTCATCTGCTGTCGTGCCCAGTGGCCCCAGAGCCCCTCAGAACACAGTCCCGCGCCTAAAACTCCAACCGCGACCCGCGCCCTAAAGAGCCCGGTTGGAGCTCTCCGAGCTCCTCCCAAGGGCTCCCGTGCCATTTACATTTCCCCAGAGGATCTCAAGTCGGGGCTCGGACGCAAAGGTGTCCCATAAGTGCCGTCCCGGACTCCCAAACATTTCGTTCCAACCACTTCTGGGACTACAGCTCCCATCATGCTCTGCGGTGCACGACAAGCGCCATTTCAGGCGGGACTTTATCTCCCGTCATGCCCGGCGCCCCACCGAGAGCCATTGCAGCTGCGCCCAGAACTCCCGTGATGCTCCACGGCCCCGTTAAACCGTACGATACCCGCGCCTACAACTCCCATCACCGCCTGCTCCCCTGGGAGCCCCATTAGAGCCCCCCACAAGGGCCCGCCTGGACCCCGAAGGGCCCCAAATTCCCCTCCCTGACTTCCAAGGGGCCCCCCTGGACCCCCAAGTGCTGCCCCGGACCCCGAACTGTCCCTCAGAATCCCTGAGTGCCCCACCAAGTGACCACCTGGCTTCCACAAGTGTCCTGCAGACCGTCAAGTTTCCTCTGAATTCCCTCCCCAGACCCAAAACTGCCCCAAATGTGCCCCAGAAATGTCTCCAGGGACCCCGAAGTGCACGCCCCCCCAACCCTGTCTGAGATAAATATGATAAAAAAGATGACAAAAAGACTACAAATATAACTAATTACCATAAAGAGAAAGAAATAAATAGCCAATAGAAATTATTTAATTAATTCATGAAGGAATTGTGTTACTTAGAACCAATGATAAATAATTTTCTTGGTTGCTACAAATGTATCCAATTTTAATATAAATCTACAAATTAGGTAATAAAAATATTGTATTAGACTATCCTAAATTAAAATAATACAATTATTATTTTGGTATTAATAAATTTTATTTATAAGGAAAAATGGTAAAATTTTTCTTTTTTTTGGCGATGTCAGTCCCAGGTGGGCGTTGTCAGACATGGTGAGGCTGGGGGTGAGGAGCAGCTTGTCCAAACAGGCTCAGCCTGCACGGGGCTCATTCTTATCCATGCCCAGACCTCCTAAGGAGACATTGAGCATCCAGATCACTTGGGGAATGCTTCTATCCCCTCTTCTCATAACTAAAATATAAAAAGATACTGATGTGATTAAAAAAACAAAAATCATGAGGTGTATTTTGACATCTTACTCCTGAAGACAACTCCAAACTGACTCCAGTAACTGCACAAGCCCTGGAGACTCAAAGACAATGGAAGGGAGACAAAGAGCTCCTGAGGCATTTCTGTATTTTAATCAGCCCCACGCTGGATTTGGGGATGGGTCCAGGAGCCTCAGGCACGCAGAGAAGGATGAAGAAGCTGCTCAAGGAGTCAGCATCAAAACTCCAAGTGCCTTGGAGCATGGCTGGGCCCCAGTGAGGGCAGGGAGTGCCAAAGGCTGCCCAGGGCCTGGTGAGAGCAGATCCTTGAGGCCAGGGTTGCAGGGAGCCCAAGGATCTGAGCCGGGAACTGCAATGCTGAGCAAGGCCTGGCTGGGCTGCAGGAAGCAGAAAGGCCAAGCCCTGAGCCCAGCCTGGGCCAGCAGGGCCTGTCCCTCACGGCTGCCTCGGGGCTCTTGGTGGGCCAGGGGGATGTGAGGGGC
Source organism: Melospiza melodia melodia (assembly GCF_035770615.1). NCBI lineage: Eukaryota > Metazoa > Chordata > Aves > Passeriformes > Passerellidae > Melospiza > Melospiza melodia. Next base: position 7,770,813 of record NW_026948659.1, on the reverse strand, counting down.
AGCAAGGACAAATGGCATCAACCTGCAGCCCCTGCCAGCCTCCCCAGGGAGGCCGAGGGAGACCCAAAGTGAGGCCCCTGCCAGGAAAGTTCCTCCTGTGGGGCCTCCAGAGGCGCTGCCCGAGCCCAGGGCACAAAGGCCTGGGTGCCTGTGGCCCTGCCAGCCCTGCCCAGCCCTTGGCCATCTGTCCTGCAGGCTGTGCCCCCTGGGCATGCTGCTCCTCTGCCCTGGCCGGCTGCACTCGCCCATCTCGCTGTGCCCCAGAATTTCTCACCCAGCATTGCAGTGCCCTCCCTGGGCTCCCTGCACCCAGCGCTGCCGGCTCCTGGCACACAGAGCCCGGCCATTGCCCAGCCTCACGCTGCCACACCTCCAGCACCAACATTCTGCCCTGCGAGGGACTTTGCCTTCTCCTCAGCTCCAGCCTGAACCTTCCAAGGTGCACTTGGGGGAGGTTTCCTGTAATTCCCACTGCCAAAGAAAGCTCTGTCTCCTGCTGGTCACAAACAGAGAAGGGCTGGTGGCAGATCAGAGGTGGTCAGAGGCTGTTTGGGGCACAGCGACCATTGTAGCCATGATATTTTCTGAAAAATCCCTTTGCTAGGATTTAGCTCCTGAGAAGCTGAGACCTCAGGTACAAAATATAAACAGTAATTATCTGCTGCTGTGGAATGCAACAGGTGGATCTGTGATTGGCTTCATGTCATAGTTCCTAATTAATGGCCAATCACAGTCCAGCTGTGGCTCTCCCTGGTCAGACACAGGATTTTGTTATCATTCCATTCTTTCTCCTTTGCTTGCAAGCCTTCTGATGAAATCCTTTCTTCTATTCATTTTGTATAGTTTTAATATAATATCGATCATAAAATAATAAATTAGTCTTCTGAAACATGGAGTCAGATCCTTTTCTCTTCCCTCTTCTAGGACGTCTGTGAACACCACTACTGACCATGAAATTATTAAGTTTTTTAATATTCTCTGAAAGAACAAGGGGCATCAACTAAACATCTACAACTGTCTGGAGGGCCAGTTGAGTGGCGGTGAATGTTACACCAGAGAGTGGTGGTGAATGCTGCTACATCCAGCTGGCAAGCAGTCACCTGTGGTGTCCCTCAGGGGTCGCCTCTGGAGCCAGTTCTGTTCAATATTGTTACTGACAACATGGATGAGAGTGTTGAGACTTTCAGTAGTAAATCTGCAGACAAAACTAAGCTGGGAGCGTGTGTCCATCTGCTGGAAGGTAGGAGGCCTCTGCAGAGAGAGCGGGAACAGATGGATGGTTGGCAGAGTCCAATAAGATGAAGTTTAATAAGTCCAAGTGCCGGGTCCTGCATCTTGGTCACAACAACCCCTGCATCGCTACAGGCTGGGGACAGAGTGGCTGGAAAGCAGCAAGGCAGAAAGGGACCTGGGGCTCTGATGGACAGCAGGCTGGATATGGGCCAGCAGTGTGCCCAGGTGGGCGAGAAGGCCAATGTCTCCTGGCCTGGATCAGGAATGGTGTGGCCAGCAGGAGCAGGGCAGTGATTCTTGCCCTGCACTCGGCACTGGTGAGGCCACACCTCGAGTGCTGTTTCCAGTTCTGGGCCCCCAATTTAGGAAGGCCATGGAGGGGCTGGAGTGTGTCCAGAGAAGGGCAACAAGGCAGGGGAGGGGTCTGGAACACAAGTCCTATTCAGAGTGGCTGAGGGAGATGGGGTGGTTTATCTTGGAGAAGAGGAGGCTCACAGAGACAAACAGGTGTCAGGGCAGAGGTTGGACTTGATGATCTCCAAGGCCTTTTCCAACCTTGCTGATTCTGTGACTCTCTGGAACCACCCTTGGAGCAGTTGCAGGAGGAGCCCTGGGCCTCCTCTTCAGCAGCTCCAGCAGCCCAGGTCCCTCAGCTTCTCCTGCCAGCCCCAAAGCCCATCCTGTCAGTCCTGCAGAGCCTCTGCAGCCCCTCCTCAGTGCCCAGAACAGGGAGCCCCAGAGCCAGACACAGCAGCCCAGATGTGCCCACCTGGCCTGGGGTGCCTGTGGGAAGGGAGCAGCACCAGGCACTGCAGGAGCCTGCAGACAATTCCTGCAGCACTTGTAGGATGATCCTGCTGCCCAAGGGACGTTCCCATGGTGCCAAGTCAGGAACTGCCATGGGGAGTGGGGCCAGAGTGAAAGGGCAAACAGGGATGGGTTGTTTGAAGGGAGGGTACAGGGGTGGAAGAAGAAGTAATCTAGATCAGGAAAGGGGAAAGAAAGCAGAGGTGAAGCCAAGGAAATGCTCAGGGTAGTTTGGGGGTGGTCTCCAGGCAGCCCTGGCTCTGAAGAACAACGTCTGCAGTGGGACAGGATACTCCCAGCCCATGGGAAGAAACTTTCTGGCTAACTGCAGAGGCCAGGACAAAGCTGAGTGGCTTCCCTGGTGTCCCCCAGCCCTTGCTGGCCCCAGGGGCTGATGGCATTTGTGCTCCCTCAGGTTCATGTCCCCACACCAACAGCATGCGGGTGCTCCCCCTGCTCTGTGCAATGCAAACAGGGGCTGCTGAGCCAGTACTGCCGTGTCTGTGCCTGAAAGGATGGGGCACCTGTGTGAGCTGGGGGGAGAGGCCAGGGCTGCAGAGGGGGGATGTTGTTGGCAGCTGCATGAGGACGCTCTGGGACGCTGCCCTGGGCTGTGCAGCGCACTGGGGATGGATCAGCCCCTGCTCTGCTGCTCCTTCCCATCTGCCCCAGGGCCCTTGCAGAGCCCCAGCCATGCTCTTTGCCCCCAGCCTGCCCATGGCCAGCCTGGGGCTGCTCACGGGGCTTTTCTGTGCTGAGCATTGGCCTGGGCGTGTTCTTCACAGGGACAGGGAAAATGTTCTTGAGAGAGCCTGGGCAAGGAGCCTGGAGCCCCCAGGCCCTGGGCTGAGGCGTCAGCGCTGCCCCAGCAGTGCCCATGGCCTGTCCCTGCTGCAGCCCCGGCACTGCCACCCCCAGGACTGTGCCCGGCCCTGAGAGCACTCAGGCCCTGCAGCAACACCAGGCCCACCAGGGCAGCGGGGCAGGGCCACGGCAGCAGCACTGGCAACACCAAGTGCTGCTGCTGCTGGGCACAGCTGCTGGGGCAGCACTGATGTGCCCCAGCTCTGCACACAGACATTGCTGCTGCAGCTCCAGAGAAGGGAACAGAAAGGGGAACTCTGGTGAAAACTCTGCTCAGAGAGCCTTTATTCTGTCTGAAGCCACTGAGAGTGCAGCACCTCATTGACACAAGCTGAGGCCACTGTGAAGGTGGAAACAAAATAAGAAATGGCACAAACACTGACCTTCCTTTGTTGTAAAGAATAAAGCAGTAAATCAAAAGACAAGAACATATCAACAAACAAACCCAAGCGGTATCAAAGATGACTTTTATTACATGAGATTTGCAGAAACTGGTCAGAACCTTAACGTTTCTGTAATCGTCTATTCATCAGTTTCCACACTGCAGCCTTGAGCTCCTGGTTCCTCAGACTGTAGATGAGGGGGGTCAGGGCTGGAGGCACCATCGAGTACAGAACTGACAGGGCCAGATCCAGGGATGGGGAGGACATGGAGTGGGGCTTCAGGTAGGCAAATGTGCCAGTGCTGAGGAACAGGGAAATCAGTCAGGTGAGGGAGGCAGGGTGAAAAGGCTTTGTGCCGTCCCTGCTCAGAGGGGATCCTCAGCACAGCCCTGAAGATCTGCACATAGGAGAAAACAATGAACACAAAACAGGCAAATGATAAAGAGGCACCAACCAATGAAATCCAAATTTTTCTGAAGGTGGAGTGTGAGCAGGAGTGCTTGAGGATCTGTGGCACCTCACAGAAGAACTGGCCCAGGGCATTGCCATGGCACAGGGGCAGGGAAAATGTATTGGCTGTGTGCAGTAGAGCATAGAGAAAGGCACTGGCCCAGGCAGCTGCTGCCATGTGGGCACAAGCTCTGCTGCCCAGGAGGGTCCCGTAGTGCAGGGGTTTGCAAATGGACACGTACCGGTCGTAGCACATGACGGTCAGGAGAGAAAATTCTGCTGTGACAAAGAAGAAAACCAGAAATACCTGTGCAGCACATCCTGAGAAGGAGATGGTGCTGGTGTCCCAGAGGGAATTGTGCATGGCTTTGGGGACAGTGGTGCAGATGGAGCCCAGGTCGCTGAGGGCCAGGTTGAGCAGGAAGAAGAACATGGGTGTGTGCAGGTGGTGGCCGCAGGCTACGGCGCTGATGATGAGGCCGTTGCCCAGGAGGGCAGCCAGGGAGATGCCCAGCAAGAGGCAGAAGTGCAGGAGCTGCAGCTGCCGCGTGTCTGCCAATGCCAGCAGGAGGAAGTGCCTGATGGAGCTGCTGTTGGATATTTGCTGTGTCTGCATATTTAAACGTAGAGAAGGAGGAAAGACAGGGCAATGGAGGGGAAATTTCTCACAGAAAAATCAAAACTCTTTGTCGTAGCCTCTGTCTTTCCACTAAGCACCTCCCCCTTGTGTATGTCTAGGAGATCTTCCTTCACCAGTGTTGCTGGAGCTCTGATTGTTGCTGGCCAATGCTGTGTGAGGAGCTGGACCTTGGCCTGCAGGACACCTGGGAGTCAGCCCTGACCCCCAGTCAGTGCAGGGGAACAGTGAGATCAGGGCCCAGTCGTGGTGTTCAGGCTTGGATAAAGAATCTTCCTGTAAGGCTGCAGAATTGCCTGGGTGAAGGGATGGGGATAACAGAAGGCACAACGAGGGATTCTGCTGCACCTGGGGAGAACAGAGAGTCCAGAGAGGCAGGAGGGTTGTCTGAGGCTTAGTGCAGACTGAGGAGAGCTTCTCTGTCTCTCTCTCCTGTTCCAGCTGCCCTGCACTTGCACCTTTCTGAAATCCACTCCCGTGTTACCCTGGACAGCTAGGAGACTCTGCTGAGAGCAAAGGGATCCCTGGCACACAAAGTGGCTCCTGCCCTTACCAGAGTCAGCAGAGTGGGCTCAGTGCCAGCCTCCCAGGCTGCTCTGCCCAGAGCTGCCCGGGCACAGGGAGCTGGGACACCCCATTGCTGTGCTCAGCCTGCACAGGAGGAGCCCAAGGGCTGGGCCTGGCCCTGCAGCTGGAACTGCCATTGCAGAGAGCCCCTCCGCAATGCCAGCAGCACCTGGGAAAGGCAAGGAGAGAGAGAGAGCCGGGCCTGAGGAAAAGCCTTTCCCTGGCCAGCCCTGCCCGGCCCCTGCCAGGCAGCAGCAGGACAGGACAGTGGCCCTCAGGCCCTGGTCAGCAGGGAATGGGCACACGGCCGCAGAGATGTCCTTCATCTCTGGGGCTGCTCTGCTGGCCCAGGAGGGACTGATGCCCCCGAGCCCCCAGGCTGAGGGCTGTGCTGGCTGTGAGGGGACAGAAGAGCTGTGCTGCTCAGGGCAGTGTCTGCCCTGCAGGGCAGGCCCGGCAGGTGCCACATCTGCCCTGCAGCAGGGCTTCCCTCAGCACTGCCTCCCTCCGTGCCTGCCCACGGCTCTGTTGTTGGAGTTGTCCCAGCCCCAGCTGCTCCTGTGGCCCCCGGCTCCTTCCCTGCCAGAGCTGCCAGAGCCCAGCCCAGCCCCTGAGCCAGCCCTGCCCTGCAGCTGCTGGGCCCTGCAGGGATTAAAGAACAGCTTCCCCAGCCTGGGCTCCATGGAAAGTTGATGCTGCATGGATCTGGGGGCTGGGGAGGTGCAGGCACTTGCTGAGGTGCCCAGGAATCCTCAGGGTGATGGTTTAAGTGTCTCAGCCCCTGCTCTACCCTGCACAGTTAATTTTCTATTGCCACCAAGCTGAGCCAGGGAAAGTGGGAGCACAGATTCAGGAAAGCAGAGACACAAGCAGGAAACTCCTGTCCTGAATGAGCTCATGAAAAGTCACCCTGGGCAGGAGCTGGAGCTCTGGGCAGCCCTGGCTGGAGCCCCAGCTTCACCCCCTGCAGCCGTCCCTGGCAGCCGGAGCCGTCCTGCCCTGTCCCTCTGACGGTGCCCAGGGCAGCCCCGCTCTGCAGCACAGCCTCCCCCAAAGCAGAAACAGCAGCAGAGCATCCTTACAGTCACATCAGTCCTGTCCTGGGTCAACTTCAGGAGATCCCTCCAGGAGCACAGGGGACATTGCCCTGCACCCACACACTCACCATGCACAGGGCTGTGAAGATCTTTCCCCAAGTGAAGTCTCAGCTCAATGTCTTCCCAATCCTGATTGCCTTCAGCCTGTCTCTGCCTGGCTCCTGTCCCCTCAGTGCCTGCAGGCAGAGCCCTCAGCCCAGCTGGGCTGGGAGAGGAGCTGGTCCTGGGAAGAGCTGTTCCTTTAAAGCTCAGCAGCACAGAAACAGCACAAGGAGTTTAATGAGCCTCTTGGGGATTTGGTGTTGTTTACATAAGGCTCAGTCCCTGAGAGTGTCTTCAAAAAACTTCTCAAGAACTCAAACATAAATTAAAACTCTGAAGTTTCTTGAAGTTTTAATGGGTCCCACTGAGAAAGTGTTCCCAGGTTCCAGTTAGAGCAGAGCACTGGAGGCAGTGATGACAGCTGGGGACAAACAAGGCCAAGGTATCTCTGGTGCTGAGCAAAGCTGGATGTGTTTGAGGAATGCAAAGGGCCAAGGCCTGAGCCCCAGCCCCTGCCAGGTAGATGCTGTCCCTCCCTCCTTGCTCAGGGCTCTTGCCGGGATGGGCACTGGCATGTGGGGATGTGCAATGGCAAGGGCAGGAGCATGGGGCGGCCCCTGCCAGGCTGCTGAGCAGGGACAAGGAGGCAATGAGGCCCCAGGCCTGCAAGGGTCACTTGTCTCCTGCTCCTGCCTCAGGCCCAGGCCCAGCAGCCATGGCCAAAGTGCTGCCCAAGTTGGCTCTGGCAGGGCTGTCTTGCAGCTGCTGCACATGCCTGTGCCCTGTGCAGCCCAGGCTGTGCTATGGTGTCTCTGCCCTGTGCCTGTTATAAATGAGAAGCTTGACTAGGCCAATATTCAAGCAGCAATCAATTTATTTTTTATTATTGTAAAGTATGAGCAATACAGGACTTGGTACAATGGGGGAAGTTTTCCCTCCAACTGCACACCAACAGTTGAGGCTTACAGCTATTTATAGGGGTACTCATCAGCTTTCTCAGCAGTTTCCATTCCAAATTTTACTCATCAGCACTTTCTATTCCCAATTTTTCTCTCGCAAATCTATACATTATTGTGATTAAGTTTTTCTCAGGATGTATCCCAAAATGGAGTATGCCCAAATGGTGGTGGTCCAGTTTCCGAAAGAAGAAAGACGGATCCCATCTGGTGGAGTCCAGTTCTCCAGATGTGGCTCCACATTTTGATTACAGAGACTATAAATCTAACAGTGATGTCCAGCTTCCCTTGGCCAAAAATGTAAATCTTCAAGTTCATGTTCATCTTCCTTTCTCAAGCTGTTTTTCTCTGTTTTGTTAAGGTATGAGATAAGCATGTTTCCTTTATATATATTCCAAAGCTATAGTTTCAAGGATACAAGCAATATTCTAAAATTACACTTCAAAAGGTTATTATTGCAGAGCTCTTTATCGATTAACTTCAAGCTAAGAGCAACATCCTTAACGCTTTAATTCAAATGCTCCTCAATCAACCAAGGTTAATTGCAAACAAAAGATAGGTTCAAAGGCCTTCTTCCATGCTTTATTTTCCTCAGTTATTATTAGAAGTCGCAACCGTCCCATTGTCGGTCTCCACACGCATCGCAATCACAAATACACACATTGCCTCTTTGTACCTGACACGAAACACAGCTTTTTATTTCACGTGTCACAGCTGGCACTTGAAACACTGCATGTCCTCTGAGCAATACACCATGGGCGATATTCCACCATCCAAAGGCTGCAAGATCAGCTGCACAGGGCATGGAGGACTCGGCCTCATGTGTGGGGGCTCAGCTGGCTGCGCTGCTAGAGCTGTGCAGAGAGCTGATGCCAGAGGCTCTGTCTGCTGTGGCCACCTGAGCCAGTGGAATTTTCTGTTTCTTTAGGAGTTTTCTTTTCCTCTTTTCCATTTTTTATCTCTATTGTAAATAAATAAATTATACCGTATATATAATTCTACCTATTATTACATATTATACATTACTGTAAATAAATAAATTCTAGAATGTGTTATGATACACAGACTGCCAGTGATAGTGGCGCCCTGGAAAGAGTTAAAGATAGAATCTAAAATGTTAGGCTTTGTGCTTTTCCAGATCAACTGCACCTGCGTAAGCAGTATGATAAATTATATAATTGTTAGATGTGATGATTGTTTAGTAATTAAATGTAATTATTATATAACCATAAGAAGAATAATGAGAAACTATGTTGGAAATTCAGAGAGGGGCTAAATTTATGTATACAATAGAAAAATATAGGTTTATTAATTAACGTGAAAGTTATGTAACGATAGAATATAAAACATGATCATTTTGGATGTATGGTCGGAATCAGATTTGGGTTGAATGTACCCCAATTACCAGAGCTCTTAATAAAAAGCACCGCATATAATCCCCCGTGATTATGTGGTTTTGAACGCCTACATTTTGGGGACCCAGATGGACCCCTTGTGAGTGCTGCTGAGCGAGTTCACGACTCGATCACGCTCCAGCCGGCACCGAGGGATTCTTGGGGAGCCCATCGGCCGCGACCACTTCCACCACTCACAAATGTCCCCGGGAGAAAGGTAAGGTGCTTTTTATTTTGGTTTGGTTTTGGATGCCTGCCAAATAAGACACAGCAAAAGCTACACTTGGTTGGGCTAAAGGAATTCCTCTTGGTACAAGCCTAGGCGCCATTCCGTAAGACAATCGCGAAAGTGTTGCTGGATCAGCATTTATGGTGCATTTGAAATGGGGAAACTTAAAGGGATTTTGGGCAGTAACACCCCTATCCCACAAAATTCTCCCTTGGGGTGCTTATTAGCACATTGCAAACAAGGTAACTTTGGGGAAGAATTATGTAAAACTAAGTTGATTGATTATTGTAATTCATGGTGGCCAGAATATGCCTTGGAGAATGGTGAAAAATGGCCAAAATACGGTACTCTGCAATATAACACTATTTCGCGGTTAATGTCCTTTTGTAAACAAGAAGGAAAATGGGATGAAGTCCCATATGTAGATCTGTTTTCCTACTTACAGGGAAAGCCAGAATGGCAAGATGAATGTGGATTATTAGTGGTTAAAACATCTGCAAAGTGTGGGGTTCGTGAGGAACGTTGTTTAGAACACTTGGCGTTAAGAGAAAGCTTGAGTAGGGAAAATTATACAGATATTGATTTACAAGTAGCTCCAATAGGAACAAGAGAATCTAACCCTATCCCACCTGTTTCATCTGTCCCTAACCCACTACCTGCTCCTCACCCACCTAGTCCTGAACCTCTCTCGTCTAGTACACCTTTCCCTCTTTATCCTCCTCTCCTATCATCACCTGATCCCTCTTCCTCGGAAGATGAGCAAAACCTAACTGTGATAGAAAGGAGAAAGAGGTATGTGAGCGAAAAAGATAGCAATGGTAATGAATCAGTGACCCCAATAGCCCACAGAACCTGGAGTCAGTCAAAGCTTGCCCCGGTTGTGCATAGAAAAGGCATAAGCAAACAAAAACAGACTGTGATTGCCCCCTTGCGACAAGGTGTCGGAGTGGAAGGGCCAGTATTTGTAAAAGTGCCTTTTTCCCTGGCAGACCTAGTTATTTGGAAACAGTCAGCCGGAACTTAAAGAGAAAGTCCTGATAAAATGGCATGCGTAGTAAAAATGGTTATGAAAACTCAAAATCCTGACTGGGATGACATACAAGTAATATTAGATACTCTGATGGATTCTACTGAAAAAGAAATGGTACTTAAGGCAGCCAAAGAGAGGGCAAGAGAAGATATTAGAAATGGGCTGGTAACAGGGAATTTAGATGTGAATTTCCCAATTGAGGATCCAAATTGGGAGCCTAATTTATTTTGCGATATGAGGAAATTACAGAAATATCATGAGTGGATCCAAATAGGAGTTCAGAACACTGTGCCCAAAACTATAAATTGGTCCAAACTATATGATGTTCGACAGGAAAAGAAGGAATCTCCCACTGCGTTTTTGGAGAGGCTTAAGGAGGTAGCAAGGAAATATACAGACCTCCAAATGGATACAGAGCAAGCAAAGGTTCAGCTCGCTCTCATATTCTTGGGCCAATCACAGGATGACATTTGTAGAAAATTGCAAAAATTAGAAGGGGAAGAATTAAGGAATTTGGATAAGTTACTTGAGGATGCTTGGAAGGTATATAACAATCAGGAAAAAGAAGCTAGTAAAAGGCAGCAGCAGAATATTTTGGCAGTAATACAGGGGAGAGGGAACCCAAATTTCAGGGGACGTAACAGGAATGGTTGGGGTAGGGGACCAGTTACCCAGGGGTTAAGCCTGAATCAATGTGCATATTGTAAACAGGAGGGGCATTGGAAGCAAAATTGTCCAAGCTTGAATAACCAGTTTGACCAGGGCAATCAGTTCCAGCAGGCTAACAAGGAGATGGTCCTGGGGGAGTATACCAGCTGACTAGACATAGAACCAGCAGAACAAGTTAAGGAACCTGTTATAAATATACAGTTAGGACATAAAGAGGTCAGTTTTCTAATAGATGCAGGAGCTAGTTTTTCTGTATTGAATGATTTGCAAGGACAAATTGGGGACAAGGAAACGACAATAGTCGGCGCTACAGGGAAAGAGGAAAAACGGCCTTTCCTGCAACCCCTAGATTTGTGTTTTGGAAACAAGGTTATAACACACAAATTTTTATATGTACCTGAGTGTCCAATTCCGCTTTTAGGGAGAGATTTGCTAGCGAAACTTGATGTGGTATTAACCTTTGAAAATGGAGAGCTTATAATGAAAATACCTGAATCAAAGACGGGACAGATATTAATGATCAAAGAAAAACCTGTTCCCTCTATCCCTAGGGAGGTAGAAGATGTAGTGATTCCCTCTGTATGGGAGAAAGATATACCAAGGAAATCTAAATTGGCACAACCAGTGCATGTAGAGTTAAAAGAAGGGGCAAGGGCTGTACAAGTCAAAAAATATCCCATAAAACCAGAAGCACGGCAAGGAATAGTAAAGATTATTGAGAAATTCTTGAAATACCAAATTTTAGAAGAATGTGAATCAGAATTTAATACACCAATATTTCCAGTAAAGAAGCCAAATGGTGAATATAGATTAGTGCAGGATTTGTGAGCAATAAATAAAATAACAAAGGACATTTATCCAGTGGTAACAAGTCCTTATACATTGCTAACATCCGTAAAGGAGATATATAAATGGTTTACCATAATTGATTTAAAAGATTCCTTTTTCTGCATCCCCCTTGACAAAGAAAGTAGGAAACTGTTTGCCTTTGAGTGGGAAAACCCAGGGAACGGAAGAAAGACCCAGCTCACCTGGACACGACTCCCACAAGGATACAAGAGCAGTCCCACCCTATTCAGAAACCAACTGGCAAAGGAACTGGAGATTTGGACCGAAAATGGGCAAGTACCAAGAGACCAATACTTATTGTTGCAGTATGTTGATGATATTCTAATAGCTACAGAAGAAAGAGCAACCTGTATAAACGTAACCATTGAGATTTTAAATTCAATGGGAATGGGAGGCTATAAAGTATCCAGAGGAAAGGCACAAATCGCACAACAGACTGTGATTTACCTGGGATGTGAAATTTCACAAGGGCAACAAAAATTAGGTACTAACCGTATCCAAGCTATTTGTGTTATTCCAGAGCCCCAGAATTTACATAAGCTGTGAGTATTCCTTGGGATGGCAGGATGGTGTTGCTTGTGGATCATGGACTATGGACTGATTGCGAAACCCCTGTATGAAGCTCAGAAGACACAGCCATTCACCTGGGGCAAACCACAGAAAGAAGCCTTCCTAAAATTAAAGGAAGCACTGACAACTGCTCCAGCATTAGGGTTACCTGATCTGTCTAAAGATTTTCAGCTGTTTGTACATGAAAGGCTTTGCCTAGCACTAGGAGTCCTGACTCAACCTCTGGGAAGCTGGAAAAGGCCGGTGGGCTACTTTTCCAAACAACTCGACAACATAAGTGCCGGTTGGCCCCCATGTCTGCGGGCAGTCGCAGCTACTGTGATCCTCATACAAGAAGCCAGGAAACTTACTATGGGAAGGCACATAGATGTCTATGTACCACACATTGTAACCACTGTCTTAGAAAAAAGGGGGGCCATTGGCTATCTCCCAGCAGGATGATGAAATTCCAGGTAGTCCTGACTGAGCAGGATGATGTCACATAAAAAACAACTAACCTTTTGAATCCTGCTTTGTTCCTAGGTACCACAACTGAAGAAGGCCTATTAGAACACGACTGTGTAGAAGTAATAGAGTACACCTATTCAGCAAGAGAAGACCTGAAAGACGTCCCACTAGAGCAGCTGGAGTGGGAGCTGTTTACAGATGGGAGCAGCTTCATGGAAAACGGAACCAGATACGCTGGATATGGGGTAACAACAGTCAATACAGTAGTGGAGGCAAAGGCATTACCACCAAATACATCTGCCCAAAAGGCAGAACTGGTTGCTATTACCAGGGCACTAGAATTAAGTGAAGAGAAAAGGGTAAATATCTGGACTGCCTCAAAATATGCCTTTGGAGTGGTGCATGTACACGGAGCACTGTGGAAAGAAAGAGGACTGTTATCTTCTCGGGGTACGCACATTAAACATCAGGATGCAGTCCTGCAATTGATAAAGGCAGTACAAAAACCTGAACAAGTGGCAATCATACACTGCAAAGCACACCAATCAGGAAACTCCAAAATCTGTGAGGGAAATCGAAAGGCAGACTGGGCAGCCTGACAGGTTGCTCGAGAGGTAAAAACAACAATGGCATTGATACTTTGAAGCTTAATGTATCCCAATTCAATTTGCCTCCAAAACCAAAATATTCAGTAGAAGATGAGAGACTGGCACGTTTGCTAAATGCACAAAAGAATTCAGAGGGATGGTACGTGACCGCACAAGGACAAAGAATGGTACCCCCCTTGATAATGAGAGAAGTTCTACAAATTAAACATAACGAATGTCACTGGGGAGCAGAGGTATTGGTAAAATTACTAAAGAGGAGTTTAATTTCAGTACGGATGTTAACAATGGCAAAATCAGTAATGTCAAAATGTGATATCTACTTGAAAAACAACCCAGTGGCCAGGCGACAGGCACAGTTAGGAAGAATTCGGATAGGAATAGAGCCAGGAGACTACTGGCAGGTAGATTTTGTAGAACTACCAAGGCCTCGAGGATACAAATACCTGTTAGTGGGGGTTGACACATTCTCTGGGTGGCCAGAAGCCCTTCCCTGTCACACGAACCAAGCAAAGGAAACAGTTAAGTGGTTACTACAGAAGATTATTCCCAGGTTTGGGGTACCCCTAGGGGTATCATCAGATAGGGGACCCCATTTCATAGCTACAGTAGTAAGAGAGGTAAGTAGATTGCTGGGGATAAATTGGGACCTCCACACACCGTGGAGACCCCAGTCAAGTGGACAGGTAGAGAGGATGAATCAGACACTAAAAAGGCAAATCAGTAAAATATGCCAAGAAGCCAAACTGCAGTGGCCCCAGGCTCTGCCAATAGCACTCTTGAGGATTCGGATAAAGCCTAGGAGTGGGATGTCAGTCAGTCCTTATGAGATATTTTATGGGAAACCATATGAATCTCCTGAGCCTAATCCTAATGTACACGTCACAGGAAAGCAGGAAGTATATAATTATGTTCTGTCTCTTAGGAAAACTTTACCTCGGCTCTGGAGTATCCTTGTGTGGAATAGACCACTGACTCTTGAGAACCCAGTTCATAACATACATCCAGGAGACAAGTTGTACATCAAGAACTGGAACGAGGAACCGCTGAAAGAAAAGTGGAGTGGACCCCATCAGGTACTACTGACCACCTTTACAGCAGTCAAAGTAGCCGGCGTGGAACCCTGGATCCACTGTACCCGAGTGAAGAAAGTCCATCCTGGATCACAGACTGTATAAACTCTGGAATGAACAAAGGCTGCAGATAAGACGTGTTTAATTACTTTCAGAATGCTATCAGTAATTTTGCTGACGTTATGGTTATTAATATCTTTGGGATGTGGAATGCAAAATGATCAACTAACCACTCTTCATTCTAGAATGAAGAGAGAGGTACAAACGGAAACACAGGTGATAAAGGTTTCTAATGCAGTTTGGGCTGAGAATGTAATGATTGGATTAGTCAAAGATTTTGCCAAAATGCAAAACACCAGTCGAATAACTGCCTGTCTTCCAATACCAAAGGCAGCAGGAGACCCAGTAAATTGGGGAATCATAACATCAAAACTACCTGAAATACAAAAGAACAAAACAATTACATGTAAACAGGTACCCGAATTGAGGCAAATTACAGAAACCACTCTGGTATGGAAATGTGAGGCCAAGGATAGGAAAGATCAGATAGAACCTTGGGACAGTGCGTGGTCTGTGAGTATTCTTCAAAGGTTCCAATATATGGCAAACACCCCTTGGTGTATTAAGTGGGAAGGTCCCGAGAATGAAACAGATCCAGCAATAACAAACACTGACACTAGTAGCAGAACAAGGGCAGATAAAGTAAGTTGGTGGGCATGTAATAAAACTTAGGACTGCACTTCAGATGATGAAGAGATAAAACAGATGCCACCCCTGGGCAATATCCCTGCAAATTGGTTGTGCTTGCAGAGGGATTAAACATAAGCAAGGCAGAGTGAATTATACAGTAATTATAGGGTGTACCAGGATTACAATCCGAGGTCCAGAACAATTTGTATGGGCAGCATGTGATGGTACCTTATTACCAGGTAGATTGTGCCTGGGCCAGTCTAACCCTTGCTGCTGGGCCAAAGGCAGCAACTGTGGTGCATCACCCCAGTGACATCTTTAGCTTGCTGGAGGTTGCAGCTGGGCAGCTTAACGAGTCCAGGCTTGTTAGGAACTCCGTTTACCTCAGGAGAGAAGGCTTCAGGCTGTGATGAGAAGGAAGGAGACGGATTCTGCCGGAGGGTTAATATCCAGAGCTTTATTCCATGGTCACAGAGGTCTGAATCTTGGTTACAGCTCCAACAGAATCCCGGACCACATGGCTTGATTACCTTTTAAGCTCCTGGGGGAGGGGGAGGGAAGGGGCAAGTGAGCCACCAACCAGGTGGGAGGGGCAGGGTCTCAGGGGACGAGGGACACCTAAACAGGCCAATGACCCCCAGGCCTGAAGGGCATACTTTGAAAGTGAGGAACCACACAATGCCTTGCTGGAATGTTAAGCCTGGTTGACAGAATTCACTCAGCAAGGGGGCAAGGGGGAAGGGAGAGGGGTATTGCCACACCTGGGGAAAAGACCCGGAAGTTTAAAACAGGATATTACAACACACCGCAACAGTACCTGGACAACACATCTGCCCTGTAGACAGGAAAGTAAAGGAGATTACCTTAGGCCTCCCAACCTTATGTCCAATTTGGAAAAAGTCCCCATTTAATGGAAAACATGAACTTCTGCAGATAAGAGCAAGACGAGAAGTTCTAGACAATGAAAATCCAGATGACACTTGGCAAGAACCCTCTAGTGGAGTGAAATTTGGATGGGCCCTAGAGTCATTGCTTGGTCCTGTAGCAAACTATAAGAGTAGACAGATGCTATACAAACTTACAGGGCAGGTAGGTAGACTGGCAAGAGTCACCCAGGAAGGATTTAAAGAATTAAATATGCAGTTACAAGCCACCACAAAAACGACTTTACAAAATCGATTAGCCCTAGATATGTTACTCCTGAAAGAGCATGGAGTATGTGGATTTTTAAAGGGACAAGTTGATCATTGCTGCGTTCATATCCCAAATGTTACTGCAGATGTAGAATATGACATCAATCAGTTGAAACAAATACATCATGAAGCACAAGGAGAGCAAAAGGATTTGGCTACAAGCTGGTTAGGAAAAATCTTTACAGGATTAGGGTGGAATGTGAGTTCATGGATTAAATCTATCATTGAGAGTGTGATAATCTTACTAATTGTATTCTTAGCAATTTGGATAGTTTACAGCATCTCAAAGGGAGAGATACAGAAGAAAACATCCTGGAACCAGAGGATAATAAAGGCATTAACACGAAATCCACGCCCACCATCTTCTGGTTCTCCAGTTCGTAACAGCATCCACGACAACGTTTACATCAACCCTGGATTTGAAGAACCAAGTAGAAACTGAGGAATAAAGGACTGTATCAAGTGAAAACATTTACACCTATAGTGAAGTGAAAATGCTTTCAAGGTGGGGAGACTGATAGTGGAGCCCTAGAAAAAGTTAAAGATAGAATCTAAAATGTTAGGCTTTGTGCTTTCCCAGATCAACTGCACCTGCGTAAGCAGTATGATAAATTATATAATTGTTAGATGTGATGATTGTTTAGTAATTAAATGTAATAATTATATAACCATAAGAAGAATAGTGAGAAACTATGTTGGAAATTCAGAGAGGGGCTAAATTTATGTATACAATAGAACAATATAAGTTTAATAATTAACATGAAAGTTATGTAACAATAGAGTATAAAACATGATCATTTCGGATGTATGGTCGGAGTCAGATTTGGGTTGAATATACCCCGATTCCCAGAGCTCTTAATAAAAAGCACCGCCTATAACCCCCCGTGATTATGTGTTTTTGAACGCTAACACTGTCAATATGCTTCTGCTTTGTGGGATTGGTAAAAAACTTATAAAGTAAGTTGTACTACTAAGTTCTTGGTCTGCTGCTTGGGATGTGAGCTGCTGGCATCTTCGCAATGTCACAACCATGTAATGAAACTGATGCTGAAAAATAAAACAGCTCAAGGCATGTTCCACAGCAGTGCCTTTCCCGTTTGTGATTTGTACATAGCCCCTGGCTCTCTCTATACAAGAGAGACTGTGCAAAATACTTTACATTATTCGAATTTCATGAATTCTAATGTCATATATATTTCACGAATTGCTCTCAAAAAGAATCAAACCCCCCTGTCTTAAGGCACTCTCATAACAACATGTACACACACCTCAAAGAAAGATCTCCAGTACTTGACCAGAATCATGAATCTAAAATTGTTGAAGGGCCATAGCCTCTCATTATGTGGGGGAGAGGATATGCTTGTGTTTCTACAGATACAGGACCCCGGTGGATTCCCAGAAGTTTTATCAGTCCCTACGTAGAACACAGATCTGAAGACGAACCCTTGAATGAACACAAAGTCAGCTCCCTCTCCCACCATGCCACAGAAGCAGCTTTCTCTTGGAGATGAAGAAAAAAGAAATTCACATATCCAAACATTGTGGCAAGGACACTCATCACACGTAGATATATCCCACTGATAACATCCATGTCAACCTCAAATGCAGACACACCCCTCCCTTTTCCATCCCTCTACCAGTGACCCTTTATCCCTACCCCTCCCTCTTTCCCCTCTTGAAACTACTCTTTTTTCCCTGCCTCAAACTTCCCTTAAAAAAGTGAAGGGAGTGATTGGCAGGAGTTGGTAAGAACTATAGGGAGAACTTAAGAATATTTAAGAATGTTTTAAAATAAGTCAACTAATGTGTGGTTTTACCATCCACAAGTGAAAACTACCCAGTGGGAAAGAAGAAGTATGATTCTTTCTGTGATACCCTCCAGGGCACCCATAGCAGTACCAGTGCCACCATTGCCATCGTCTTTATCAGCGCCCTCATCCGTATCCAAATGACCACTGGGTGGATCATCCCTCAGCCAAGACAAAACATCTGGGTCTCTCTGGCAAAGTCATTAAAGCCAGACAATCTTTGCATGGCCATGGGAAGCATGGATGGTCTGGTCTCAACATGCCTAGTGGAAGTGCCCCTATCACCAAATGAGTACCCATACCTAGGTAAGAAACCCAACCCCGTGGACACCTGGGACAAATGGATGATGATCCTTCCACACCACGTCTCCAGAGGATTTGCTTTTCCAGGCCCTGGATGGTGTTAGGGGCAGTGGTGTGAGGCACAGGGTAGGTCTCCAGCCATCCAGTGGTGGCTTCCACCATGGTCAGCACATAGCGCTTGACTTGGAGTGTCTGGGGCAGTGTGATGGATTCAATCTGCCAGGCCTCCCCATACTTGTACTTGGACCACCGCCCACCATACCAGAGGGGCTTCACTCGCTTGGCCTGCTTGATTGCAGCACACGTCTCACAGTCATGGATAACCTGAGAAATACTGTCCATGGTTAAATCCACCCCTCAGTCTTGTGCCCACTTATAGGTGGCATCCCTGCCCTGATGGCCTGAGGCATCATGGGCCCATCGAGCTGGGAGCAACTCCCCCTTGTGTTGCCAATCTAAGTCTATCTTTGACACCTCTATCTTTGCAGCCTGACCTACCTGCTCATTGTTTTGGTGTTCCTCACTGGCCCAACTCTTGGGGACATGGGCATCTACATGGTGGACATTCACAGACAGATTTTCTACCCAAGAGGCAATGTCTTTCCATCCATCAGCAGCCCAGATTGATTTTTCTCTACGCTGCCAGTTGGCCTTTCCAGCCAACCTGACAGAGCATTGGCTACCATCCACAAATCAGTATAAAGGTAGAGCTTTGGCCCGTTCTCTCTTTCAGCAATTTCCAGGGGCAGCTGAACAGCCTTGAGTTCCTCAAGTTGACTTGATCCACCTTCTCCTTTGGTAGTTTTTGCAGCCTGTCGTGCGGGGCTCCATACAGCTGCTTTCCACTTTCAGTTCATCCCTACAATGCAACAGGAACTTGAAAAGAGCGTGGTGTGCTTCTGCTTGTAGTTGGTTGTACAGTGCAGGTTCTTTAGCCCTTGTCACTTGTTCTTGCTCCTCTTTGTCAGTGAGACCAAAGTTCTCAAGTTCTGGCCCGTTTGTAATTATCTCCAAAATCCCAGGGTGATTCAGGTTTCCAATATGGGCGTGCTGTGTGATGATGGCAATTCATTTACTCCGTGTAGCGTCAGTGGCGTGGTGGGTAGAGGGAGCCTTTCCTTTAAACATCCACCCCAGCACCGGTATTCAGGGTGCCAGGAGGAGTTGTTCTTCCATGCCAGTCACTCTGAGGCCCCTTGAACTACTTCACAGGTGGCCAAGATTTCCTCCTCTGTGGGAGTGTAGTTGGCTTCAAACCCTCTGTAGCTTCAGCTCCAGAATCCCAGTGGTCGGCCTCGAGTCTCCCCAGGCACCTTCTGCCAAAGGCTCCAGGACAAGCCATGGTTCCTGGCTGCAGAGTAGAGCACGTTCTTCACCTCTGGTCCTGTCTTGACTGGGCCAAGGGCTACTGCACAAGCGATCTCTGCTTGATCTGGGCAAAGGCTTGTTGCAGCTCAGGGCCCCAGTGGAAATTGTTCTTTTTGCAGGTGACCAGGTGGAGAGGGCTCACAATCTGGCTGTACGCACGAATGTGCATTCTCCAAAAACCTATGGCACCCAGGAAAGCTTGTGGTTCCTTTTTGTTTGTTGGTGGAGACTTTGCGGTGTTCCTGTTGATGACCTCAGTGGGAATCTGATGCTATCTGTCTTGCCACTTTACACCCAGGAACTGGATCTTTCGGGAAGGTCCTGTGATTTTGCTTTCTTGATGGTGAAGCCGGTTTCCAGTAGAATCTGGATGATTTTCTCTCCTTTCTCAAACACTTCCATTGCTGTGTTCCCTCACACAATGATGTCCTCAATGCACTGCAAGTGCTCTGGAGCCTCACCCTTTTCCAGTGCAGCCTGGATCAGTCCATGGCAGATGGTGAGGCTGTGCTTCCACCCCTGGGGCAGTCGGTTCCAGGTGGACTGCATGCCCCTCCAGGTGAAGGCAAACTGAAGCCTGCATTCTTCTGCCAAAGGAATGGACAAAAATGCATTGGCAATATCTGTAGTGGTAAAGCACTTTGCTGCCTTGGACTCCAGCTTGTACTGGCCTTCCAGCATGTCTGGAATGGCAGTGCTCAGCAGTGGAGTCACTTCATTCAATGCACGATAGCCCACAGTCAATCTCCATTCTCTGTCAGATTTGTGCACAGGCCAGATGGGGCTGTTGAAGGGTGAGTGGGTTTTGCTGACCATCCCTTGGCTCTCCAGCTCATGGATCATTCTGTGGATGGGGATCATGGCATCTCAATTTGTTCAATACTGCTGGCGGTGCACGGTCAGGGTGGCAATTGGCACTTGTTGCTCTTCCACCCTCAGGAGTCATATTGCAGATGGGCTTTCTGACAGTCCAGGCAAGGTGTTCAACTGCTTTATGTTCTCTGCCTCTACAGCAGCTATTCCGAACGCCCACCTGAGTCCGTTTTGGTCTTTGTAAAGTTGTTCCAGAGGAAGTCTATGCCCAGAATCCACGGGGCCTCTGGGACAGTCACAATAGGATGTTTCTGCCACTCCTTCCCAGTCAGGCTCCCCTCAGCTCCCAACAAGATCAATTGCTGTGATCCCCCAAAAACCCAGCAACGGAAACAGGTTCTGCCCCCACATGTCCCGATGGTATCAGGGTACACTGCACACCTGTATCAACAAAGGTGTTGTGTTTTTGTGGCTCTGATATGCCAGGCCATTGGATCCACACCGTCCAGAAAATCCGGTTTTCCTGTGCCTCTACCTGACTAGATGTCGCTGCCGAGGAAGTCATGACACAATGCAGAGACCACAAGCAGTCTCAGGTGGCAACTCTTAATTATTGAACAGGGCTGACCTTTTATACATTTTCCAATTGTTTATGCTTCTTCTATCCTAACTATTGGCCACAATAAGTCAACATAACACTATTGGTGAAAAGTTACAGTGATTTCAACTAACTTTGTAAAAATACTTCGTCCAGCTGCAAAGTTCTCTTATCTTCAGTTCCTCACTTCTCTTGGTCTCCTTGGTTACAGCCTTGGAGAGAGCTCATTATCAGCTTCTTCTTGCTTCTCAGCTTCTTCTCGCTCCTTTAGCTAACAGGCGTCCTGTTAGCCCCTTCCACAGCTAGAGGCAGGACACCCCTAGCCCTGGTTATTATTTCTTTCCTGGGCATACATGGTAGAGGTTCCTTCAAGGGGATCTGACAGATCACACCTGGCAGCTCGGTCACGGGAGGTTGAGGCTACTTTCTCTTTAGAGGAACACCCTCAGTTAGTGTTTCCCTCCTTGAGTTGATGCATCCATGCTGCCAGGACAGAAGTGGGTTTCCCACCCCACCTTCCCATGTCTTCCACATGGTCATGCCAGAAGAACCACAGGTCAGCACATCGGGTGTACGTACCCTCTCTCTCTAGCTGGGGGATGTTGGGCTCTGACTTTGGGGCCTGTGACTCACACTGATGCCATATGGGAACTGTTCTTCCTCCTTCCACCCTCATCTCTTCTTGTAGGCTCTTAATCACAGCAGAGACATGAGCCTGCATTGGGCCATTGATCACACTCTCACAATATCTAAGCTTGTTGGTGACAGAACCCACTGTCTCTCGGTTGTTATCAGCATTAATCATTGCAATGAAGGTGGTGTATTGGGATGGCCCCAGATGTGCCAGACTCCACAGCATTTGCCCTGTGCACCTGACCTTGTCTGGGTCATTATCATGCTGTCCATCCCTCCCAAAGAGTACCTCCAATGCTGCCACTTCTCTCAGCTCTTGGATCCCTTCCTTGAGGGTCTTCCAGCACATTCTATGCTGGTGCTCCTGCATTCTCTCCCTGTGGACAAACCTCTCTCTGACACTCATAAAAAGCCACTCCGAGAGAGACAGGGACCCTGACTCCGTTACAAAAATCTGATTCATACTTGAGTCCTGGGTCAAGGGTTCCAAATTCCTTGCCACATCACCATCCTGGTGCACACCTGTACCCATAAGATCACAGACCCAGAGTAACCAGGTTGTATAAGCCTCACGTCCCCATTGTACAATGTCTTTGTGCAGATTACAGAGACTTTTGTACATCAGGGACTCGGTGATGATCTCAACCATTGGCTCCCCTGTGGGTTATGGGGCCCTCCTTTCTTATCCTTATCTTGGTGCTCTGGTTTCATCTTAGACATCCTTGTTTCCATAGGGGTGACTGCTGCTGGCTGTGACTGCCCTTGCAGTTCAGCTGGAACCTGGACGGTTGTAACATCTGTGGGTTCCACTGCTGCACCATCAGACTCTCCCTCTTTGGGGCAGGGGGAGGGTTTCTCACCAGCTGGGGAAATGTGCTCCTTCAGCATCTGGCCCATCTCCTTCACCAGAACCCCCACCCAGTCTGGGTGGTTCATTTCTGAGGTGGGCTGTGGGGCAGGGTCAGGCTCTGGGGCAGCAGCATCCCTGGTCTCTAGGATTGGTGCCAGCATGGTTATCCAGGTTAATCTTCCCTTATCTCTGAATGCTAAATAGAACAGGCCTATCAGCAGCACCAACCATTGTATGATATCATTAGCATTGGAGTGGATCTGAACCCTTTGAAAACTGGTGGGGCAGACCCAAAGAGCTGGGTGAAGGGTTGGGAGAAAAGTGCCCCAGTGTCATTTCCTCACAGCAAGTACCATTATTAAAGTAAGCCTAAAAACACACAGGTAGAGTGTGATAGCTCTGAATCCATGTGCCAGCCTTCCAGCAGAAGTTAAAGATCCATTAATTCCTCACCTTATTGTGATATATGTTATGGAATAATTTGTGCCTGTGTAAAATATACGTGAAATAAGTTGTGCTTGTACAAAAAAATTCTTAAAGATTTAAAACCACAACTGCAGCTGCTGACAAGATTGCTTCACAAATTGAGAAATCACAGATGGCAGTGGAGAGAAAAAACTAATAAACTAATTAGCAAACAAAAAGATGTGGCTCTGTGCAGAGATGAGCCCTTTCCCAGGACAGTCCAGAGACACCCAAGCAATAAATACTCAGTAAGTGTCTATGATCAAGATAGTCAGAGTCTTCAAGGGTGTGAATCCCAATGCCATGTTCCGGTAACTCAACGATCAGCATTCATCACTTCCCAGAAACAGTTCTGTCCAGCCCAGCACACAGAAAAGGAATCTACATAAATATGTGAAGCGACAAGAAGAATAGGAGAAACTCTGCC
Source organism: Melospiza melodia melodia (assembly GCF_035770615.1). Taxonomy (NCBI): domain Eukaryota; kingdom Metazoa; phylum Chordata; class Aves; order Passeriformes; family Passerellidae; genus Melospiza; species Melospiza melodia. The sequence goes on along the minus strand of NW_026948659.1, from coordinate 7,747,763 downwards.
CCAGGTGGAAAAAGCTGTATAAAACCAACCCAAAGGAGACAACATTTAAGAGCAGAGGGGATCAAAAGCGATAGAGTTTAGATCAGTGTTCATCCAGCACCGATCCTGGGCTCGAAGCTGTCCCTTTGATTGTGGCTATCAGAGACCGAATCTTGGTTGCGAATTAAAAAATAAATTTTTATTGATTATTGATTGGGGTTATCATTTATTACTTACAACATTATTAAGCCATAAAACAAACTGGATTGCTGGGGAAGATGAAAGAGGAAAGCCTTATAAATATGATTGCCTGGCCAAAGATTTTGAGGATATAGAAACTATAAGCAAGATTGAAATGAAAGCAAGCTTTGAGATACCTCAGTTACTGAACAACTGGAAAACAATGGTATGGCCAACTGAAGGTAATCCCCTTTTGATAAAATAATTCCCCCTGCTTGCAGACAGCTCCAAGGGTCAAAGTAGACCCCACTAGCTTAGCAGAAGGGGTCCAAAGAGGAGATTTTAGGGTTTAAAATGTAACACAGTATGGTGATGTAATGATTCTTATAGGCTGTATGTAAATGCTATAGGATTTGTATCTTGTACTAGATTGGTTAGTGAGAATTAGAATATTCAACACAGAAGATGATTTATTGTATTGTAACGAGAACCTCGCTCTCTCATCCTCTCTCTTTCTCTCTCTTTCATCTCTTTACCACACTCTTGCCTTCTCTCTCTTTACCATTCTCTTTACTTCTCTCAGGCCTTCTCCAGCTGTGTCTGGCAGCTCCAAGCAGGGCCCAGCACCCACAGCCTTTGCAATAAACTGCAAGTTTCACAGCCTGGCTTCAGAGATCTCTCCAGATCCCTTGGAAGGTGAGATCACCGGGAGACCAGAGGACACCAGCTGGAGCTCCAGGCACAGCTGATGATTGGCACAGCTGAGTCTGTGGGAAGCTCCCATAGCTCCTGCCTTCTCCCTCCCTGTTGACAGCTCCCTCCCTCCAGCCCTCAGACCCTACCTGTGGTGGTTGGTGTTCTACAGGTATTTTAACATAAAAGTTAGATTTCCTATGTTAGTCAGTTAAAATGGTTTCTCCCATGTACCCCAATGGTTTCTCCCATGTACCCCATTTTGTTCTCCCTAATGGTTCAGTCCCAACTTGTTTACCACAAAATTTTCCCGCCACTTGTCTGGCCATCAGTGTGTCAGTCTCCCTGCGCCTCCCCTCATTCCCTTATAAGCCTTCTCAATCTCAGTTGTACTACCGCTTACTCTGTAGTCACTCCCCTTGTATTCTCAAATGTTCTGTGTCAGTTAGCTATGTCTCGATGGCTGATTGCTTTGTGAGGCTTCTTCCCTCCCCTGAATGACCCTATTGGAGTTGCTATGTGATCTGTTCCTCCCCTAAGATCCCCTCATTGGGTGAGAGTTGTATCCACCCCTTGGACCATCCCCTCTTTAAAAATGCTAGCTGGACCCATTTTCTTTGTGACTTGTACCTGACCCCTTTCAGGAATAGAGCCTCCTTGGAAACTCAGACAAAGCCTCCTTGGAAACTCAGACAAGTGATCCTTCCTTGTTTCCTTGACCTCTGATTTCTTGTGCTGTGCTCCTGCTGTGTCACCCACGCCGTAGCGATTACCGCCACCCTAGACGGTCTCAGCAGAGATCAGGGTGTGGCCACTCTCGTGTGTGCCCTTGGCCACCAAGGGTGTGCCAGCCAGAGAAACTCCATCCCGTGGCTGCAGAGCATTTCCACACCTGCCCATCCCCTTTCTTCCCTTCCAACTTATCCCTTTGCTTTGCCTTCCATTAATAAACCGTTTGGCTTCTTCACATTACCTGCATCTCTGTGGAGCTGGAGCGATGCAAATCCACAGCCCTGGGACACTCAGGCCCCTCCTGCTGTTCTCTTCCATGCCGTGTTTTGTGCACAGACACAGAGGAACGAGGACAGATCAGGCTGGAAAGGTCCCTGTGCTGAAAGTCCAGTTCCACAACACTGTGCAGTTACAGATCTTGCTGAGCACTCTGGAACCCCTGGACATTGGGAGAGCCAAGCTGAGAATGGATGCTCTGAACCCAGCTGTGAGGGATTCCATGGCAAGCATCCATGGAGGGCAGAGGAGCTTGGAATCCTGGAAGAATTCAAGAACAGCTGCCTGAAAGCACAGCAGTGCTCCATCCCTGCACAGGATCAGGAAGAGGGCAGAACCAGAGAATATTCTGGTTTAACAGAGAGCTTTGGCTGTGCCTAAGAGCAAATGAAGCAGCAGCATCGTGCCCGAGACTCAGACGCTCGACCGTGCCGGTGCCCGGAGCGCTGTCAGGCAGTGCTGGGATCCCGGCTGTGCTTCTGGTCCCCACAAGTGAGGAATGGCAGCCCCAGGCTCAGACCCAGCCAGAAAGCCAAGTGAGACCAGAGGGAGGGCACCCTTCCAGTTTCTCTTGGGCATGGCTGCAAAACAGCCCCTGCTGCTTCTTCCTCTGCCTGTGTTTGGGCTGTGCTGGTGGCAGAGACAGCCAGGTTGTCCCAAAACCTGTTGGGAGCGGGCATGAAAAGCTCTGTGTGCACAGCAGAGAGTCCTGGAAGGTGCTGGCAAGAGCGTCCTGTGGGGACAGGGCTCTGGGCTCTGGCTGGGAACAGCCTGGTTTTGCTGCTGTGAGCGCAGGCAGGAGTTGAGGCAGGTGAAGAGGCAGCGGGCAGCTTGTGTTTGTAGAGGGCCTGGGGCTGCACCTCTGAACCTCCACCTGGAAACACACTTGGGGGAATACGAGCTGGAGCTGGAGTGCCTGTCCTGAAAGGACCTGGAGTCATTCAGCCTTGCCAGCTTTTCTTAAGGGTGTATTGGTGTTTCCCAGGAAAGCTGCACATTTGGGGAAATGCCTTTGGAGGAAAGGGGCTTGCTTCTCAAGGAAAGTGCTTCCCAGGGAACTCCAGTGAGGTAGGTGCAAGTGTCCCCCTTTGGCTCTCTGTGCTCCTTTCAGTCCTTGAGGCCCGTTGCACTTGGCAGAGGGGCAGGGCAAGGGAGAAGGCTGTGAAGAGCAGGTTTGGCATCCACCTGGACCTGCAGAGACCAACCCAAGTATTACTGCGCTTGTGTGGGTTGCAGCTGGTGATAGAGAGAGATGGTGAATCTTGTATCTTGATCAGAAGGCTGATTTATTAAGATATTATATATAATACATTATGACTATACTAAATAGAATATAGAGAGAGGCTTGCAGAGCTGCTAGCTAAGCTAAGAATAGAAAGAAAGAATCCATAACAAAGTTGTGCCCAAGGACTCAGTCCCCTGGCTTGCACTGGTGATTGGCCCTTAATTATAAACATAGGAAATGAGCCAATCAAGGTGTCCCTGTTGCATTCCACAGCAGCTGATAATAATTGTTTACCTTCTCTTCGGAGGCCTCTGGCCTCCTGAAGATGCAGAAATCCAAAAGAAAGGATTTCTGTGGAGAAATGTCTGCGACACCCAAGCACCTGCAGTAGGGTGTGTTCCCCCCTTTGGACAGACGTGTGAGCAGGAGCATCTCTGTCTAGCCATGAGCCCCAAAGCTCTCCTTGAGAGCTGTGAATTAAAAGGCCTTTACACACACACTTTTCACATTTTCCCTGTCTGTTGTGCTTCAACACTTGGCAATATGCATTTGCCTCCTACCTGGTGGAAGCTGCTGTGGCCCAGGGCCAGCACAGAGCTGGGCTGTGTGGGCCAGGCAGCGTGGAGAGCCTTGGCTGATCTTGGTGTGTCCCTGGCCTCAGAAAAGGCTTGGAAGGTTCGCCTCCCAAGGCATCCTGCTCATTGATTCTCCCTGTGCATCTTGGAGAGAACAAGGTGGGCATTTCTGGCAGCTGGGCATCAGCAGGCCTTAAAATGGGGGCATGTTGTGGAGCGAGGCCAGCTGAGATACCCTGAGAGCAGCCCAGTGCTCCTTGCTCCCCTCTGTTGACACGTGAGTGTTTGTCTGGTTTTGGGATGGCCCTGGCTGTGTCAGGGGTGCTACGTGGACACGAGACAGCCGGTCCTGTCCCTCTGGGTCCCAGCAGTGCCTTGCAGCAGCCCTGCACCCATGTCAGGATGCTGGCCAAGAGAGGTCCTGGTAGCTGAGGGAGCTGATTTTGAGCTTGTGCAGGTGCCTACAGGTCAAGGCCAAGGGTGTTCCCTCAGGATACAGCAGTCCTGAGGGCTCTCCCTCATTCAAAGAAATCAGCGCACAAATGCATTGTCTTCCAGAAGCCCTTTTATTGACCTGGCAGGATGGCAGGAGTCTGCACCCCACTAAAATGTTTTTCCACCATGTATACATTTCAGTGGGTTAATGTAGGAATTGTATCAAAAATACCATCCATCTTTACATGCTGAGGTGATTCGATAGGCAGGGGGTTAGAAATACATTGTGTCAGATTCCTAGACTTGAAGCTGATGTCCAGGCACTGGCCAGGAGCGGTCACCATGCCCTAAAGCAGCACAAAGTCTTCCTCAGGGCTTCCCTGCACTGGGCTGATTCCCTGCTTGCCCTTAGTTCTTCTGGCAGACTATGTCTAAATCTTTTTATCAAGTCACTCTCATGTCAAGTTAGGCCAGCCAGGTTTTTCTTATGCTAACTGGTGCTTAGCACTTACATCTGTCTGCGCTAAGCACTTGCATACTATTGTGAATTGCTTGTGCTTACTTATGTCAAACAAAGGCCTTGTTCCATTGCCAAAGGTGCCTGAGGCCCCCTGCTCCTTGTGGCACCAGTTGCTTTCCTGTGGGATGTTCTACCTGCCCAGAGAGTAAAGAGGGAGCTGGAGAAAGAGCTGGCCAGGCTGCTCTGGATCCTTTTCCAGCAGCCCTGGCTGAGTGGAGCAGTCCGAGCTGAGTGCAGAGGTGCCAATGGAGCAGCCGTGCCCAGGAAGGCTCGGTGGGAAGGGTGATCCAGGAACCACAGGCCTGGCAGCCTGAGCTGCCCCCGGGGAAGGTCTTGGAGCAGATCCTCCTGAGTGCCATCCCACGGCACGTGCAGGGAACCAGGGCGTCTGCTGGAGGGGGGGAAAGGTCTGCGGAGGGACAGGGACAGCTGGGGGTCCTGGTGGGGTGTTGAGGGCTTCTGTGGGTGAGTTTGGGGAGGTTGGTGTTGGTGGGCTGTTGGAGGAGGAGTTATCTGGAAGGTGAGAGGTCTAGACTGGAATTTGAGTCAGTTTGAAGGCAGCATCTGTGGTTTGGCACAGCTTTAGTTATGGAGGGCAGAAAGAATATCTGTGACTTTTCCTGTTCATGGTCCTGATTCTCCTGAAGGGAACAAGAGAGGAGAGCTGTACTTTACTGGCCACTTGGATATCTGTACCAGGGGAAGATTAGCCCCTTCGCCATCAACTCATTTGTTTGGGCTACTTTTGTAACACTGAGTGGACTTTAATTTCTTGAGAGCTTTTATTCCTTAAGAGAATTAGGATATTATCATCCCTTCACAGAAAACCGCTTGCAAACCAAAGAATGGCCTTTTCTTGCCTCTGTGCAGTGTTATGTTCTGTAAAGTGACTCTCAGTGGATCACATTAAGGCAAATGAGTTGCTGCTTTGAGAAGGGAAGCAAAATTCCAACTCTTCACCTTCACCATGCCAATGAATTTGGGAAGTTTGCAACTTTTTGGAACTATGTGAGTTGACCAATGGGAAGTAAAACTTTCCTGAATTGAGGAGTGTTAAATGACAGGTCCTTCTGTGCCTTTGCAACTAAGGTGTTTTTGTGCGGAAGGAAATTTGTGGAGAGTATTATTAATAATTGGTTAGCTGAGAAAGGCCATACTGACATAATGCCGCTGGTTAAGCTGAAGGAGAAAAGTCAGCAGTCAGCAAGCTGAAAGGAAAAGTCAGCAGTGACCTTGCTGCAACATGAGGATAGAGAGTAGAGATTAGTCCTGAATATATCCTAAGAATATGTAGAAAGTATCAAAAGTAGAACCATAGGAATGTAGAAGTAGGCGTAGGTGCTGATATGTAAGCTGACCAATCCTGAGCTCAACTTTTGCAATATGTATGAAGCTCATTATTAACTGTATTTAACCCGCCATACTGATCAATAAAATCGAGCCTGTAATGATCAAATTGATTTCCTGCTTCCCTTCCGTCGTCAAATGGTGGAGAATGCGGGCATAACCGAATCTCTGCCCTTTTTCTCGGATTAAAAGAAAAAGGGATTACGCCACGGTCTAGGAAGTTGGGTTTGGGTCCTTGCAGCCGGGACGGTGCCGGAATTTGAGGCACCCTTGAGGTTCACAACTGTGACTTAAGCCAATACGTGTCCGCCGGAGCCTGGAGAGCTGCAACAGCGCGCGCTGATTAATAGGTATGGATAGGCAAGCGGCATATGATTTATTTACCGCCTATTTAGAGCAGCGTGGGATAAAAGGGATAGACTTAAAAAAGGAGTTACCAGGGTTATTAGCTTATGGCCATGCTAAGGGTATCTTTTCTAATCCTCATACAGTTCATGAGTTATCAGAGTGGAGGAAGTTTGGGGAAATATTGTGGGATACAGTGTTAGACGATGATAAGTCAGCAAAGAAATTCGGGAAGTTATGGCGGGTGGTGTATAACACGTTACTTCAGCAAGTCTCTGAGAGAAAGGCAGCAGAAAGGGCAACAGAAGCTCATAAGAGGAATATAGGGTATGGTCGTGAAGATGATCCCCTGGCACCTTCTGTAACTAAGGTACTTATGCCTAAGAGTCCCCAGCAAAGTGGTGTGGAGGATTTTTCTATAGGCGCAGTGGAACCATCTGCACCTTTCCTGTCAGAGGGGGAGGGCGAGTCGGATGGTGGGGGTAAGAGCAAGCCAGCTTTGCCTCGGCCACCAGCTTCAGGCGGGTCGGATGGTGGGGGTGGGAGCAAGCCAGCTTTGCCTCCGCCGCCAGCTTTGCCTCCGCCGCTTCCCCTCAGTGAGCCAGCTCCGGTTACAGCTTCGGCGGGGGAAGGGCCCATTCCCCCGCCCGAGCCGGCTCCAGCGGGGGGGCTGATTGCCCCCCGCAGGCCGGCTCCGCTTGAGTCGGCTCCGGTTTCACTGTCAGCTCCAGCGGGGCTTTCCCCGCGCGAGCCAGCCTCTGCTTCACTGCCCCCCCCGCGCGAAAGCTCGGTGTCTGTACCGAAGCGCCAGCAGCATAGCACCCTTAAAAAGCCAGATCCCATCCCAGCGGCGCACCGTGATCCATGGGGGGAGATGGCTAAACAGAGGAGGGAAGCTTGGGCTGCTTTGGCAAAAGAAGTAATGCAAATGGGGGATGGTGAGGCGGTGGAAATAGCTTCTAGTCTTGCATGTCCAGTTACATACACACCACAGTATGATGCACAGGGGAACCTTACGCATAATATAGCAGAATATACTCCCTTAGACTGGAAGCTGTTAACTCAGCTACGTTCTACGGTTAGTCAGTTTGGAGTAAAAAGTGAACTTGTTAGGCAAATGTTAGATTATCTTTTTAATACTCACGTTTTATGTCCTAATGATTTAAGAGGAATAGTTCGGTTGATATTCACTCAGCATCAGCAGTTATTGTTTAACACCCATTGGCAAGCGTTGGTAAATGAATCGGTTGCTGTACAACGAGCCCAGGGAGACCCATTACATGGGGTGACAGTAGAGGAGCTGATGGGCTTAGGGGCATATTTACGTACAGAGGCACAGATGATATCGGGAGAAGATAAACTTAGACAGTCTATGAGGTTAGTGCGTGCTGCAATAGACATGGTTAAAGAGCCAGGAGAGTTACCAGTTTATATGGGTATTAAGCAAGAAAGAGAAGAATAATTTGGAAATTTTATTGATAGAGCAGCTACTGCTGTAGATCGGGCTGGTGTCGCAGATTATATGAAGGGGGCGCTATTGAAGCAGTGAGCGTTGCAAAATAGCAATCCAGCAACCCAGAGAGTGTTAGCTACTTTAGGGGCAAATTGGACTATTGAGGAAGCATTAGAGCGAATGGCATTAATGCCAACAGCTTCACAGGCATTTATATCAGAAGCCTTAAAGGAATTAGGATTAGGGTTACAAAAGCAAGCAGAGTCCACTCAAAATCAGGTGTTAGCTGCTCTTGCTCCTCTCCGAAATGGTTCACTGGCATTCACGCAAGGAGGTTCAAAACCATTCATCAAGTGTTACCGATGCGGCAATGAGGGACCGACACAAGTTGCCGCCGTGACATCGGAGACACCAGCTGCTGCCGTGACATCGCTGCCACCTCCTGTCTGCAACCTGCAACAACCGGGAGCCTCGGCTTGGACTTATCAGCAGCAGTAGACGTCACACTAATGACGAACCGGCCTGAGAGGATACCCACTGGAGTAAAGGGTCCTCTTATATTAAATGGACAAACATGTGGAGCATTATTGCTGGGACCTTCCTCTATAACTATGTTGGGATTATTTGTTTTGCCTGGTGTTATCGATGCGGACTTTACAGGGGAAATACAAATTATGGTTTACACCCTTTATCCTCCGATTAAAATTACAAAGGGACAACGCATTGCACAATTGGTACCACTGTCACAAATGACATCAGGAATACAATCATTTACTGGGCAAGCACGGGATGAAAAACGTTTTGGCTCTACTGGTGTTACACTTTTAACTGTGGATTTACAAAATAGACCAAAGCAAAAGGTTGAAATTACCTATGGGCATCAAAGCATAATCCTTTATGGATTATTGGATACAGGAGCAGATACTAGCATCATTTCTCCAGAAGCATGGCCACAACATTGGCCTCTATTTCCCTCATCAAACATGCTCACAGGAGTGGGAGGATTTACATTGGCAAGCAGGTCGCCGTCTTTGTCTGTGTGCATTGAGAATCAACAAATATCTGCTGTGTTTTCAATTGTTCAACTGCCTCCTACAGTTTCCTGCTTAATTGGAAGGGGCATTTTAACACAATTGGGAGTGGTGTTAACTAATCAGCACCCTTTGGGGTAATTGCCATTGCTTGGACTTTCCCCATTCCACTCACCTGGAAAACGGATACACCGGTGATGGTTAAGCAATGGCCATTAAAAGGGGAGAGTCTTATGCATGCCCATGAATTGGTACAGGAACAATATACAAATGGGCACCTACGACTGTCTACAAGCCCTTGGAATACACCTATTTTTGTAATCAAAAAGAAATCAGGGAAATATGGTTTGATACATGATTTGAGGGCTGTAAATGACCAAATGGAACCAATGGGGGCCTTACAGCCTGGTCTTCCAAATCCAGCTATGATTCCAGAACACTGGCCACTTTTAATTATTGACCTAAAGGATTGTTTTTTCACTATTGGCCTGCATCCTGATGACATGAAGAGATTTGCTTTTACTTTACCAGCAATAAATCGTGGGGAACCAGATAAAAGATTTGAATGGACATCTCTTCCACAGGGCATGCGCAACTCCCCCACTTTATGTCAGCTTTATGTTGATGCTGCATTACAGCCACTACGTCGTAAATGGCCAGCAACTATAATATATCATTACATGGACGATATTTTGTTTGCACAGCAACAGCCATTCTCCTCTTTACAGATTAACACCATTATAAATACTCCTGCTGCATATTCACTTGTTATTGCTGCAGAGAAAATTCAGACTACAAAGCCCTGGAAATATTTGGGATGGACTTTGACGGATCAAATAGTAATACCACAAAAATTGGAATTACAATTGGACATTAAAACTCTACATGATGCACAGAAGTTGCTGGGAGACTTACAGTGGCTGAAGCCTATTGTGGGAATACCAAATCATTTATTAGAAGCCCTACGGCCTTTGTTAAAAGGCGTGGACCCTACTACTCCTGTACACCTGACAAAGGAGCATCGTCTTGCCTTGCAGCAAATTAGTAACTGTGTACAGCAAGGGTATGTGTCTCATCGACAACTCGACCACCCCATTGACCTTACTATTTGAAATAGCCCTTGCCACTTGCTTGGTGCTCTCTCTCAGTTGCAAAAGAAAACGGGGGAGATACGGGTGTTGGAATGGTTGTCACCACCACTACAGCATAAGAAAACAATATCTTCAAAAATTGAACAACTGGCTGCATTAATCAAAAAGGGGCGTCTCAGAATTCTTGAAGTGGATGGTAGAGAACCTGCTACTATTAGATTACCTATGGAAAAATAAACCTTGGACTGGTACTTGATAAATTCAAAGAATTTACAAGTAGCATTATTGATGTCACCTGCTAAAGTAGAGACTAGTAAATTAGTGCCTAGAGTTTTGCAATGGATTACAGAATGGAACTGGATCACTCGACCTTTGAGAGAAGAAAACCCCATAGAAGGAGCTATTACAGCTTTTACAGATGCAGGAAAGAAATCAAGACGTGCTGCTGTTACCTGGCAAGAAAAAGGACAATGGAAGCATCAACTCCTCACAGCAGACCCTGCAGATAGCTTACAAACTTTGGAATTGTTAGCAGTAGTATGGGCGGTTTCCAACTTACAGGAGCCTTTAAATGTGGTCACAGACTCTATGTATGTTGCAGGAGTAGTCAAACGAATAGAGGAAGCAGCAATTAAGGAAGTGAATAATAAACGATTGTATGAGTTACTGATACAGTTGAGGAAGGCTTTACTAGAAAGAAAGGCAGCATATTCTGTGATTCATATTAGGAGCCATAAGTGGTCTGAAGGTTTAGGAGAAGGGAATGAACGTGCAGATAAATTGGTTACCCTACCCATTGATAATTCTTGTCCTATTGACAAGCACACATTGGCCAGAGAAGCACATAGTAGATATCATCAAAATGCAAGAGGTTTAGCAAAACACTTTGAGCTGAGTTTGTCAGAAGCCAAGGCCATTGTCAGAGCATGTCCAACATGTAGTTATCATAATGGTGGGATAGGTCTAGGCATCGGGGTTAATCCTCGAGGTTTAAAAATAAATCAGATATGGCAAATGGATGTTACACACATAGCTAGATTCGGTAAAGTCAAGCATGTGCACGTCACCATAGATACATACAGTCATTACATATGGGCTACGGCTCAGGCAGGACAGAAAGCTATACAGGTTATCAGACACCTGTTAAGTTGTTTCGCTGTTATGGGAGTTCCAAAGAGTATCAAAACAGATAATGGTCGAGGTTATGTAAGTGCTAGGGTCCGGAAATTTTTGAATCAGTGGTCTGTTAAGCACGTGACAGGTATTCCACACTCTTCTACTGGACAGGCAATAGTGGAAAGAGCAAACGGTACCCTTAAGCAGTATATTGAAAAACATCAAGATTTGACAGATCCACAAGCATGTTTGGCTAAGGTTTTGTATGTGATTAATCATTTATGCATTTTTGGGGAAGATGATACCCCCCACTGCAATGAAACATCATCCGAGGTCAGGTCAGGAAAATACTAAGGAAACAGAGGTCTGGGTTAAGTATAAGAACCCGAGTACAGGATTATGGGAAAAACCTGCAAAAGTATTATATTGGGGTCGGGGGTATCTTTGTGTTTCCTCACCTACAGGGCCTTTGTGGGTGCCTGCTAAGTGGACTAAACCTGTTTTTGATGCAGCCTCTGGTGGATCGCCTTACGGAGAAGGACAAGGAGCGACTGGGGAAGAAACTGCTTCTAGTCCTACAACCACTACTGTTACAATTGAAGGGGTACTCAGAAGCGGTGGACAGAGCACTGACACGTCACTATCGGACGGCCCAGAAGTTGATTCATTTCATTGACTCATTATGAACTTTTCACTTAACAGATCCAGCGAAACTACATTGCCTTGACTGTCACAATCCACACTGTGCTGCCTGGATAGCTCTACGTTGTGGGGGTTGTGAAAGATCTTTTTGGATAGAACAATCATTATTACGGGATTTGTGGTGTCATACTTGTGAACACGAGCACACGTGGGGTAAAAGCTGGCAAGATGAATTAAGGAGACAAACGGGGCAAAACGCATATATAGCTTTAAATCTTTATGAGTCTCCTGAACAGAAGGTTCTTGCTTATTTTCGATGGGAAATACAATGTATTGTAAATAGAATTAAGGTTCAAAGTAAATCACGTATAGTTTCTATAAGGTGTAGGAAATTAGTGCCTTTAACACAGCATTCAGTTGTAGGACCCTTCCAAGGGGATCCTGATAGAGCATTAGATTGCTGCATTGATAAGTTGCAAAAATTAAGTTTGAAAGTGGCAGGACCATTGAAATTAGGAGCAGCAAGATTGAAGACACATAAGAAAAAGAAGGCAAAAAAAAGGGAACGGTCTCATTTGAATAGGGGTATCAGTGATTGCTAATTAATTTTCTATGATTAGAACACTTTTACAGTTGTGGGACCCTCAGGAGGATATAGTTGTTGAGGAGGATAACGAACAAGAACTACGATTACGAAATAAGATACGCCTTGTGTTAAAGAAAGACCTTGAGCTGTTAGCCTCATATAATAAAAAGGCTGAAGAGGCTTTGCAATCACCACCATTGAATTGGTTGCTTTGGATTGAAGAACCACAATTTTATACTGGTCCTTACTTACATTCGCTTCCTTGTTATGTTTGCAAAAGGGATAATGATAAGTGCTATGCATGGGTAGCTTTGCATTGTGCAGATTGTAATCAGGTTTATTGGTATTCACAGAGGTCAGTAGATTATTTATGGTGTGCCCCTTGTTCTGGAAGGTGGATTCGAAATCATATCTGGGTTAGAGCTCTTGAACAAAGTACTGGCTTGCCAGGACGGACAGAATTATAGCTCTTTGAGAGTGCAGAACAAGTGATTATAGCATATCTTAGGTGGAAGTTACAGGAAAACCTTAGAATATTTGAAATTACTAAAGCCTCACGCATCATAGCAGCTCGCTGTAAAGCTGATTTGCCTTCAAACTTACCTCATGCTATACCTGTGAGCAAGGATGCTGATTTAGAATTAGATCAGTATATTCAAAAATTGACTCAGCCTTACAATAGACAATCTAGCAAACCAGGGAAAAGACAGCGAAGAAAGGAAAAACAACGCAAGCAGAAGGAAGAAAAGGAGAAGCAAAGCAAGCAGAAAGAAAAATGAGGTTTGTTTTTGTTATACTGCTCAATGCTGTAGCAAGTGAGGCAGTAGGAGTAACACACTTTAGTCAACCAAGGGAAAATTTATGGGTAACACTTGCTAATCAAACTAACCAATCATCACTTTGTCTTAGTCTTGGAGGAGTCACTAACCAATTTCGAACATGCCCGGTGGGACTTCCGGTGTGGTGTCCTGGAGAATTTTGCAGTTTGATAAACAATCAAACCTTATGTATGTCTAACATGTCAAACATCACATTGCCAGTACAACAGGGGTATACTGCAGGTCAGAGTGATGGCTATCGTCAATGCTTACTAATCCAATCACTTAACACCGCTTTGCATTCTCCTCCTGAAGAATTGGATCTTTTTGGAAGTACAAATGCCAGCATATCTAACACTACAGCTGGTGGATGGTTTAGCTTCAAACTTTTGGGTGCTCAGAATTTAAACCAACCTAAAGAAACATGGGCCACCCTAGATTCATCCCTGAATGTGAGTGAATTCTGTCCACAGCATTACAGTCAATGTAACGGCACAAATATCACAGCACCAATGAAATTACCCACAGGAATATTTTTGATTTGTGGAGACAGGGCATGGAATGGCATACCAGCTAAACCACAGGGTGGACCCTGTTTTTTGGGAAAATTGTCATTATTTCACCCTAATGTATCCTTGCTAATGCAGCTGAGTCAAAATTCAAACAGGAGAAAACGTAGCATACATGACTTAGACTGCAGCAAGATAGGAGATCCACGGTTTTGGGGCACATTCAAACAGGTGGTGGTTTCAACTATCTTACCAGGAGGATCTGCCAATAAAGCCATGAATTTAGCAAAACAATTAGGATGCTGGGCAAGGGATGAGCTGAACAAGACATCACAAATTCTAGACATGCTAACTGCAGATGTGCAAAGTGTTAACCATGCTGTTTTGCAGAATAGAGCTGCTGTAGATTTTTTGCTCTTAGCACAAGGGCATGGATGTGAAGAGTTCGAGGGAATGTGTTGCATGAATCTGTCTGATCATTCAGTGTCCATTCACACTAAGATAAAAGAACTGCAACAGGGACTTCACAAACTTAAAGAAGAAGACGGTTTAGGAATTGACGAATGGCTTAAAGGCTTAGGACTTGGACCGTGGCTGAGGAACCTTGTGATCTATGCTATAGGACTGCTGGGTGTAATTTTACTGTTTGTGCTTATTTTGCCTTGTATCTTTAACTGTATTTAAAACATGGTTAGCCGTACAATAGCAAAAACATGGCAAACTAATCTCCTTGCACAAGAAGAAAACGGGGGAAATGTGGAGAGTATTATTAATAATTGGTTAGCTGAGAAAGGCCATACTGACATAATGCTGCTGGTTAAGCTGAAGGAGAAAAGTCAGCAGTCAGCAAGCTGAAAGGAAAAGTCAGCAGTGACCTTGCTGCAACATGAGGATAGGGAGTTGAGATTAGTCCTGAATATATCCTAAGAATATGTAGAAAGTATCAAAAGTAGAACCATAGGGATGTAGAAGTAGGCGTAGGTGCTGATATGTAAGCTGACCAATCCTGACCTCAACTTTTGCAATATGTATGAAGCTCATTATGAACTGTATTTAACCCGCCGTACTGATCAATAAAATGGAGCCTGTGATGATCAAATTGTTTTCCTGGTTCCCTTCCGTCGACAATCTGCCATCGTGATCTCTTCCTTCCATGTCCAGTGCTCTCACCACTGCACATGGACCAGAGCTGCTTCTGGGGTTTTCCTTTTAAGGATGCTTTGTTCCATTCCAAAAAGAGCACAGTCTCTCACTTTCGGGACAACTGTCCCCCCCAAATTTCACCCCCTGGGGCCGAGGTGTCTCAACACTTAACCCTCTTGGCTTTGAGCCATTGCCTCCCCCTGGATGCAATCTCTGTGTCACAGGAAACATGGTTCTGTACAGGGCTATACAAGAAAAGTCCAGCTAAGCCCACTGCATCATCTCTTCTCACCTAAGATTCTTCCCCACTCTTCTGACATCTTTCACTTGCAGGAACTTTCATCACACTTGCCCATTTCTTCCTCTGTTTCATCTCTATCTCTCTTCTAGGAAGGATAATTTGCTGCAAAGTTTTCATTGTCCAAAATAAGGGTTAAAATCTCAGGCTCTGCCTGCCCACAAGTCCCACGACGGCCGGACACCTTCTTGCTGCACCCCCCGCTCCCTCCCTTCTCCTTCTCATCCGTGCTGCGGGCACACGTTATCAAGTTTAAAGGTAGCACAGACACAGACAGAGGTTGGCACTGTCTCTCTCTCTCTCTCTCTCTCTCTCTCCTGGGGGTGGAGGGCTGCCCGATGCCTCTCGGTGCTCTTCCACTCTTCCACCCTTCCATCCGCGGGGCCAGACCTTCCTCACCTGGCTGCATGGCTTCCTCTCCCCCGCCCAGTCGGCAGCTGGGCATGGGAGCTCTGACCTGCTTCCCTCACCAGAACCCAAGAGAGCTTCCCCTGGGAGTTCTCTGCTTTTAACTCCTGTGTTCTCAGAGGCGTATCCATGTCTCCAGTGGCTGCACCAGGTGCCAATATTCAAATCTGAGCACGCATTAGTTTGACCACAGCATCCCAAAAACCTCACTTCCTCTCAAACCATGACCACGATGTATGACTTAAAGTTTGTAAAAACTATATTTTAGCATTGATCTATGATCCTTCTAATAAGCTGTGTTCACACCCTTGGCATACAGAAGAGAATGTTTAGTGGGACCAGAACTTACTTTTCACCTTCTACTCTCTTTATCTGTTTACTTTTAGGCCACCCAAGCCTCCAGATACTCTACATGAGCTAAAGTCAGAGGATGCTGCCGTTTGTTGCCGCTGCAGCAGGAATCTGGATGCTTCTCCCTGAGCTGCATGCCTTCATCTGGGTGCTTCCACAGTCAAGCCCTAATTTCATGCCCATGGCCATGGCTGACAGGCATTTGAAGGCATGTGCTTTTTCAACCTGCTGTCACAGAGGGAGTCAATATACCAGGGCATCCAGCTGCTAAAAGATCAAGGAAACAAGATCCAGATGGAAAGAAACAACGACTGGTTCAGTGGACTTTTCAGACACTGGGGGATCAAAAGCTGGCTCTCATCTCTAGTTAAGACTGTTTTGTGGGCTTTGTTTATTGTATTCATTGTGCTGGTTATTGTATCCATTTTTGCTAGATGCCTGCAAACCTCTATGGCAGAAGCCTTCTTTATAGAAAACAAAAAGGAGGGAGAGGTGAGGGCCCAGGGGCCTACCATTGGAACTGTAATACCTGAGGGCAAAGTGACCAAGGTATAAGAGAGACACCGCTCTAAATGCCAGGTGACACCCATGGGCGTTTGCAGGCTCATGCTGATGCCGCACGTTTTGCTGGCATCACCCAGTTCAACTGCTGTATTTTCCTTATATGTACTCCCTCTAGAATGTTCCCCACTCTCTTATACCCTATTGGTCCTGGCTTACTGTAATGCTCCGCTGCCGTTCCACCCCCCATATAAAACACTTTGTCCCTAGCCCCATTTTGTCTCCCTCCCTGGACCCTCTTCATCGCAATACACAATGTTTGGAGTTCCACACAAAGATCCCTTTAGAGCCTCATTCACCAGCAGTTTAAGCAAGTGTGCTCTCAGCTCTGGGAGTGCAGGTCACTCACAGGGGCTGGCTGTGGACAGGCCACCACACAGGAACTGAGTGCACCAGGGAACCTGGACTCCAATAAAAGGCATGAATCCCACAGCCCACCCAAACCAATGCCTTGCATGTCTCTACCTTTACCTCCTACTCTCATCTCTCATGTCACTTTCCCCATTTTCTCTGAGTGGGAGATTGGCTTCTCTCTCCTGTCTGCACGTTCAGCCACACCTGTGACCCTGCAGGAACAGCTTGACCCACAGGGAAGTGGGAGAGGACTCTTTGTCAGGAACTGTAGTGACAGGACACGGGGGAATGGGATCAAACTGCAAGAGTTGGAAGAGATTTGATGATGGGAAGAAGTTCTTTACTCTCAGGGCGCTTGTCCATGACACGGGGACCAGTGCAGAGAGGCTGTGGATGCCCCATCCCCAGCAACATCCAAGGCAAGGTGGGACAGGGGCCACAGCAACCTGCTGTGCTGGGAGGTTGCTCAGCTTGGAATCAGATGATCTTTAAGGTCCTTTCCAAGCCAAACCATTCAAGGATTTGATCATTCTGCCATCCCCATCTCCCACTGCGCAGCAGCCCTGAAATTTCAGTGACATCACAGCTCCCAGAGGGTTCCAGGTGGAACGTCCAGGACCTGGAAACGAGCAGTACAGGCACTTCACTGGCTGCCAAGCGTCAGTTGCCACTCACTGTGTGCTCTGCCCCTCACTGCTGAGCTATTGCTGCTGACTAGGCTTTTCCTGCTGCCTTCTCTGGAGCACCAATCCCGCAGGATGTGCACTGCTGTGCCAGTGGAGGTACAGTGCCATTCCAGGCAGGGGGGCACCCGGCTTGGGCAGGCTGCCACCATGTGGGAATGGATGGTGTGGGACAGGAAGCCCACTGGGAGTTTTTGCTGCCCCTTGCAGAGTGCCAGAGACACTGAAGAGGAGATGGAAGTGGACTCGGTGCTGGAGAGGGAGGAGAAGATGGAGGTGGATGAGGAAGATCCTGTTGAGGACATGGAAGTAGAGGGGGAGGACAACATCGAAGACATGGAGGTTGATGAGGAGGATAACACCGAGGACATGGAGGTCGATGAGGATGATGAGGAGGAGCCCATGGTCCTTGGATGAAGATGCAGCCCCACAGGTAAGACAGGCAGCTGCTTCCCACGCCCTGCCAACAGACACACTGGGTCCCCTGACGCCAGGCTGGGGCTGGGCTGGATGGCCCCGCTCAGGGACACGGTGGCCGCAGGGGGCCTGGATTGTGGTGGCACAAGCACAGCCCTGCCCTGCGCTTGCCTGGGGCCACACCAGCCCTGCCAGCCCCCGCCCAGCCCCTGAGGCCCAGCTCCCAGCCCAGGTGGGCCCAGTGCTGGCAGCTGAGTCAAGCCCTGCTGCTTCCTTTCTTCCAGGACTGATGCAGATGATGGCACAGATGCCACACCTTTGTAAATATGTTTGAAACTTCAAATTTCTTGTAAATATGTTCACTGCATTAGAAGATTTCTGTAAATATGTTTTGAAGATTGTTAGTCCATCGGATCCCATGTAAATATCTTTTGCACATTGTTGTTGTTATAAGGATTTTTAAAATGAAACATGTTCTGTCAATCCAAGCTTTTGCCAATCTTTGGCAGAGAAATACTGTTTCTTTTTAAAACCTCACTTCTCTTTGCCATTCCTTTGGGCACAGGCAGCATTTGCACACTTGTGGGTTCCTCTTGATCCAAGTTTGCAGGGCTGGAGGTCCCTGGGGGTGCTGGCACAGCCACCCTGGGGCTGGGAGTCCTTTGCGCAGGGGCTCCCACTGACACCACTCCTGGCACTGGGCACTGCTGCTCTTCCTGGCCTGGAGCACTGCACTATCCCCAAAGCTCAGATGTCACCAGCTCTCACCCAGGGGGTTCTCACAGCACTGGCCCCTGCAGCCGTGCCACCAAAGCAGGCAGCAAACCTTCAGCCACCCTTCCTGCTGCAGCCACAGGGAATCCTGGGCCCAGAGCAGGCAGCAGGCCACAGGCATGCAAAATCCACCTGCACGCTCTGAAGGCCACCACAGCCTTGGCAACAGGGGCACCTGCATCTGGGCTGCTGCAGGGGCTGATCTTTAAGGCTTGCAGCCTCCAAAGGCTCCGGCCTCTGCTTCCCAGTGTTATGTTTGCTCAATTATCTCATTATTAAAAAAAACTCAAACAATATTTAAGGTAGCAGCAATTTTAATTAAACAGTTTAGAAAATATATAAATAAGGGATAATTTGGTTCAAATAATAGCGCATAAGTTCAAACAACTGCGGGGTATGGAGGGCAGGGTTCTTGACCCTTGCCACTTCATGTACAAGCTTGCCGAGTGAAAGTCTTCTTATATGCCATGTGTCAATACTATCTCTTCCTATTTTCGGTTCGTCACTTTTTTGTCTCTGATCTCATTACCACCCTTATCACGCATGTGCCACCACTTGGTTTGGTGGTCACACAAAAGTCTTTGGGGGTTGTCACTGATGAAGGCTCTGTAGTCTTCTTCATTGTCTTTTAATTCACTTTTGGGTTACACATGCGCACCAAGCCAGTACAATGTAAGCCAAGACTAACGTGTGGAGAGTATTATTAATAATTGGTTAGCTGAGAAAGGCCACACTGATATAATGCCACTGGTTAAGCTGAAGGAGAAAAGTCAGCAGTCAGCAAGCTGAAAGGAAGAGTCAGCAGCGACCTTGCTGCAACATGAGGATAGGGAGTTGAGATTAGTCCTGAATATATCCTAAGAATATGTAGAAAGTATCAAAAGTAGAACCATAGGAATGTAGAAGTAGGCGTAGGTGCTGATATGTAAGCTGACCAATCCTGAGCTCAACTTTTGCAATATGTATGAAGCTCATTATTAACTGTATTTAACCCGCCATACTGATCAATAAAATCGAGCCTGTGATGATCAAATTGATGTCCTGCTTCCCTTCCGTCGTCAAATGGTGGAGAATGCGGGCATAACCGAATCTCTGCCCTTTTTCTCGGATTAAAAGAAAAAGGGATTACGCCACGGTCCGGAAGTTGGGTTTGGGTCCCAGCAGCCGGGACGGTGCCGGAATTTGAAGCACCCTTAAGGTTCACAACGGTGACTTAAGCCAATACGTGTCGCAGGAGCCTGGAGAGCTGCAACAGCGCGCGCTGATTAAAAGGTATGGATAGGCAAGCGGCATATGATTTATTTACCGCCTATTTAGAGCGGCGTGGGATAAAAGGGATAGATTTAAAAAAGGAGTTACCAGGGTTATTAGCTTATGGCCATGCTAAGGGTATCTTTTCTAATCCTCATACAGTTCATGAGTTATCAGAGTGGAAGAAGGTTGGAGAAATATTGTGGGATACAGTGTTAGACGATGATAAGTCAGCAAAGAAATTCGGGAAGTTATGGCGGGTGGTGTATAACACGTTACTTCAGCAGGTCTCTGAGAGAAAGGCAGCAGAAAGGGCAACAGAAGCTCATAAGAGGAATATAGGGTATGGTCGTGAAGATGATCCCCTGGCACCTTCTGTAACTAAGGTACTTATGCCTAAGAGTCCCCAGCAAAGTGGTGTGGAGGATTTTTCTATAGGCGCAGTGGAACCGTGTGAGATCTCAGCACCTCAGGACTGAGGTGCAGTGGCCGAGACCACCCTTGGGGGGCTCGGGAGTCCTGGAACGTTGCCAGAAGTGTCTGGTGGCAAGACTTTGATCCTACACAAGAGATGACACCTGTATGAGGACTGGGAGGATTTCACTGGGTGAATGGTGAAGGGATAAGTTAATTAAGGTGTAGAACACAGGGTTTAAGATTTCTGTACAGGGGGGTCTAAAGAAGTAAGATGGAAGAATTGGGGCGTGTCCTGTCCTTCTTCTTCTTCTTCTTGGCCTCCATCTTCTGTGGTGATGGTGGCACTTTGAGATTAGTCTTTACTAGAAGTGCACCGGTTAATAAGAGTAGAAGATATTAGAGAAAAATTATAAATATTGTACACGTAACTTCGAGTATAAAGATAAGTGACCGCCCCAGAAGTTGGGAGTGTGCCCATGGCTGACTTGCTGTGCAGACCTCTGTTGGGCTGAAAGAAAATCTTTTAGATAAACAATTAATAAACACTGAGACCGAAACAAGATCAGAAGTCTCTCCTCGTCCTTTGAAGCGCCGGGCTGCCCAAGGCCACTCTGGGCCTTTCCAAGTCTTTGAAACAGCCGAGAAACCGAGCAAGTGGCATCCCTGAGCTATCCCCAGACATAAATCAGCCAGCAAGAGAAACAGAAAACCAGCAAACATAAATCAACCTAAAATAAATCAGCCTAAATCAGCGAAAAGAAAAACAAAGAATTCTACAGAACCGTCTGCACCTTTCCTGTCAGAGGGGGAGGGCGAGTTGGATGGTGGGGGTAAGAGCAAGCCAGCTTTGCCTCCGCCACCAGCTTCAGGCGGGTCGGATGGTGGGGGTGGGAGCAAGCCAGCTTTGCCTCCGCCGCCAGCTTTGCCTCCGCCGCTTCCCCTCAGTGAGCCGGCTCCGGTTACAGCTTCGGCGGGGGAAGGGCCCATTTCCCCACCCGAGCCGGCTCCAGCGGGGGGGCTGATTGCCCCCCGCAGGCCGGCTCCGCTTGAGTCGGCTCCGGTTTCACTGCCAGCTCCAGCGGGGCTTCCCCCGCGCGAGCCAGCCTCTGCTTCACTGCCCCACCCCGCGCGAAAGCTCGGTGTCTGCACCGAAGCGCCAGCAGCATAGCACCCTTAAAGAGCCAGATCCCATCCCAGGGGCACACCGTGATCCATGGGGGGAGATGGCTAAACAGAGGAGGGAAGCTTGGGCTGCTTTGGCAAAAGAAGTAATGCAAATGGGGGATGGTGAGGCGGTGGAAATAGCTTCTAGTCTTGCATGTCCAGTTACATATACACCACAGTATGATGCACAGGGGAACCTTAGGCATAATATAGCGGAATATACTCCCTTAGATTGGAAGCTGTTAACTCAGCTACGTTCTACGGTTAGTCAGTTTGGAGTAAAAAGTGAACCTGTTAAGCAAATGTTAGATTATCTTTTTAATACTCAGGTTTTATGTCCTAATGATTTAAGAGGAATAGTTCGGTTGATATTTACTCAGCATCAGCAGTTATTGTTTAATGCACATGACCCATTACATGGAGTAACAGTAAAGGAGCTGATGGGCTTAGAGGCATTTTTACGTACAGAGGCACAGATGATATCAGGAGAAGATAAACTTAGAGAGTCTATGTGGTTAGTGCGTGCTGCAATAGACATGGTTAAACAGCCAGGAGGGTTACCGGCTTATATGGGCATTAAACAAGGTAGGGAAGAATCATTTGGAAATTTTATCGATAGAACAGCTACTGCTATAGATCGGGCTGGTGTTGCAGGGCGCTATTGAAGCAGGTGTGCCTTGCAAAATAGCAATCCAGCAACCCAAAGAGTGTTAGCTACTTTAGGGGCAAATTGGACTATTGAGGAAGCATTAGAGCAAATGGCATTAATGCCAACAGCTTCACAGGCATTTATAGCAGAAGCCTTAAAGGAATTAGGATTAGGGTTGCAAAAGCATAGTCTACTCAAAATCAGGTGTTAGCTGCTCTTGCTTCTCTCCGAAATGGCTCACTGGCAGTCACGCAAGGAGGCTCGAGACCATTCATCACACAAGTTGCCGCTGTGACATCGGAGACACCAGCAGCTGCCGTGACATCGTTGCTATCTCCTGTCTGCAACCCGCAACAACACGGAGCTTCCGCTTGGACTTAGCAGCAGCAGTAGACGTCACGCTAATGACGAACCGGCCTGAGAGGATACTCACTGGAATAAAGGGCCCTCTTATATTAAATGGACAAACATGTGGAGCATTATTGCTGGGACGTTCCTCTATAAATATGTTGGGATTATTTGTTTTGCCTGGTGTTATCGATGCGGAGTTCACAGGGGAAATACAAATTATGGCTTACACCCTTTATCCTCCGATTAAAATTACAAAAGGACAACGCATTGCTCAATTGGTACCACTGTCACAAATGACATCAGGAATACAATCATTTACTGGGCAAGCACGGGAAAAAGGTTTTGGCTCTACTGGTGTTACACTTTTAACTGTGGATTTACAAAATAGACCAAAACAAAAGGTTGAAATTATCTATGGGCATCAAAGCATAACCCTTTATGGATTATTGGATACAGGAGCAGATACTAGCATCATTTCTCCAGAAGCATGGCCACAACATTGGCCTCTATTTCCCATCATCAAACATGCTCACAGGAGTGGGAGGATTTACATTGGCAAGCAGGTCGCCGTCTTTGTCTGTGTGCATTGAGAATCAACAAATATCTGCTGTGTTTTCAATTGTTCAACTGCCTCCTACAGTTTCCTGCTTAATTGGAAGGGGCATTTTAACACAATTGGGAGTGGTGTTAACTAATCAGCACCCTTTGGGGTAATTGCCATTGCTTGGACTTTCCCCATTCCACTCACCTGGAAAACGGATACACCGGTGATGGTTAAGCAATGGCCATTAAAAGGGGAGAGTCTTATGCATGCCCATGAATTGGTACAGGAACAATATACAAAGGGACACCTACGACTATCCACAAGCCATTGGAATACACCTATTTTTGTAATCAAAAAGAAATCAGGGAAATATGGTTTGATACATGATTTGAGGGCTGTAAATGACCAAATGGAACCAATGGGGGCCTTACAGCCTGGTCTTCCAAATCCAGCTATGATTCCAGAACACTGGCCACTTTTAATTAATGACCTAAAGGATTGTTTTTTCACTATTGGCCTGCATCCTGATGACATGAAGAGATTTGCTTTTACTTTACCAGCAATAAATCGTGGGGAACCAGATAAAAGATTTGAATGGACATCTCTTCCGCAGGGCATGCGCAACTCCCCCACTTTATGTCAGCTTTATGTTGATGCTGCATTACAGCCACTACGTCGTAAATGGCCAGCAACTATAATATATCATTACATGGACGATATTTTGTTTGCACAGCAACAGCCATTCTCCTCTTTACAGATTAACACCATTAAAAATACTCTTGCTGCATATTCACTTGTTATTGCTGCAGAGAAAATTCAGACTACAAAGCCCTGGAAATATTTGGGATGGACTTTGACGGATCAAATAGTGATACCACAAAAATTGGAATTACAATTGGACATTAAAACTCTACATGATGCACAGAAGTTGCTGGGAGACTTACAGTGGCTGAAGCCTATTGTGGGAAGACCAAATCATTTATTAGAAGCCCTACGGCCTTTGTTAAAATGCGTGGACCCTACTACTCCTGTACACGTGACAAAGGAGCATCGTCTTGCCTTGCAGCAAATTAGTAACTGTGTACAGCAAGGGTATGTGTCTCGTCGACAACTCGACCACCCCATTGACCTTAATATTTAGAATAGCCCTTGCCACTTGCTTGGTGCACTCTCTCAGTTGCAAAAGAAAATGGGGGAGATAAGGGTGTTGGAATGGTTGTCACCACCACTACAGCATAAGAAAACAATATCTTCAAAAATTGAACAATTGGCTGCATTAATCAAAAAGGGGCGTCTCAGAATTCTTGAAGTGGATGGTAGAGAACCTGCTACTATTAGATTACCTATGGAAAAAGAAACCTTGGACTGGTACTTGATAAATTCAAAGAATTTACAAGAAGCATTATTGATGTCACCTGCTAAAGTAGAGACTAGTAAATTAGTGCCTAGAGTTTTGCAATGGATGACAGAATGGAACTGGATCACTCGACCTTTGAGAGAAGAAAACCCCATAGAAGGAGCTATTACAGCTTTTACAGATGCAGGAAAGAAATCAAGACGTGCTGCTGTTACCTGGCAAGAAAAAGGACAATGGAAGCATCAACTCCTCACAGCAGACCCTGCAGATAGCTTACAAACATTGGAATTGTTAGCAGTAGTATGGGCGGTTTCCAACTTACAGGAGCCTTTAAATGTGGTCACAGACTCTATGTATGTTGCAGGAGTAGTCAAACGAATAGAGGAAGCAGCAATTAAGGAAGTGAATAATAAACGATTGTATGAGTTACTGATACAGTTAAGGAAAGCTTTACGGGAAAGAGCAAACGGTACCCTTAAGCAGTATATTGAAAAACATCAAGATTTGGCAGACTCACAAGCATGTTTGGCTAAGGTTTTGTATGTGATTAATCATTTATGCATTTTTGGGGAAGATGATACCCCCCCTGCAATGAAACCTCATCCGAGGTCAGGTCAGGAAAATACTAAGGAAACAGAGGTCTGGGTTAAGTATAAGAACCCAAGTACAGGATTATGGGAAAAACCTGCAAAAGTATTATATTGGGGTCGGGGGTATCTTTGTGTTTCCTCACCTACAGGGCCTTTGTGGGTGCCTGCTAAGTGGACTAAACCTGTTTTTGATGCAGCCTCTGGTGGATCGCCTTACGGAGGAGGACAGGGAGCAACTGGGAAAGAAACTGCTTCTAGTCCTACAACCACTACTGTTACAATTGAAGGGGTACTCGGAAGCGGTGGACAGAGCACTGACACGTCACTATCGGACGGCCCAGGAGTTGATTCATTTCATTGACTCATTATCAACTTTTCACTTAACAGATCCAGCGAAACTACATTGCCTTGACTGTCACAATCCACACTGTGCCGCCTGGATAGCTCTACGTTGTGGGGGTTGTAAAAGAACTTTTTGGATAGAACAATCATTATTACGGGATTTGTGGTGTCATACTTGTGAACACGAGCATACGTGGGGAAAAAGATGGCAAGATGAATTGTGGAGACAAACGGGGCAAAATGCATATATAGCTTTAAATCTTTATGAGTCTCCTGAACAGAAGGTTCTTGCTTATTATCGATGGGAAATACAATGTATTGTAAATAGAATTAAGGTTCAAAGTAAATCACGTATAGTTTCTATAAGGTGTAGGAAATTAGTGCCTTTAACACAGCATTCAGTTGTAGGACCCTTCCAAGGGGATCCTGATAGAGCATTAGATTGCTGCATTGATAAGTTGCAAAAATTAAGTTTGAAAGTGGCAGGACCATTGAAATTAGGAGCAGCAAGATTGAAGACACATAAGAAAAAGAAGGCAAAAAAGGGAACGGTCTCATTTGAATAGGGGTATCAGTGATTGCTAATTAATTTTCTATGATTAGAACACTTTTACAGTTGTGGGACCATCAGGAGGATATAGTTGTTGAGGAGGATAACAAACAAGAACTACGATTACGAAATAAGATACACCTTGTGTTAAAGAAAGACCTTGAGCTGTTAGCCTCATATAGTAAAAAGGCCGAAGAGGCTTTGCGATCACCACCATTGAATTGGTTGCTTTGGATTGAAGAACCAGAATTTTATACTGGTCCTTACTTACATTCGCTTCCTTGTTATGTTTGCAAAAAGGATAAAGATAAATGCTATGCATGGGTAGCTTTGCATTGTGCAGATTGTAATCAGGTTTATTGGTATTCACAGAGGTCATTGGGATATTTATGGTGTACATCTTGTTTTGGAAAGTGGATTCGAAATCATATCTGGGTTAGAGCTCTTGAACAAAGTACTGGCCTGCCAGGACGGACAGGATTACAGCTCTTTGAGAGTGCAGAACAAGTGATTATAGCATATCTTAGGTGGAACTTACAGGAAAACCTTAGAATATTTGAAATTACTAAAGCCTCACGCATCATAGCAGCTCGCTGTAAAGCTGATTTGCCTTCAAACTTACCTCATGCTATACCTGTGAGCAAGGATGCTGATTTAGAATTAGATCAGTATATTCAAAAATTGACTCAGCCTTACAATAGACAATCTAGCAAACCAGGGAAAAGACAGCGAAGAAAGGAAAAACAACGCAAGCAGAAGGAAGAAAAGGAGAAGCAAAGCAAGCAGAAAGAAAAATGAGGTTTGTTTTTGTTATACTGCTCAATGCTGTAGCAAGTGAGGCAGTAGGAGTAACACACTTTAGTCAACCAAGGGAAAATTTATGGGTAACACTTGCTAATCAAACTAACCAATCATCACTTTGTCTTAGTCTTGGAGGAGTCACTAACCAATTTTGAACATGCCTGGTGGGACTTCCGGTGTGGTGTCCTGGAGAATTTTGCAGTTTGATAAACAATCAAACCTTATGTATGTCTAACATGTCAAACATCACACTGCCGGTGCAACAAGGGTATACTGCAGGTCAGAGTGATGGCTATCGTCAATGCTTACTAATCCAATCACTTAACACCTCTTTGCACTCTCCTCCTGAAGAATTGGATCTTTTTGGAAGTACAAATGCCAGCATATCTAACACTACAGCTGGTGGATGGTTTAGCTTCAAACTTTTGGGTGCTCAGAATTTAAACCAACCTAAAGAAACATGGGCCACCCTAGATTCATCCCTGAATGTGAGTGAATTCTGTCCACAACATTACAGTTAATGTAACGGCACAAATACCACAGCACCAATGAAATTACCCACAGGAATATTTTTGATTTGTGGAGACAGGGCATGGAATGGCATACCAGCTAAACCACAGGGTGGACCCTGTTTTTTGGGAAAATTGTCATTGTTTCATCCTAATGTGTCCTTGCTAATGCAGCTGAGTCAAAATTCAAACAGGAGAAAACGTAGCATACATGACTTAGACTGCAGCAAGATAGGAGATCCACAGTTTTGGGGCACATTCAAACTGGTGGTGGTTTCAACTATCTTACCAGGAGGATCTGCCAATAAAGCCATGAATTTAGCAAAACAATTAGGATGCTGGGCAAGGGATGAGCTGAACAAGACATCACAAATTCTAGACATGTTAACTGCAGATGTGCAAAATGTTAATCATGCTGTTTTGCAGAATAGAGCTGCTGTAGATTTTTTGCTCTTAGCACAAGGGCATGGATGTGAAGAGTTTGAGGGAATGTGTTGCATGAATCTGTCTGATCATTCAGTGTCCATTCACACTAAGATAAAAGAACTGCAACAGGGACTTCACAAACTTAAGGAAGAAGACGGTTTAGGAATTGACGAATGGCTTAAAGGCTTAGGACTCGGACCGTGGCTGAGGAACCTTGTGATCTATGCTATAGGACTGCTGGGTGTAATTTTACTGTTTTTGTTTATTTTGCCTTGTATCTTCAACTGTATTCAAAACATGGTCAGCCGTACAATAGCAAAAACATGGCAAACTAATCTCCTTGCTCAAGAAGAAAATGGGGGAAATGTGGAGAGTATTATTAATAGTTGGTTAGCTGAGAAAGGCCACACTGACATAATGCCGCTGGTTAAGCTGAAGGAGAAAAGTCAGCAGTCAGCAAGCTGAAAGGAAGAGTCAGCAGCGACCTTGCTGCAACATGAGGATAGGGAGTTGAGATTAGTCCTGAATATATCCTAAGAATATGTAGAAAGTATCAAAAGTAGAACCATAGGAATGTAGAAGTAGGCGTAGGTGCTGATATGTAAGCTGACCAATCCTGACCTCAACTTTTGCAATATGTATGAAGCTCATTATTAACTGTATGTAACCCGCCGTACTGATCAATAAAATCGAGGCTGTGATGATCAAATTGATGTCCTGGTTCCCTTCCGCCGACACTAACGTATCACTGCATCTGCATATCAAAGCAATAAGTCCCTTATAATTAGCATTTTCTTGGACCCAACCAGGTTCTTGGTTATTTTTAGGAACTGTATCTTCAGCTTCTTTCCTGTGGTCCTTGAAAACATCTGCTGGGAAGGCGGGGGGTGTGTGGAGCCCCTCCTTTCCCTCTCTTCTTTGGCATTACAACTTTTAGCTATTAACTATTTTATTATTCTCAAATATTAATTACTGTATCAATATTGATTACTGTTTCAATTTTTATCAGCATGAATCATACCTATTTATAACAGTGAAAATATTATAAAAAAGAAAAATATTACTATAATTTTAGTAATTATTACATTTTAATTTTCAAGTGAAATGCAAAATTTTTTTAATGTTTTGGGATTTCAGTCCCAGGTGGGCGATGTCAGACATGGTGAGGCTGGGGGTGAGGAGCAGCTTGGCCAAACAGGCTCAGCCTGCACGGGGCTCATTCTTCTCCTTGCCCAGACCTCCTAAGGAGACATTCAGCATCAAGACCTTTTGGGAGAATGCTTCTATCCCCTCTTCTCTGAAATGAAAGGTAAAACAATATTCCCTTGACTAAAACCAAAAATCATGATGTGCACTTTGGAATCTCCCTCCTGAAGATAACTCTAAACTGACTCTAATCACTGCACAAGCCCTGGAGACTCAAAGACAATGGAATGGAGACAAAGAGCTCCTGAGGCCTTTCTGTATTTTAATCAGCCCCACGCTGGATTTGGGGCTGGGTCCAGGAGCCTCAGGCATGCAGAGAAGGATGAAGAAGCTGCTCAAGGAGTCAGCAGCAAAACTCCAAGTGCCTTGGAGCATGGCTGGGCCCCAGTGAGGGCAGGGAGTGCCCAAGGCTGCCCAGGGCCTGGTGAGAGCAGATCCTTGAGGGCAGGATTGCAGGGAGCCCAAGGCTCTGAGCAGGGAACTGCAATGCTGAGCAAGGCCTGGCAGAGCTGGGTTTTCTCTCCTTTCAAGAGTCTCTGGGTAGGCACTGTTGGTTTCAGGTCCATGGTCCCTGTGCTGCTCTTGGCCTGCTCTGGTTAGGGTGACGAAGGCAAAAAGCTCTGACCATGGCCCTGATGTTGTCTTATGTTTTCTCTGGTTAGTGATGTTATTTTAATACTTTATTTGCATGGTGGCTTGTTGTTCTAGGGATTTTTGTTAGGTCATTCTTTTCTTCATGGTCTTATGGGAGTTTCATATTTGGTTATTATGACATAATCCTCTTCTTTATGGTGTTGGGTGGTTCGCCATCTTAGATGAGAGTGGGAGTGATAGTAAAAGGTTTTAGAATCATAAAATTTGGGGAATTATAAAGAAGCTAGACTCAGTGGGGCCCTGGACAAATGTTTAAAATGGACTCTGAAAATGTTAGGCTTTGTGTTTGCCAGATCATGTGAAATTGCATTTACTTAAGCAGTATATGAAAAATATAATTGTGATGATTGTTTAGTAAGTAAATATAATTATTTTATAATCATAAGAAGAATCATGAGAAACTATGTTAGAAAATTAAGGGGCACCACGAGGAGCCCATGCTTGGCTGAAATGTATGTATACAATAGAACAATATAAGTTTAATAATTAACATGAAAGTTATATAACAATAGAATATAAAAACATGTTCATCCCGAACCCATGTTGGAGACAGATTTGGGTTTGTACCCCTGACACCCAGAGCTCTTCAATAAAAGCACCTGCATAGAATCATTCTCGTGATTATGTGCTTCTGAACGCTGACAGGAGCAGTGGGGTAACACCTGACAGTGAGGGGATTTACATAATTATAAATCCTTTAACTAGCATTGGAACTTGACATAACTATTAAACATTCGACAAACAATCTATCTAACATTGGAACTTTATATTAACTCCTTTAACAATGAACTTTATATCAACTCCTTTAACAAAGTATTCTCTACAATTTCCCCCTCTAATTGTTCAATTGGGCTCAAGCCTGCATCAATTAGCAATTACTTCTTCTTGAAAGTACATTTTTAATATTGGTTGAAAATATGCTTGGCATCTTGATGTTCATGATCATTCATTATCATGATTACTTTTACTTCTTTCTTATGAAGCTCTTTTGGTATCATTACACTTGCTTGTACAGCAGATGTTACAACTCGGATTATACAGGGGAGCATGCAAGGTAGGAGGATCACACCAGCAATTTCACGTATGATGAAAAAGGGTTTTTTTTCCACCAGTTTCCTTTTAATGACCAGAAATTGTCCCACCAGCTGGTATCGAATGTAGGGGTCCACTCTTGTGTTCCAACATAAACTGACTTCCGGATTTCCTTTGAGATATTTCTAATGACTTCAGTGCTGTCATCTATTTCTAAGCAGCACTCAGAGGAGTTAAATGTTCCACAAATAATAAATAATCTACTGCTAGTCTGATTTGATACACCACAGCTCTAGTCTGGAATAGTTGGTCATTTATGTGGTCTAAAGCCAGAGAGGTTCGGTTCGACACCATCTCGAGTGCTGTTTGTAATCTCAGAATCCGATTTAACCCCATATAAATTGGGCTCCGGTGTCCCCAGGACCCATCTTGAGCCCAGGTCGCCGGTCCATAAGTGCAAATTATTTCCTGGGGGGTCCATACTGTGTTTTTCCGTGTCTGGGTTCCTCCAATTTCAATTAAGTTTCCTTTTGGTCAGCCAGATTTGTTCAAATCATCATATACTGGGACCCCTAGGTTCGATCCAGACTCTTTTGGGAGTAAGAAAAATGACGATTTAATAATTCCAATAGTGCAAGTGCTGCTCCACTCTCCGGGTAATTCAGTGTAAGCCACATTCCCACATATCCAAACCAGGTTTTCTGGAGCTTTCCAAGAAGCATCACTGATAGCCATTGGAAATTCCCAGTACTTGGATACTTCTTTCACTCCACAGAATGGGTTTATTCCGTTTATTCCTTTATTTATTCCTTGATTTATTCCTTTCTTTATTCCTTGATTTATTCCTTTCTTTATTCCTTTTCCAGTACACTCATGGAATTTAAATCCTTCTCGGTAGATACACTCCATTACTTTCTTCCCAATGGATTGTCAGTGTTTAATGTAGTATTTTAATAAAATAGTAATAATACTAATAATAATACTAATAATAATACTAATGCTAATACTAATACTAATAATAATAATAATAATAATAATAATATCACTAATTTTTATAATATCATTATTATATATTTAATACATCCTATATTATATAACAATATTTAATATATAATATTATATTATACTTCTTATATATGGTATAATATATAATATATAATATATTATATGCATATTAATAATATATTATAATGCATATTAATGATTTATATAATATATTACATTATATAGTATTATATTATATTTTATATATTATATATTATAATTATAATTGTAATTATATTATTATAATGCTATATTATGAATAAATTATAATACTACATTAACATGATACTATATTGTTATAATTAAATATAATATATTATAATATAATGTATTATAATAATTATTATAATATTAAAATAGCATTTTAATAAAATAATTTTACTTTTTATTATTTAATAATATTTTAATGAATTAATAATATTGTTTCTTATTTAATAAATACTACTCCCAGTATATAAATGATAAATGATAAATGATAAATGATAAATGATAAATGATAAATGATAAATGATAAATGATAAATGATAAATGATAAATGATAAATGATAAATGATAAATGATAAATAATACTTCCAGTATTTATTGGCTTCTCTAGGGACCTAACCAGTGTCTTGATTTGACCAGAAATGGGACATCTGGGATATGTTGTTTTTGCTGTGGTCAGCAATGGGTGTTCGGATTTTAAGATGAGCACCTGGTTTGACCAGTGGGGCATTGGATCCGCCTCTTGAGACCACAAACCCAAGGAGTTAAAAGCAGGGCTCTTTTCCTTCAGAGCTCTCTTTGGATTTCCGGCGGGAAGGAGTTGGGTCTCTCTCCCCCGGCCCAGTTGCTGGCTGGGCGGGGGGAGGAGAAAAGCCATGCGGCCCGGCCCGGGAGAGGTAGGCCTGGGCCCCCCCAAGGGTGAAAGGAAGAAGTAAAGAAATGCCGGGAAGCAATGGGCAGCCTGTTCCCCCCCCCGCCCTTGGAGACAGACAGAGAGAGAGTGCAGCCTGTGTTTGTGGCCATTACCTTGAAATTCAGTAAACATGTGCTGGCATCAGGCAGCCCGGCTGAGGAGATGGGGGTGGGGTGTGCAGCCAGGAGTCCAGCCGCTTGGAGGAGTTTTTAACCCTTCTTGGACAATGAAAACTTCACAGAGCATTAACCCTTCCTAGACGAGTGATGAAGGTCTGGACCAGAGAGAGAGAGAGAGTGAGAGATGTTGGAAAAATGGAGAAGATGGAGTGGCATTTTATGCTGGACTCTTTTGTGTAGCCATGGACAGAGCCATGTTTCCGTGTGATACAGAGACTGAGCCCAGGGGGAGAAATGTCCCAGAGCCAAAGAAGATTCAGTGTGGGTACCCCTTGGCCCCAGGGGGTATATAAAATATGGGGGGGACAGATGTCCCAAAGGTGTGAAGGTGTGCTTCTCTGGAACGCGACAAAGCATCCTTAAAAAGATAACCCTGGAAGCAGCCCTGATTCTTGTTCAGTGGTGAGAGCACCGGAACAAGGACGGAAAAGGCCACCACGACACATGGAAGGACTCCCTCTCCTCTTGAGGAACTGAAAGTTGAGCGTTCTAAAGGGTGGTGCTGGACCCAGAATTGGTGATTTTGGAAGATGTATTGTATTGGGAATTTAGGGGGGAGGAGGAGGAGAGTGTTTTTGTGAGGTTTTCATTTTCCTTGTCTTTTCTGTTTTTCTTTTGTGTGTAGTTTAGTAATTGTTTTTGTAGTTTAGTTAATAAACTTTTCTTTTTTTCAAGTGAGAGCCTGCTTTGTTTGTTCCTGGTCAAAATCTCACAGCAGACACCAGAGAAAGTGTATTTTCATGGGGGCATTTGGCCTTGTGCCAGCGTCAAACCTTAACACCCAGCTACTGGATGTTTTATTTTTAAATATCTCTTACAGGACATTTCTCCTACCGAGGTTTTATAAATTTATACATTTGATACATTTTCCCTTTGCTAGATATACACTGCTCTTCTGTAGTAGATAGGGTTAGGCGCTCGGAAAATCTCACGATGTCACGGAAAGCAGTAGAATTCCTCTCCCCCTAACGCCTAGTGATAAAGGATCACCCAAGAATGTAGTGCCCCCTAACATTAGTAACTTTCGACTCCTTATGAACCAATTACAGTAAAGTAAGACCCCCTGACGTAGAGAAAAAACTTTCCTAGTATAAAACCCAACGAGACGGGACAATAAAGGTCTTGAACCCTCCACCATACTGGTGTCTGTGTGTGTTCTTGGCCCGAGTGACCCTGGGCAGTGGGTCGCCGTGCCGTTTCCTCAGAACCAGGTCGCCTCGCCTTGCATCAGAAGGCAACACTCTTCTCCTATTATTTTAGACTTTTATTCCCACCATTCGTTTCCTCTTTGTCCAATACTTGGTACTTTTTTCTTGTTTGTGTCCATTTTAATATTTCTCTTGGTCTTAGGCTGATGCCTTCCCAAGGCCAGGCTTGGGCCATTTGTGTATTTCCACAGATCCAGCAATTAGTTACATTTAACTCTTTACTGATCTTTTCCTCTAAATCTATGAACAAGTTTTTCCCACAAGATCTTTCTAGGTCTTCTTTCTCATTTATTGATGTTGTTACTTCTTTCTCTTTTATTAAGTCTGCTGTGCCTTTTTGATTGGACTTATGTTCAAAGCAAACCAAGCATCTCCTATAGGACACTCCCCAGGCAGTCCTTGCTGGTAAGTGGCAATATTTTGTGAAATCCAGTAAGTCTTCCCTTCCCCTACACAGGTTGCTAACAGAGAGAGGTTGGTACAGTTTAAACTTGTATGTACTCGTATTAAAGATCCGATTTCTTCCCCTCTGTAAAGGGGGTAGTAACATTTAGCACATGGGCTCTTCTGACTTCCCAGCGTGTTGTTAACAAGTTAGATCAGTAAGAGCATTCCCAGAAGTCTGGTATGAGGCATTCCCCTAAACTCTACAACTACTGAGCTGCACCCAGTGATTGGAGTGGCTGTTTTTAGGCGGACTGTAGACTCACCCAGCCTTGCCTCCTGCTTATGCTTTTCTCCTACAGAAGAGCTCATTGGTTTTAGTACAGAGTTTTTATCTGTATCTCTCAGTGTCAACACATTTGACTTTTCTTTACTAATTTATTTTTGCCCTGATGGATGTTTTATAGGAGATTGCTTTGTACAATAAGATTGGAGTTAACTGGGGTATTTAAACTTTTTCACACAAAAACATGACCTAAAAACCTTGAACTCAATGGTCAGATCACTTTAAGAATTTTCGGTATCCAAAATGATAGCAAAAATGCTCCAAACAAATAACGAGGTATTTACTCTCATGCCTAATCCCACAAAATCACAATATACGCTGAAACAAACAAAGGCTGCAACACAAACTAAAAACTGTACATCCATTAATAAGCACTAACTAATAACAAATGCAACAGGAAAGTATCTACATTTCAAACTCAAAAGTAAAATATAAATAACATTAACTGCAATTTTTAACAGTTCTTAACAAATTTTGATTATTTAAACAGTTCTTAAAAAGTTTTTGACTATAAACACTCTCTAATAGTCTTTAGGTCTCCTCTGGAGGGTTACCTTTAGATCATCTGAGTGATTAGTCACAATCCATTAATTACAAGACTTAGTAGGGGATTTGGTTGGTTTTGACTTTTCAGTGGGAGGTGGTGCAGGTCCTTTAATCTGGGTTATATGTGTCCACCCCTTCTCTTGGGTCATATGGCTGTATTGGTGGTGGGTAGGACCTGAAAAGGGCCTTCAAACTTTGAGGTTAAAGGTGCAGAGTTCCATGATTTAACTAACACCCAGTCCCCTAGATAGATGTTGTGTTCCTTAGTGTCTAAGGGAGAGGTTTGAGGGAGATAACCCTTTTTCCTAAAATCTTTGAATCTCCTTCCTATGGCCTTTACCTATTTTTGGGTTGCTGTCTCTCCTTCTGGATAAATTCCCGTGCTATACGGGGTTGTCAAGAAGGGGAGTCCAAACATCATTTCATAAGGTGAGACTCTTATACCTGATTGAGGCCTTGTTCTAATTTGTAACAGTCCTAAGCATAGACATTTAAGCCAATTCATCTGGGTTTGTGTAACTAATGTAGTTAACATGTTTTTGATGGTTTTATTCATTCTTTCTACTCTTCTGGAGCTCTGGGGATGCCAATGGGCTGTGCAACCTCCATTTCATTCCCAGGGCTTCAGCAACTTGTTGTACGACTTGGGCAGTAAAATGTGGACCTTGGTCAGAATCGACATTATTTATCAACCCACATTGGGGAATGATGTTTTCTAGGATTGCTTTTGTCGCTGCTTGGGCTGTCTCTGTATTGGTCAGGAATGCCTCTACACAATGGGTGAGGTGATCCACGGTAACTAATAAGTGTCTCTGTCCTTAAACACGGGAAATTTCTGTGATGTCTACCTGCACCTTTTGGAACGGCCACAAGGCCAACTCTCTTCCCCCGGATCAGACAGTACTCTTCTCATTACTTTCTGATTAATTTGTTGGCAAATTAAACATCCCTTGGTAACTGCCTTTGCTATGTTACATACTCTCATGCACATATCATTCCTTGGAAAGTGGTCACATAATCCTTGTGTTCCCAAATGGGTCAACTCATAGAACTCTGTCATCACCTTTCAAGCTGGAGCTTTATTTAAAATTTGCTGTCCATCAGGGGTCCACCATTCTCCATTTTCTTTTTGCTGTCCTCTCATCTTTTCTAACTCTCTTAATTCTTTCTTGACAAAGATCAATTTTTCCTCTTTTCTTTCTCTACTAGGTGCTCCCTCTATCTTAAGAATTTTAATTGGACTACCTTGTTCCAAGGCTACTTCTTTTGCTACTTGATCAGCTAATCGATTTCCTTTTATTTTAAGGGTGTCCCCTTTTTGATGTCCTTCTATGTAAACTATGGCTATCTCTATTGGTTTCCTCAGGGACTCTAGTACTAATTTTCTTAGCTCTTCATGTATTAAATTTTTGCCTTTAAAATTTAGGTACCTCCATTCTTCCCATATTTTTCCAAATGTATGGACAATTCCAAATGCATACCAGGAGTCGCTATAGATTGTTCTTTTATCTTTTTCTAGTAAATCTAGTCCTCTCCTCAGGGAATAGTTTTCACAACACTGGGCAGACCAATTTTAAGGGTAGCTTTCCCATTTCCTCAACTTGCATATTCTGCCCATCTATAGAACTGTCATCTACCAAATTCGACTTGCAGTTGATTACTTAGTAGCCGATGAAAGAGGGATATGTGGAAAATTTAATTCATCAGAGTGCTGCCTGAAAATTGATGATAAAAGTGAGGTAATAAGAAACATCTCAACAGAAATACGAAAAATAGCCTATGTGGGAAATCAGGAGTGGACTCCGCTAATAGGCAGCAGTTCGTGGGATGATTTTTGGTCTTTTAAAGGGAAATGGTGGAAGAAAGTAATCTTTATAGTAGTGGCAGCATTAATAAGTTTAATAGTCTTACCTTGCCTACTCCCATGTTTAAATAAGATTATATCATCTACAATTCAAGCTAGTACAGAGGTTTCAGAAACAACTGCTCAAGCCAAAACCAAAATGATGATGATTCAAAGTCAAGAAGGAGAACATAAAACAGCTAAAAGAGTTTATGACCAGTATCAGAAATTATGGAAGTTTTATGTCCACGAAACAGAAATTACAAATTGATGCGGGCTTAAACTCGATCAAAAAGAAAGAGGGGAGATATTGTGAGGAATGAAAATCCTGGAGATGACAGCTCTTTTTCAGAGTAGAAATTGGTAGTTGATGTTAATGAAGTTGATAAGGTCTTAATTTGAAGTGTTGGTCTGTTGTTAAACATTGAATGTTAGGGTTCTAGGACTTGCCTTTAGTTGCTGTTGTTAAATGTTGCTATATTACCCTCTATTTGTATATCTCCTTGTCATACTCTCTATTTGTACCCCATGTTAGTCTGCTGCTAAACATTGAATGTTAGAATTCTAAGACTTGCCTTTAGTTGCCGCTGTTAGATGTTACTATTTTACCCTGTATTTGTATCTCTCCCCATCATATTCTGTATTTGTACCCCTTTTCCCTCTCACCCAGTATTTGTATCCATTCCCATCGGGAACCACTTCCCCTGCTCCCCTGCTCCCCGGAGGACTTGCACCGGAATTCAAATGAGAGGCTGTGGGAACTATATGAACCCTCTCAAAACAACAAACCAGCGCATAAACTTTGACTTTAACCCACCAGAACCACACTAAGCCACCCACTCTAGACCAGAGCTGGATTCCGTCCTGTCACCATAATTTTTACAGTACCCAGCTTGAAAGATACCCCTGGAGTAGGAGCCAACATCACCTTCCTAAAGACTCTCGTGAGGACGGAAGCCCCAGCTGTGCTGAAAGACAAAGCTGCACTCCTCCTCCTCAGCGTCATCCAGTGGGAGCAGTGGCGGTGTGCGCAACCCCTCGGGTTCCCCACCCAGAGCTGACTTTAATAAAGGCCTTTTAAAGGAGCTGGTCTCCTGGCGCTATTTATCAGAGCTGGGAGGGGCTGCAGGTTGATGCCATTTGTTCTTGCTGCCCCTCACATCCCCCTGGCCCACCAAGAGCCCTGAGGCAGCCGTGAGGGACAGGCCCTGCTGGCCCAGGCTGGGCTCAGGGCTTGGCCTTTCTGCTTCCTGCAGCCAAGCCAGGCCTTGCTCAGCATTGCAGTTCCCTGCTCAGAGCCTTGGGCTCCCTGCAATCCTGGCCTCAAGGATCTGCTCTCACCAGGCCCTGGGCAGCCTTGGGCACTCCCTGCCCTCACTGGGGCACAGCCATGCTCCAAGGCACTTGGAGTTTTGCTGCTGACTCCTTGAGCAGCTTCTTCATCCTTCTCTGCGTGCCTAAGGCTCCTGGACCCAGCCCCAAATCCAGCGTGGGGCTGATTAAAATACAGAAAGGCCTCAGGAGCTCTTTGTCTCCCTTCCATTGTCTTTGAGTCTCCAGGGCTTGTGCAGGGATTGGAGTCAGTTTGGAGTTGTGTTCAGGAGGGAGATTCCAATATGCACCTCCTGATTGGTTTTTAATCAAGGGTGCATTTTATTATTTTTCAGTTCATTGAAGAGGTTACCGAAGCGTTCCCCAAGTGATCTTGATGCTGATTGTCTCCTTAGGAGGTCTGGGTATGGATAAGAATGAGCCCCTTGCAGGCTGAGCCTGTTTGGACAACCTGACCCGCATCCCCAGCCTCACTGAGATCCCAAAACATCCAAAAATGTTCATGCAATTTATTAATTTTTATTCTGTAATGCATTATTTAATGTTAATATTTTATTATTTATATATTTATTATATGTGTTTATATTTATAACTACACTATTGGTTTTTATTACCTAGTCTTTATATTTATATAGAAAAAATCAAGGCATTTTTAGTAGCCGAGAAAATTAATGCTCAATGTTTCTAAGTAAGACAATTCCCTTTATTACAAGTGCATATTATATGGCTTTATGCAGATATTTACCACATGTATTTTGATTTCTTGATTAGTAGTGCTGTATTAACATTTTAATACTAAATGTAGTCCTGCAATTAAAAGGTAGCTTTTGTAGTTAAAATAGGAACTATGTTAGTGGGATTTTTAAGAACGGAATGAGGCACCACAGCAGATAGCAGCCCCAGGACACCTAAATCTTTAAGAGAAAAATAATTTATTGCCCTCTTATCAGAAGAAACAAACTTCTTCCCGCCTCAAAGGCGCTGTTCAGATTAGAAGGAAGAATTTGATGATGACCAGACAGAATCCTGTATTTGACTGGAATTTATGCATCATGTATTAAGTCTATGACTATGCAACGGGCTATTGGTTTAAGGGCTAATCCTTTGATAACGGGTGTCCTTTACTGGGATGGTGCTGCCCAGAAAAAGGTAATTGGATGTCCGTAACTCTTTCTCTTTATTGTCTCATATTATCCTAATTCAAATTGTCCAACTTATCATTACTCAAATTGTATTACTATTTTGATAACCATTCTATTAGTATTAAACTTTTAAAATTTTAAAAACAAGTAATTGTGGTTTTTCCCACCTTCATTAATTAATTAAGTTCTAGCAGTAATTTATTTATTCCTCTTTCTGGTAATTAGATACATTTGTACTCTTTTTGCCATCTGCTTAAAATTCTTTTTACAATACAGGGCCGGGGGGAAGGAGGATGAGGGCACCTTGGAGTCCATGGAGACGTTTCGGGAACACATTTGGGGCAGTTTTGGGTCTGGGGAGGGAATTCAGAGAGAACTTGAGAGGCTGGAGCACACTTGGGGGAGCCGGGTGGGCACTTGGAGAGCACTCAGGGATTCCGAGGGACAGTTCAGTGTCTGGGGCAGCACTTGGGGGTCCAGGGAGGCCCTTGGAGATCAGGGAGGAGAATTTGGGGCCCTTCGGGGTCCGGGCGGTCTCTTGGGTGACTGGAACGGGGCTGTCTTGGGCGCGGGGGGTGATGGGAGTTGTAGGCGCGGGTATCATACGGTCTAACGGGGCCGCGGAGCATCACGGGAGTTCTGGGCGCAGCTGCAATGGCTCTCGGAGCGGCGCGGGGCACGACGGGAGATAAAGTCCCGTCTGGAATAGCGCCGGAGGTTCGCCGCGGAGCATGCTGGGAGCTGTAGTCCCGAAAGTGGCTCGAACACGATATTTGGAGGTCAGAGAAGGCTCTTGCGGGACACTTTTGTGTCCGAGCCGCGACTTGAGGCCCTTGAGGGGAACGTAAACGTCTTCGGAGCCCTTGGGAGGAGGTCTGGGATCTCTAACCTGGGTCTTTAGGGCACGGGTCACAGCAGGAGTTTTAGGCGCGGGACTGTGTTCTGAGGGGCTCTGGGGCCGCGTGGGGATGAGAGGAGATGAATTCCCAGAAGTGGCTGTACCGGGCATCTGTGGGGTTGGGAGCACTCAGGGGATCCGGGGACGCATTTGGGGGGGGTCCCGAATGGGCGCTGAGGGGGCACTGAAGGATCCTGGAGGGTCTGGGGGACACTTATGGGACAGATAAGGGCGGATCCCGGTGTTTTTTGGAGCGCAGGGCATGACGGGAGTTATAGCCCCTGCTTCTATGGGGCTCCTTTCGGCTGCGGGGCATGATGGGAGATGTAGGCGAAAAGAAATATGGTGCCCATCTAGGCACCGCCCCAAGACCCAGATCCCAGGTGCTGATTGGCTGCAACTGCTGATGGGCGGGAGCCTTGGCAAATGGGATGCATTGTAGGTGGGAACAGCCAAATCACCCTCCTCCAGTCCCTTCCACTACAGCCCAGTTCATTCCCAGTACAGACCAATATAAACCCAGTAAAGTCCATTTCATCCCAAGTAGAATCCAGTTCAACCCCAGTGCCCCTCCAGTTCCTCCCAGTGCAGCCCAATCTATCCCAACACACCCAAGTTCATTCCCAGTTGTTCCCAGTTCCCCCCAGTGTCACTCCCAGTATGCCCCAGTGTCTCCCACAGCATTCCCAGTGTTCCCCAGTATCTCCCAGTCCTCCCCAGTGCTTCCAAGGACAGTTTAATTTCTCTCGGTGGCCGTGGCAGCCAAACCCAGCAGTGGGGTCAGTGCAGTGCCCATGGCCACAGCCCCTTGCAGTGGCCCCGTGCAGCTTGGGCTGATGATCCACCCTCACAGCTGGCCCAGGGCAGCTCTGCAGTGGCTTTGGTGGCACCTGTGGCTGGCACGCACCTGAGCAGTGTGTCTCTTTGCAGTGGGGAAACTCAGGAGTTTCAGATTGCTTCAAAAATCCCCAAAAAGTGAAAACCCCTCTTAGTCTGAGTGCAGCCGGCTCTGCAAGCACAGCAGGGCCCAGGGGAGTGAGGACAGACAGCATGGGGCTGGGCAATGTGGAGCAAGGTTGTCCACACTGGGTCAGAGCTCCAGGCACAGCTTCTGTGAGCAGGCCAGAGTTGCTGAGGAGAGACCCTGGGTCAATATCAATCACAGAATTATGCAACCAACTCTGCTCTAAAGAGAAATAAAATAAAATATAACCTTTAAAATAGGAATGTGTATTTCTTACAAGGTCCTTGAAATCTTTCTCCATAATTGGACTAGGAAAATTTCCATGACCCTCTCAGGGCTTTGATGTTGTTTACATCAGACTCAGTCCCTGAGAGTGTCTTCAAAAAACTTCTCGAGAACTTAAACTTAAATTTAGACTCCAAAGTTCCTAGAGGTTTTAATGGGTTCCACTGAGGGACACGACTGAGAAAGTGTCCCCAGGTTGCAGTTACAGCAGAGCAATGGAGGCTGTGATGACAGCTGGGGAAAAACAAGGCCAAGGTGTCTCTGGTGCTGAGCAAAGCTGGATGTGTTTGAGGAATGCAAAGGGCCAAGGCCTGAGCCCCAGCCCCTGGCCAGGCAGATGCTGTCCCTCCCTCCTTGCTCAGGGCTCTTGCCGGGATGGGCACTGGCATGTGGGGATGTGCAATGGCAAGGGCAGGAGCATGGGGCGGCCCCTGCCAGGCTGCTGAGCAGGGACAAGGAGGCAATGAGGCCCCAGCCTGCAAGGGTCACTTGTCTCCTGCTCCTGCCTCAGGCCCAGGCCC
Source organism: Melospiza melodia melodia (assembly GCF_035770615.1). Classification (NCBI taxonomy): domain Eukaryota; kingdom Metazoa; phylum Chordata; class Aves; order Passeriformes; family Passerellidae; genus Melospiza; species Melospiza melodia. Next base: position 7,705,788 of record NW_026948659.1, on the reverse strand, counting down.
AGCAGCCATGGCCAAAGTGCTGCCCAAGTTGGCTCTGGCAGGGCTGTCTTGCAGCTGCTGCGCATGCCTGTGCCCTGTGCAGCCCAGGGTGTGCTACGGTGTCCCTGCCCTGCGCCTCTGTCCCTGCAGGCTGTCGGCATCCCCCGGCTGCCCCACCTGGCTGGGCCCTTCCTTTGCTGACAGCTCTGCCTCCTGCCTGCCTCTGCCTTCCCACACAAAGCCTGGGGCTGATTCCAAAAGGATTCATTCCATTTTTACCCTGCCTGTGAATTTCAGCACAGGAACAAGGCATGCAGGGCCTGCTTTCCCTGCAAGGATGGTTGGAAGAGAAAACGAAGACCCCTGGCCTATGGGTGCAGGGATAGGGAAAACAAGGAGTGAATCTGGGAAGTTGCGGTGGGTTTTATGGAAATGGGTAAATTGTAATTCACATTCAGGGACTGTATATAAGCAACATCCTGGGAGAATCTCATGTCCATGTAAGTTTAGAAGTTATCCCATGTTGCACCTAAGACCTGAATAAATGATGCTGTAATAAAGACCAACTTAGTGTTAAGGAGCCTTATTCTGATGTTTTGGACATTTGGTGACAGCAGAGGCTGACGGAACCAAGGAGTCTGCTGTGACACTGTGGAACCCCATGGAACAAAGGGTCCATTGTGATAGAGCAGAACCCCATGGAATCAAAATCCATTTTGGCACACTGGGGCCACATTGAACCAATGGTCCATTGTGATACTGAGGATCCAAGGAGACCATTGTGACCCTGAGAAACCTCTTGGAACCAAGGGGACATTGTGACACAGCAAGGCCTGGTGGAACCATGGGTCCATTGTGACACTGCAGAACCTCACGGAACCAAGGTGATTGTGTTCTACTGTGGAACCTCATGGAACAAAGGGTCCATGGTGACACTGCAGCACCAAGGAGACTGCTGCTAGCAGTGTGAGAGCTCAAGTCCATTGTGACACAGCAAGGCCTGATGGAACCCCATGGAACAAAGGGTCCTTTGTTAAACTGTGTGGACTCATGGAACCAAAGGTCCATTGTGACATAGCAAGGCCTCATGGAACCATGGAGGCCATTTTATCACTTGGAGGCCTTGTGGAACCAAAGGGCCATTGTGGCACTTCAGAGCCTTGTGGAGCCAAGGGGACCATAGTGACACTGTAGGGCTCCATGAAACCAATGGTCTGTTGTGAAACTGCAAGGCCTTATGGGATCATGGAGACCATTGTGACACTACAAGGCCTCATGAAACCATGGAACCATTGTGACACTCTGCAGTCCTGGCAAGCCAAGGGGCCGTTGTCACGCCATGTGGCACCATGGAACCAAGGGGTCCATTGTGACACTCCACGGCCCCATGGAACTAAGGGTCCATGGAACAGTGCAGGACCCCGTGGAACCAATGTCCACTTGGATATTGTGGGGCCTCATGGAATCCTGGAGGCCATGATGACACTTGGAGGCCTCGTTGAATCAAGGGGCTCTGCAGGGCCTCCTGGAACCAAAGAGACCCCTCTGACATTGTGAGTCCCCATGCAACCAAGGCTCCATTGTGATACTGCAGCACCAAGGAGACACCTGTGACACTGCAAGGCATCATGGAAGCCAGGGACCATTGTGACACTGTGGAGCCCCATGGAAACAAGAGGCCAGTGTGACACAGGAATGCCTCATGGAACCATGGAGACCATTATGACGCATGGGGCCTCATGGAACCAAAGAAGCATTGTGAAACAGCAAAGCCTCATTGAACCAAGGGCACAATAGTGACACTGTGGGGCTCCATTGGACCAAGGGAGATTCTTAAAGTGCAGAATCAAGGGGACCATTGTGACGCTCTGGGGCATCATGGAACCACTGTTCCATTGTGACACAGCATGGCTGCAGGAAAGCATGGGGGCCATTTCTACACCTTGAGGCCTTCTGAAACCAAAGGGCCATTGTGGCACTTTGTGTTTCCATGGAACCAAGGAGTCCATTGTAACACTATGAGGCCCCGTTGGGCAATTGTGGCACTGTGTGGCACCATGGAACCAAGGGACCATTGTGACACTACAGGAACTAAGGATGTGACATCCCTATGGAACTAAGGATTCACGGAACAATGTGAGACTCATGGAACCAGAGGTCCATTGTGTCTTTGCGAGGCCTCATGGAACTAAGGGGAGGGGGAACTGTGACACTGTGGGGCCCAACGGAAGCAAGGGGCCAGTGTGACACAGCTGGGCCTCATGCAGACAAGGGGTCACTGGGATCCTGAGGAGCCCAAAAGAACCAAGGGGCCATTTTGACACTCTGCAGCTGTGGAGACCCTGAGAGGCATTCCCTGGGTTAGGGAGATACAAGAAGCTTCCCTCAAAAGCTGTTTGACCCCATTGGCTCCTTCCCCTTGTTCTGTGTCCCTCAGCCACTCCCTCCCCTTTCCCCCATTGGCCCCATCTTTGTACTGCCCCCATGGCACTGATCAACCCCTTCCTCTCGAGATACAGAAACCTGGACACCCCCCAGGAGTCCTGCCTTGTGACCCTGAAACTCACCGCACGGCTGAATTAAACATCTGTGGGTACCATGCAAAGGCCCTTTTTGCTTCCCTACCCGGGCTTTATTAGCAGCTATTGCAGCTGCAACAATGGTCCATTATGGCAGCGTGGATCCAAGGACACCATGGTGACACTGTGGGACGTCATGGGTCCAAGGGACCATTGTGATACTGAAGAATTTCATGGAACCCAGGGTCCATTGTGACACAGCAGGGCCTCATTGGAACAAAGGAACCATTCCTGACATTACAGAAACTCATGGAACCAAGGGGCTGTGGTGACACAACAGGGCCACATGGAACCCAGGAGACCACTGACATTTAGGGATCTCGTGGAACCAGGATCTATTGTGACATTGCAGAATCAAGGAGACCATTGTTGATGCTATGGAAGCTCATGGAACCAAGCAGCCATTGTGACACTCCAGGGCCTCGTTGAACCAGGCAGACCATTGTGACACCACAGAACCTCATGGCACTGAGGGTTTATTGTGACACAGGAGGGCCCATGGAGCCAATTGTTCATTGTGACAATGTGGATCTGAGGAGACCATGGTGACACCATGGAAGCTCATGGATCCATGGGTCTATTGTGACACAGCAAGGCCTCGTGGAACCACAAGGAGACCATTGAGACATCATGGAACCTCGTGGAACCAAGGAGACCATTGTGATATCATGGAATCTCATGGAACTAAGGGTCCATTGTTAGAGTCCAGAACCAAGGAGACCATTGTTGACAGTACAGAACCTCACAGGACCAAGATTCCATTGCTTTGCAGTGGGGCTTCATGGAACCAAGGAACCACTGTGACACAGCAGGGCCACATGGAACCAATGGTCCATGGAGATACTGCAGATCCAAGGAGACCATGGTGATGCTGTGGAACCTCGTGGAGCCAAGGGGCCATTGTGACACTGTGGGTCTCCATGGAGCCAAATATTCATGGTGACACAGCAGGGCTGCTTGTGACCAATTGTCCATTGTGACCCTGCAGATCCAACTGACCAGGGTGACACTGTGGCAATTGATGGAACCAAGGAGCTGTTGTGACACACCAAGGCCTCGTGGAATCAAGGAGAGCATTGTGGCACTGCAGAATCAAGGAGACCATTTTGACAGTAGAGAACCCAATAGAACCAAGGATCCATTGTTCTACAGCAGGGCCTTATGGAACCAAGGAGTCATTGTGAAACTGTGGGGCATAAGGGAGTCAAGGACACCACTGATAGTGAAATCCACTGGATAGAAACTTCTGAACAGTTTTGAGTATTTGAAAGCACGTATTCTTCATTACAGCATGGTTGTCACTTGGGCCATCCTCCCTCCATTGGAGTGCATTAAGCATTGAATGAACAGAGTTTTTATTACACACACAGATTATGTATCCATTAGCTATCCCCACTTCCTTTGAGTTTATTTGACACAGTTGCACACCTTATCACAAATCCTTTTATGGTTCTTTGGGTTTTGTCTTCAACATCCAGTGTCCTTTTAGGTGGCTGTTCCTTGACCCTCCCCCTTTTGAGTATGGCAATATTATTGTTTTGCATAACTTCTGCTTTGTCAGCCTTGCAGAGCTGAGCTGGCATCCTGCTTGCATTCTGTGTGACTTCTGCTTGCCAGAGGTACATCCTCAATTAGTTTCTCCTAGGCTGTTCTGTTCTACTGTCCTTGACAAGAGTAAATGTTGTTCTGTTCTCCTGTCCTTGTCTCAGTGCTTGCCCCACATGAGGCGTCTGCAACCCCCCCAACCTATGGGCCTGGGGTGAGCAAGTGTTCCTGGGGGACAGGGATGGGACAGCTGGGCTGGACTGACCCAAGGAATGTTCCATTCCATGTCACACCATGATCAGAAATCAAGTTAGAGAAGCGGGAGGGCAAGAGTGGTAGGGAATATTTTTTTTAAAGATATTTTTCTTTGAAAAAAGCAGCTGCAAATACAGAATCCTCTCACGCCACAGGGTGGTCAAACATTTTCTGCTGATAGGAGATTTGCTTTTCTTCTGTTTATGGTCTTTTCTTTTTGTGGTTGGTTTGTTTGTGGGCTTTTTGTGTTGTTGGGGGTGGGCCTTGCTTTGGTTTTTTTTGGTTGGGTTTGGGTTTTTTGCTATTGAACTACCTTTCTTCTGATGCATAAGTTTTTCCTGCCTTTTCTTGTGGCTTGCTTGGCACCTGCTGGTCTGGTCGCTTGGTGTCCCTCCTTGCAGGGACAAACAACCTCCTGCAGGTGAGGGCAGAGGCCAATGCTGGCAATGGTGGTTGCAGGGGCTGGTGTGGGACAATTGCCCTGGGGCACCTTCCCAGGCTGTCCCAGAACAGAGACACAGCCCAGGCCCTGCTCTACTGCTGCCCCAGGTCCATGCCAGGAGCTCTGGCTGTGCCAGGACACTGCTGTGAGCCCCCCCTGCACACTCCCCCCTGCCCCAGGTACTGGGCTTTGCTGTGCCAGGGCATTCCTGGAGCACATTGCTGACAGCAGCTCTGGAGGGGAGCGAAGCCTCCCTGCCCTGCCCTCAGGAGATGCCCTTTGCTGCTGGAGCTGCTGTGCTGGAGCCCAGCTGTGTCCCAGCAGTGCCCATGGCCTGGCCCTGCCTGTGGCCACAGCAGGGACACGCAGCAGGACAGTGACCAAGCTGCCAGAGCACTCCGGCCTTACAGCCACAGCAGGGTTGGCAAGGACAGGCTGGAGTTGGGCAGAGCAGATCGGGGAAGAGGCAGGGCCATTGTCCCTGGCTGTGCTGCTGTGCTGGGAGTCTCTTCCTGCCACCTCTGCTCACAGGCACTGCTCCTGCAGGGACAGAGAAGGGCTGAGGAAGAATCCTGGATAAACAGATTGGGGCAGGCACTTGTTTTTATTTAAATGCACAGGGAACAGACCGCTTGTAAGTCTTTGTGCTTCAAATAATATAGATATTAATGCAGAAATGCAAACAATATTACTACGATATTTTGCAGAAAAAACAACAGTATTCAAGAAGTTACTGAAAAAAAAATGGTCAAATAGGGTAAAAGTCTGAGATTGTAAAGAGTTACATTCTAAAGGCTCTGCAACAGAAAAGAGGCAGTTTAATGCTTCTGAAACCATCCAGTCATCATTTTCCTCAGGGCATCCTTGACCTCCTGGTTCCTCAGGCTGTAGATGAGGGGGTTCAGGGCTGGAGGCACCAACGAGTACAGAATTGACACTCCCATATCTAGGGAGGGGGAGGACATGGAGGGATGGGGCTTCAAGTAGGAAAGGCTGCAGTGCTGAAGAACAGGGAGACCACAGCCAGGTGAGGGAGGCAGGTGGAAAAGGCTTTGTGCCGTCCCTGCTCAGAGGGGATCCTCAGCACAGCCCTGAAGATCTGCACATAGGAGAAAACAATGAACACAAAACAGGCAAATGATAAAAAGGCACTAACAGCAAGAAGCCCAAGTTCCCTGAGGTAGGAGTATGAGCAGGAGAGTTTGAGAATCTGGGGAACATCACAGAAGAACTGGCCCAGGGCATTGCTGTGGCACAGAGGCAGGGAAAATGTATTGGCTGTGTGCAGCAGAGCATTGAGAAAGGCACTGGCCCAGGCAGCTGCTGCCATGTGGGCACAAGCTCTGCTGCCCAGGAGGGTCCCGTAGTGCAGGGGTTTGCAGATGGACACGTAGCGGTCATAGCTCATGACTGTGAGAAGGGAAACCTCTGCTGAAATGAACAAGACAAACAGAAATAGCTGAACAGCACATCCTTTGTAGGAGATGTCCCTGGTGTCCCAGAGGGAATTGTGCATGGCTTTGGGGACAGTGGTGCAGATGGAGCCCAGGTCGCTGAGGGCCAGGTTGAGCAGGAAGAAGAACATGGGCGTGTGCAGGTGGTGGCCGCAGGCTACGGCGCTGATGATGAGGCCGTTGCCCTGGAGGGCAACCAGGGAGATGCCCAGCAAGAGGCAGAAGTGCAGGAGCTGCAGCTGCCGCGTGTCTGCCAATGCCAGCAGGAGGAAGTGCCTGATGGAGCTGCTGTTGGACATTTGCTGTGTCTGCACATTTCAACGTACAGAAGGAGGAAAGACAGGGCAATGGAGGGGAAATTTCTCACAGAAAAATCAAAACTCTTTGTCGTAGCCTATTTCTTTCCACTAAGCACCTCCCCCTTGTGTATGTCTAGATCTTCCTTCACCATTGTTGCTGGTGCTCTGATTGCTGCCGGCCAATGCTGTGTGAGGAGCTGGACCTTGACCTGCAGGACACCTGGGAGTCAGCCCTGATCCCCAGTCAGTGCAGAGGAACAGTGAGAGCAGGGCCCAGCCCTGGTGTTCAGGCTTGGATAAAGAATCTTCCTGTAAGGCTACAGAACTGCCTGGGTGAAGGGATGGGGATAACGGAAGGAAGAACGGGCGATTCTGCTGCACCTGGGGCGAACAGAGAGTCCAGTGAGACAGGAGGGTTCTCTGAGGCTTAGTGCAGACTGAGGAGAGCTGCTCTGTCTCTCTCCTGTTCCAGCTGCCCTGCACTTGCACCTTTCTGAAAACCACTCCCGTGTTACCCTGGACAGCCAGGAGACACTGCTGAGAGCAGAGGATCCCTGGCACACAAAGTGGCTCCTGCCTTTCCCAGAGTGAGGAGAGTGGGCTCAATGCCAGCCTCCCAGGCTGCCCTGCCCAGAGCTGCCCCGGCACAGGGAGCTGGGACACCCCATTGCTGTGCTCAGCCTGCACAGGAGGAGCCCAAGGGCTGGGCCTGGCCCTGCAGCTGGAACTGCCATTGCAGAGAGCCCCTCAGCAATGCCAGCAGCACCTGGGCAAGGCAAGGAGAGAGAGAGAGCCGGGCCTGAGGAAAAGCCTTTCCCTGGCCAGCCCTGCCCAGCCCCTGCCAGGCAGCAGCAGGGCAGGACAGTGGCCCTCAGGCCCTGGTCAGCAGGGAATGGGCACATGGCCGCAGAGATGCCCTTCATCTCTGGGGCTGCTCTGCCAGCCCAGGAGAGACTGAGGGCCCCGAGCCCCCGAGCTGAGGGCTGTGCTGGCTGTGAGGGGACACAAGAGCTGTTCTGCTCAGGGCAGTGTCTGCCCTGCAGGGCAGGCCCAGCAGGTGCCACCTCTGCCCTGCAGCAGGGCTTCCCTCAGCACTGCCTCCCTCCCTGCCTGCCCACGGCTCTGCTGCTGGAGCTGTCCCAGCCCCAGCTTCTCCTGTGGCCCCAGGCTCGTTCCCTTCCAGAGCTGCCAGAGCCCAGCCCAGCCCCTGGGCCAGCCCTGCACTGCAGCTCCTGGGCCCTGCAGGGATTAAAGAACAGCTCCCTCAGCCTGGGCTCCATGGAAAGGTGATGCTGCATGGATCTGGAGGCTGGGCAGGTGCAGGCACTTGCTGAGGTGCCCAGGAATCCTCAGGGTGATGGTTTAAGTGTCTCAGGCCCTGATCTACCCTGCACAGGTAATTTACTATTGCCACCAAGCTGAGCCAGGGAAAAGTGGGAGCACAGATTCAGGAAAGCAGAGACCCAAGCTGGAAACTCCTGTCCTGAATGAGCTCATGAAAAGTCACCCTGGGCATGAGCTCTGGGCAGCCCTGGCTGCAGCCCCAGCTTCACCCCCTGCAGCCGTCCCTGGCAGCAGGAGCTGTCCTGCCCTGTCCCTCTGACGGTGCCCAGGGCAGCCCTACTCTGTGGCACAGCTGCCCCCAAAGCAGAAACAGCAGCAGAGCCACCCTGACAGTCACATCAGTCCTCTCCTGGGTCAGCTTCAGGAGATCCCTCCAGGAGCACAGGGGACATTGCCCTGCACCCACACACTCACCATGCCCAGGGCTGTGAAGATCTTTCCCCAAGTGAAGTCTCAGCTCAATGTCTTCCCAATCCTGATTGTCTTCAGCCTGTCTCTGCCTGGCCCCTGTCCCCTCAGTGCCTGTAGGCAGCGCCCTCAGCCCGGCTGGGCTGGGAGAGGAGCTGGTCCTGGGAAGAGCTGTTCCTTTAAAGCTCAGCAGCACAGAGACAGCCCAACGAGTTTAATGAGCCTCTTGGGGCTTTGCTGTTGTTTACAACAGACTCAGTCCCTGAGAGATTCCTCAAAAAACTTCTCAAGAACTCAAAATTAAATATAAACTCTGAAGTTTCTTGAAGTTTAAATGGGTCCCACTGAGAAAGTGTTCCCAGGTTCCAGTTAGAGCAGAACACTGGAGGCAGTGATGACAGCTGGGGCAAACAAGGCCAAGGTGTCTCTGGTGGTGAGCAAAGCTGGATGTGTTTGAGGAATGCCAAGGGCCAAGGCCTGAGCCCCAGCCCCTGGCCAGGCAGATGCTGTCCCTCCCTCCTTGCTCAGGGCTCTTGCCGGGATGGGCACTGGCATGTGGGGATGTGCAATGGCAAGGGCAGGAGCATGGGGCGGCCCCTGCCAGGCTGCTGAGCAGGGACAAGGAGGCAATGAGGCCCCAGGCCTGCAAGGGTCACTTGTCTCCTGCTCCTGCCTCAGGCCCAGGCCCAGCAGCCATGGCCAAAGTGCTGCCCAAGTTGGCTCTGGCAGGGCTGTCTCGCAGCTGCTGCACATGCCTGTGCCCTGTGCAGCCCAGGCTGTCCCACGGTGTCCCTGCCCTGCGCCTCTGTCCCTGCAGGCTGTCGGCATCCCCCGGCTGCCCCACCTGGCTGGGCCCTTCCTTTGCTGACAGCTCTGCCTCCTGCCTGCCTCTGCCTGCCCACACAAAGCCTGGGGTGTCCCCAGGCTCCTTCTAAGAGATGTTCTGCACCATAGCTCAGCCCTGGGAGGAAAATTCCTTTCTCTTTGTGTCCTGTCAGGGCCTCCCCAGCTGCATTTGTGGTATAATTTCTCTATCTCGCTGTTTCCCACTATGGAGAAAATGCTTCACCATTTCTTGATCCACCTTTTAAACCCTTCCAGTCCACTCCTTTTCTGTCCTCAGTCTCTTCACAACTCAGACCAAGCACATCAGCTTCCATATATTGGTTATGTACTTTAGGCCTGCAAACACTAGTCTGGGAGATCTTTGAGCCCTCTCCATGGTGTTTTCAGATGAAAACATTCTGCTTATATTCTAAGAATATATCACAAGTGCCCAAGGCCAGTCTGAGCTTTCTGTCAATAGCAGGTTTTGTCTGGGAGCAATCCTGGGATAGATGGAATTTTGTCAGCCAAATTCCAGTTTCTGCAATGGCCCCTGGACAAGGACAGTTTTTTTTGCACAGGAAGGAAGGCACAGACCCCTGGTTCTTCTGAGGTAGATGAGATGTGATCACCAGAGGCCAAGGCTAGGCAGAGCTGGCAGGTTTTTCTGGCTATCTTTTCCTTGCATACAGGAATTTTCAGGGGGGACTACCAATTTTATCCTTGGGAGTCAGAAAAGAAAGACAGTCCTTTCCACAGGAAGGAAAGCATGGAGCCTCAGTGATTGAGGAGCTGATAAGAGGCAGTCCTCAACATTCCAAGATCAGCTGGACCTGTCAGGTGGCCCCTGGGAGGCCAAACCAGCCAGATCTGTTCCATGTTCCCTTGGTTCCACAAGGCCCTGCAGTGTCACAATGTTCTCCTTGCTTCTGCAGTGTCACAATGGCCCTGTGCTTCATGAGGCCCTGCAGGGTCACAGTGGCCATTTGGTTCCCCGGGGCCCCACAGTGTCACAATGGTCTCCATGATTCCATGGGGCCTTGCAATTCCCCAATGCTCTCCCTGGATCCACGGTGCCCCACAGGATCACAACGACCCTTTTGTTCCATGAATTCCCACAGTGGCACAATGGTCTCCATGGGAAGGAAGCAACTGAGTCCCAGTGTTGCAGGGGCAGATGAGAGGCAGTCACCAAAGGCCAGCCAGACTTGATTGTGTTGGCAGACTTTTTATGGGAGCAATCCCCGGATATACAGAATTTTAGAGGTAGGATCCCATCTTTGGACATGGACAACTGGACAAGAAGGATGATTCTTTTTCATGGGAAGGAAATAATGGAATGCCATTGTTTCAGGGGCAGAAGCAGAGGCTGTCTGAGCCACAGGCCAGACACACCTGTTTGTCCTGGCAGCTTTTTTCACAGAGGAATCCTTGTATATACAGAATTTTGTGGGGCTGAATCTCAATTTTGACCATGGACACCATGACAAGAATGACAGTTCCTTTCCATTGGAAGGAAAGCACCAAGCCCCAGTGTTTCAAAAGCAGGTGAGAGGCAGCTGCCAAGAGGCCAAGGGCAGCCAGACCTGTCTGTCTTGGCAGCTTTCACCTGGGAGCAATCCTTGGATGGACAGAGTTTTGGAGGTAGAGTCCCAGTTTCGACCATAGGCACCTGGTTGAAATGGACGTTTTTTCCATAGGAAAAAAAAGCACAAACTCCAAGTATTTTGGAAGAAGATGAAAGGTGGCCACCATATGCCAAGCCAGCCAGACCTTTCTCTCCTGGCACCTTTCATTTCGGGGAAATCCTTGGATGTAGGGAATTTTGGAGGTGGAATCTCAGTTTTGGCTGTGGGCACCTGGACAGGAAGAAGAGTTCTTTTCATTAGGATGGAAAGCACAGAGCCCCAGTGCTTCAAAGGAGGATGAGAACCAGCTCTTCAGAAACCAAGGCCAGCCAGACCTGTCTCTCCTGGAAGCTTTTGTCTGGGAGAAATCCTTGGATATAGGGAATTCTGGAGGTAGATTCCCAACTTTGCCCATGGGTGCCTGGATGTGAAAGGTGCTTTTTTCCAATAAGAAAGAAAAGCACATGGTCCCAGTGTTTCAAAGGCAGATGAGAGGTGGCCCCTGGGTGGCCAAATCAGCCAGATCTGTCAGTCCTGGCAGATTTCATCTGGGAACAATCCTTGCATATATGGAAATCTGGAGGACGAATCATGATTTTGGCCATGGACACCTGAAGGAGAAAGACAGTTCTTTCCACAGGAAGGAGAGCCCAGAGCCCCAGTGCTCCAGGGGCTGATGAGCAGCAGCCCTCGGCATGCCAGGGTCAGCTGGACCTGTCAGGTGGCCCCCAGGTGTCCCAGCCAGCCAGGCCTTGATGCCTTCAGGCTGCCTAAAACAGAGGCTGGACAGAGTTACAGGAATAAAGTAGGGATTTATTAAAAGGCCTTCCAAGGATACACCTGGGGCAGTACAAGAGCCCGGCTGAGGGTACACCCAAGATGGACAATGAGTCACACATTTTCACACTTTTATAAGTTTTGGTCCATTTCTATATTGGGGTTAATTGTCTAATTACAGCTTCAGGTTATGAAGTCCCATCCTCCCAGTCTGCTCTGCTCAATTCATTGTTTGCACTTTTTGGGCCTGAAGCTGCCACAGTGTGCACTCCTATTTTAATGGATATATTTTATTACTGCTGTTATTGGAGCAGAGACAATTACAGCATTCTGTGATTGATATTGACCCAGGGTCTCTCCCCAGCAGTTCTGGCCTGCCCACAGAAGCTGTGCCTGGAGCTCTGACCCAATGTGGACAACCTTGCTCCACATTGCCCAACCCCATCCTGTCTGTCCTCACTGCCCTTGGACCTGCTGTGCTTGGAGAGCTGGCTGCTCCCAGCCTAAGAGGGGTTTTCCCTTTTTGTAGCTTTTGAAGCAATCTGAAACTCCTGAGTTTCCCCAATGAAAACAGACACACTGCTCAGGTTTGTGCCAAGACCAAGCTGCCACCAACAACGTTCCCCTCACCCAAGGCAGAACTGTGCAGGAAATGTTTTAGACCTTTGTCGACGGAAGGGAACCAGGACATCAGTTTGATCATCACAGGCTCGATTTTATTGATCAGTACGGCGGGTTAAATACAGTTAATAATGAGCTTCATACATATTGCAAAAGTTGAGGTCAGGATTGGTCAGCTTACATATCAGCACCTACGCCTACTTCTGCATTCCTATGGTTCTACTTTTGATACTTTCTACATATTCTTAGGATATATTCAGGACTAATCTCAACTCCCTATCCTCATGTTGCAGCAAGGTCGCTGCTGACTCTTCCTTTCAGCTTGCTGACTGCTGACTTTTCTCCTTCAGCTTAACCAGTGGCATTATATCAGTGTGGCCTTTCTCAGCTAACCAACTATTAATAATACTCTCCACATTTCCCCCGTTTTCTTCTTGTGCAAGGAGATTAGTTTGCCATGTTTTTGCTATTGTACGGCTGACCATGTTTTAAATACAGTTAAAGATACAAGGAAAAATAAGCAAAAACAGTAAAATTACACCCAGCAGTCCTATAGCATAGATCACAAGGTTCCTCAGCCACGGTCCAAGTCCTAAGCCTTTAAGCCATTCGTCAATTCCTAAACCATCTTCTTCTTTAAGTTTGTGAAGTCCCTGTTGTAATTCTTTTATCTTAGTGTGAATGGACACCGAATGATCAGACAGATTCATGCAACACATTCCCTCGAACTCTTCACATCCATGCCCTTGTGCTAAGAGCAAAAAATCTACAGCAGCTCTATTTTGCAAAACAGCATGGTTAACACTTTGCACATCTGCAGTTAACATGTCTAGAATTTGTGATGTCTTGTTCAGCTCATCCCTTGCCCAGCATCCTAATTGTTTCGCTAAATTTATGGCTTTATTGGCAGATCCTCCTGGTAAGATAGTTGAAACCACCACCTGTTTGAATGTGCCCCAAAACCGTGGATCTCCTATCTTGCTGCAGTCTAAGTCATGTATGCTACGTTTTCTCCTGTTTGAATTTTGACTCAGCTGCATTAGCAAGGACACATTAGGATGAAACAGTGACAATTTTCCCAAAAAACAGGGTCCACCCTTTGGTTTAGCTGGTATACCATTCCATGCCCTGTCTCCACAAATCAAAAATATTCCTGTGGGTAATTTCATTGGTGCTGTGATATTTGTGCCATTACATTGACTGTAATGCTGTGGAGAGAATTCACTCACATTCAGGGATGAATCTAGGGTGGCCCATGTTTCTTTAGGTTGGTTTAAATTCTGAGCACCCAAAAGTTTGAAGCTAAACCATCCACCAGCTGTAGTGTTAGATATGCTGGCATTTGTACTTCCAAAAAGATCCAATTCTTCAGGAGGAGAATGCAAAGAGGTGTTAAGTGATTGGATTAGTAAGCATTGACGATAGCCATCACTCTGACCTGCAGTATACCCTTGTTGCGCTGGCAATGTGACGTTTGACATGTTAGACATACATAAGGTTTGATTGTTTATCAAACTGCAAAATTCTCCCGGAGACCACACCGGAAGTCCCACCAGGCATGTTCGAAATGGGTTAGTGACTCCTCCAAGACTAAGACAAAGTGATGATTGGTTAGTTTGATTAGCAAGCGTTACCCATAAATTTTCCCTTGGTTGACTAAAGTGTGTTACTCCTACTGCCTCACTTGCTACAGCATTGAGCAGTATTACAAAAACAAACCTCATTTTTCTTTCTGCTTGCTTTGCTTCTCTTTTTCTTCCTTCTGCTTACGTTGTTTTTCCTTTCTCCGCTGTCTTTTTCCTGGTTTGCTAGATTGTCTATTGTAAGGCTGAGTCAATTCTTGAATATACTGATCTAATTCTAAATCAGCATCCTTGCTCACAAGTATAGCACGAGGTAAGTTTGAAGGCAAATCAGCTTTGCAGCGGGCTGCTATGATGCGTGTAGCTTTAGTAATTTCAAATATTCTAAGGTTTTCCTGCAACTTCCACCTAAGAAATGCTATAACCACTTGTTCTGCACTCTCAAAAAGCTGTAATCCTTTCCGTCCTGGCAGGCCAGTACTTTGTTCAAGAGCTCTAACCCAGATATGATTTCGAATCCACTTTCCAAAACAAGATGTACACCATAAATATCCCAATGACTTCTGTGAATACCAATAAACCTGATTACAATCTGCACAATGCAAAGCTACCCATGCATAGCATTTATCTTTATCCTTTTTGCAAACATAACAAGGAAGCGAATGTAAGTAAGGACCAGTATAAAATTGTGTTTCTTCAACCCAATGCAACCAATTCAATGGTGGTGATCACAAAGCCTCTTCAGCCTTTTTACTATATGAGGCTAACAGCTCAAGGTCTTTCTTTAACACAATGTGTATCTTATTTTGTAATCGTAGTTCTTGTTTTTTATCCTCCTCAACAACTATATCCTCCTGAGGGTCCCACAACTGTAAAAGTGTTCTAATCATAGAAAATTAATTAGCAATCACTGATACCCCTATTCAAATGAGACCGTTCCCTTTTTTGCCTTCTTTTTCTTATGTGTCTTCAATCTTGCTGCTCCTAATTTCACTGGTCCTGCCACTTTCAAACTTAATTTTTGCAACTTATCAATGCAGCAATCTAATGCTCTATCAGGATCCCCTTGGAAGGGTCCTACAACTGAATGCTGTGTTAAAGGCACTAATTTCCTACACCTTAAAGAAACTATACGTGATTTACTTTGAACCTTAATTCTATTTACAATACATTGTATTTCCCATTGATAATAAGCAAGAACCTTCTGTTCAGGAGACTCATAAAGATTTAAAGCTATATATGCGTTTTGCCCCGTTTGTCTCCTTAATTCATCTTGCCCGCTTTTTCCCCACGTATGCTCGTGTTCACAAGTATGACACCACAAATCCCGTAATAATGATTGTTCTATCCAAAAAGTTCTTTTACAACCCCCACAACGTAGAGCTATCCAGGCAGCACAATGTGGATTGTGACAGTCAAGGCAATGTAGTTTCGCTGGATCTGTTAAGTGAAAAGTTGATAATGAGTCAATGAAA
This sequence comes from Melospiza melodia melodia, assembly GCF_035770615.1. Lineage (NCBI taxonomy): Eukaryota > Metazoa > Chordata > Aves > Passeriformes > Passerellidae > Melospiza > Melospiza melodia. The sequence continues at coordinate 7,690,574 of NW_026948659.1, read as the reverse complement.
CCAATCAACTCCTGGGCTGTCTGATAGTGACGTGTCAGTGCTCTGTCCACCGCTTCCGAGTACCCCTTCAATTGTAACAGTAGTGGTTGTAGGACTAGAAGCAGTTTCTTCCCCAGTCGCTCCTTGTCCTCCTCCGTAAGGCGATCCACCAGAGGCTGCATCAAAAACAGGTTTAGTCCACTTAGCAGGCACCCACAAAGGCCCTGTAGGTGAGGAAACACAAAGATACCCCCGACCCCAATATAATACTTTTGCAGGTTTTTCCCATAATCCTGTACTTGGGTTCTTATACTTAACCCAGACCTCTGTTTCCTTAGTATTTTCCTGACCTGACCTCGGATGATGTTTCATTGCAGGAGGGGTATCATCTTCCCCAAAAATGCATAAATGATTAATCACATACAAAACCTTAGCCAAACATGCTTGTGGATCTGTCAAATCTTGATGTTTTTCAATATACTGCTTAAGGGTACCGTTTGCTCTTTCCCGTAAAGCTTTCCTTAACTGTATCAGTAACTCATACAATCGTTTATTATTCACTTCCTTAATTGCTGCTTCCTCTATTCGTTTGACTACTCCTGCAACATACATAGAGTCTGTGACCACATTTAAAGGCTCCTGTAAGTTGGACACTGCCCATACTTCTGCTAACAATTCCAAAGTTTGTAAGCTATCTGCAGGGTCTGCTGTGAGGAGTTGATGCTTCCATTGTCATTTTTCTTGCCAGGTAACAGCAGCACGCCTTGATTTCTTTCCTGCATCTGTAAAAGCTGTAATAGCTCCTTCTATGGGGTTTTCTTCTCTTAAAGGTCGAGTAATCCAGTTCCATTCTGTCATCCATTGCAAAACTCTAGGCACTAATTTACTAGTCTCTACTTTAGCAGGTGACATCAATAATGCTTCTTGTAAATTCTTTGAATTTATCAAGTACCAGTCCAAGGTTTCTTTTTCCATAGGTAATCTAATAGTAGCAGGTTCTCTACCATCCACTTCAAGAATTCTGAGACGCCCCTTTTTGATTAATGCAGCCAATTGTTCAATTTTTGAAGATATTGTTTTCTTATGCTGTAGTGGTGGTGATAACCATTCCAACACCCGTATCTCCCCCATTTTCTTTTGCAACTGAGAGTGAGCACCAAGCAAGTGGCAAGGGCTATTCCAAATAGTAAGGTCAATGGGGTGGTCGAGTTGTCGACGAGACACATACCCTTGCTGTACACAGTTACTAATTTGCTGCAAGGCAAGACGATGCTCCTTTGTCAGGTGTACAGGAGTAGTAGGGTCCACACCTTTTAACAAAGGCCGTAGGGCTTCTAATAAGTGATTTGGTATTCCCACAATAGGCTTCAGCCACTGTAAGTCTCCCAGCAACTTCTCTGCATCATGTAGAGTTTTAATGTCCAATTGTAATTCCAATTTTTGTGGTATCACTATTTGATCCGTCAAAGTCCATCCCAAATATTTCCAGGGCTTTGTAGTCTGAATTTTCTCTGCAGCAATAACAAGTGAATATGCAGCAAGAGTATTTTTAATGGTGTTAATCTGTAAAGAGGAGAATGGCTGTTGCTGTGCAAACAAAATATCGTCCATGTAATGATATATTATAGTTGCTGGCCATTTACGACGTAGTGGCTGTAATGCAGCATCAACATAAAGCTGACATAAAGTGGGGGAGTTGCGCATGCCCTGCGGAAGAGATGTCCATTCAAATCTTTTATCTGGTTCCCCACGATTTATTGCTGGTAAAGTAAAAGCAAATCTCTTCATGTCATCAGGATGCAGGCCAATAGTGAAAAGACAATCCTTTAGGTCAATAATTAAAAGTGGCCAGTGTTCTGGAATCATAGCTGGATTTGGAAGACCAGGCTGTAAGGCCCCCATTGGTTCCATTTGGTCATTTACAGCCCTCAAATCATGTATCAAACGATATTTCTCTGATTTCTTTTTGATTACAAAAATAGGTGTATTCCAAGGGCTTGTGGATAGTCGCAGGTGTCCCTTTGTATATTGTTCCTGTACCAATTCATGGGCATGCATAAGACTCTCCCCTTTTAATGGCCATTGCTTAACCATCACCGGTGTATCCGTTTTCCAGGTGAGTGGAATGGGGAAAGTCCAAGCAATGGAAATTACCCCAAAGGGTGCTGATTAGTTAACACCACTCCCAATTGTGTTAAAATGTCCCATCCAATTAAGCAGGAAACTGTAGGAGGCAGTTGAACAATTGAAAACACAGCAGATATTTGTTGATTCTCAATGCACACAGACAAAGATGACGATCTACTTGCCAATGTAAATCCTCCCACTCCTGTGAGCATGTTTGATGAGGGAAATAGAGGCCAATGTTGTGGCCATGCTTCTGGAGAAATGATGCTAGTATCTGCTCCTGTATCCAATAATCCATAAAGGGTTATGCTTTGATGCCCATAGGTAATTTCAACCTTTTGTTTTGGTCTATTTTGTAAATCCACGGTTAAAAGTGTAACACCAGTAGAGCCAAAACGTTTTTCATCCCGTGCTTGCCCAGTAAATGATTGTATTCCCGATGTCATTTCTGATAGTGGTACCAATTGTGCAATGCGTTGTCCTTTTGTAATTTTAATCGGAGGATAAAGGGTGTAAGCCATAATTTGTATTTCCCCTGTAAAGTCCGCATCAATAACACCAGGCAAAACAAATAATCCCAACATAGTTATAGAGGAAAGTCCCAGCAATAATGCTCCACATGTTTGTCCATTTAATATAAGAGGACCCTTTACTCCAGTGGGTATCCTCTCAGGCCGGTTCGTCATTAGTGTGATGTCTACTGCTGCTGATAAGTCCAAGCCAAGGCTCCCGGTTGTTGCGGGTTGCAGACAGGAGGTAGCAGCGATGTCACGGCAGCAGCTGGTGTCTCCGATGTCACGGCGGCAACTTGTGTCTGTCCCTCATTGCCGCATCGGTAACACTTGATGAATGGTTTTGAACCTCCTTGCGTGAATGCCAGTGAGCCATTTCGGAGAGGAGCAAGAGCAGCTAACACCTGATTTTGAGTAGACTATGCTTTTGCAACCCTAATCCTAATTCCTTTAAGGCTTCTGCTATAAATGCCTGTGAAGCTGTTGGCATTAATGCCATTCGCTCTAATGCTTCCTCAATAGTCCAATTTGCCCCTAAAGTAGCTAACACTCTCTGGGTTGCTGGATTGCTATTTTGCAAAGCACACTGCTTCAATAGCGCCCTGCAACACCAGCCCGATCTATAGCAGTAGCTGTTCTATCGATAAAATTTCCAAATGATTCTTCCCTACCTTGTTTAATGCCCATATAAGCCGGTAACCCTCCTGGCTCTTTAACCATGACTATTGCAGCACGCACTAACCACATAGACTCTCTAAGTTTATCAGCTCCCGATATCATCTGTGCCTCTGTACGCAAATATGTCCCTAAGCCCATCAGCTCCTCTACTGTCACCCCATGTAATGGGTCTCCCTGGGCTCGTTGTACAGCAACCGATTCATTTACCAACGCGTGCCAATGGGCATTAAATAATAACTGCTGATACTGAGTGAATATCAACCGAACTATTCCTCTTAAATCATTAGGACATAAAACCTGAGTATTAAAAAGATAATCTAACATTTGCTTAACAGGTTCACTTTTTACTCCAAACTGACTAACCGTAGAACGTAGCTGAGTTAACAGCTTCCAATCTAAGGGAGTATATTCTGCTATATTATGCATAAGGTTCCCCTGTGCATCATACTGTGGCGTGTATGTAACTGGACATGCAAGACTAGAAGCTATTTCCACCGCCTCACCATCCCCCATTTGCATTACTTCTTTCGCCAAAGCAGCCCAAGCTTCCCTCCTCTGTTTAGCCATCTCCCCCCATGGATCACGGTGTGCCCCTGGGATGGGATCTGGCCCTTTAAGGGTGCTATGCTGCTGGTGCTTCGGTGCAGACACCGAGCTTTCGCATGGGGAAGGCAGTGAAGCAGGGGCTGGCTCGCGCGGGGGAAGCCCCGCTGGAGCTGACAGTGAAACCGGCGCCGACTCAAGCGGAGCCGGCCTGGGGGAGGCAATCAGCCCCCCCGCTGGAGCCGGCTCGCGCGGGGGAGGTGACCCCCCCACCGAAGCTGTAACCTGAGCCGGCTCACTGAGGGGAAGCGGCGGAGGCAAGGCTGGCGGCGGAGGCAAAGCTGGCTTGCTCCTACCCCCACCATCCGACCCGCCTAAAGCTGGTGGCGGAGGCAAAGCTGGCTTGCTCCTACCCCCACCATCCGACTCGCCCTCCCCCTCTGACAGGAAAGGTGCAGACGGTTCCACTGCGCCTATAGAGAAATCCTCCACACCACTTTGCTGGGGACCACTAGGCATAAGTACCTTAGTTACAGAAGGTGCCAGGGGATCATCCTCACGACCATACCCTATATTCCTCTTATGAGCTTCTGTTGCCCTTTCTGCTGCCTTTCTCTCAGAGACCTGCTGAAGTAACGTGTTATAGACAACCCGCCATAACTTCCCGAATTTCTTTGCTGACTTATCATCGTCTAGTACTGTATCCCACAATATTTCCCCAAACTTTCTCCACTCTGATAACTCATGAACTGTATGAGGATTAGAAAAGATACCCTTAGCATGGCCATGAGCTAATAACCCTGGTAACTCCTTTTTTAAATCTATCCCTTTTATCCCACGCCGCTCTAAATAGGCGGTAAATAAATCATATGCCGCTTGCCTATCCATACCTATTAATCAGCGCGCGCTGTTGCAGCTTTCCAGGCTCCTGCGACACGTATTGGCTTAAGTCACAGTTGTGAACCTCAAGGGTGCTTCAAATTCCGGCACCGTCCCGGCTGCTGGGACCCAAACCCAACTTCCGGACCGTGGCGTAATCCCTTTTTCTTTTAATCCGAGAAAAAGGGCAGAGATTCGGTTATGCCCGCATTCTCCACCATTTGTCGGCGGAAGGGAACCAGGACATCAGTTTGATCATCACAGGCTCAATTTTATTGGTCAGTACGGCGGGTTAAATACAGTTAATAATGAGCTTCATACATATTGCAAAAGTTGAGCTCAGGATTGGTCAGCTTACATATCAGCACCTACGCATACTTCTACATTCCTATGGTTCTACTTTTGATACTTTCTACATATTCTTAGGATATATTCAGGACTAATCTCAACTCCCTATCCTCATGTTGCAGCAAGGTCGCTGCTGACTCTTCCTTTCAGCTTGCTGACTGCTGACTTTTCTCCTTCAGCTTAACCAGTGGCATTATATCAGTGTGGCCTTTCTCAGCTAACCAATTATTAATAATACTCTCCACAGACCTTTGCACTCCATGGTTCCATGAGGCCTTGCTCTGTGGCAATGGACTTTTGGTTCCACGAGGTTCTGTACTCAACAGTGGTATCCTTAGTTCCAAGTGTCACCATGGCCCCTTGGTTCCACGGGGCTCCACTGTGTCACAATGGGCTCCATGATTCCATGATTAATGCAAAAGCTTTGCATAAACAATGAGCAACACCATGGTCTCCTTGGATCTGCATTGTCATAACCAACAATGGGTTCCATGAGATCCCAAACTGTCACAATGGATATTTGTCTCCATGTGGCCCCTCTGTGTCACAAAGGACCCTTGGTTCCATCTGCCCCAAAATGTCACATGGTTTTCCCTTTTCCTGCTGCAACCCACAGCAAACACCAGTGCCAGGGTCAAATGTCTGGCAAGAAGGAGCAAGGGGGGACATTTGGAGTAATGGATTTTGCCTTCCCAGGTCTCAGTGATGTGGGATGCGGCCCTGCTGTCCTGTAGATGGATGAACACCAGCCTGCCCATGGCAGGGGGTAAGAGACAACTGCCTCTGTCCATGGAACTGCAGCAGCAGAGAGGTCAGGAGAAGGCTGGGTTTAAAAGACTCTCTCCAGCACAGGAAACATCAACCTAGGACATATTCTTGAAAGCTGACATTTTAGAGAATTCTTTTATACAGACATGGACAACCAAATACCAAGTTAAACAGTATTGGCTTTCTCTGGGCCCTGAGACCAGTTGGAATCTTCTCAGCAGTCTGTGCTGTTACATCCTGTTTTAAATGATGAAATTGATAGCCAAATTTATAAGAAAATTTAGCAAAGATTTATTAATTTGTCTGTGAGACCGAAGTTTGGTCGTCAAAACCACCTCAGCCAAGGGTCAGCATGGAGCGCAGGATCGGTGCTGGGTGAACACGGATCTGACCTCCGAATGTCAGAGTCTCTCCCTGTTCATGAATGATGCTTTGCGCAGCAAGTTCTTATACAGTATATTCTTCCCGAGGCAGAAAGGACTGAATGTTCTTTGTGTCTCTTCACATGCAGAACCGTGGCTTTACATGTGCAGAGGTAGACAAAGACTCAGTCCAGGTGTCTCGATGTTGTCAGTCGACTCCGGGGAAGTCAGCATTCACATGCATCAGGGTGGCGCCATCGATCATCGTGGTAGATGTAATCATCAAGATGATAATCACTCTTAGGTGTACCCGGCGACCCAGGGAAGCCAGCAATTATTGGACTGGAAACTTCTATTCTTACGTTAAAACCCCAATGTTTATCTCAACGAACGTCCAGGAACTAGATATGAATAAGACACTGCTCCTGGCCAGGATGGTCAAAAGATATAGTGTGGATTTTAGAATATTTTATACATTAATAGCATGAATTATCTCTATCATATACTACAATCACTCCCCATTTATATCACCAATTCAATTCATGTTCTCAAATTGCTAAATTTTTCATTTTCTACTTCTACCCACCACCACTGAGGGTCTTTCACAAACAGAGTGCTCCCTTACACTATTCTGTACTCCCCTTGTGGAACACCCTGTTGTCCCATATTATTCACATTCGCTTTTGCTTGTTTCTCGAACTTTGCCAATACTTCAGCAGCATTGCTGCCACACTTCCTTTCTTCCAATCACATGATTTTAGATGTGTTGCCTCTGGAAGCTCCCTCCGAATCCACGGGAATTATCGCTATCTGCATTCCCTGGACCATGGAGTGGATCAGTCTAAAAAAGCATGGAATTAGACAAGGCAGGAATAGGATTCCAGCTACTGAACAGAGCACAAAAAACATCACTTTGTTCCACCAGGCCCCATCAAACAATTTGTCCCACCATGAAGATTGTAAAGTCCAGTTCCATTTTTGAACAGGGACATGGGCCACCTTTTTGATCTTGGCCCCCAAACCTCTTATGGTTTCCCCTTAATCATCGATTTCAATACAACATTCTGATTCGTTGAACTTTCCACACATTTCCCCTTCTTCGGCCAGCAAATAGTTCAAAGCTCTTCAATTTTGGTACACAAATGCCCGTACCTGGGTGTGCTGCCGACTAAGTAAATCCAGGGCCTCAGAGGTGTGATTCGAAACAATTTCCACCACTGCCTGCAGCCGAATCAGCCAGTTCAGTAGATAAATCGGAGTCCTATACCCATAGCTTCCATCCTGGGCCCACATGGCCAGTCCATAATAATCAATTATTCTTACCACCAGCCACTCTTCCTTCTCCCAGGCTTGCTTACCACTTATCACTGGTATCATCACTTTCAGGCTTCTTCTCTCCCTTCTCAGGGTCTCATACAGAGGAGCCCCTAGCAGATTACTTTTCGTTTGAGGGATAGTAAAGAACACTGGCCAAATCATGCCTGAAGTGCGTGATCCCTTCCACCTTGGGGGTAACTCACTGTATGCCTTCTTTCCACAAATCCAATAAATTCCATCTGGGGCTTTCCATCTAATGTTTATTTTCCTTGGGTCTCCCCAGCACTCTTTTAGGCCTTCCAAGGATTTAAAAGGGTTGGCACCAGGATTTTTGACCCAACACAGTTCTATCCTTTTGTTCCATTCACAATTTGTCTCATTCTTCTGGCTCTGGTACCCTGAAGGGGGTTCTGGCTGCTAGAGCTTGCTTTTGGTGTTTGAGTTCACCATCAGGGTAGACACACACGGGGTGCATCCCACCATTCCGGTGTACTCCTTTCCTTCTCGACTGGTGCAGATGGTTTCAATCACCCTCTGGTCCAAAATCCATCCCTCAGGTCTCTGTGTCAATTTTGAGACCCTCGGATTGTCCCATTTCAGAAGTTGTTCCGGACCCAAACCTTCCCCTTTCCAAGGCCATTTTGCTGCTGACTTCAGCCCCCCACAAATCCAGCAATTTCACATGCCTAGTTCAATTGCAATTTCTTCCATCAGGTCAATGAACAGGTTCCGTTCTGGGGAAAGCAGCTCCCCATCAGCATATTGTTTCTCCAGCAATTTATACTGTTCTCCCAGAGTTTTTATTCTTTCCTGTTCGACTTGCTTTCTCCTCATTTCTGACTCCCTTCCCTTCATTTCCTGAGTTATTTCTCTCATTCTTCCCTCAGGATCCTCACCATCTTTATTTTTCATGAAACAGACAACCCGATCATATTGCAGGCACACCCTATCATCATTCGCCTCTGCCAAATCCAATATAATTGGTTCTCTGCTCAAGGTAAATCTGCTATCAAATTTAACATTTCTTTCCATCCAATACATTTTCCTGTTCATCATGCATATCCCCAGCCTCGCATTGTCATAACACAATGGATTCACCTGGTGATACGGGACAAAGATTGATTCCATTTTTCCCCCAACCCACATGGTTCGGTTACATTGGTTACAAATGGAGATTGACATTATTTCTGCATTTTCTTTTTGTATCTGGTGTTTGTGCTTATCTGACTGCACGTTCCTTAGCCCTGCCTCATGATTAATACACCAAATCCCTGTTACCAATTCACACAATTTGACCCTCATGCCATTCTTCCAACAGTACCTGCCAGGTTCCCTGAGACAATCTTCCAGGGCTTGGTATGCTGAGGGTTTCTTGTTCCCTTTACAGCTGGCACCACCTGAGTGCAATTTCCGCACTCATCTGTGGAGCTCTCATTTCCGCCTCTCATCGGGGCCTCAGTGTGCAGACTCTGCGTCCCGCACATGGCTAGGCTCAGGACAATCAGGATTCCCACCAGGCATACTCCTCTACCTTTGCCTCCGCCCCCTGAGGTACCAGCAGCGGCGAGGAAGACCATCTTCGTGGCAGCAGGAGTATTCTTCAGGGAATATATTCTCTGACCTGGCCACTTACCTCCTTTTAAAGGTTCCCCACCTTGAAATTCTGATGGCATCTGAGCTGCACGGGATCTTGATTGACTTTCGGCACTCCACATCCAATATTTCTGCCTTAGATTTGAGTGTCGACGGAAGGAGACCATGATATCAATTAGATCATCACAGGCCCAATTTTGTTGATCAGTACGGCGGGTTAAATACAGTTCATAATGAGCTTCATACATATTGTAAAAGTTGAGCTCAGGATTGGTCAGCTTACATATCAGCACCTACGCCTACTTCTACATTCCTATGGTTCTACTTTTGATACTTTCTACATATTCACAGGATATATTCAGGAATAATGTCTACTCCCTATCCTCATGTCGCACCAAGGTCACTGACTGCTGACCTCTCCTTTCAGCTTGCTGACTGCTGAATTTCCTCCTTCAGCTTAACCAGCGGCATTATGTCAGTATGGCCTTTCTCAGCTAACCAATTATTAATAATACTCTCCACATTTCCCCCGTTTTCTTCTTGAGCAAGGAGATTAGTTCGCCATGTTTTTGCTATTGTACGACTAACCATGTTTTGAATACAGTTAAAGATACAAGGCAAAATAAGCAAAAACAGTAAAATTACACCCAGAAGTCCTATAGCATAGATCACAAGGTTCCTCAGCCACGGTCCAAGTCCCAGGCCTTTAAGCCATTCGTCAATTCCTAAACCATCTTCTTCCTTAAGTTTGTGAAGTCCCTGTTGTAATTCTTTTATCTTAGTGTGAATGGACACTGAATGATCAGACAGATTCATGCAACACATTCCCTCGAACTCTTCACATCCATGCCCTTGTGCTAAGAGCAAAAAATCTACAGCAGCTCTATTTTGCAAAACAGCATGGTTAACACTCTGCCCATCTGCGGTTAGCATGTCTAGAATTTGTGATGTCTTGTTCAGCTCATCCCTTGCCCAGCATCCTAATTGTTTTGCTAAATTCATGGCTTTATTGGCAGATCCTCCTGGTAAGATAGTTGAAACCACCACCTGTTTGAATGTGCCCCAAAACTGTGGATCTCCTATCTGGCTTCAGTCTAAGTCATGTATGCTACGTTTTTTCCTGTTTGAATTTTGACTCAGCTGCATTATTAAGGTCATGTTGAGGTGAAACAATGACAATTTTCCCAAAAAACAGGGTCCACCCTGTGGTTTAGCTGGTATACCATTCCATGCCCTGTCTCCACAGATCAAAAATATTCCTGTGGGTAATTTCATTGGTGCTGTGATATTTGTGCTGTTACATTGACTGTAATGCTGTGGAGAGAATTCACTCACATTCAGGGATGAATCTAGGGTGGCCCATGTTTCTTTAGGTTGGTTTAAATTCTGAGCACCCAAAAGTTTGAAGCTAAACCATCCACCAGCTGTAGTGTTAGATATACTGGCGTTTGTACTTCCAAAAAGATCCAGTTCCTCAGGAGGAGAATGCAAAGAGGTGTTAAGTGATTGGATTAGTAAGCATTGACGGTAGCCATCACTTTGACCTGCAGTATACCCTTGTTGCGCTGGCAATGTGATGTTTGACATGTTAGACATACATAAGGTTTGATTGTTTATCAAACTGCATAATTCTCCAGGAGACCACACCGGAAGTCCCACCAGGCATGTTCGAAATGGGTTAGTGACTCCTCCAAGACTAAGACAAAGTGATGATTGGTTAGTTTGATTAGCAAGTGTCACCCATAAATTTTCCCTTGGTGACTAAAGTGTGTTACTCCTACTGCTTCACTTGCTACAGCATTGAGCAGTATAACAAGAACAAACCTCATTTTTCTTTCTGCTTGCTTTGCTTCTCCTTTCTTTCCTTCACCTTCCTTTTTTTTTCCTTTCTTCACTGTCTTTTCCCTGGTTTGCTAGATTGTCTATTGTAAGGCTGAGTCAATTCTTGAATATACTGATCTAATTCTAAATCAGCATCCTTGCTCACAGGTATAGCATGAGATAAGTTTGAAGGCAAATCAGCTTCACAGCGAGCTGCTGTGATGCGTGAGGCTTTATTAATTTCAAATATCTTAAGTTTTTCCGGCAACTTCCTCCTAAGATATGCTATAACCACTTGTTCTGCACTCTCAAAAAGATGTAATCCTGTCCGTCCTGGCAGGCCAGTACTTTGTTCAAGAGCTCTAACCCAGATATGATTTCGAATTCACCTTCCTGAACAAGGTGCACACCATAAATATCCTAGTGACCTCTGTGAATACCTATAAACCTGATTACAATCTGCACAATGCAAAGCTACCCATGCATAGCACTTATCTTTATCCTTTTTGCAAACATAACAAGGAAGTGAATGTAAGTAAGGACCAGTATAAAAGTCTGGTTCTTCAACCCAATGCAACCAATTCAATGGTGGTGATCGCAAAGCCTCTTCAGCTTTTTTACTATATGAGGCTAATAGTTCAAGCTCTTTCTTTAATACAAGGCATATCTTATTTCGTAATCGTATTTCCTGTTCATTATCTTCTTCAACAACTATATTCTCCTGAGGGTCCCACAACTGTAAAATTGTCCTAATCATAGAAAATTAATTAGCAATCACTGATATCCTTGCTCAAATGAGATCGTTCCCTTTTTGCCTTCTTTTTCTTATCTGTCTTCAATCTTGCTGCTCCTGATTTTACTGGTCCTGCCACTTGCAAACTCAATTTTTGCAACTTGTCAATGCAGCAATCTAATGCTCTATCAGGATCCCCTTTGAAGGGTCCTACAATTGAATGCTGTGTTAAAGGCAATAATTTCCTACACCTCATAGAAACTATACGTGATTTACTTTGCACCTTAATTCTATTCACAATACATTGTACCTCCCATCGATAATAAGCAAGAATTTTCTGTTCAGGAGACTCAAAAAGATTTAAAGCTATATATGTGTTTTGCCCTGTTTGTCTCCTTAATTCATCTTGCCAGCTTTTGGCCCACGTCTGCTCGTCTTCAGAAGTGTGACACCACAAATCCCATACTAATGATTGTTCTATCCAAAAAGTTCTTTTACAACCCCCACAATGTAGAGCTATCCAGGCAGCACAATATGGATTGTGACAGTCAAGACAATGTTCTTTCGCCAGATTTGTTAAGCGAAAAGTTGATAATGAGTCAATAAAACCAATCAAGTCCTGGGCTGTCCGATAGTGACATGACAGTGCTCTGTCCATCACTTCCGAGTACCCCTTCAATTGTAACAGTAGTGGTTGTAGGACTAGAAGCAGTGTCTTCCCCAGTCACTCCCTGTCCTCCTCCGTAAGGCGATCCACCAGAGGCTGCATCAAAAACAGGTTTAGTCCACTTAGCAGGCACCCACAAAGGCCCTGTAGGTGAGGAAACACAAAGATACCCCCGACCCCAATATAATACTTTTGCAGGTTTTTCCCATAATCCTGTACTTGGGTTCTTATACTTAACCCAGACCTCTGTTTCCTTAGTATTTTCCTGACCTGACCTCGGATGATGTTTCATTGCAGGAGGGGTATCATCTTCCCCAAAAATGCATAAATGATTAATCACATACAAAACCTTAGCCAAACATGCTTGTGGATCTGCCAAATCTTGATGTTTTTCAATATACTGCTTAAGGGTACCGTTTGCTCTTACCCATAAAGCTTTCCTTAACTGTATCAGTAACTCATACAATCATTTATTATTCACTTCCTTAATTGCTGCTTCCTCTATTCATCTGACTACTCCTGCGACATACATAGAGTCTGTGACCACATTTAAAGGCTCCTGTAAGTTGGACACTGCCCATACTTCTGCTAACAATTCCAGGGTTTGTAAGCTATCCCTGTGTGTATTGTTCCTTTACCAATTCATGGGCGTGCATAAGGCTCTCCCCTTTTAATGGCCATTGCTTAACCATCACTGGTGTATCCGTTTTCCAGGTGAGTGGAATGGAGAAAGTCCAAGCAATGGCAATTACCCCGAAGGGTGCTGATTAGTTAACACCACTCCCAATTGTGTTAAAATGTCCCTTCCAATTAAGCAGGAAACTGTAGGAGGCAGTTGAACAATTGAAAACACAGCAGATACTTGTTGATTCTCAATGCACACAGAGAAAGACGGCGATCTGCTTGCCAATGTAAATCCTCCCACTCCTGTCAGCATGTTTGATGATGGGAATAGGGGCCAATGTTGTGGCCACGCTTCTGGAGAAATGATGCTGGTATCTGCTCCTGTATCCAATAATCCATAAAGGGTTATGCTTTGATGCCCATAAGTAATTTCAACTTTTTGCTTTGGTCTATTTTGTAAATCCACAGTTAAAAGTGTAACACCAGTAGAGCCAAAACGTTTTTCATCCCGTGTTTGCCCAGTAAATGATTGTATTCCCGATGTCATTTGTGATAATGGTACCAATTGTGCGATGCGTTGTCCTTTTGTAATTTTAATTGGAGGATAAAGGGTGTAAACCATGATTTGTATTTCCCCTGTATAATCCGCATCAATAACACCAGTCAAAACAAATAATCCCAACATAGTTGTAGAAGAAAGTCCCAGCAATAATGCTCCACATGTTTGTCCATTTAGTATAAGAGGACGCTTTACTCCAGTGGGTATCCCCTCAGGCTGGTTTGTCATTAGTGTGACGTCTACTGCTGATGATAAATCCAAGCCGAGGCTCCCTGTTGTTGCGGGTTGCAGACAGGAGGTGGCAGCGATGTCACGGCAGCAGCTGGTGTCTCCGATGTCACGGCAGCAACTTGTGTCTGGGCGCGGCCCCCGTGATGCGTGCTCCGCTGATGGTTTCCCCACTGGCGCCTACAAGCCGTAGAATTGTGGGAGCTGGATCGGCAGTGTTTACACCATATGCCAGTCGCTCGGCACGTTTGGCGTGTGTGTCCTTCGTTGCCTCATCGGTAACACTTGAGGAATGGTTTTGAACCTCCTTGCGTGAATGCCAGTGAGCCGCTTCAGAGAGGAGTAAGAGCAGCTAACACCTGACTCTGAGTAGACTCTGCTTGCTTTTGCAACCCTATTCCTATTTCCTTTAAGGCTTCTGCTATAAATGCCTGTGAAGCTGTTGGCATTAATGCCATTCGCTCTAATGCTTCCTCAATAGTCCAATTTGCCCCTAAAGTAGCTAACACTCTCTGGGTTGCTGGATTGCTATTTTGCAAGGCTCACTGCTTCAATAGCGCCCCCTTCATGTAGTATGCAACACCAGCCCGATGTATAGCAGTTGCTGCTCTATCGATAAAACTTCCAAATGATTCTTCTCTACCTTGTTTAATGCCCATATAAGCCGGTAACCCTCCTGGCTCTTTAACCATATCTATTGCAGCACGCACCAACCGCATAGACTCTCTAAGTTTATCTGCTCCCGATATCATCTGTGCCTCTGTACGCAAATATGCCCCTAAGCCCATCAGCTCCTCTACTGTCACTCCATGTAATGGGTCTCCCTGGGCTCGTTGTACAGCAACCGACTCATTAACCAGAGCCTGCCAATATGCATTAAACAATAACTGCTGATGCTGAGTGAATATCAATCGAACTATTCCTCTTAAATCATTAGGACATAAAACCTGAGTATTAAAAAGATAATCTAGCATTTGCCTGACAGGTTCACTTTTTACTCCAAACTGACTAACCGTAGAACGTAGCTGAGTTAACAGCTTCCAATCTAAGGGAGTATATTCCGCTATATTATGCCTAAGGTTCCCCTGTGCATCATACTGTGGTGTGTATGTGACCGGACATGCAAGACTAGAAGCTATTTCCACCGCCTCACCATCCCCCATTTGCATTACTTCTTTCGCCAAAGCAGCCCAAGCTTCCCTCCTCTGTTTAACCATCTCCCCCCATGGATCACGGTGTGCCCCTGGGATGGGATCTGACTCTTTAAGGGTGCTATGCTGCTGGCACTTCGGTACAGACACCGAGTTTTCGCACAGGGAAGGCAGTCGAGCAGAGGCTGGCTCGCGTGGGGAAAGCGGCCCCCCCGCTGGAGCTGACAGCAAAACCGGAGCCGATTTGAGCGGAGCCGGCTCCCGCGGGGGAAACAGCCCCCCCGCTGGAGCTGACAGCAAAACCGGAGCCGATTCGAGCGGAGCCGGCTCGCACGGGGGAAGCGGCCCCCCCCGCTTAAGCTGTAACCGGAGGCGGCTCACTCGGGGGAAGCGGTGGAGGCAAAGCTGGTGGCGGAGGCGAAGCTGGCTTGCTCCCACCCCCACCATCCGACCTGCCTGAAGCTGGTGGCGGAGGCAAAGCTGGTTTGCTCTTACCCCCACCATCCGACTCGCCCTCCCCCTCTGACAGGAAAGGTGCAGACGGTTCCACTGTGCCTATAGGAAAATCCTCCACACCACTTTGCTGGGGACCACTAGGCATAAGTATCTTAGTTACAGAAGGTGCCAGGGGATCATCCTCACGACCATACCCTATATTCCTCTTATGAGCTTCTGTCGCCCTTTCTGCTGCCTTTCTCTCAGAGACCTGCTGAAGTAACGTGTTATACACCACCCGCCATAACTTCCCGAATTTCTTTGCTGACTTATCATCGTCTAGTACTGTATCCCACAATATTTCCCCAAACTTTCTCCACTCTGATAACTCATGAACTGTATGAGGATTAGAAAAGATACCCTTAGCATGGCCATAAGCTAATAACCCTGGTAACTCCTTTTTTAAATCTATCCCTTTTATCCCACGCCGCTCTAAATAGGCGGTAAATAAATCATATGCCGCTTGCCTATCCATACCTATTAATCAGCGCGCGCTGTTGCAGCTCTCCAGGCTCCGGCGGACACGTATTGGCTTAAGTCACAGTTGTGAACCTTAAGGGTGCTTCAAATTCCGGCACCGTCCCGGCTGCTGGGACCCAAACCCAACTTCCGGACCGTGGCGTAATCCCTTTTTCTTTTAATCCGAGAAAAAGGGCAGAGATTCGGTTATGCCCGCATTCTCCACCATTTGTCGACGGAAGGGAACCAGGACATCAGTTTGATCATCGCAGGCTCAATTTTATTGATCAGTACGGCGGGTTAAATACAGTTAATAATGAGCTTCATACATATTGCAAAAGTTGAGCTCAGGATTGGTCAGCTTGCATATCAGCACCTACGCCTACTTCTACATTCCTATGGTTCTACTTTTGATACTTTCTACATATTCTTAGGATGTATTCAGGACTAATCTCAACTCCCTATCCTCATGTTGCAGCAAGGTCGCTGCTGACTCTTCCTTTTAGCTTGCTGACTGCTGACTTTTCTCCTTCAGTTTAACCAGTGGCATTATATCAGTGTGGCCTTTCTCAGCTAACCAATTATTAATAATGCTCTCCACATTTCCCCCGTTTTCTTCTTGTGCAAGGAGATTAGTTTGCCATGTTTTTGCTATTGTACGGCTGACCATGTTTTGGATACAGTTAAAGATACAAGGCAAAATAAGCAAAAACAGTAAAATTACACCCAGCAATCCTATAGCATAGATCACAAGGTTCCTCAGCCACGGTCCGAGTCCCAGGCCTTTAAGCCATTCGTCAATTCCTAAACCGTCTTCTTCCTTAAGTTTGTGAAGTCCCTGTTGTAACTCTTTTATCTTAGTGTGAATGGACACTGAATGATCAGACAGATTCATGCAACACATTCCCTCGAACTCTTCACATCCATGCCCTTGTGCTAAGAGCAAAAAATCTACAGCAGCTCTATTTTGCAAAACAGCATGGTTAACACTTTGCACATCTGCAGTTAACATGTCTAGAATTTGTGATGTCTTGTTCAGCTCATTCTTTGCCCAGCATCCTAGTTATTTTGCTAAATTCATACCTTTATTGGCAGATCCTCCTGGTAAGATAGTTGAAACCACCACCTGTTTGAATGTGCCCCAAAATCGTGGATCTCCTATCTTGCTGCAGTCTAAGTCATGTATGCTACGTTTTCTCCTGTTTGAATTTTGACTCAGCTGCATTAGCAAGGACACATTAGGATGAAACAATGACAATTTTCCCAAAAAACAGGGTCCACCCTGTGGTTTAGCTGGTATGCCATTCCATGCCCTGTCTCCACAAATCAAAAATATTCCTGTGGGTAATTTCATTGGTGCTGTGATATTTGTGCCGTTACATTGACTGTAATGCTGTGGAGAGAATTCACTCACATTCAGGGATGAATCTAGGGTGGCCCATGTTTCTTTAGGTTGGTTTAAATTCTGAGCACCCGAAAGTTTGAAGCTAAACCATCCACCAGCTGTAGTGTTAGATATGCTGGCATTTGTACTTCCAAAAAGATCCAATTCTTCAGGAGGAGAATGCAAAGAGGTGTTAAGTGATTGGATTAGTAAGCATTGACGATAGCCATCACTCTGACCTGCAGTATACCCCTGTTGCACTGGCAATGTGATGTTTGACATGTTAGACATACATAAGGTTTGATTGTTTATCAAACTGCAAAATTCTCCAGAAGACCACACCGGAAGTCCCACCAGGCATGTTCGAAATGGGTTAGTGACTCCTCCAAGACTAAGACAAAGTGATGATTGGTTAGTTTGATTAGCAAGTGTTACCCATAAATTTTCCCTTGGTTGACTAAAGTGTGTTACTCCTACTGCTTCACTTGCTACAGCATTGAGCAGTATTACAAAAACAAACCTCATTTTTCTTTCTGCTTGCTTTGCTTCTCTTTTTCTTCCTTCTGCTTACGTTGTTTTTCCTTTCTCCGCTGTCTTTTTCCTGGTTTGCTAGATTGTCTATTGTAAGGCTGAGTCAATTCTTGAATATACTGATCTAATTCTAAATCAGCATCCTTGCTCACAGGTATAGCACGAGGTAAGTTTGAAGGCAAATCAGCTTTGCAGCGAGCTGCTATGATGCGTGAGGCTTTAGTAATTTCAAATATTCTAAGGTTTTCCTGTAACTTCCACCTAAGATATGCTATAACCACTTGTTCTGCACTCTCAAAGAGCTGTAATCCTGTCCGTCCTGGCAGGCCAGTACTTTGTTCAAGAGCTCTAACCCAGATATGATTTCGAATTCACCTTCCTGAACAAGGTGCACACCATAAATATCCCAATGACTTCTGTGAATACCAATAAATCTGGTTACAATCTGCACAATGCAAAGCTACCCATGCATAGCATTTATCTTTATCCTTTTTGCAAACATAACAAGGAAGCGAATGTAAGTAAGGACCAGTATAAAATTGTGTATCTTCAACCCAAAGCAACCAATTCAATGGTGGTGATCACAAAGCCTCTTCAGCCTTTTTACTATATGAGGCTAACAGCTCAAGGTCTTTCTTTAACACAAGGTGTATCTTATTTCGTAATCGTAGTTCTTGTTCATTATCCTCCTCAACAACTATATCCTCCTGAGGGTCCCACAACAGTAAAATTGTTCTAATCATAGAAAATTAATTAGCAATCACTGATACTCCTATTCAAATGAGACCGTTCCCTTTTTTGCCTTCTTTTTCTTATCTGTCTTCAATCTTACTGCTCCTAATTTCACTGGTCCTGCCACTTTCAAACTTAATTTTTGCAACTTATCAATGCAGCAATCTAATGCTCTATCAGGATCCCCTTGGAAGGGTCCTACAACTGAATGCTGTGTTAAAGGCACTAATTTCCTACACCTTATAGAAACTATACGTGATTTACTTTGAACCTTAATTCTATTTACAATACATTGTATTTCCCATCGATAATAAGCAAGAACCTTCTGTTCAGGAGACTCATAAAGATTTAAAGCTATATATGCGTTTTGCCCCGTTTGTCTCCTTAATTCATCTTGCCAGCTTTTACCCCACGTGTGCTCGTGTTCACAAGTATGACACCACAAATCCCGTAATAATGATTGTTCTATCCAAAAAGTTCTTTTACAACCCCCACAACGTAGAGCTATCCAGGCAGCACAATGTGGATTGTGACAGTCAAGGCAATGTAGTTTCGCTGGATCTGTTAAGTGAAAAGTTGATAATGAGTCAATGAAACCAATCAACTCCTGGGCCGTCCGGTAGTGACGTGTCAGTGCTCTGTCCACCGCTTCCGAGTACCCCTTCAATTGTAACAGTAGTGGTTGTAGGACTAGAAGCAGTTTCTTCCCCAGCCGCTCCTTGTCCTCCTCTGTAAGGCGATCCACCAGAGGCTGCATCAAAAACAGGTTTAGTCCACTTAGCAGGCACCCACAAAGGCCCTGTAGGTGAGGAAACACAAAGATACCCCCGACCCCAATATAATACTTTTGCAGGTTTTTCCCATAATCCTGTACTTGGGTTCTTATACTTAACCCAGACCTCTGTTTCCTTAGTATTTTCCTGACCTGACCTCGGATGATGTTTCATTGCAGGAGGGGTATCATCTTCCCCAAAAATGCATAAATGATTAATCACATACAAAACCTTAGCCAAACATGCTTGTGGATCTGTCAAATCTTGATGTTTTTCAATATACTGCTTAAAGGTACCGTTTGCTCTTTCCCGTAAAGCTTTCCTTAACTGTATCAGTAACTCATACAATCGTTTATTATTTACTTCCTTAATTGCTGCTTCCTCTATTCGTTTGACTACTCCTGCAACATACATAGAGTCTGTGACCACATTTAAAGGCTCCTGTAAGTTGGACACCGCCCATACTACTGCTAACAATTCCAAAGTTTGTAAGCTATCTGCAGGGTCTGCTGTGAGGAGTTGATGCTTCCATTGTCCTTTTTCTTGCCAGGTAACAGCAGCACGCCTTGATTTCTTTCCTGCATCTGTAAAAACTGTAATAGCTCCTTCTATGGGGTTTTCTTCTCTTAAAGGTCGAGTAATCCAGTTCCATTCTGTCATCCATTGCAAAACTCTAGGCACTAATTTACTAGTCTCTACTTTAGCAGGTGACATCAATAATGCTTCTTGTAAATTCTTTGAATTTATCAAGTACCAGTCCAAGGTTTCTTTTTCCATAGGTAATCTAATAGTAGCAGGTTCTCTACCATCCACTTCAAGAATTCTGAGACACCCCTTTTTGATTAATGCAGCCAATTGTTCAATTTTTGAAGATATTGTTTTCTTATGCTGTAGTGGTGGTGACAACCATTCCAACACCCGTATCTCCCCCGTTTTCTTTTGCAACTGAGAGAGAGCACTAAGCAAGTGGCAAGGGCTATTTCAAATAGTAAGGTCAATGGGGTGGTCGAGTTGTCGACGAGACACATACCCTTGCTGTACACAGTTACTAATTTGCTGCAAGGCAAGATGATGCTCCTTTGTCAGGTGTACAGGAGTAGTAGGGTCCACACCTTTTAACAAAGGTCGTAGGGCTTCTAATAAGTGATCTGGTATTCCCACAATAGGCTTCAGCCACTGTAAGTCTCCCAGCAACTTCTCTGCATCATGTAGAGTTTTAATGTCCAATTGTAATTCCAATTTTTGTGGTATCACTATTTGATCTGTCAAAGTCCATCCCAAATATTTCCAGGGCTTTGTAGTCTGAATTTTCTCTGCAGCAATAACAAGTGAATATGCAGCAAGAGTATTTTTAATGGTATTAATCTGTAAAGAGGAGAATGACTGTTGCTGTGCAAACAAATTTCGTCCATGTAATGATATATTATAGTTGCTGGCCATTTACGACGTAGTGACTGTAATGCTGCATCAACATAAAGCTGACATAAAGTGGGAGAGTTGCGCATGCCCTGTGGAAGAGATGTCCGTTCAAATCTTTTATCTGGTTCCCCACGATTTATTGCTGGTAAAGTAAAAGCAAATCTCTTCATGTCATCAGGATGCAGGCCAATAGTGAAAAAACAATCCTTTAGGTCAATAATTGAAAGTGGCCAGTGTTCTGGAATCATAGCTGGATTTGGAAGACCAGGCTGTAAGGCCCCCATTGGTTCCATTTGGTCATTTACAGCCCTCAAATCATGTATCAAACGATATTTCCCTGATTTCTTTTTGATTACAAAAATAGGTGTATTCCAAGGGCTTGTGGACAGTCGCAGGTGTCCCTTTGTATATTGTTCCTGTACCAATTCATGGGCATGCATAAGACTCTCCCCTTTTAATGGCCATTTCTTAACCATCACCGGTGTATCCGTTTTCCAGGTGAGTGGAATGGGGAAAGTCCAAGCAATGGCAATTACCCCGAAGGGTGCTGATTAGTTAACATCACTCCCAATTGTGTTAAAATGTCCCTTCCAATTAAGCAGGAAACTGTAGGAGGCAGTTGAACAATTGAAAACACAGCAGATATTTGTTGATTCTCAATGCACACAGACAAAGACGGCGACCTGCTTGCCAATGTAAATCCTCCCACTCCTGTGAGCATGTTTGATGAGGGAAATAGAGGCCAATGTTGTGGCCATGCTTCTGGAGAAATGATGCTAGTATCTGCTCCTGTATCCAATAATCCATAAAGGGTTATGCTTTGATGCCCATAGGTAATTTCAACCTTTTGTTTTGGTCTATTTTGTAAATCCACAGTTAAAAGTGTAACACCAGTAGAGCCAAAACCTTTTTCATCCCGTGTTTGCCCAGTAAATGATTGTATTCCTGATGTCATTTGTGACAGTGGTACCAATTGTGCAATGCATTGTCCTTTTGTAATTTTAATCGGAGGATAAAGGGTGTAAGCCATAATTTGTATTTCCCCTGTGAACTCCGCATCGATAACACCAGGCAAAACAAATAATCCCAACATAGTTATAGAGGAACGTCCCAGCAATAATGCTCCACATGTTTGTCCATTTAGTATAAGAGGACCCTTTACTCCAGTGGGTATCCTCTCAGGCTGGTTCGTCATTAGTGTGACGTCTACTGCTGCTGATAAGTCCAAGCCGAGGCTCCCGGTTGTTGCGGGTTGCAGACAGGAGGTAGCAGCGATGTCACGGCAGCAGCTGGTGTCTCCGATGTCACGGCGGCAACTTGTGTCTGTCCCTCATTGCCGCATCGGTAACACTTGATGAATGGTCTCGAGCCTCTTTTCGTGACTGCCAGTGAGCCATTTCGGAGAGGAGCAAGAGCAGCTAACACCTGATTTTGAGTAGACTATGCTTTTGCAACCCTAATCCTAATTCCTTTAAGGCTTCTGCTATAAATGCCTGTGAAGCTGTTGGCATTAATGCCATTCACTCTAATGCTTCCTCAATAGTCCAATTTGCCCCTAAAGTAGCTAACACTCTCTGGGTTGCTGGATTGCTATTTTGCAAAGCACACCTGCTTCAATAGTGCCCTGCAACACCAGCCCGATCTATAGCAGTAGCTGTTCTATCGATAAAATTTCCAAATGATTCTTCCCTTCCTTGCTTAATACCCATATAAGCCGGTAACCCTCCTGGCTCTTTAACCATATCTATTGCAGCACGCACCAACCGCATAGACTCTCTAAGTTTATCTGCTCCCGATATCATCTGTGCCTCTGTACGTAAATATGCCCCTAAGCCCATCAGCTCCTCTACTGTCACCCCATGTAATGGGTCTCCCTGGGCTCGTTGTACAGCAACCGATTCATTTACCAACGCGTGCCAATGGGCATTAAATAATAACTGCTGATGCTGAGTAAATATCAACCGAACTATTCCTCTTAAATCATTAGGACATAAAACCTGAGTATTAAAAAGATAATCTAACATTTGCTTAACAGGTTCACTTTTTACTCCAAACTGACTAACCGTAGAACGTAGCTGAGTTAACAGCTTCCAATCTAAGGGAGTATATTCCGCTATATTATGCCTAAGGTTCCCCTGTGCATCATACTGTGGTGTGTATGTAACTGGACATGCAAGACTAGAAGCTATTTCCACCGCCTCACCATCCCCCATTTGCATTACTTCTTTCGCCAAAGCAGCCCAAGCTTCCCTCCTCTGTTTAGCCATCTCCCCCCATGGATCACGGTGTGCCCCTGGGATGGGATCTGGCCCTTTAAGGGTGCTATGCTGCTGGCGCTTCGGTGCAGACACCGAGGTTTCGCGCGGGGGGGGCAGTGAAGCAGAGGCTGGCTCGCGCGGGGGAAGCAGGGGCCCCCCCGCTGGAGCTGGCAGTGAAACCGGAGCCGGCTCAAGCGGAGCCTGCCTGCGGGGGGGAACCAGCCCCCCCGCTGGAGCCGGCTCGGGCGGGGAAGGTGACCCCCCCGCCGAAGCTGTAACCGGAGCCGGCTCACTGAGAGGTAGCGGCGGAGGCAAGGCTGGCGGCGGAGGCGAAGCTGGCTTGCCCCTACTCCCACCATCCGACCCGCCTGAAGCTGGTGGCGGAGGCAAAGCTGGCTTGCTCCTACCTCCACCATCCGACTCGCCCTCCCCCTCTGACAGGAAAGGTGCAGACGGTTCCACTGCGCCTATAGAGAAATCCTCCACACCACTTTGCTGGGGACTCTTAGGCATAAGTACTTTAGTTACAGAGGGTGCCAGGGGATCATCTTCACGACCATACCCTATATTCCTCTTATGAGCTTCTGTTGCCCTTTCTGCTGCCTTTCTCTCAGAGACCTGCTGAAGTAACGTGTTATACACCACCCGCCATAACTTCCCGAATTTCTTTGCTGACTTATCATCGTCTAGTACTGTATCCCACAATATTTCCCCAAACTTTCTCCACTCTGATAACTCATGAACTGTATGAGGATTAGAAAAGATACCCTTAGCATGGCCATAAGCTAATAACCCTGGTAACTCCTTTTTTAAATCTATCCCTTTTATCCCACGCCGCTCTAAATAGGCGGTAAATAAATCATATGCCGCTTGCCTATCCATACCTATTAATCAGCGCGCGCTGTTGCAGCTCTCCAGGCTCCGGCGGACACGTATTGGCTTAAGTCACAGTTGTGAACCTTAAGGGTGCTTCAAATTCCGGCACCGTCCCGGCTGCTGGGACCCAAACCCAACTTCCGGACCGTGGCGTAATCCCTTTTTCTTTTAATCCGAGAAAAAGGGCAGAGATTCGGTTATGCCCGCATTCTCCACCATTTGTCGACGGAAGGGAACCAGGACATCAGTTTGATCATCGCAGGCTCAATTTTATTGATCAGTACGGCGGGTTAAATACAGTTAATAATGAGCTTCATACATATTGCAAAAGTTGAGCTCAGGATTGGTCAGCTTGCATATCAGCACCTACGCCTACTTCTACATTCCTATGGTTCTACTTTTGATACTTTCTACATATTCTTAGGATGTATTCAGGACTAATCTCAACTCCCTATCCTCATGTTGCAGCAAGGTCGCTGCTGACTCTTCCTTTTAGCTTGCTGACTGCTGACTTTTCTCCTTCAGTTTAACCAGTGGCATTATATCAGTGTGGCCTTTCTCAGCTAACCAATTATTAATAATGCTCTCCACATTTCCCCCGTTTTCTTCTTGTGCAAGGAGATTAGTTTGCCATGTTTTTGCTATTGTACGGCTGACCATGTTTTGGATACAGTTAAAGATACAAGGCAAAATAAGCAAAAACAGTAAAATTACACCCAGCAATCCTATAGCATAGATCACAAGGTTCCTCAGCCACGGTCCGAGTCCCAGGCCTTTAAGCCATTCGTCAATTCCTAAACCGTCTTCTTCCTTAAGTTTGTGAAGTCCCTGTTGTAACTCTTTTATCTTAGTGTGAATGGACACTGAATGATCAGACAGATTCATGCAACACATTCCCTCGAACTCTTCACATCCATGCCCTTGTGCTAAGAGCAAAAAATCTACAGCAGCTCTATTTTGCAAAACAGCATGGTTAACACTTTGCACATCTGCAGTTAACATGTCTAGAATTTGTGATGTCTTGTTCAGCTCATTCTTTGCCCAGCATCCTAGTTGTTTTGCTAAATTCATACCTTTATTGGCAGATCCTCCTGGTAAGATAGTTGAAACCACCACCTGTTTGAATGTGCCCCAAAATCGTGGATCTCCTATCTTGCTGCAGTCTAAGTCATGTATGCTACGTTTTCTCCTGTTTGAATTTTGACTCAGCTGCATTAGCAAGGACACATTAGGATGAAACAATGACAATTTTCCCAAAAAACAGGGTCCACCCTGTGGTTTAGCTGGTATGCCATTCCATGCCCTGTCTCCACAAATCAAAAATATTCCTGTGGGTAATTTCATTGGTGCTGTGATATTTGTGCCGTTACATTGACTGTAATGCTGTGGAGAGAATTCACTCACATTCAGGGATGAATCTAGGGTGGCCCATGTTTCTTTAGGTTGGTTTAAATTCTGAGCACCCAAAAGTTTGAAGCTAAACCATCCACCAGCTGTAGTGTTAGATATGCTGGCATTTGTACTTCCAAAAAGATCCAATTCTTCAGGAGGAGAATGCAAAGAGGTGTTAAGTGATTGGATTAGTAAGCATTGACGATAGCCATCACTCTGACCTGCAGTATACCCCTGTTGCACTGGCAATGTGATGTTTGACATGTTAGACATACATAAGGTTTGATTGTTTATCAAACTGCAAAATTCTCCAGAAGACCACACCGGAAGTCCCACCAGGCATGTTCGAAATGGGTTAGTGACTCCTCCAAGACTAAGACAAAGTGATGATTGGTTAGTTTGATTAGCAAGTGTTACCCATAAATTTTCCCTTGGTTGACTAAAGTGTGTTACTCCTACTGCTTCACTTGCTACAGCATTGAGCAGTATTACAAAAACAAACCTCATTTTTCTTTCTGCTTGCTTTGCTTCTCTTTTTCTTCCTTCTGCTTACGTTGTTTTTCCTTTCTCCGCTGTCTTTTTCCTGGTTTGCTAGATTGTCTATTGTAAGGCTGAGTCAATTCTTGAATATACTGATCTAATTCTAAATCAGCATCCTTGCTCACAGGTATAGCACGAGGTAAGTTTGAAGGCAAATCAGCTTTGCAGCGAGCTGCTATGATGCGTGAGGCTTTAGTAATTTCAAATATTCTAAGGTTTTCCTGTAACTTCCACCTAAGATATGCTATAACCACTTGTTCTGCACTCTCAAAGAGCTGTAATCCTGTCCGTCCTGGCAGGCCAGTACTTTGTTCAAGAGCTCTAACCCAGATATGATTTCGAATTCACCTTCCTGAACAAGGTGCACACCATAAATATCCCAATGACTTCTGTGAATACCAATAAATCTGGTTACAATCTGCACAATGCAAAGCTACCCATGCATAGCATTTATCTTTATCCTTTTTGCAAACATAACAAGGAAGCGAATGTAAGTAAGGACCAGTATAAAATTGTGTATCTTCAACCCAAAGCAACCAATTCAATGGTGGTGATCACAAAGCCTCTTCAGCCTTTTTACTATATGAGGCTAACAGCTCAAGGTCTTTCTTTAACACAAGGTGTATCTTATTTCGTAATCGTAGTTCTTGTTCATTATCCTCCTCAACAACTATATCCTCCTGAGGGTCCCACAACAGTAAAATTGTTCTAATCATAGAAAATTAATTAGCAATCACTGATACTCCTATTCAAATGAGACCGTTCCCTTTTTTGCCTTCTTTTTCTTATCTGTCTTCAATCTTACTGCTCCTAATTTCACTGGTCCTGCCACTTTCAAACTTAATTTTTGCAACTTATCAATGCAGCAATCTAATGCTCTATCAGGATCCCCTTGGAAGGGTCCTACAACTGAATGCTGTGTTAAAGGCACTAATTTCCTACACCTTATAGAAACTATACGTGATTTACTTTGAACCTTAATTCTATTTACAATACATTGTATTTCCCATCGATAATAAGCAAGAACCTTCTGTTCAGGAGACTCATAAAGATTTAAAGCTATATATGCGTTTTGCCCCGTTTGTCTCCTTAATTCATCTTGCCAGCTTTTACCCCACGTGTGCTCGTGTTCACAAGTATGACACCACAAATCCCGTAATAATGATTGTTCTATCCAAAAAGTTCTTTTACAACCCCCACAACGTAGAGCTATCCAGGCAGCACAATGTGGATTGTGACAGTCAAGGCAATGTAGTTTCGCTGGATCTGTTAAGTGAAAAGTTGATAATGAGTCAATGAAACCAATCAACTCCTGGGCCGTCCGGTAGTGACGTGTCAGTGCTCTGTCCACCGCTTCCGAGTACCCCTTCAATTGTAACAGTAGTGGTTGTAGGACTAGAAGCAGTTTCTTCCCCAGCCGCTCCTTGTCCTCCTCTGTAAGGCGATCCACCAGAGGCTGCATCAAAAACAGGTTTAGTCCACTTAGCAGGCACCCACAAAGGCCCTGTAGGTGAGGAAACACAAAGATACCCCCGACCCCAATATAATACTTTTGCAGGTTTTTCCCATAATCCTGTACTTGGGTTCTTATACTTAACCCAGACCTCTGTTTCCTTAGTATTTTCCTGACCTGACCTCGGATGATGTTTCATTGCAGGAGGGGTATCATCTTCCCCAAAAATGCATAAATGATTAATCACATACAAAACCTTAGCCAAACATGCTTGTGGATCTGTCAAATCTTGATGTTTTTCAATATACTGCTTAAAGGTACCGTTTGCTCTTTCCCGTAAAGCTTTCCTTAACTGTATCAGTAACTCATACAATCGTTTATTATTTACTTCCTTAATTGCTGCTTCCTCTATTCGTTTGACTACTCCTGCAACATACATAGAGTCTGTGACCACATTTAAAGGCTCCTGTAAGTTGGACACCGCCCATACTACTGCTAACAATTCCAAAGTTTGTAAGCTATCTGCAGGGTCTGCTGTGAGGAGTTGATGCTTCCATTGTCCTTTTTCTTGCCAGGTAACAGCAGCACGCCTTGATTTCTTTCCTGCATCTGTAAAAACTGTAATAGCTCCTTCTATGGGGTTTTCTTCTCTTAAAGGTCGAGTAATCCAGTTCCATTCTGTCATCCATTGCAAAACTCTAGGCACTAATTTACTAGTCTCTACTTTAGCAGGTGACATCAATAATGCTTCTTGTAAATTCTTTGAATTTATCAAGTACCAGTCCAAGGTTTCTTTTTCCATAGGTAATCTAATAGTAGCAGGTTCTCTACCATCCACTTCAAGAATTCTGAGACACCCCTTTTTGATTAATGCAGCCAATTGTTCAATTTTTGAAGATATTGTTTTCTTATGCTGTAGTGGTGGTGACAACCATTCCAACACCCGTATCTCCCCCGTTTTCTTTTGCAACTGAGAGAGAGCACTAAGCAAGTGGCAAGGGCTATTTCAAATAGTAAGGTCAATGGGGTGGTCGAGTTGTCGACGAGACACATACCCTTGCTGTACACAGTTACTAATTTGCTGCAAGGCAAGATGATGCTCCTTTGTCAGGTGTACAGGAGTAGTAGGGTCCACACCTTTTAACAAAGGTCGTAGGGCTTCTAATAAGTGATCTGGTATTCCCACAATAGGCTTCAGCCACTGTAAGTCTCCCAGCAACTTCTCTGCATCATGTAGAGTTTTAATGTCCAATTGTAATTCCAATTTTTGTGGTATCACTATTTGATCTGTCAAAGTCCATCCCAAATATTTCCAGGGCTTTGTAGTCTGAATTTTCTCTGCAGCAATAACAAGTGAATATGCAGCAAGAGTATTTTTAATGGTATTAATCTGTAAAGAGGAGAATGACTGTTGCTGTGCAAACAAATTTCGTCCATGTAATGATATATTATAGTTGCTGGCCATTTACGACGTAGTGACTGTAATGCTGCATCAACATAAAGCTGACATAAAGTGGGAGAGTTGCGCATGCCCTGTGGAAGAGATGTCCGTTCAAATCTTTTATCTGGTTCCCCACGATTTATTGCTGGTAAAGTAAAAGCAAATCTCTTCATGTCATCAGGATGCAGGCCAATAGTGAAAAAACAATCCTTTAGGTCAATAATTGAAAGTGGCCAGTGTTCTGGAATCATAGCTGGATTTGGAAGACCAGGCTGTAAGGCCCCCATTGGTTCCATTTGGTCATTTACAGCCCTCAAATCATGTATCAAACGATATTTCCCTGATTTCTTTTTGATTACAAAAATAGGTGTATTCCAAGGGCTTGTGGACAGTCGCAGGTGTCCCTTTGTATATTGTTCCTGTACCAATTCATGGGCATGCATAAGACTCTCCCCTTTTAATGGCCATTTCTTAACCATCACCGGTGTATCCGTTTTCCAGGTGAGTGGAATGGGGAAAGTCCAAGCAATGGCAATTACCCCGAAGGGTGCTGATTAGTTAACACCACTCCCAATTGTGTTAAAATGTCCCTTCCAATTAAGCAGGAAACTGTAGGAGGCAGTTGAACAATTGAAAACACAGCAGATATTTGTTGATTCTCAATGCACACAGACAAAGACGGCGACCTGCTTGCCAATGTAAATCCTCCCACTCCTGTGAGCATGTTTGATGAGGGAAATAGAGGCCAATGTTGTGGCCATGCTTCTGGAGAAATGATGCTAGTATCTGCTCCTGTATCCAATAATCCATAAAGGGTTATGCTTTGATGCCCATAGGTAATTTCAACCTTTTGTTTTGGTCTATTTTGTAAATCCACAGTTAAAAGTGTAACACCAGTAGAGCCAAAACCTTTTTCATCCCGTGTTTGCCCAGTAAATGATTGTATTCCTGATGTCATTTGTGACAGTGGTACCAATTGTGCAATGCATTGTCCTTTTGTAATTTTAATCGGAGGATAAAGGGTGTAAGCCATAATTTGTATTTCCCCTGTGAACTCCGCATCGATAACACCAGGCAAAACAAATAATCCCAACATAGTTATAGAGGAACGTCCCAGCAATAATGCTCCACATGTTTGTCCATTTAGTATAAGAGGACCCTTTACTCCAGTGGGTATCCTCTCAGGCCGGTTCGTCATTAGTGTGACGTCTACTGCTGCTGATAAGTCCAAGCCGAGGCTCCCGGTTGTTGCGGGTTGCAGACAGGAGGTAGCAGCGATGTCACGGCAGCAGCTGGTGTCTCCGATGTCACGGCGGCAACTTGTGTCTGTCCCTCATTGCCGCATCGGTAACACTTGATGAATGGTCTCGAGCCTCTTTTCGTGACTGCCAGTGAGCCATTTCGGAGAGGAGCAAGAGCAGCTAACACCTGATTTTGAGTAGACTATGCTTTTGCAACCCTAATCCTAATTCCTTTAAGGCTTCTGCTATAAATGCCTGTGAAGCTGTTGGCATTAATGCCATTCACTCTAATGCTTCCTCAATAGTCCAATTTGCCCCTAAAGTAGCTAACACTCTCTGGGTTGCTGGATTGCTATTTTGCAAAGCACACCTGCTTCAATAGTGCCCTGCAACACCAGCCCGATCTATAGCAGTAGCTGTTCTATCGATAAAATTTCCAAATGATTCTTCCCTTCCTTGCTTAATACCCATATAAGCCGGTAACCCTCCTGGCTCTTTAACCATATCTATTGCAGCACGCACCAACCGCATAGACTCTCTAAGTTTATCTGCTCCCGATATCATCTGTGCCTCTGTACGTAAATATGCCCCTAAGCCCATCAGCTCCTCTACTGTCACCCCATGTAATGGGTCTCCCTGGGCTCGTTGTACAGCAACCGATTCATTTACCAACGCGTGCCAATGGGCATTAAATAATAACTGCTGATGCTGAGTAAATATCAACCGAACTATTCCTCTTAAATCATTAGGACATAAAACCTGAGTATTAAAAAGATAATCTAACATTTGCTTAACAGGTTCACTTTTTACTCCAAACTGATTAACCGTAGAAGGTAGCTGAGTTAACAGCTTCCAATCTAAGGGAGTATATTCCGCTATATTATGCCTAAGGTTCCCCTGTGCATCATACTGTGGTGTGTATGTAACTGGACATGCAAGACTAGAAGCTATTTCCACCGCCTCACCATCCCCCATTTGCATTACTTCTTTCGCCAAAGCAGCCCAAGCTTCCCTCCTCTGTTTAGCCATCTCCCCCCATGGATCACGGTGTGCCCCTGGGATGGGATCTGGCCCTTTAAGGGTGCTATGCTGCTGGCGCTTCGGTGCAGACACCGAGGTTTCGCGCGGGGGGGGCAGTGAAGCAGAGGCTGGCTCGCGCGGGGGAAGCAGGGGCCCCCCCGCTGGAGCTGGCAGTGAAACCGGAGCCGGCTCAAGCGGAGCCTGCCTGCGGGGGGGAACCAGCCCCCCCGCTGGAGCCGGCTCGGGCGGGGAAGGTGACCCCCCCGCCGAAGCTGTAACCGGAGCCGGCTCACTGAGAGGTAGCGGCGGAGGCAAGGCTGGCGGCGGAGGCGAAGCTGGCTTGCCCCTACTCCCACCATCCGACCCGCCTGAAGCTGGTGGCGGAGGCAAAGCTGGCTTGCTCCTACCTCCACCATCCGACTCGCCCTCCCCCTCTGACAGGAAAGGTGCAGACGGTTCCACTGCGCCTATAGAGAAATCCTCCACACCACTTTGCTGGGGACTCTTAGGCATAAGTACTTTAGTTACAGAGGGTGCCAGGGGATCATCTTCACGACCATACCCTATATTCCTCTTATGAGCTTCTGTTGCCCTTTCTGCTGCCTTTCTCTCAGAGACCTGCTGAAGTAACGTGTTATACACCACCCGCCATAACTTCCCGAATTTCTTTGCTGACTTATCATCGTCTAGTACTTTATCCCACAATATTTCCCCAAACTTTCTCCACTCTGATAACTCATGAACTGTATGAGGATTAGAAAAGATACCCTTAGCATGGCCATAAGCTAATGACCCTGGTAACTCCTTTTTTAAATCTATCCCTTTTATCCCACGCCGCTCTAAATAGGCGGTAAATAAATCATATGCCGCTTGCCTATCCATACCTATTAATCAGCGCGCGCTGTTGCAGCTCTCCAGGCTCCGGCGGACACGTATTGGCTTAAGTCACAGTTGTGAACCTTAAGGGTGCTTCAAATTCCGGCACCGTCCCGGCTGCTGGGACCCAAACCCAACTTCCGGACCGTGGCGTAATCCCTTTTTCTTTTAATCCGAGAAAAAGGGCAGAGATTCGGTTATGCCCGCATTCTCCACCATTTGTCGACGGAAGGGAACCAGGACATCAGTTTGATCATCGCAGGCTCAATTTTATTGATCAGTACGGCGGGTTAAATACAGTTAATAATGAGCTTCATACATATTGCAAAAGTTGAGCTCAGGATTGGTCAGCTTGCATATCAGCACCTACGCCTACTTCTACATTCCTATGGTTCTACTTTTGATACTTTCTACATATTCTTAGGATGTATTCAGGACTAATCTCAACTCCCTATCCTCATGTTGCAGCAAGGTCGCTGCTGACTCTTCCTTTTAGCTTGCTGACTGCTGACTTTTCTCCTTCAGTTTAACCAGTGGCATTATATCAGTGTGGCCTTTCTCAGCTAACCAATTATTAATAATGCTCTCCACACTTCCTTATTCTTTCTAACCAATCTATGGGTGACTGATCTTTCCCCTGACGTTCATCCAGGGCCTTGCTAATATTTTGCCCTCTGGGGACTGTTTCTCGAATTCCCTGAATATTCCTGAGATCCACTATATTCTGCCTATCCTGATCATTGTTATGGTCCCATTTAGGGGCTGCTAGGGGCCATTTCATTTCTCCTAAAGGTCCCTGCTGGTGGTCCCTATCCCAAATTCTCATGCCAGCCTGTCTTATCAGCTGTCTCTCCTCTGCTGTAAATAAAATACTTAAAATTGACTGAATCTCTGTCCAGGTGTAAATACTGGGTCCTAGAAACTGATCTAACCTTTCAGACACCCCCAGAGGATCTTCAAGTAACCTTCCCATTTCTTTTATAAAAGCCCTTACATCCCTGGTGTTCAAGGGTGCTGACACATACCCAATGACTGGTCTCCCTTGAGTTCCTACTAATGGTACTTCCCTCAATGGGTACAGCTGCCCCCCCTTCCCTTCTTTATTGCTATCCCCACTGCTTTCTGCTCGTGCCCTTTCCTGGCTTCTCTTTCTGTGTGCTGGTGGTGAATCATGTACCGGGAGCGGAGCCACCGGGGCTTGTGGCAGTGGCAGCAGAGCCACTGGGGCTTGTGGTGCAAGGGGTCCTGTTTTAGGTGTGAGGGGTGCTGGATTGGGTGCTAGGGGGGCTGGATTGGGTTCAAAGGGTGCTGGATTGGGTGCTAGGGGGGCTGGATTGGGTGCGAGGGATGCTGGATTGGGTTCAAAGGGTGCTGGATTAGGTGTGAAGGATGCTGGAATGGGTGCAAAGGGTGCCGGGTTAGGTGCTGGATGAGGCACCTCTGGTAGATAAGGGGTGGGGAAGGTTATCTAAGGGGTCCCACTGTTTCTTTTCCTTTTTGGTTTTTAATGCATACAGAGGAGTAGGCCAGGACCCATGCCATAAAGCAGCATCATCACTTTCTTCTTGTTTAATAGGGTCCTTTTTATTTACATAGGCATTCAAGGCCTTACAGATCCACCCTTCAGATGACCCGTACATTGGCCAGTATAAATTATCAGGTCATATCATTTCCTTAGTCCATTCTACCATACAATATTGTATCATTTTCTCTTTACTTTTTCCTCTCCTGGATTCACATTTGTCCCACAATTTTAACATTACCCCAAGGGGGCTGTCCTGGGGTATATCTGGCAAAATGCTCCCTCTTTTTCCAGTACCTTCAGTACCTCTATTTTCTTGCTGGTTTATACCAGCTCCTGGGCATTTGCTCTGGCATTGACCCATTTTTCCCCTGAATGGGTGTACCCACACTCACTCTGATCTCATTCGTTCAGACCTTAGTCCTTTCTTGTCAGGAATTTCCCTAATAACAAGTCCCTTCTAATGCCTCCCGCCTCTGATTCTTTACCGGGAAAAGAAAACAAATTCCTCTCCATAATAATTATCTTATCTCACCACCCCCAACCTTTTACATACAGAGAATCCTTTTCCCCACGCTTCATTCCTTCAGCTGCCGCCCCCCTTGTAGGGTAGCGAAACCGAGGTTAGAAGAACTCCTCACTCGTGTTGTGACTAGGTCACGTGTCATACACACACCATTCACACTCTTACACACCTACACTCATTCGTATCCCACCTACCCAAGTGACACTTGCAGCCTCCTTTTCTAGCCTGGGTCTTCGTGCATGAGTTTTTACAGGTGAATTTACTGCAGTCTACTCTGGGAGCTCAAAATTCTTTGCTCATAATTTACCTTATGGATTTCCTCTTCTCTGAGAGATTCCCCCGTCACTCAGGGCCACTGGAGGCAGAAGCCTCCAAGGTGGGGCGCCTCCCTGAGGTCAGGAGTCTCCCTCAATGGATTTGGAAATTCCCAGCCAATGCACCAAATCTGTTAAGAAGCTTGACTAGGTCAATATTCAAGCAGCATCCAATTTATTTTTTAATATGGTAAAGTATGAGCAGTACAGCGCTGGGTACAGTGGGGGAAGTTTTCCCTCCAACTGCACACTGATAATTGAGTGTTACAGGTATTTATAGGGGTACCTATCAGGATTTTTCCAGCAGTTTCTATTTCCAATCTTTTACTCATCAGCAATTTTTATTCCAAATTTTTACGTCACAATTCTATACAGTATTGTGATTTTAATTTCTCAGGATGTATTTTCAAAGGAGTATCCTCAGATGGTGACGTTCCAGTTTCTAAAAGAAGAAAGACATCTCCCATCTGGTGGGGTCGAGCTCCCCAGATGTGTGTCCATATTTTAGTTGCAGAGACTATAAATCTCATAACAGTGATGTCCAGCTTC
This sequence comes from Melospiza melodia melodia, assembly GCF_035770615.1. Lineage (NCBI taxonomy): Eukaryota > Metazoa > Chordata > Aves > Passeriformes > Passerellidae > Melospiza > Melospiza melodia. Next base: position 7,655,884 of record NW_026948659.1, on the reverse strand, counting down.
CCTTTGTTCGAAACCATGAATCCTTGAGTTGATGTTCATCTTCCTTTCTCAAGCTGTTTTTCTCTGCTTCAATAAGGCCTGAAATAAGCATATTTCATTTATATATATTCCACAGCTACAGTTTCAAGGATACCAGTAATATTCTAAAATTAGACTTCAAAAGGTTATTATTGCAGAGCTTTTTATGGATCAAATGCGAGCAAGAAGCAACATCTTTAACACCTTAATTCCAATGCTCCTAAATCAACCAGGTAATTGCAAAACAATAGGTTCAAAGGCCTTTTTCTATGCTTTATTTTCCTCAGTTATTATTAGAATTCACAACTCTCCCATTGTCGGGGTCCACACATTTCACATTCACAAATATACACATCGCCTGCTTGTACCTGACACGAAACACCACTTTGCATCTCACAAAGGTTGTCCACACTGGGTCAGAGCTTAAGACACAGCTTCTGTGAGCAGGCCAGAGCTGCTGAGGAGAGACCCTGGGTCAATATCAATCACAGAGTGCTGCAGTCATCTCTGATCTAATAAGAAATAAAATAAAATACATCATTTAAAATAGGAATGTGTATTTCTGACAAGTTCTTTGAAATCTTTCTCCATAACTGGACTAGGAAAATTTCAATGACCCTCTCAGGGCTTTGCTGTTGTTTACATCAGACTCAGTCCCTGAGAGGGTCTTCAAAAAATTTCTCAAGAACTCAAAATTAAATTAAAAACGCAAAGTTTCTTGAAGTTTTAATGGGTCCCACTGAGGAATACAACTGAGAAAGTGTCCCCAGGTTCCAGTTAGAGCAGAACACTGGAGGCAGTGATGACAGCTGGGGGCAAACAAGGCCAAGGTGTCTCTGGTGGTGAGCAAAGCTGGATGTGTTTGAGGAATGCCAAGGGCCAAGGCCTGAGCCCCAGCCCCTGGCCAGGCAGATGCTGTCCCTCCCTCCTTGCTCAGGGCTCTTGCCGGGATGGGCACTGGCATGTGGGGATGTGCAATGGCAAGGGCAGGAGCATGGGGCGGCCCCTGCCAGGCTGCTGAGCAGGGACAAGGAGGCAATGAGGCCCCAGGCCTGCAAGGGTCACTTGTCTCCTGCTCCTGCCTCAGGCCCAGGCCCAGCAGCCATGGCCAAAGTGCTGCCCAAGTTGGCTCTGGCAGGGCTGTCTCGCAGCTGCTGCACATGCCTGTGCCCTGTGCAGCCCAGGCTGTCCCACGGTGTCCCTGCCCTGCGCCTCTGTCCCTGCAGGCTGTCGGCATCCCCCGGCTGCCCCACCTGGCTGGGCCCTTCCTTTGCTGACAGCTCTGCCTCCTGCCTGCCTCTGCCTGCCCACACAAAGCCTGGGGTGTCCCCAGGCTCCTTCTAAGAGATGTTCTGCACCATAGCTCAGCCCTGGGAGGAAAATTCCTTTCTCTTTGTGTCCTGTCAGGGCCTCCCCAGCTGCATTTGTGGTATAATTTCTCTATCTCGCTGTTTCCCACTATGGAGAAAATGCTTCACCATTTCTTGATCCACCTTTTAAACCCTTCCAGTCCACTCCTTTTCTGTCCTCAGTCTCTTCACAACTCAGACCAAGCACATCAGCTTCCATATATTGGTTATGTACTTTAGGCCTGCAAACACTAGTCTGGGAGATCTTTGAGCCCTCTCCATGGTGTTTTCAGATGAAAACATTCTGCTTATATTCTAAGAATATATCACAAGTGCCCAAGGCCAGTCTGAGGTTTCTGTCAATAGCAGGTTTTGTCTGGGAGCAATCCTGGGATAGATGGAATTTTGTCAGCCAAATTCCAGTTTCTGCAATGGCCCCTGGACAAGGACAGTTTTTTTTGCACAGGAAGGAAGGCACAGAGCCCTGGTTCTTCTGAGGTAGATGAGATGTGATCACCAGAGGCCAAGGCTAGGCAGAGCTGGCAGGTTTTTCTGGCTATCTTTTCCTTGCATACAGGAATTTTCAGGGGGGACTACCAATTTTATCCTTGGGAGTCAGAAAAGAAAGACAGTCCTTTCCACAGGAAGGAAAGCATGGAGCCTCAGTGATTGAGGAGCTGATAAGAGGCAGTCCTCAACATTCCAAGATCAGCTGGACCTGTCAGGTGGCCCCTGGGAGGCCAAACCAGCCAGATCTGTTCCATGTTCCCTTGGTTCCACAAGGCCCTGCAGTGTCACAATGTTCTCCTTGCTTCTGCAGTGTCACAATGGCCCTGTGCTTCATGAGGCCCTGCAGGGTCACAGTGGCCATTTGGTTCCCCGGGGCCCCACAGTGTCACAATGGTCTCCATGATTCCATGGGGCCTTGCAATTCCCCAATGCTCTCCCTGGATCCACGGTGCCCCACAGGATCACAACGACCCTTTTGTTCCATGAATTCCCACAGTGGCACAATGGTCTCCATGGGAAGGAAGCAACTGAGTCCCAGTGTTGCAGGGGCAGATGAGAGGCAGTCACCAAAGGCCAGCCAGACTTGATTGTGTTGGCAGACTTTTTATGGGAGCAATCCCCGGATATACAGAATTTTAGAGGTAGGATCCCATCTTTGGACATGGACAACTGGACAAGAAGGATGATTCTTTTTCATGGGAAGGAAATAATGGAATGCCATTGTTTCAGGGGCAGAAGCAGAGGCTGTCTGAGCCACAGGCCAGACACACCTGTTTGTCCTGGCAGCTTTTTTCACAGAGGAATCCTTGTATATACAGAATTTTGTGGGGCTGAATCTCAATTTTGACCATGGACACCATGACAAGAATGACAGTTCCTTTCCATTGGAAGGAAAGCACCAAGCCCCAGTGTTTCAAAAGCAGGTGAGAGGCAGCTGCCAAGAGGCCAAGGGCAGCCAGACCTGTCTGTCTTGGCAGCTTTCACCTGGGAGCAATCCTTGGATGGACAGAGTTTTGGAGGTAGAGTCCCAGTTTCGACCATAGGCACCTGGTTGAAATGGATGTTTTTTCCATAGGAAAAAAAAGCACAAACTCCAAGTATTTTGGAAGAAGATGAAAGGTGGCCACCATATGCCAAGCCAGCCAGACCTTTCTCTCCTGGCACCTTTCATTTCGGGGAAATCCTTGGATGTAGGGAATTTTGGAGGTGGAATCTCAGTTTTGGCTGTGGGCACCTGGACAGGAAGAAGAGTTCTTTTCATTAGGATGGAAAGCACAGAGCCCCAGTGCTTCAAAGGAGGATGAGAACCAGCTCTTCAGAAACCAAGGCCAGCCAGACCTGTCTCTCCTGGAAGCTTTTGTCTGGGAGAAATCCTTGGATATAGGGAATTCTGGAGGTAGATTCCCAACTTTGGCCATGGGTTCCTGGATGTGAAAGGTGCTTTTTTCCAATAAGAAAGAAAAGCACATGGTCCCAGTGTTTCAAAGGCAGATGAGAGGTGGCCCCTGGGTGGCCAAATCAGCCAGATCTGTCAGTCCTGGCAGATTTCATCTGGGAACAATCCTTGCATATATGGAAATCTGGAGGACGAATCATGATTTTGGCCATGGACACCTGAAGGAGAAAGACAGTTCTTTCCACAGGAAGGAGAGCCCAGAGCCCCAGTGCTCCAGGGGCTGATGAGCAGCAGCCCTCGGCATGCCAGGGTCAGCTGGACCTGTCAGGTGGCCCCCAGGTGTCCCAGCCAGCCAGGCCTTGATGCCTTCAGGCTGCCTAAAACAGAGGCTGGACAGAGTTACAGGAATAAAGTAGGGATTTATTAAAAGGCCTTCCAAGGATACACCTGGGGCAGTACAAGAGCCCGGCTGAGGGTACACCCAAGATGGACAATGAGTCACACATTTTCACACTTTTATAAGTTTTGGTCCATTTCTATATTGGGGTTAATTGTCTAATTACAGCTTCAGGTTATGAAGTCCCATCCTCCCAGTCTGCTCTGCTCAATTCATTGTTTGCACTTTTTGGGCCTGAAGCTGCCACAGTGTGCACTCCTATTTTAATGGATATATTTTATTACTGCTGTTATTGGAGCAGAGACAATTACAGCATTCTGTGATTGATATTGACCCAGGGTCTCTCCCCAGCAGTTCTGGCCTGCCCACAGAAGCTGTGCCTGGAGCTCTGACCCAATGTGGACAACCTTGCTCCACATTGCCCAACCCCATCCTGTCTGTCCTCACTGCCCTTGGACCTGCTGTGCTTGGAGAGCTGGCTGCTCCCAGCCTAAGAGGGGTTTTCCCTTTTTGTAGCTTTTGAAGCAATCTGAAACTCCTGAGTTTCCCCAATGAAAACAGACACACTGCTCAGGTTTGTGCCAAGACCAAGCTGCCACCAACAACGTTCCCCTCACCCAAGGCAGAACTGTGCAGGAAATGTTTTAGACCTTTGTCGACGGAAGGGAACCAGGACATCAGTTTGATCATCACAGGCTCGATTTTATTGATCAGTACAGCGGGTTAAATACAGTTAATAATGAGCTTCATACATATTGCAAAAGTTGAGGTCAGGATTGGTCAGCTTACATATCAGCACCTACGCCTACTTCTGCATTCCTATGGTTCTACTTTTGATACTTTCTACATATTCTTAGGATATATTCAGGACTAATCTCAACTCCCTATCCTCATGTTGCAGCAAGGTCGCTGCTGACTCTTCCTTTCAGCTTGCTGACTGCTGACTTTTCTCCTTCAGCTTAACCAGTGGCATTATATCAGTGTGGCCTTTCTCAGCTAACCAACTATTAATAATACTCTCCACATTTCCCCCGTTTTCTTCTTGTGCAAGGAGATTAGTTTGCCATGTTTTTGCTATTGTATGGCTGACCATGTTTTAAATACAGTTAAAGATACAAGGAAAAATAAGCAAAAACAGTAAAATTACACCCAGCAGTCCTATAGCATAGATCACAAGGTTCCTCAGCCACGGTCCAAGTCCTAAGCCTTTAAGCCATTCGTCAATTCCTAAACCATCTTCTTCTTTAAGTTTGTGAAGTCCCTGTTGTAATTCTTTTATCTTAGTGTGAATGGACACCGAATGATCAGACAGATTCATGCAACACATTCCCTCGAACTCTTCACATCCATGCCCTTGTGCTAAGAGCAAAAAATCTACAGCAGCTCTATTTTGCAAAACAGCATGGTTAACACTTTGCACATCTGCAGTTAACATGTCTAGAATTTGTGATGTCTTGTTCAGCTCATCCCTTGCCCAGCATCCTAATTGTTTTGCTAAATTCATGGCTTTATTGGCAGATCCTCCTGGTAAGATAGTTGAAACCACCACCTGTTTGAATGTGCCCCAAAACCGTGGATCTCCTATCTTGCTGCAGTCTAAGTCATGTATGCTACGTTTTCTCCTGTTTGAATTTTGACTCAGCTGCATTAGCAAGGACACATTAGGATGAAACAGTGACAATTTTCCCAAAAAACAGGGTCCACCCTGTGGTTTAGCTGGTATACCATTCCATGCCCTGTCTCCACAAATCAAAAATATTCCTGTGGGTAATTTCATTGGTGCTGTGATATTTGTGCCATTACATTGACTGTAATGCTGTGGAGAGAATTCACTCACATTCAGGGATGAATCTAGGGTGGCCCATGTTTCTTTAGGTTGGTTTAAATTCTGAGCACCCAAAAGTTTGAAGCTAAACCATCCACCAGCTGTAGTGTTAGATATGCTGGCATTTGTACTTCCAAAAAGATCCAATTCTTCAGGAGGAGAATGCAAAGAGGTGTTAAGTGATTGGATTAGTAAGCATTGACGATAGCCATCACTCTGACCTGCAGTATACCCTTGTTGCGCTGGCAATGTGACGTTTGACATGTTAGACATACATAAGGTTTGATTGTTTATCAAACTACAAAATTCTCCAGGAGACCACACCGGAAGTCCCACCAGGCATGTTCGAAATGGGTTAGTGACTCCTCCAAGACTAAGACAAAGTGATGATTGGTTAGTTTGATTAGCAAGCGTTACCCATAAATTTTCCCTTGGTTGACTAAAGTGTGTTACTCCTACTGCCTCACTTGCTACAGCATTGAGCAGTATTACAAAAACAAACCTCATTTTTCTTTCTGCTTGCTTTGCTTCTCTTTTTCTTCCTTCTGCTTACGTTGTTTTTCCTTTCTCCGCTGTCTTTTTCCTGGTTTGCTAGATTGTCTATTGTAAGGCTGAGTCAATTCTTGAATATACTGATCTAATTCTAAATCAGCATCCTTGCTCACAAGTATAGCACGAGGTAAGTTTGAAGGCAAATCAGCTTTGCAGCGGGCTGCTATGATGCGTGTAGCTTTAGTAATTTCAAATATTCTAAGGTTTTCCTGCAACTTCCACCTAAGAAATGCTATAACCACTTGTTCTGCACTCTCAAAAAGCTGTAATCCTTTCCGTCCTGGCAGGCCAGTACTTTGTTCAAGAGCTCTAACCCAGATATGATTTCGAATCCACTTTCCAAAACAAGATGTACACCATAAATATCCCAATGACTTCTGTGAATACCAATAAACCTGATTACAATCTGCACAATGCAAAGCTACCCATGCATAGCATTTATCTTTATCCTTTTTGCAAACATAACAAGGAAGCGAATGTAAGTAAGGACCAGTATAAAATTGTGTATCTTCAACCCAAAGCAACCAATTCAATGGTGGTGATCGCAAAGCCTCTTCAGCCTTTTTACTATATGAGGCTAACAGCTCAAGGTCTTTCTTTAACACAAGGTGTATCTTATTTCGTAATCGTAGTTCTTGTTTTTTATCCTCCTCAACAACTATATCCTCCTGAGGGTCCCACAACTGTACAAGTGTTCTAATCATAGAAAATTAATTAGCAATCAGTGATACCCCTATTCAAATGAGACCGTTCCCTTTTTTGCCTTCTTTTTCTTATGTGTCTTCAATCTTGCTGCTCCTAATTTCACTGGTCCTGCCACTTTCAAACTTAATTTTTGCAACTTATCAATGCAGCAATCTAATGCTCTATCAGGATCCCCTTGGAAGGGTCCTACAACTGAATGCTGTGTTAAAGGCACTAATTTCCTACACCTTATAGAAACTATACGTGATTTACTTTGAACCTTAATTCTATTTACAATACATTGTATTTCCCATTGATAATAAGCAAGAACCTTCTGTTCAGGAGACTCATAAAGATTTAAAGCTATATATGCGTTTTGCCCCGTTTGTCTCCTTAATTCATCTTGCCCGCTTTTTCCCCACGTATGCTCGTGTTCACAAGTATGACACCACAAATCCCGTAATAATGATTGTTCTATCCAAAAAGTTCTTTTACAACCCCCACAACGTAGAGCTATCCAGGCAGCACAATGTGGATTGTGACAGTCAAGGCAATGTAGTTTCGCTGGATCTGTTAAGTGAAAAGTTGATAATGAGTCAATGAAACCAATCAACTCCTGGGCTGTCTGATAGTGACGTGTCAGTGCTCTGTCCACCGCTTCCGAGTACCCCTTCAATTGTAACAGTAGTGGTTGTAGGACTAGAAGCAGTTTCTTCCCCAGTCGCTCCTTGTCCTCCTCCGTAAGGCGATCCACCAGAGGCTGCATCAAAAACAGGTTTAGTCCACTTAGCAGGCACCCACAAAGGCCCTGTAGGTGAGGAAACACAAAGATACCCCCGACCCCAATATAATACTTTTGCAGGTTTTTCCCATAATCCTGTACTTGGGTTCTTATACTTAACCCAGACCTCTGTTTCCTTAGTATTTTCCTGACCTGACCTCGGATGATGTTTCATTGCAGGAGGGGTATCATCTTCCCCAAAAATGCATAAATGATTAATCACATACAAAACCTTAGCCAAACATGCTTGTGGATCTGTCAAATCTTGATGTTTTTCAATATACTGCTTAAGGGTACCGTTTGCTCTTTCCCGTAAAGCTTTCCTTAACTGTATCAGTAACTCATACAATCGTTTATTATTCACTTCCTTAATTGCTGCTTCCTCTATTCGTTTGACTACTCCTGCAACATACATAGAGTCTGTGACCACATTTAAAGGCTCCTGTAAGTTGGACACTGCCCATACTTCTGCTAACAATTCCAAAGTTTGTAAGCTATCTGCAGGGTCTGCTGTGAGGAGTTGATGCTTCCATTGTCATTTTTCTTGCCAGGTAACAGCAGCACGCCTTGATTTCTTTCCTGCATCTGTAAAAGCTGTAATAGCTCCTTCTATGGGGTTTTCTTCTCTTAAAGGTTGAGTAATCCAGTTCCATTCTGTCATCCATTGCAAAACTCTAGGCACTAATTTACTAGTCTCTACTTTAGCAGGTGACATCAATAATGCTTCTTGTAAATTCTTTGAATTTATCAAGTACCAGTCCAAGGTTTCTTTTTCCATAGGTAATCTAATAGTAGCAGGTTCTCTACCATCCACTTCAAGAATTCTGAGACGCCCCTTTTTGATTAATGCAGCCAATTGTTCAATTTTTGAAGATATTGTTTTCTTATGCTGTAGTGGTGGTGATAACCATTCCAACACCCGTATCTCCCCCATTTTCTTTTGCAACTGAGAGAGAGCACCAAGCAAGTGGCAAGGGCTATTCCAAATAGTAAGGTCAATGGGGTGGTCGAGTTGTCGACGAGACACATACCCTTGCTGTACACAGTTACTAATTTGCTGCAAGGCAAGACGATGCTCCTTTGTCAGGTGTACAGGAGTAGTAGGATCCACACCTTTTAACAAAGGCCGTAGGGCTTCTAATAAGTGATTTGGTATTCCCACAATAGGCTTCAGCCACTGTAAGTCTCCCAGCAACTTCTCTGCATCATGTAGAGTTTTAATGTCCAATTGTAATTCCAATTTTTGTGGTATGACTATTTGATCCGTCAAAGTCCATCCCAAATATTTCCAGGGCTTTGTAGTCTGAATTTTCTCTGCAGCAATAACAAGTGAATATGCAGCAAGAGTATTTTTAATGGTGTTAATCTGTAAAGAGGAGAATGGCTGTTGCTGTGCAAACAAAATATCGTCCATGTAATGATATATTATAGTTGCTGGCCATTTACGACGTAGTGGCTGTAATGCAGCATCAACATAAAGCTGACATAAAGTGGGGGAGTTGCGCATGCCCTGCGGAAGAGATGTCCATTCAAATCTTTTATCTGGTTCCCCACGATTTATTGCTGGTAAAGTAAAAGCAAATCTCTTCATGTCATCAGGATGCAGGCCAATAGTGAAAAGACAATCCTTTAGGTCAATAATTAAAAGTGGCCAGTGTTCTGGAATCATAGCTGGATTTGGAAGACCAGGCTGTAAGGCCCCCATTGGTTCCATTTGGTCATTTACAGCCCTCAAATCATGTATCAAACGATATTTCCCTGATTTCTTTTTGATTACAAAAATAGGTGTATTCCAAGGGCTTGTGGATAGTCGAAGGTGTCCCTTTGTATATTGTTCCTGTACCAATTCATGGGCATGCATAAGACTCTCCCCTTTTAATGGCCATTGCTTAACCATCACCAGTGTATCCGTTTTCCAGGTGAGTGGAATGGGGAAAGTCCAAGCAATGGAAATTACCCCAAAGGGTGCTGATTAGTTAACACCACTCCCAATTGTGTTAAAATGTCCCATCCAATTAAGCAGGAAACTGTAGGAGGCAGTTGAACAATTGAAAACACAGCAGATATTTGTTGATTCTCAATGGACACAGACAAAGACGACGATCTACTTGCCAATGTAAATCCTCCTACTCCTGCGAGCATGTTTGATGAAGGAAATAGAGGCCAATGTTGTGGCCATGCTTCTGGAGAAATGATGCTAGTATCTGCTCCTGTATCCAATAATCCATAAAGGGTTATGCTTTGATGCCCATAGGTAATTTCAACCTTTTGTTTTGGTCTATTTTGTAAATCCACGGTTAAAAGTGTAACACCAGTAGAGCCAAAACGTTTTTCATCCCGTGCTTGCCCAGTAAATGATTGTATTCCCGATGTCATTTCTGATAGTGGTACCAATTGTGCAATGCGTTGTCCTTTTGTAATTTTAATCGGAGGATAAAGGGTGTAAGCCATAATTTGTATTTCCCCTGTAAAGTCCGCATCGATAACACCAGGCAAAACAAATAATCCCAACATAGTTATAGAGGAAAGTCCCAGCAATAATGCTCCACATGTTTGTCCATTTAATATAAGAGGACCCTTTACTCCAGTGGGTATCCTCTCAGGCCGGTTCGTCATTAGTGTGATGTCTACTGCTGCTGATAAGTCCAAGCCAATGCTCCCGGTTGTTGCGGGTTGCAGACAGGAGGTAGCAGCGATGTCACGGCAGCAGCTGGTGTCTCCGATGTCACGGCGGCAACTTGTGTCTGTCCCTCATTGCCGCATCGGTAACACTTGATGAATGGTTTTGAACCTCCTTGCGTGAATGCCAGTGAACCATTTCGGAGAGGAGCAAGAGCAGCTAACACCTGATTTTGAGTAGACTATGCTTTTGCAACCCTAATCCTAATTCCTTTAAGGCTTCTGCTATAAATGCCTGTGAAGCTGTTGGCATTAATGCCATTCACTCTAATGCTTCCTCAATAGTCCAATTTGCCCCTAAAGTAGCTAACACTCTCTGGGTTGCTGGATTGCTATTTTGCAAAGCAGACTGCTTCAATAGCGCCCCCTTCATGTAGTATGCAACACCAGCCCGATGTATAGCAGTAGCTGCTCTATCGATAAAACTTCCAAATGATTCTTCTCTACCTTGTTTAATGCCCATATAAGCCGGTAACCCTCCTGGCTCTTTAACCATATCTATTGCAGCACGCACCAACCGCATAGACTCTCTAAGTTTATCTGCTCCCGATATCATCTGTGCCTCTGTACGCAAATATGCCCCTAAGCCCATCAGCTCCTCTACTGCCACTCCATGTAATGGGTCTCCCTGGGCTCGTTGTACAGCAACCGACTCATTAACCAGAGCCTGCCAATATGCATTAAACAATAACTGCTGATGCTGAGTGAATATCAATCGAACTATTCCTCTTAAATCATTAGGACATAAAACCTGAGTATTAAAAAGATAATCTAGCATTTGCCTGACAGGTTCACTTTTTACTCCAAACTGACTAACCGTAGAACGTAGCTGAGTTAACAGCTTCCAATCTAAGGGAGTATATTCCGCTATATTATGCCTTAGGTTCCCCTGTGCATCATACTGTGGTGTGTATGTGACCGGACATGCAAGACTAGAAGCTATTTCCACCGCCTCACCATCCCCCATTTGCATTACATCTTTCGCCAAAGCAGCCCAAGCTTCCCTCCTCTGTTTAACCATCTCCCCCCATGGATCACGGTGTGCCCCTGGGATGGGATCTGACTCTTTAAGGGTGCTATGCTGCTGGCACTTCGGTACAGACACCGAGTTTTCGCACAGGGAAGGCAGTCGAGCAGAGGCTGGCTCGCGTGGGGAAAGCGGCCCCCCCGCTGGAGCTGACAGCAAAACCGGAGCCGACTCGAGCGGAGCCGGCTCGCACGGGGGAAGCGGCCCCCCCCGCTTAAGCTGTAACCGGAGGCGGCTCACTCGGGGGAAGCGGTGGAGGCAAAGCTGGTGGCGGAGGCGAAGCTGGCTTGCTCCCACCCCCACCATCCGACCTGCCTGAAGCTGGTGGCGGAGGCAAAGCTGGTTTGCTCTTACCCCCACCATCCGACTCGCCCTCCCCCTCTGACAGGAAGGATGCATACGGTTCCACTGTGCCTATAGGAAAATCCTCCACACCACTTTGCTGGGGACCACTAGGCATAAGTATCTTAGTTACAGAAGGTGCCAGGGGATCATCCTCACGACCATACCCTATATTCCTCTTATGAGCTTCTGTCGCCCTTTCTGCTGCCTTTCTCTCAGAGACCTGCTGAAGCAACGTGTTATACACCACCCGCCATAACTTCCCGAATTTCTCTGCTGACTTATCATTGTCTAACACTGTATCCCACAGTATTTCCCCAAACTTCTTCCACTCTGCTAGCTCATGAACTGTATGCGGGTTAGAAAAGATACCTTTAGCATGGCCATAAGCTAATAACCCTGGTAATTCCTTTTTTAAATCCATGCCTCTTATTCCTCGCCGTTCTAAATACGCGGCGAATAAATCGTATGCCGCTTGCCTATCCATACCTTTTAATCAGCGCGCGCTGTTGCAGCTATCCAGGCTCCTGCAACACGTATTGGCTTGATTCACCGTTGTGATCCTCAAGGGTGCTTCAAATTCCGGCACCGTCTCGGCTGCAAGGACCCAAACCCAACTTCCTAGACCGTGGCGTAATCCCTTTTTCTTTTAATCCGAGAAAAAAGGGCAGAGATTCGGCGTTGCCCGCATTCTCCACCATTTGTTGACAGAAGGAGACCTGGACATCAATTTGATCATCACAGGCCCAGTTTTATTGATCAGTACAGCAGGTTAAATACAGTTCATAATGAGCTTCATACATATTGCAAAAGTTGAGGTCAGGATTGGTTAGTTACATATCAGCAACTACGCCTACTTCTGCATTCCTATGGGTCTACTTTTGATACTTTCTATATATTCTCAGGAAGAATCTCTCTTCCCTATCCTCATGTTGCGGCAACGGCATTCTGTCCTTGCCTGTCATTGGTCACCGACTGCTGACTTCTCCTTTCAGCTTACTGACTACTGACTTCCCCCTCTCAGCTTGACCAGCGGCATTATGTCAGCATGGCCTTTTTCAGCTAACCAATTATTAATACATTTCTCCACAGCCAGGGGGATCTGCCAATAAAGCCATGAATTTAGCAAAACAATTAGTATGCTGGGCAAAGGATGAGCTGAACAAGACATCACAAATTCTAGATATGCTAACCGCAGATGGGCAAAGTGTTAACCATGCTGTTTTGCAAAATAGAGCTGCTGTAGAATTTTTGCTGTCAGCAGAAGGGCATGGATGTGAAGAGTTCGAGGGAATGTGTTGCATGAATCTGTCTGATCATTCAGTGTCCATTCACACTAAGATAAATGAACTGCAACAGAGACTTCACAAACTCAAGGAAGAAGAAGGCTTAGGAATTGACGAATGGCTTAAAAGCTTAGGACTTGGACCATGGCTGAGGAACCTTGTGATCTATGCTATAGGACTTCTGGGTGTAATTTTACTGTTTTTGCTTATTTTGCCTTGTATCTTTAACTGTATTCAAAACATGGTTAGTCGTACAATAGCAAAAACATGGCAAACTAATCTCCTTGCTCAAGAAGAAAACGGGGGAAATGTGGAGAGTTTTATTAATAGTTGGTTAGCTGAGAAAGGCCATACTGACATAATGCCGCTGATTAAGCTGAGAGAGGGAAGTCAGCAGTCAGTAAGCTGAAAGGAGAAGTCAGCAGTCAGTGACCAATGACAGGCAAGGACAGAATGCCCTTGCCGCAACATGAGGATAGGGAAGAGAGATTCTTCCGGAGAATATGTAAAAAGTATCAAAAATAGAACCATAAGAATGCAGAAGTAGGCATAGTTGCTGGTATGTAACTAACCAATCCTGAGCTCAACATTTGCAATATGTATGAAGCTCATTATGAACTGTATTTAACCTGCTGTACTGATCAATAAAACTGGGCCTGTGATGATCTAATTGATGTCCGGGTCTCCTTCCGTCGACAATGGATTTTGCCTTGCCAGGTCACAGTGATGTGGGATGGGGCCCTGCTGTCCTGTAGATGGATGAACACCAGCCTGCCCATGGCAGGGGGTAAGAGACAACTGCCTCTGTCCATGGAACTGCAGCAGCAGAGAGGTCAGGAGAAGGCTGGGTTTAAAAGACTCTCACCAGCACAGGAAACATCAACCTAGGACATACATATTCTTGAAAGCTGACATTTTAGAGAATTCTTTTATACAGACATGGACAACCAAATACCAAGTTAAACAGTTTTGGCTTTCTCTGGGCCCTGAGACCAGCTGGAATCTTCTCAGCAGTCTGTGCTGTTCCATCCTGTTATAAATGAGGAAATTGATAGCCAAATTTATAAGAAAATTTAGCAAAGATTTATTAATTTGTCTGTGAGACCGAAGTTTCGTCGTCCGAACCACCTCAGCCAAGGGTCAGCATGGAGCGCAGGATCGGTGCTGGGTGAACACGGATCTGACCTCCGAATGTCAGAGTCTCTCCCTGTTCATGAATGATGCTTCACGCAGCAAGTTCTTATACAGTATATTCTTCCCGAGGCATAAATGACCGAATGTTCTTTGTGTCTCTTCACATGCAGAACCGTGGCTTTACATGTGCAGAGGCAGACAAAGACTCAGTCCAGGTGTCTCGATGTTGTCAGTCGACTCCGGGGAAGTCAGCATTCACATGCATCAGGGTGGCGCCGTCGATCATCGTGGTAGATGTAATCATCAATGTGATAATCACTCTTAGGTGTACCCCCGACCCAGGGAAGCCAATGATTATCGGCCTGGAAACTTCTATTCTTACATTAAAACCCCAATGTTTATCTCAACGAACGTCCAGGAACTAGATATGAATAAGACACTGCTCCTGGCCAGGATGGTCAAAAGACATAGTGTGGATTTTACAATATTTTATACATTAATAGCATGAATTATCTCTATCATATACTACAATCACTCCCCATTTATATCACCAATTCAATTCATGTTCTCAAATTGCTAAATTTTTCATTTTCTACTTCTACCCACCACCACTGAGGGTCTTTCACAAACAGAGTGCTCCCTTACACTATTCTGTACTCCCCTTGTGGAACACCCTGTTGTCCCATATTATTCACATTCGCTTTTGCTTGTTTCTCGAACTTTGCCAATACTTCAGCAGCATTGCTGGCACACTTCCTTTCTTCCAATCACATGATTTTAGATGTGTTGCCTCTGGAAGCTCCCTCCAGATCCACGGGAATTATCGCTATCTGCATTCCCTGGACCATGGAGTGGATCAGTCTAAAAAAGCATGGAATTAGACAAGGCAGGAATAGGATTCCAGCTACTGAACAGAGCACAAAAAGCATCACTTTGTTCCACCAGGCCCCATCAAACAATTTGTCCCACCATAAAGATTGTATAGTCGAGTTGCATTTTTGAACTGGGACATGGGCCACCTTTTTGATCTCGGCCCCCAAACCTCTTATGGTTTCCCCTTAATCATCGATTTCAATACAACATTCCGATTTGTTGAACTTTCCACACACTGCCCCTTCTTCGGCCAGCAAATAGTCTAAAGCTATTCAATTTTGGTACACAAATGCCCGTACCTGGGTGTGCTGCCGACTAAGTAAATTCAGGGCCTCAGAGGTGTGATTCGAAACAATTTCCACCACTGCCTGCAGCCGAATCAGCCAGTTCAGTAGATAAATCGGAGTCCTATACCCATAGCTTCCATCCTGGGCCCACATGGCCAGTCCATAATAATCAATTATTCTTACCACCAGCCACTCTTCCTTCTCCCAGGCTTGCTTACCACTTATCACTGGTATCATCACTTTCAGGCTTCTTCTCTCCCTTCTCAGGGTCTCGTATAATGGAGCCCCTAGCAGATTACTTTTCGTTTGAGGGATAGTAAAGAACACTGGCTGAATCATGCCCAGAGTGCATGATCCCTTCCACCTTGGGGGTAACTCACTGTATGCCTTCTTTCCACAAATCCAATAAATTCCATCTGGGGCTTTCCATCTAATGTTTATTTTCCCTGCGTCTCCCCAGTACTCTTTTAGGCCTTCCAAGGATTTAAAAGGGTTGGCACCAGGATTTTTGACCCAACACAGTTCTATCCTTTTGTTCCATTCACAATTTGTCTCATTCTTCTGGCTCTGGTACCCTGAAGGGGGTTCTGGCTGCTAGAGCTTGCTTTTGGTGTTTGAGTTCACCATCAGGGTAGACACACACGGGGTGCATCCCACCATTCCGGTGTACTCCTTTCCTTCTCGACTGGTGCAGATGGTTTCAATCACCCTCTGGTCCAAAATCCATCCCTCAGGTCTCTGTGCCAATTTTGAGACCTTCGGATTGTCCCATTTCAGAAGTTGTTCCGGACCCAAACCTTCCCCTTTCCAAGGCCATTTTGCTGCTGACTTCAGCCCCCCACAAATCCAGCAATTTCACATGCCTAGTTCAATTGCAATTTCTTCCATCAGGTCAATGAACAGGTTCCGTTCCAGGGAAAGCCGCTCCCCATCAGCATATTGTTTCTCCAGCAAATCATACTGTTCTCCCAGAGTTTTTAATCTTTCCTGTTCGACTTGCTTTCTCCTCATTTCTGACTCCCTTCCCTTCATTTCCTGAGTTATTTCTCTCATTCTTCCCTCAGGATCCTCACCATCTTTATTTTTCATGAAACAGACAACCCGATCATATTGCAGGCACACCCTATCATCATTCGCCTCTGCCAAATCCAATATAATTGGTTCTCTGCTCAAGGTAAATCTGCCATCAAATTTAACATTTCTTTCCATCCAATACATTTTCCCGTTCTTCATGCATATCCCCAGCCTCACATTGTCATAACACAATGGATTCACCTGGTGATACAGGACAAAGATTGATTCCATTTTTCCCCCAACCCACATGGTTTGGTTACATTGGTTACAAATGGAGATTGACATTATTTCTGCATTTTCTTTTTGTATCTGGTGTTTGTGCTTATCTGACTGCACGTTCCTTAGCCCTGCCTCATGATTAATACACCAAATCCCTGTTACCAATTCACACAATTTGACCCTCATGCCATTCTTCCAACAGTACCTGCCAGGTTCCCTGAGACAATCTTCCAGGGCTTGGTATGCTGAGGGTTTCTTGTTCCCTTTACAGCTGGCACCACCTGAGTGCAATTTCCGCACTCATCTGTGGAGCTCTCATTTCCGCCTCTCATCGGGGCTCAGTGTGCAGACTCTGTGTCCTGCACATGGCTAGGCTCAGGACAATCAGGATTCCCACCAGGCATACTCCTCTGCCCTTGCCTCTGCCCCCTGAGGTACCACCAGCGGCGAGGAAGACCATCTTCGTGGCAGCAGGAGTATTCTTCAGGGAATATATTCTCTGACCTGGCCACTTACCTCCTTTTAAAGGTTCCCCACCTTGAAATTCTGATGGCATCTGAGCTGCACGGGATCTTGATTGACTTTCGGCACTCCACATCCAATATTTCTGCCTTAGATTTGAGTTTTCCACACACCCCATTGTGGAAAATGTGGAACCACTCTTGTGAATCTAATTCGATAATTCCTAAATCTGTGGCTAGGGTTAGAATGCAGTCAGTCAGCTCTAGCTCCTCTTCCAGACACTGGGTGCACAATCCCTTTGGCCTCTGCCCCCTTCTGCAGCGTACAATAAAACTTCCCTGACAATATTCACACTTAAAAAGTACAAACAGATAGCATACAGAGTCAGTATACAGCCTATCTATTCGCCGTCGGTCATTTACAAGGACATTGGAGTTTGAGTTTCAAGTCACGTGGGGAAGAAGTGACTCTCCACTTGGGCGCTTCCTCCCGATGTTCAACTTTCTTCACCCTAGACTCGTGTGTCCAGCCTCCGCCATCCAAATGGCTGTGTCTGTCGTCAGGAGTACAAGGAAAGTACCTTCCAGGTGAGGAGAGAGGTGTACAGCTTTCCACACTTTCACAAGCACTCTGTCATCCAGTTGAATTTTGTGGATAGCAAATCCCAGAGGAGCACTCTGAGATACTATCCCTTGTTTTCTTAGTTCCTGTAAGTTTCTGTTTATCCCAACCAAATACAGTTGAATCTGGCTGTCCTCAAGTCTGGGGTGTCCCACTGGCATCCCATGCTTATATGACATTTCATATAACATCTCGAAGGGTGAGAGCCCCATCTCTGAATGAGGAATTTTCCTGATATTAAGCAAGGCTAAAGGTAGGCATTTCGGCCAGGACATCCGAGTTTCTAAAATTAATTTAGACAGCTGCGCTTTCAAGATCTGATTCATCCTTTTCACCTGTCTTGAGCTCTTGGGATGCCACGGAGTGTGGTATTCCCACCGAATGCCTAGCGCCTCTGCCATCTGCTTAATAATTTTTGACGTAAAATGAGTTCCTTGGTCCTAATCAATGTAATTCACCACCTCATATCAGGGCACAATTTCCTCCAGCAATTTCCTGGATACTGTCTGAACCATTGCCCGTGGACTGGGGAAAGCTTCCACCCAATGGGTCAATTTCTCCACGATCAGAAGCACAAATTTGAGCCTCCTCACTTTGGGCAATTCAGTGAAATCGACTTGAATCCTTTCAAATTGTCGATACGCGATGGGGCGACTCCCCAGGATGGCCTTAGTCTTGTTAATTTCTGGTAAATCAGGCATCCTTGTACCTCTTGTTTGGCCAATTCGTAAATTCCCCTGCACCGGAAAATTTCAAAAATTGTTCTGCCAGGGTGTCTGCCCCCCCGTGTGTTTGCTGGTGCAGTTTCCTCAAAATCTTCCTGGTAAAACCTTTAGAGACTAGTTCTCTCCCATCTGGCAATTTCCACTTACCTTCCTCCGATTTTCCCCCAACCTTCTCATAGCTTTCAATCTCCTTTTGGGAGGGTTCAGGAGGGTCATCTGGGACCTCGATCGCTTCAATTTCCAGGGTACTTACCATCATCAGTGCTGCGGTTTTGGCTTCCTGGTCTGCCAAATTGTTGCCCCATGTTTGGAACTGAATTCCTGCCTGGTGTTCCTTCACATGGACCACTGAAATTTCCTCAGTTCCCATTAGTGCTTCCAAGATTTGCCGGATCAATTCTCCGTGCATCAGTTCCTTTCCCCGGGTGTTGATCAATCCCCTTACTTCCTAGATTTTCCCAAAGATGTAAACCACCCCAAAGGCATACCTAGAGTCTGTAAAAATTGTTCCCTTCTTCCCCTTCAGTCCTTTCAAGGCTCTCAGAACTGCGTACAGTTCGCAAGCCTGGGCTGACCAACTTGCACTCAGGGGACCCGCTTCAATCACTTTCCCCATTCGTTCATCCACGACTGCACACCCTGACTGTCTTTTCCCATCAATCACCCTGCTTGACCCATCTACAAACCATTTTCCCCTTCATCTAATTCCTCCTCCTCCAAATCCGCTCTGATTTTTGTCTGCAACTCTACCACTTCCACACAATCGTGAACAAGCTCCTCCAAAGCTTCCCCAAACAAGAACTGTGCAGCATTTTGTGCAGTTGTTGTCCGCAATTCCAAATACTGTGAATGAATCAAAATGGCCTCATACTTAAGCAATCTAGCATCAGTGAGCCATTTATCTGCTTTCTGTTGTAGTATTCCCCACACGTTGTGCGGTGCAAATACTACCAATGGTGCACCGAAGGTTACCTTCTTGGCCTCCTCCACCAGCAATGCCACAGCCACAATTGCCTGCAAGCAGGTGGGCCAGCCCCTGCTGACAGGTCCAAAAGCCTCGACAAGTAACCTACCGGTTTCCTGACCCCAGCCCAGTGTCAGCACCCTGTGTGCCGTGTGATTGTTCACGTCCACGAACAACTGAAAGGGTCTCTTCATATCAGGGAGGCTCAGCACCGGTGCCGCTGTGAGTGCTTCCTTGACTCCCCTGAATTCTTCTTCATCCTTTTCCATCCATTTGACTCGGTCTGTGGTGAGTTTCTTGAATAGAAACTTCACCTTTTCACTGTACCCTTCAATCCACTGCTGGCAATATCCCAACAGCCCCAAAAGCTGTCTGACCTCCCTTTTCGTTTGCAGGGGTGGTAAGGCAACAATCCCTGCCACCCACTCTGGATGCAGGTGCCATCACTCTGGATGCAAGGGAAAAATTTCTTTTTTCCCTTGGTTAACCAATGTTCCAAGTACCTGACCTCGGGCTCTGTGAATTGCAACTTAGACTTTGACACCTTCAACCCCTTTTCCCCTAAAAAGTTCAATACTTCAATGGTGCTCACTCTTACAACCTCCTCCCTTGGACCTGCAACCAGCAAATCGTCTACATATTGTAACAATTTTGTTCCCTCCGTTGGTACAAAGTGGCTCAATACCTGCTCAAGTGCTTGCCTGAATAAATTTGGGGAATCCATGAAGTCTTCAGGCAACGACGTCCATCTGAGCTGCCGCTTTCTCTTTGCCTTTAGATCTTCCCACTGAAACGCAAAACAATCTCTGCTGCCCTCTGCTAAAGGACAGGTCAAGAAAGCATCTTTCAAATCAATCACGCTGTACCATGTGTCCTCAGGAGAAATGTTATTCAACAAGGTGTAAGGATTTGAGACCATGGGGAACAAGGTCTTAGTGCTCTGAATCACAGCCCTTAAATCTTTCACTAGCCTAAAGCTGCCGTCCATCTTTTTCACAGTCAGAACTGGGGTGTTGTGATGAGACATGCACGGCTCCAACGTTCCTTTCTTTATTAATTCATCAATCACCGGTTCCAATCCCTTCCTCCCCTCCATGGAGATGGGATATTTCTTAACCCAAATAGGGTCCTCTGGTCTCTCAATTTCAACACGAATCAGCTCTATGTCAAGCCTCCCAGCTTCCCCTTTGACATACCATACCTTCGGATCCATTTTCTCCTTGTCCTGGATGGTGAGTTTATACATTCTCACCCTGAGCCTTGAATTTTCCACTGCCAAGGTGATTTCCAGGGCTACCATCATGTCCCGCCCCAGTAAATTTAAATACGCATCCTGTATCACTAAGATATTTCCTGTACGTCTTTTGTTTTTTGTTTCTATTTCTACATCTTTTATGATCAGAACCTCAAAGGGTTCCCCTTTTGCCCCGATTACCATCATGGAATCAGTGCTTAGAGAGCACCCTTGTGGCAGCTGCTGCACTGCTGTCCGTTCCGCCCCTGAGTCTACCATAAACCACATCTCCTGCCTGTGGGGTCCTACTTTTAATTTTATCAAGGGCTCCCTCAATGTTCTGGACTCCAAACTGAAAAGTCCCTGACACCCCTCATCTTCTTGCAACATTGCCTGGTCCTTGGCTTTGTTGGGACAATTCCTTCAGATGTGTCCCTTTTGTTTGCAGTAATAGCACTCAAAATCTCTCTTCTGATTGTTTGATCCTTTTCCTTGGGAAGAGTTCTGCTTCTTTGCCGGCTCCTTCTTTGCTCTGTCTCTGCCCTGCTCCTGTTTGTGTGCTTCCCTTACTGCAGCTACCAATATCTTAGCTTGGATCTTCTGTTTCTCTTCATCTCATCTCATGTAGACTTTCTGAGCTTCCCGAAGCAGCTCTTGCAACCCTTTTTTCCTGCCATCCATCTATCTTTTCTAACTCTTTCCAACTGTCTTCCCAGGATTTTGCCACAGTCTGAGTTTTTAGCAAAACCGTCCCCAAATACATTCTCAAACACTTGCAGAGCCTCTGCAACCATTCCATGGGAGTTTCATCTTTCCCCTGGCACTCCCTGAGTACCTTGCTCATGTTCTGTCCCTTGGGTACTGCTTCCCTGATACCCTGAATTATCACATTTCTTAAATTTATCCTTTTCTGCCTCCCCTCCTCCATCTGGGCATTCCAGGACGGTTTCTGGTTTGGCCAACTCTGGGCCCCGCTTTCCCCATTGGGGTTTCTCTTTTCCCAATCTTTGATCGCGGCTTGTCTGATCATGTCCCTATCCTCACTGTTGAAGAGCGATCTCAGGATCGCGTTGAAATCCTCATAGGTGTAGGTGCTGGTCCCTAGAAATTCATCTAGCTTTTCTGCCACCCCCAAAGAATCATTTGTCAATTTTCCCATCTCTTTCTTGAATGCTCTCATGTCACTGGTGTCGATTGGCGCGTGTACAAAGGCAATAACTCCAGGAGCTGTTAGCACCTCCACCAGTAAAGGGAAGAAGCCAAGCTTCTCTTCCTCATCCCCGCTGTCTCCCATCATTGCCCTCCTCGTTTGCCGCTCATTCAATGGGCCAGGGGAGAGCTGGTTTTGGGGATGGTTACCTGTTTTTCTACAGTTTTGGGAAGGGTCAGTGGCAGCAGCTGCTCACATGGGAGCGGAGTCGCCGCCACTGCTTGGTCACGTGGAGGGGGAGGTACCGCAGCCGGCTCCGGTGGGAGCGGCAGTGCTGAGACCTGACCCAGTGGGATCGCCACCTCGGGAGGCAACGTGGGCACCGGTGGTGCCTGAGCTGGTCCGGGCTGGGGCGGAGGAACAAGGTAGGGAGGTGGAAGATTGTCCAAGGGTTCCCATTCCTTTCCCATGTTTGCTGAGTTTCGGAGGGGTCATAGTGGGTATAAACTCATACAAGCGTACCTCCACATCTCGGCATACTCGATTTCCTCAAAATCCTACAGGAAGCAATCAAATACGTAATCGTACAAAGACTTGCAAGCCCATGCTTTAAACGTGCCGAACACCAGCCAAACCACGTATTTTCCGATCTCCTTCCCTCCCCATTTTTCCATACAAAAATGTATCATTTTCTCCTTGGACCTGCCTGCTCTCCTTGGGCTCTCATCCCAGTGTTCTAGCATCCACCCCAATGGACTATCTCTTGGGATTTCTGGCAGAACTTTCCCGGGACCCTGGGGAGATTTTTCCTCGGGTTTTCTCCAGAACCTGCTTTTTCCCAACCTCATTTTTCCAAAAATCCCTCCTGCGAATTTTCTCACCTTGTCTCCTCCAGCTGGGATGCTTGTCACGAGTCCTGACTCTTTGTCTGATGTTGATTTCCTGAATCTGCAAAATGTCACCAGTCTTACTCAGTCAAACGGAAAACTGTTCCACTGACTTTTTGACTGATCTCCGGTTTTCTTTCCTGTTTTCTCTGGATCAGAAGGTAGATGGACTCCTGAAATTTTCCAGGACTGTCGTTTTCCCTTTCTGACCAAACCATGACCAATTTCCCCCCTTGAATTTTCTATGAGTCCCAGGTCCCATGCGTGTTAAGGAAAAGCGTCTGCTTCCCCCTTGACGACCATGTGCCTCACGGTATGGTGGAACTGCGACTGTGGTGTCCACACTTGCTTCGTGACAGAGTCACATCTCACAATAACTCGGTCACACCCCACTCAACCACACGATACTCACGGTTCCTTTTCCCATGTGGATTCTTTATGCACGTTGTTTTCCGAGGGGAAAAAAAAGCACCTCGGTCTTGGAGATCCCCTGGATCTTGCCGAGTTCCTGAGAGCGGGGCCCATTTTATCCCTCTTTAGCTGTGGCTCCAGTTTTGGTTCGGTGATTTTTAATTGGTCTTGCGGACTCCAATCCTGCTCAGACTGCTGAAATCACCAAGATGCCTTCAGGCCAGGAAGGGAAACCCGAACCCCAAATTCAAATCCCTTCAGGTTTCACCAGATTGTTATGAATGATCAAATTGTGACCCAAAATTTATCAAAAATTTAGTAAAGATTTCTTAATTTGTCTGCGCGACCAAATTTCAGTCTTCAAAACCACCACAGCCAAAGAGACAACATTGAGTCTGTGTTCAGCGCTGGGTGAACCTGGATCTGACCTCTTGAGTGTCAGAGTCTCCCCCGTTCATGCACGCTGCTTCTTGCAGTGAGGTTTTATACAGTTTATTCTGCCCGAGGCAAAGATGACCAAATTTTCTTTGTATCTCTTCACATGCATTGCTGTTTCTTTCCATGTGCAGAGGTGGACAAAAGCTGGGTCCAGGTGTGCCACTGGTGTCAATCGGCTCCGGCAAGCCGTGTATTCAGATGTATCAGTTTGGCGCCCCTGACTATCTTGATAGATGCAATTGGCAAGGCAATAATCGCTCTTGGGTGGCTCCCGATGACTCGGGATACCAGTTATCATCGCCCTGGAAGCTTCTATTCCTACGTTAAAGCATCAGTCGTTATCTTAACTTGTGTCAGGGAACTTGTTGAACCTAAATAGACAGCTGCTCCCGGCCGGGGTGGTCAGACACACACATTTGGAGCATGAATTATCCCTACCATATATTACAACTGCATTTACCTCTCCAGCATTGCTTTCCAAAAGAAAAGAAAAAGCTGGGGAAGGCAAACTGTATAGCTCATGGTATTTTACAGTGTCTAAAACATGCCAAGTCATGTAGAAGTGAGATCCTTAGAAGTGAGATCCTTAGAAGTGAGATCCTTTTGGAATTAATGGGACAGAGAAGTAGTGCAAAGGGGAGCATAAAAATAAATAGAGTAATACATCCTGGTATGGTTTTTCCTGTTTTCATTTCATTTCCTAAAAACTGCTTCAATTCTTCCAGAATCTTCTCCACAGTCCTGTTTGCTCTTTCCAAGAACCTTTCCTGGAGAACAAGGTGCAGCTTCTGTCACAAGATGTGCCACCAGCTGCAGCTTCTCTTGGCTTTCCACACCGTGCCTGCAGCACAACTCTTGCAGCAAAGCAGGACAAATGTTTGAAGAAATT
Source organism: Melospiza melodia melodia (assembly GCF_035770615.1). Lineage (NCBI taxonomy): Eukaryota > Metazoa > Chordata > Aves > Passeriformes > Passerellidae > Melospiza > Melospiza melodia. Next base: position 7,631,670 of record NW_026948659.1, on the reverse strand, counting down.
TACAGCCTGTTCTTTTCCTTGTGGTCTGGGCACTTGTGCCATTGGTGAGGTTTTCATTGTTACTGTTCTACACTAAGGAAACATGACAGGCTACCAGGAATTGTTAGGGAATGCAAGCCTGACTGAATGCAGAGTAAGAATCTCCAGAACCTGCAGCCAGAAATGGAGAGCTGTGGGATAATCATCCATCAACCACATGGACATCTTGAAAGCAATGTAGAAGGTGAAAATGGGCTGACAGAGGGAATTTGTTTCATTGTTCAGTTCAGATGCTGCTACATCTCATGCATTGATATAAATCAAGAGTTACTGTCAGTTCATGAAGGGCACCAAAACAAGCCGGATTTCTCAGGAGATGACTGAAAGAATCTGAAAAGGAGAAATGCAGGGAATGACTTAGTGAGCTTTGCCTGTACAAAGGATCATTTTTCCTATTAATTTCTAGTCCATTCCCTTGCTTTTGTCCTTATTAACAATGCCATTTTCATCCCAGATTCCCCATGAAATGGTAACCCTGAGCTTGGAAGTGCCTGAAAGATGCCCTGTTCCTCTGCAGGGACCCTGAGGCTGAAGCGGGAGCCTGAGCCCTCTCTGGGGCAGCCTCCTCTGAGCTGGAATTTGTGCCGTGCTGGGAGAGGAGGAGGAGGGGTAGAGTGCTGGCGCTGTGTGGCAGGAGCAGGAGGTTTGGGCCGCAGGACATTCTGTCTGCGCCGCTGCCCCGCAATGGGCGGCCATGCCCGGGGCTCTGGGCCTGGCCCCGCGTGCGCTGAGCTCCGGACACTGCGGGAGCTCCCCGGGCTGGGCTCAGCTTCCCGCTGGGCCTGGGCAGCAGGCTGGGCTCCAGCTGGGATCAGCAGCAGCTGGAAATACCTCTGCGCATCTCCATTTGCTGCTGCTGCTGCTCAGAAGAAACAATGCAGGGAGTCAAGAAGTTCTGGTTTCTCTTTCTCCTGGTAGATTTTTTCATTTGATTTGACTCTCAAGAGGCAATTTCTGTGATGGCCTCTGTCAGTTGATTCTATTTCAGCAGCAGCAGCAACAGGGCTATGTTTGAGCACTGCATGTGTGGCTGGTGTGGCTGCTTTATTCTCCTTGACTTAGTGCTCAGGGACTTGAGAGCATTTCAAGATCTGCTGATCATGATGCCTGTGACCAAAAGCCTGAGTTCACCTATTGCCATCCGGGGGCTATGTACAAATCACCAACAGGACGGGACTGCTGAGGAATGTGTCTCGAGGTGTTTATTTTCTAGCATCAGTCTCATTACATGGTTATGAGAATGGATGATGCCAGCAGCTTGTGTCCTCAGCAGCAGACAACTCAATGTTACAACTTACTTTAAAAGTTTTTTACCAATCACACAAAGCAAAAGCATATTGACGGTAGTTCTATCCAACCACTATAAGCACAGGTACCTTTGTTTAAAACAATGCTTGCTTGTTTTGAATAGAATACCTGCTTGTGAGCCTTTACACACAATGAACAGAGCTCCATTATTAAGCTTAGAACTTCCTAATATCTCTGCGGCTTAGGGATTTGTTCTAGACAAGCGTTAATACACCAACCATTTTTCTATTTGTCCTTACTTTCTACTTCTTATAGAACTTTTCTGCTGACAAATCTCATGGCTACTGCTTAGCTCTAATTGTAGTTCTGCTGTCCTTGAGGCCTGCATTTTGCAGCTTTCCCAAAACCCTCTGATTTTAAGGATTCCCACATTCACCATCACGAAAGCACTATGGGTAGCACTGATCAAAAAAGGCAATTGCAGATAAATTTCAAGTGGCAAGCAGAAGAGGGCCAAGAGTAGCCATGATCTCCAATTCCCAAGGCAAAGGCAGCAGCAGCCTCCTGCTGTCACTCAGGGTGAGTAAAACAGTGCTGAAAACAGCGCTGGAACCTGATCCTTTCTTTCTCTGAGGGCTGGCTCAGGGCAGCACAGGTGGGCCCTGAGGAGTCAGGGCTGTGTGTGGGTGATTGCTGCTCTAGTCCAGAATTGAGCTGGAAAAAGCCCTTGGGAGCCGAGGCAGGAGCAGGCGGGAAGGGGCTGGCGCTGCTGCTGCTCCTGGCCGGGAGCCCCAATAGAACCAAAGGGCCATTGTCAGACACTACAAGGCCTCATGGAAGCAAGGGGCCATTGTGCCACTGCAGAGCCAAGAAGACCATTGTGGTATTGCTGGGCCTTGTGAAAAAAAAAGATCTCTTGTCATACTACAAAGCCTCATGGAACCAAGGCGCAGTTGTAATGCTGCGAGGCCCCAAGGATCCAAGAACATGGAAAGATTCTGTTTGGCTTGGCTTGACTGGTCCAGCTTACCTTGGCATATTGAGGGTTGCTTCTCCGCTGCCCGTGAAGCCCTGGAGTTCTGTGCTTTCCTTCCTGTGGGAAAGAACTCTCCTCCTTTAGGGGTTCATGGCTGAAATTGGGATTCTACGTCCAAATTCACTTATATCGAAGGATGATTCCTGTATGAAACCTGCCAGAACAGACAGCTCTGGGTGGCCTTGACATCTTGGGGGCCACCTCTCATCTGTCTTCAAACACTGTGGGGATGTGCTTTTCTTTCCATGGAAAAATCATCTTTCAAGTGCAGGTGTCCATAGCGAAAATCGGGAATCTGCCTACAAAATTCCTTATATCCAAGGATAGCTCCCAGGACGGTCCAAGTTCCCTTGGCTTCCTGAGGGCCAGCTCTCATCTGCCTGTGAAACACCTGGGCTCTGTACTTTCCTTCCTATGGAAAAGAACTGTCCTTGTCCAGATGCCCATGGACAAAACTGGGATTTGGCATCAAAAATTTCATTTATAAAAGGATTCCTCCCAGACAAAAGCTGCCAAGACAAACTGGTCTGGCTGGCCTTGGCCTCCTTGGAGCTGCCTCTAATCAGCCTTTAAAACACTGGGGCTCTGCCGTTTCCATCCTGTGGAGAAGAACTGTCATTCTGGTCCAGGTACCCATGGCTGAAACGGAATTCCACTTTCAAAACTCCACAAATACCCAAGGGTTGCTTTCAGACAAAAGCAGCAAGAACGGTCAGGTTTAGCTGGCCTTGGTGTCCGGTGAGTGCCTCTGATCTGCCTTCAAACCCCTGGGGCTCTGTGTGGAGAGCATTATTAATAATTGGTTAGCTGAGAAAGGCCACACTGATATAATGCCACTGGTTAAACTGAAGGAGAAAAGTCAGCAGTCAGCAAGCTAAAAGGAAGAGTCAGCAGCGACCTTGCTGCAACATGAGGATAGGGAGTTGAGATTAGTCCTGAACACATCCTAAGAATATGTAGAAAGTATCAAAAGTAGAACCATAGGAATGTAGAAGTAGGCGTAGGTGCTGATATGCAAGCTGACCAATCCTGAGCTCAACTTTTGCAATATGTATGAAGCTCATTATTGACTGTATTTAACCCGCCGTACTGATCAATAAAATTGAGCCTGTGATGATCAAAATTATGTCCTGGTTCCCTTCCGTCGACAAATGGTGGAGAATGCGGGCATAACCGAATCTCTGCCCTTTTTCTCGGATTAAAAGAAAAAGGGATTACGCCACGGTCCGGAAGTTGGGTTTGGGTCCCAGCAGCCGGGACGGTGCCGGAATTTGAAGCACCCTTAAGGTTCACAACTGTGACTTAAGCCAATACGTGTCCGCCGGAGCCTGGAGAGCTGCAACAGCGCGCGCTGATTAATAGGTATGGATAGGCAAGCGGCATATGATTTATTTACCGCCTATTTAGAGCGGCGTGGGATAAAAGGGATAGATTTAAAAAAGGAGTTACCAGGGTTATTAGCTCATGGCCATGCTAAGGGTATCTTTTCTAATCCTCATACAGTTCATGAGTTATCAGAGTGGAGAAAGTTTGGGGAAATATTGTGGGATACAGTACTAGATGATGATAAGTCAGCAAAGAAATTCGGGAAGTTATGGCGGGTGGTGTATAACACGTTACTTCAGCAGGTCTCTGAGAGAAAGGCAGCAGAAAGGGCAACAGAAGCTCATAAGAAGAATATAGGGTATGGTCGTGAAGATGATCACCTGGCACCTTCTGTAACTAAGGTACTTATGCCTAAGAGTCCCCAGCAAAGTGGTGTGGAGGATTTTTCTATAGGCGCAGTGGAACCGTCTGCACCTTTTCTGTCAGAGGAGGAGGGCGAGTCGGATGGTGGGGGTAGGAGCAAGCCAGCTTTGCCTCCGCCACCAGCTTCAGGCGGGTCGGATGGTGGGAGTAGGGGCAAGCCAGCTTTGCCTCCGCCACCAGCTTAAGGCGGGTCGGATGGTGGGGGTGGGAGCAAGCCAGCTTCGCCTCCGCCGCCAGCCTTGCCTCCGCCGCTACCCCTCAGTGAGCTGGCTCAGGTTACAGCTTCGGTGGGGGGGTCATCTTCCCCGCCCGAGGCGGCTCCAGCGGGGGGGCTGGTTCCCCCTCGCAGGCTGGCTCCGCTTGAGTCGGCTCCGGTTTCACTGTCAGCTCCAGCGGGGGAGGGGGGGCTCCCGCTTCCCCCGCACGAGCCAGCCCCTGCCTCACTTCCCCCCCCGTGCGAAAACTCGGTGTCTGCACCGAAGCGCCAGCAGCATAGCACCCTTAAAGGGCCAGATCCCATCCCAGGGGCACACCGTAATCCATGGGGGGAGATGGCTAAACAGAGGAGGGAAGCTTGGGCTGCTTTGGCCAAAGAAGTAATGCAAATGGGGGATGGTGAAGCGGTGGAAATAGCTTCTAGTCTTGCATGTCCAGTTACATACACACCACAGTATGATGCACAGGGGAACCTTACGCATAATATAGCAGAATATACTCCCTTAGATTGGAAGCTGTTAACTCAGCTACGTTCTACGGTTAATCAGTTTGGAGTAAAAAGTGAACCTGTTAAGCAAATGTTAGATTATCTTTTTAATACTCAGGTTTTATGTCCTAATGATTTAAGAGGAATAGTTCGGTTGATATTTACTCAGCATCAGCAGTTATTGTTTAATGCACATGACCCATTACATGGAGTAACAGTAAAAGAGCTGATGGGCTTAGAGGCATATTTACGTACAGAGGCACAGACGATATCGGGAGCAGATAAACTTACAGAGTCTATGTGGTTAGTGCGTGCTGCAATAGATATGGTTAAAGAGCCAGGAGAGTTACCGGCTTATATGGGTATTAAGCAAGGAAGGGAAGAATCATTTGGAAATTTTATCGATAGAACAGCTACTGCTATAGATCGGGCTGGTGTTGCAGGGTGCTATTGAAGCAGGTGTGCTTTGCAAAATAGCAATCCAGCAACCCAAAGAGTGTTAGCTACTTTAGGGGCAAATTAGACTATTGAGGAAGCATTAGAGCTAATGGCATTAATGCCAACAGCTTCACAGGCATTTATAGCAGAAGCCTTAAAGGAATTAGGACTAGGGTTGCAAAAGCATAGTCTACTCAAAATCAGGTGTTAGCTGCTCTTGCTCCTCTCCAAAGCGGCTCACTGGCAGTCACGTAAAGAGGCTGGAGACCATTCATCAAGTGTTACCGATGCGGCAACGAGGGACAGACACAAGTTGCCTCAGTGACATCGGAGACACCAGCAGCTGCCGTGACATCGCTGCCACCTCCTGTCTGCAACCCGCAACAACCGGGAGCCTCGGCTTGGACTTATCAGCAGCAGTAGACGTCACACTAATGACGAACCAGCCTGAGAGGATACCCACTGGAGTAAAGGGTCCTCTTATACTAAATGGACAAACATGTGGAGCATTATTGCTGGGACGTTCCTCTATAACTATGTTGGGATTATTTGTTTTGCCTGGTGTTATCGATGCGGACTTTACAGGGGAAATACAAATTATGGCTTACACCCTTTATCCTCCGATTAAAATTACAAAAGGACAATGCATTGCACAATTGGTACCACTGTCACAAATGACATCAGGAATACAATCATTTACTGGGCAAACACGGGATGAAAAAGGTTTTGGCTCTACTGGTGTTACACTTTTAACTGTGGATTTACAAAATAGACCAAAACAAAAGGTTGAAATTACCTATGGGCATCAAAGCATAACCCTTTATGGATTATTAGATTCAGGAGCAGATACTAGCATCATTTCTCCAGAAGCCTGGCCACAACATTGGCCTCTATTTCCTTCATCAAACATGCTCACAGGAGTAGGAGGATTTACATTGGCAAGCAGGTCGCCGTCTTTGTCTGTGTGCATTGAGAATCAACAAATATCTGCTGTGTTTTCAATTGTTCAACTGCCTCCTACAGTTTCCTGCTTAATTGGAAGGGACATTTTAACACAATTGGGAGTGATGTTAACTAATCAGCACCCTTTGGGGTAATTGCCATTGCTTGGACTTTCCCCATTCCACTCACCTGGAAAACGGATACACTGGTGATGGTTAAGCAATGGCCATTAAAAGGGGAGAGTCTTATGCATGCCCATGAATTGGTACAGGAACAATATGCAAAAGGGCACCTACGACTGTCCACAAGCCCTTGGAATACACCTATTTTTGTAATCAAAAAGAAATCAGGGAAATATCGTTTGATACATGATTTGAGGGCTGTAAATGACCAAACGGAACCAATGGGGGCCTTACAGCCTGGTCTTCCAAATCCAGCTATGATTCCAGAACACTGGCCACTTTTAATTATTGACCTAAAGGATTGTCTTTTCACTATTGGCCTGCATCCTGATGACATGAAGAGATTTGCTTTTACTTTACCAGCAATAAATCGTGGGGAACCAGATAAAAGATTTGAATGGACATCTCTTCCACAGGGCATGCGCAACTCTCCCACTTTATGTCAGCTTTATGTTGATGCAGCATTACAGCCACTACGTCGTAAATGGCCAGCAACTATAATATATCATTACATGGACGATATTTTGTTTGCACAGCAACAGCCATTCTCCTCTTTACAGATTAACACCATTAAAAATACTCTTGCTGCATATTCACTTGGTATTGCTGCAGAGAAAATTCAGACTACAAAGCCCTGGAAATATTTGGGATGGACTTTGACGGATCAAATAGTAATACCACAAAAATTGGAATTACAATTGGACATTAAAACTCTACATGATGCACAGAAGTTGCTGGGAGACTTATAGTGGCTGAAGCCTATTGTGGGAATACCAAATCACTTATTAGAAGCCCTACAGCCTTTGTTAAAAGGTGTGGACCCTACTACTCCTGTACACCCGACAAAGGAGCATCATCTTGCCTTGCAGCAAATTAGTAACTGTGTACAGCAAGGGTATGTGTCTCGTCGACAACTCGACCACCCCATTGACCTTACTATTTGGAATAGCCCTTGCCACTTGCTTGGTGCTCTCTCTCAGTTGCAAAAGAAAACGGGGGAGATACGGGTGTTGGAATGGTTGTCACCACCACTACAGCATAAGAAAACAATATTTTCAAAAATTGAACAATTGGCTGCATTAATCAAAAAGGGGTGTCTCAGAATTCTTGAAGTGGATGGTAGAGAACCTGCTACTATTAGATTACCTATGGAAAAAGAAACCTTGGACTGGTACTTGATAAATTCAAAGAATTTACAAGAAGCATTATTGATGTCACCTGCTAAAGTAGAGACTAGTAAATTAGTGCCTAGAGTTTTGCAATGGATGACAGAATGGAACTGGATTACTCGACCTTTAAGAGAAGAAAACCCCATAGAAGGAGCTATTACAGTTTTTACAGATGCAGGAAAGAAATCAAGGCGTGCTGCTGTTACCTGGCAAGAAAAAGGACAATGGAAGCATCAACTCCTCACAGCAGACCCTGCAGATAGCTTACAAACTTTGGAATTGTTAGCAGTAGTATGGGCGGTGTCCAACTTACAGGAGCCTTTAAATGTGGTCACAGACTCTATGTATGTTGCAGGAGTAGTCAAACGAATAGAGGAAGCAACAATTAAGGAAGTGAATAATAAACGATTGTATGAGTTACTGATACAGTTAAGGAAAGCTTTACGGGAAAGAGCAAACGGTACCCTTAAGCAGTATATTGAAAAACATCAAGATTTGACAGATCCACAAGCATGTTTGGCTAAGGTTTTGTATGTGATTAATCATTTATGCATTTTTGGGGAAGACGATACCCCCCCTGCAATGAAACATCATCCAAGGTCAGGTCAGGAAAATACTAAGGAAACAGAGGTCTGGGTTAAGTATAAGAACCCAAGTTCAGGATTATGGGAAAAACCTGCAAAAGTATTATATTGGGGTCGGGGGTATCTTTGTGTTTCCTCACCTACAGGGCCTTTGTGGGTGCCTGCTAAGTGGACTAAACCTGTTTTTGATGCAGCCTCTGGTGAGTCGCCTTACGGAGGAGGACAAGGAGCGACTGGGGAAGAAACTGCTTCTAGTCCTACAACCACTACTGTTTCAATTGAAGGGGTACTCGGAAGCGGTGGACAGAGCACTGACACGTCACTACCGGACGGCCCAGGAGTTGATTGGTTTTATTGACTCATTATCAACTTTTCATTTAACAGATCCAGCGAAACTACATTGCCTTGACTGTCACAATTCACATTGTGCTGCCTGGATAGCTCCACGTTGTGGGGGTTGTAAAAGAACTTTTTGGATAGAACAATCATTATTACGGGATTTGTGGTGTCATACTTGTGAACACGAGCACACGTGGGGTAAAAGCTGGCAAGATGAATTAAGGAGACAAACGGGGCAAAACGCATATATAGCTTTAAATCTTTATGAGTCTCCTGAACCAGAAGGTTCTTGCTTATTATCGATGGGAAATACAATGTATTGTAAATAGAATTAGAGTTCAAAGTAAATCACGTATAGTTTCTATAAGGTGTAGGAAATTAGTGCCTTTAACACAGCATTCAGTTGTAGGACCCTTCCAAGGGGATCCTGATAGAGCATTAGATTGCTGCATTGATAAGTTGCAAAAATTAAGTTTGAAAGTGGCAGGACCAGTGAAATTAGGAGCAGCAAGATTGAAGACACATAAGAAAAAGAAGGCAAAAAAGGGAACGGTCTCATTTGAATAGGGGTATCAGTGATTGCTAATTAATTTTCTATGATTAGAACAATTTTACTGTTGTGGGACCCTCGGGAGGATATAGTTGTTGAGGAGGATAACGAACAAGAACTACGATTACGAAATAAGATACATCTTGTGTTAAAGAAAGACCTTGAGCTGTTAGCCTCATATAGTAAAAAGGCTGAAGAGGCTTTGCGATCACCACCATTGAATTGGTTGCTTTGGGTTGAAGATACAGAATTTTATACTGGTCCTTACTTACATTCGCTTCCTTGTTATGTTTGCAAAAAGGATAAAGATAAATGCTATGCATGGGTAGCTTTGCATTGTGCAGATTGTAATCAGATTTATTGGTATTCACAGAAGTCATTGGGATATTTATGGTGTACATCTTGTTTTGGAAAGTGGATTCGAAATCATATCTGGGTTAGAGCTCTTGAACAAAGCACTGGCCTGCCAGGACGGACAGGATTACAGCTCTTTGAGAGTGCAGAACAAGTGGTTATAGCATATCTTAGGTGGAAGTTACAGGAAAACCTTAGAATATTTGAAATTACTAAAGCCTCACGCATCATAGCAGCTCGCTGCAAAGCTGATTTGCCTTCAAACTTACCTCGTGCTATACCTGTGAGCAAGGATGCTGATTTAGAATTAGATCAGTGTATTCAAAAATTGACTCAGCCTTACAATAGACAATTTAGCGAACCAGGGAAAAGACAGCGAAGAAAGAAAAAGCAAAGTAAGCAGAAAGAAAAATGAGGTTTGTTTTTGTTATACTGCTCAATGCTGTAGCAAGTGAAGCAGTAGGAGTAACACACTTTAGTCAACCAAGGGAAAATTTATGGGTAACACTTGCTAATCAAACTAACCAATCATCACTTTGTCTTAGTCTTGGAGGAGTCACTAACCCATTTCGAACATGCCTGGTGGGACTTCTGGTGTGGTCTCCTGGAGAATTTTGTAGTTTGATAAACAATCAAACCTTATGTATGTCTAACATGTCAAACATCACATTGCCGGTGCAACAAGGGTATACTGCAGGTCAGAGTGATGGCTATCGTCAATGCTTACTAATCCAATCACTTAACACCTCTTTGCATTCTCCTCCTGAAGAATTGGATCTTTTTGGAAGTACAAATGCCAGCATATCTAACACTACAGCTGGTGGATGGTTTAGCTTCAAACTTTCGGGTGCTCAGAATTTAAACCAACCTAAAGAAACATGGGCCACCCTAGATTCATCCCTGAATGTGAGTGAATTCTCTCCACAGCATTACAGTCAATGTAACGGCACAAATATCACAGCACCAATGAAATTACCCACAGGAATATTTTTGATTTGTGGAGACAGGGCATGGAATGGCATACCGGCTAAACCACAGGGTGGACCCTGTTTTTTGGGAAAATTGTCACTGTTTCATCCTAATGTGTCCTTGCTAATGCAGCTGAGTCAAAATTCAAACAGGAGAAAACGTAGCATACATGACTTAGACTGCAGCAAGATAGGAGATCCACGGTTTTGGGGCACATTCAAACAGGTGGTGGTTTCAACTATCTTACCAGGAGGATCTGCCAATAAAGCTATGAATTTAGCAAAACAACTAGGATGCTGGGCAAAGAATGAGCTGAACAAGACATCACAAATTCTAGACATGCTAACTGCAGATGTGCAAAGTGTTAACCATGCTGTTTTGCAAAATAGAGCTGCTGTAGATTTTTTGCTCTTAGCACAAGGGCATGGATGTGAAGAGTTCGAGGGAATGTGTTGCATGAATCTGTCTGATCATTCAGTGTCCATTCACACTAAGATAAAAGAGTTACAACAGGGACTTCACAAACTTAAGGAAGAAGACGGTTTAGGAATTGACGAATAGCTTAAAGGCTTGGGACTCGGACCGTGGCTGAGGAACCTTGTGATCTATGCTATAGGATTGCTGGGTGTAATTTTACTGTTTTTGCTTATTTTGCCTTGTATCTTTAACTGTATCCAAAACATGGTCAGCCGTACAATAGCAAAAACATGGCAAACTAATCTCCTTGCACAAGAAGAAAACGGGGGAAATGTGGAGAGCATTATTAATAATTGGTTAGCTGAGAAAGGCCACACTGATATAATGCCACTGGTTAAACTGAAGGAGAAAAGTCAGCAGTCAGCAAGCTAAAAGGAAGAGTCAGCAGCGACCTTGCTGCAACATGAGGATAGGGAGTTGAGATTAGTCCTGAACACATCCTAAGAATATGTAGAAAGTATCAAAAGTAGAACCATAGGAATGTAGAAGTAGGCGTAGGTGCTGATATGCAAGCTGACCAATCCTGAGCTCAACTTTTGCAATATGTATGAAGTTCATTATTGACTGTATTTAACCCGCCGTACTGATCAATAAAATTGAGCCTGTGATGATCAAAATGATGTCCTGGTTCCCTTCCGTCGACAGCTCTGTGATTTCCTTCCTGTAGAAAAGAACCGTCCTTCTTGTCCAGGCACCCATGGCCTCAGGCACATGAGCACTGTACAGGGACAGAGGAGCTCTGTGCTCAGTGGGGTGGGAACTGAGGAGAGCAGAGGAGAGCCCTGGGAAGGACTGAAGGGTGGTTTAAGTGATAGTGGATCCTTTTGACATAAAAGAAAAAGGCAAAATAAGAAAAATTAATAAAAATGGCAGCTGGGGAGGTCCAGACTGGCATGCAGGAGAAAGAAATTTCCCTCCAGGGCAGAGCTCTGGTCCAACACCAGAATGAGTCTGGGTCATCACCAGGCTTTGTGTGTGCAGTCAGAGGCAGGCAGGAGGCAGAGCTGTCAGCAAAGGAAGGGGCCAGCCAGGTGGGGCAGCTGGGGGATGAGTTTTACAACATGGCTTATGTGGTCCAAGACCTGTTCCACATTGCCAAATGATGGCTGCAGCCTTGGGAGATATTTAGATGGCCAACACCCCTGTCAATCACTGTAACAAGGTGGCCAGGAGAGATTCACATAAGACTCTGTCAGTAGTTGGGTTCCACTGAAGGACAGATGTTTTTTCAGTATTGTTTTCATTTTGAAAGTAAGAGCTGCGATACTGGAGTCTTCTGTAGCAGGGGACATGGTATGCCATATGGAACATGTGGAGCATGATAAAAGATGTTAAATAAATAAATAAAACACATTAATTTTAAAAATACATTTACAAATAAATAAATAAAAACATTCTCAGCTGTTCCAGGAGAGCCTCAGCCTCATGATCAGGGAAGAAAACTTATCACCATGAGTCAGCAGAGTGGCTCTCCAGATGGCTTTGCAGAATGGCTGGTATTACTGCCTAGTGTTACACAGTTAATATTGGGGTGCAAGGAAGCAGCATTTTTGAATTTCACTAGACTTAATATGGAATGTTAGGGGAAGAACCAAAGAAGGAAAAGGGAGGGATTAAGGTGGTTTGGAGAGAAATAGACATAGGAAAATAGAGGAATAATAAAATAAGTGGTGTCAGTCATGCTGACAGATGCTGACAAATGCTGATCAGTGTGCTTGTAAGGCCATGCCTTGCACCTGGTGCCTGCACTGTTCCACAGTACCCTGTTTCCTCATTAGACTCAATGTGCATTTCCTGACTGCGCTGCAGAGCCAGTGGGATCTGGTGGAGTCAGATGAGAAAGCTTTTTGCACACTTGTCTGTGTGTATGAACATGTCTGTATGAGGTCGTTGAAAAGTTGAGTGTCCAAAGGCCCGCTACAGGGTGGTCCATATGGTGTTGATAAAGGTACCCTTTATCATGGTACACCATGATAACTTATCCTTTGGGGCTCAGTAATCTAAAGATCTAGAGAATGTCTTATGGATAGGCCTTAGTTACCCTTAATGACCCCTTCTTTCCTCTAAAAATACAAATGACATCAGGTTAGTTACAATTTCACACATGAATTTCTTACAAAAGGAGAACCATAAGGCTGCAGGACAAAGTCATTTCCCAGTTGTCCTCTTCAGTGATGTTTCAAGCATCCAGAACAATAGTTGTATTGAAAAACACATGGATTCTAACTTGGCCCCTTCCTGGAGTGCTATGGTCATGAATGCCAATGCCTGAAATGGTTCCTAATTACTTTTACCTTTGTATTATATATTAAACACAAAGAAGGACACTCTTCTATTCAGAAAGGAAAGTTTTATTATAATCAAAACCACCAAATGATAGTATAAGGACTTATGATCCTATATTTTCAGAAAAAAGAGATGAGAATTCATGTTTTGGTGCTCTGTAGCCATCCATATGGACAACATTCCAATATGCCAAGGTATGTGTCCAAAAGGTACAGGGGGACCTTTTCCCAGAGCCTGCAGGGACAGAGACGCAGGGCAGGGACACCGTGGGACAGCCTGGGCTGCACAGGGCAAAGGCATGGGCAGCAGCTGCAAGACAGCCCTGCCAGAGCCAACTTGGGCAGCACTTTGGCCATGGCTGCTGGGCCTGGGCCTGAGGCAGGAGCAGGAGACAAGTGACCCTTGCAGGCCTGGGGCCTCATTGCCTCCTTGTCCCTGCTCAGCAGCCTGGCAGGGGCCGCCCCATGCTCCTGCCCTTGCCATTGCACATCCCCACATGCCAGTGCCCATCCCGGCAAGAGCCCTGAGCAAGGAGGGAGGGACAGCATCTGCCTGGCCAGGGGCTGGGGCTCAGGCCTTGGCCCTTGGCATTCCTCAAACACATCCAGCTTTGCTCAGCACCAGAGACACCTTGGCCTTGTTTGTCCCCAGCTGTCATCACTGCCTCCAGTGTTCTGCTGTAACTGGAACCTGGGGACACTTTTTCAGTCGTGTTCCTTAGTGGGACCCATTAAAACTTCAAGAAAGTTCAGAGTTTTAATTTAATTTTGAGTTCTTGAGAAGTTTATTGAAGACACTCTCAGGGACTGAGTCTGATTTAAACAACACAAAAGCCCTGAGAGGGTCATTAAAATTTTCCTAGTCCACTTACAGAGAAAGATTTCAAAGAACTTGTGAAAAATACGCATTCCTATTTTAAAGGATGTATTTTATTTTATTTCTCTTTACATCAGAGGTGATTGCAGCATTCTGTGATTGATATTGACCCAGGGTCTCTCCTCAGCAGCTCTGGCCTGCTCACAGAAGCTGTGCCTGGAGCTCTGACCCAGTGTGGACAACCTTGCTCCACATTGCCCAGCCCCATCCTGTCTGTCCTCACTCCCCTGGGCCCTGCTGTGCTTGCAGAGCTGGCTGCACTCAGCCTAAGAGGGGTTTTCACTTTTTGGGGATTTTTTGAAGCAGCCTCAAAATCCTGAGTTTCCCCACTGCAAGCAGACACACTGCTCAGGTGTGTGCCAGCCCCAGGTGCCACCAAAGCCACTGCAGATCTGCCCTGGGCCAGCTGTGAGGGTGGATCATCAGCCCAAGCTGCACTGGGCCACTGCAAGGGGCTGTGGCCATGGGCACTGCACTGACCCCACTGCTGGGTTTGGCTGCCACAGCCACCGAGAGAAATTAAACTGTCCTTGGAAACACTAGGGAGGATTGGGACATACTGGGGAACACTGGGAACACTGTGGGAGACACTGGGACATACTGGGAGTGACACTGGGGGATACTGGGAGAAACTGGGGACACTGGGGCAATTGCAGAGATGACTGGGGACACTGGGACATCCTGTGGATGACACTGGGAGGAACTGGGAATGACTGGGAATAAACTCGGGTGTATTGGGACGGACTGGGCTGTACTGGGAGGGATTGGAGGGGTACTGGATTGTACTGGGTTACTGGGGATTAATTGGGCTTTACAGGGGTTATACTGGTCTGTACTAGGGATGAACTGGGCTTTACTGGGAAAGACTGGAGGAGGGTGAATGGGCTGTTCCCACCTCCACTGCATCGCATTTGCCGAAGCTCCCGCCCATCTCCAGCGGCAGCCAATCAGCGCCAGGGATCCGGGCCTGGGGGCGGTGCTTACACGGGCAGCAAATTTTCTTTTTGCCTATAACTCCCGTCATGCCCTGCGGCCAAACTGAGCCCATTGCAGCGGGGATAACAACTCCCGTCATGCCCCGCGCTCCACAGGACTCCAGGATCCGCCCCCATCTGTCCCATAAGTGTCCCCCAAACACTCCAGGGTCCCTCAGTGCCCCCTGAGCGCTCATTCGGGACTCCCATAAGCACCACTGAACCCCTGAGTGCTCCCACCCCCACAGCTGCCCGGTATAGCCACTTCTGAGAATTCATCTCCTCTCGTCCCCCGTGGCCCCAGACCCCCCCAGAACACAGTCCCGCGCTTAAAACTCCGGCCGCGACCCGCGCCCTAAAGAGCCCGGTTGGAGCTCTCCGAGCTCCTCCCAAGGACTCCTGTGCCGTTTACGTTCCCTCAGAGGATCTCTAGTCGGGGCTCGGACGCAAAGGTGTCCCCCAAGAGCCGTCCCGGACTCCGAAACATTTCGTTCCAACCACTTTCGGGACTACAGCTCCCATCATGCTCTGCGGCGCACGACCAGCGCCATTTCAGGCGGGACTTCATCTCCCGTCATGCCCCGCGCCCCACCGAGAGCCATTGCAGCTGCGCCCAGAACTCCCGTGATGCTCCGCGGCCCTGTTAAACCGTATGATACCCACGCCTACAACTCCCATCACCCCCCGCGCCCCAGAGAGCCCCGTTCGAGTCCCTCCAAGTGCCCGCCCGGACCCCGAAGGGCCCCAAATTCCCCTCCCTGACCTCCAAGGGCCCCCCTGGACCCCCAAGTTCTGCCCCGGACCCTGAACTGTCCCTCAGAATCCCTGAGTGCCCCTCCAAGTGCCCACCTGGCTCCCCAAAGTGTGCTCCAGACCCTCAAGTTCCCTCTGAATTCCCTCCCCAGACCCGTAACTGCCCCAAATGTGCCCCAGAAATGTCTCCAGGGACCCCGAAGTGCACGCCCCCCCAATCCTGTCTGAGAAAAAGATGATAAAAATAATGACAAAAAGAGTATAAATATAACTAATTAATATAAGGGAAAGAAATAAATAGCCAATAGAAATTATTTAATTAATTCATGAAGGAATTGTGTTACTTAGAACCAATGATGAATAATTTTCTTGGTTGCTAGAAATGTATCCAATTTTAATATAAATATACAAATTAAGTAATAAAAATATTGTATGAGACTACCCTAAATTAAAATAATACAATTATAATTTTGTTATTAATCTATTTTATTTAACAGGAAAAATGCTAAAATTTTTCTTTTTTTGGGGATGTCAGTCCCAGGTGGGCGTTGTCAGACATGGTAAGGCTGGGGGTGAGGAGCAGCTTGTCCAAACAGGCTCAGCCTGCAAGGGGCTCATTCTTATCCATGCCCAGACCTCCTAAGGAGACATTCATCATCCAGATCACTTGGGGAATGCTTCTATCCCCTCTTCTCCAAACTAACAACTAGAAAGATACTGGTGTGATTAAAAAAACAAAAATCATGAGGAGCATTTTGACATCTTCCTCCTGAAGACAACTCCAAACTGACTCCAGTCACTGCACAAGCCCTAGAGACCCAAAGGTAATGGAAGGGAGACAAAGAGCTCCTGAGGCCTTTCTGTATTTTAATCAGCCCCACGCTGGATTTGGGGCTGGCTCCAGGAGCCTCAGGCACGCAGAGAAGGATGGAGACGCTGCTCAAAGAGTCAGCAGCAAAACTCCATGTTCCTTGGAGCATGGCTGGGCCCCAGTGAGGGCAGGGAGTGCCCAAGGCTGCCCAGGGCCGGGTGAGAGCAGATCCTTGAGGGCAGGATTGCAGGGAGCCCAAGGCTCTGAGCAGGGAACTGCAATGCTGAGCAAGGCCTGGCTTGGCTGCAGGAAGCAGAAAGGCCAAGCCCTGAGCCCAGCCTGGGCCAGCAGGGCCTGTCCCTCACGGCTGCCTCGGGGCTCTTGGTGGGCCAGGGGGATGTGAGGGGCAGCAAGGACAAATGGCATCAACCAGCAGCCCCTGCCAGCCTCCCCAGGGAGGCCGAGGGAGAAGCAAAGTGCAGCCCCTTGTGGAGAGATTTATTAATAGTTGGTTAGCTGAGAAAGGCCATACTGACTTAATGCCGCTGGTTAAGCTGAAAAAGGGAAGTCAGCAGTCAGTAGGCTGAAAAGGGAAGTCAGCAGTCAGTGACCAATGACAGGCAAGGACAGAATGCCCTTGCCAGAACATGAGGATAGGGAAGAGAGATTCTTCCTGAGAATATGTAGAAAGTATCAAAATTATAACCATAAGAATGCAGAAGTAGGCGTAGTTGCTGATATGTAACTAACCAATCCTGAGCTCAACTTTTGCAATATGTATGAAGCTCATTATGAACTGTATTTAACCCGCCGTACTGATCAATAAAATTGGGCCTGTGATGATCTAATTGATGTCTTGGTCTCCTTCCGTCGACAGCCCCTGCCAGGAAAGTTCCTCCTGTGGGGCCTCCAGAGGCGCTGCCCGAGCCCAGGGCACAAAGGCCTGGGTGCCTGTGGCCCTGCCAGCCCTGCCCAGCCCTTGGCCATCTGTCCTGCAGGCTGTGCCCCCTGGGCGTGCTGCTCCTCTGCCCTGGCCGGCTGCACTCGCCCATCTCGCTGTGCCCCAGCATTTCTCACCCAGCGTTGCTGTGCCCTCCCTGGGCTCCCTGCACCCAGCGCTGCCGGCTCCTGGCACACAAAGCCCAGCCATGGCCCAGCCTCACGCTGCCACACCTCCAGCACCAACATTCTGCCCTGCGAGGGACTTTGCTTTCTCCTCAGCTCCAGCCTGAACCTTCCAAGGTGCACTTGGGGGAGGTTTCCTGCAATTCTCACTGCCAAAGAAAGCTCTGTCTCCTGCTGGTCACAAACAGAGAAGGGCTGGTGGCAGATCAGAGGTGGTCAGAGACTGTTTGGGGCACAGCGACCATTGTAGCCATGATATTTTCTGAAAAATCCCTTTGCCAGGATTTAGCTCCTGAGAAGCTGAGTCTTCAGGTACAAAATATAAACAATAATTATCTGCTGCTGTGGAATGCAACAGGTGGATCTGTGATTGGCTTCATGTCATTGTTTCTAATTAATGGCCAATCACAGTCCAGCTGTGTGTCTCTCTGGTCAGACACAGGATTTTGTTATCATTCCATTCTTTCGCCTTTGCTTGCAAGCCTTCTGATGAAATCCTTTCTTCTATTCTTTTTGTATAGTTTTAATATAATATCCATCATAAAATAATAAATTAGTCTTCTGAAACATGGAGTCAGATCCTTTTCTCTTCCCTCTTCTAGGACCTCTGTGAACACCACTACTGACCATGAAATTATTAAGTTTTTTAATATTCTCTGAAATAACGAGGGGCTTCAACTAAACACCTACAACTGGCTGGAGGGGCAGTTGAGTAGTGGTGAATGTTACACCAGAGAGTGGTGGTGAATGCTGCTACATCCAGCTGGCAGCCAGTCACCTGAGGTGTCCCTCAGGGGTCTCTGCTGGAGCCAGTTCTGTTCAATATTGTTACTGACAACATGGATGAGAGTGTTGAGACTTTCAGTAGTAAACCCACAGATAAAATTAAGCTGGGAGCGTGTGTCCATCTGCTGGAAGGTAGGAGGCCTCTGCAGAGAGAGCGGGAACAGTTGGATGGATGGGCAGAGTCCAATAAGATGAAGTTTAATAAGTCCAAGTGCCGGGTCCTGCACTTTGGTCACAACACCCCCTGCAGTGCTACAGGCTGGGGACAGATTGGCTGGACAGCGGCCAGGCAGAAAAGGACCTGGGGCACTGATGGACAGCAGGCTGGACATGAGCCAGCAGTGTGCCCAGGTGGGCAAGAAGGCCAATGGCTCTTGGCCTGGCCTGGATCAGGAATGGTGTGGCCAGCAGGAGCAGGGCAGCGATTCTTCCCCTGCACTCGGCACTGGTGAGGCCACACCTCGAGTGCTGTGTCCAGTTCTGGGCCCCCAATTTAGGAAGGCCATGGAGGGGCTGGAGTGTGTCCAGAGAAGGGCAATAAGGCTGGGGAGGGGTCTGGAACACAAGTCCTGTGAGGAGCGGCTGAGGGAGATGGGGTGGTTTATCTTGGAGAAGAGGAGGCTCACAGAGACAAGGAGGTGTCAGGGAACAGGTTGGACTCGATGATCTCCAAGGTCTTTTCCAACCTTGCTGATTCTGTGACTCTCTGGAACCACCCTTGGAGCAGTTGCAGGAGGAGCCCTGGGCCTCCTCTTCAGCAGCCCCAGCAGCCCAGGTCCCTCAGCTTCTCCTGCCAGCCCCAAAGCCCATCCTGTCAGTCCTGCAGAGCCTCTGCAGCTCCTCCTCACTGCCCAGAACAGGGAGCTGCAGAGGCAGACACAGCAGCCCAGATGTGCCCCCCTGGCCTGGGGTGCCTGTGGGAAGGGAGCAGCAGCAGGCACTGCAGGAGCCTGCAGACAATTCCTGCAGCACTTGTAGGATGATCGTGCTGCCCAAGGGATGTTCCCATGGTGCCAAGTCAGGAACTGCCATGGGGAGTGGGGCCAGAGAGGAAAGGGTAAACAGGGATGGGTTGTTTGAAGGGAGGGTACAGGGGTGGAAGAAGAAGTGATCTAGATCAGCAAAGGGGAAAGAAAGCGAAGGTGAAGCCAAGGAAATGCTCGGGGAAATTTGGGGGTGGCTGCCAGGCAGCCCTGGCTCTGAGCAACAGCGCCTGCAGTGGGACAGGAAACTCCCAGCTGATGGGAACAAACTTTCTGGCTGACTGCAGAGCCCAGGACAAAGCTGAGTGGTTTCCCAGGTGTCCCCCAGCCCTTGCTGGCCCCAGGGGCTGATGGCATTTGTGCTCCCTCAGGTTCATGTCCCCACACCAACAGCATGGAGGTGCTCCCCTGCTCTGTGCAATGCAAACAGGGGCTCCTGAGCCAGTGCTGCCGTGTCTGTGCCTGCAAGGATGGGGCACCTGTGTGAGCTGGGGGAGAGGCCAGGGCTTCAGAGGGGGGATATTGTTGGCAGCTCCATGAGGACGCTCTGGGACGCTGCCCTGGGCTGTGCAGCGCACTGGGGATGGATCAGCCCCTGCTCTGCTGCTCCTTCCCATCTGCCTAAGGGCCCTTGCAGAGCCCCAGCCATGCTGTTTGCCCCCAGCCTTCCCATGGCCAGCCTGGGGCTGCTCACAGGGCTTTTCTGTGCTGAGCATTGGCCTGGGCGTGTTCTTGAGAGAGCCTGGGCAAGGAGCCTGGAGCCCCCAGGCCCTGGCCTGAGGCGTCAGAGCTGCCCCAGCAGTGCCCATGGCCTGTCCCTGCTGCAGCCCCGGCACTGCCACCCCCAGGGCTGTGCCCAGCCCCGAGAGCACTCAGGTCCTGCAGCAACACCAGGGCCACCAGGGCAGCGGGGCAGGGCCACGGCAGCAGCACTGGCAACACCAAGTGCTGCTGCTGCTGGGCACAGCTGCTGGGCCAGCCCTGATCTGCCCCAGCTCTGCACACAGACATTGCTGCTGCAGCTCCAGAGAAGGGAACAGAAGGGGGAACTCTGGTGAAAACTCTGCTCGGAGAGCCTTTATTCTGTCTGAAGCCACTGAGAGTGCAGCACCTCATTGACACAGTCTGAGGCCACTGTGAAGGTGGAGAGAAACAAAATTAGAAATGGCACAAACACTGACCTTCCTTTGTTGTAAATAATAAAACGCTAAACCGAAAGACAAGAACATATCAACAAACAAACAAACCCAAGTGGTATCAAAGATGACTTTTATTACATGAGATTTGCAGAAACTGGTCAGAAGCTTAATGTTTCTGTAACCGTCTATTCATCAGTGTCCACACCGCAGCCTTGAGCTCCTGGTTCCTCAGGCTGTAGATGAGGGGGTTCAGGGTTGGAGGCACAACCGAGTACAGAACTGACAGGGCGAGATCCAGGGATGGGGAGGAGATGGAGGGCGGCTTCAGGTAGGCAAATGTGCCAGTGCTGAGGAACAGGGAGACCACGGCCAGGTGAGGGAGGCAGGTGGAAAAGGCTTTGTGCCGTCCCTGATCAGAGGGGATCCTCAGCACAGCCCTGAAGATCTGCACATAGGAGAAAACAATGAACACAAAACAGCCACAAGCTAAAATGATAGCAACCAATAAAATCCAAATTTTTCTGAAGGTGGAGTGTGAGCAGGAGAGCTTGAGGATGTGGGGCACCTCACAGAAGAACTGGCCCAGGACATTGCCATGGCACAGGGGCAGGGAAAATGTATTTGCTGTGTACAGCAGAGCAGTGAGAAAGGCACTGGCCCAGGCAGCTGCTGCCATGTGGGCACAAGCTCTGCTGCCCAGGAGGGTCCCGTAGTGCAGGGGTTTGCAGATGGACACGTAGCGGTCGTAGCTCATGACAGTTAGATGGGAAAATTCTGTTGACATGAAAAACACAAAAAAAAAACACCTGAGCAGCACATCCTTTGTAGGAGATGTCTCTGGTGTCCCAGAGTGAATTGTGCATGGCTTTGGGGACAGTGGTGCAGATGGAGCCCAGGTCACTGAGGGCCAGGTTGAGCAGGAAGAAGAACATGGGCGTGTGCAGGTGGTGGCCGCAGGCTATGGCGCTGATGATGAGGCCGTTGCCCAGGAGGGCAGCCAGGGACATGACCAGTAAGAGGCAGAAGTGCAGGAGCTGCAGCTGCCGCATGTCTGCCAATGCCAGCAGGAGGAAGTGCCTGATGGAGCTGCAGTTGGGCATTTTCTGTGTCTGCATATTTCAACCTACAGAAGGAGGAAAGACAGGGCAATGGAGGGGAAATTTCTCACAGAAAAATCAAAACTCTTTGTCGTAGCCTCTTTCTTTCCACTAAGCACCTCCCCTTTGTGTATGTCTAGGAGATCTTCCATTACCTTTGTTGCTGGAGCCCTGATTGCTGCTGGCCAATGCTGTGTGAGGAGCTGGACCTTGGCCTGCAGGACACCTGGGAGTCAGCCCTGACCCCCAGACAGTGCAGTGGAACAGTGAGGGCAGGGCGTCCTGGTGTTCAGGCTTGGATAAAGAATCTTCCTGTAAGGCTGCAGAACTGCCTGGGTGAAGGGATGGGGATAACAGAAGGCACAACGAGGGATTCTGCTGCACCTGGGGAGAACAGAGAGTCCAGGGAGGCAGGAGGGTTGTCTGAGGCTTAGTGCAGACTGAGGGGAGCTGCTCTGTCCCTCTCTCCTGTTCCAGCTGCGCTGCACTTGCGCCTTTCTGAAATCCACTCCTGTGTTACCCTGGGCAGCGAGGAGACACTGCTGAGAGCAGAGGATCCCTGGCACACAAAGTGGCTCCTGCCTTTCCCAGAGTCAGGAGAGTGGGCTCAATGCTAGCCTCCCAGGCTGCCCTGCCCAGAGCTGCCCGGGCACAGGGAGCTGGGACACCCCATTGCTGTGCTCAGCCTGCACAGGAGGAGCCCAAGGGCTGGGCCTGGCCCTGCAGCTGGAACTGCCATTGCAGAGAGCCCCTCAGCAATGCCAGCAGCACCTGGGCAAGGCAAGGAGAGAGAGAGAGCCGGGCCTGAGGAAAAGCCTTTCCCTGGCCAGCCCTGCCCAGCCCCTGCCAGGCAGCAGCAGGGCAGGACAGTGGCCCTCAGGCCCTGGTCAGCAGGGAATGGGCACACGGCCGCAGAGATGCCCTTCATCTCTGGGGCTGCTCTGCCGGCCCAGGAGGGACTGAGGGCCCCGAGCCCCTGGGCTGAAGGCTGTGCTGGCTGCGAGGGGACACAAGAGCTGTGCTGCTCAGGGCAGTGTCTGCCCTGCAGGGCAGGCCCGGCAGGTGCCACATCTGCCCTGCTGCAGGGCTTCCCTCAGCACTGTCTCCCTCCCTGCCTGCCCACGGCTCTGCTGCTGGAGCTGTCCCAGCCCCAGCTGCTCCTGTGGCCCCGGGCTCCTTCCCTGCCAGAGCTGCCAGAGCCCAGCCCAGCCCCTGGGCCAGCCCTGCCCTGCAGCTGCTGGGCCCTGCAGGGATTAAAGAACAACTTCCCCAGCCTGGGCACCATGGAAAGGTGATGCTGCATGGATCTGGGGGCTGGGGAGGTGCAGGCGCTTGCTGAGGTGCCCAGGAATCCTCAGGGTGATGGTTTAAGTGCCTCAGGCCCTGATCTACCCCTGCACAGTTAATTTTCTATTGCCACCAAGCTGAGCCCGGGAAAAGTGGGAGCACAGATTCAGGAAAGCAGAGACCCAAGCAGGAAACTCCTGCCCTGAATGAGATCATAAAAAGTCACCCTGGGCATGAGCTGGAGCTCTGAGCAGCCCTGGCTGCAGCCCCAGCTTCACCCCCTGCAGCTGTCCCTGGCAGCAGGAGCCATCCTGCCCTGTCCCTCTGACCGTGCCCAGGGCAGCCCTACTCTGCAGCACATCCTCCCCCATAGCAGAAACAGCAGCAGAGCATCCTTACAGTCACATCAGTCCTGTCCTGGGTCAGCTTCGGGAGATCCCTCCAGGAGCACTGGGGACATTGCCCTGCACCCTCACACTCACCATGTCCAGGGCTGGGAAGATCTTTCCCCAAGTGAAGTCTCAGCTCAATGTCTTCCCAGTCCTGATTGCCTTCAGCCTGTCTCTGCCTGGCTCCTGTCCCCTCAGTGCCTGCAGGCAGAGCCCTCAGTCCTGCTGGGCTGGGAGAGGAGCTGGGCCTGGGAAGAGCTGTTCCTTTAAAGCTCAGCAGCATAGAGACAGCACAAGGAGTTAATGAGCCTCTTGGGGCTTTGCTGTTGTTTACATCAGACTCAGTCCCTGAGAGAGTCTTCAAAAAACTTCTCAAGAACTCAAAATTAAATATAAACTCTGAAGTTTCTTGAAGTTTAAATGGGTCCCACTGAGAAAGCGTTCCCAGGTTCCAGTTAGAGCAGAACACTGGAGGCAGATGATGACAGCTGGGGGCAAACAAGGCCAAGGTGTCTCTGGTGCTGAGCAAAGCTGGATGTGTTTGAGGAATGCGAAGGGCCAAGGCCTGAGCCCCAGCCCCTGGCCAGGCAGATGCTGTCCCTCCCTCCTTGCTCAGGGCTCTTGCCGGGATGGGCACTGGCATGTGGGGATGTGCAATGGCAAGGGCAGGAGCATGGGGCGGCCCCTGCCAGGCTGCTGAGCAGGGACAAGGAGGCAATGAGGCCCCAGGCCTGCAAGGGTCACTTGTCTCCTGCTCCTGCCTCAGGCCCAGGCCCAGCAGCCATGGCCAAAGTGCTGCCCAAGTCGGCTCTGGCAGGGCTGTTTTGCAGCTGCTGCACATGCCTGTGCCCAGGCTGTCCTGCATTGTCCCTGCCCTGTGCCTGTTATACATGAGAAACTTGACTAGGCCAATATTCAAGCAGCAATCAATTCATTTTTTAATATAGTAAATATGAGCAATACAGCACTGGGTACAATGGGGGAAGTTTTCCCTGTAACTGCACACAAATAGTTCAGGCATACAGGTATTTATAGGGGTACTCATCAGCTTTCTCAACAGTTTCTATTCCAATTTTTACTCATCAGCGGTTTTTATTCCCAAATTTTTTGTCGCAATTCTATACACTATTGTGATTTAGTTTTTCTCGGGATGTATGCCAAAAAGGAGTATCCACATATGGTGGTGGTCCAGTTTCCAAAAGAAGAAAGACAGATCCCATCTAGTGGAGTCCAGCTCCCCAGATGTGGGTCCACCTTTTGATTGCAGAGACTATAAATTTCATAACAATGATGTCCAGCTTCCCTTGGTCAAAAATGTAAATCCTCGTGGTTATGTTCATCTTCCTTTCTTAAGCTGCTTTTCTCTTTTTTTTTGTTAAGTTGTGAGATAAGCATGTTTCCTTTATATATATTCCAAAACTATGGTTTCAAGTATACAAGCAACATTCTAAAATTACACTTCAAAAGGTTATTATTGCAGAACTCTTTAAGGATTAACTACAAGCAAAGAGCAACATCCTTAACACTTTAATTCAAATGCTCGTCAATCAACCAAGGTTAATTGCAAACAAAAGATAGGTTCAAAGGCCTTCTTCCATGCTTTACTTTCCTCAGTTATTATTAGAATTCGCAACTGTCCCATTGTTGGTCTCCATATTGCAATCACAAATACACACATTGCCTGTATGTACCTGACACGAAACGCAGCTTTGTATCTCACAGTCCTCCCCCTACTTGTATAAATTTTTATTTATCTTTCTCATTCATGTCTGAGCTTCAAATCTGGCCAAAACTGTGGAAGCTTTTCCCTTTTTGTCTTCTGTCTTTAATCTCATTATTTTGGATATCTTAGCTGTTGTCTCAAGTTTGCCAACCTCACCTGTAGCCAATTCCAGGTCTACCACAGCAATCTGCATGCTTTGAATGACTGAGTGGATTAGTCGGATAAAATATTGAATAAGGCAAGGTAGAAACAATAACCCAGCTAATGAACACAATATCATGAACCCTATTTTCTTCCACCAAGCTCCTCCTCCAAGCATCTGGTCCCACCATGAGGCTTGAAGGATGGAATTCCATTTTTGGACTGGGACATGAGCCAGCCTTTTGATCTCTGCTGCTAAACCTCTGATGATTTCTCCATAATCATTAATCTCAATGCAGCACTCGGACTCATTGAATTTTCCACACACTCCTCCTTCTTCGGCCAGCAAATAGTCCAATGCTATTCTGTTCTGATGCACAAAAGCCTGCACCTGAGTGTGCTGCCTGCTTAACAAATCCAGGGCCTCCGAGGAGTTATTTGAGACTATTTCTACCACTGTCTGTAGTCTAATCAATCGGTTCAATAGGTAAATCAAGGTCATATATTGCCAGCTTCCATCTTGAGCCCAAGTGGCTGGCCCATAATAATCTATTATTCTTTCTGCTAGCCACTCTTCTTCTCCCCGTTTTTGGTCCCCTCCTGCCCTTGGAAACTCAAGTTTCAATTCTCATTTTTCCCTGTTAAGGTTTTCATATAAGGGTGATCCTAACAGGTTACTCTTGGACTTTGGTAGTACAAAGAAGGAGGGTTGTATAAGCTTTTTGCCCACAAATCCAATATATACAATTTGGGGCTTTCTATGGTCATTTACAGCCTCAGGTTTTTCCCAGTAAATTCTTAGGGTCTCCAGGGATTGGTAAGGGTTAGCTCCAGGACTTTTATGCCAGCACAACTTTATCTGGTTGTTCCATTTGCAATTTTTCTCCTTAATTAGGCTCCAGTATGCAGCAGGAGATGTTGGCTGCAAAGTTCTAGTGTTATTGTTTGAATTTACTGCTAAAGTAGATGTACAGGGAGTATACCCTACCACTTCAGTATATTTTCTCCCCTCTCTGCTGATGTAAACTGTTCCAATTATTTGATGATTTAAAATGCATCCTTCAGGCCGCTTCAATCTTTTGGAAATTTGAGTATGGTTCTATTTTAGAAATTGCTCTGGAGCTAGACTCTCACCTCTCCATGGCCATTTTTCAGCTGATTTCTATCCCCCCACAAATCCAACAATTGGCTAACTCTAATTCTGTGGCAATTTCTTGCATTAGATCTACAAAAAGGTTCCTATTTGAAGTCAGAAAACCCCAATCACTATACTGCTGTTCTAACTGTTTGTATTGTTCACTAAATTTATTTAGCTTTTCTTGTTCTACTCTTTACATTTTTGCTTCTGATTCTTGCTTTTGTAGTTTTTGAGTAATTTGTTTCATTCTACTCTCTGGGTCTCTTCCTTCTCTGTCCTTTGCTAAACAAAAGAATTTGGCGTATTGCAGACAAATTCGTTCATCATCATCTTTGAGAAGGTTGATTAATACAGGCCAATCCTTGGGAGAAACCTTCAGTCCGTGTTTTAAATTTTCTCCAACCCAGTATATTTTGCCACCCATAGTGCACATCTTTAATTGGTTATGGTCATAGCACACTTCACGAACATGGGAATGTGCCATGAACATTGGTTCCATTTTTCCCCTGATCCAGACAGTATGATTGCATTTGTCACAGTCAGCCGGAGCAATAGGCTCTGATCCTGCAGCTCATGGATTATGTGGAGTTCAGGAGTGAGGCTATTAAGGCCCATTGCCTGGGATGCAATGATCAATGCAATGAAATAAATCCTCAGAGGGTCTAACTCTCTACCTCTCTCAAGGCCCTTTACGTTGCATCCAAGGGCCGAGATGCAGATCTTCTCTGTAGCAGAGTTTATACCTTGGGATTTATCACTGATATCTTTTGTTTCATTTTTGCCTTTGCCTCATGAGCCTTCAGATCTCTATTAATTGTGGTTGTGGCCTGATTCTTTTTAATTTAGGCCAATTGGCCCCTAAGTTCGGGGGATATGTGACTACAATAGGGTTGGTGTATGTGCCTCCCTTTCTTCCAGCAATACTTGGCTTTCTGCCACTCTTTTGCTTTAATTTGATATTCATAATGTATCCAATTACCCTTGTCACACTTTGTTTCTTCTAATTTGGCCTTTGGTACTTCCTGCAAATCAATTCCTGCTCTTGTTCCGTGTACCCAAGTTCTCCACTAATTTTTATCAACTGTTTTAATATATCCTTTCCTTACTACAGCCCACGACATTCTATCAGTTTCTTTTTCTATTTATTTTGTACAATTAAAGCAGAGAGCATTAGGGATCTGTCCCCTTGGTAGGTTTGTATACCAATATTCTTCACACCCTATACACTTCAAACAACCTCATGGATAACACAGTCTGGAGTAATACATTCTACCTCTCGTGAGTGAACTGGTTTTGCAGCTTAAGGTAGGAGCATTTTCCTGAAATACATCAGTCCCTTTTTAAGTTCATTTTCAGTTCTCCGGGGGTAGATGCAATTCTCCACTGGGATTCCGTCTCTGTCAGTGGTTCTGCTGGTCCTTTGACCTACGACGTGTGGGTCCAGCCTTTTTCCGCAGTTTGGACAGCTGTATCAGTGGTCAGCAGAGTTAAATAGGGACCTTCCCACCTAGGAGACAAACTTTCTTCTTTCTAGCTTTTAATCAGCACCCAGTCACCCGATTTTATTTGATGCATGCTAAATCTGAGAGGGGCTGATTGAGCAATTACCCCTTTCTCCCTTAGTTCTGGACATGTTGTCCCATCTTCTGGATGTATTTTTGAATAGTCATATTGGCAATGACTACTGACGTTTGGGGTACTTCCTGGGAATAGGGCATTCCATAAAGCATCTCATATGCAGCAAGTCCCGTATATGCATTTGGAAGCATCCTTATATTAAGTAATCCTAAAGGTAAACATTTTGCCCATGACATTTGGGTCTCAATCATCAATTTTTTTAATTGCTGTTTTATAGTTTGGTTCATTCTTTCCACCCTCCCAGAGCAATGGGGGTGCCAAGGGGTGTGATATTCCCAGGAAATACCCATGGCTTGTGTTACTCCTTTCATGATACTGGAAGTAAAGTGGGAGCCCTGATCAGAATCAATGGCCCTGATAACCCCAAATCGGGGAATAATTTGTTCCAACAAATTTTGTTTGTTTTTTTTTAAACTTCGCCATGGGTCGGGCAGCTGAGTAGGCCTCCACCCAATGAGTTAGTTGATCTACTAATACTAAAAAGCATTTCCATCTGCCCACCCTTGGTAATTCAGTATAATCCACCTGAACCCTTTCCAATGGTCGGTAGGCTATTTTTCTACCGCCGGTTTAAGCTTGTCTCATTACCCTTTTGTTAACTTTTTGACAAGTCAAACACCCCTCTGTTGTTTTGCTATCTCAAAAATTCCAATACATCCATAATATTTTAAAAAATGATCACATAAGGGTCTTGTTCCCCAATGAGTACGTTGGTGTAACTGGCTTAGAATCCTTCTAGCGTAAGCTTTAGGCAAAATCTCTCTCCCATCTGGTAGTACTCATTTTCCCAGCTCTTTCTTAGCTTTTAATCTTTTTATAGCTTCCTCCTCTTGAGTACTATAGCCTTTTGGCAGCTCCTCTTGAATTTCCACTATAGTGTTCAGCTGGATAGTTTATTTTAGTTTACAAGCTGCCTCCTTTGCAGCTTGGTCAGCTGTGTTGTTTCCTCTCACTAAGCAGCTTGACCCTCGTTGATGACCTCTTACATGTACTACAGCTCTTCTGTTAGGTCTTTTCAGGGCTTCAAGCACTCCGATTATTACCTCCTGATGGATCAGTTTCTTCCCTTGAGTGTTTATCAAACCTCTTTCCATTCAAATTTTTCCAAATGTGTGTACAATTCCAAAAGCATATTTTGAGTCTGTGTAAATAGTCCCCACCTCATCTTTTAGAAGTTATAAAGCTCAGTATAAAGCAAATAATTCACAACCTTGAGCTGACCAGCTAGAACTTATTTTTCCTCTTTCTTTGCAGACATATTTTCTCCTTCTACAATAGTGTATTCTGAATTTCTTTTCCCTTCTATTACACTTGACTAGCCATTGATAAAATACTTTTCCTCACTAGATAGCTCCATCTCATTCAAATCTGGTCTCACTTTCGTTTGTAATTCCACACAAGCTCTTCAGCTGGCTCCCCATAGAAAAATTGAGCAGGGCTCTGAGCAGGAGTGACTTTAAGTTCCAGTTCAGGGGAATGTATCGACATAGCTTCATACTTTAAAACACAGCTATCAGTGAGCCCCTTCTCTGCTTTTTGATGCAATATGCTTCTAACATTGTGGGGGTATATATATTACTAAAGGAGCTCCAAATGTAACTTTCTTTGCTTCTTCTACCAGAAGATCTGTTGCTACTATAGCTTGTAAACATATTGGCCATCTTTGACTAACAAGGTCCAATAACTTGAATAATACCCCACCAGCTTTTTGTCTCCTCCCCAGTCCTGAGGGAGCACTCCATAGGCAGTTTGCTCAGCAGTATTTACAAATAATTGAAAAGGTTTCTCGAAGTTAGGTAGGCTGAGTACTGGGGCTTGAATTAGAGCATCTTTCAAACTCTTAAATTGTTTTTCATCCTCCTGGTTCCATTTCACTGTATTGACTTGTTAGTTTTTCATACAAAAATTTCACCTTTTGACTTTATCTATCTATCCATTGTCTACAATATCCCAATAACCCTAAGAGTTGTGGTACTTCCCTTTTGGTATTAGGGGAAGGCAGACTCAGTATTCCTGATATTCTCTCAGGATCTAATTTCTTTGTTCTTTTACTCAGCCAGTGACCTAGATATTTCACTTCCTCTTCAGCAAATTGTAACTTTGCCCTTGAAACCTTTAGGCCTTTCTTTCCCAAGAAATTCAACAGACTGATTGTTGCTTCTCTCACTTGCTCCTGATTCTCTCCTGCAATTAACAGATCATCTACATATTGTACTAGTTTAGTTCCTTCTGGTCTTTCAAAATCTTGTAAAATTCTTTCTAAAGCCTGGCCGAAATATTGTGGGATTCTGTAAAACCCTGTGGAAGTACCGCCCACTTCAATTGTTATTTTCTCCCTGTATCTGGATCTTGCCATTCAAAGGCAAAATAGTCCCTGCATCCCTCCTCTAAAGGACAGGACCAAAAGGCATCATTCGAATTCACTACACGATATCAGGTATAGTCAGAGGAAATCTGATTTAGTAATGTATATGGGTTAGCTACTACAGGAAACCTTGTGGCTGTTCGTTGACTGACAGCCCTTAGGTCTTGGACTAGACGGTAGCTGTCGTCACTTTTCTTCACAGGGATTATGGGGTTATTGTGGGGTGACATACATCCCAATTTACTCACCTCCCCAGGAGTGGACCAGACATCAGGACATATTTTACTCCCATCCTGGTCCATCAGTTTGTACAGCTGTACCATTAGTTCATCATTTTGGGGTTGAATACAAATTTTTAATGAAAGAATCAGGTCACTCCCCAAGAGATTGCATTCTGCTTCTGAAACTAGTAATAGATCACTACAATCCACTTTTCCCTTTGCTTCAATTAGTACTTCGTCAGTAATAGGAACCTTAAAGGCCTCTCCTTTTGCTCCAATTACTTAAGCTGTTTTCCCACTGATTTTGCATCCTTTTTGTAATCTTTGAAATGTTGATCTTTCAGCACCCATATCTACTAAAAAGGTGACTTCTTCACCTTGGGGACCTACGTTTAATTTTATCGAGACCTCTTGCGATGGTCTGATCCCTAATAAATAGAGCCCCTGACACTGCTAATCTTCTACAAACAGTTTTTGATCTGCCTCCCGCTTCTTGCAAACCCTTTTAACATCTCCTTTCATACCACCGTAAAAGCAGGTTGGTCTTTTAGAACCCTCACCTGTTATTTTTCTTGTGGTTTTAGCATTCCCTGAAGATGCACCACTGTTCTGAACCTCTTTTACTGCAGCCACAAAAACATTAGCTTTAGCTTTCGCCTTTTCTTCATCTCTACGGACATAAACTCTCTGTGCTTCCCTTAAAAATTCTTGCAAACCTCTCTCCTGCCAGCTGTCTAACTTTTCAAGTTTCCTTCTAATATCCTCCCATGATTTTGCCACAAACTGAGTTTTGATTAATGCTTCTCCCACTGCTGTATCAGGATCTAATCCTGAATACATTTGTATACTCTTCCTTATTCTTTCTAACCAATCTATGGGTGACTGATTTCTCCCCTGACATTCATCCAGGGCCTTGCTAATATTTTGCCCTCTGGGGACTGCTTCTCGAATCCCCTGAATATTCCTGAGATCCACCATATTCTGCCTACCCTGATCATTGTTATGGTCCCATTTAGGGGCTGCCAGGGGCCATTTCATTTCTCCTAAAGGTCCCTGCTGGTGGTCCCTATCCCAAATTCTCATGCCAGCCTGTCTTATCAGCTGTCTCTCCTCTGCTGTCAATAAAATACTTAAAATTGACTGAATCCCTGTCCAGGTGTAAATACTGGGTCCTAGAAACTGATCTAACCTTTCAGACACCCCCAGAGGATCTTCAAGTAACCTTCCCATTTCTTTTTTAAAAGCCCTTACATCCCTGGTGCTCAGGGGTGCTGACACATACCCAATGACTGGTCTCCCTTGAGTTCCTACTAATAGTACTTCCCTCAATGGGTACAGCTGCCCCCCCTTCCCTTCTTTATTGCTATCCCCACTGCTTTCTGCCCCTGCCCTTTCCTGGCTTCTCTTTCTGTGTGCTGGTGGTGAATCATGTACCACGAGTGGAGCCACCAGGGCTTGTGGCATTGGCAGCAGAGCCACTGGGGCTTGTGGTGCAAGGGGTGCTGGTTTAGGTGCGAGGGGTGCTGGATTGGGTGTGAGGGGTGCTGGATTGGGTTCAAAGGGTGCTGGATTGGGTGCTAGGGGGGCTGGATTGGGTGCCAGGGGTGCTGGATTAGGTGCTAGGGGGGCTGGATTAGGTGCTAGGGGGGCTGGATTAGGTGCGAAGGATGCTGGAATGGGTGCAAAGGGTGCTGGGTTAGGTGTTGGATGAGGCACCTCTGGTAGATAAGGGGTGGAGGAAGGTTGTTTAAGGGGTCCCACTGATTCTTTTCCTTTTTGGTTTTTAATGCATACAGGGGAGTAGGCCAGGACCCATGCCATAAAGCAGCATAATCGCTTTCTTCTTGGTTAATAGGGTCCTTTTTATTTACATAGGCATTCAAGGCCTTACAGATCCACCCTTCAGATGACCCGTACATCGGCCAGTATAAATTATCAGGTCGTATCATTTCCTTAGTACATTCTACCATACAATATTGTATCATTTTCTCTTTACTTTTTCCTCTCCTGGATTCACATTTGTCCCACAATTTTAACATTACCCCAAGGGGGCTGTCCTGGGGTATATCTGCCAAAATGCTCACTCTTTTTCCAGTACCTTCAGTATCTTTTTTTTCCTGCTGGTTTATACCAGCTCCTGGGTATTTGCTCTGGCATTGACCCATTTTTCCACTGAAGGGGTGTACCCTTACTGGCTCTGATCTCACTCGTTCAGACCTTAGTCCTTTCTTGTCAGGAATTTCCCTAATAACAAGTCCCTTCTAATGCCTCCCGCCTCTGATTCTTTACCGGAAAAAGAAAACAAATTCCTCTCTGTAATTATTATCTTATCTCACCACCCCCGACCTTTTACATACAGAGAATCCTTTTCCCCACGCTTCGCTCCTTCACCTGCCACCTCCCTTGTGGGGTAGCAAAACCGAGGTTAGAAGAACTCCTCACTCGTGTTGTGACTAGGTCACGTCTCATACACACACCATTCACACTCTCACACACCTACACCCATTCTTATCCCACCTACCCAAGCAACACTTACAGCCTCCTTTTCTAGCCTGGGTCTTCGTGCATGAGTTTTTACAGGTGAATTTACTGCAGTCTACTCCGGGAGCTCAAAATTCTTTGCTCATAATTTACCTTATGGATTTCCTCTTCCCTGAGAGATTCCCCAGTCACTCAGGGCCACTGGAGGCAGAAGCCTCCAAGGTGGGGCGCCTCCCTGAGATCAGGAGTCTCCCTCAATGGATTTGGAAATTCCTGGCCAATGCAACAAATCTGTTATGAATAATAAGCTTGACGAGGCCAATATTCAAGCAGCAATCAATTTATTTTTTAATATGGTAAAGTATGAGCAGTGCAGCGCTGGGTACAGTGGGGGAAGTTTTCCCTCCAACTGCACACTGATAATTGAGTGTTACAGGTATTTATAGGGGTACCTATCAGGGTTTTTCCAGCACTTTCTATTTCCAATCTTATACTCATCAGCAATTTTTATTCCAAATTTTTACATCACAATTCTATACACTATGGTGATTTTAATTTCTCAGGATGTATTTTCAAAGGAGTATCCCCAAATGGTGACGGTCCAGTTTCCAAATGAAGAAAGACGACTCCCATCTGGTGGGGTCCAGCTCCCCAGATGTGTGTCCACCTTTTAGTTGAAGAGATTATAAATCTTATAACAGTGATGTCCAGCTTTCCTTGGTTGAAACTATAAATCTTTGAGTTGATGTTCATCTTCCTTTCTCAAGCTGTTTTTCTCTGCTTTAATAAAGTGTGAGATAAGCATATTTCCTTTTTATATACTCCAAAGATACAGTTTCAAGGATACAAACAATAGTCTAAAATTACACTTCAAAAGGCTATTCTTGCAGAACTTTTTCAAGCTTAACTACAAGCAAAGAGCAACATCCTTAATGCTTTAATTCAAATGCTCCTCAATCAACCAAGGTTAATTGCAAACAAAAGATAGGTTCAAAGGCCGTCTTCCATGCTTTACTTTCCTCAGTTATTATTAGAATTCACAACTCTCCCATTGGCGTGGTCCAAACATTTCACGTTCACAAATATACACATCGCCTGTTTGTACCTGACACGACACACAACTTTGCATCTCACAAAGGTTGTCCACACTGGGTCAGAGCTTAAGGCCCAGCTTCTGTGAGCAGGCCAGAGTTGCTGAGGAGAGACCCTGGGTCAATATCAATCACAGAGTGCTGCAGTCATCTCTGATCAAAAGAGAAATAAAATAAAATACATCATTTAAAATAGGAATGTGTATTTCTGACAAGTTCTTTGAAATCTTTCTCCATAACTGGACTAGGAAAATTTCAATGACCCTCTCAGGGCTTTGCTGTTGTTTACATCAGACTCAGTCCCTGAGAGGGTCTTCAAAAAACTTCTCAAGAACTCAAAATTAAATTAAAAATGCAAAGTTTCTTGAAGTTTTAATGGGTCCCACTGAGGAATACAACTGAGAAAGTGTCCCCAGGTTAGAGCAGAACACTGGAGGCAGTGATGACAGCTGGGGGCAAACAAGGCCAAGGTGTCTCTGGTGGTGAGCAAAGCTGGATGTGTTTGAGGAATGCCAAGGGCCAAGGCCTGAGCCCCAGCCCCTGGCCAGGCAGATGCTGTCCCTCCCTCCTTGCTCAGGGCTCTTGCCGGGATGGGCACTGGCATGTGGGGATGTGCAATGGCAAGGGCAGGAGCATGGGGCGGCCCCTGCCAGGCTGCTGAGCAGGGACAAGGAGGCAGTGAGGCCCCAGGCCTGCAAGGGTCACTTGTCTCCTGCTCCTGCCTCAGGCCCAGGCCCAGCAGCCATGGCCAAAGTGCTGCCCAAGTTGGCTCTGGCAGGGCTGTCTTGCAGCTGCTGCACATGCCTGTGCCCTGTGCAGCCCAGGCTGTCCCACGGTGTCCCTGCCCTGCGCCTCTGTCCCTGCAGGCTGTTGGCATCCCCCGGCTGCCCCACCTGGCTGGCCCCTTCCTTTGTTGACAGCTCTGCCTCCTGCCTGCCTCTGCCTGCCCACACAAAGCCTGGGGCTGACCCAGACTCATTCTGGGAGATGTTCTGCACCCAGTCCTGCCCTGGGAGGGAAATTCCTTTCTCTTTGTGTCCTGTCTTGGCCTCCCCAGCTGCATTTGTGGTATAATTTCTCTATATATAGGCTGTTTCCCACTATGGAGAAAAAGCTTCACCATTTCTGAATCCACCTTTAAACCCTGCCAGTCCACTCCTTTTCTGCAGTCTGCACTCTCCTCACAACTCAGACCAAGCACATCAGCCTCCATATATTGGTTATGTTCTTTAGGCCTGCAAACACCAGTCTGGGAGATCTCTGAGCCCTCTCCATGGTATTTTCAGATGAAAACATTCTGCTCATAGTCTAACAATATATCGCAAGTGCCCAAGGCCAGGCTGAGGTTTCTGTCAATGGCAGGTTTTGTCTTGGAGCAAACCTGGGATAGATGGAATTTTGTCAGCCAAATTCCAGTTTCTGCAATGGCCCCTGGACAAAGCCAGTTTTGTTTTTTTTTTTTTTTTTTGCATAGGAAGGAAGGCACAGATCCCTGGTTCTTCTGAGGTAGATGAGATGTGATCACCAGAGGGCAAGGCTAGGCAGAGCTGGCAGGTTTTTCTGGGTATCTTTTCCTTGCATACAGGAATTTTT
Source organism: Melospiza melodia melodia (assembly GCF_035770615.1). NCBI lineage: Eukaryota > Metazoa > Chordata > Aves > Passeriformes > Passerellidae > Melospiza > Melospiza melodia. The sequence continues at coordinate 7,595,994 of NW_026948659.1, read as the reverse complement.
CAGGGGGGACTACCAATTTTGTCCTTGGGTGTCTCAAAAGAGAGACAGTTCTTTCCATAGGAAGGAAAGCATGGAGCCTCAGTGATCCCAGAGCTGATAAGAGGCACCCCTTAACATTCCAAAATCAGCTGGACTCGTCAGGTAGCCCCTGGGAGGCCAAACCAGTCAGATCTGTTCCATTTTCCCTTGGTTCCATGAGGCCCTGCAGTGTCACAATGTTCTCCTTGCTTCTGCAATGTCACAATGGTTCTGTGCTTCATGAGGCCCTGCAAGGTCACAGTGGCCATTTGGTTCCCCGGGGCCCCACAGTGTCACAATGGTCTCCATGATTCCATGGGGCCTTGCAATGCCACAATGTTCTGATGGATCCACGGTGCCCCACAGGATCACAACGGCCCTTTGGTTCTATGAATTCCCACAGTGTCGCAATGGTCATCACAGGAAGGAAGCAACTGAGTCCCAGAGTTGCAGGCACAGATGAGAGGCAGTCACCAAAGGCCAGCCAGACTTGATTGTATTCACAGATTTTTTCTGGGAGCAATCCCCGGATATACAGAATTTTAGAGGTAGGATCCCATCTTTGGACATGGACAACTGGACAAGGAGGAAGATTCTTTTCCATAGCAAGGCAATAATGGAACACCATTGTTTCAGGGGCAGAAGCAGAGGCTGTCTGAGCCACAGGCCAGACACACCTGTTTGTCCTGGCAGCTTTTGTCACACAGGAATCCTTGTATATACAGAATTTTTTGGGGCTGAATCTCAGTTTTGACCATGGACACCATGACAAGAATGACAGTTCCTTTCCATTGGAAGGAAAGCACCAAGCCCCAGTGTTTCAAAAGCAGGTGAGAGGCAGCTCCCAAAAGGCCAAGGGCAGCCAGACCTGTCTGTCCTGGCAGCTTTCACCTGGGAACAGTCCTTGGATGGACAGAGTTTTGGAGGTGGAATCCCAGTTTCGACCATAGGCACCTAGTTGAAATGGACGTTTTTTCCATAGGAAAAAAAAAGCACAAACTCCAAGTATTTTGGAAGAAGATGAAAGGTGGCCACCATAGGCCAAGCCAGCCAGACCTTTCTCTCTTGGCACCTTTCATTTCGGGGAAATCCTTGGACATAGGGAATTTTGGAGGTTGAATCTCAGTTTTGGCTGTGGGCACCTGGACAGCAAGAAGAGTTCTTTTCATTAGGATGGAAATCACAGAGCCCCAGTGTTTCAAAGGCAGATGAGAACCAGCCCTCAGGAAGCCAAGGCCAGCCAGACCTGTCTCTCCTGGAAGCTTTTGTCTGGGAGAAATCCTTGGATATAGGGAATTCTGGAGGTAGATTCCCAACTTTGCCCATGGGTGCCTGGATGTGAAAGGTGCTTTTTTCCAATAAGAAAGAAAAGCACATGGTCCCAGTGTTTCAAAGGCAGATGAGAGGTGGCCCCTGGGTGGCCAAGCCAGCCAGATCTGTCAGTCCTGGCAGATTTCATCTGGGAACAATCCTTGCATATATGGAAATCTGGAGGAGGAATCCTGATTTTGGCCACGGACACCTGAAGGAGAAGGACAGTTCTTTCCACAGGAAGGAGAGCCCAGAGACCCAGTGCTCCAGGGGCTGATGAGCAGCAGCTCTCGGCATGCCAGGGTCAGCTGGACCTGTCAGGTGGCCCTAAGGTGTCCCAGCCAGCCAGGCCTTGATGCCTTGAGAGGCTGCCTAGAACAGAGGCTGGACAGAGTTACAGGAATAAAGTAGGGATTTATTAAAAGGCCTTCAAAGGATACACCTGGGGCAGTACAAGAGCCCGGCTGAGGGTACACCCAAGATGGACAATGGGTCACACATTTTCACACTTTCATAAGTTTTGGTCCATTTCTATATTGGGGTTAATTGTCTAATTACAGCTTCAGGTTATGAAGTCACATCCTCCCAGTCTGCTCTGCTCAATTCACTGTTTGCACTTTTTGGGCCTGAAGCTACCACAGTGTCCTTGGCTCTCCTAGGTTTCTAGGTCTCCTCCTCCAGTTATGGAGAAATATTTCAAAGAGCTTCTAAACAATATGCACTCCTATTTTAATGGATATATTTTATTACTGCTGTTATTGGAGCAGAGACAATTACAGCATTCTCTGATTGATACTGACCCAGGGTCTCTCCCCAGCAGTTCTGGCCTGCCCACAGAAGCTGTTCCTGGAGCTCTGACCCAGTGTGGACAACCTTGCTCCACATTGCCCAGCCCCATCCTGTCTGTCCTCACTGCCCTGGGACCTGCTGTGCTTGGAGAGCTGGCTGCTCCCAGCCTAAGAGAGGTTTGCCCTTTTTGTAGATTTTGAAGCAATCTGAAACTCCTGAGTTTCCCCAATGAAAACAGACACACTGCTCAGGTGTGTGCCAAGACCAAGCTGCCACCAACAACGTTCCCCTCACCCAAGGCAGAACTGTGCAGGAAATGTTTTAGACCTTTGCACTCCATGGTTCCATGAGGCCTTGCTCTGTGGCAATGGACTTTTGGTTCCAGAAGGTTCTGTACTCAACAGTGGTATCCTTAGTTCCAAGTGTCACCATGGCCCCTTGGTTCCACGAGGCCCCACTGCGTCACAATGGTCTCCATGATTCCATGATTAATGCAAAAGCTTTGCATAAACAATGAGCAACATCATGGTCTCCTTGGATCTGCATTGTCATAACCAACAATGGGTTCCATGAGATCCCAAACTGTCACAATGGATATTTGTCTCCATGTGGCCCCTCTGTGTCACAAAGGACCCTTGGTTCCATCTGCCCCAAAATGACACCGGGTTTTCCCTTTTCCTGCAGCAATCAGCAGCAAACACCAGTGCCAGGGTAAAATGTCTGGCAAGAAGGAGCAAGGGGGGACATTTGGAGTGATGGATTTTGCCTTCCCAGGTCTCAGTGACGTGGGATGGGTCCCTGCTGTCCTGTAGATGGATGAATACCAGCCTGCCCATGGCAGGGGGTAAGAGACAACTGCCTCTGTCCATGGAACTGCAACAGCAGAGAGATCAGGAGACCTGGGTTTAAAAGACTCTCACCGGCACAGGAAACATCAGCCTAGGACAATTTCTTGAAAGCTGACATTTTAGAGCATTTTTTTATACAGACTTGGACTACCAAATACCAAGTTAAACAGTTTTGGCTTTCTCTGGGCCCTGAGACCAGTTGGAATCTTTTCAGCAGTCTGTGATGTTCCATCCTGTTTTAAATGATCAAATTGGGAGCCAAACTTATAAGAAAATTTAGCAAAGATTTATTAATTTTTCTGTGAGACCGAAGTTTGGTCGTCAAAACCACCTCAGCCAAGGGTCAGCGTTGAGCCCGGGATCGGTGCTGGGTGAACACGGATCTGACCTCCGAATGTCAGTCTCTCCCTGTTCATGAATGATGCATCGTGCAGCAAGTTCTTATACAGTATATTCTTCCCAAGGCAGAAAGGACCGAATGTTCTTTGTGTCTCTTCACATGCAGAACCATGGCTTTACTTGTGCAGAGGTAGACAAAGACTCAGTCCAGGTGTCTCGATGTTGTCAGTCGACTCCGGGGAAGTCAGCATTCACATGCATCAGGGTGGCGCCGTCGATCATCGTGGTAGATGTAATCATCAAGGTGATAATCACTCTTAGGTGGACACAACGACCCAGGGAAGCCAGCAATTATCAGCCTGGAAACTTCTATTCTGACATTAAAACCCCAATGTTTATCTCAACGAACGTCCAGGAACTAGATATGAATAAGACACTGCTCCTGGCCAGGATGGTCAAAGCACAATGTAGATTTTACAATATTTTATACATTATTAGCATGAATTATCTCTATCATATACTACAATCCCTCCCCATTTATATCACCAATTCAATTCATGTTCTCAAATTGCTAAATTTTTCATTTTCTACTTCTACCCACCACCACTGAGGGTCTTTCACAAACAGAGTGCTCCCTTACACTATTCTGTACTCCCCTTGTGGAACACCCTGTTATCCCATATTATTCACATTCGCTTTTGCTTGTTTCTCGAACTTTGCCAATACTTCAGCAGCATTGCTGGCACACTTCCTTTCTCCCACTCACATGATTTTAGATGTGTTGCCTCTGGAAGCTCCCTCTGGATCCACAGGAATTATCGCTATCTGCATTCCCTGGACCACGGAGTGGATCAGTCTAAAAAAGCATGGAATTAGACAAGGCAGGAATAGGATTCCAGCTACTGAACAGAGCACAAAAAACATCACTTTATTCCACCAGGCCCCATCAAACAATTTGTTCCACCATGAAGATTGTAAAATCCAGTTCCATTTTTGAACAGGGACATGGGCCACCTTTTGGATCTTGGCCCCCAAAGCTCTTATGGTTTCCCCATAATCATCGATTTCAATACAACATTCTGATTCGTTGAACTTTCCACACACTCCCCCTTCTTCGGCCAGCAAATAGTCTAAAGCTATTCAATTTTGGTACACAAATGCCCGTACCTGGGTGTGCTGCCGACTAAGTAAATCCAGGGCCTCAGAGGTGTGATTCGAAACAATTTCCACAACTGCCTGCAGCCAAATCAGCCGGTTCAGTAGGTAAATTGGAGTCCTATATTTGTAGCTTCCATCTTGAGCCCACGTGGCCGGTCCATAATAATCAATTATTCTTGCAGCTGGCCACTCTTCCTCCCCCATGGTTTGTTTACCACCTATTACATGTATCATTTTTTCAGGCTTCTTCTCTCCCTCCTCAGGGTCTCATACAGAGGAGCCCCTAGTAGGTTACTTTTTGTTCAAGGGAGAGTAAAGAAGACTGGCCGGATCATGCCCAGAGTGCATGATCATGATCCCTTCCACCTCGGGGGTAACACACTTTTCCCCACAAATCCAATAAATTCTATCCAGGGCTTTCCATCTGATATTTGTCCTCCCTGGGTCTCCCCAGGACTCTCTCAGGCCTTCCAAGGATTGGAAAGTGTTGGCTCCAGGATTTTTGACCCAACACAGTCCTATCCTTTTGTTCCATTCACAATTTGTCTCATTCTTCCTGCTCCAGTACTCCGAAGGGGGTTCTGGCTGCTAGACCTTGCTTTTGGTGTTTGAGTTCACCGTCAGGGTAGACACACATGGGGTGCATCCCACCATTTTGGTGTACTCCTTTCCTTCTCGACTGGTGCAGATGGTTTCAATCACCCTCTGGTCCAAAATCCACCCCTCAGGTCTCTGTGCCAATTTTGAGACCCTTAGATTGTCCCATTTCAGAAGCTGTTCCGGACCCAAACCTACCCCTTTCCAAGGCCATTTTTCTGCTGACTTCAGCCCTCCACAAATCCAGCAATTTGACAATCCTAGTTCAATTGCAATTTCTTGCATCAGGTCAATGAACAGGTTCCTGTCCGGGGAAAGCAGTTCCCCATCAGCATATTGTTTCTCCAGCAATTCATACTGTTCACCCAGAGGTTTTAATCTTTCCTGTTCAACTTGCTGTCTCCTCATTTCTGACTCCCTTCCCTTCAATTCCTCAGTTATTTCTCTCATTCTTCCCTCAGGATCCTCACCATCTTTATTTTTCATGAAACAGACAACCCGATCATATTGCAGGCACACCCTATCATCATTCGCCTCTGCCAAACCCAATATGATTGGTTCTTTGCTCAAGGTAAATCTGCTATCAAATTTAACATTTCTTTCCATCCAATACATTTTCCCGTTCATCATGCATATCCCCAGCCTCGCATTGTCATAACACAATGGATTCACCTGGTGATACGGGACAAAGATCGATTCCATTTTTCCCCCAACCCACATGGTTCGGTTACATTGGTTACAAATGGAGATTGACATTATTTCTGCATTTTGTTTTTGTATCTGGTGTTTATGCTTATCTGGCTGCCCGTTCCTTAGCCCTGCCTCATGATTAATACAACAAATCCCTGTTACCAATTCACACAATTTGACCCTCATGCCATTCTTCCAACAGTACCTGCCAGGTTCCCTGAGACAATCTTCCAGGGCTTGGTATGCTGAGGGTCTCTTGTTCCCTTTACAACTGGGACCACCTGAGTGCAATTTCCACACTCATATGCGGAGCTCTCGTTTCCGCCTCTCATTGTGACCTCAGTGTGCAGACTCTGCGTCCCGCACATGGCTAGGCTCAGGGCAATCAGGATTCCCACCAGGCGTACTCCTCTGCCTTTGCCTCCACCCCCTGGGGTGCCACCAGCAGCGAGGAAGACCATCTTCACGGCAGCAGGAGTATGCTTCAGGGAACATGACCTCGGACCTAGCCGCGTACCTCCTCTTAAAGGTGCCCCACCGTGACACTCTGATTGCATCAGAACTGCACGGTACTCTGATGGATTTCCGGCACTCCACATCCAAAATTTCTGCTTGTGATCTAAGCTTCCCATGCACCTCGTTTTGAAAAATGTGGAACCACTCCTGTGAGTCCAGTTCAATGATTCCCAAATTTGTGGCTAAGGTTAGGATATGGTCAGTCAGCTCAAGCTCTTCCTCCAAACATTGAGTACACAGTCCTTTTGGCCTCTGTCCCCTTCTACAATGAATAACAAAAACCCCTTGACAATATTCACACTTACAGTGTACAAACAGATAGCATACACAGTCTGACAGTAGACAACTTATCTGCTTGTCGTTGGTCATTTACAAGGATGTTGGAGTCTGATCTTCAAGTCGCCTGGGGGAGAAGTGACCCTCCACTCGGGTGCTTCCTCCTGATGTTCGACTTTCTTCACCCTAGACGCATTTGTCCAGCCTTTCTCCGCTGTCCAAATGGCCGTATCTGTTGTCAGGAGCACAAGAAAGGGACCTTCCCAGTGAGGAGAGAGCAGCATCTCCTTCCACACTTTCACAAGCACTCTGTCACCCAGCTGGATTTTTTGGATAGCAAATCCCAGAGGAGCACTCTGGGCCACTATTCCTTGTTTTCTGAGTTCCTGAAAATTTTGTTGATCGCAACCAGATATGGTTGAATCTGACCATCCTCAAACCTGGGGTGTCCCACTGGCATCCCATGTCTATATGGCATCCCATAGGGCATTTCAAACGGTGAGAGCCCCATCTCTGAGTGAGGCATGGTTCAGATATTAAGCAGTACCGAAGGCACGCATTTTAGCCAGGACATCCGTGTTTCTAAAATTAATTTAGATAACTGTGCTTTCAAGGTCTGATTCATCCTTTCCACTTGTCCTGAGCTCTAGGGTTGCCACAGAGTGTGGTATTCCCATCGGATGCCTAGTGCATCTGCCATCTGCTTAATAATCTTTGATGTAAAATGTGTTCCTTAGTCCAAATCAGTGCAATTCATCACCCCATATTGGGGTACAGTTTCCTCCAGTAATTTTCTGGACACCGTATGAGTCGTTGTCCATGGGCTAGGAAAAGCATCCACCCAATGGGTCAATTTGTCCATGATCACAAGCACAAATTTCAATCTCTCCACTTTGGGCAACTCCGTGAAATCAACTTGAATTCTTTCAAATGGTCGGTATGCAATGGGGTGACTCCCCAGGATGGTCTGTCTTGCCCTTGTTTTGTTAAATTTCTGACAAATCAGGCATCCTTGTACCTCTTGTTTCGCCAATTCGTAAGTCCCCTTGCATCCGAAAGATTTCAAAAATTGTTCTGCCAGGGCCTGTGCCCTCCAATGTGTTCGCTGGTGCAAAATCCTCCTGGTAAAACCTTTGGAAACTAGTTCTCCCCCATCAGGTAATTTCCACTTACCTTCCTCCAATTTCCCCCCAGTCTTCTAACAGCATTCAATCTCCTTTTGAGAGGGCTGAGGAAGGTTATCTGGGACCTTGATCCCTTCAATCTCCGGGTTACTTACCGTCATCACTGCCACAGTCTTGGCTTCCTGGTCTGCCAAATTGTTTCCCCTGGTTTGGAACTGAATCCCTGCCTGGCATCCCTTCATGTGGACCACCGCAGTTTCCTCCGGCCCCCTTATGGCTTCTAAGATTTGCCGAATCAGTTCTCCATGAATCAGTCCCTTGCCCTGTGTGTTGATCAACCCCCTTTCTTCCCAGATTTTCCCAAAGGTGTGAACCACTCCCAAGGCATACCTAGAATCTGTAAAAATTGTTCCCTTTCTCCCTTTCAGTCCTTTCAAGGCTCTCAGAACTGTGTACAATTTGCAAGCCTGCGCCGACCAACTTGTGACCAACTCTGCTTCAATCACTTTTCCCGTTTGTCCATCCACAACTGAGTATCCTGATTTCCTCTTCCCATCAATCACCCTGCTTGACACATCTACAAACCATTTTTCTCCTTCATATACCTCTTCTTCTTCTAAATCCTCTCTGATCTTTGTTTGTAATTCAACCACCTCCATGCAATCGTGAACAAGCTCCTCTGAAGCTTCCCCAAACAAAAACTGTGCAGGGTTCTGTGCAGTCATTGTCCACAATTCCAAATCCTGTGAGTGAATCAAAATGGCCTCATACTTTACCAACCTTGCATCAGTGAGCCATTGTCTGCCTTCTGCTGTAGTATGCCCCGTACATTGTGTGGTGCAAGTACTACCAACGGTGCACCGAAGGTTACCTTCTTGGCCTCCTCTACCAGCAATGCTATGGTGACAATCGCCTGCAAGCAGGTGGGCCAGCCCCTGCTGACTGGGTCCAAAAGCCTCGACAAGTAACCTACCGGTTTCCTGACCCCAGCCAGTGTCAGCACCCTGTGTGCCGTGTGATTGTTCACGTCCACGAACAACTGAAAGGGTCTCTTCACGTCAGGGAGGCTCAGCACTGGTGCCGCTGTGAGTGCTTCCTTGACTCCCCTGAATTCTTCTTCATCCTTTTCCATCCATTTGATGTGGTGAGTTTCTTGAATAGAAACTTCACCTTTTCACTGTACCCTTCAATCCACTGCTGGCAATATCCCAACAGCCCCAAAAGCTGTCTGACCTCCCTTTTCATTTGCAGGGGTGGTAAGGCAACAATCCCTGCCACCCGCTCTGTGTCGGTTTCTGTTTCTCCTCCCGGCTGATTTATGACTGGAGATAGCTCAGGGACGCCACTTGTCGGTTTCTCGGCTGTTTAGGTGGCCTGGAAAGGCCCAGGGTGGCCTTGGACAGCCTGGCGCTTCAAAGGACGAGGAGAGACTTCTGATCTTTTCTCGGTCTCGGTGTTTATTAATTGTTTATCTAAAAGATTTTCTTTCAGCCCAACAGAGGTCTGCACAGCAAGCCAGCTATGAGCACACTGAGAGCCCCGGGGCGGTCACTTATCTTTATACCCGAAGTTACGTATACAATATTTATAATTTTTCCCCAATACCTTCTACCCTTATTAACCGGTGCACTTCTAGTAATGACCAATCCCAAAGTGCCACCATCACCACAGAAGATGGAGGCCAAGAAGAAGAAGAATAAGGACAGGACATGCCCCAATTCCTCCATCTTACTTCTTTAGACCCCCCTATACAGAAATCCTAAACCCTGTGTTTTACACTCTAATTAACTTATCCCTTCACCATTCACCCCAGTGAAATCCTCCCAGTCCTCATACAGGTGTCATCTCCTGTGTAGGATCAAAGTCCTGCCACCAGACACTTCTGGCAACATTCCAGGACTCCCGAGCCCCCCAAGGGTGTTCTCGGCCACTCTGCACCTCCATCCTGAGGTGCTGAGATCCCACAGCTCTGGATCCAATTTCTTTTTTCCCTTGGTTAACCAATGTTCCAAGTACCTGACCTCGGGCTCTGTGAATTGCAACTTAGACTTTGACACCTTCAACCCCTTTTCCCCTAAAAAGTTCAATACTTCAATGGTGCTCACTCTTACAACCTCCTCCCTTGGACCTGCAACCAGCAAATCGTCTACATATTGTAACAATTTTGTTCCCTCCGTTGGTACAAAGTGGCTCAATACCTGCTCAAGTGCTTGCCCGAATAAATTTGGGGAATCCATGAAGTCTTGAGGCAACAACGTCCATCTGAGCTGCCGCTTTCTCTTCGCCTTTAGATCTTCCCACTGAAACGCAAAACCATCTCTGCTGCCCTCTGCTAAAGGACAGGTCAAGAAAGCATCTTTCAAATCAATCACGCTGTACCATGTGTCCTCAGGAGAAATGTTATTCAACAAGGTGTAAGGATTTGAGACCATGGGGAACAAGGTCTTAGTGCTCTGAATCACAGCCCTTAAATCTTGCACTAGCCTAAAGCTGCCGTCCATCTTTTTCACAGCCAGAACTGGGGTGTTGTGCCGAGACATGCACGGCTCCAACGTTCCTTTCTTTATTACTTCATCAATCACCGTTTCCAATCCCTTCCTCCCCTCCATGGAGATGGGATATTTCTTAACCCAAATAGGGTCCTCTGGTCTCTCAATTTCAACACGAATCAGCTCTATGTCCAGCCTCCCAGCTTCCCCTTTGACATACCATACCTTCGGATCCATTTTCTCCTTGTCCTGGATGGTGAGTTTATACATTCTCACCCTGAGCCTTGAATTTTCCACTGCCAAGGTGATTTCCAGGGCTACCATCATGTCCCGCCCCAGTATATTTAAATACGCATCCTGTATCAGTAAGATATTTCCTGTACGTCTTTTGTTTTTTGTTTCTATTTCTACATCTTTTATGATCAGAACCTCAAAGGGTTCCCCTTTTGCCCCGATTACCATCATGGAATCAGTGCTTAGAGAGCACCCTTGCGGCAGCTGCTGCACCGCTGTCCGTTCCGCCCCTGAGCCTACCATAAACCACATCTCCTGCCTGTGGGGTCCTACTTTTAATTTTATCAAGGGCTCCCTCAGTGTTCTGGACTCCAAACTGAAAAGTCCCTGACACCCCTCATCTTCTTGCAACATTGCCTGGTCCTTGGCTTTGTTGGGACAATTCCTTCAGATGTGTCCCTTTTGTTTGCAGTAATAGCACTCAAAATCTCTCTTCTGATTGTTTGATCCTTTTCCTTGGGAAGAGTTCTGCTTCTTTGCCAGCTCCTTCTTTGCTCTGTCTCTGCCCTGCTCCTGTTTGTGTGCTTCCCTTACTGCAGCTACCAATACCTTAGCTTGGATCTTCTGTTTCTCTTCGTCTCATCTCATGTAGACTTTCTGAGCTTCCCGAAGCAGCTCTTGCAAACCTTTTTCCTGCCACCCATCTATCTTTTCTAACTTTTTCCAACTGTCTTCCCAGGATTTTGCCACAGACTGAGTTTTTAGCAAAACCGTCCCCAAATACATTCTCAAACCCTTGCAGAGCCTCTGCAACCATTCCATGGGAGTTTCATCTTTCCCCTGGCACTCCCTGAGTACCTTGCTCATGTTCTGTCCCTTGGGTACTGCTTCCCTGATAGCCTGAATTATCATATTTCCTAAATTTATCCTTTTCTGCCTCCCCTCCTCCATCTGGGCATTCCAGGACGGTTTCTGGTTTGGCCAACTCTGGGCCCCGCTTTCCCCATTGGGGTTTCTCTTTTCCCAATCTTTGATCGCAGCTTGTCTGATCATGTCCCTCTCCTCATTGTTGAACAGCGATCTCAGGATCGCGTTGAGATCCTCATAGGTGTAGGTGTTGGTCCCTAGAAATTCATCTAGCTTTTCTGCCACCCCCAAAGGATCATCTATCAATTTTCCCATCTCTTTCTTGAACGCTCTCATGTCACTGGTGTCGATTGGCGCGTGTACAAATGCAATAACTCCAGGAGCCGTCAGCACCTCCACCAGTAAAGGGAAGATGCCGAGCTTCTCTTCCTTGTCCCCACTGTCTCCCATAGTCGCCCTCCTCATTTGCCGCTCATTCAATGGGCCAGGGGAGAGCTGGTTTTGGGGATGGTTACCTGTTTTTCTTCGGTTTTGGGAAGGGTCAGTGTCAGCGGCTGCTCACATGGGAGCGGAGTCGCCGCCGCCGCTTGGTCACGTGGAGGGGGAGGTACCGCAGCTGGCTCCGGTGGGAGCGGCAGTGCCGAGACCTGACCCAGTGGGATCGCCACCTCAGGAGGCAACGTGGGCACCGGTGGTGCCTGAGCTGGTCCGGGCTGGGGCGGAGGAACAAGGTAGGGAAGTGGAAGATTGTCCAAGGGCTCCCATTCCTTTCCCATGTTCTGAGTTTCAGAGGGGTCATACTGGGTATAAACTCATACAAGCGTACCTCCACATCTCGGCATACTCAATTTCCTCAAAATCCTACAGGCAGCAATCAAATACGTAATCGTACAAAGACTTGCAAGTCCATGCTTTAAATGTGCCGAACACCAGCCAAACCATGTATTTTCTGATCTCCTTCCCTCCCCATTTTTCCATACAAAAATGTATCATTTTCTCCTTGGACTTGGGCTCTCATCCCAGTGTTCTAGCATGCACCCCAACAGATTATCTCTTGGGATTTCTGGCAGAACTTTCCCAGGACCCTGGGGAGATTTTTCCTCGGGTTTTCTCCAGAACCTGCTTTTTCCCAACTTCATTTTTCCAAAAATCCCTCCTGCGAATTTTCTCACCTTGTCTCCTCCAGCTGGGATGCTCGTCACGAGTCCTGACTCTTTGTCTGATGTTGATTTCCTGAATCTGCAAAATGTCACCAGTCTTACTCAGTCAAACGGAGAACCGTTCCGCTGACTTTTTGACTGATCTCCGGTTTTCTTTCCTGTTTTCTCTGGATCAGAAGGTAGATGGACTCCTGAAATTTTCCAGGACTGTCGTTTCCCCTTTCTGACCGAACCATGACCAATTTCCCCCCTTGAATTTTCTACGAGTCCCAGGTCCCACGTGTGTTAAGGAAAAGCGTCTGCTTCCCCCTTGACGACCATGTGCCTCACAGTATGGTGGAACTGCGGCTGTGGGGTCCACACTTGCTTCGTGATAGAGTCACATCTCACAATAACTCGGTCACACCCCACTCAACCACGCGATACTCACGGTTCCTTTTCCCACGTGGATTCTTCATGCACGTTGATTTCCGAGGGGAAAAAAAAGCACCTCGGGCTTGGAGATCCCCTGGATCTTGCCGAGTTCCTGAGAGCGGGGCCCATTTTATCCCTCTTTAGCTGTGGCTCCAGTTTTGGTTCGGTGATTTTTAATTGGTCTCGTGGACTCCAATCCCACTCAGACTGCTGAAATCACTAAGATGCCTTCAGGGCAGGAAGGGGTCCCGAACCCCAAATTCAAATCGCTTTGGGTTTCACCAGATTGTTATAAATGATCAAATCGTAACCCAAAATTTATCAAAAATTTAGTAAAGATTTCTTAATTTGTCTGTGCAACCAAATTTAAGTCTTCAAAACCACCACAGCCAAAGAGACAGCGTTGAGCCTGTGTTCGGCGCTGGGTGAACCTGGATCTGACCTCTCGAGTGTCAGAGTCTCCCCCGTTCATGCACGCTGCTTCTTGCAGTGAGGTTTTACACAGTTTATTCTGCCCGAGGCAAAGATGACCAAATTTTCTTTGTATCTCTTCACATGCATTGCTGTTTCCTTCCATGTGCAGAGGTGGACAAAAGCTGGGTCCTGGTGTGCCACTGGTGTCAATCGGCTCCGGCAAGCCGTGTATTCAGATGTATCAGTTTGGCACCCCTGACTGTCTTGATAGATGCAATTGGCAAGGCAATAATCGCTCTTGGGTGGCTCCCGATGACTTGGGATACCAGTTATCATCGCCCTGGAAGCTTCTATTCCTACGTTAAAGCATCAGTCGTTATCTTAACTTGTGTCAGGGAACTTGTTGAACCTAAATAGACAGCTGCTCCCGGCCGGGTGGTCAGACACATACATTTGGAGCATGAATTATCCCTTCCATATATTACATCTGCATTTACCTCTCCAGCATTGCTTTCCAAAAGAAAAGAAAAAGCTGGGGAAGGCAAACTTGGTATAGCTCACGGTATTTTACAGTGTCTAAAACATGCCAAGTCATGTATCTTAGAAGTAAGATCCTTTTGGAATTAATGGGACAGAGAAGTAGTGCAAAGGGGAGCATAAAAATAAATAGAGTAATACATCTTAGTATGGTTTTTTCTGTTTTCATTTCATTTCCTAAAAACTGCTTCAGTTCTTCCAGAATCTTCTCCACAGTCGTGTTCGCTCTTTCCAAGAACCTTTCCTGGAGAACAAGGTGCAGCTTCTGTCACAAGATGTGCCACCAGCTGCAGCTTCTCTTGGCTTTCCACACCGTGCGCGCAGCACGACTCTTGCAGCAAAGCAGGACAAATGTTTGAAGAAATTTACAGCCTGTTCTTTTCCTTGTGGTCTGGGCACTTGTGCCATTGGTGAGGTTTTCATTGTTACTGTTCTACACTAAGGAAACATGACGGGCTATCAGGAATTGTTAGGGAATGCAAGCCTGACTGAATGCAGAGAAAGAATCTCCAGAGCCTGCAGCCAGAAGTGGAGAGCTCTGGGATAATCATTCCATCATCCACATGGACATCTTGAAAGCAATGTAGAAGATGAAAATGGGCTGACAGAGGGAATTTGTTTCATTGTTCAGTTCAGATGCTGCTACATCTCATGCATTGATATAAATCAAGAGTTACTGTCAGTTCATGAAGGGCACCAAAACAAGCCGGATTTCTCAGATGACTGAAAGAATCTGAAAAGGAGAAATGCAGGGAATGACTTAGTGAGCTTTGCCTGTACAAAGGATCATTTTTCCTATTAATTTCTAGTCCATTCCCTCTGCTTTTGTCCTTACTAACAATGCCATTTTCATCCCAGATTCCCCATGAAATGGCAACCCTGAGCTTGGAAGTGCCTGAAAGATGCCCTGTTCCTCTGCAGGGACCCTGAGGCTGAAGTGGGAGCCTGAGCCCTCTCTGGGGCAGCCTCCACCGAGCTGGAATTTGTGCCGTGCTGGGAGAGGAGGAGGAGGGGGAGAGCGTTGGCACTGTGTGGCAGGAGCAGGAGATTTGGGCCTGACCCCACATGCGCTGAGCTCTCAACACTGCGGGAGCTCCCCGGGCTGGGCTCAGGTTCCTGTTGGGCCTGGGCAGCAGGCTGGGCTCCAGCTGGGATCAGCAGCAGCTGGAAATACCTCTGCGCATCTCCATTTGCTGCTGCTGCTGCTCAGAAGAAACAATGCAGGGAGTCAAGAAGTTCTGGTTTCTCTTTCTCCTGGTAGATTTTTTCATTTGATTTGACTCTCAAGAGGCAATTTCTGTGATGGCCTCTGTCAGTTGATTCTATTTCAGCAGCAGCAGCAGCAACAGGACTGTGTTTGAGCACTGCAAATTTGACCTGTGCGGCTGCTTTAATTCTCCTTGACTTACTGCTCAGGTACTTTAGAGCATTTCAAGATCTGCTGATCATGATGCCTGGGATCAAACGCCTGAGTTCACCTATTGCCAGCTGGGGGCTATGTACAAATCACCAACAGGACGGGACTGCTGAGGAACGTGTCTCGAGCTGTTTATTTTCCAGCATCAGTATCATTACATAGTTATGAGAATGGAAAGATGCCAGCAGCTTGTGTCCTCAGCAGCAGACAACTCAATGTTACAATTTACTTTAAAAATTTTTTACCAATCACACAAAGCAAAAGCATATTGATGGTAGTTCTATCCAACCACTATAAGCACAGGTACCTTTGGTTAAAACAATGATTGCTTGTTTTGAATAGAATACCTGCTTGTGAGCCTTTATACACAATGAACAGAGCTCCATTATTAAGCTTAGAACTTCCTAATATCTCTGCGGTTTAGGGATTTGTTCTAGACAAGCGTTAATACACCAACCATTTTTCTATTTGTCCTTACTTTCTACTTCTTATAGAACTTTTCTGCTGACAAATCTCATGGCCTCTGCTTAGCTCAAATTTTAGTTCTGCTGTCTTTGAGGCCTGCATTTTGCAGCTTTCCCAAAACCCTCTGATTTTAAGGATTCCCACATTCACCATCACGAAAGCACTATGGGTAGCACTGATCAAAAAAGGCAGTTGCAGATAAATTTCAAGTGGCAAGCAGAAGAGGGCCAAGAGTAGCCATGATCTCCAATTCCCAAGGCAAAGGCAGCAGCAGCCTCCTGTCACCTCAGGGCGAGTAAAACAGCGATGAAAGCAGCGCTGGAACCTGATCCTTTCTTTCTCTGAGGGCTGGCTCAGGGCAGCACAGGCAGGCCCTGAGGAGTCAGGGCTGTGTGTGGGTGATTGCTCCTCTAGTCCAGAATTGAGCTGGAAAAAGCCCTTGGGAGCCGAGGCAGGAGCAGGTGGGAAGGGGCCGGCGCTGCTGCTGCTCCTGGCCGGGAGCCCCAGTAGAACCAAAGGGCCATTGTCAGACACAGCAAGGCCTCATGGAAGAAAGGGGCCATTGTGCCACTGCAGAGCCAAGAAGACCATTGTGGTATTGCTGGGCCTTGTGAAAAAAAAAGATCTCTTGTGATACTACAAGGCCTCATGGAACCAAGGCACAGTTGTAATGCTGCGAGGCCCCAAGGATCCAAGAACATGGAAAAGTTCTGTTTCGCTCGGCTTGACTGGTCCAGCTTACCTTGGCATATTGAGGGTTGCTTCTCTGCTGCCCGTGAAGCCGTGGAGTTCTGTGCTTTCCTTCCTGTGGGAAAGAACTCTCCTCCTTTAGGGGTTCATGGCTGAAATTGGGATTCTACGTCCAAATTCACTTATATCGAAGGATGATTCCTGTATGAAACCTGCCAGAACAGACAGCTCTGGGTGGCCTTGACATCTTGGGGGCCACCTCTCATCTGTCTTCAAACACTGTGGGGATGTGCTTTTCTTTCCATGGAAAAATCATCTTTCAAGTGCAGGTGTCCATAGCGAAAATTGGGAATCTGCCTCCAAAATTCCTTATATCCAAGGATAGCTCCCAGGACTGTCCAAGTTCCCTTGGCTTCGTGAGGGCCAGCTCTCATCTGCCTGTGAAACACCTGGGCTCTGTACTTTCCTTCCTATGGAAAAGAACTGTCCTTGTCCAGATGCCCATGGACAAAACTGGGATTTGGCATCCAAAATTTCATTTATAAAAGGATTCCTCCCAGACAAAAGCTGCCAAGACAAACTGGTCTGGCTGGCCTTGGCCTCCTTGGAGCTGCCTCTAATCAGCCTTTAAAACACTGGGGCTCTGCCGTTTCCATCCTGTGGAGAAGAACTGTCATTCTGGTCCAGGTACCCATGGCTGAAACGGAATTCCACTTTCAAAACTCCACAAATATCCAAGGGTTGCTTTCAGACAAAAGCAGCAAGAACGGTCAGGTTTAGCTGGCCTTGGTGTCCGGTGAGTGCCTCTGATCTGCCTTCAAACCCCTCGGGCTCTGTGATTTCCTTCCTGTAGAAAAGAACCCTCTTTCTTGTCCAGGCACCCATGGCCTCAGGCACATGAGCACTGTACAGGGACAGAGGAGCTCTGTGCTCCGTGGAGTGGAGACTGAGGACAGCAGAGGAGAGCCCTGGGAGGGACTGAAGGGTGGTTTAAGTGATAGTGGATCCTTTTGACATAAAAGAAAAAGGCAGAAAAAAGAAAAATTAATAAAAATGGCAGCTGGGGAGGTCCAGACTGGCGTGCAGGAGAAAGAAATTTCCCTCCAGGGCAGAGCTCTGGTCCAACATCAGAAGGAGCCTGGGTCATCACCAGGCTTTGTGTGTGCAGTCAGAGGCAGGCAGGAGGCAGAGCTGTCAGCAAAGGAAGGGGCCAGCCAGGTGGGGCAGCCGGGGGATGAGTTTTACAACATGGCTTATGTGGTCCAAGACCTGTTCCACATTGCCAAATGATGGCTGCAGCCTTGGGAGATATTTAGATGGCCAACACCCCTGTCAATCACTGTAACAAGGTGACCAGGAGAGATTCACATAAGACTCTGTCAGTAGTTGGGTTCCACTGAAGGATAGAAGTTTTTTCAGTATTGTTTTCATTTTGAAAGTAAGAGCTGCGATACTGGAGTCTTTTGTAGCAGGGGACATGGTATGCCATATGGAACATGTGGAGCATGATAAAAGATGTTAAATAAATAAATAAAATACATTAATTTTAAAAATACATTTACAAATAAATAAATAAAAACATTCTCAGCTGTTCCAGGAGAGCCTCAGCCTCATGATCAGGGAAGAAAACTTATCACCACGAGTCAGCAGAGTGGCTCTCCAGATGGCTTTGCAGAATGGCTGGTATTACTGCCTAGTGTTACAGGGTTAATACTGAGGTGCAAGGAATCAGCATTTTTGAATTTCACTAGACTTAATATGGAATGTTAGGGGAAGAACCAAAGAAGGAAAAGGGAGGGATTAAGGTGGTTTGGAGAGAAATAGACATAGGAAAATAGAGGAATAATAAAATAAGTGGTGTCAGTCATGCTGACAGATGCTGACAAATGCTGATCAGTGTGCTTGTAACGCCCTGCCTTGCACCTGGTCCCTGCACTGTTCCACAGTACCCTGTATCTTAATTAGACTCAATGTGTATTTTCTGACTGCGCTGCAGAGCCAGTGGGATCTGGTGGAGTCAGATGAGAAAGCTTTTTGCACTCTTGTCTGTGTGTATGAACATATCTGTATGAGGTAGCTGAAAAGTTGAGTGTCCAAAGGCCCTCTACAGGGTGGTCCATATGGTGTTGATAAAGGTACCCTTTATCATGGTATACCATGATAACTTATCCTTTGGGGCTGAATAATCTAAAGATCTAGAGAATGTCTTATGGATAGGCCTTAGTTACTCTTAATGACCCCTTCTTTCCTCTAAAAATACAAATGACATCAGGTTAGTTACAATTTCAAACATGAATTTCTTAAAAAAGGAGAACCATAAGGCTGCAGGACAAAGTCATTTCCCAGTTGTCCTCTTCAGTGATGTTTCAAGCATCCAGAACAATAGTTGTATTGAAAAACACATGGATTCTAACTTGGCCCCTTCCTGGAGTGCTATGGTCATGAATGCCAATGCCTGAAATGAAAAGATTCCTACATACTTTTATCTTTGTATTAGATATTACACACAAAGAAGGACACTCTTCTATACAGAAAGGTAAGTTTCATTAAAATGAAAACCACCAAAGGATACTATAAGGACTTATGATCATATATTTTCAGAAAAAAGAGATGAGAATTTATGTTTTGGTGCTCTGTAGCCATCCATATGGACAACATTCCAATATGCCAAGGTATGTGTCCAAAAAGTACAGGGGGACCTTTTCCCAGAGCCTGCAGGGACAGAGACGCAGGGCAGGGACACCGTGGGACAGCCTGGGCTGCACAGGGCACAGGCGTGTGCAGCAGCTGCAAGACAGCCCTGCCAGAGCCAACTTGGGCAGCACTTTGGCCATGGCTGCTGGGCCTGGGCCTGAGGCAGGAGCAGGAGACAAGTGACCCTTGCAGGCCTGGGGCCTCATTGCCTCCTTGTCCCTGCTCAGCAGCCTGGCAGGGGCTGCCCCATGCTCCTGCCCTTGCCATTGCACATCCCCACATGCCAGTGCCCATCCCGGCAAGAGCCCTGAGCAAGGAGGGAGGGACAGCATCTGCCTGGCCAGGGGCTGGGGCTCAGGCCTTGGCCCTTGGCATTCCTCAAACACATCCAGCTTTGCTCAGCAGCAGAGACACCTTGGCCTTGTTTGTCCCCAGCTGTCATCACTGCCTCCAGTGTTCTGCTCTAACTGGAACCTGGGGATACTTTCTCAGTCGTGTTCCTCAGTGGGACCCATTAAAACTTCAAGAAAGTTCAGAGTTTCAATTTAATTTTGAGTTCTTGAGAAGTTTATTGAAGACACTCTCAGGGACTGAGTCTGATGTAAACAACACATAAGCCCTGAGAGGGTCATTAAAGTGTTCTTAGTCTACTAATGGAGAAAGATTTCAAAGAACTTGTAAAAATTACACATTCCTATTTTAAAGGATGTATTTTATTTTATTTCTCTTTAGAGCAGATGTTGTTGCAGCATTCTGTGATTGATATTGACCCAGGGTCTCTCCTCAGCAGCTCCGGCCTGCTCACAGAAGCTGTGCCTGGAGCTCTGACCCAGTGTGGACAACCTTGCTCCACCTTGCCCAGCTCTGGCCTGCTCACAGAAGCTGTGCCTTGAGCTCTGACCCAGTGTGGACAACCTTGCTCCACATTGCCCAGCCCCATCCTGTCTGTCCTCACTCCCCTGGGACCTGCTGTGCTTGCAGAGCTGGCTGCACTCAGCCTAACAGGGGTTTTCACTTTTGGGGGTTTTTTCCAGCAGTCTCAAACTTCTGAGTTTCCCCACTGCAAACAGACACACTGCTCAGGTGTGTGCCAGCCCCAGGTGCCACCAAAGCCACTGCAGAGCTGCCCTGGGCCAGCTGTGAGGGTGGATCATCAGCCCAAGCTGCACGGGGCCCCTGCAAGGGGCTGTGGCCATGGGCACTGCACTGACCCCACTGCTGGGTTTGGCTGCCACGGCCACCGAGAGAAATTAAGCTGTCCTTGGAAACACTGGGGAGGACTGGGACATACTGGGGAACACTGGGAACGCTGTGGGAGACACTGGGACATACTGGGAGTGACACTGGGGGATACTGGGAGAAACTGGGGACACTGGGGCAATTGCAGAGAAGACTGGGGACACTGGGACATCCTGTGGATGACACTGGGAGGAACTGGGAATGACTGGGCATGAACTCAGGTGTATTGGGACGGACTGGGCTGTACTGGGAGGGATTGGAGGGGTACTGGATTGTACTGGGTTACTGGGGATTAATTGGGCTTTACAGGGGTTATACTGGTCTGTACTAGGGATGAACTGGGCTTTACTGGGAAAGACTGGAGGAGGGTCAATGGGCTGTTCCCACCTCCACTGCATCGCATTTGCCGAAGCTCCCGCCCATCTCCAGCAGCAGCCAATCAGCGCCAGGGATCCGGGCCTGGGGGCGGTGCTTACACGGGCAGCAAATTTTCTTTTTGCCTACAACTCCCGTCATGCCCTGCGGCAAAACTGAGCCCATTGCAGAGGGGATAACAACTCCCGTCATGCCCCGCGCTCCACAGGACTCCAGGATCCGCCCCCATCTGTCCCATAAGTGTCCCCCAAACACTCCAGGGTCCCTCAGTGCCCCCTGAGCGCTCATTCGGGACCCCCATAAGCACCACTGAACCCCTGAGTGCTCCCACCCCCACAGCTGCCCGGTATAGCCACTTCTGAGAATTCATCTCCTCTCGTCCCCCGTGGCCCCAGAGCCCCCCAGAACACAGTCCCGCCCTTAAAACTCCGGCCGCGACCCGCGCCCTAAAGAGCCCGGTTGGAGCTCTCCGAGCTCCTCCCAAGGACTCCTGTACCGTTTACGTTCCCTCAGAGGATCTCTAGTCGGGGCTCGGACGCAAAGGTGTCCCCCAAGAGCCGTCCCGGACTCCGAAACATTTCGTTCCAACCACTTTTGGGACTACAGCTCCCAGCATGCTCCACAGCGCACGACCAGCGCCATTTCAGGCGGGACTTTATCTCCCGTCATGCCCCGCGCCCCACCGAGAGCCATTGCAGCTGCGCCCAGAACTCCCGTGATGCTCCGCGGCCCTGTTAAACCGTATGATACCCACGCCTACAACTCCCATCACCCCCCGCGCCCCAGAGAGCCCCGTTCGAGTCCCTCCAAGTGCCCGCCCGGACCCCGAAGGGCCCCAAATTCCCCTCCCTGACCTCCAAGGGCCCCCCTGGACCCCCAAGTTCTGCCCCGGACCCTGAACTGTCCCTCAGAATCCCTGAGTGCCCCTCCAAGTGCCCACCTGGCTCCCCAAAGTGTGCTCCAGACCCTCAAGTTCCCTCTGAATTCCCTCCCCAGACCCGTAACTGCCCCAAATGTGCCCCAGAAATGTCTCCAGGGACCCCGAAGTGCACGCCCCCCCAATCCTGTCTGAGAAAAAGATGATAAAAAAGATGACAAAAAGAGTACAAATATAACTAATTAACATAAAGAGAAAGAAATAAATAGCCAATAGAAATTATTTAATTAATTCATGAAGGAATTGTGTTACTTAGAACCAATGATGAATAATTTTCTTGGTTGCTAGAAATGTATCCAATTTTAATATAAATATACAAATTAAGTAATAAAAATATTGTATGAGACTACCCTAAATTAAAATAATACAATTATAATTTTGTTATTAATCAATTTTCTTTAACAGGAAAAATGCTAAAATTTTTCTTTTTTTTGGGGATATCAGTCCCAGGTGGGCGTTGTCAGACATGGTGAGGCTGGGGGTGAGGAGCAGCTTGTCCAAACAGGCTCAGCCTGCAAGGGGCTCATTCTTATCCATGCCCAGACCTCCTAAGGAGACATTCATCATCCAGATCACTTGGGGAATGCTTCTATCCCCTCTTCTCATAACTAACAACTAGAAAGATACTGATGTGATTAAAAAAACAAAAATCATGAGGAGCATTTTGACATCTTCCTCCTGAAGACAACTCCAAACTGACTCCAGTCACTGCACAAGCCCTAGAGACCCAAAGGCAATGGAAGGGAGACAAAGAGCTCCTGAGGCCTTTCTGTATTTTAATCAGCCCCACGCTGGATTTGGGGCTGGCTCCAGGAGCCTCAGGAACGCAGAGAAGGATGGAGACACTGCTCAAAGAGTCAGCAGCAAAACTCCATGTTCCTTGGAGCATGGCTGGGCCCCAGTGAGGGCAGGGAGTGCCCAAGGCTGCCCAGGGCCTGGTGAGAGCAGATCCTTGAGGGCAGGATTGCAGGGAGCCCAAGGCTCTGAGCAGGGAACTGCAATGCTGAGCAAGGCCTGGCTTGGCTGCAGGAAGCAGAAAGGCCAAGCCCTGAGCCCAGCCTGGGCCAGCAGGGCCTGTCCCTCACGGCTGCCTCGGGGCACTTGGTGGGCCAGGGGGATGTGAGGGGCAGCAAGGACAAATGGCATCACCCTGCAGCCCCTGCCAGCCTCCCCAGCGAGGCCGAGGGAGAAGCAAAGTGCAGCCCCTGCCAGGAAAGTTCCTCCTGTGGGGCCTCCAGAGGCGCTGCCCGAGCCCAGGGCACAAAGGCCTGGGTGCCTGTGGCCCTGCCAGCCCTGCCCAGCCCTTGGCCATCTGTCCTGCAGGCTGTGCCCCCTGGGCGTGCTGCTCCTCTGCCCTGGCCGGATGCACTCGCCCATCTCGCTGTGCCCCAGCATTTCTCACCCAGCGTTGCTGTGCCCTCCCTGGGCTCCCTGCACCCAGCGCTGCCGGCTCCTGGCACACAGAGCCCGGCCATGGCCCAGCCTCACGCTGCCACACCTCCAGCACCAACATTCTGCCCTGCAAGGGACTTTGCCTTCTCCTCAGCTCCAGCCTGAACCTTCCAAGGTGCACTTGGGGGAGGTTTCCTGCAATTCCCACTGCCAAAGAAAGCTCTGTCTCCTGCTGGTCACAAACAGAGAAGGGCTGGTGGCAGTTCAGAGTTGGTCAGAGGCTGTTTGGGGCACAGCCACCATTGTAGCCATGATATTTTCTGAAAAATCCCTTTGCTAGGATTTAGCTCCTGAGAAGCTGAGGCCTCAGGTACAAAATATAAACAATCATGATCTGCTGCTGTGGAATGCAACAGGTGGATCTGTGATTGGCTTCATGTCATTGTTTCTAATTAATGGCCAATCACAGTCCAGCTGTGTGTCTCTCTGGTCAGACACAGGATTTTGTTATCATTCCATTCTTTCTCCTTTGCTTGCAAGCCTTCTGATGAAATCCTTTCTTCTATTCTTTTTGTATAGTTTTAATAGAATATCTATCATAAAATAATAAATTAGTATTCTGAAACATGGAGTCAGATCCTTTTCTCTTCCCTCTTCTAGGACCTCTGTGAACACCACCACTGACCATGAAATTATTAAGTTTTCTAATATTCTCTGAAAGAACAAGGGGCATCAACTAAACACCTACAACTGGCTGGAGAGCCAATTGAGTGGCGGTGAATGTTACACCAGAGAGTGGTGGTGAATGCTGCTGCATCCAGCTGGCAGCCAGTCACCTGTGGTGTCCCTCAGGGGTCTCTGCTGGAGCCAGTTCTGTTCAATATTGTTACTGACAACATGGATGAGAGTGTTGAGACTTTCAGTAGCAAATCTGCAGACAAAACTAAGCTGGGAGCGTGTGTCCATCTGCTGGAAGGTAGGAGGCCTCTGCAGAGAGAGCGGGAACAGTTGGATGGATGGGCAGAGCCCAATAAGATGAAGTTTAATAAGTCCAAGTGCCGGGTCCTGCACTTTGGTCACAACAACCCCTGCAGTGCTACAGGCTGGGGACAGAGTGGCTGGACAGCGGCCAGGCAGAAAGGGACCTGGGGGCACTGATGGACAGCAGGCTGGGCATGAGGCAGCAGTGTGCCCAGGTGGGCTAGAAGGCCAATGGCTGCTGGCCTGGATCAGGAATGGTGTGGCCAGCAGGAGCAGGGCAGTGATTCTTCCCCTGCACTCGGCACTGGTGAGGCCACACCTCGAGTGCTGTGTCCAGTTCTGGGCCCCCAATTTAGGAAGGCCATGGAGGGGCTGGAGTGTGTCCAGAGAAGGGCAACAAGGCTGGGGAGGGGTCTGGAACACAAGTCCTTTGAGGAGAGGCTGAGGGAGCTGGGGTGGTTTATCTTGGAGAAGAGGAGGCCCAGGGAGACAAGGCAGTGTCAGGGCAGAGGTTGGACTTGATGATCTCCAAAGTCTTTTCCACCCTTGCTGTATCTGTGACTCTCTGGAATCACCCTTGGAGCAGTTGCAGGAGGAGCCCTGGGCCTCCTCTTCAGAAGCTCCAGCAGCCCAGGTCCCTCAGCTTCTCCTGCCAGCCCCAAAGCCCATCCTGTCAGTCCTGCAGAGCCTCTGCAGCCCCTCCTCACTGCCCAGAACAGGGAGCCCCAGAGCCAGACACAGCAGCCCAGATGTGCCCCCTGGCCTGGGGTGCCTCTGGCAAGGGAGCAGCACCAGGCACTGCAGGAGCCTGCGGACAATTCCTGCAGCACTTGTAGGATGATCCTGCTGCCCAAGGGACGTTCCCATGGTGCCAAGTCAGGAACTGCATTGGGGAGTGGGGCCAGAGTGGACAGGGCAAACAGGGATGGGCTGGTTGAAGGGAGGGTACAGGGGTGGAAGAAGAAGTAATCTAGATCAGCAAAGGGGAAAGAAAGCACAGGTGAAGCCAAGGAAATGCTCAGGGCAGTATGGGGGTGGCTGCCAGGCAGCCCTGGCTCTGAGCAACAGCGTCTGCAGTGGGACAGGAAACTCCCAGCCGATGGGAACAAACTTTCTGGGTGACTGCAGAGGCCAGGACAAAGCTGAGTGGTTTCCCTGGTGTCCCCCAGCCCTCGCGGGCCCCTGGGACTGATGGCATTTGTGCTCCCTCAGGTTCATGTCCCCACACAAACAGCATGGAGGTGCTCCCCCTGCTCTGTGCAATGCAAACAGGGGCTGCTGAGCCAGTGCTGCCGTGTCTGTGCCTGCAAGGATGGGGCACCTGTGTGAGCTGGGGGAGAGGCCAGGGCTGCAGAGGGGGGATGTTGTTGGCAGCTCCATGAGGACGCTCTGGGACGCTGCCCTGGGCTGTGCAGCGCACTGGGGATGGATCAGCCCCTGCTCTGCTGCTCCTTCCCGTCTGCCCCAGGGCCCTTGCAGAGCCCCAGCCATGCTGTTTGCCCCCAGCCTGCCCACGGCCAGCCTGGGGCTGCTCACGGGGCTTTTCTGTGCTGAGCATTGGCCTGGGCGTGTTCTTGAGAGAGCCTGGGCAAGGAGCCTGGAGCCCCCAGGCCCTGGGCTGAGGCGTCAGCGCTGCCCCAGCAGTGCCCATGGCCTGTCCCTGCTGCAGCCCCGGCACTGCCACCCCCAGGGCTGTGCCCAGCCCCGAGAGCACTCAGGCCCTGCAGCAACACCAGGGCCACCAGTGCAGCGGGGCAGGGCCACGGCAGCAGCACTGGCAACACCAAGTGCTGCTGCTGCTGGGCATAGCTGCTGGGCCAGCCCTGATCTGCCCCCTGCACTGCACACAGACATTGCTGCTGCAGAGAGAAGGGAACAGAAGGGGGAACTCTGGTGAAAACTCTGCTTGGAGAGCCTTTATTCTGTCTGAAGCCATTGAGAGTGCAGCACCTCATTGACACAGTCTGAGGCCACCATGAACGTTGAGAGAAACAAAATGAGAAATGGCACAAACACCGACATTCCTTTGTTGTAAATAATAAAACGCTAAACCGAAAGACAAGGACATATCAACAAACAAACCCAAGTGGTATCAAAGATGACTTTTATTACATGAGATTTGCAGAAACTGGTCAGAAGCTTAACGTTTCTGCAACCGTCTGTTCATCAGTGTCCACACCGCAGCCTTGAGCTCCTGGTTCCTCAGGCTGTAGATGAGGGGGTTCAGGGCTGGAGGCACCACCGAGTACAGAACTGACAGGGCCAGATCCAGGGATGGGGAGGACATGGAGGGGGGCTTCAGGTAGGCAAATGTGGCAGTGCTGACAAACAGGGAGAGCACGGCAAGGTGAGGGAGGCAGGTGGAAAAGGCTTTGTGCCGTCCCTGCTCAGAGGGGATCCTCAGCACAGCCCTGAAGATCTGCACATAGGAGAAAACCATGAACACAAAACAGCCAAAAGCTAAAGAGGCAGCAACCAATGAAATCCAGATTTTTCTGAAGGTGGAGTGTGAGCAGGAGAGCTTGAGGATCTGGGGCACCTCACAGAAGAACTGGCCCAGGGCACTGCCATGGCACAGGGGCAGGGAAAATGTATTGGCTGTGTGCAGCAGAGCAGTGAGAAAGGCACTGGCCCAGGCAGCTGCTGCCATGTGGGCACAAGCTCTGCTGCCCAGGAGGGTCCCGTAGTGCAGGGGTTTGCAGATGGACACGTAGCGGTCATAGCACATGACGGTCAGGAGGGAAAGCTCTGCTGAGATGAAGAACAGAAAGAAAAAGAGCTGTGCAGCACATCCTTTGTAGGAGATGTCCCTGGTGTCCCAGAGGGAATTGTGCATGGCTTTGGGGACAGTGGTGCAGATCATGCCCAGGTCACTGAGGGCCAGGTTGAGCAGGAAGAAGAACATGGGCGTGTGCAGGTGGTGGCCGCAGGCTATGGCGCTGATGATGAGGCCGTTGCCCAGGAGGGCAGCCAGGGAGATGGCCAGCAAGAGGCAGAAGTGCAGGAGCTGCAGCTGCCGTGTGTCTGCCAGTGCCAACAGGAGGAAGTTCCTGATGGAGCTGCTGTTGGACATTTGCTGTGTCTGCACATTTCAACGTACAGAAGGAGGAAAGACAGGGCAATGGAGGGGAAATTTCTCACAGAAAAATCACAACTCTTTGTCGTAGCCTCTTTCTTTCCACTAAGCACCTCCCCCTTGTGTATGTCTAGGAATCTTCCTTCACCAGTGTTGCTGGAGCCCTGATTGCTGCTGGCCAATGCTGTGTGAGGAGCTGGACCTTGGCCTACAGGACACCTGCTAGTCAGCCCTGACCCCCAGTCAATGCAGGGGAACAGTGAGGGCAGGGCCCTGTCCTGGTGTTCAGGCTTGGATAAAGAATCTTCCTGTAAGGCTGCAGAACTGCCTGGGTGAAGGGATGGGGATAACAGAAGGCAGAGCGAGGGATTCTGCTGCACCTGGGGAGAACAAAGAGTCGAGGGAGGCAGGAGGGTTGTCTGAAGCTTAGTGCAGACTGAGGGGAGCTGCTCTGTCCCTCTCTCCTGTTCCAGCTGCCCTGCACTGGCACCTTTCTGAAATCCACTCCTGTGTTACCCTGGGCAGCCAGGAGAGACTGCTGAGAGCAGAGGGATCACGAGCAGGAAAATCCAGCCATGAATGAGCTCATAAAAAGTCACCCTGGGCATGAGCTGGAGCTCTGAGCAGCCCTGGCTGCAGCCCCAGCTTCACCCCCTGCAGCCGTCCCTGGCAGCCGGAGCCGTCCTGCCCTGTCCCTCTGACGTTGCCCAGGACAGCCCTGCTCTGCAGCACAGCCTCCCCCAACGCAGAAAGAGCAGCAGAGCATCCTTACAGTCACATCAGTCCTGTCCTGGTTCAGCTTCAGGAGATCCCTCCAGGAGCACAGGGGACGTTGCCCTGCACCCACACACTCACCATGCACAGGGCTGTGAAGATCTTCCCCCAAGTGAAGTCTCAGCTCAATGTCTTCCCAATCCTGATTGCCTTCAGCCTGTCTCTGCCTGCCTCCTGTCCCCTCAGTGCCTGCTGGCAGAGCCCTCAGCCCTGCTAGGCTGGGAGAGGAGCTGGCCCTGGGAAGAGCTGTTCCTTTAAAGCTCAGCAGCACAGAAACAGCACAAGGAATTTAATGAGCCTCTAGGGGATCTGGTGTTGTTTACATCAGACTCAGTCCCTGAGAGAGTGCTCAAAAAACTTCTCAAGAACTCAAATTTAAAATGAAGCTCTGAAGTTTCTTGAAGTTTAAATGAGTCCCACCGATGGACACAACTGAGAAAGTGTCCCCAGGTTCCAGTTAGAGCAGAACACTGGAGGCAGTGATGACAGCTGGGGACAAACAAGGCCAAGGTGTCTCTGGTGCTGAGCAAAGCTGGATGTGTTTGAGGAATGCCAAGGGCCAAGGCCTGAGCCCCAGCCCCTGGCCAGGCAGATGCTGTCCCTCCCTCCTTGCTCAGGGCTCTTGCCGGGATGGGCACTGGCATGTGGGGATGTGCAATGGCAAGGGCAGGAGCATGGGGCGGCCCCTGCCAGGCTGCTGAGCAGGGACAAGGAGGCAATGAGGCCCCAGGCCTGCAAGGGTCACTTGTCTCCTGCTCCTGCCTCAGGCCCAGGCCCAGCAGCCATGGCCAAAGTGCTGCCCAAGTTGGCTCTGGCAGGGCTGTCTTGCAGCTGCTGCCCATGCCTGTGCCCTGTGCAGCCCAGGCTGTCCCACGGTGTCCCTGCCCTGCGCCTCTGTCCCTGCAGGCTGTTGGCATCCCCCGGCTGCCCCACCTGGCTGAGCCCTTCCTTTGCTGACAGCTCTGCCTCCTGCCTGCCTCTGCCTGCCCACACAAAGCCTGGGGCTGGCCCAGGCTCCTTCTGGGGGATTTGTTGCACCACAGCCCTTCCCTGGGAGAGAAACTCCATTGTCTTTGTGAGACAGAGTAAAGATTTATTCTGAATTAGGTGAAGTTTCTGGAAGAGGTGAAGAGTCTGTGGAGCCAAAGCTGAAGAAAAGCCACATTTTAGAGACAACAAGGAGACAGAGAAAGAAAAACAGAAATGACCACAAGGTCAATCTGCCCCAGACATAGAAATTCTTTTGATAAAGAAGAACTGGTGCTAAATGTCACACCAAATGAATATGTATGAACTTATTGTGAAACTGTATGCATATGCATTTGGAAGGGGGATAAAAGAAGACCCAAGGTCTTCAGAGGCACGCTTTCCTTTTTGGGGGCTTGCGTCCGGCGTGCGTCGTAATAAAAGCATACAAGGCTTTACAACTTTTACAAAGTTGTGAGGTTTCTTCTTTTCTCCGCAAAACATTTGTTCTGAATCTGGGCCTCCCCAGGTGCCCTTGGCATTAATTTGGGCTTTTTCTTGCTTTTCTCTACTATGTCAAAAGGCTTCACCCTCTCTTACACCACCCTTCAGTCCCTCCCAGGGTTCTCCTCTGCTGTCCTCAGTCCCCACCTGTTGGGAATTTCGCTGACTAGAGACTGGAAAAGCACAAGGCCGTGGCTAATTCCGAGTCCTGCACCTGCAAGACAGCGCGTCCTTGGGCCTAGCTGGGTATGATAACGAGTGGTCAGAGAGACGTGGGAAATAGAGAACGTAGGCCCAAAGGAATGAGGGAGAATTGATGTTTAGTTTAACCAATAGATCGCTTGGCTCACAGAATATTCATGAGCTCATTACTTGCTAGGTAAGTGTCTGATGCTCTCTTCAATAAACGGAACTTGCTGCTGACTCATATTGAGTGTCCGAGTTTTCCCTGCACCCGACAAATGGCTCATCCCCGACAAAGGCCTCATTCTGCGACAATTCTTCATTTATCAGCCCAATTTCCCCTTTTTTGCATCCAAATTCCCTTTTTTTCCCACATAAAATTTCCATTTTTTGGACCCAAATTTTCCTTTTTTTCAGCACAAATTCCATTTTTTTTTTTTTACCCAATTTACCTTTTTTGTTTTTCAAATTCCGCTTTTTGAGCCCAAACGTTCCATTTTTGGCCCCAAATTCTCCTTTTTTCTCCCAAAATTTCCGTTTTTTGCTCCAAATTTTTTTTGCCTGGACCCAAATTTCCCATTTGTGGGGCACAAATATCCCTATTTGAGTGCCAAATTCTCATTTTTTGGACCCAAATTTTCCCTTTTTTCAGCCCAAATTCCCCTTTTTGTTGCTCAATTTCCCTTTTTTTGGCACATATTTCAATTTTTTTAGTCCCAAATTTCCATTTTTGGGTCCAAACTTCCCATCTGAGCACCCAAATTCCCAGTTTTGGCCACAATTTTTCCTCTTTTCACCCAAATTCCCTTTTTAGGTCCAAATTTCTCCTTTTTGTTGCTCAAATTCCCTTTTTTGAAGCAAATTCTCCTTTCTTCAACCAAAATTCTCCTTTTAGGACCCAAATTTCCCTTTTAGGACAAAAATTCCCATTTTTGGACCCAAATTTTCCCTTTTTGGGCACAAATTTCCATTTTCTTCGTCCAAATTCCACTTTTTTTGTCGAAATTCTCCATTTTTGGACACAAATTCTTCTTCTTGACGCAAACTTTCCCTTGCTGGACCCAAATTCCCTTTTATCGTCCCAAATTCTCCTTTTTGGACCCAAATTTTCCCTTTTTTCAGCCCAAATTCCCATTTTTTGACCCAATTTCCCCTTGTTGTTTCACAAATTCCCTTTTTTGTGCACAAATTTCCATTTTTTAATCCAAAATTCTCCTCTTTGGACCCAAATTTCCCCTTTTTTAGTCCAAATTCTTTTTTCCTGGACCCAAATTCCCATTTTTGGCTTCAAACCTCCCCTGAGTGCCCAAATTCCCATTTTTGGGCACAAATTCCCATTTTAGACCAAAATTCTCCTTTTTTGACCCAAACTTTCTCTTTCTGGTCCCAAATTCGTCTTTTTTTCCGCCCGGTACTTCCGTTCCCGTCCGGGACTACATTTGCCATCATCCCCTTCGCTCACTTCCGCTGCAAACCCCGCCCACTTCCTTTCTGTACTCCCGCTCCCTTTCGGGACTGCATTTCCCATCACGCCCTTCTCTCACTTCCGCCACAAACCCTGCCCACTTCCCTTCTGTACTCCCGCTCCCTTTTGGGACTACATGTCCCATCACGCCCTTCGCCAACTTCCGCTTTAAACCCCGCCTACTTCTCCTCTTTACTCCCGCTCCCTTTTGGGACTACATTTCCCATCACCCCCTCCTCTAACGTCTGCTACAAACCCCGCCCACATCTCCTTTAATCCTGAGGTGACTTCTGGTTCTGTTTCCCGCCACCGCCGCCGTGTTCCTGCAGTGCTACGAGAACGAGCGCGGGGAGCGCGTTTATACCCTCAAGGTATCGAGGGGATTTTGGGGCGATTTTTGCAAATTTTGGGGGAATTTGGGTGTCCTGAGGGACACTTTGTGGATTTTGGGGTACTTTGGTTGCCCTGAGGTGGGAATTTGGGGAATTTGAGAGGAATTTGGGGGATTTTTGTTGTCCTGAGCGGGATTTTGGAAAATTCTGGGGTAATTTGGGCATCCTGAGGGGGAATTTGTGGATTTTGGGGCAATTTGGGGGATCCTGAAGGAGGAATTTGGGAGATTTTGGGGAAATTGGGGCATTTGGGGGAAATTTGGGGATTTTGAGGGATTTTGGGTGTCCTGAGGGGGAATTTGAGGGAATTTGGGGGAATTTAAATGATTTTAGGTGTCCTTAGAGGGGATTTTGGGGGAATTTGGAGGGTTTTGGGGAAATTCAGGATATTTTGGGAGAATTTGGAGGATTTTGTGTGTCCTGAGGGGGAATTTAGGGTATTTTGGGGGAAATTGGGTGTCCTGAAGGGGAATTTTTGGGGATTTGGGGAGGAATTTGGCAGGTTTTGGGTAATTTGAGGGATTTTGGGTGTCCTGAGGGGGGGATTTGAGGGGATTTTGGAGAATTTGGGTGTCCTGAGAGGGGAAATTTGGGGATTTTGGGTGTCCTGAAGGGTTTTTTGGGAGGAATTTGGGAGATTTTGAGGTGTCCTGAGGGGGAAATTTGGGCGATTTTGAGGTAATTTGTGGGATTTTATGTCTCCAGAGGGGGCACTTTGGGCATTTTTGGTGAATTTGAGGTGTCCTGAGGGGGAATTTTGGGGGATCTGGATGGAAATTCAGAGGATTTTGGGAGGAAATTGGGGCATTTTGGGGGGATATTGAGGGATTTTAGGTGTGCTGAGGGGGGAATTTTAGGGGATTTGGGAGAATTTGAGGGTTCTGAGAGAGGAATCTGGGGACTTTGGGTGTCCTTGGGGGGAATTTGGAGGATTTTGTGGCAAATTTGAGAGGTTTGGGGGCCATTTGGGAGGAATTTGTGGGATTTTGAGTGTCTGGGGAATTTGGGGGGAAATTTTGAGGAATTTGGGGGAAATTTGAGGGGATTTTGGGGAGCTTGGGGGTCCTGATGGCGGATTTTGGGGAAATTTGGGGCATTTTGGGGGATTTGGGGTGTCCTGAGGGAGGAATTTGAGGGGATTTGGGGTGTCCTGAAGGGATAATTTAGGGGATTTCAGGGAATTTGAGGGAATTTGGGAGGGTTTTGGAGGGTTTTGGGGGAATTTGGGGAATCTTGTGGGGATTTTTGTGGATTTTGGGTGTCCTGAGGGGGAATTTGGGGAATTTTTGGAGGAATCTGGGGAGAATCTGGGGAATTTTGAAAGATTTTTGATGTCCTGAGGGGGAATTTGAGGGAATTGAGAGAATTTTGGGACGAATTTGGGGATTTTGAGGGATTTTGAGGGATTTTAGGGGGAATTGGGGGATTTTGGGGGTCCTGAGGGGCAGTTTGTGGATTTTGGGGCAATTTGGGGGATCCTGAGGGGGAATTTGGAAGATTTTGGGGAATTTGGGGGGGATTTTGGAGGATCTTGGGGGATTTTGGTTGTCCTGAGGGGAAAATCTGGGGATTTTGGGGGAATCTGGGGGGTTTTGGGTGTCCTGAGGGGGGAATTTGAGGCATTTTGGGGCAATTTGAGGCATTTTGTGTGTCCTGAGCAGGGATTTTTGAGGGAATTTGGGGGAAATCTGGGGAATTTTTGGTTTCCTGAGGGGGATTTTGGGGGAGTTTGAGTGTGGGCATTTTGGGGGAATTTTGGGTGTCCTAAGATGGAATTTGGGGGACTTTGGAGGAATTTTGAGGATTTTCAATGTCCTGAGGGGGGAATTTGGGGGAGTTTATGGGAATGTGGGTGTCCTCAAGGGGGATTTGAGGGAATTTGGAGGATTTTGGGCGTCCTGAGGGGGAACTTTGGGGTATTTTGGGGGAATTTGGGTGTCCTGAGGGGGAATTTCAGAGATTTTGGGGAAATTGGAACATTTTTTGGGGAATTTAGGGCATTTTTGGGGACTTTGGGGTGTCCTGAGGGGAAATTTGGGGGGAATTTTGAGATTTTAGGGAAATTTGAGGGATTTTGGGTATCCTGAGGGGGGGATTTGAGGGGATTTTGGAGAATTTGGGTGTCCTGAGAGGAGAAATTTGGGGATTTTGGGTGTCCTGAAGGGTTTTTTGGGAGGAATTTGGGAGATTTTGAGGGATTTTGAGTATCCTGAGGGGGAAATTTGGGGGATCTGGATGGAAATTCAGAGGATTTTGGGGGAGCTTGGGAGGAAATTGAGGCATTTTGGGGGATATTGAGGGATTTTAGGTGTCCTGAGGGGGAATTTGGGGCATTTTGGGAGGAATTTGTGGGATTTTGGGGATCCTGAGGTGGCAGTTTTGGGATTTTGGAGGAATTTTGGGGTGTCCTGAGGGGGGAATTTGGCGGGAAATTTTGAGTGTCCTGAGGAGAGGAATCTGGGGGGAATTCTAAGGGTTTTAGGGGGATTTTGGGGGAGTTTGCTTGTCCTGATGGGGATTTGGGGTGGATTTCGGGAAATTTGTAGGATTTTGCTGTATTTTACAGCATTTTGTGTAATTTTCCCCTCAGAAAGTGTCCCCGTCCAGGCTCCCCACATGCTCGCCCCACCCCGCCCGCTTCTCCCCTGATGACAAATACTCGCGGCACCGCCTGGCCCTGAAATGGAGATTCGGGGTCCTGCTCACCCAGCGGCGCCAGGCCCTGCTCTGAGGGACCCCAAAAACCCAAAATCCCCCCAAAAACCCCCATGGAGCAGATGGAGCTCAGTCAAACCCGCTGAGCTGAACGGCGTGGGAGGAAAGGGTTAAACAGGAGGAAATTGTGAATATTAAAGGATTTGGGAGCTCAGAGGTGTCTGAGTGTTGGTGGTCAAATAAATTTGGGTTTTTTTCCTGGTTTTGGGGGGGTTTTTGGGGTGTGGGAGGGAATTAATGGCGATCTGTGGGGCGCGGGGGATGATGGGAGTTGGAGGCGTGGGTATAACGGGAGTCTATGGAGCGCGGGGGGTGATGGGAGTTGTATGCGCGGGTATAATGGGATCAATGGGCCGCAGGGGTGGATGGGAGTTGTATGCGCGGGTATAATAGGGATCTATGGGGTGCCGATGTATCGGGAGTCTATGGAGCGCAGGGGATGATGGGAGATATATGCGCTGGTATAACGGGGTTCTATGGAGAGCGGGGGAGGATGGGAGTTGGAGGCGCAAATATAATAGGGATCTATGGTGCGCGGGGGATGATGGGAGTCGTATGCACGGATATAATAGGGATCTATGGGGCCCGGATATAACGGGACTCAATGTGGCGCGGAGGATGATGGGAGTTGTATGCACGGATATAACAGGACTCAATGTGGCGCGGAGGATGATGGGCGATGTAGGCGCCGATATAATAGGGATCTATAGGGCGTGAGAGATGATGGGAGTTGGATGCGCGGGTATAACGGGGCTCTGTGGGGCGCAGGGCATGATGGGAGGGGTAGACGTGGATATAATGGGGCTCAACGGGGCGCGGGGGATGGTGGGAGTTGTATGCGCGCGTATAACAAGGGTCTATGGAGTGCCCGGGGTAGATGGGTGTTGCCTTCTGATGTAAGGTAAAGCGACCTGGTTTCGAGGAGCAGCACGGTGACCCAAACTCACCAGGGTTGCTCGGGCCAAAGAGCACGCGGATACCAACGTGGTAGATGGTCAAAGGCGTTTATTGTCCCATCTCGTGGGGTTTTATAGTCTAAGGGGTCTCTCTACGTCAGAGGGGGTCTGCAGTACTATCTATGGTTAGTAAGGAGTGGAAAGTTACCAGCATTACTATCGTTAGGGGGAATACATTCCTAGTTACATTCCTAGGGTGATCTCTTATCTCAGGGGATTAGGGGAAATGGAATCCTGCCGCTTGCCGTCACATCGCGTGATCTTCCGATCGCCTGTCCCTATCTACCACATCTCCCCCGCCTTTTTTCACAAATGAATGAGGAAGTCATATACATAGGAAATGAAATGAGGTATAGGGTTGTAATTCGACAAGGGAAAGGGGTTTGGTAAACCTGAGTACGTTTTGGCCAGGCAAGTTTAGAAAATCTTGTGACTGGCAGTGTTCCCTGGTTGAACTCACAGCATTTGTTGCCGGCCTATGAACAGGATGTTGGTTTGTTCTAGGCGGGTCTGAACAAATGAGACCAGCTTGTTCAGCAGGCATGGTCCGAAGGTGACAGCTAAAAGTAGCATTGCCAATGGACCTATTAGGGTAGAAATCAGGGTGGTCAGCCGTGGTGATTGATTGAACCAGGACTCGAACCAACCCTGTTGGGCTTCCCTGTCTTTCTGTCTCTGAGCCAGTCTGTTTCGGAGTTCTGCCATGGAGTCTCTAATGACTCCTGTGTGGTCTGCATAGAAGCAGCACTCCTCTTTCAAGGCGGCACACAGGCCCCCTTGCTGCATGAACAGGAGGTCCAGTCCTCGCCTGTTCTGCAAGACCACTTCTGAGAGTGAGGAGACTGACTTCTCTAGAAAGGAAATGGATTTCTCGATCCTTTGCAGGTCCTCATCGATGGTCATTTGCAGCTGGGACAGTCCTTGGTGTTGGGTCGCTAGGGCTGAGACACCCGTGGCCGTTCCGGCCGCTCCTAGGCCCAGCAGCATTGCGATAGTTATACCTGTTATTATTTCTCTTTTGTGGAGCCGGCTGGGTTCCTCAAAAAGGTGATACACTTCTTCGTCTGAGTGGTACAGGACCCTAGGAACAATCAGAACTTGGACACAAAAGTCGTTAGAGTTATTGAATTTGGCAAGGAACACACAGGGACTCATTCCAGATCGCTGGCAAACCCACATCCCAGATGCGGATGGGACTACCCACTTACTGTTTTTCCTGTCGGGCTTGACAACATCGGTGCAGACGCTGCCTTTCCACCTAGCTAGGGTTGCATTGCCAAAGCATCTGCCCTGGCCTGTGACTTGACTCAGGGTGATTCCTTTGCGGGGGGTATCCCATCTGCACTGGTGAGGGCCATCGGCTGTGGAGTAACTGAAGGGAGTGTTTAAAGCGACTTCTTCGTAAAAGGGAGGTTTGACATCATAACAAAGCCAGCAGGATTCGGTTAGGTTAGGGTTGGATTCGTTCAGGGATAGAAAGGTAGCTTCTAGCATGCGAAGGATTGGGTCTGAGTCCAACCCGGCTGAATGGCCTGTCTGAAAGGCTTCCGCATGGCCGGTCGGGATATTGGTGACCTTTGTGGGCAAGGCTTTGGGGTAGGTTGTGTTTCTCCCTTTCTGCGCACTTTTAATCACTTTGTTGGGTCCGACCACTCGGGGTGCCAACGGTTGGAGCCTGATAATTCGCACATTCACTCGCTCTTTCGACCCTTGAAGAACTACTGTCCACGTTCTGCCTATGGCCCAACTAGGGTGATCTGGCTGCAAAACTGTCATGTTGTAGCCTGTACATTTTCGAAATTTGGGGATTTTATGACGGTTTCGATAAAAACTTCCCTGGAGGAAGACGGGTGTTTTGCAGCCGGTGGGTGCCCAGGTGAACTGTAAGAATTTGTCGGGCTCTTGTGGATCCCACCCAGGCCCCGACGGTCTGGCATCTGTAACTATGGTTTCGCAGCCCTAGTGCCCACAATATCCCCACCCTGGGTGATTGCAGTAGCTTTCCCCAGGGTTTGAAGCTGGGCACCAGTAGGATAGGTACATGTGTGTGGCGTGTGGGGAATAGGGGTCTACCTTTGGTTGTCCTGGAAACAGGTCAGTAATGCGGAGCACAAAGGATGGGGCGTTTGGTGTGGTGATTTCTTTGAGCACCTTGTCACTACTAAGGTGTTGCATGACCCACCTGAATGGCCGATGGGGGTAGTGATCTGGGCTGGCTTGCCCTCTGGCAACAAGCCCCAACAGCTAAATCACACAGAAACACCCTTGATGCTTGGGTCTCACCCGTGCGGGTCTCTCGGGCGCTGCCTGACGGCTTGGTGGTCTGTCACTTTCCTCTGGAATGGGGATGTACACGTCACGAGGACGCCCCATGAGCATGTCCTGTAAACAGAAACTTGCAACTCTCATCAGACTCATTCTGCTCGTTGTGAAGGTCGGGCTTGATTGACTTAAGTGGACACCACCTGATTTTGCCGTCCTTTTTGACAGCTGCGTTCCCTCTCCCCGTGAGCATCAGCCTCCAGCCCCGTTCCCATTTGCCTAGCTAGTTTCTAATTACAACCTGCGGGCCCTCCTCTAGCGCTCGGGTGGCCCAGTGTTTTTGATCAGGACTGTTTGTTTCGTCTCCCCTAGGGAATTGGTTCAGTGCTAGCAAAGCGGTTGCCAGTATACGTGCCTGATCTCCTGGGGAATGGAACTGGCAGAGCCCTCTGCTTTTGCCAACACTTATATCTTGGTTTTCAGGGTCTGATTTGCTCGCTCAACTATGGCCTGCCCGGTACTGTTACATGGGATACCTCGCACTAAAGTGATGCCCCATTTTGAGGGGAATTCTTGCCCTGGTTTGGAGGTTAAATTGGAGCTGTTGTCAGTTTTGATCTGCTTGGGGATACCAAGCCAAGCAATGGCTGTCAGCCAGTGCTGAATTGTGGCCTTGGAGTTAGTTTGGGGTGCTGTGTGGCTATGATCGTCCCGCTATAAGTGTCCACTGTCGCTGCAAGCCATGCTCGGGGCTTCAGCAGTTGATACAAAGTGAAGTCCGACTGCCAGATCTCTGAAGGCTTGAGACCTCTCGGGTTGACCCCACAGGTCCATAGGGGTGACTTCTGGCAATGAGGGCAGGTGGCTACCACATGTTTTGCATCTGCTGTCGAGATTCCGCATCTCTTTGCCAGTGCTTTGGCTCCGATGTGGAGCGACTCGTGCAGTTGATGAGCTTCCTGCAATGTCCATACGCCTTTTGCTGCAGTGTCCGCTTTGTCGTTGCCAATCTGGAAGTAACCTTTGACTGGGTCATGGCTGTTGATGTGGATGACTGACACAGTGCCCTGTCGCGAGGAGAGTGCTTCTTCCAGCATTAGGGCTGCTGCTGATGTTGACACTCCTGGTCCTGCCATGGCTAGGCAGAGCCTTGCCACGAATATAGGGTCCGTTACAATGGTGAGGTGTTCATCTTGGAAGAGTCCGCACGCCAAGACCACTGCTGCTGCCTCCAGCTGTTGCACGGACAGTGTGGGGTCACACGCTTTGACGCAGTGCCATTGCTCTCCTGCCTGCCACACTGCTGCTGCGGTTGAAGTCGTGGAGGAAGCATCTGTGAAGACCGTTGGTCCTGGCTTAGGTCGGTCCATGACCTTTGGCGGCATGTCCATGGGGACAATGGTCAGCAGCTGAATCCAGGGTGGTCTGGCGGAGTAGGAGATTTCTCCTCTGAAGCCGGTGAGAGCAAGGGCTAGGTACTCCGATATTGTGGTTGACTCCGAGGTCGGCTGCTTGCGGAAAGGAAGGTGGATGCTTGGCTCGGCTCGGTTCCTAGGTGTTTCAAGGCGATTTTCATGATGAGGTTAGCAATGCATTCGATTCCCGGGGAAAATGCATGAGCGGGTCTTCCGAGGACGACCCATTGGATTGGTCAGGACTTTTTGGAAGGTCCTTGGGCCAGTGGTCCCACTCCCCCCTTTCGTGTAAAGTGGATGTATAGATCCAGTGGCATGGCTGGGTTCCACCTGGCAAGTGTGCCAGTGGACATCTGGCTTTCGATGAAGTCGAGGGGGCTCGCTGCTTGCGGTGTCAGCTCCTTGGGTTCCCAGGGGTGGTTTCCTTTCAGGAGGTCATATAAAGTGTCCATGACCTCGGGAGGAATTAGGACGATGTTGCGAAGCCACTGCAGCGATCCCACCAGGCGTTGTATGTCGTGGAGCGTCTTGATGTCTCGATGGACCTTCACCTTGGGGGGGGGTCATGTAGGAGCTTGTGATCCCCACTCCCAGGAAGGTCACGCAGCGTCTTCTCTTGATCTTTGCGCTCGCGATCTTGAAGCCGTTGGCCTGAAGGGTTTCAGTGATTGTGGACACCACGTGATCTACTTGGCTTGCCGATGGCACAGCGAGTAGGATGCCGTCCATGTATTGAAGGATGGTCGCAGTGGGGTAGGAGTGTCGGACTGGCGTCAGTGCTCTGTCCACAGTGATTTGGCATATGGTCGGGCTGTCTACCAAACCTTGTGGTAATACTCTCCATTGGAAGCAGAGGTTGGGCTGCTCGCTGTTTCGAAACACCACGGAAAAGGCAAATCGTTCTCTATCCTCAGGGTGCAGAGGTATTGAAAAGAAACAGTCCTTGATGTCCAGCACTGCGTACGGCTGCCCTGCGGAGATGGCTGAGTTCGTGGGTAGCAGTGTCTGGACTGGACCCATGGGTCAGATCTTCTTGTTCACTTCTCTCATGTCGTGGACGAGGCGAAAACCTTCTCCAGACCTTTTGGGGATCACAAATACAGGGGTGTTCCATGGGCTGATGGAGGGTTCTATGTGACCCTTTTGCAGTTCGCGGTCGACCAGTTCCAGCAAGGCTGCCGCTCGAGGCTCTGACAGGGGCCGCTGCTCGACCCATACGGGGTCTGATGATTTCCAAGTCAATTTGATTGGCAGCGGAGGGTGTACGGCAGTGGCCCTCAGGATAAATTTGTGATCCTGACTCCTAACGTAGCAAGGACATCTTTTCCTATCAGGGGGGGAGAATTTTGCAAAATGTAGGGGTAGATTGCTACTGTCTGTTCTGGTCCCTTTTTCATGTGAAGTGTAGCCGCCAGCTGGGTGCTTTTCCACGCCCGCGACTGCCCTCCCACTCCGTTCACTGGAGGGACTTCTTTGAATTGCCAATGTCCAGGCCAATGCACTTGGGGAAAAATCGTGCAGTCTGATCCCGTGTCCGCCCAAAACTGAAACCCTATGACGTGGGGATCCTGACTGCCATAAAGGCAGCATGTCCCCCACACCATCAGGGGCTCCTTCCCTATTTTCTTGGCCAGGGCCACCCAGGGGTCCCGCTCTGGGGCATCCCCTGCTGGCCCTGTGGCACCGGCGCGGCTTGTGGCGGTGGAGGATGCGAAAGTACTGCTGGCGGTGCTGCGCAATTCTGCCATTGTGCTGCTGGCAGGGGTGCAAAATTGACTGCTCCCTGTGGGGGCATGGGGTATGAGGGTCCCCTGCCCCACTGGGGGTTGCTGTAGCTGGGCCACTGCATGTTCCAGGTGGGAGGAGGCTGGACACAGCCCGGCTGCCCCCTCCCTCTCCCATTTCCCTGAGGCCTGGATCTGCATTCCTTAGCTAAATGCCCCTTCCTTCCACATGCCCAGCACGGTCCCCTAAGTCCCCCTTGGCGTGGTGGAGCAGCTGCTGGTGAGCGTCTTGGCTGGGGCAGTTTACTGCCAAGTGGCCTGCCTGGCCACACTTAAGGCATGCTATCACACTGGTTATGGCAGTGTGAACTGCTACTTGAATGGGAGCTAGATGCTCCTCCTTTGCAACGTGTCTGATCATGGCAGCTGCATTAGACCCCTGTGGCAGTGATCTTAAGATGTCCTTCGTAGCTGAGTTGCATTGCTGGGGTAGGCACTCTGCCAGCACGGGACCCTTCACCTCTGAGGGTAATGAAGAGGAATCTAATCCTTGGGGCTCCGGGGGGTCTGGGCTCGGGCTTGGGGAGGGGTGGAACGCGCCCGGCCCCCGCCTTCCATCAGATCGCTCTCAGAGGCGGTTTGCGACGCAGCTCCTCCCCCCAGCTTTGGTGTAGCTAATAAACATGTACGCGAGGTTTTCCACGTCTCCTGTTCTTCTAACGCCTTGCGTAGGGCCTCTTCTACTTTCCCCTACGCTTTGAGGCTTTCACCACTGCCTGAGGACTTAGTGTCCTTTGGTAAGGCGGCAGTGCACTTCTTGCACACTTCCGAATATAATATATTTACCGGACGTTCAATCGTCTCCAGCTCTAGGAACCTTGCAATAGCAAGATTAAAATTCCTGAGCTCACATTTAATTCCCCATTGCTCATGAGTCTGACTTACGACTTTCGCTTTGGATTCCATGGTCCACGCTGGTCTGGGGGCGTCCCCCCCGCTGCACTAGGCCAGCTGTGCAGCCGCCATCCTCTGTCCAGGCGAATCCCCGTTCCCTGGGAGCTGATCGGCTCCCAGGTGTCGGCACCAGTTGTTGCCTTCTGATATAAGGCAAGGCGACCCAGTTCTGAGCAACAGCACGGCGACTCACTCTCCAGGGTCGCTTGGGCCAATGAGCACACAAATACCAATGTGGTGGACGATCCAAAGGCGTTTATTAACTCTTCTCGTGCGGTATTATACTCTAAGGGATTCTCTACGTCACTGGGGGGTCTGCCTCTACTATCTATGGTTAGTAAGGAGTGGAAAGTTACCTGGGGTGGAAAGTTACTGGGTGTGGAATGGAAAGTTACTGACACTACTGTTAGGAGGCCACTTTCTAGGGTTATCTCTTATCTTAGGCGAACAGGGGGTCCTGCCTTTCCGTTACATCGCATAATCTTCCAAACGCCTGTCCCTATCTACTACAGTGGAAAAGCTTTTTTTCTTAGAGAAGTCCCCATGGGTGGGATACGTGGGGGACTTGGGTTTGTGAATGCCCCATTAACAGCCACTGAAATTCGAGGCTTTGAAAAGGAGTTAGGGAACTTAGTGGAGGATGCGGTAGGTATATCGAACCAAGTAGACCAATTTCTAGGCCCCAGCATTTACACCTGGGGAGAGCTGAACTCTATTTTTAAAATTTTGTTCAGCGCAGAAGAAGTAAGGATGATTAGGGCCACAGGAATGCGGATCTGGGAGTGAGAAAATCGTTCCGGAGATCCCAGTGACCAGAAATTACCCTTACAGGACCCTGAGGGGGACCCTAATGAAGAGGAAGATAGAAGGAACATGGAAGAGTATAGGTCCCTGATGGTTAGAGGAATAAAGGAATCAGTTCCCTGAAGTAATAACACAAAACTAGCTTTTGATAACATGCAAGAAAAGGATGAAACCCCAGCTACCTGGCCTTAATAGATTAAAGAGGAACTTCTAATTATATTCCAATAGAGATCCTGATAGCTCTGAAGGCCAAGTACTTCTAAAAGTGCAATTTCTTACAAAATCGTGGCTGGACATACGGAGAAAGTTAGAGAGAATGGATGACTGGCAGGAGAAGGGAATAAATGAACTGTTAAAGGAAGCTTTACAGATATATTTAAGGAGAGAAGAAGAGAAAACTAAAGCTAAAGCTAGAATCATGGTAGCTGCAGTCAGGGAAAGTCTAGGGGTAAAGAGATCAGCAGGGACAACCATCGAGAATCA
Source organism: Melospiza melodia melodia (assembly GCF_035770615.1). Lineage (NCBI taxonomy): Eukaryota > Metazoa > Chordata > Aves > Passeriformes > Passerellidae > Melospiza > Melospiza melodia. The sequence continues at coordinate 7,553,350 of NW_026948659.1, read as the reverse complement.
GTGAAAATGGACGAAAGTCCTCCTTTGAAACACCCAAAGATAAACCTATACTACCTCCATGGGTGGATACAAACAAGAGACCAGGGGCACCACTGAGCAACAGGAAATGTTATTATTGTGGAGAGATAGGACACATAAGAAGGGATTGCAATAAACTCTCTTTGGATGAGGCAATGGTAAAAGAACAAGAGGCTCTTGAGAGACTCCTGAGGGATGACAACAAGGGGTGTCAGGGGCTTTACATGCCAGGGGACCCAATGTACCATCAAGAAGAGCCTCTGGTAAACTTTGAAGTCGGTCCCCAAAGTGAGGAATTTGAATTTTTAGTTGATACCGGAGCAGATATATCAAGTATAAAGGAATTACCCACAGGAGTGACGACTGGGAGAAAGGTCTGTGAGGTGATGGGAGCAGAGGGAAAACCATTTAGAGCCTCCATAGCTGAAAACATAGAAATTAAAGGAAACGGAAGGCAGTGTGTGGCTGACTTTATCTATTGACCTAATCTAGAAAGTAATTTACTCGGAAGGGACCTCCAAGTCTCATTAGGAGTGGGGATTATCCCAAAGGATGGGAGAATGATAGTCCAGATCATAAAATTGACATCAGGAGATACAGAGCAGATAAAACCAGAGGTTTGGGCAGGAGAAGGAAAGAGGGGCTATCTAGACATCCCACCAATAAGAATTGAAATGCAAAAAGGAATTCCTCCCGTTCAAGTAAAGCAATACCCAAGGTCTATTTAGGGGAAAAAAGGGACTGACCCCTGTGATTGAGCAGCTATTAGAGGAAGGTATGCTGGAGCTGTGTATTTCTCCCCACAAAACCCCTATTTTAGCAATCAAGAAGGCAGATGGAAAATACCAATTGGTTCAAGACTTAGGGAAACAAAATAAGAGAACTATAACCAGGCATCCAGTGGTCCCAAATCCCTACACCATCTTGAGTCAGATCCCAAGGGAGCATGCCTCATTTACTATTATAGATTTAAAAGATGCATTTTGGGCATGTCCTCTCGCTGAGGAATGTAGGGATTGTTCCGTGTTTGAGTGGGAACATCCAGAGAAGAGGAGGAAACAACAATTAAGGTGGACGCGCCTACCCCAAGAATTTACCAAGTCCCCAGATCTCTCCGGGCAAGCCTTAAAAGGGGTTTTAGAACAATTCAACCCTGAGAGCGAGGTACAAATTCTACAATATGTAGATGACTTATTAATATCTGGAGAGGAACAGAATAATGTCAGGGCAACAAGTATATGTCTTTTAAATTTCCTAAGAGCAAAGGGTTTAAAAGTATCTCAGAATAAATTGCAATTTGTGGAAGCGGAAGTTACTTATCTGGGACACATAATTGGGAAAGGATATAAGAAATTAAGTCCTGAAAGAATTTCAGGCATACTATCCTTACCAGCACCAAAAACTAAGAGAGATGTCAGAAAACTATTAGGCTTATTTGGGTACTCTAAGTTATGGTTAGACCAATATACCCAAAGTGTAAAATTTTTATATGACAAATTAGTAAACGCTGACCCAATAGAATGGAGAAATGAGGATGACAAAAAACTAAATAATTGGAAAGATAAACAAACCTCAGCACCTGTCCTAAGTTTGCCCAATCTGGAAAAAGAATTTGACCTATTTGTAAATACTGAAAAAGGAATTGCATATGGGGTGGTAGCCCAAGAGTGGGGAGGGTGTAAGATACCAATAGCTTACATCTCCAAACTGCTAGACCCGGTAGCTAGGAGGTGGCCCACCTGTATTCAAGCAGTTGCTGCAGCAACCACCTTAATTGAAGAGACTCAAAAACTGACCCTGCGATGTAAAATAAGAATGCATACACCACATGATCTAAAAACAATTTTAAGGCCAAAGAGCCCAGAAGTGGCTTACTGACTCCAGAGTATTAAAGTATGAAATAATTTAATAGATGCTGATAACCTAGAGCTGGTAACCTCTAAAACTCTAAATCCAGTGCAGTTTCTCTCTGGAGAGCCATTATTAGAACTAGAGCATAACTGCTTGGAAGTAGTGGACTTTAAGACAAAAGTTAGGGAAGATCTAGAAAAGATACCTCTACCTTACGGAATAAAATTATTTACTGATGGGTCTACAAGAGTAGTCAAGGGAAAAAGGATGTCTGGATATGCAATAATTGAAACTACAGAAATGGAAGACATGAGATTTACCGAGAAGGGCAGACTGCCTTCTAATTGGTCAGCTAAGTGTTGTGAAATCTATGCCTTAAAGAGGGGACTTGACTTATTGGAAGGGGGCCATGGGACTATTTACACTGACTCATGTTATGCCTTTGGGATCGTTCATACATTTGGAAACATTTGGAAGGATCGTGGGTATCTGAACTCCAAAGGAAAAAACTTAGTGCACACAGAACTGATAAGATCAATATTAGAATCTCTAACTAAACCTGCAGAGATCGCAGTGGTACATGTTAAGGGACATCAGAAATGGGATACCATCGAGGAAAAAGGAAATCAGTTAGCTGACCAAGTGGCTAAGGAGGCAGCGTTAAACCCAGGGGAGCCAGTGAAATTACTCAGGTTAAACAAAGTGTTAGGCGAAGAAAGGAAAGGAAAACTAGTATTCGGTGAGAAAGAACTAAAAGCAATAAAAGAATTAAAAATGCATCAGGGGAACCAAGGGGAGTGGTTGACACCAGATGGGCATAAATTTTTAAATAAAGCACTAGCCCAGAAAACATTAACAGAGATACAGGAATTAACCCATTGGGGGAGTCCAAGGATTATGTGATCACTATTTAAGAGAAAACTTATGTATCGGAATACATCAGTTAGCAAAAGCAGTAACTCAGGGGTGCTTAATTTGCCAAAAACTAAATCAAAAAGTGATGAGGCAGACCATACGAGGGGAAAAAGAATTAGCCCAAAGACAATTCCAAAACATTCAAATAGACTTTACTGAAATGCCCCCTGTACAGAGTTGCAAACACTTATTGGCAATAGTTGACCACCTTACTCATTGGGTAGAAGCCTTTCCAACTAGAAAAGCGACCGGAAAAGCACTAATAGTAGCCAAGATTATCTTAGAATTCTAACATCAATCCCCGATACAGGTTGGTGAACAATATTGATTCAGATAGGGGACCACACTTTATCGCACAAGCATTACATAAAATAATTGAGGCTTTACGAATAAAACGGAGATTACATACCCCATGGCATCCCCAGAGCTCTGGGAGGGTAGAAAGAATGAATAAAACCCTCACAAATATATTAACAAAATTAATTGCAGAAATGTAGATGAACTGGCTCAAATGTCTACCCCTTGCCCTTTTAAGGATCAGGACAGGACCCTGATCAGATATAGGGGTTCCGCCCTATGAAATGATGTTTGCACTCCCATTTTTAATGACTCCATATAGTAGTGGGGACTATTTAGAAGGGAAACAGCTAACTGAAAGTAAATCGAAACCATTGGAAAGACCATAGAGAGTCTGAGAAAAGGAGGATATCTTCCCCAAACTTCCCCCCTTGATACAGATGTGCACCAAATAAGTCCGGGAGACTGGGTACTAATGAAGTCATGGAGCAGTACCCCATTACCTACAAAATTTGAAGGATCCTTCCAGGTATTACTCATGATGCATACTGCAGGAAGGACACGAGAAAGAGGCTGGACTCACATCACTCCAGTCAAAGGACCGGTACCACCCCCAACAAACAGCAGACTGGATCCAACAGCACCAGCTACAGATGCTTCCACGTGGGTTGCAATCCTGAACTCGGACAATCTCAAAGTTACCTTTAGAAAGAGACCAAAGGTTGCTTAGAAAGACTGATAAAAGCACAAGAGACAAATATATTAAAATTGTTATACTTTTTATTCAAGTCATTATTATTTATTGTTTTTGTTGTTGACTTTTGAATGCAGAATTTTTAGTTTGTGTTGGAGCCTTCGTTTGTTTTGGAGTATATTATGCTATTATTGGATTAGAGATTAGAGTGAATATTTTGTTTACTGTTTGGTGTAAAGACTTCATATATTATCTTGAATATAGAGAATGGGTCCCTCCATCTCTTTAAAACTGTTCAAGGTTACAAGTTGAAGACTTATAAGTATTAAATGTTAATATGATAGTTAAGTTCAAAGGGTTATATCACCAATATAGTTCTAATAATCTGTTTTTCTCCAAGGAAAACCCCGGGGGTTTCAAACCTACTCTCCTACAGAACATTCCTCAGGAGCTATTAAAATGATAGGAAGTGGGAGGAAAGAGAAGGGTGAAAGTTCCCCAATCCTAAGAGGCATGGCCGGGTGAGATCATGGCAATGGTTCATACTGGACTCTTGGGAGGACTGGTGTTATTCCTGTTTATGGAAAGTATAGGGAGTAAGGAAAATCCATGTACTATCACCCCCTACACGATGGGGAGAACCTTGGGTCACTGATAAGGGTTCACACCAATGTAAATCCTTATTTTTTAACTACTCCCAGGTATTTACCTGTCAAGAGGTCGGGAAAGTCTATTGGATTGCCAGAATCACTGCCTCATTTAGGCAACGCTTACTTGGAGAATGCCCTGTAGGAAAAACTTGGTTTTGTTTTGAGCATGAAAGTAATCAGGAAGGACTGAAAGATCTAATAAAGGTAAGACAATTAACAGTAACCACCAAAATGGATGAAATAGAAATGCCCTTAGGGAAGAACCTATTCCTAGACCTAGTTGAAAGAATTAGTAAGGAACTAAATCTAACCAACTGCTGGGTCTGTGGGAGTACTAAAATGACAGAAATTTGGCCATGGAAAGGAATTAGTTTAGGACCATTAGAAATTCTAAGGTGGGAACAATCAGGATAGAAACCTCACATTTTAGGATAAAAAAGGAAAGAACAATGGGACTTGAAATCTAAAGTAATTGGGGAAGAATGCATAATAAGGGCAGGGAAGAGATATCATAGCCCAGTGGGAAAGATGGCATGCAAGAGGTATCTAAAGATTGAAGACTTAAATGCTAGATGGATTCCCCAAGAGCCAAATCAATAATGGTCCACTGGGAAAAAGGAAAAGGGGTGCATTTATCCTGAAGGCTATAGGCTGCACAAATGTGCAGAAAAAGGGGTAAACCCCTTTTGGGGAATAAGACAAATACGTAAATATTGAGAATACCCTTGGGAAGTCCGAGACATCTTTTGGAAAGCCCCCGATCATCTATTTTGGATTTGTGGCAACACAGCCTATACTACTCTTCCAGGAGACTGGATGGGAAGCTGCACTATAGGTGTCATCAAACCTGCTTTCTTTCTATTGCCAAAGAAATCAGGGTCAAGTTTAGGGGTTCCATTGTATGACAATTTGAGAAAGACTAACCAGAAAAAGAGGAATATAATTGACCTGGGGGGAAAACAAACCTGGAAGGGAACAATCTGGACAGCAGAAGAGACAGATAACACATATGGACCTGCAACTTGGGCCCAGGATGGATCCTGGGGATATCGTACTCCAATTTACATGCTCAGTAGGATCATTCGCCTCCAGGCAGTACTAGAAGTAGTGCCCAACAGAACATCACTTGTCCTTGACCATATTAATTACCAACTGGCCCAAACTAGAACTGTCATCTACCAAATTCGACTTGCAGTTGATTACTTAGTAGCCGATGAAAGAGGGATATGTGTAAAATTTAATTCATCAGAGTGCTGCCTGAAAATCGATGATAGAAGTGAGGTAATAAGAAACAACTCAACAGAAATACAAAAAATAGCATACGTGGGAAATCAGGAGTGGACTCCCCTAATAGGCACCAGTTGGTGGGATGATTTTTGGTCTTTTAAAGGGAAATGGTGGAAGAAAGTAATCTTTATAGTAGTGGCGGCATTAATAAGTTTAATAGTCTTACCTTGCCTACTCCCATGTTTAAATAAGATTATATCATCTACAATTCAAGCTAGTACACAGTTTTCAGAAACAGCTGCTCAAGCTAATCCAAAATAATGATGATTGAAAGTCAAGAAGGAGAACATAAAAGAGCTAAAAGTGTGTATGACCAGTATCAGAAGTTAAGGAAGTTTTATATCCACAAAACAGAAATTACATATTGATGTGCGCTTAAACTCAATTAAAAAGAAAGAGGGGGGATACTGTGAGGAATGAAAATCCTGGAGATGACAGCTGTTTTTCAGAGTAGTAATTGGTAGTTGATGTTTATGAAGTTGATAAGGTCTTAATTTGAAGTGTTGGTCTGTTGTTAAACATTGAATGTTAGAGTTCTAGGACTTGCCTTTAGTTGCCCTTGTTAAATGTTGCTATATTACCCTCTATTTGTATCTCTCCTCATCATACTCTCTATTTGTATCCCATGTTAGGGTGCTGCTAAACATTGAATGTTAGAATTCTAAGACTTGCCTTTAGTTGACGCTGTTAGATGTTACTATTTTACCCTGTATTTGTATCTCTCCCCGTCATACTCTGTATTTGTACCCCTTTCCCTCTCACCCGGGATTTATATCCATTCCTGTGGGGAACCACTTCCCCTGCTCCCCTGTTCCCAGGAGGACTTGCACCCGGACTGAATTCAAATGAGAGGCTGTGGGAACTATATGAACCCTCTCAAAACAACAAACCAGCGCATAAACTTTGACTTTAAGCCACCAGAACCACATTAAGTCACCCACTCTAGACCAGAGCTGGATTCCATCCTGTCACCATAATTTTGATAGTACCCAGCTTGAAAGATACCCCTGGAGTAGGAGCCAACATCACCTTCCTAAGGACTCTCGTGAGGACGGAAGCCCCAGCTGTGCCGAAAGACAAAGCCGCACTCCTCCTCCTCAGCGTCGTCCAGTGGGAGCAGTGGCGGTGTGCACGACCCCTCGGGTTCCCCACCCAGAGCTGACTTTAATAAAGGCCTTTTAAAGGAGCTGGTCTCCTAGCCCCATTTATCACAGCTGGCAGGGGCTGCAGGTTGATGCCATTTGTCCTTGCTGCCCCCCACATCCCCCTGGCCCACCAAGAGCCCCGAGGCAGCCGTGAGGGACAGGCCCTGCTGGCCCAGGCTGGGCTCAGGGCTTGGCCTTTCTGCTTCCTGCAGCCAAGCCAGGCCTTGCTCAGCATTGCAGTTCCCTGCTCAGAGCCTTGGGCTCCCTGCAATCCTGCCCTCAAGGATCTGCTCTCACCAGGCCCTGGGCAGCCTTGGGCACTCCCTGCCCTCCCTGGGGCCCAGCCATGCTCCAAGGCACTTGGAGTTTTGCTGCTGACTCCTTGAGCAGCTTCTCCATCCTTCTCTGCATGCCTGAGGCTCCTGGACCCAGCCCCAAATCCAGCGTGGGGCTGATTAAAATACAGAAAGCCCTCAGGAGCTCTTTGTCTCCCTTCCATTGTCTTTGAGTCTCCAGGGCTTGTGCAGTGATTGGAGTCAGTTTGGAGTTGTCTTTGGGAGGGAGATTCCAAAATGCACCTCCTGATTGGTTTTTAATCAAGGGTGCATTTTATTATTTTTCAGTTCATTGAAGAGGTGACAGAAGCGTTCCCCAAGTGATCTTGATGCTGATTGTCTCCTTAGGAGGTCTGGGCATGGAGAAGAAAGAGCCCCTTGCAGGCTGAGCCTGATTGGACAACCTGACCCGCACCCCCAACCTCACTGAGATCCCAAAACATCCAGAAATATTCATGCAATTTATGAATTTTAATTCTGTAATGCATTATTTAATGCTAATATTTTATTATTTATATATTTATTATATGTATTTATATTTATAACTACACTATTGGTTTTTATTACCTAGTCTTTATATAGAAAAAATCAAGGCATTTTTAGTAGCCGAGAAAATTAATGCTCAATGTTTCTAAGTAAGACAATTCCCTTTATTAAAAGTGCATATTATATGGCTCTATGTAGATATTTACCACATGTATTTTGATTTCTTGGTTAGTAGTGCTGTATTAACGTTTTAATACTAATTGTAGTCCTGTAATTAAAAGGTAGCTTTTGTAGTTAAAATAGGAACTATGTTAGTGGGGTTTTTAAGAACGGAATGAGGCACTCACAGCAGATAGCAGCCCCAGGACACCTAAATCTTTAAGAGAAAAATAATTTATTGCCCTCTTATCAGAAGAAACAAACTTCTTCCCACCTCAAAGGCGCTGTTCAGATTAGAAGGAAGAATTTGATGATGACCAAACAGAATCCTGTATTTGACTGGAATTTATGCATCATGTATGAAGTCTATGACTATGCAACGGGCTATTGGTTTAAGGGTTAATCCTTTGATAACGGATGACCTTTACTGGGGTCGTAATGCCCAGAAAAAGGTACCTGGATGTCCGTAACTCTTTCTCTTTATTGTCTCATATTATACCAATTCAAATTGTCCAAATTATTATTACTCAAATGGTATTACTATTTTGATAACCATTATATTAGTATTAAACTTTTAAAATTTTAAAAACAAGTAATTGTGGTTTTTCCCACCTTCATTATTTAATTAAGTTCTAGCAGGTATTTATTTATTCCTCTTTCTGGTAATTAGATACACTTGTACTCTTTTTGCCATCTGCCTAAAATTCTTTTTACAATACGGGGCCGGGGGGGTGGGAGGTTGAGGGCACCTTAGAGTTCTTGCAGACGTTTCGGGAACACATTTGTAGCAGTTTTGGGTCTGGGGAGGGAATTCAGAGAGAACTTGAGAGTCTGGAGCACACTTGGGGGAGCCAGGTGGGCACTTGGAGAGCACTCAGGGATTCTGAGGGACAGTTCGGGGTCCGGAGCAGCACTTGGAGGTCCAGGAGGGCCCTTGGAGGTCAGGGAGGGGAATTTGGAGCCTTTCGGGGTCCGGGCGGGCCCTTGGGGGACACGAACGGGGCTCTCTGGGGCGCGGGGGGTGATGGGAGTTGTAGGCACGGGTATCATACGGTCTAACGGGGCCGCGGAACATCATGCGAGTTCGAGGCACAGCTGCAATGGCTCTCGGTGGGGCGCGGGGCACGACGGGAGAGGAAGTCCCGGCTGGAATAGCGCCGGACAGTCGCCGCGGAGCATGATGGGAGCTGTAGTCCCGAAAGTGGCTCGAACACGATGTTTGGAGACCAGAGAAGGCTCTTGCGGGACACTTTTCTGTCCGAGCCGCGACTTGAGGCCCTCGAGGGGAACGTAAACGTCTTCGGAGCCCTTGGGAGGAGGTCTGGGATCTCTAACCGGGCTCTTTAGGGCACCGGTCACAGCAGGAGTTTTAGGCGCGGGACTGTGTTCGGAGGGGCTCTGGGGCCGCGGGGGATGAGAGGAGATGAATTCCCAGAAGTAGCTGTACCGGGCATCTGTGGGGTTGGGAGCACTCAGGGGGTCCGGGGACGCTTTTGGGGGGGGGTCCGGAATGGCCGCTGAGGGGGCACTGAAGGATCCTGAAAGGTCTTGGGGAGACTTATGGGACAGATAAGGGCGGATCCCGGTTTTTTTAAGAGCGCAGGGCATTACAGGAGTTGTAGTCCCTGCTTCTATGGGGCTCCTTTCGGCCGCGGGGCATGATGGGACATGTAAGCAAAAAGAAATATGGTGCCCATCTAGGCACCGCCCCAAGACCCGGATCCCAGGTGCTGATTGGCTGCAACTGCTGATGGGTGGGAGCCTTGGCAAATGGAATGCGTTGTAGGTGGGAACAGCCAAATCACCCTCCTCCAGTCCCTTCCACTACAGCCCAGTTCATTCCCAGTACAGACCAGTATAACCCCAGTAAAATCCATTTCATCCCAAGTAGAACCCAGTACAACACCAGTGCCCCTCCAGTTCCTCCCAGTGCAGCCCAATCTATCCCAACAAACACGAGTTCATTCCCAGTTGTTCCCAGTTCCTCCCAATGTCATCCACAGGATGCCCCAGTGTCCCCCAGTCTTCCCTGCAATATCCCCAGTGTCCCCAGTTTGTCCCAGTATCCCCCAGTGTCACTCCCAGTATGTCCCAGTGTCTCCCACAGCATTCCCAGTGTTTCCCAGTATGTCCCAGTCCTCCCCAGTGTTTCCAAGGACAGTTTAATTTCTCTCGGTGGCCGTGGCAGCCAAACGCAGCAGTGGGGTCAGTGCAGTGCCCATGGCCACAGCCCCTTGCAGTGGCCCAGTGCAGCTTGGGCTGATGATCCACCCTCACAGCTGGCCCAGGGCAGCTCTGCAGTGGCTTTGGTGGCACCTGGGGCTGGCACACACCTGAGCAGTGTGTCTGTTTGCAGTGGGGAAACTCAGGAGTTTGAGACTGCTTCAAAAAATCCCCAAAAGTGAAAACCCCTCTTAGGCTGAGTGCAGCCAGCTCTGCAAGCACAGCAGGGCCCAGGGGAGTGAGGACAGACAGGATGGGGCTGGGCAATGTGGAACAAGGTTGTGCACACTGGGTCAGAGCTCCAGGCACAGCTTGTGTGAGCAGGCCAGAGCTGGTGAGAAGAAACCCTGGGTCAATATCAATCACAGAATTATGCAACCAACTTTGCTCTAAAGAGAAATAAAATAGTATATAACCTTTAAAATAGGAATGTGTATTTCTTACAAGGTCCTTGAAATCTTTCTCCATAATTGGACTAGAAAAATTTTAATTATTCTCACAGGACTTTGATGTTGTTTACATCTGACTCAGTCCCTGAGAGTGTCTTCAAAAAACTTCTCAAGAACTCACACTTAAATTTAGACTCCAAAGTTCTTTGAGGTTTTAATGGGTTCCACTGAGGGACACAACTGGGAAAGTGTCCCCAGGTTCCAGTTAGAGCAGAACACTGGAGGCAGTGATGACAGCTGGGGACAAACAAGGCCAAGGTGTCTCTGGTGCTGAGCAAAGCTGGATGTGTTTGAGGAATGCAAAGGGCCAAGGCCTGAGCCCAGCCCCTGGCCAGGCAGATGCTGACCCTCCCTCCTTGCTCAGGGCTCTTGCCGGGATGGGCACTGGCATGTGGGGATGTGCAATGGCAAGGGCAGAAGCATGGGGCGGCCCCTGCCAGGCTGCTGAGCAGGGACAAGGAGGCAATGAGGCCCCAGGCCTGCCAGGGTCACTTGTCTCCTGCTCCTGCCTCAGGCCCAGGCCCAGCAGCCATGGCCAAAGTGCTGCCCAAGTTGGCTCTGGCAGGGCTGTCTTGCAGCTGCTGCCCATGCCTGTGCCCTGTGCAGCCCAGGCTGTCCCACGGTGTCCCTGCCCTGCGCCTCTGTCCCTGCAGGCTGTCGGCAACCCCCGGCTGCCCCACATGGCTGCCCTTCCCTTTGCTGACAGCTCTGCCTCCTGCCTGCCTCTGCCTGCCCACACAAAGCCTGGGGCTGTGACCAAAAGGGTTCATTCGATTTTTACCCTGCCTGTGAACTTTCAGCACAGGAACAAGGCATGCAGTGGCTGCTTTCCCAGCAAGGATGGTTGGAAAATAAGAAGAAGAAGACATCTGGCTCAAGGGTGCAGGGATAGAGAAAACAAGGTGTGAATCTGGGAACTTGCGGTGGGTTCTATGGAAGTGGGTAAATTGTAATTCCCATTTTGCATCTGTGTATATGCAACACACTGGTAGAATTACATGTCCACATAAGGTTAGGAGTTATCCCATGTTGGACCTTAGGCCTGGATAAATGACACCCTCTGAAATACCAAATTAGGTTTCAGGAGCCTTATTCAGATATTTCAGACATTTAGTGACAGTGGTTCCTCACAGAACCAAGGAGTCAGCTGTGACACTGTGCAAACTTATGGAACCAAGGGTCCATGGTGACACTGCAGAACCAAGGAGACTGCTGCTGGCAGTGTGAGAACTCATGGAACAACTAGTCCATTGTGACACAGCAAGGCCTGATGGAAACAAGGGTCCCTTGTTAAACTCTGTGGCCTCATGGAACCATGAGCCATCGTGATACAGCAGAGTGTCAATGGACCATGGAGGCCATTTTTACACTTGGTGGCCTTGAGAAACCAAAGGGCCATTGTGGCACTTGAGAGCCTTGTGAAGCCAAGGGGACCATAGTGACACTCTGGGGCTCCATGAAACCAATGGTCTGTTGTGAAACTGCAAGGCATTATGGGATCATGGAGTCCATTGTGACACTACAAGGCCTCATGGAAACAAGGAACCATTGTGACACTCTGCAGTCCTGGCAGGCCAAGGGGCAGTTGTCACACTGTGTGGCAACATGGAACCAAGGAGGCCATTGTGACACTCCAGGGCCCCATGGAACTAAGGATCCGTGGAACAGTGCAGGACCCCATGGAACCAAAGGTCCATTGTGACATTTTGGGGTCTCATGGAATCCTGGAGGCCATGATGACACTTGGAGGCCTCGTTGAATCAAGGGGCTCTGCAGGGCCTGATGGAACCAAGGAGACCCTTCTGACATTGTGAGTCCCCATGGAACCAAGTGTCCATTGTGACACTGCAGCCCCAAGGAGACCCCTGTGACACCGCAAGGCTTCATGGAAGCCAGGGACCATTGTGACACTCTGGAGCCCCATGGAAACAAGAGGCCAGAGTGACACATCTGGGCCTGGTAGAACCAAGGATCCAATATGACACCACCACTGTACCCTGCAGGGTCCCATGAATCCAAGGGAACAGGGAACAGGTTTTGCTTGGCCTGACTGGTCCAAGTGCCCTTGGCATGTCGAGGGTCTCTTCTTATGTACCCCTGAAACCCTGGGGCTCTGGGCTTTCCTTCAAATGGAAAAGAACTGCCCTTCTCATTCAAGCATCCATGGCCAAAATGGGATTCCCTCTCCAAAATTCCCAATATCCAGGGATTTCTCCCACATAAAAGCTGCCATTACAACATGTCTGGCTGACCTTGTCTTCTTGAGAGCTGGGTCTCACCTGCCTTCAGACACTGCGGCTCTGTGCTTTCCTTCCTGTGGAAGAAAAGAAATATTCCTCCTGCACAAGAACCCATGACCAAAACTGGTACCTCTCCTCCAAAATTCCTGCATTCAAGGGTTTTTTCTCCCAGACAAGATCTCCCGGTACAGATAGGTCTGGCTGGCCTTGGCTTCTGGTGGTTGCCTGAATTCTGCCCTGAAACACTGGGGCTCTGCCCTTTCCATCCTAAGGGAAAAGAACCATCCTTCACCAGGTGCCCATGGTTGAAATTGGGTTTCTACCACCAGAAGTCTGATATCCAATTATTGCCCCTACACAAAAGCTGCCATTACAGACAGGTCTGGCTGGCCTTGGTCTCTGCTGCCTGCAGTTCATCAGCCCCTGAAGCACTGGGGTTCTGTGCTTTCCTTCCTTTGGAAAAGAATCTTCTTATTCCTCCATGGCCAAAATTGCTACTCCTCCTAAAATATTCACTAGATGAAGGGTTTCTCCCAGACAAAACCTGCCAGCTCTCGCTGGCATTGTGGGCTCTGATGGCCACCTGTCATCTACCCCTGAAACACTGGGGCTTTCTGCCTTTCTTGTGATGGAAATAGAACAGTCTCCTCGTCCAGGGGCCGTGGCCAAATTTGAGATTTGGCCCCTAAATTTCATATATCCAAGGATAGGTCCCAATCAAAAGCTGCCAGGAGAGACAAGTTTGTCTGGCTTGGCCTCCCAGGGGCTGTTTCTCATCTACCATCAAACCCTGGGGCTCTCTGCTTTCCTTCAGGTGGAAAAGAAACGGCCTTTTCATCAAGGGACCAGTGGCCAAAACTTGTATTCTACCTCCCAAATTATGTGTATCCAAGGATTTCTCTCAGGCACAAGCTGCAATTCCAGAAAGGTCTGGCTCGCCTTGGTCCTTGGTGGCTGCTGCTCATCTGCCCCTGAAACACCAGGCCTCTGCTTTCCTTCCAATGGAAGAGAATCGTTGTTCACATCAAAGTGCCCATGGGCAAAACTGAAATTCGGCCTAAAATATTCCATCTATCCAAGGATTGCTGCAAGGCAGAAGTAGCCAGGAGACACAGGTCTGACTTGTCTTGTCCTGAGGTGATTTTCTTTGACTATGAGCAGAATGTTATCATTAGCCAATACCTTGGAGAGGGCTGAGAGATCTCCCAAGATGGGGTTTGGAGGCCTCAAGCACATGAGCACAATATAGGGACAGTGGAGCTCTGTGCTCAGTGGGGTGGAGACTGAGGACAGCAGAGAAGAATCCTTGGAGGGACTGAACGGTGGTTTCAGAGATGGTGGCTCCTTTTAACATAGTAGAGAACCCACAGAGACAGAATTAATGCAAAGGGCAGGTAGGGAGGGCCAGACAGGACCCAAAGAGAAAGGAATTTCCCTCCCAGAGCAGGGCTGGGGTGCAACATGGCCTCCAGAAGGAGTCTGGGTAAGCCCCAGGCTTTGTGTGGGCAGGCAGAAGCAGGCAGGAGGCAGAGCTGTCAGCAAAGGAAGGGGCCAGCCAGGTGGGGCAGCCGGGGGATGCCGACAGCCTGCAGGGACAGAGGCGCAGGGCAGGGACACCGTGGGACAGCCTGGGCTGCACAGGGCACAGGCATGTGCAGCAGCTGCAAGACAGCCCTGCCAGAGCCAACTTGGGCAGCACTTTGGCCATGGCTGCTGGGCCTGGGCCTGAGGCAGGAGCAGGAGACAAGTGACCCTTGCAGGCCTAGGGCCTCTTGGCCTCCTTGTCCCTGCTCAGCAGCCTGGCAGGGGCCGCCCCATGCTCCTGCCCTTGCCATTGCATATCCCCACATGCCAGTGCCCATCCTGGCAAGAGCCCTGAGCAAGGAGGGAGGGACAGCATCTGCCTGGCCAGGGGCTGGGGCTCAGGCCTTGGCCCTTTGCATTCCTCAAACACATCCAGCTTTGCTCAGCACCAGAGACACCTTGGCCTTGTTTGTCCCCAGCTGTCATCACTGCCTCCAGTGTTCTGCTCTAACTGGAACCTGGGGACACTTGCTGAGTTGTGTCCCTCAGTGGGACCCATAAAAACTTCAAGAATCCTCACACTTTCAATTTAAGTTTGAGTTCTTGAGAAGTTTTTTGAAGACTCTCTCAGGGACTGAGTCTGATGTAAACAACACCAAAGCCCCAGAGGCTCATTAATGTTCTTGTGCTGCGTCTGTGCTGCTGAGTTGGGCTGGGCTTCTGGCACAGAGGCAGCTCCTGGCAAACCAAGAAGAGCTTCAAAAAGATATTTCTCCTGAGGAGCAGTTCCTGTCCCAGCCACGCAGGGCTGGGGCACTGCCTGCAGCCACCCTGGGCACAGCACAGAGGCACAGAGAGCTTCAATCAGTCAGGGCTGGGAAGGTGCTGAGAAGTGCTGAGGCACAATCACTGCCAGCCCTTGGCACAGGAACCTCTGGCTGCAGGACAATGCAGCTGCAGCTCCTGGAGCCATCTCCTAAAGTTGGAACATCCCAATGCCTACAGACTCTGTGAGTAAATCTCTGAATATTTCTGGTGCAGGGGAGGTGAAATGCTCATGAAGCTTTGACATGCTGAGGAATGCTGGTCAGTCGTAAAATATTTCCAATACAAGGATTTCATTGAAAATTAGGACATTTCCAAAGACTTTGTATTCAGTTTCCTAATATTGGAGAATGGCAGGCAGCGAGGAGGGATTAACATTAAAGATTGATTATGAATTATTAATTATGAAATTTTAAAAGTTCCTGAGATATTGGAACTATTATTTTAGTGTTCCGTAGATTCACAGGAGTTCCCTAATGTACTTTCAGCCTCTCTGCCCATGGACAGCACCAGCATCATCTTTGCTGGACCCATCAGGCTCAGTCTGAGCTGTCCATTGTCCCACCTGGAAACAGAACCTGCCCCAGCCAGTGCCCTGCAAACAGTCAGGGTTCTGTAGGGCCAAGGAGGGGGCACAGAGATTTGGGGTCTGTGAGTTCTGTCAGGGAGAGATCAGGCACAGGGAAACACCTGCAGGAGGGAAATCTCCAGGAAGCAGAGAGAAGATTGGGCAATGAGAGAAAACAAAACCCAGCAATGCTGTGGCAGGGAGAGTTTAGAGATGCCCACAGGATCACCTCCAGTGCAGCCCCTCCCTCTGAACAAGCCCCCTCCCTCCTGTGCCCCAGCCCAGCCTCTGCCCTCAGGGCCGGGGCTCCAAGGCGTGCAGCCCCTCCTATGCAGGCAGAGCCGTAGCAGAGCCGTGGGGCAGCTCTGCAGCCCCGGGCCCAGTTCCCCCTGCAGAGCACAGGGCTGGGAGCAGCTGCCCGGCCCTGGGGGCTCTGGAATGAGCACAGCTGGCTCAGGGTGACGCTGTCCCCAGTGCCTGGCTCTGGGCAATGCTGTCAGGGCAGCCAGGGAAGGAGCTTCATCTCCCTCAATCCAATGCCATCATAAGGACACTTGGAAGTCTCTGAGATTTCAGTCCAAGCTGGAAGCTCCAATCCAGGATGCAAACCTGTCCTAGAGCATCTCTGACTGATAAGATTGATGGGGAGAGGCAGAGGTGTTGTGACACTGAAAATGCTGCTGGGTTGGTGAAATGAGCAATGTGAGTCCTTGGCTACAAATGCGGAGCTGGGCTGTGGTGGATCCATCTCTTCTCAGCAGGACCTGGTGACATTTTAAGGAAAACATAGGAAGATGATTACTCTCCACCTGAGAAAGGTTAAAGCCCAGAGAAGCTGAATAGGTCAGGATAAGAGACAATCTCCCCTCACTCTCCTCTCATTATTTTGTCTCACAGAACTTGCTCTGTTCTCCCTGAGTGCAGAAACAATGTAGAGGGTTTCTGATATCCAAGAATACCAGGACACAAATGGGAAGAGCTCAATCAGAAAACCTCAGAACTCTTAAACACAGAATTAATTGACAATTAAAATAATCCATGTGTGTTACAGAGGAGGGTGTACGGGAAATGGCTTTAATTTTGGTTACAAATATCTCCTCTAACACTTCACTGTCCTTTTTTCCATGAACAGGTCCTCATGGCCAGCCACAGCAAATGCCCAACAGCAGCTCCACCAGGCACTTCCTCCTGCTGGCATTGGCAGACATGCGGCATCTGCAGCTCCTGCACTTCTGCCTCTTGCTGGGCATCTCCCTGGCTGCCCTCCTGGGCAACGGCCTCATCATCAGTGCCGTAGCCTGCGGCCACCACCTGCACACGCCCATGTTCTTCTTCCTGCTCAACCTGGCCCTCAGTGACCTGGGCTCCATCTGCACCACTGTCCCCAAAGCCATGCACAATTCCCTCTGGGACACCAGGCACATCTCCTACTCAGGATGTGCTGTTCAGCTATTTATGCTTGTCTTCTTCATTGGGACAGAGATTTCCCTCCTGACCATCATGTGCTATGACCGCTACGTGTCCATCTGCAAACCCCTGCACTACGGGACCCTCCTGGGCAGCAGAGCTTGTGCCCACATGGCAGCAGCTGCCTGGGCCAGTGCCTTTCTCAATGCTCTGGTACACACAGCCAATACATTTTCCCTGCCCCTGTGCCATGGCAATGCCCTGGGCCAGTTCTTCTGTGAAATCCCACCCATCCTCAAACTCTCCTGCTCACACTCCAAACTCAGGGAACATGGAATTATTGTGTTCAATGTCTGTTTATCATTTGGCTGTTTTGTGTTCATGGTTTTCTCCTATGTGCAGATCTTCAGGGCTGTGCTGAGGATCCCCTCTGAGCAGGGACGGCACAAAGCCTTCTCCACCTGCCTCCCTCACCTGGCCGTGGTCTCCCTCTTTGTCAGCACTTCCAGTTTTGCATACTTGAAGCCCCCCTCCATCTCCTCCCCATCCTTGGATCTCGCCCTGTCAGTTCTGTACTCGGTGGTGCCTCCAGCCCTGAACCCCCTCATCTACAGCCTGAGGAACCAGGAGCTCAAGGCTGCAGTGTGCAAAATGATGAGTGGATGGTTTCAGGAACATTAAACTGCTGGCCATTTTCTGCCCATCACTTGTAATAAAAGTCATCTTTGATACTTCTTGTTGGGTTTTGTGGTTGGGTTATTCTTTTCATTCCTTTGTTTTGTTTGTTTTTTTTTTATTGTCCAGAAAGAAATGTCATTATCCCAATTTTTATTTTGTTTCTCTCCACATTCAGTACGGCCTTAAACTGTGTCAGTGAAGAGCTGTGCTCTCAGTGGTTTTAAAGGAACTAAAGGACCTCCCAGCTGAGTTTTCCTTAGAGATTTCACTTCTTTTCCCTTCTCTGGAGCTGCAGCAGCAATGTCTGTGTGCAGAGCTGGGGGCAGCTCAGGGCTGGCACAGAAGATGTGCTCCTGCTGGCCACATCATTCCTGATCCAGGCCAGGAGCCATTGGCCTTCTTGCCCACCTGGGCACACTGCTGGCTCATGTCCAGCCTGCTGTCCATCAGTGCCCCCAGGTCCCTTTCTGCCTGGCTGCTGTCCAGACACTCTGTCCCCAGCCTGGAGCACTGCAGGGGGTGTTGTTGCCAAAGTGCAGGACCCGGTACGTGGTCTTGTTACACCTCACCTTGTTGGATTTGGGCCCTGGATCCAGCCTGTCCAGGTCCCTCTGCCGAGAGCCCTCCTACTGTCCAGCAGAACACCACTTGCAGCCAACTTCGTCACCACAGTTCCACGAGGCCCTAGAGTGTCACAAGGATTTCCACGGTTTCATGAGACTGCTTAGTGTCACCAAGTCCCTTGCATCCTTGGGCCCTGCAGTGTCACAATGTTCCTTGGTTCCATGAGGTCTCTCAGTGTAGCAATGCTCTCCCTGGTCCCACAGTGTCACAATGGCCTCTTGGTCCCAAGGGCCACCATGGTGTCAAACATGTTTCCTTCATTCCATGAGTATCTCCAGAGCAACACTGGCCCCTTGGTTCCACGGGGCCCTGCAGTATCACCATGGCCCCATCATTGCACTGGGTCCTGCAGTGTCACAGTGACCTCCATGGTTCCACAAGGCCACACAGTGTCACAGTGGTCCCTTGGTCCCATGAGG
This sequence comes from Melospiza melodia melodia, assembly GCF_035770615.1. NCBI lineage: Eukaryota > Metazoa > Chordata > Aves > Passeriformes > Passerellidae > Melospiza > Melospiza melodia. Next base: position 7,534,556 of record NW_026948659.1, on the reverse strand, counting down.
CCCCAGAGGGCCTCAATGGATTCCCTGGTGGTGCAGTGTCACAATGGACTGCTGCTTACACAAGATCCTGCAGTGTCACAGGTGACTCTTGGTTTCATGGGGGCACCAGACTGTAACAATTGTTCCCTTAGCTCCTCAAGTCCCTGCAGCGCCGCAATGGCCCCTTGGTTCCACTGGGCCCCAGGGTCTCACAAAGGTCTCCTTGCTTCCCTAGTGTCACAATGGCCCCTCGGTTCAACAAGGCCCTGCAGCGTCAAAGTGGCCTCCATGGTTCCACGAGGACCCAGAGTGTCACAATGGGGCCTTGGTTCTATGGTGCCTTCAGTACACAATGTCACTGTGATCCTCTTCGTTCCACTTGGCCCTGCAGTGTCACAATGGCCCCTTGCTGCCCCAGGGCCCTGCAGTGGAGGAGAGCAGGGCACCCAGGGAGCCTCCTTTCCCTTGGCCAGGCACCTTCCCCCATGCTGGGGCTGAGTCCTGTGGCAGCTGCAGCTGCTGCTGTGCCCTTGCCAGGGCCTGTGGCTGTGGGGCAGTGCCCAGAGCAGCCTGGCCTGAGCAGAGCTGTGGGGCCAGAGCTGGCTGGGCTGGGCTGGGGAGAGGCCCTTGGTGCTGCCCAGAGCTCAGGGCAGATGGCAGAGCTTGCAGGGAGCTGGGCTGGGCTCAGAGAGCCTGGCCCAGAAACCATCACTGTCCATCTCAGCCTGGCTGAGCATGCAGGGGCCAAGAAGAGCAGCCCAGGGCCTGCAAGTTCTCTGGGTGGGAGCTGAGCTTGGGAGCCCTTGAGCCCTGCCAAGTGCTGGGGCTGCACCTCCAGCTCCAGAGGAGATGGGACAGATGGGAGCAGAGACAAATCATTCCTGCTGGATTCTTTCTTGTGTCTGCTTATACAGGTGACTTGGATCTATATGTAGAGGAGGTATTTTGTGTCAGATAACACTGGTAGAGTGAGAAGAATAATATTATGTAGCTGAAAATAATATTTCATGCAAAATACACGAGGAAAAAAAGTCACATATGATCAGAAAATCATCTGAGTTTTTCAGAGGAGGAGAGACTCGTTGATGTTCCAGCAGTCAAACCTGTTCAAATGCTTTCTTCAGGGCTTCCCTGAGATGAGAAGTGACCACCAGATGCCAAGGGCAGCCATAGCTCTCTGTCCTGGCAGATTTTGTCTGGGACAACTCTTGCATATAGGGAATTTGTCAGAGGGAGTATCACTTTTAGCCATGGGCACCTGGAAAGTGGGAGAGTTCTTTTCCATCGGAAGGAAAGCACAGAGGCCCAGTGCTCCAGGAGCTGATGAGAAGCAGCCCTCAGCATGCCAAGATCAGCTGGACCTGTTAGGTGGCCCCTGGGAGGCCAAACCAGCCAGACCTGTTCCATGTTCCCTTGGTTCCATGAGGCCCTGCAGTGTCACAATGTTCCCCTTACTTCTGCAGTGTCACAATGGCCCCGTGCTTCCATGAGGCCCTGCAGGGTCACAGTCGCCCTTTGGTTCCGTGGGGCCCCACAGTGACACAGTGGTCCCCACAGGAAGGAAACTACGGAGCCCCAGTGTTTCAGGGGCTGATGAACTGCAGGCAGCAGAGACCAAGGACACACAGATCTGTCTCTCCTGGCAGCTTTGTCTGGTAGCAACCCTTGGTTATTTGAAATCATGCATGTGGAATCCCAATTTCAGCCACTTCTCCCTGTAGGAGAAGGCCAGTTCTTCTCCACAGAAAGGAAAGCGTGGAGCCCCTGTGTTTGGAAGGCAGGTGAGAGCCGGCCCTCAGGAGGCCAAGGCCAGCCAGACCTGTCTGTAAGGGCAGCTTTTGTATAGGAGCAATCATTGGATATAAGACTTTTGGTGGTGGATTCCCAATTTCAGCCATGGGCTCCTTGAGAAGGATGTTTCTTTTCCATAAGAAAGGAAAGCACTGAGCCGCAGTGTCTGAAGGCAGGTGAGACCCAGCTCTCAGGAAGACAAAGGCAGCCAGACTTGTTGGTAATGGCAGCTTTTGTGTAGGAGCAATCACTGGATATTGGGAATTTTGGAGAGGGAATCCCATTTTGGCCACGGATGCTTAATGAGAAGGGCAGTTCTTTTCCATTTGAAGGAAAGCCCAGAGCCCCAGGGTTTCAGGGGTACATGAGAAGAAACCTTCGACATGACAAGGGCAGTTGGACCAGTCAGGCCAAGCAAAACCTGTTCCCTGTTCCCTTGGATTCATGGGACCCTGCAGGGTCACAATGGTGGTGTCACATTGGATCCTTAATTCCATGAGGCCCAGATGTGTCACACTGGCCTCTTGTTTCCATGGGGCTCCAGTGTCACAATGGTCCCTGGCTTCCATGATGCCTTGCGGTGTCACAGGGGTCTCCTTGGGGCTGCAGTGTCAAAATGGACCCTTGGTTCTATGGGGACTCACAATGTCAGAAGGGTCTCCTTGGTTCCATCAGGCCCTGCAGAGCCCCTTGATTCAACGAGGCCTCCAAGTGTCATCATGGCCTCCAGGATTCTATGAGGCCCCACAATGTCACAATGCACCTTTGGTTCCATGGGGCCTTGCACTGTTCCATGGATCCTTAGTTCCATGGGGCCCTGGAGTGTCACAATGGCCTCCTTGGTTCCATGTTGCCACACAGTGTGACAACTGCCCCTTGGCCTGCCAGGACTGCAGAGTGTCACAATGGTTCCTTGCTTGCATGAGGCCATGTAGTTTCACAATGGTCTCCATGATCCCAGAAGGCCTTGCAGTGTCACAACAGACCATTGGTTTCATGGAGCCCCATAGTGTCATTATGGTCCCCTTGGCTCCACAAGGCTCTGAAGTGCCACAATGGCCTTTTGGTTCCACAAGGCGTCCAAGTGTAAAAATGGCCTATATGGTTCCATGAGACCCTGCTGTGTAACAATGCACCTTTGGTTCCATGATGCCCCAGAGTGTCACAATGGTATCCTTGGTTCCATGGTGTCAGAATGGACCCTTGATCCCATGGACACCCAGAGTGTTCCCTGCAGTCCCCTTGATTCCACCAGGCCCTGGCATGCTCTAATGGCCCCTTGGTTCCATTGGGTCCCAAACTGTCAGAACAGTCTCCATTGTTCAATGAGGCCCCACAATGTCACTGTGCTCCACTTGGTCCCACAGGGCCCTACAGTGGAAGAATGGACTCTTGGTTCCATGAGGTTCCTCAGTTCCAATGGTCTCCTTGGATCTGCAGTGTCACAGTGGCCCCTTGGCTCCATGTGGCCACGCTGCGTCACAATGGCTCATGGTTCCATGAGGCCACACAGTTTAACAAGGGACCCTTGGTTCCATCAGGCCTTGCTGTGTCACAATGGGCTTCTGGTTCCATGAGCTTTCACACTGCCAGCAGCAGTCTCCTTGGTTCTGCAGTGTCACCATGGACCCTTTGTTCCATGGGGTTCCACAGTAGAACACGGTCACCTTGGCTCTGCGAGGTTCTGCAGTGTCACAATGAACCCATGGTTCCACCAGGCCTTGCTGTGTCAAATTGGCCCCTTGGTTCCAAGAGGTTTCTCAGGGTCAGAATGGTCTGCTTGGATCCACAGCATCACAATGGACCATTGGTTCAATGTGGCCCCAATGTGCCAAAATGGATTTTGGTTCCATGGGGTTCTGCTGTGTCACCATGGACCCTTTGTTCCATGAGTTTGCACAGTGTCACAGCTGACTCCTTGGTTCTGTTAGGCCCTGCTGTCACTAAATCTCTGAAATATCAAAATAAGGCTCTTTAAGACTCATTTGCTATTTCAGAGGGTATCATTTATTCAGGCCTAAGGTCCAACATGGGATAACTCCTAAAAATGTGGACAGGGAATTCTAGCAGTGTGTTGCTTATATACACACCCTAAATGTGAATTACATTTTACCCATTTCCATAAAACCCACCCAAAATCCAAAGATTCAGTCCTTGTTTTCTCTATTCCCTGCACCCCTGAGCTAGATGTCTTCTTCTCTTCCAACTATCCTTGCTGAGAAAGCAGCCCCTACATGCCTTTTTCCTGTGCTGAAAGTTAACAAGCAGGGTAAAAATGGAATGAACCCTTTTGGTATCAGCCCCAGGCTTTGTGCGGGCAGGCAGAGGCAGGCAGGAGGCAGAGCTGTCAGCAAAGGAAGGGGCCAGCCAGGTGGGGCAGCCGGGGGATGCCGACAGCCTGGAGGGACAGAGGTGCAGGGCAGGGACACCGTGGGACAGTCTGGACTGCACAGGGCACAGGCATGGGCAGCAGCTGCAAAACAGCCCTGCCAGAGCCAACTTGGGCAGCACTTTGGCCATGGCTGCTGGGCCTGGGCCTGAGGCAGGAGCAGGAGACAAGTGACCCTTGCAGGCCTGGGGCCTCATGGCCTCCTTGTCCCTGCTCAGCAGCCTGGCAGGGGCCGCCCCATGCTCCTGCCCTTGCCATTGCACATCCCCACGTGCCAGTGCCCATCCCGGCAAGAGCCCTGAGCAAGGAGGGAGGGACAGCATCTGCCTGGCCAGAGGCTGGGGCTCAGGCCTTGGCCCTTGGCATTCCTCAAACACATCCAGCTTTGCTCACCACTAGAGACACCTTTGCCTTGTTTGTCCCTAGCTGTCATCACTGCCTCCATTGTTCTGCTCTAACTGGAACCTGGGGACACTTTCCCAGTTGTGTCCCTCAGTGGGACCCATTAAAACTTCAAGAAACTTCACACTTTCAATTTAACTTTGAGTTCTTGAGATGTATTTTGAAGACACTGTCAGGGACTGAGTCTGATGTAAACAACATCTAAGTCTTGTGAGAATCATTAAAGTTTTCCTAATCCAGTTAATGAGAAAGAATTCAAGGACCTTGTAAGAAATACACATTTCTATTTTAAATAAATTATTTATTTTATTTCTCTTTACATTAGATCTTGTTGCAGCATTCTGTGATTGATATTGACCCAGGGTCTCTCCTCAGCAGCTCTGGCCTGCTCACACAAGCTGTGCCTGGAGCTCTGACCCAGTGTGCACAACCTTGCTCCACATTGCCCAGCCCCATCCTGTCTGTCCTCACTCCCCTGGGCCCTGCTGTGCTTGCAGAGCTGGCTGCACTCAGCCTAAGAGGGGTTTTCACTTTTGGGGATTTTTTGAAGCAGTCTCAAACTCCTGAGTTTCCCCACTGCAAACAGACACACTGCTCAGGTGTGTGCCAGCCCCAGGTGCCACCAAAGCCACTGCAGAGCTGCCCTGGGCCAGCTGTGAGGGTGGATCATCAGCCCAAGCTGCACTGGGCCACTGCAAGGGGCTGTGGCCATGGGCACTGCACTGACCCCACTGCTGCGTTTGGCTGCCACGGCCACCGAGAGAAATTAAACTGTCCTTGGAAACACTGGGGAGGACTGGGACATACTGGGGAAGACTGGGAAGGCTGTGGGAGACACTGGGACATACTGGGAGTGACACTGGGGGATACTGGGAGAAACTGGGGATACTGGGGATATTGCAGGGAAGACTGGGGACACTGGGGTACCTGTGGATGACACTGGGAGGAACCGGGAACGACTGGGAATGAATTCAGGTGTATTGGGATGGACTGGGCTGTACTGGGAGGAACTGGAGGGGGACTGGGGTTGTACTGTATTCTACTTGGGATGTACTGGGCTTTACTGAGGTTTTACTGGTGTGTACTGGGAATGAACTGGGCTGTACTGGCAAGGACTGGAGGAGGCTGATTTTGCTGTTCCCACCTCCACTGCATCCCATTTGCCGAGGCCTCTGTACATCACCAGTTGCAACCAATCAGCACCAGAGATCCAGGTCTGAAGGCGGTTCCTAGATTCACAGCATATTTTTTCTGCCTACATTTCCCACCATGCCCCGCGGCCAGATACAGCCCCATTGCAGCCGCGACTGAACCGCTCGTTATGCCCCGCGCTCCACAGAACCCCGGCATCCGCCCCCATCAGTCCCATAAGTGTCCCCCAGATCCTCCAAAATTCCTCAGTGCTCCCTCAGTGCCCATTCTGGACCCCGCAAAGTGACCCCGGACCCCCCGAGTGCTCCCAACCCCACAGATGCCCGGTACAGCCACTTCTAGGAATTCATCTCCTCTCATCCCCCGCGGCCCCAGAGCCCCTCAGAACACAGTCCCGCGCCTAAAATTTCTGCCGTGCACCGTGCCCTAAAGAGCCCGGTTAGAGCTCCCCGAGCTCCCTCCATGGGCTCCCGAACCGTTTAAGTTCCCCCGAGGACTTTAACCTGCGGCTCGGATGCAAAGGTGTCCCACACGTGCCTTCCCGGACCCCGAAACGCTGCGTTCCAACCACTTCCGGGACTACAGCTCCCATCATTCTCCGCGGCACCTGTACAGTGCTAATCCAGCCGGGACTTCACCTCCTGTCATGCCCCGCGCCCCACCGAGAGCCATTGCAGCTGCGCCCAGAACTCCCGTGATGCTCCGCGGCCCCGTTAAACCGTATGATACCAGCGCATACAACTCTCATCCCCCCTCGCGCCACAGGGAGCCCCCTTCGAGCTCCCCACGGGCCTGCCCGGACCCCGAAGGGCCCCAAATTCCCCTCCCTGACCTCCAAGGGCCTCCTTGGACCCCCAAGTGCTGCCCCGGACCCCGAACTGTCCCTCAGAATCCCTGAGTGCCCCTCCAAGTGCCAACCCGTCTCCCCCAAGTGTCCTCCAGACCCTCAAGTTCTCTCTGAATTCCCTCCCCAGACCCAAAACTGCCCCAAATGGACCCCTGAAGTGTCTCCATGGACTCCAAAGTGCCCTCACCGCCCCCCCCACCCCTGTATTGGAAAAAGGATTTTAAAAATATCACAAAATAAATACAAGTGTATCCAATACTCTTGTTATAAATATAAATACATAGAATAAATATATAAATAATAAAATAGTAACACTAAATAATATGTTAGAGAGTAAAAATAAAATAATAAATTTCATGAACATTTTTGGAGGTTTTGGGATCTCAGTCCAAGGGGGCGATGGTGTGGTTGGGGGTGCGGAGCAGGTTGTCCAAACAGGCTCAGCATGAAAGGGCCTATTCTTCTCCATGCCCAGACCTCCTAAAGAGACATTCAGCATCAAGACCACCTGGGGAACGCTTCCGTCACCTCTTCAATGAACTTAAAAAAAATAAAATGCACCCTTGATTAAAAACCAATCAGGAGGTGCATTTTGGAATCTCCCTCCCGAAGACAACTCCAAACTGACTCCAATCACTGCACCAGCTCTGGAGACCCAAAGACAATGGAAGGGAGACAAAGACTTCCTGAGGCATTTCTGTATTTCAATCAGCCCCACGCTGGATTTGGGGCTGGGTCCAGCAGCCTCAGGCATGCAGAGAAGGATGGAGAAGCTGCTCAAGGAGTCAGCAGCAACACTCCAAGTGCCTTGGAGCATGGCTGGGCCCCAGGGAGGGCAGGGAGTGCCCAAGGCTGCCCAGGGCCTGGTGAGAGCAGATCCTGGAGGGCAGGGAGTGCCCAAGGCTGCCCAGGGCCTGGTGAGAGCAGATCCTTGAGGGCAGGATTGCAGGGAGCCCAAGGCTCTGAGCAGGGAACTGCAATGCTGAGCAAGGCCTGGCTTGGCTGCAGGAAGCAGAAAGGCCAAGCCCTGAGCCCAGCCTGGGCCAGCAGGGCCTGTCCATCACGGCTGCCTGGGGGCTCTTGGTGGGCCAGGGGGATGTGAGGGGCAGCAAGGACAAATGGCATCAACCTGCCGCCCCTGCCAGCTGTGATAAATGGGGCCAGGAGACCAGCTCCTTTAAAAGGCCTTTATTAAAGTCAGCTCTGGGTGGGGAACCCGAGGCGTTGTGCACACCGCCACTGCTCCCACTGGACGACGCTGAGGAGGAGTGCAGCTTTGTCTTTCCACACAGCTGGGGCTTCCGTCCTCACGAGAGTCTTTAGGAAGGTGATGTTGGCTCCTACTCCAGGGGTATCTTTCAAGCTGGGTACTTTCAAAATTATGGTGACAGGACGGAATCCAGCTCTGGTCTAGAGTGGGTGACTTAGAGTGGTTCTGGTGGGTTAAAGTGAAAGTTTATGCGCTGGTTTGTTGTTTTGAGAGGGTTCATATAGTTCCCACAGCCTCTCATTTGAATTCAGTCCGGGTGCAAGTCCTCCGGGGAGCAGGGGAGCAGGGGAAGTGGTTCCCAATGGGAATGGATACAAATCCCGGGTGAGAGGGAAAGGGGTACAAATACAGAGTATGATGGGGAGAGATACAAATACCGGGTAAAATAGGTAACATCTAACAGCGGCAACTAAAGGCAAGTCTTAGAATTCTAACATTCAATATTTCCCAACAGACTACAGGGGATACAAATAGAGAGTATGACGAGGAGAGATACAAATACAGGGTAAAATAGCAACATTTAGCAACAGCAACTAAAGTCAAGTCCTAGAACTCTAACATTAAATGTTTAAAAACAGACCAAACTACCAATTACTGCTCTGAAAAAGAGCTGTCATCTCCAGGATTTTCATTCCTCACAGTATCCTCCCTCTTTCTTTTTAATTGAGTTTAAGCGCACATCAATTTGTAATTTCTGTTTCGTGGACATAAAACTTCCTTAACTTCTGATACTGGTCATAAACACTATTAGCTGTTTTATGTTCTCCGTCTTGACTTTCAATCATCATTATTTTGGTTTTGGCTTGAGCAGTTGTTTCTGAAATGTACATGATATAAACCGAATTAAACATGGGAGTAGGCAAGGTAAAAGTATTAAACTTATTAATGCTGCCACTACTATAAAGATTACTTTCTTCCACCATTTCCCTTTAAAAGACCAAAAATCATCCCACCAACTGGTGCCTATTAGGGGAGTCCACTCCTGATTTCCCACATATGCTATTTTTTGTATTTCTGTTGAGTTGTTTCTTATTACCTCACTTCTATCATCGATTTTAAGGCAGCACTCTGATGAATTAAAGTTTACACATATGCCTCCTTCATCAGCTACTTAGTCATCAACTGCAAGTCGAATTTGGTAGATGACAGATCTAGTTTGGGCCAATTGGTAATTAATATGGTCAAGGACAAGTGATGTTCTGTTGGGCATTACTTCTAGTACTGCCTGGAGTCGAATGATCCTACTGAGCATGTAAATTGGAGTACGATATCCCCAGGATCCATCTTGGGCCCAAGTTGCAGGTCCATATGTGTTAATTGTCTCTTCTGCTGTCCAGATTGTTCCCTTCCAGGTTTGTTTTCCCACCAGGTTAATTATATTCCTCTTTTTCTGGTTAGTCTTTCTCAAATTGTCATACAATGGAACCCCTAAACTTGACCCTGATTTCTTTGGCAATAGAAAGAAAGCAGGTTTGATGACACCTATAGTGCAGCTTCCCATCCAGTCTCCTGGAAGAGTAGTATAGGCTGTGTTGCCACAAATCCAAAATAGATGATCGGGGGCTTTCCAAAAGATGTCGCGGACTTCCCAAGTGTATTCTCCATATTTTTATATTTGTCTTATTCACCAAAAGGGGGTTTACCCCTTTTTCTGCACATTTGTGCAGCCTATAGCCTTCAGGATAAATGCACCCCTTTTCCTTTTTCCCAGTGGACCATTATTGATTTGGCTCTTGAGGAATCCATCTAGCATTTAAGTCTTCAATCTTTAGATACCTCTTGCATGCCATCCTTCCCACTGGGCTATGATATCTCTTCCCTGCCCTTATTATGCATTCTTCCCCAATTATTTTAAATTTCAAGTCCCATTTTTCTTTCCTTCTTTTTCCTAAAATGTGAGGTTTCTGTCCTGATTGTTCCCACCTTAGAACTTTTAATGGTCCTAAAATAATTCCCTCCCATGGCCAAATTTCTGTCATTTTAGTTCTCCCACAGACCCAGCAGTTGGTTAGATTTAGTTCCTTACTAATTCTTTCAACTAGGTCTAGGAATAGGTTCTTCCCTAAGGGCATTTCTATTTCATCCGTTTTGGTGGTTACTGTTAATTTTCTTTCCTTTATTAGATCTTTCAGTTCTTCCTGATTAATTTCATGCTCAAAACAAAACCAATTTTTTCTTCCAGGGCATTCTCCAAGTGCCTAAATGAGGCACTGCTTCTCGCAATCCAATAGACTTTCCCGTCCTCTTGACAGGTAAATAACTGGGAGTAGTTAAAAAATAAGGATTTACATTGGTATGAACCCTTATCAGTGACCCAAGGTTCTCCCCATCGTGTAGGGGGTGATAGTACATGGATTTTCCTTACTCCCTATACTTTCCATAAACAGGAATAACACCAGTCCTCCCAAGAGTCCAGTATGAACCATTGCCATGATCTCACCCGGCCGTGCCTCTTAGGATTGGGGAACTTTCTCCCTTCTCTTTCCTCCCACTTCCTATCATTTTAATAGCTCCCGAGGAATGTTTTGTAGGAGAGTAGGTTTGAAACCCCCGGGGTTTTCCTTGGAGAAAAACAGATTATTAGAACTCTATTGGTGATATAACCTTTTGAACTTAACTATCACACTAACATTTAATTCTTATTACTCTTCAGCTTGTAACCTTGAACAGTTTAAAAGAGATGGAGGAACCCATTCTCTATATTCAAGATAATATATGAAATCTTTACACCAAACAGTTAACAAAATGTTCACTCTAATCTCTAATCCAATAATAGCATAATATACTCCAAAACAAATGAAGGCTCCAACACAAATTAAAAATTCTACATTCATAAGTCAACAACAATAACAATAGATAATAATGACTTGAATAAAAACTATAACAATTTTAATATATTAGTCTCTTGTACTTTTATCAGTCTTTCTAAGCAACCTTTGGTCTCTTTCTAAAGGTAACTTTGAGATTGTCCGAGTTCGGGATTGCAACCCACGTGGAAGCGTCTGTAGCTGGTGCTGTTGGATCCAGTCTGCTGTTTGGGTGGGTGGTGCTGATCCTTTGACTCGAGTGGTGTGAGTCCAGCCTCTTTCTCGTGTCCTTCCTGCAGTGTGTGTCATGAGTAATACCTGGAAGGATCCTTCAAATTTTGGAGTTAATGGGGTATTGCTCCATGACTTCATTAGTACCCAATCTCCCGGACTTATTTGGTGCACATCTGTATCAAGGGGGGAAGTTTGGGGAAGATATCCTCTTTTACTCAAACTCTCTAGGGTCTTTCCAATGGTTTCTATTTACTTTCAGGTAGCTGTTTCCCCTTCTAAATAGTCCCCACTACTATATGGAGTCATTAAAAATGGGAGTGCAAACATCATTTCATAGGGTGGAACCCCTATATCTGACCAGGGTCCTGTCCTGATCCTTAAAATGGCAAGGGTTAGACATTTGAGCCAGTTCATCTACATTTCTGCAATTAATTTTGTTAGTATGTTTGTGAGGGTTCTATTCACTCTTTCTACCCTCCCAGAGCTCTGGGGATGCCATGGGGTATGTAATCTCCATTTTATTCCTAAAGCCTCAATTATTTTATGTAATGCTTGTGCGATAAAGTGTGGTCCCCTATCTGAATCAATATTGTTCACCAACCCGTATTGGGGATTGATGTTAGAATTCTAAGATAATCTTGGCTACTATTACTGCTTTTCCAGTCTCTTTTCTAGTTGGAAAGGCTTCTACCCAATGAGTGAGGTGGTCAACTATTACCAATAAGTGTTTGCAACTCTGTACAGGGGGCATTTCAGTAAAGTCTATTTGAATGTTTTGGAATGGTCTTTGGGCTAATTCTCTTCCCCCTCGTATGGTCTGCCTCATCACTTTTTGATTTAGTTTTTGGCAAATTAAGCACCCCTCAGTTACTGCTTTTGCTACCTCATGTATTCCGATACATAAGTTTTCTCTTAAATAGTGATCACATAATCCTTGGACTCCCCCAATGGGTTAATTCATGTATCTCTGTTAACATTTTCTGGGCTAGGGCTTTATTTAAAAATTTACACCCATCTGGTGTCAACCACTCCCCTTGGTTCCCCCGATGCATTTTTAATTCTTTTATTGCTTTTAGTTCTTTCTCACTGAATACTAGTTTTCCTTTCCTTTCTGCACCTAACACTTTGTTTAACCTGAGTAATTTCACTGGCTCCCCTGGGTTTAACGCTGCCTCCTTAGCCACTTGGTCAGCTAACTGATTCCCTTTTTCCTCGATGGTATCCCCTTTCTGACGTCCCTTAACATGCACCACTGCGATCTCTGCAAGTTTAGGCAGAGATTGTAATATTGATCTTATCAGTTCTGTGTGCACTAAGTTTTTTCCTTTGGAGTTCAGATACCCACGATCCTCCCAAATCTATCCAAATGTATGAACGATTCCAAAGGCATACCGTGAGTCAGTGTAAATTGTCCCTTGGTCCTCTTCCAATAAGTCAAGTCCCTTCTTTAAGGCATAGATTTCACAACACTGAGCTGACCAATTAGAAGGCAGTTTGCCCTTCTCAGTAAATCTCATGTCTTCCTTTTCTGTAGTTTCAATTATTGCATATCCAGACATCCTTTTTCCCTCCACTACTCTCGAAGACCCATCAGTAAATAATTTTATTCCATAAGGTAGAGGTATCTTTTCTAGATCTTCCCTAACTTTTGTCTGAAAGTCCACTACTTCCAAGCAGTTATGCTCTAGTTCTAATAATGGCTCTCCAGAGAGAAACTGCACTGGATTTAGAGTTTTAGAGGTTACCAGCTCTAGGTTATCAGCATCTATTAAGATTATTTCATACTTTAATATTCTGGAGTCCGTAAGCCACTTCTGGGCTCTTTGGCCTTAAAATTGTTTTTAGATCATGTGGTGTATGGATTCTTATTTTACATCGCAGGGTGAGTTTTGTAGTCTCTTCAATTAAGGTGGTTGCTCCAGCAACTGCTTGAATACAGCTGGGCCACCTCCTAGCTACCGGGTCTAGCAGTTTGGAGATGTAAGCTATTGGTTTCTTACACCCTCCCCACTCTTGGGCTACCACCCCATATGCAATTCCTTTTTCAGTATTTACAAATAGGTCAAATTCTTTTTCCAGATTGGGCAAACTTAGGACAGGTGCTGAGGTTTGTTTATTTTTCAAATTATTTAGTTTTTTGTCATCCTCATTTCTCCATTCTATTGGGTCAGCGTTTACTAATTTGTCATATAAAAATTTTACACTTTGGGTATATTGGTCTAACCCTACCTTACAGTACCCAAATAAGCCTAGTAGTTTTCTGACATCTCTCTTAGTTTTTGGTGCTGGTATGGATAGTATGCCTGAAATTCTTTCAGGACAAAATTTCTTACAACCTTCCCTAATTATGTGTCCCAGATAAGTAACTTCTGCTTCCACAAATTGCAATTTATTCTGAGATACTTTTAAACCCTTTGCTCTTAGGAAACTTAAAAGGCGTATACTTGTTACCCTGACATTATTCTGTTCCTCTCCAGATATTAATAAGTCATCTACATATTGTAGAATTTGTACTTCGCTCTCAGGGTTGAATTGTTCTAAAAGCCCTTCTAAGGCTTCCCAAAGAGTTCTGGGGACTCATAAATTCTTGGGGTAGGCGCGTCCACCTTAATTGTTGTTTCCTCCTCTTCTCTGGATGTTCCCACTCAAACACAAAACAATCCCTACATTCCTCAGCGAGAGGACATGCCCAAAATGCATCTTTTAAATCTATAATAGTAAACAAGGCATGCTCCCTTGGGATCTGACTCAAGATGGTGTAGGGATTTGGGAACACTGGATGCCTGGTTATAGTTCTCTTATTTTTCTTCCTTAAGTCTTGGACAAATTGGTATTTTCCATCTGCCTTCTTGATTGCTAAAATAGGGGTGTTGTGGGGAGACATACACGGCTCCAGGATACCTTCCTCTAATAGCTGCTCAATCACAGGGGTCAGTCCCTTTTTTCCCTCAATAGACCATGGGTATTGCTTTACTTGAACGGGAGGAATTCCTTTTTGCATTTCAATTCTTATTGGTGGGATGTCTAGATAGCCCCTCTTTCCTTCTCCTGCCCAAACCTCTGGGTTTATCTGCTCTGTATCTCCTGATGTCTATTTCATGATCTGGACTATCATTCTCCCATCCTTTGGGATAATCCCCACACCTAATGAGACTTGTGGGTCCCTTCGTAGTAAATTACTTTCTAGATTAGGTAAATAGGTCAAGTCAGCCACACACTGCCTTCCATTTCCTTTAATTTCTACGTTTTCAGCTATGGAGGCTCTAAATGGTTTTCCCTCTGCTCCCATCACCTCACAGACCTTCCTCCCAGTCGTCACTCCTGCGGGTAATTCCTTTATACTTGATCTGTCTGCTCCGGTATCAACTAAAAATTCAAATTCCTCACTTTGGGGACCGACTTCAAAGTTTACCAGAGGCTCTTCTTGATGGTACATTGGGTCCCCTAGCATGTAAAGCCCCTGACACCCCTTGTTGTCATCCCTCAGGAGTCTCTCAAGAGCCTCTTGTTCTTTTACCATTGCCTCATCCAAAGAGAGTTTATTGCAATCCCTTCTTATGTGTCCTATCTCTCCACAATAATAACATTTCCTGTCGCTCAGTGGTGCCCCTGGTCTCTTGTTTGTATCCACCCATGGAGGTAGTATAGGTTTCTCTTTGGGTGTTTCAAAGGAGGACTTTCGTCCATTTTCACTGATTCTCGATGGTTGTCCCTGCTGATCTCTTTACCCCTAGACTTTCCCTGGCTACAGCTACCATGATTCTAGCTTTAGCTTTAGTTTTCTCCTCTTCTCTCCTTAAATATATCTTTAAAGCTTCCTTTAACAGTTCATTTATTCTCTTCTCCTGCCAGTCATCCATTCTCTCTAACTTCCTCCGTATGTCCAGCCATGATTTTGTAACAAATTGCACTTTTAGAAGTACTTGGCCTTCAGAGCTATCAGGATATCTATTGGAATATAATTGGAAGTTCCTCTTTAATCTGTTAAGCCAAGTAGCTGGAGTTTCATCCTTTTCTTGCATTCTATCAAAAGCTAGTTTTGTGTTATAACTTCAAGGAACTGATTCCTTTATTCCTCTAACCATCAGGGACCTATACTCTTTCATGTTCCTTCTATCTTTCTCTTCATTAGGGTCCCACTCAGGGTCCTGTAAGGGTAATTTCTGGTCACTGGGATCTCCTGAACGATTTTCTCCCTCCCAGATCCGCATTCCTGCCGCCCTAATCATTCTTACCTCTTCAGCGCTGAACAAAATTTTAAAGATAGAGTTCAACTCTCCCCAGGTGTAAATGTTGGGGCCTAGAAATTGGTCTACTTGGTTCGATATACCTACCGCATCCTCCACTAAGTTCCCTAACTCCTTTTCAAAGCCTCGAATTTCAGTGGCTGTTAATGGGGCATTCACAAACCCAAGTCCCCCACGTATCCCACCCATGGGGACTTCTCTAAGACGAAACAGCTTCTCCACTTTAGATGTTTTCGATCTTGTATTACAGTAAGGTCCCTCTGTGAGGTTACCCTTCTGGGAAGAAACTGGAGGAGTGGGGCTAGTTGACTTATACTAACTGGGTTAGAGATGGAGGTGCTCACCTCCCAGTTAGGAGGGAGCAATGGTACAGCAGTAGGTAAGGGGAAAGAGACTGAACCCGTAGGAAGGGACACTGGAGGTGGGGCTGGAGAGACAGTTGAAGAGGCTGAGGGGAAGACTGGAGAAATAACTGGATTAGAGGTAGGTGGGACAGTAGTGTTTGGAGCAGGTAAGGGAGTTGAGGTTAGGGTAGGAGTAATAACCATAGGAGTGTTAATCGGAGATGGTAATGGGATCAGAGCAGCTGCTGATTCTGGGGATGGAGAGGCCAGAGGTAAAATTGGGGGATCTGGGAGAGGAGCGTGGGGCCTTGCCAGGTAAATAGGAGGGAATGGAGGAGGAGGTAACTAATCAAGGGGGTCCCACTTAACACTAACCTCTTCTCTCCCCTCATTATTTTCCTTCTGTTTTTGTAGTTTTCAGATTTTTATAACATTGCCAGTGGTATCCCTCTGCCAACATGCAGCATATGTTAACTACTCAAGATTGGGACTTTCTCGGGTTTTCAGGTGTTGGTTTAATTGGGAACACATCCATGGATCTCTTGTCCCATACCATGGCCACTCCCCCTGCAGGTTTAACTTAGTCCAGACTTTGATACAATAGTGAATCATTTTCATTTTGTCTAAGCCTTTCGTGGCCTCCTGAATTTTGGGAATTCTGTCCATCCCTGCCCCAAAGACCAAAAGAGATGTTAGAAAATTATTAGGTTTGTTTGAGTATTGCAGATTATGGCTTGATCAGTATTAAACCACTAAAAGCATTAAATTTCCACATGAAAAATTGATAGACTCAGAGCCTGTAACCTGGACCTCAAATGACGAGGAACAGCTTTGGAATCTGAAAGCTAAATTGTCCTCTGCCCCTGTGTTGTTAAGTTTTTTGTATTGCTCCGCCATTTTATGTATTGTTCCCCCCTATCCAATGTAAAATGGTTCTGCCCTCCCCAGTTTTCCTGCCATAGCCCTCCTGACAGTTATGTTGGTATGGTTACCCCTGCCCCTGGTTTTGTCAGTCAATTAAGTTATGTAATTTCTCCTCCCTCATTCCTCCTTATAAGTAAACTTTTCCTCCTCCCCAGTCAATCACCCCCCACTCCTCCTAACCTTCTAGAATCTTCGTCTCTCTAGGGGTTGTGGTTGGCTGTGGTCCCGGGGCCCCTCCTTTACTTTGTATTTATTGGATACCTCTGTATGTCAGTTATGTTAAGTTCTTCCCCTCACCTTTTCCTATTGGTTCGCTGTGGATCCCTCCCTGGTACACCCCCTTTCTTTAAAACTCTGCTTCTCCCACCCCTCACGGCCATTTGCTGGTTGGTGCCATCCCCTGGTTGGTGATCCTGTGACATCAATAAACTGACCTTCACCCCCAGCAAGTGTGTGGCTCCTTCCTCTCGTCCTTTCAGCAGCATGACCAGTCCGCAAGCCAGCCCAGCCCGAGGCCTATAGACGCCAAGGGGGGCTGGCAGTTTATGCAGCTGAGGTGTCAGCCACAGACCTTCAGCTAGCCGGACTTCGCCCTAGTGGCCACATACGCACTGCTGTACCCCTGTACTGAGCCTACCAGACCTTTAAAAGATTTTTGACCTATTTGTAAACGTGGAAGAGGGGATAGCTTGTGAAGTCCTTACACAGGATTGGAAAGGATGCAGGAAGCTGGTCACATCTCTCTCCAAGTTACCAGATCCAGTAGCCAGAGGGTGTCCAGCCTGTGTGCAAGTGATAGCAGCAACAGCCACCCCAATAGAAGACACACAGAAAGTAACCTGAAAGGGGAAGATCCAGGTTCTTACCCCACACAATGTGAAAGATGTTTTAAGTCACAAGGCTCCTCAGTGGCTAACCGACTCCTAAATACAAAAGTATGAAGTCATCCTAATAAGTACCAAGGGCCTCCAATTATTCACTTCAAATTGTTTAAATCCAGCCCAATTTCTCACAGGAGAGCCATCAACAGACCTGGAGCATGATTGTTTAGAAATTATTGACATGCAGACTAAAGTGAGAGAAGATTTAGAAGATGGGCCCCTCCCATGTGGGAGAATTTTATTTACAGTTGGATCATCATGAATGGTAGCCAGTAAACAGGTCTCAGGGTATGCAACCATAGATGGGCAGAATCTGCAAATTGAGGAAAGCTACCCTCAAATTGGTCTGCCCAGTGTTGTGAAATCTGTGCCCTGAAGAGAAGTCTAGATTTACTAGACAAAGATAAAGGAACAATCAATATCAACTCCTGGTGCGCATTTGGGATTGCCCATACATTCGAAAAAAATGGGAAGAACAGAGGTACCTTAACTCTTAAGGCAAATATATAATACATGAAGAGCTAAGAAAATTAGTACTAGAGTCACTAAGGAATCCAATAGAGATAGCCAAAGTTCACATAAAAGGACATCAAAAAGGGGACACCCTTGAAATAAAGGGAAACCAATTATCTGATCAAGTAGTGAAAGAAGTAGCTTTGCAACAGGAAAGTCCAGTTAAAATTCTTAAGACAGAGAGAACACCTAGTAGAGAAAGAAAAGAAGAAAGACCCATCTTTGACGAGAAAGAATTAAGGGAGTTAGAAAAGATGAGAGGACAGCAAAAAGAAAATGGAGAATGGTGGACCCCTGATGGACAGCAAATTTTAAATAAAGCTCTCGCCCGAATGGTGATGGTGAAGTTACACGCGTTGACCCCTTGGGAAATACAAGGCTTATGTGACCCCTTTCCAAGGGATCATATGTGCATGGGAGTACATAACATAGCAAAGGCAGTTACCAAGGGATGTTTAACTTGCCAACCAATTAATCAGAAAGTAATGAGAAGAGTACTGTCTGATCTGGGGGAAGAGAGTTGGCCTTGCGGCCATTCCAAAGTGTGCAGGTAGACTTCACAGAAATGCCCCCTGTCCAGGGATACAGACATTTATTAGTGACCATGGATGACCTCATCCATTGGGTAGAGGCGTTCCCAACAAAAACAGAGACAGCCCAAGCAGCCACAAAAGCAATCCTAGAAAACATCATTCCCCAATATGGGTTAATAAATAATATAGATTCTGACCAAGGTCCACATTTTACAGCCCAAGTCTTACGACAAGTTGTTGAAGCCCTGGGAATGAAATGGAGGTTGCACAGCCCATTGGCATCCCCAGAGCTCCAGAAGAGTAGCAAGAATGAATAAAACCATCAAAAACACATTAACTACATTAGTTACACAAACTCAGATGAATTGGCTTAAATGTCTACCCTTAGCACTGTTACAAATTAGAACAAGGCCTAAATCAGGCATAAGAGTCTCACCTTATGAAATGATGTTTGGACTCTCCTTCTTGACAAGCCCGTATATCACGGGAATTTATCCAGAAGGAGAGACAGCCACCCAAAAATATCTAAAGGCCATAGGAAGGAGATTCAAAGATCTTAGGCAAAAGGGCTATCTCCCTCAAACCTCTCCCTTAGACACTAAGGAACATAACATCAATCCAGGAGACTGGGTGTTAGTTAAATCATGGAGTTCTGCACCTTTATCCTCTAAGTCTGAAGGCCCTTTTCAGGTCCTACTCACCACCAATACAGCCATACAGACCCAAGAGAGGGGGTGGACACATATAACCCAGATTAAAGGACCTGCACCACGTCCCACTGAAGAGTCAAAACCAACCACATCCCCTACTAAGTCTTCTAATAAATGGATTGTGACTAATCACTCAGATGATCTAAAGCTAACTCTCCAGAGGAGACCTAAAGATTACTAGAGTGTGTTTATAGTCAAAAACTTGTTAAGAACTGTTTAAATAATCAAAACTCGTTAAGAACTTTTAAAAATTGCAGTTAATGTTATTCATCTTTTACTTTTGAGTTTGAAAAGTAGATACTTTCCTGTTGCGTTCATTATTAGCTAGTGTTTATTAATGAATGAAGAATTTTTAGTTTGTGTTGGAGCCTTTGTCTGTGTTGGTGTATGGCTTTATAGGATTAGGCATAAGGTGTACTATGATTTTGTAGGATTAGCATAAAATCATATTATGATTTTGTAGGATTAGGCATAAGAGTAAATACCTTGTTATTTCTTTGGTGTGAGTATTTTATCTGTCATTTTGGATACTGAAAATTCTTAAAGCCATCTGACCATTGAGTTCAAGATTTTTAGGTAATGTTTTTGTGTTAAAAAGTAAAGCACCCCAGTTAACTCCAATCTTAGTGTGCAAAGCAATCTCCTATAAAACACCCCTCAGGGCAAAAATAAATTAGTAAAGAAAAGTCAAATGTGTTGACACTGAGAGAATAAAAATCTCTGTACTAAAACCAATGAGCTCTTCTGTAGGAGAAAAGCATAAGCAGGAGGCAAGGCTGGGTGAGTCTACAGTCTGCCTAAAAACAGCCCCTCCAATCACTGGGTGCAGCTCAGTAGTTGTAGAGTTTAGGGGAATGCCTCATACCAGACTCCTGGGAATGCTCTTACTGATCTTACGTGTTAACAACACGCTGGGAAGTCAGAAGAGCCCATGTGCTAAATGTTACTACCCCCTTTACAAAGGGGAAGAAACCAGATCTTTAATACGAGTACGTACAAATTTAAGCTTGAACTGTGTCAACCTCTCTCTGTTAGCAACCTGCCAAGGGCACGGAAGACTTACTGGATTTCATAAAATATAGAATGACTGCAATGACTGCTTGGGGAGAGTCCTATAGGAGATGTTTGGCTTTGCTTTGAACAAAAGTCCAATCAAAAAGGCACAGCAGACTTAATAAAAGAGAAAGAAGTAATGACATCAATAAATTCAGAAAGAAGACCTAGAAACATGTGGGAAAAACTTGTTGATAGATTTAGTGGAAAAGATCAGTAAAGAGTTAAATGTAACTAATTGCTGGATCTGATGAAGTACACAAATGGCCAAAGTTTGGCCTTGGAAAGGGATCAGCTTAAAACCATTGGAAATATTAAAATGGACATAAACAAGACCAAAAGTACCAATGATTGGACAAAGAGGAAAAGAATGGTGGGAATTAATGTCTAAAATAATTGGAGAAATGGAGTGACTATCTAGGAAAGGGAAAATTTATAAAATGTATAAATTTATAAAACCTCAGTAGGAGAAATGTCCTGTAAGAAATATTTAAAAATACAACATCCAGTAACTGGGTAGTTCCCTAGAGAACCCAAAAAATACTGGAAGTATTATTTATTATTTATTATTTATTATTTATTATTTATTATTTATTATTTATTATTTATTATTTATTATTTATTATTTATTATTTATTATTTATTATTTATATACTGGAGGTAGTATTTATTAAATAAGAAATAATAATATTAATTTATTAAGATGTTATTTTTAGATAATAGATAATATTACTAATTTATTAGCATATTATTTATTAAATAATAATAAGCAATAATAATTTATTAAAATAGTATTAAAATAGTCGAAATAATGAATACATATTAATACTATATATTAATATTATATATTAATATATAGTATTGATTAATAAATAATATAATACATATAATATATTATATTATATATATTAATAATATAATACTATAACATATTTTATTATAATAATGTTATATTAATAATTAATATTTTATAATAATATAGAATTTCATTAATTAAAGTAATATATGATATATGATATATAATATTATATAATATTATATATAACGTATATATCATATACAATCTATAATCTATAATCTATAATCTATAATCTATAATCTATAATCTATAATCTAATCTATAATATAATATTACATATTATATATTAGATAGTAGTAGTAGTAGTAGTATCATTATTATTATTATTACTAGTACTAGTACTACTAGTACTACTAGTACTATTACTATTAATATTATTATATTGAAATAATAAATTAAACACTCAAAATCGATTGGGAAGAAAGAAATGGGTTGTACCTACCAAGGAGAATCTAAATTCCGTGAGTGTACTGGAAAAGGAATAAATCAAGGAATAAATCAAGGAATAAATCAAGGAATAAATGAAGGAATAAGTCAAGGAATAAATAAAGGAATAAACAAAGGAATAAAAGGAATAAACCCATTCTCTGGAGTGAGAGAAATATCCAAGTACTGAGAATTTCCAATGACTATTAATGATGCTTCTTGGAAAGCTCCAGAAAACCTGGTTTGGATATGTGGGAATGTGGCTTACACTGAATTACCCAGGGAGTGGAGCAGCAGTTGCACTATCGGAATTATTAAACCATCATTTTTCTTACTCCCAAAAGAGTCTGGATCGAACCTAGGGGTCCGAGTATATGATGATTTGAACAAATCAAGCTGATCAAAAAGAAACTTAATTGAAATTGGAGGAACCCAGACACGGAAAAACACAGTATGGACCCCCCAGGAAATAATTTGCACTTATGGACTGGCAACCTGGGCTCAAGATGGGTCCTGGAGACACCAGAGCCCAATTTATACGGGGTTAAATCGGATTCTGAGATTAAAGGCAGTACTCGAGATGGTATCGAACCGAACCTCTCTGGCTTTAGACCACATAAATGACCAACTATCCCAGACTAGAGCTGTGGTGTATCAAATCAGACTAGAGGTAGATTATTTATTAGCCCATGAAGGAAGCACATGTGGAAAATTTAACTCCTTGAGTGCTGCTTAGAAATGGGAGACCGCAGTGAAGACATTAGAAATATCTCAAAGGAAATCCGGAAGTTAGTTTATGTTGGAACACAAGAGTGGACCCCTACATTCGATACCAGCTGGTGGGACAATTTCTGGTCATTAAAAGGAAACTGGTGGTAGAAAAGTCAGCCTTTTTCATCTTATGTGAAATTGCTACTTTAATCCTCCTACCTTGCATGCTCCCCTGTAAAATCCAAGTTGTAACATCTGCTGTACAAGCAAGTTTAATGATACCAAAAGAGCTTAATAAGAAAGAAGTAAAAGTAATCATGATAATGAACGATCAAGAACGTCCAGATGCCAAGCAAATTTACAACCAATATCAAAAATGTACTTTCAAGAAGAAGTAATTGCTAATTGATGCAGGCGTAATCCTAATGAAGAATTAGAGAGGGAAATTGTAGAGAATTGATTGTTAAAGGAGTTGATATAAAGTTCATTGTTAAAGGAGTTAATATAAAGTTCCAATGTTAGTCATAGATTCTTTGTTGAATGTTTAATAGTTATGTCAAGTTCCAATGCTGGTTAAAGGATTTATAATTATGTAAATCCCCTCACTGTCAGATGTTCCCCCCACTGCTCCTGTCAACGTTCAGAAGCACATAATCACGAGAATGATTCTATGCTGGTGCTGTTATTGAACAGCTCTGGGTGTCAGGGGTACAAACCCAAATCTGTCTCCAACCATACATTCGGAATGAACATGTTTTTATATTCTATTGTTATATAACTTTCATGTTAATTATTAAACTTTTATTGTTCTATTGTATACATAGATTTCATCCAAGCATGGGCTCCTCGTGGTCCCTCTCAAACTTCTAACATAGTTTCTCATTATTCTTCTCATTATTATACAATAATTATATTTAATTAATAAACACTCATCAAATCTAACAATTATATCATTTATCATATACTCCTTATGCAGGTGCAATTTCACATGATCTGGCAAAACACAAAGCCTAACATTTTCAGAGTCTATTTTTAACATTTTTCCAGGGCCCCACTAAGTCTAGCTTCTTTCTAATTCCCCGAATTTTATGATTTTAAAAACTTTTACTATCACTCCCACTCTCATCTAAGATAGTGAACCACCCGACACCATAAAGAAGAGGATTGTGTCACCCAGTAACCAGATATGAAAATCCCATAAGATAAGGAAGAAAAGAATGACCTAACAAAAATCCCTAGAACAACAAGCCACCATGTAAATGGAGAATTGAAATAACACTTCCAACCAGAGAAAACATCAGACAACATCAGGACCATGGTCAGAGATTTTGCCTTCCTCACCCTAACCAGAACAGGCCAAGAGCAGCACAGGGACCATGGACCTGAAACCAACAGTGTCTACCCAGAGACTCTTGACAGGAGAGAAAACCCAGCTCTGCCAGGCCTTGCTCAGCATTGTAGTTCCCTGCTCAGAGCCTTGGGCTCCCTGCAATCCTGCCCTCAAGGATCTGCTCTCACCAGGCCCTGGGCAGCCTTGGGCACTCCCTGCCCTCCCTGGGGCCCAGCCATGCTCCAAGGCACTTGGAGTTTTGCTGCTGACTCCTTGAGCAGCTTCTCCATCCTTCTCTGCGTGCCTGAGGCTCCTGGAGCCAGCCCCAAATCCAGCGTGGGGCTGATTAAAATACAGAAAGGCCTCAGGAGCTCTTTGTCTCCCTTCCATTGTCTTTGGGTCTCAAGGGCTTGTGCAGTGATTGGAGTCAGTTTGGAGTTGTCTTCAGGAGGGAGACTCCAAAATGCACCTCCTGATTGGTTTTTAATCAAGGGTGCATTTTATTATTTTTCAGTTCATTGAAGAGGTGACGGAAGCGTTCCCCAAGTGATCTTGATGCTGAATGTCTCCTTAGGAGGTCTGGGCATGGAGAAGAATGAGCCCCTTCATGCTGAGCCTGTTTGGACAACCTGCTCCGCACCCCCATCCTCACCATCGCCCCCTTGGACTGAGATCCCAAAACATCCAAAAAATGTTCATGAAATGTATTATTTTATTTTTACTCTGTAACATATTATTTAGTGTTACCATTTTATTATTTATATATTTATTATATGTATTTATATTTATAACAAGAGTATTGAATTTTATTACCTAGTTTTTATATTTATATAGAAAAAATCACTACATTTTTAGTAGAAAAGAAAAATAATGCTCGATGTTTCTAAGTAAGACAATTCCCTTTGTGAAAAGTGCATATTATATGGCTCCACGCAGATATTTACCATATGTATTTTAATGTATTGATTACTAGTGCTGTATTAACATTTTAATACTAAATGTAGTCCTGTAATTAAAAGATACCTTTTGTAGTTAAAATAGGAACTATGTTAGTAGGATTTTTTAAGAAAGGAATGAGGCACTCACAGCAGATAGCAGCCCAAGGACACCTAAATCTGTCAGAGAAAAATAATTTATTTCCCTCTTATCAGAAGAAACTAACACCTTCCTGTCTCACAGGCGCTCTAAGGATTAGAAGAAAGAAGTTGCTTATGACCAGACAGAATCCTGTATTTGAATGGAATTTCTGCATCATGTAGGAAGTGTATGACTATGGAACGGGCTATTGCTTTTAAGGGTTAATCCTTTGATAATGGGTGTCCTTTTTTGGGCTGGATGTCTGTAACTCTTTCTCTTTATTCTCTCATATAATCCCAATTCAAATTGTCCAAATTATTATTACTCAAATTCCATTATTATTTTTATACCCATTACATTAGTATTAAAAGTTTAACATTTTAAAAACAAGTGATTGGTTTTTTTTCAAACCTTCATTGATTAATTAAGCTCTAGCAGTTATTTATTTATTCCTCTTTCTAGTAATTAGATACATTTGTATTCGTTTTGTGATATTTTTAATATTCTTTTTACAACACAAGAGTGGGGGGTGACGTCACTTTGGAGTCCATGGAGACATTTCTGGGGCACATTTGGGGCAGTTTCGGGTCTGGGGAGGAAATTCAGAGAGAACTTGAGGGTCTGGAGGACACTTGGGGGAGCCGGGTGGGCACTTGGAGGGGCACTCAGGGATTCTGAGGGACAATTCGGGGTCCAGGGCAGCACTTGGGGGTCCAGGGGGGCCCTTGGAGGTCAGGGAGGGGAATTTGGGGCCCTTCGGGGTCCGGGCGGGCCCTTGGGTGACTCGAACGGGGCTGTCTGGGGCGCGGGGGGTGATGGGAGTTGTAGACGCGGGTATCATACGGTTTAACGGGGCCGCGGAGCATCACGGGAGTTCTGGGCGCAGCTGCAATGGCTCTCGGTGGGGCGCGGGGAATGACGGGAGATAAAGTCCCGGCTGGAATAGCACCGGACGTTCGCCGCGGAGCATGATGGGCGCTGTAGTTCCGAAAGTGGCTCGAACACAATATTTGGAGATCAGAGAAGGCTCTTGGGGGAAACTTTTGTGTCCGAGCTGCTACTTGAGGCCCTCGGGGGAACTTAAACGGTTCGCGAGGCCATGTGGAGAGCTCGGGGAGCTCCAACCGGGCTCTTTAGGGCGCGGGGCATGGCAGGAATTCTAGGCGCGGGACTGTGTTCTGAGGGGCTCTGGGGCCGCGGGGGATGAGAGGAGATGAATTCCCAGAAGTGGCTGTACCGGGCATCTGTGGGGTTGGGAGCACTCAGGGGGTCCGGGGACACTTTGGGGGGTCCAGAATGGGGGCTGAGGGAGCACTGAGGAGTCATGGAGGATGTGGGGAACTCTTATGGGACAGATGTGGGCGGATGCCGGGGTTCTGTGGAGCGCAGGGCATGACGAGCGTTTTAGTCGCGGCTGCAATGGGGCTGTATCCGGCCGCAGGGCATAATGAGGGATGTAAGCAAAAAAAGTATGGTGCCAATCTAGGCACCGCCCTCAGACCTGGATCCCTGGCGCTGATTGGTTGCAACTGGTGATGTGCGGGAGTCTCGGCAAATGGGATGCGGTAGAGGCGGGAACAGCAAAATCGGCCTCCTCCAGTCCCTCCCAGTACAGCCCAGTTCATTCCCAATACAGACCAGTAAACCCTCAGTAAAGCCCATTTCATCCCAAGTAGAATCCAGTACAACCCCAGTCCCCCTCCAGTTCCTCCCAGTACAGCCCAGTCCGTCCCAATACACCTGAATTCATTCCCAGTCGTTCCCGGTTCCTCCCAGTATCATCCAAAGGTATCCCAGTGCCCCCAATCTTCTCTGGGGACAATTGTCTCCAGTTTTTCCCAGTCCTCCCCAGTGTCACTCCCAGTATGTCCCAGATTCTCCCACAGCGTTCCCAGTGTTCCCCAGTATGTCCCAGTCCTCCCCAGTGTTTCCAAGGACAGTTTAATTTCTCTCGGTTGCCGTGGCAGCCAAACCCAGCAGTGGGGTCAGTGCAGTGCCCTTGGCCACAGCCCCTTGCAGTGGCCCCGTGCAGCCTTGGCTGATGATCCACCCTCACAGCTGGCCCAGGGCAGCTCTGCAGTGCCTTTGGTGGCACCTGGGGCTGGCACACCCCTGAGCAGTGAGTCTGTTTGGAGTGGGGAAATTCAGGAGTTCCAGATTGCTTAAAAAAATCCCCAAAAAGGGAAAACCCCTCTTAGTCTGAGTGCAGCCAGCTCTGCAAGCACAGCAGGGCCCAGGGGAGTGAGGACAGACAGGATGGGGTTGGGCAATGTGGAGCAAGGTTGTCCACGCTGGGTAAGAGCTGCAGGCACACCTTCTGTGAGCAGGCCAGAGCAGCTGAGGAGAGACCCTGGGTCAATATCAATCACAGAATGCTGTAAACACCTCTGATGTAAAGAGAAATAAAATAAAATACATCCTTTAAAATAGGAAATTGTATTTCTTACAGGGTCTTTGAAATCTTTCTCCATAACTGCACTAGGAAAACTTTAATGACCCTCTCAGGGCTTTTGTGTTGTTTACATCAGACTCAGTCCCTGTGACTTTCTTCAAAACACTTCTCAACAACTCAAAATTAAATTTAGACTCCAAATTTTCTAAAAGTGTTAATGGGTCCCACTGAGGAACACGACTGAGAAAGTGTCCCCAGGTTGCAGTTAGAGCAGAACACTGGAGGCAGTGATGACAGCTGGGGACAAACAAGGCCAAGGTGTCTCTGGTGCTGAGCAAAGCTGGATGTGTTTGAGGAATGCAAAGGGCAAGGGCCTGAGCCCCAGCCCCTGGCCAGGCAGATGCTGTCCCTCCCTCCTTGCTCAGGGCTCTTGCCGGGATGGGCACTGGCATGTGGGGATGTGCAATGGCAAGGGCAGGAGCATGGGGCGGCCCCTGCCAGGCTGCTGAGCAGGGACAAGGAGGCAATGAGGCCCCAGGCCTGCAAGGGTCACTTGTCTCCTGCTCCTGCCTCAGGCCCAGGCCCAGCAGCCATGGCCAAAGTGCTGCCCAAGTTGGCTCTGGCAGGGCTGTCTTGCAGCTGCTGCCCATGCCTGTGCCCTGTGCAGCCCAGGCTGTCCCACAGTGTCCCTGCCCTGCGCCTCTGTCCCTGCAGGCTGTCGGCATCCCCCAGATGCCCCACCGGGCTGGGCCCTTCCTTTGCTGACAGCTCTGCCTCCTGCCTGCCTCTGCCTGCCCACACAAAGCCTTGGGCTGATACCAAGAGGGTTCATTCGATGTTCACCCTGCCTGTGAACTTTCAGCACAGGAACAAGGCATGCAGGGGCTGCTTTCCCAGCAAGGATGGTTGGAAGAGAAAACGAAGACCCCTGGCCTATGGGTGCAGGTATACAGAAAACAAGGAGTGAATCTGGGAACTTGGGGTGGGTTTTATGGAAATGGGTAAATTGTAATTCACATTCAGGGACTGTATATAAGCAACATCCTGGGAGAATCTCATGTCCATGTAAGTTTAGAAGTTATCCCATGTTGCACTTAAGACCTGAATAAATGATGCCCTAATAAAGACCAACTTAGTTTTAATGAGCCTTATTCTGATATTTTGGACATTTGGTGACAGCAGAGGCTGACAGACCCAAGGAGCCTGCTGTGACACTGTGGAACCCCATGGAACAAAGGGTCCATTGTGATAGAGCAGAACCCCATGGAATCAAAATCCATTTTACCACACTGGGGCCACATTGAACCAATGGTCCATTTTGATACTGAGGATCCAAGGAGACCATTGTGACCCTGAGAAACCTCTTGGAACCAAGGGGCCATTGTGACACAGCAAGGCCTCGTGGAACCATGGGTCCATTTTGACACTGCAGAACCTCACGGAACCAAGGTGAGCGTGTTCTACTGTGGAACCTCATGGAACAAAGGGTCGATGGTGACACTGCAGCACCAAGGAGACTGCTGCTAGCAGTGTGAGAGCTCAAGTCCATTGTGACACAGCAAGGCCTGATGGAACAAAGGGTCCCTTGTTAAACTGTGTGGGCTCATGGAACCAAAGGTCCATTGTGACATAGCAAGGCCTCATGGAACCATGGAGGCCATTTTATCACTTGGAGGCCTTGTGGAACCAAAGGGCCATTGTGGCACTTCAGAGCCTTGTGGAACCAAGGGGACCATAGTGACACTGTGGGGCTCCATGAAACCAATGGTCTGTTGTGACACTGCAAGGCCTTCTGGGATCATGGAGACCATTGTGACGCTACAAGGCCTCATGAAACCATGGAACCATTGTGACACTCTGCAGTCCTGGCAGGCCAAGGGGCCGTTGTCACGCCATGTGGCACCATGGAACCAAGGGGTCCATTGTGACACTCCACGGCCCCATGGAACTAAGGATCCATGGAACAGTGCAGGACTCCATGGAACCAATGTCCACTTGGATATTGTGGGGCCTCATGGAATCCTGGAGGCCATGATGACACTTGGAGGCCTCGTTGAATCAAGGGGCTCTGCAGGGCCTCATGGAACCAAAGAGACCCCTCTGACATTGTGAGTCCCCGTGGAACCAAGGGTCCATTGTGATACTGCAGCACCAAGGAGACCCCTGTGACACTGCAAGGCTTTATGGAAGCCAGGGACCATTGTGACACTGGAGCCTCATGGAAACAAGAGGCCAGTGTGACACATCTGGGCCTCATGGAAGCAAGGATCCAATATGACACCACCACTGTGACACTGCAGGGCCCCATGGAAACAAGGGAACAGGGAACAGGTCTGGTTGGCTTGGCCTGACTGGTCCAACTGCCCTTGGAATGTTGAGGGTCTCTTCTCATGTACCCCTAAAACCCTGAGGCTCTGGGCTTTTCTTCAAATGGAAAAGGACTGCCCTTCTCATTCAAGCATCCATGACCAAAACATGATTCCTCCTCCAAGAGTCCACTGTGACACAGGAATGCCTCATGGAACCATGGAGACCATTATGACGCATGGGGCCTCATGGAACCAAAGGAGCATTGTGAAACAGCAAAGCCTCATTGAACCAAGGGCACAATAGTGACACTGTGGGGCTCCATTGGACCAAGGGGAGATTCTTAAAGTGCAGAATCAAGGAGACCATTGTGACACTCTGGGGCATCATGGAACCACTGGTCCATTGTGACACAGCATGGTTGCAGGAAACCATGGGGGCCATTTCTACACCTTGAGGCCTTCTGAAACCAAAGGGCCATTTGGGCACTTTGTGTCTCCATGGAACCAAGGAGTCCATTGTAACACTATGAGGTCCCGTTGGGCAATTCTGGCACTGTGTGGCACCATGGAACCAAGGGCCCATTGTGACACTACAGGAACTAAGGATGTGACATCCCCATGGAACTAAGGATTCATGGAACAATGTGGGTCTCATGGAACCAGAGGTCCATTGTGACATTGAGGGGCCTCATGGAACTAAAGGAGGACAATTGTGACGCTGTGGGGCCCAATGGAAGCAAGGGGCCAGTGTGACACAGCTGGGCCTCATGCAGCCATGGTGTCACTAGGATTCTGAGGACCCCAAAAGAACCAAGGGGCCATTTTGACACTCTGCAGCTGTGGAGGCCCCAAGAGGCATTCCCTGGGTTAGGGAGACACAAGAAGTATCTCTCAAAAGCTGGTTCACCCCATTGGCTCCTTCCCCTTATTCTGTGTCACTCAGCCACTTCCTCCCTATTCCCCCATTGGCCCCATCTTTGTACTGCCCCCATGGCACTGATCAACCCCTTCCTCTGGAGATACAGAAACCTGGACTCCTCTCAGGAATCCTGTCTTGTGACCCTGAACATCTCACTGCACGGCTGAATTAAACATCTGTGGGTACCATGCAAAGGCCCTTTTTGCTTCCCTACCCTGGGCTTTATTAGCAGCTATTCCGGCTGCAACAATGGCCCATTTTGGCAGTGTGTGTCCAAGGACATCATGGTGACACTCTGGGACCTCATGGATCCAAGGGACCATTGTGATACTGAAGAACTTCATGGAACCCAGGGTCCATTGTGACACAGCAGGGCCTCATTGGAACAAAGGAACCATTGCTGACAATACAGAAACTCAGGGAACCAAGGGGCTGTGTTGATACAGCAGGGCCACATGGAACCCAGGAGACCAGTGACATTTAGGGACCTCATGGAACCAGGGTCCATTATGACACTGCAGAAACAAGGAGACCATTGTTGATGCTGTGGAACTCATGGAACCAAGCAGCCATTACGACAATCCAGGGCCACGCTGAACCAGGCAGACCATTGTGACACCACAGAACCTCATGGCACTGAGGGTTTATTTTGGCACAGGAGGGCCCATGGAGCCAATTGTTCATTGTGACAATGTGGATCTGAGGAGACCATGGTGACACCATGGAAGCTAAAGGAACCATGGGTCCATTGTGACAAAGAAAGGCCTCGTGGAACCATGAGGAGACCATTGTGACATCATGGAACCTTGTGGAACCAAGGAGACCATTGTGATATCATGGAACCTCATGGAACCAAGGGTCCATTGTTACAGTCCAGAACCAAGGAGACCATTGTTGACAGTACAGAACCTCACGGGAACAAGATTCCATTGCTATGCAGTGGGGCTTCATGAAACCAAGGAACCACTGTGACACAGCAGGGCCACATGGAACCAATGGTCCATGGAGATACTGCGGATCCAAGGAGACCACGGTGATGCTGTGGAACCTCGTGGAACCAAGGGGCCATTGTGACACTGTGGGACCCCATGGAACCAAATATTCATGGTGACACAGCGGGGCTGCTTGTCACCAATTGTCCATTGTGACACTACAGATGCAAGAGACCAGGGTGACACTGTGGGAGTTGATGGAACCAAGGGGCTGTTGTGACACACCAAGGCCTCGTGGAACCAAGGAAAGAATTGTGGCAGTGCAGAACCAAGGAGGCCATTTTGGCAGTACGGAACCCAATGGAACCAAGGGTTCATTGTTCTACAGCAGGGCCTCATGGAGCCAAGGGGCCATTCTGAAACTGTGGGGCATAATGGACTCAAGGACACCACTGATACTGAAATCCACTGGATAGAAACTTTTGAACAGAGTTTGCAGTATTTGAAAGCACGTATTCTTTATTACAGCATGGTGGTGACTTGGGCCATCCTTCCTCCATTGGAATGCATTAAGCATTGAATGAACAGAGTTTTTATCACACACATTAATTCTGTATTGATGAGCTATCCCCACTTCCTTTGAGTTTATTTGACATAGTTGCACCCCGTACCAGAAATCCTTTCATGGTTCTTTGTATTTTGTCTTCAACATCCAGTGTCCTTTTTAGGTGGCTGTTCCTTGACCCCTCCTTTTGAGAAAGGGCAATATTATTGTTCTGCATAACTTCTGTTTTGTCAGCCTTGCAGAGGTGGGCTGGCATCCTGCTTGCATTTTGTGTGACTTCTGTTTGCCATAGGTACATCCTCAATCAGTTTCTCCAAGGCTGAGCTGTTCTGTTCTACTGTTCTTGACAACAGTAAATCATGTTCTGGTCTCCTGTCCTTGTCTCAGTGCTCGCCCCGCATGAGGCGTCTGCAACCCCCCCAACCTATGGGCCTGGGGTGGGCAAGTGTTCCTGGGGAACAGGGATGGGACAGCTGGGCTGGACTGACCCAAGGGATGTTCCATTCCCTGTCACACCATGATCAGCAATCATCTGAGAGAAGTGGGGGGAGAAGGAGGGTAGGAGATTAATTTCTTTTTCAAGATTTTTTCTTTCAAAACAGCACATACACATACAGACTCATCTCCTCCCACACGGTGGTCAAACATTTTCTGCTGATAGGTGATTTCCTGTGGATTTGCTTTTCTTCTGGTATGGTCTTTTTTTTGGTGGTTGGTTTGTTTGTGGGGGTTTTGTGTTGTTGTGGGTCAGTCTTGGTTGGTTTTTTTTATTGGGTTTGGGGGTTTTTTTGGTTGGGTTTGGGTTTTTCCCTATTGAACTGCTTTTCTTCCGATGCATAAGTTTTCTCTGCCCTTTCTTGTGGCTTGCTTGGCATATGAAGGCAAGACAAATTTACCAAACTCAGTCATCTTGCCCAATTCCATTTTGGAGTCACCATTAACGAGATCAGTTCAGTCACAGACTCCCTGCAATCTGGCAACATCCATAAAGGAATTGAAAGTACATCTCATGCCATTTTCGAGACGATAGAAATGTTCCACAGTGGTGGCCAAGGGCTGGTCACTGAGGGGTGTCACCAGGGCGTGGCTGCCAAGAGGACTCTGTACCATGGATGACATTTGAGCCTCATTGTTCAGCCAAATTCCCACCCAGCCCATGTTCCACTCCTTCAGCCCAGCTCTCTCCAGTCTGGCTCTGAGGAGACCACAGCAGACCCTGTCCCAGGCCTGGCTGAAGTCTGAGCACACAACATCCCCTTCTTTTCCCTCCCACGTGGGTTCTGCAGTCCCTGTCCTGTCCTGCCAGTGCCTGGAATGGCTGCAGGAGGATTTGCCACATCCCCTTCCCTGCTGAGCCTGAGCAGGCTGTGACTCTCCCAGTGCCCCTCCCTGCCCTGTGTGCAGACTGGTTCCATGTCTGCCCTTCCCAAGTGCCCAGGACCCTCTGGGATGGCTCTGGCCTTTCCAAGGGGTTTGAGACAGGTCCCACAGTGACACTGCCCAGCCTTCTCAACAGCCCTGACACCAAAGGCCTTTTCCACCTCCCTCAATTCCAGGTCAGTGCCCAGAAAACAGCACAGCCCTGTCCAGGTCCTCGGGCTGGTTCAGAAGGGAGGCAGCTCTGATTTCTCCCCACAGACCCTCACTCTATCCAATGTCTCTCTGTGCAGTCCATGGCTGCCCTGAGCATTTTTTCCTGGAGCCTCCCTGCCTGAGATATTTCTCTCCATGCAGTCCTAACCACAACCCAGCAAAGAATTCAGGTGTTTTCCCAGACAACGTTACTCTCAGAGTGAAGTGGCCTCAAGGCACTGTTTGTGCCACGGGAATTGTGCCATCCCCGGGTGCTGCTGATGGTGTTTGTGCTCACTGGGGTTCATCTCCCCTCACACACACGATGCACTGCTGAGATCTCCTCAGCACAGAGCAAACATGGCCTGCTGGCCTGGTCACTTGGTGTCCCTCTGTGCAGGGACAAACAACCTCCTGCAGGTGGGGAGAGGCCAGTGCTGGCAATGGTGGTTGCAGGGGCTGGTGTGGGACAATTGCCCTGGGGCACCTTCCCAGGCTGTCCCAGAACAGAGACACAGCCCAGGCCCTGCTCTGCTGCTGCCTCAGGTCCATGCCAGGAGCTCTGGCTGTGCCAGGACACTGCTGTGAGGCCCCCCTGCACACTCCCCCCCAGCCCCAGGCCCTGGGCTTTGCTGTGCCAGGGCATTCCTGGAGCACATTGCTGACAGCAGCTCTGGAGGGGAGCGAAGCCTCCCTGCCCTGCCCTCAGGAGATGCCCTTTGCTGCTGGAGCTGCTGTGCTGGAGCCCAGCTGTGTCCCAGCAGTGCCCATGGCCTGGCCCTGCCTGTGGCCACAGCAGGGACACGCAGCAGGACAGTGACCAAGCTGCCAGAGCACTCCGGCCTTACAGCCACAGCAGGGCTGGCAAGGACAGGCTGGAGTTGGGGAGAGCAGCTCTGAAAGGACCAATCCCTGCTGCTCCCTGGCCATTCTGCTCTGCTGGGAATTTTTATTCCCTTCTTCCCTTTAACTTCATGCAGGTCTCAGAGTTGAGATCTCTGATAAAACAGGAACTTCAAGGTACTTTATTTTCTTCAAATGCAGCTATCGTCCAAACACTGGTTTACAGAGCTTCTGGGACAAATTCAAGAGGCAGACAGTGAATTTGATGTGGGTGATTAAAAAAATTTATTGAGTATAATTTTATAACAGAAA
This sequence comes from Melospiza melodia melodia, assembly GCF_035770615.1. Taxonomy (NCBI): domain Eukaryota; kingdom Metazoa; phylum Chordata; class Aves; order Passeriformes; family Passerellidae; genus Melospiza; species Melospiza melodia. Next base: position 7,500,233 of record NW_026948659.1, on the reverse strand, counting down.
ACCCCATTACACACTACCAATGACCTGGGCAGGCCTGTTGGGCCTGTTGTGAGTTCCATTCCAAAAGATATGCAAAAGAAAACAGGCAATTTTTTGCTTCTCAAAAGCAGCTAGTCATCATTTTCTTCAGGGCATCCTTGAGCTCCTGGTTCCTCAGGCTGTAGATGAGGGGGTTCAGGGCTGGAGGCACCAACGAGTACAGAATTGACACTCCCAGATCCAGGGAGGGGGAGGAGATGGAGGGATGGGGCTTCAAGTAGGCAAAGGCTGCAGTGCTGAGGAACAGGGAGACCACGGCCTGAGGGAGGCAGGTGGAAAAGGCTTTGTGCCGTCCCTGCTCAGAGGGGATCCTCAGCACAGCCCTGAAGATCTGCACATAGGAGAAAACAATGAAGACAAGACAGGCAAATGATAAAAAGGCACTAACAGCAAGAAGCCCAAGTTCCCTGAGGTAGGAGTATGTGCAGGAGAGTTTGAGAATCTGGGGAACATCACAGAAGAACTGGCCCAGGGCATTGCCGTGGCATAGGGGCAGGGAAAATGTATTGGCTGTGTGCAGCAGAGCATAGAGAAAGGCACTGGCCCAGGCAGCTGCTGCCATGTGGGCACAAGCTCTGCTGCCCAGGAGGGTCCCGTAGTGCAGGGGTTTGCAGATGGACACGTAGCGGTCATAGCACATGACGGTCAGGAGGGAAAATTCTGCAGAAATGAAAAATACAAACAGAAATAGCTGAGCAGCACATCCTTTGTAGGAGATGTCCCTGGTGTCCCAGAGTGAATTGTGCATGCCTTTGGGGACAGTGGTGCAGATGGAGCCCAGGTCACTGAGGGCCAGGTTGAGCAGGAAGAAGAACATGGGCGTGTGCAGGTGGTGGCCACAGGCTACGGCGCTGATGATGAGGCCGTTGCCCAGGAGGGCAGCCAGGGAGATGCCCAGCAAGAGGCAGAAGTGCAGGAGCCACAGCTGCCGCGTGTCTTCCACTGCCAGCAGGAGGAAGTGCCTGATGGAGCTGCTGTTGGACATTTGCTGCGTCAGGAAATGGTTTTCTGCTGAGGAGGAAAAGGCAGGACAGAGCTGGGCCAGATGCAGAGCAAAATCTATTACATATCTCATAGCAATTCAACATTCAGAGTCTCTCTTTTTAGGAACATTTCTCTGCATTCCCCTTTCCTGGGCCCTGGGTTTTGCAGGCATTGAGAGCAGGGACTTACAAATGGGCTCCAAAGGATTCCTTAGTCCTGTCCAGTGAGAGGCAACTGAGAATGTTGGATGATCACCAATTAAATGGACTCGTCAAACACCAGAAAGCTTTTCAGTCCTGCTGTTTGCAATTTGCCCATCTGAAGAACTGAGCTGAGGAAATTCCTCGTATTTGTTCATCCAGCTTCACCTGCTACAGTTAGGAGTGGTTGTGGGTGTCTGAAACCCCTGACATTTCTAAAGCACTGCAGATGAAACCGTGTGGGTGTGAGAGGCACAGGGATGGACTCTCAGTGCAGGGACAAGAGAGCAGCTCTGCCCATCCGGGCTGTTCTCAGCTGCACCTTGCTGACAGCTTGGAGCTGAAGGAGAGGCACCCAGAGGAGTTCCCCTAAGAGAAACAGGGCAGTGCTGAGGGCAGAGGGCTCTGGGCAGAGAGCAGATGGACAGAGCCCTCGCCTTCTCCCAGAGTGCCTCATGAGGATCTCAGCTCTCTCCTGCCAGGCTGGTGCACAGAGGGATCATTGCAGTGCCCAGGTTCAGCTGCCAGCAGCATTTCCCTGGCCCTGCCACTGAGCTGTCTCCTCCATGGGGATCCCAGGCAGCCCAGAGACAGCACAGGAGAGCTGTGCCCTTCTGGAGAGCACCCTGCAGCCCTGCAGGACACCCAGGGAATGAGCTGAACAGCCCTGAGGGCACCTGGGCACTCTGCTCCCACAGACACATCTCCACTGCAGGATCCAAAGGGTCCCGGCCTGGACGGGCACCTGCCAGCCCCAAACCCTTGCACTGCCTCAGAAACCCAATGGTGGCAACAAGGACAGCACAGGCACCTGGAGATGGCAGAGAAATGTCACAATGCTCCTGCCAGGGGACAGCAGGGACACAGAGACTGATGGAAATCAGAGGCTTGTCCTTCCTTCCCTGGGCTCTGGCTGCTGCAGGGGCTCTGCACAGCCGAGCCCCCGTGGGATGAGGGCAGGGGCTCTGCTTAGGATGGGAAAGGAGCCCAGGGAGGAGCTGCTGGGGGAAGGTGCCTGAGCCACAGGGACAGCAGGGAGGTGCCACATCCCCCTGGCCAGCATTTGTGGCAGCAGCTCCCTGTCCCTCCCTGCCCGTGTCTCTGCTGAGTGGGGCTGTTCCTGCCAGCAGCGTCTCCCTGCGCCCAGCTCCACTCCCTGCCAGGGCTCACAGAGCCCATCTCCACCCCACGGCCCCACGGCAGCTCTGTCTGTGCAGGGACCTCTCCTGTGCCTCTGAGGGGGCAGCAGGGAATCCCCGCTCTGGAGCTTGTTCTGCTCCACACCAGGACATCCAGGAGAGCCACCCTGACAGGTCCTTTCAGTGCTGGCATTGTCAGAGACACTTCCAGGAACTCACCTGCATTGCCTTGCAGCCAGAGACTCACCGTGTCCAGGGTCTGTGCAGATTCTCCCCTGAAGGGGTCTCTCCTGTCCTCCCACCCCACCCCTTTAACCTCTTTGTCACTTGTGCTGCCTGCCCTTGCTGCCTGCAGATACTGCCCTGTCTCCCCTATGGCCACCGCCTCTGCAGAGGAGGAACTGGGAGACCCATGCAAAAGATCATGGAAACTGTGGGATGTGCCAGCCTTAGGAGAAGCCCCCAGGAATGGAAGTTTAACTTTCCTAGAGGCAGAGAATTATTCATTCAAATCCTGTGAAGATTCTTCCCCTGGCAAGAGCTCAATCACCCTCCCAGCCCAGGCTGCTTCTGCTCTCTCGTTGCCTCTGTGCTGTGCCTGGGTGGCTGCAGGCAGAGCCCCAGCCCTGCTGGGCTGGGAGAGGAGCTGCTCCTGGCCAGAGCTGTCTCTCTGCAGCTCTGCTGCCCTTGCCAGGAGCTGCCTCTGTGCCAGGACCCCGGCCCAGCCCAGCAGCACAGACACGGTACAAGGACTTCTCTTGTGGGTTGGGTGCTGAGTCCCTGAAGATCAGTCCCTGAGAGGGAGATGAAGAAATCACTTAAGAATTCAAAGTCAATATCCCTCTTTAAAGTTTCTTGAAGTTTTAATGAGGACCACAGATGGACACAACTGGGAAAGTGTCCCCAGGTTGCAGTTAGTGCAGAGGACTGGAGGCAGTGATGACAGCTGGGGACAAACAAGGCCAAGGTGTCTCTGGTGCTGAGCAAAGCTGGATGTGTTTGAGGAATGCAAAGGGCCAAGGCCTGAGCCCCAGCCCCTGGCCAGGCAGATGCTGTCCCTCCCTCCTTGCTCAGGGCTCTTGCCGGGATGGGCACTGGCATGTGGGGATGTGCAATGGCAAGGGCAGGAGCATGGGGCGGCCCCTGCCAGGCTGCTGAGCAGGGACAAGGAGGCAATGAGGCCCCAGGCCTGCAAGGGTCACTTGTCTCCTGCTCCTGGCTCCTGGTTCCACCAGGCCTTGCTGTGTCACAATGGCCCCTTGGTCCAAGAGGTCTCTCAGGTCACAATGGTCTCCTTGGATCCGCAGGGTCACAATGGACCATTGGTTCAATGTGGCCCCAGTGTGCCAAAATGGATTTTGGTTCCATGGGCTAATGCTATGTCACCATGGACCCTTTGTTCCATGAGTTTGCACAGTGTCACAGCTGACTCCTTTGGTTTGTGAGGAATCACTGTCACCAAATCTCTGAAATATCAGAAAAAGTCTCCCTACCACTAATTTGCTATTCCAGAGGGAATCATTTATTCAGGCCTAAGGTCCAACATGGGATAACTCCTAACCTTATGTGTACATGTAATTGTACCAGGGTGTTCCTTATATACAGACCATAAATGTGAATTACAATTTACCCACTTCCATAAAACCCATCCCAAGTTCCCAGATTGACTTCTTGTTTTCTGTATCCCTGCACCCCTGAGCCAGATGTCTTCTTCTTCTCTTCCAATCATCCTTGCTGGGAAAGGAGCCCCTGCATGACTTGTTCCTGTGCTGAAAGTTCACAGGCAGGGTAAAAATGGAATGAACCCTTTTGGTATCAGCCCCAGGCTCTGTGTGGGCAGGCAGAAGCAGGCAGGAGGCAGAGCTGTCAGCAAAGGAAGGGCCCAGCCAGGTGGGGCAGCCGGGGGATGCCGACAGCCTGCAGGGACAGAGGCGCAGGGCAGGGACATCGTGGGACAGCCTGGGCTGCACAGGGCACAGGGATGGGCAGCAGCTGCCAGACAGCCCTGCCAGAGCCAACTTGGGCAGCACTTTGGCCATGGCTGCTGGGCCTGGGCCTGAGGCAGGAGCAGGAGACAAGTGACCCTTGCAGGCCTGGGGCCTCATTGCCTCCTTGTCCCTGCTCAGCAGCCTGGCAGGGGCCGCCCCATGCTCCTGCCCTTGCCATTGCCCATCCCCACATGCCAGTGCCCATCCCGGCAAGAGCCCTGAGCAAGGAGGGAGGGATAGCATCTGCCTGGCCAGGGGCTGGGGCTCAGGCCTTGGCCCTTGGCATTCCTCAAACACATCCAGCTTTGCTCAGCACCAGAGACACCTTGGCCTTGTTTGTCCCCAGCTGTCATCACTGCCTCCAGTGTTCTGCACTAACTGGAACCTGGGGACACTTTCTCAGTTGTGTTCCTCAGTGGGACCCATTAAAACTTCAAGAAAGTTCAGAGTTTCAATTTAATTTTGAGTTCTTGAGAAGTTTATTGAAGACACTCTCAGGGACTGAGTCTGATGTAAACAACACAAAAGCCCTGAGAGGGTCATTAAAGTTTTCCGCGTCCACACACGGAGAAAGATTTCAAAGAACTTGTAAAAAATACGCATTCCTATTTTAAAGGATGTACTTTATTTTATTTCTCTTTACATCAGAGATGATTGCAGCATTCTGTGATTGATATTGACCCAGTGTCTCTCCTCAGCAGCTCTGGCCTGCTCACAGAAGCTGTGCCTGGAGCTCTGACCCAGTGTGGACAACCTTGCTCCACATTGCCCAGCCCCATCCTGTCTGTCCTCACTCCCCTGGGCCCTGCTGTGCTTGCAGAGCTGGCTGCACTCAGCCTAAGAGGGGTTTTCTAGTTTTGGGGTTTTTTGAAGCAATCTGAAACTCCTGAGTTTCCCCACGGCAAACAGACACACTGCTGAGGTGTGTGCCAGCCCCAGGTGCCACCAAAGGCACTGCAGAGCTGCCCTGGGCCAGCTGTGAGGGTGGATCATCAGCCCAAGCTGTGGCCATGGGCACTGCACTGACCCCACTGCTGGATTTCGCTGACACGGCCACCGAGAGAAATTAAACTGTCCTTGGAAACACTGGGGAGGACTGGGACATACTGGGGAACACTGGGAAGGCTGTGGGAGACACTGGGACATACTGGGAGTGACACTGGGGGATACTGGGAGAAACTGGGGACACTGGGAAAATTACAGAGATGACTGGGGTCACTGGGGTACCTGTGGATGACACTGGGAGGAACTGGGAATGAACTCGGGTGTATTGGGACGGACTGGGCTGTTCTGGGAGGGATTTGAGGGGTACTGGATTGAACTGGGTTCTACTGGGGAAGAATTGGGCTTCACTAACGCTACACTCGTCTCTACTAGGGCTGAACTGGGCTTTACTGGGAGGGACTGGAGGAGGGTGAATTGGCTGTTCCCACCTCCACTGCATCCCATTTGCCGAAGCTCCCGCCAATCACGAGCCGCAGCCAATCAGCGCCAGGGATCTGGGCCCAGGGGCGGTGCTTAAACGGGCAGCAAATTTTTTTTTTGCCTACAACTCCCGTCATGCCCAGCGGCCTGAATGAGCCCCATGGAAGCCGGGAGAACAACTCCCGTCATGCCCCGCGCTCCACAGAACACCGGGATCCGTCCCCATCTGTCCCATAAGTGTCTCCCAAACACTCCAGGGTCCCTCATTGCCCCCTCAGCGCCCATTCGGGACTCCCATAACCACCCCCGAACCCCTGAGTGCTCGCACCCTCACAGATGCCCGGTACAGCCACTTCTGGGAATTCATCTGCTCTCGTCCCCCGTGGCCCCAGAGCCCCTCAGAACACAGTCCCACGCCTAAAACTGCGGCCGCGACCCGCGCCCTAAAGAGCCCCGTTGGAGCTCTCTGAGCTCCTCCCAAGGGCTCCCGTGCCATTTACGCTTCCCCAGAGGATCTCAAGTCGGGGCTCGGACGCAAAGGTGTCCCCCAAGAGCCGTCCCGGGCTCCCAAACATTTCGTTCCAACCACTTTCGGGACTACAGCTCCCATCATGCTCCGCGGCGCACGACCAGCGCTTTTTCAGCCAGGACTTCATCTCCCGTCATGCCCCGCGCCCCACCGAGAGCCATTGCGGCTGCGCCCAGAACTCCCGTGATGCTCCGCGGCCCTGTTAAACCGTATGATACCCGCACCTACAACTCCCATCACCGCCTGCTCCCGTGAGAGCCCCGTTAGAGCCCCCTACAAGGGCCTGCCCAGACCCCGAAGGGCCCCAGATTCCCCTCTCTGACCTCCAAGGGCCCCTCTGGACCCCCAAGTGCTGCCCCGAACCCTGAACTCTCCCTCAGAATCCCTGAGTGCCCCTCCAAGTGCCCACCCGGCTCCCCCAAGTGTCCTGCAGACCCTCAAGTTCTCTCTGAATTCCCTCCCCAGACCCAAAACTGCCCGAAATATGCCCCAGAAATGTCTCCAGGGACCCCAAACTGCAGGCCCCCCCAACCCTGTCTGAGAAAAAGATGATAAAAAAGATGACAGAAAGACTACAAATATAACTAATTAAAAAAAAAGAGAAAGAAATAAATAGCCAATAGAAATTATTTAATTAATTCATGAAGGAATTGTGTTACTTAGAACCAATGATGAATAATTTTCTTGGTTGCTAAAAATGTATCCAGTTTTAATATAAATATACAAATTAGGTAATAAAAATATTGTATGAGACTATCCTAAATTAAAATAATATAATTATAATTTTGTTATTAATAAAATTTATTTATAAGGAAAAATGCTAAAGTTTTTCTTTTTTGTTTGGGATGTCAGTCCCAGGTGGGCGTTGTGAGACATGGTGAGGCTGGGCTGAGGAGCAGCTTGTCCAAACAGGCTCAGCCTGCAAGGGGCTCATTCTTATCCATGCCCAGACCTCCTAAGGAGACATTCAGCATCCAGATCACTTGGGGAATGCTTCTATCCCCTCTTCTCATAAATAAAAAATTAAAAAATACTGATGTGATTAAAAAAACAAAAATCATGAGGAGCATTTTGACATCTTCCTCCTGAAGACAACTCCAAACTGACTCCCGTCACTGCACAAGCCCTGGAGACTCAAAGACAATGGAAGGGAGACAAAGAGCTCCTGAGGCCTTTCTGTATTTTAATCAGCCCCACGCTGGATTTGGGGCTGGCTCCAGGAGCCTCAGGCATGCAGAGAAGGATGGAGAAGCTGCTCAAGGAGTCAGCAGCAAAACTCCAAGTGCCTTGGAGCATGGCTGGGCCCCAGGGAGGGCAGGGAGTGCCCAAGGCTGCCCAGGGCCTGGTGAGAGCAGATCCTTGAGGGCAGGATTGCAGGGAGCCCAAGGCTCTGAGCAGGGAACTGCAATGCTGAGCAAGGCCTGGCTTGGCTGCAGGAAGCAGAAAGGCCAAGCCCTGAGCCCAGCCTGGGCCAGCAGGGCCTGTCCCTCACGGCAGCCTCGGGGCTCTTGGTGGGCCAGGGGGATGTGAGGGGCAGCAAGGACAAATGGCATCAACCTGCAGCCCCTGCCAGCCTCCCCAGGGAGGCCGAGGGAGAAGCAAAGTGCAGCCCCTGCCAGGAAAGTTCCTCCTGTGGGGCCTCCAGAGGCGCTGCCCGAGCCCAGGGCACAAAGCCCTGGGTGCCTGTGGCCCTGCCAGCCCTGCCCAGCCCTTGGCCATCTGTCCTGCAGGCTGTGCCCCCTGGGCGTGCTGCTCCTCTGCCCTGGCCGGCTGCACTCGCCCATCTCGCTGTGCCCCAGCATTTCTCACCCAGCGTTGCTGTGCCCTCCCTGGGCTCCCTGCACCCAGCGCTGCCGGCTCCTGGCACACAGAGCCCGGCCATGGCCCAGCCTCACGCTGCCACACCTCCAGCACCAACATTCTGCCCTGCGAGGGACTTTGCCTTCTCCTCAGCTCCAGCCTGAACCTTCCAAGGTGCACTTGGGGGAGGTTTCCTGCAATTCTCACTGCCAAAGAAAGCTCTGTCTCCTGCTGGTCACAAACAGAGAAGGGCTGGTGGCAGATCAGAGGTGGTCAGAGGCTGTTTGGGGCACAGCGACCATTGTAGCCATGATATTTTCTGAAAATTCCCTTTGCCAGGATTTAGCTCCTGAGAAGCTGAGGCCTCAGGTACAAAATATAAACAATCATTATCTGCTGCTGTGGAATGCAACAGGTGGATCTGTGATTGGCTTCATGTCATTGTTTCTAATTAATGGCCAATCACAGTCCAGCTGTGTCTCTCTCTGGTCAGACACAGGATTTTGTTATCATTCCATTCTTTCTCCTTTGCTTGCAAGCCTTCTGATGAAATCTTTTCTTCTATTCTTTTTATATAGTTTTAATAGAATATCTATCATAAAATAATAAATTAGTCTTCTGAAACATGGAGTCAGATCCTTTTCTCTTCCCTCTTCTAGGACCTCTGTGAACACCACTACTGACCATGAAATTATTAAGTTTTTTAATATTCTCTGAAAGAACAAGGGGCATGCACTAAACACCTACAACTGGCTGGATGGCCAGTTGAGTGGCCGTGAATGTTACACCAGAGAGTGGTGGTGAATGCTGTTGCATCCAGCTGGCAAGCAGTCACCTGTGGTGTCCCTCAGGGGTCTCTGCTGGAGCCAGTTCTGTTCAATATTGTTACTGACAACATGGATGAGAGTTTTGAGACTTTCAGTAGTAAATCTGCAGACAAAACTAAGCTGGGAGCGTGTGTCCATCTGCTGGAAGGTAGGAGGCCTCTGCAGAGAGACCGGGAACAGTTGGATGGATGGGCAGAGTCCAATAAGATGAAGTTTAATAAGTCCAAGTGCCGGGTCCTGCACTTTGGTCACAACATCCCCTGCAGTGCTACAGGCTGGGGACAGAGTGGCTGGACAGCGGCCAGGCAGAAAGGGATCTGGGGCACTGATGGACAGCAGGCTGGACATGAGGCAGCAGTGTGCCCAGGTGGGCTAGAAGGCCAATGGCTGCTGGCCTGGATCAGGAATGGTGTGGCCAGCAGGAGCAGGGCAGTGATTCTTCCCCTGCACTCGGCACTGGTGAGGCCACACCTCGAGTGCTGTGTCCAGTTCTGTGCCCCAATTTAGGAAGGCCATGGAGGGGCTGGAGCGTGTCCAGAGAAGGGCAACAAGGCTGGGGAGGGGTCTGGAAAACAAGTCCTGTGAGGAGCGGCTGAGGGAGATGGGGTGGTTTATCTTGGAGAAGAGGAGGCCCAGGGAGACAAGGCAATATCAGGGCACAGGTTGGACTTGATGATCTCCAAGGTCTTTTCCAACCTTGCTGATTCTGTGACTCTCTGGAACCATCCTTGGAGCAGTTGCAGGAGGAGCCCTGGGCCTCCTCTTCAGCAGCTCCAGCAGCCCAGGTCCCTCAGCTTCTCCTGCCAGCCCCAAAGCCCATCCTGTCAGTCCTGCAGAGCCTCTGCAGCCCCTCCTCAGTGCCCAGAACAGGGAGCCCCAGAGCCAGACACAGCAGCCCAGATGTGCCCCCCTGGCCTGGGGTGCCTCTGGCAAGGGAGCAGCACCAGGCACTGCAGGAGCCTGCAGACAATTCCTGCAGCACTTGTAGGATGATCCTGCTGCCCAAGGGACGTTCCCATGGTGCCAAGTCAGGAACTGCAATGGTGAGTCTGGCCAGAGAGGAAAGGGCAAACAGGGATGGGTTGTTTTAAGGGAGGGTACAGGGGTGGAAGAAGAAGTAATCTAGATCAGGAAAGGGGAAAGAAAGCACAGGTGAAGCCAAGGAAATGCTCAGGGCAGTTTGGGCGTGGCTGCCAGGCAGCCCTGGCTCTGAGCAACAGCGTCTGCAGTGGGACAGGAAACTCCCAGCTGATGGGAACAAACTTTCTGGCTTACTGCAGAGGCCAGGACCAAGCTGAGTAGTTTCCCTGGTGTCCCCCAGCCGTTGCTGGCCCCAGGGGCTGATGGCATTTGTGCTCCCTCAGGTTCATGTCCCCACCACAACAGCATGGGGGTGCTCCCTCTGCTCTGTGCAATGCAAACAGGGGCTGCTGAGCCAGTGCTGCCGTGTCTGTGCCTGCAAGGATGGGGCACCTGTGTGAGCTGGGGCAGAGGCCAGGGCTGCAGAGGAGGGATGTTGTTGGCAGCTGCATGAGGACGCTCTGGGACGCTGCCCTGGGCTGTGCAGCTCACTGGGGATGGATCAGCCCCTGCTCTGCTGCTCCTTCCCGTCTGCCCCAGGGCCCTTGCAGAGCCCCAGCCATGCTGTTTGCCGCCAGCCTGCCCACGGCCAGCCTGGGGCTGCTCACGGGGCTTTTCTGTGCTGGGCATTGGCCTGGGCATGTTCTTGAGAGAGCCTGGGCAAGGAGCCTGGAGCCCCCAGGCCCTGGCCTGAGGCGTCAGCGCTGCCCCAGCAGTGCCCATGGCCTGTCCCTGCTGCAGCCCCGGCACTGCCACCCCCAGGGCTGTGCCCGGCCCCGAGAGCACTCAGGCCCTGCAGCAACACCAGGCCCACCAGTGCAGCGGGGCAGGGCCACGGCAGCAGCACTGGCAACACCAAGTGCTGCTGCTGCTGGGCACAGCTGCTGGGCCAGCCCTGATCTGCCCCAGCTCTGCACACAGACATTGCTGCTGCAGCTCCAGAGAAAAAAAAAAGGGAGATCTCTGGTGAAAATTCTGCTGAGAGAGCCTTTATTTCATTTAAAGACACTGAGAACACAGCTCATGTTGACACTGTCTGGGGGCACCGGGAATGTGGAGAGAAAGAAAATTAGAAATGGAAGAAACAATAGGGAGAATATTAAACATTAAAACAGAGGGGGAAAATAACCAATCCAACAAAAACTTTCAAATCTCACTTTTATTACAAGAGATATGCAGAGATTGGCAAAAAGTTTCATGTTTTCTAAATTTTCCAGTCATCAGTCTCCACACCGCAGCCTTGAGCTCCTGGTTCCTCAGGCTGTAGATGAGGGGGTTCAGGGCTGGAGGCACCAACGAGTACAGAACTGACAGGGCCAGATCCAGGGATGGGGAAGAGAAGGAGGGGGGCTTCAGGTAGGCAAAAAAGCCAGTGCTGAGGAACAGGGAGAGCACGGCCAGGTGAGGGAGGCAGGTGGAAAAGGCTTTGTGCCGTCCCTGCTCAGAGGGGATCCTCAGCACAGCCCTGAAGATCTGCACATAGGAGAAAACAATGAACACAAAACAGCCAAAAGCTAAAGGGGCAACAAACAATGAAATCCAAATTTTTCTGAAGGTGGAGTGGGAGCAGGAGAGCTTGACGACCTGGGGAATCTCTCAGAAGAACTGGCCCAGGGCATTGCCATGGCACAGGGGCAGGGAAAATGTATTGGCTGTTTGCAGCAGAGCAGTGAGAAAGGCACTGGTCCAGGCAGCTGCTGCCATGTGGGCACAAGCTCTGCTGCCCAGGAGGGTCCCGTAGTGCAGGGGTTTGCAGATGGACACGTAGCGGTCATAGCACATGACGGTCAGGAGGGAAAATTCTGCAGAAATGAAAAATAGAAACAGAAATAGCTGAGCAGCACATCCTTTGTAGGAGATGTCCCTGGTGTCCCAGAGGGAATTGTGCATGGCTTTGGGGACAGTGGTGCAGATCATGCCCAGGTCGCTGAGGGCCAGGTTGAGCAGGAAGAAGAACATGGGCGTGTGCAGGTGGTGGCTGCAGGCTACGGCGCTGATGATGAGGCCGTTGCCCAGGAGGGCAGCCAGGGAGATGCCCAGCAAGAGGCAGAAGTGCAGGAGCTGCAGCTGCCGCGTGTCTGCCAGTGCCAGCAGGAGGAAGTGCCTGATGGAGCTGCTGTTGGACATTTGCTGTGTCTGCACATTTCAACGTACAGAAGGAGGAAAGACACGGCAATGAAGGGGAAATTTCTCACAGAAAAATCAAAACTCTTTGTCGTAGCCTCTTTTTTTCCACTAAGCACCTCCTCCTTGTGTATGTCTAGGAGATCTTCCTTCACCATTGTTGCTGGAGCCCTGATTGCTGCTGGCCAATGCTGTGTGAGGAGCTGGACCTTGGCCTGCAGGACACCTGGGAGTCAGCCCTGACCCCCAGTCAGTGCAGGGGAACAGTGAGAGCAGGGCCCTGTCCTGGTGTTCAGGCTTGGATAAAGAATCTTCCTGTAAGGCTGCAGAACTGCCTGGGTGAAGGGATGGGGATAACAGAAGGCACAACGAGGGATTCTGCTGCACCTGGGGAGAACAGAGAGTCCAGAGAGGCAGGAGGATTGTCTGAGGCTTAGTGCAGACTGAGGAGAGCTGCTCTGTCCCTCTCTCCTGTTCCAGCTGCCCTGCACTTGTACCTTTCTGAAATCCACTCCCATGTTACCCTGGACAGCCAGGAGACACTGCTGAGAGCAGAGGATCCCTGGCACACAAAGTGGCTCCTGCCTTTACCAGATTCAGGATAGTGGGCTCAGTGCCAGCCCCCTAGGCTGCCCTGCCCAGAGCTGCCCGGGCACAGGGAGCTGGGACACCCCATTGCTGTGCTCAGCCTGCACAGGAGGAGCCCAAGGGCTGGGCCTGGCCCTGCAGCTGGAACTGCCATTGCAGAGAGCCCCTCAGCAATGCCAGCAGCACCTGGGCAAGGCAAGGAGAGAGAGAGAGCCGGGCCTGAGGAAAAGCCTTTCCCTGGCCAGCCCTGCCCAGCCCCTGCCAGGCAGCAGCAGGGCAGGACAGTGGCCCTCAGGCCCTGGTCAGCAGGAAATGGGCACATGGCTGCAGAGATGCCCTTCATCTCTGGGGCTGCTCTGCCAACCCAGGAGGGACTGAGGGCCCTGAGCCCCCCGGGCTGAGGGCTGTGCTGGCTGCGAGGGGACACAAGAGCTGTGCTGCTCAGGGCAGTGTCTGCCCTGCAGGGCAGGCCCAGCAGGTGCCACATCTGCCCTGCAGCAGGGCTTCCCTCAGCACTGCCTCCCTCCCTGCCTGCCCATGGCTCTGCTGCTGGAGCTGTCCCAGCCCCAGCTGCTCCTGTGGCCCCGGGCTCCTTCCCTGCCAGAGCTGCCCGAGCCCAGCCCAGCCCCTGGGCCAGCCCTGCCCTGCAGCTGCGGGGCCCTGCAGGGATTAAAGAACAGCTCCCCCAGCCTGGGCACCATGGAAAGGTGATGCTGCATGGATCTGGAGGCTGGGAACGTGCAGGCACTTGCTGAGGTGCCCAGGAATCCTCAGGGTGATGGTTTAAGAGTCTCAGGCCCTGATCTGCCCTGCACAGTTAATTTTCTATTGCCACCAAGCTGAGGCAGGGAAAAGTGGGAGCACAGATTCAGGAAAGCAAAGACCCGAGCAGGAAACTCCTGTCCTGAATGAGCTCATTAAAAGTCACCTTGGGCATGAGCTGGAGCTCTGGGCAGCCCTGGCTGCAGCCCCAGCTTCACCAGCTGCAGCTGTCCCTGGCAGTAGGAGCCGTCCTGCCCTGTCCCTCTGACCGTGCCCAGGGCAGCCCCGCTCTGCAGCACACCCTCCCCCATAGCAGAAAGAGCAGCAGAGCATCCTTACAGTCACATCAGTCCTGTCCTGGTTCAGCTTCGGGAGATCCCTCCAGGAGCACAGCGGACGTTGCCCTGCAGCCACACACTCACCATGCACAGGGCTGTGAAGATCTTTCCCCAAGTGAAGTCTCAGCTCAATGCTTCCCAATCCTGATTGCCTTCAGCCTGTCTCTGCCTGGCTCCTGTCCCCTCAGTGCCTGCAGGCAGAGCCCTCAGCCCTGCTGGGCTGGGAGAGGAGCTGGTGCTGGGAAGAGCTGTTCCTTTAAAGCTCAGCAGCACAGAAACAGCACAAGGAATTTAATGAGCCTCTAGGGGATTTGGTGTTGTTTACATCAGACTCAGTCCCTGAGAGTGTCTTCAAAAAACTTCTCAAGAACTCAAATTTAAAATGAAACTCTGAAGTTTCTTGAAGTTTAAATGAGTCCCACCGATGGACACAACTGAGAAAGTGTCCCCAGGTTCCAGTTAGAGCAGAACACTGGAGGCAGGGATGACAGCTGGGGACAAACAAGGCCAAGGTGTCTCTGGTGCTGAGCAAAGCTGGATGTGTTTGAGGAATGCCAAGGGCCAAGGCCTGAGCCCCAGCCCCTGGCCAGGCAGATGCTGTCCCTCCCTCCTTGCTCAGGGCTCTTGCCGGGATGGGCACTGGCATGCGGGGATGTGCAATGGCAAGGGCAGGAGCATGGGGCGGCCCCTGCCAGGCTGCTGAGCAGGGACAAGGAGGCAATGAGGCCCCAGGCCTGCAAGGGTCACTTGTCTCCTGCTCCTGCCTCAGGCCCAGGGCCAGCAGCCATGGCCAAAGTGCTGCCCAAGTTGGCTCTGGCAGGGCTGTCTTGCAGCTGCTGCACATGCCCGTGCCCTGTGCAGCCCAGGCTGTCCCACGGTGTCCCTGCCCTGCGCCTCTGTCCCTGCAGGCTGTCGGCATCCCCCGGCTGCCCCACCGGGCTGGCCCCTTCCTTTGCTGACAGCTCTGCCTCCTGCCTGCCTCTGCCTGCCCACACAAAGCCTGGGGCTTGCCCAGGCTCCTTCTGGGGGATGTGCTGCACCACAGCCCTGCCCTGGGAGACAAACTCCATTGTCTTTGTGAGACAGAATAAAGATTTATTCTGAATTAGGTGAAGTGTCTGGAAGAGGTGAGGAGTATGTGGAGCCAAAGCTGAAGGAAAAGCTGCATTTTAGAGACAACAAGGACACAGAGAAAGAAAAACAGAAATGACCACAAGGTCAATCTGCCCCAGACATAGAAATTATTTTGATAAAGAAGAACTGGTGCTAAATGTCACACCAAATGAATATGTATGAACTTATTGTGAAACTGTATGCATATGCATTTGGAAGGGGGATAAAGGAAGATTCGAGGTCTTCAGAGGCACGCTTGCCTTTTTGGGGGCTTGCGTCCGGCGCGCGTCGTAATGAAAGCATACCGGGCTTTACAACTTTTACAAAGTTGTGAGGTTTCTTCTTTTCTCCACAAAACATTTGTTCTGAATCTGGGCCCCCCCAGGTGCCCTTGGCATTAATTTGGGCTTTTTCTGGCTTTTCTCTACTATGTCAAAAGGCTTCACCCTCTCTGACACCACCCTTCAGTCCCTCCCAGGGTTCTCCTCTGCTGTCCTCAGTCCCCACCTGTTGGGAATTTCGCTGACTAGAGACTGGAAAAGTACAAGGCCGTTTCTAATTCCGAGTCCTGCACCTGCAAGACAGCGCGTCCTTGGGCCTAGCTGGGTATGATAACGAGTGGACAGAGAGACGTGGGAAATAGAGAACGTAGGCCCAGAGGAATGAGGGAGAATTGATGTTTAGTTTAACCAGTAGATCGCTTGGCTCACAGAATATTCATGAGCTCATTAGTTGCTGGATAAGTGTCTGATGCTCTCTTCAATAAACGGAACTTGCTGCTGACTCATATTGAGTGTCCGAGTTTTCCCTGCACCCGACAAATGGCTCATCCCCGACAAAGGCCTCATTCTGCGACAATTCTTCATTTATCAGCCCAATTTCCCCTTTTTTGCGTCCAAAATCCCTTTTTTTCCCACATAAAATTTCCAATTTTTGGACCCAAATTTTCCTTTTTTTCAGCACAAATTCCCTTTTTTTTTTCCCCAATTTACCTTTTTTGTTGCTCAAATTCCGCTTTTTGAGCCCAAACATTCCCTTTTTGGCCCCAAATTCCCCTTTTTTCTCCCCAAATTTCCTTTTTTTGCTCCAAATTTTTTTTGCCTGGACCCAAATTTCCCATTTGTGGGGCACAAATATCCCTTTTTGAGTCCCAAATTCTCATTTTTTGGACCCAAATTTTCCCTTTTTTCAGCCCAAATTCCCCTTTTTGTTGCTCAATTTCCCTTTTTTTGGCACATATTTCAATTTTTTTAGTCCCAAATATCCATTTTTGGGTCCAAACTTCCCATCTAAGCACCCAAATTCTCATTTTTGGCCACAATTTTTCCTCTTTTCACCCAAATTCCCTTTTTAGGTCCAAATTTCTCCTTTTTGTTGCTCAAATTCCCTTTTTTGAAGCAAATTCTCCTTTTTTCAACCAAAATTCTCCTTTTAGGACCCAAAGTTCCCTTCTAGGACAAAAATTCGCATTTTTGGACCCAAATTTTCCCTTTTTGGGCACAAATTTCCATTTTCTTCCTCCAAATTCCACTTTTTTGGTCAAAATTCTCCATTTTTGGACACGAATTCTTCTTCTTGACCCAAACTTTCCCTTCCTGGACCCAAATTCCCTTTTTTAGTCCCAATTTCTCATTTTTGGACCCAAATTTTCCCTTTTTTCAGCCCAAATTCCCATTTTTTTAACCCAATTTCCTCTTGTTGTTGTGCAAATTCCCTTTTTTGTGCACAAATTTCCATTTTTTAATCTAAAATTCTCCTCTTTGGACCCAAATTTCCTCTTTTTTTGTCCAAATTCTTTTTCCCTCAACCCAAATTCCCATTTTTGGGTACAAACCTCCACTGAGTGCCCAAATTCCCATTTTTGGGCACAAATTTCCATTTTAGACCAAAATTCTCTTTTTTTGACCCAAACTTTCTCTTTCTAGTCCCAAATTTATCTTTTTTTCTGCCCGGTACTTCCGCTCCCGTCCGGGACTACATTTCCCATCATCCCCTTCGTTCACTTCCGCTACAAACCCCGCCCACTTTCCCTCTGTACTCCCGCTCCATTCCGGGACTACATTTCCCATCATCTCCTTTTCCAGCTTCTGCTTTAAACCCCACGCACTTCCCTTCTGTACTCCCGCTCCCTTTTTGGGACTACATTTCCCATCACCCCCTTCACCAGCTTATGTTATAAACCCCGCCCACATCTCCTTCAATCCTGAGGCGACTTCCGGTTCTGTTTCCCGCCACCGCCGCCATGTTCCTGCAGTGCTACGAGAACGAGCGCGGGGAGCGCGTTTATACCCTCAAGGTACCGAGGGGATTTTGGGGCAAATTTTGCAAATTTTGGGCGATTTTGGGTGATTTATGGGGATTTTGGGGAGGGTTCTGAGGGGATCCGCGGGGTTTGGGTGCCTTGGGAGCGGTTTGGGAGCGATGAGGGAGAGGTTGGGTGGGCTGAGGGGGGAATTGGGACGGGAGTTGTGAGGCGAAAATGGGAAATTTGATAGAAAAAAGGGGAATTTGGGAATAAGAAATGGGAATTGGGACTGGAAATGGGGAAATAGGGACTAAAAAGGGAGAATTTGGTACTAAAAAAGGGAAATTTGGGAATAAAATAAGGAAATTTGTGACTAAACAGGGGGGATTTGGGTCCATAAAGGGGGAATTTGGGGCTAAAAAGGGAAATTAGGTTTTAAAAATGGAGAATTTGGGGCAAAAATGATATATTTGTACCAGAAAAGGAATATTTGGAACTATAAAAAGGGAAATTTGGGTCTAAAAAGGGGGAATTTAGGACTAACAAAGGAGAATTTGGTTCCAAAAAAGGGAAAAATGATAAATTTGTACCAGAAAAGGAATATTTGGAACTATAAAAAGGGAAATTTGGGACTAAAAAAGGGGAAATTTAGGACTAACAAAGGAGAATTTGGTTCCAAAAAAGGGAAATTTGTACCAGAAAAGGAGAATTTGGGTCCAAAAAGGGAGAATTTGGGTAAAAAAAAGGAAAATTTGGGTCCAAAAATGGAGAATTTGGGCTGAAAATGGGAGAATTTGGTCCAAAAAAGGGAAATTTTTACCAAAAAAGAGAATTTGGGTGCTCAGGTGAGACGTATGGATCTAAAAAAAGGGAATTTTGGTCTACAAAAGGGGAAAATTGGACTAAAAAAGGGAAATTTGGGTCTAAAGGGGGATTTTGGCACCAAAAAGGGAGAATTTGGGTCCAAAAATGGGAATTTGAGTGCCCAGATGGGGAGATTGGACCCAAAAAATGAATTTTGGTTCTAAAACAGGGAAATTTGTGCCCACAAAAAGGAGACGTTGGGTTCAAAAATTGGAATTTGGGACTAAAAATGGGAATTTGGGTGCAGGAAGGGAAAGTTTGGGTGAAAAAAGGGAAAATTTGGGACTAAAAATGGGGAATTCTGGTCTAAAAGGGAGAAATTGGGGCCAAAAATGAAAATTCTGGGGGCACAAATTTCCCTTTTTTAGACCAAGATTCCTTTTTTGGCTCCAATCTTCCCCTCGGGGCACCCAAATTCCCATTTTTGGACCCAAATTCTCCATTTTAGGACCCAAATTTCTCTTTTTTCATCCCAAATTCCCCTTTTTTTATTATTTGGGGTTGAAAAAAGGGAAATTTGGGATTAAATAAGGGGAATTTTGGTCCAAAAAGGGAGAAATTGGAACTAAAAATGGGAATTTGGGCGCTCAGGTGGGAAGATTGGAGCCAAAAATGGGAAATTTGTACCAAAAAAGGAATTTGGGTGCTCATGTGGGAAGATTAAACTCCAAAAGGGGAATTTGGGCTGAAACAAGGGAAAATTTGGGCTCCAAAAGAGAAAATTGGGGACTAAAAAATGATAATTTGTGTCAAGGAATGGAAAGTTTGGGTCCAAGAAAAGGAATTTTGGGGTGAAAAAGGGGAGAATTTGGGACTAAAAATGGAGAATTTTGATCCCGGAAAGGAAAATTTTGGACAAAAAAATGGGAATTTGGGGGATTTTGGTGTCCCAAGGGGGGAATTTGGGGGAGTTTTGGAGGAATTTGGGGGATTTTGAGGGAATTTGAGGATTTTAGGTGTCCTTAGAGGGGAATTTTGTGGGAATTTGGGGGATTTTGGGGGGATTTTTGTGGATTTTGGGTGTCCTGAGGGGGAATTTTTGGAGGAATTGGGGGAGAATCTGGGGAATTTCGGAAGATTTTTGAGGTGCTGAGGGGGAATTTGAGGGAATTTGGAGGAAATTTGGGAGGAATTTGGGGATTTTGGGGGAATTTGGGGGATTTTGGGCGTCATGAGGGGGAATTTGGGGGATTTTGGGGCAATTTGGGGGATCCTGAGTGGTAAATTTGGGAGATTTTGGGGAAATTGGGGCATTTGGGGGAAATTTGGGGATTTTGAGGGATTTTGGGTGTCCTGAGGGGGAATTTGGAATTTGGGTGATTTTGAGAGAATTTGAGGATTTTAGGTGACCTTAGAGGGGATTTTGGGGAATTTTTCTGGATTTTGGGTGTCGTGAGGGGAAATTTGGGGAATTTCAGAGGAATTTGGGGGATTTTTGTTGTCTTGAGGAGGAATTTGGGGGATTTTGGAATATTTTGGGGGATTTTGAGGGAATTTGAGGGATTTTAGGTGTCCTGAGAGGGAATTTTGGGGAAATTTCTTTTTTTTTTTGAGAATTTTGGGGAATTTGGGTGTCCTGAGGGGCAGTTTGTGGATTTTGGGGTAATTTGGGGGATCCTGAAGGGGGGAATTTGGGAGATTTTGGGGAAATTGGGGCATTTGGGGGGAATTGGGGATTTTGAGGGATTTGGGGTGTCCTGAGGGGGAAATTTGAGGGCATTTTGGGGCAATTTGGATGTTCTGACAGGGAATTTTTGGGGATTTTGGTGGAATTTGGGTGTCCTGAGGGGGGAATTTGAGACGAATTTGGGAGATTTTTGTTGTCTTGAGGGGGAATTTGGGGGATTTTGGAGAATTCTGGCGTAATTTGGGCGTCCTGAGGGGGAATTTGAGGGAATTTGGGGGAATTTAAAGGATTTCAGGTGTCCTTAGAGGGGATTTTGGGGGAATTTGGAGGATTTTGGGTGTCCTGAGGGGGGGATTTGAGGGGATTTTGGAGAATTTGGGTGTCCTGAGAGGGGAAATTTGGGAGGAATTTGGGAGATTTTGAGGTGTCCTGAGGGGGAAATTGGGGTAATTTGTGGGATTTTAGGTCTCCTGAGGGGGCACTTTGGGCATTTTTGGTGAATTTGAGGTGTCCTGAGGGGGAATTTTGGGGGATCTGGATGGAAATTCAGAGGATTTTGGGAGGAAATTGGGGCATTTTGGGGGGATATTGAGGGATTTTAGGTGTGCTGAGGGGGGAATTTGAGGGGATTTGGGAGAATTTGAGGGTTCTGAGAGGGGAATTTGGGGACTTTGGGTGTCCTTGGGGGGAATTTGGAGGATTTTGTGGCAAATTTGAGAGGTTTGGGGGCCATTTGGGAGGAATTTGTGGGATTTTGAGTGTCTGGGGAAATTGGGGGGAAATTTTGAGGAATTTGGGGGAAATTTGAGGGGATTTTGGGGAGCTTGGGGGTCCTGATGGCGGATTTTGGGGAAATTTGGGACATTTTGGGGGATTTGGGGTGTCCTGAGGGAGGAATTTGAGGGGATTTGGGGTGTCCTGAAGGGATAATTTAGGGGATTCTGGGGAATTTGAGGGAATTTGGGAGGGTTTTGGGGGAATTTGGGGAATCTTGTGGGGATTTTTGTGGATTTTGGGTGTCCTGAGGGGGAATTTGGGGAATTTTTGGAGGAATCTGGGGAGAATCTGGGGAATTTTGGAGGATTTTTGATGTCCTGAGGGGGAATTTGAGGGAATTGAGAGAATTTTGGGACGAATTTGGGGATTTTGAGGGATTTTGAGGGATTTTAGGGGGAATTGGGGGATTTTGGGTGTCCTGAGGGGCAGTTTGTGGATTTTGGGGCAATTTGGGGGATCCTGAGGGGGAATTTGGAAGATTTTGGGGAATTTAGGGGGGATTTTGGAGGATCTTGGGGGATTTTGGTTGTCCTGAGGGAAAAATTTGGGGATTTGGGGGGAATCTGGGGGGTTTTGGGTGTCCTGAGGGGGGAATTTGGGGCATTTTGGGGCAATTTGAGGCATTTTGGGTGTCCGGAGCAGGGATTTTTGAGGGAATTTGGGGGAATTCTGGGGAGTTTTTGGTTTCCTGAGGGGGATTTTGGGGGAGTTTGAGTGTGGGCATTTTGGGGGAATTTTGGGTGTCCTAAGGTGGAATTTGGGGGACTTTGGAGGAATTTTGAGGATTTTCAATGTCCTGAGGGGGGAATTTGGGGGATTTTAGAGAAATTTGGGGGATTTTTGGTGTCCTGAGGGGGAGTTTGGGGGAGTTTATGGGAATTTGGGTGTCCTCAAGGGGGATTTGAGGGAATTTGGAGGATTTTGGGTGTCCTGAGGGGGAACTTTGGGGTATTTTGGGGGAATTTGGGTGTCCTGAGGGGGAATTTCAGAGATTTTTGGGAAATTGGAACATTTTTTGGGGAATTTGGGGTGTCCTGAGGGGGAATTTGGGGGGATTTTTGGAGGAATTTGGGGCTTTTTTGGGGAATTTGGAGGATTTTGGGCATCCTGAGGGGGAAATTTGGGGCATTTTGGGGGATTTTGGGTGTTCTGAGTGGGAATTTGGGGAAATTTAAAGAATTTGAGGGGAATTTGGGCATTTTGGGGAAATTTGAGGGATTTTGGGTGCCCTGAGGGGGAATTTGGCGGGCATTTTGGGAGGAATTTGTGGGATTTTGGGGATCCTGAGGTGGCAGTTGTGGGATTTTGGAGGAATTTTGGGGTGTCCTGAGGGGGGAATTTGGCGGGAAATTTCGGGTGTCCTGAGGAGAGGAATCTGGGGGGAATTCTAGGGGTTTTAGGAGGATTTTGGGGGAGTTTGCTTGTCCTGATGGGGGATTTGGGGTGGATTTCGGGTAATTTGTAGGATTTTGCTGTATTTTGCAGCATTTTGTGTAATTTTCCCCTCAGAAAGTGTCCCCGGCCGGGCTCCCCACACGCTCGGCGCACCCCGCCCGCTTCTCCCCCGATGACAAATTCTCGCGGCACCGCCTGGCCCTGAAACGGAGATTCGGGGTCCTGCTCACCCAGCGGGGCCGGGCCCTGCTCTGAGGGACCCCAAAAACCCAAAATCCCCCCCAAAACCCCCATGGAGCGGATGGAGCTCAGTCAAACCCGCTGAGCTGAACGGCGTGGGAGGAAAGGGTTAAACAGGA
Source organism: Melospiza melodia melodia (assembly GCF_035770615.1). NCBI lineage: Eukaryota > Metazoa > Chordata > Aves > Passeriformes > Passerellidae > Melospiza > Melospiza melodia. The sequence continues at coordinate 7,478,030 of NW_026948659.1, read as the reverse complement.
GGAAATTGTGAATATTAAAGGATTTGGGAGCTCGGAGGTGTCTGAGTGTTGGTGGTCAAATAAATTTGGGTTTTTTTCCTGGTTTTAGGGGGGGTTTTGGGGTGTGGGAGGGAATTAATGGCAATCTGTGGGGCACGGGGGATGATGGGAGTTGGAGGCATGGGTATAACGGGAGTCCATGGAGCGCGGGGGATGATGGGAGTTGTATGCACGGGTATAATAGGGATCTATGGAGTGCCGATGTAATGGGAGTCTATGAAGCGCAGGGGATGATGGGAGATATATGCCCTGGTATAACGGGGTTCTATGGAGAGCGGGGGAGGATGGGAGTTGGAGGCGCAAATATAATAGGGATCTATGGTGCGCGGGGGATGATGGGAGTCGTATGCACGGATATAATAGGGATCTATGGGGCGCGGATATAACGGGACTCTATGGGGCGCGAGGGATGATGGGAGTTGTATGCACGGATATAACGGGACTCAATATGGCGTGGAGGATGATGGGCGATGTAGGCGCGGATATAATAGGGATCTATAGGGCGTGAGAGATGATGGGATTTGGATGCGCGGGTATAACGGGGCTCTGGGGCGCAGGGCATGATGGGAGGTGTAGGCGCGGATATAATGGGGCTCAACGGGGCGTGGGGGATGGTGGGAGTTGTATGCGCCCGTATAACGAGGGTCTATGGAGCACATGGGTTGATGGGTGTTGCCTTCTGATGTAAGGTAAAGCGACCTGGTTTTGAGGAGCAGCACGGTGACCCAAACTCACCAGGGTCGCTTGGGCTAAAGAGCACGCAGATACCAATGTGGTAGACGGTCAAAGGCCTTTCTTGTCCCATCTCGTGGGGTTTTATAGTCTAAGGGGTCTCTCTAAGTCAGAGGGGGTCTGCAGTACTATCTATGGTTAGTAAGGAGTGGAAAGTTACCAGCATTACTATCGTTAGGGGGAATACATTCCTAGTTACATTCCTAGGGTGATCTCTTATCTTAAGGGATTAGGGGAAAAGGAGTCCTGCCTTTCCGTCACATCGCGTGATCTTCCGATCGCCTGTCCCTATCTACCACATCTCACCCCGCCTTTTTCACAAATGAATGAGGAAGTCATATACATAGGAAATGAAATGAGGTATAGGGTTGTAACTTGACAAAGGAAAGCGGTTTGGTAAACCTGAGTAAGTTTTTGCCAGGCAAGTTTAGAAAATCTTGTGACTGGCAGTGTTCCCTGGTTGAACTCACAGCATTTGTTGCCGGCCTATGAACAGGATGTTGGCTCATTCTAGGCGGGTCTGAACGAATGAGACCACCTTGTTCAGCAGGCATGGTCCAAAGGTGACAGCTAAAAGTAGCATTGCCAATGGACCTATTAGGGTAGAAACTAGGGTGGTTAGCCGTGGTGATTGACTGAACCAGGACTCGAACCAACCCTGTTGAGCTTCCCTGTCTTTCTGTCTCTGAGCCAGTCTGTTTCGGAGTTCCGCCATGGAGTCTCTTACGACTCCCGTGTGGTCCATGTAGAAGCAGCACTCCTCTTTCAAGGCGGCACACAGGCCCCCTTGCTGCATGAACAGGAGGTCCAGGCCTCGCCTGTTCTGCAAGACCACTTCTAAGAGTAAGGAGACTGACTTCTCTAGAAAGGAAATGGATTTCTCGATCCTTTGCAGGTCCCCATCGATGGTCATTTGCAGCTGGGACAGTCCTTGGTGTTGGGTCGCTAGGGCTGAGACACCCGTTGCCATTCCGGCTGCTCCTAGGCCCAGCAGCATTGTGATAGTTATGCCTGTTATTACTTCTCTTTTGTGGAGCCGGCTGGGTTCCTCAAAAAGGTGATACACTTCTTCGTCTGAGTGGTACAGGACCCTAGGAACAATCAGAACTTGGACACAAAAGTCGTTAGAGTCATCGAATTTGGCTAGGAACCCATAGGGACTCACTCCAGATCGCTGGCAATCCCACCTCCCAGACGTGGATAGGACTGCCTACTTATTGTTTTTCCTGTCGGGCTTGAAAGCTTTGGTGCAGACGTTGCCCTTCCACCTACCTAGGGTTGCATTGCCAAAGCATCTGCCCTGGCCTGTGACTTGACTCAGGGTAATTCCTTTGCGAGGGGTATCCCATCTACACTGGTGAGGGGCATCGGCTGAGGAATAATTGAAGGGAGTGTTTAAAGCGACTCCTTCGTAAAAGGGGGGTTTGACATCGTAACAAAGCCAACAGGATTCGGTTAGGTTAGGGTTGGATTCGTTCAGGGATAGAAAGGTAGCTTCTAGCATGCGAAGGATTGGGTCTGAGTCCGACCCGGCTGAGCGACCTGTCTGAAAGGCTTCCGCATGGCCGGTCGGGATACTGGTGACCTTTGTGGGCAAGGCTTTGGGGTAGGTCCTGTTTTTCCCTTTCTGCGCACTTTTAATCGCTTTGTTGGGTCCGACTGCTTGGGGTGCCGACGGTTGGAGCCTGATAATTCACACATTCACCCTCTCTTTCGACCCTTGAAGGACTACTGTCCACCTTCTGCCTATGGCCCAACTAGGGTGATCTGGCTGCAAAACCGTCATGTTGTAGCCAGCGCATTTCCAAAATTTTAGGGACTTTATGGCGCTTTCGATAGAAACTTCCCTGGAGGAAGACGGGTGTTTTGCAACCGGTGGGTGCCCAAGTGAACTGTAAGAATTTGTCGGGCTCTTGTGGATCCCACCCAGGCCCTGACGGTCTGGCATCTGTAACAATGGTTTCGCAGCCCCAGTGTCCACAACATCCCCACCCTGGGTGATTGCAGTAGCTTTTTCCTGGGTTTGAAGCTGGGCACCAGTAGGATAGGTACATGTGTGTGGCATGTGGGGAATAGGGGTCCTGTGGTAGATAGGGACAGGCTCTCCGGAAGATTACGCGATGTCACGGAAAGGCAGGACCCCCTGTTCCCCTAAGATAAGAGATTACCCTAGGAGTGTGGCCCCACTAACAGTAGTGCTAGTAACTTTCCATTCCTTACTAACCATAGATAATAAGGACAGACCCCCTTTTGACGTAGAGAACCCCTTCGACTATAAAACCCCACGAGAAGAAGTAATAAACGCCTTTGACCGTCCACCACATTGGTGTCCGCGTGTTTCATTGGCCTGAGCGACACTGGGGAATTTTGGGTTGCCGTGCTGATCCTCAGAACCAGGTCGCCTTGCCTTGCACCAGAAGGCAACAGGGTCCACCTTTGGTTGTCCTGGAAACAGGTCAGTGATGCGGAGCACGAAGGATGGGGCGTTCGATGTGGTGATTTCTTTGAGCACTTTGCCACTACTAAGGTGTCGCATGACCCTCCTGAATGGCCGATGGGGGTAGTGGTATGGGCTGGCTTGCCCTCTGGCGACATGCCCCAACAGCAAAATCACACAGAAACACCCTTGGTGCTTGGGTCTCACCCGTGCGGGTCTCTCGGGCGCTGCCTGGCAGCTTGGTGGTCTGTTACTTTCCTCAGGAACGGGAATGTACGCGTCACGAGGACGTCCCAAGAGCAGGTCCTGTAAACAGAAACTCGCAATTCTCATCAGTCTCATTCTGCTCGTGTTGAAGGTCGGGCTTGATTCACTTCAGTGGACACCACCTGATTTTGCTGTCCTTTTTGACAGCTGCGTACCCTCGCCCCGTGAGCATCAGCCTCCAGCCCCGTTCCCATTCGCCTAGCTCATTTCTAATTACAACCTGCGGGCCCTCCTCTAGCGTTCGGTTGGCCCAGTGTTTTTGAACGGAACTGTTTGTTTCATCTCCCCTAGGGAATTGGTTCAGTGCTAGCAAAGCGGTTGCCAGTATACGCACCTGATCTCCTGGGGAATGGAATTGGCAAAGCCCTCTGCTTTCGCCAACACTTCTAGCTTGGTTTTCAGGGTCTGATTTGCCCGCTCAACTATGGCCTGCCCGGTACTGTTATACGGGATACCTTGAACTAATGTGATGCCCCATTTTGAGGCGAATTCTTGCACTGGTTTGGATGTGAAATTGGAGCTGTTGTCAGTTTTGATCTGCTTGGGGATACCAAGCCAAGCCAGTGCTGATTGTGGCCTTGGAGTTAGTTTTGTGGTGCTGTGTGGCTTTGATCGTTCTGCTGTAAGTATCCACTGTCGCTGCAAGCCATGCTCGGGGTTTCAGCAGTTGACACAAAGTGAAGTCCGACTGCCAGATCTCTGAAGGCTTGAGACCTCTCAGGTTGACCCCACAGGTCCATAGGGGTGACTTCTGGCAATGAGGGCAGGTGGCTACCACATGTTTTGCATCCGCTGTCGAGATTCCGCATCTCTTCGCCAGTGCTTTGGATCCGATGTGGAGTGACTCGTGCAGTTGACAAGCTTCCTGCAACGTCCATACGCCTTTTGCTGCAGTGTCCGCTTTGTCGTTGCTGATCTGGAAGTAACCTTTGACTGGGTCGTGGCTGTTGATGTGGATGACTGACACGGTGCCTTGTCACGAGGAGAGCGCTTCTTCCAGCATTAGGGCTGCTGCAGATGTTGACACACTGGGTCCTGCCATGGCTAGGCAGAGCCTTGCCACGAATATAGAGTCCGTTACAATGTTGAGATGTTCATCTTGGAAGAGTCCGCATGCCAAGACCACTGCTGCTGCCTCCAGTTGTTGCACTGACAGTGTGGGGTCACACGCTTTGACGCAATGCCATTGTTCTCCTGCCTGCCACACTGCTGCTGCGGTTGAAGTTGTGGAGGAAGCGTCTGTGAAGACCGTTGGTCATGGCTTAGGTCGGTCCATGACCTTTGGCGGCATGTCCATGGGGACAATGGTCAGCAGCTGAGTCCAGGGTGGTCTGGCGGAGTAGGAGATTTCTCCTCTGAAGCCAGTGAGAGCGAGGGCTAGGTGCTCCGATACTGTGGTTGACTCCAAGGTCGGCTGCTTGCAGAAAGGAAGGTGGATGCTTGTCGGCTCGGTTCCTAGGTGTTTCAAGGCGATTTTCATGATGAGGTTAGCAATGCATTCAATTCCCGGGGAAAATGCATGAGCGGGTCTTCCGAGGATAACCCATTTGATTGGTCGGGACTTTTCGGAAGGTCCTTGGGCCAGTGCTCCCACTCCCCCCTTTGGTGTAAAGTGGACGTAGAGGTCCAGTGACATGGCTGGGTTCCACTTGGCAAGTGTGCCAGTGGACATCTGGCTTTTGATGAAGTTGAGGGGGCTCGTTGCTTGCGGTGTCAGCTCCTTGGGATCCCAGGGGTGCTCTCCTTTCAGGAGGTCATGTAAAGGGTCCATGACCTCGGGGGGAATTAGGACGATGTTGCGAAGCCACTGCAGCGATCCCACCAGGCGTTGTATGTCGTGGAGCGTCTTGATGTCTCGACAGACCTTCACCTTGGGGGGGGTCACGTAGGAGCTTGTGATCCCCACTCCCAGGAAGGTCACGCAGGGTCCTCTCTTGATCTTTGCGCTCGCGATCTCAAAGCCGTTGGCCTGAAGGGTTTCCGTGATTGTGGACACCAGGTGATCTACTTGGCTTGCCGATGGCGCAGCGACTAGGATGTCGTCCATTAATTGAATGATGGTCGCGGTGGGGTAGGAGTGTCTGGCGTCAGTGCTCTGTCCACGGTGATTTGGCATATGGTTGGGCTGTCTACCAAACCTTGTGGTAATACTCTCCATTGGAAGCAGAGGTTGGGCTGCTCGCCGTTTAAGAATGCCACTGAAAAGGCGAATCGTTCTCTGTCCTCAGGGTGCAGGGGTATTGAAAAGAAACAGTCCTTGATGTCCAGCACTGCGCATGGCTGCCCTGCGGAGATGGCTGAGTTCATGGGTAGCAGTGTCTGGACTGGACCCATGGGTCGGATCTTCTTGTTCACTTCTCTCAGGTCGTGGATGAGACGATAACCTTCTCCAAACCTTTTGGGGATCACAAATAAAGGAGTGTTCCATGGGCTGATGGAGGGTTCTATGTGGCGCTTTTGCAGTTCGCGGTCGACCAGTTCCAGCAAGGCTGCCGCTCGAGGCTCTGACAGGGGCCACTGCTCGACCCATACGGGGTCTGATGATTTCCAAGTCACTTTGATTGGCAGCGGAGGGTGTACGGCAGTGGCCCTCAGGATAAATTTGTAATCCTGACTCCTAACATAGCAAGGACATCTTTTCCTATCAGGGGGGGAGAATTTTACAAAATGTAGGGGTAGATTGCCCCTGTCTGTTCTGGTCCCTTTTTCATGTGAAGTGTTGTAGCCACCAGCTGGGTGCTTTTCCACGCCCGGGACTGCCCTCCCACTCCGTTCACTGGAGGGACTTCTTTGAATTGCCAATGTCCGGGGCAATGCACTTGGGGAAAAATCATGCAGTCTGATCCCGTGTCCGCCGAAAACTGAAACCCTATGACGTGGGGATCCTGACTGCCATAAAGGCGGCATGTCCCCCACACCATCAGGGGCTCCTTCCCTATTCTCATGGCCAGGGCCACCCAGGGATCCTGCTCTGGGGCGTCCCCTGCTGGCCCTGTGGCACCGGCGTGGCTTGTGGCGGTGGAGGATGCGAAAGTACTGCTGGCGGTGCTGCGCAACTCTGCCATTGTGCTGCTGGCAGGGATGCGAAATTGACTGCTCCCTGTGGGGGCATGGGGTATGAGGGTCCCCTGCCCCACTGGGGGTTGCTGTAGCTGGGCCGCTGCATGTTCCAAGTGGGAGGAGGCTGGATACGGCCCGGGTGCCCCCTCCCTCTCTCATTTCCCTGAGGTCTGGATCTGCATTCCTTATTTAAATGCCCCTTCTTTTCACATGCCCAGAATGGTCCCCTTAGTCTCCCCTGGCGTGGTGGAGCAGCTGCTGGTGGGCGTCTTGGCTGGAGGCAGTTCACTGCCAAGTGGCCTGCCTGGCCGCACTTAAGGCATGCCATCACACTGGTTATTGCAGTGTGAACTGCTGCTTGGATGGGGGCTAGGTGTTCTTCCTTTGCAACATGTCTGATCATGGCAGCAACATTGGACCCAGATGGCAGTGATCTTAAAATGTCCTTGGTGGCTGAGTTGCATTGCTGGCGTAGGCAGTCTGCCAGCACGGGACCCTTCGCCTCTGAGGGTAATGAGGAGGAATCTAATGCTGCCTGAAGGCGGTCCACAAACTGAGTGAAGCTCTCACTCTCACTCTGTTTTATAGTAGACCATGGGGAGGGTTTGGCTATTACTTTGGAAGCAACACAGATGGCTTCTCGGGCAGCACAGGTTGTTGTCATAACCTCATGGGCCTGCAAGCCCTCAGGCTGCGCCTGGGGGGTGATCATAGTGGGGTCTGTGCCCATTAGCCTCTGTATGCTGGAGCCGTGCAGTGGATGGTCAGCTCCCGTTACCAAAGCTAGCTGCTTTATACTGTTGTCCTCCCTGTTTAAAAACTATCATCCCTGCCCATCGAAAATCATCCTGCAAGTCTGCTTAATATCAAAAGGTAGGGTCACCCCTCCAGAAACACTGTCAGTGAGTGTGGAAACCATGGCAGAATTAATTCACTGTCTGCAATCGCTTTAATAATTGCCTTCACGTCTTTCGGGTTTACTGGGGAGTAGGTTCTTTGATTTCCGCCTGCTCCCCCCACCCGGACCGGAAACATCAGTGTTGCCGACGGAGCCCATTCTGCACACACTATTTTTATTTTCCACCAGTCTGTAAGCGGGGTTCAATCTTTCTCTGATAACCCCTTCACCCATGCGGGAGCGCTGTGACGAGTGACCTTACATGCCGCTGCTCTCTTTCTGTTAAAACTAGAATCAGAGTTGGAATCCCCCGGTCCCCTCTAGAGCTCGGAGCTCGAGTATGAGTCCGAGCCGGAAGTCGACTGGCTGGACGTTTCCGGGCTGCTCTGCTGTTTTTTCGGGCTCTGACCCCGCCCCTTCTTGTGGGGGTCGGGCCGTTCCCTCCCCCTGGGCTCCCCCCGCCTCCTGCTGGAGGAGGTCCTTGCCCTATAAGGACCTAATGTGAACTGAGTGCTCTGATTGGTTTTACGGTCCTCCGCGGGGGCCGCCCCTCCTCCCTGCTCGCCTGCGCAGGCGTTGTTAAGCAGGCTGACTGCATTTCCGCCCCCCGTGTCTTCCTTTCCGCCCTGAGCACGCGGTTCGATGCCATTTTGAAATGCATAGGGTGGGGGGGAGTTTTTATCGATCCCTACAGGGTCCGACAATCCAGCCGCTTCCTGCGCCTCCTCTGCGAGCCCCTGCCAAAACGCCCACGCATGTTCCCCCCTCTCTGATGCTAAGTTGGTCTGCTCGGGGGAATCCAGCATTCGCGGTTCCGCGCCGCCGATCTGATCAAAATCCTCTGCGGTCTGCGTTGCCGCGCCCACCCCCAGCTGCGGCATGGCTAATAAACAAGTTCGCGCGGCTCTCCAGGTTTCTTGCTCTTGTCGAGCTTTTTGCAGAGCCTGGATAACTCTGCCCCATGATTTCAGGGCTTTCCCTGAGCCTGAGCACATGGTTTCCTCGGCCAGAGCCTTTGTACAATATCCCAAACCCCTGAATGGAGGATTTCTATTGGGCTTTTTATGGCCCCAAGCTTAATCAGTCTCGGTAATGCAAGACATAGATCTTTAAGCTTACACTCAATGCCCCATTGCGCATGCATCTGAGTTACAATCTTCGCTATGGCTTCCATGGTCTACGTGGGTCCAGGGGCGTTCCCCCCCCTGCTGCACTAGGCCAGCTGTGCAGCTGCCGGTCCTCTGTCCAGGCAAATCCCATTACCGAGCTCCCTCACGGGTGTCGGCACCAGTTGTTGCCTTCTGATATAAGGCAAAGCGACCTGGTTTCGAGGAGCAGCACGGCGACCAAAACTCACCAGGGTCGCTTGGGCCAAAGAGCACACAGATACCAATGTGGTAGACGGTCAAAGGCCTTTATTGTCTCATCTCGTGGGGTTTTATAGTTTAAGGGTCTTCTCTACGTCAGAGGGGGTCTGCAGTACTTTCTATGGTTAGTAAGGAGTGGAAAGTTACCAGCATTACTATCGTTAGGGGAGCTCCATTCCTAGTTACATTCCTAGGGTGATCTCTTATCTCAGGGGATTAGGGGAAAAGGAATCCTGCCCCTTTCCGTCACATCGCGTGATCTTCCGATCGCCTGTCCCTATCTACCACAGGAGGTACTCTTTGGGAGGGATGGACAGCATGATAATGACCCAGACAAGGACAGGTGCACAGGGCAAATGCTGCGGAGTCTGACAAATCTGGGGCCATCCCAATACACCACCTTCATTGCAATGATTACTGCTGATACCAACCAAGAGACAGTGGGTTCTGTCACCAACAGGCTTAGAAATTGTGAGAGTGTGATCAATGGCCCAATGCAGGCTCATGTCTCTGCTGTGATTAAGAGCCTACAAGAAGAGATGAGGGTGGAGGGAGGAAGAACAGTTCCCATATGGCACCAGTGCAAGTCACAGGCCCCAAAGTCAGAGCCCAATGTCCCCCAGCAAGAGAGAGAGAGGGTACGTACACCCCACGAGCTGACCTGTAGTTCTTCTTGCATGACCATGGGGAAGACATGGGAAGGTGGGGTGGGAAACCAACTTCTGTCCTGGCAGCATGGGTGCATCAACTCAAGGAGGCAAACACTAACTGAGGGAATTCCTCTAAAGTGAAAGTAGCCTCAACCTCCCGTGACCGAGCTGCCAGGTGTGATCTGTCAGATCCCCTTGAAGGAACCTCTACCATGTATGCCCAGGAAAGAAATAATAACAAGGGCTGGGGATGTCCTGCCTCTAGCTGTAGAATAGCCGGCCTGTTAGCTAAAGGAGCGAGAAAAAGCTGAGAAGCAAGAAGAAGCTGATAAGGAGCTCTCTCCAAGGCTGTAACCAAGGAGACTGAGAGAAGTGAGGAACTGAAGAAAGATAAGAGAACTTTGCAGCTGGACAAAGTATTTTTAGAAGGTTAGTTGAAATCACTGTAACTTTTCACCAATAGTGTTATGTTGACTTATTGTGGCCAATAGTTAGGATAGAAGAAGCATAAACATTTGGAAAATGTATAAAAGGTCAGCCCTGTTCAATAATGAAGAGTTGCCACCTGAGACTGCTTGTGGTCTCTGCTTTGTGTCATGACTGCCTCGGCAGCGACATCTAGTCAGGAAGAGGCACAGGAAAACTGGATTTTCTGGATGGTGTGGATCCAATGGCCTGGCACATCAGAGCCACAAAAACACAATGCCTTTGTTGATACAGGTGTGCAGTGTACCCTGATACCATCAGGACATGTGGGGGCAGAACCTGTTTCCGTTGCTGGGGTGATGGGGGATCACAGCAATTGACCCTGTTGGGAGCTGAGGGGAGCCTGACTGGGAAGGAGTGGCAGAAACATCCTATTGTGACTGGCCCAGAGGCCCCGTGGATTCTGGGCATAGACTTCCTCTGGAACAGCTTTACAAAGACCCAAAGGGACTCAGGTGGGCGTTTGGAATAGCTGTTGTAGAGGCAGAGAACATAAAGTGGTTGAACACCTTGCCTGGACTGTCAGAAAGCCCATCTGCAGTACGACTCTAGAGGGTGGAAGAGCAATGAGTGCCAATTGCCACCTTGACTGTGCACCACCAGTAGTATTGAACAAATTGAGATGCCATGATCCCCATCCACAGAATGATGCACTCTCCTCACGACAGGGCACCATGTCAGTCAATCACATCAACAGCCACGACCCAGTCAAAGGCCATTTCCAGATCGGCAACAACAAAGCGGACGCCGCAGCGAAAGGCGTCTGGACATTGCAGGAAGTCCTGAAAAAGGCCCAGATCGAGGAGCAGAGAAAGGCAGAGCTGGAGGATGAGAGGGACCACGGGAGAGACGTGGATGAGGAGCTGCAGAAGGGGAAGCAGAAGCTGCTGCAGCGAGCGACAAGGATGAAGCTGGACGAGGAGGAAGATGTGGGGGAACTGAACGCGCTGTTCCTCAGTGCCAAATGCAACATGATCTGGGACAAGCAAGTCCAGGAGAAGCAGATGATTCTCGAGGAACTGGCGGAGGAAGAGGAGCACTTGAACAAGATGATGGAAATGCAGCGGGAGAAGGGCATGGAGGTCCAGGAGGAGCTGGAGCGCCAGAGGAAGCAGGAGCTGATGAGAGCCCGACAGGGCATTGTGAAACAGATGGAGCAGAATGTAGAGGAGCGGGCATTGAGGGCTGAGGAGCTGTACCAGGAGGGCCAGAGGCAGCTGGAGCGACTGGAGCAGATGAAAAAGGGAGGATCAGAAGGCCTGGGAGCAGAAACAGGAGCGGAGGGCCCACAGGTGGTAATTAGAAACAAGCTAGGCGAATGGGAACGGGGCTGGAGGTTGATGCTCACGGGGCGAGGGTACGCAGCTGTCAAAAAGGACGGCAAATTAGGTGGTGTCCACTTAAGTCAATTAAGTCGGACCTCCATAGCAAGCAGAATGAGACTGATGAGAGTTGTGAGTTTCTGTTTACAGGACATGCTCGTGGGGCGTCCTCGTGATGCGTACATCCCCATCCAGAGGTAAACGACAGACCACCAAGCCGTCAGGCAGCGCCCGAGAGACCCGCACGGGTGGAATCCAAGCGTCAACGGTGTTTCTGTGTGATTTTGCTGTTGGGGCTTGTTGCCAGAGGGCAAGCCAGCCCAGATCACTACCCCCATCGGCCATTCAGGTGGGTCATGCAACAACTTAGTAGTGACAAGGTGCTCAAAGAAATCACCACACCGAACGCCCCATCCTTCGTGCTCTGCATCACCGACCTGTTTCCAGGATGACCAAAGGTAGACCCCCATTCCCCACACGCCACACACATGTACCTATCCTACTGGTGCCCAGCTTCAAACCCTGGGAAAAGCTACTGCAATCACCCGGGGTGGGGACATTGTGGGCACTGGGGCTGCGAAACCATTCTCACAGATGCCAGACTGTCGGGGTCTGGGTGGGATCCACAAGAGCCCGACAAATTCTTAAAGTTCACTTGGGCACCCACCGGTTGCAAAACAGCCCTCTTCCTCCACGGAAACTTTTATCAAAACCACCATAAAATCCCCAAATTTCGAAAATGTACAGGCTACAACATGACAGTTTTGCAGCCAGATCACCCTAGCTGGGCAATAGGCAGAACGTGGACAGTAGTCCTTCAAGGGTCAAAAGAGAGAGTGAATGTGCGAATTATTAGGCTCCAACCATCAGCACCCCGAGTGGTCAGACCCAACAAAGTGATTAAAAGCATGCCGAAAGGGAGAAACGCGACCCACCCCAAAGCCTTGCCCACAAGGTTCGCTGATATCCCGATCGGCCATGTAGAAGCCTTTCAGATAGACCGTTCAGCCAGGTCAGATTTAGATCCAATCCTTCGTATGTTAGAAGCTACCTTCCTATCCCTGAACAAAACTAACCCTAACCTAACCGAATCCTGTTGGCTTTGTTACGATGTCGAACCTCTCTTTTACAAAGGAGTCGCTTTAAACACTCCCTTCAGTTACTCCACAGCAGATGCACCCAACCAATGTAGATGGGACACCCCCCGCAAAGGAATCACCCTGAGTCAAGTCACAGGCCAGGGCAGATGCTTTGGCAATGCAACCCTAGCTAGGCGGAAAGGCAACGTCTGCACCAAAGTTGTCAAACCCGACGGGAAAAACAATAAGCGGGTAATCCCATCCACATCTGGGATGTGGGTTTTCCACCGATCTGGAGTGAGTCCGTGTGTGTTCCTTGCCAAATTCGATGACTCTAACGACTTTTGTGTCCAAGTTCTGATTGTTCCTAGGGTCCTGTACCACGCAGATGAAGAAGTGTATCGCCATTTTGAGGAACCCTGTTGGCTCCACAAAAGAGAAATATTAACAGGTATAACTATCGCGATGCTGCTGGGCCTAGGAGCAGCCGGAATGGCTACAGGAGTCTCAGCCTTGGCGACCCAGAACAAAGGACTGTCACAGCTGCAGGCAACGATTGACGAGGAACTGTGGAAGATCGAGAAATCCATCTCCTTTCTAGAGAAGTCAGTCTCCTCACTCTCCGAAGTAGTCTTGCAGAACAGGCGAGGACTGGACCTCCTGTTCATGCAGCAAGGAGGCCTGTGTGCCGCCTTGAAAGAGGAGTGCTGCTTCTACGCAGACCACATGGGAGTCGTTAGAGACTCCATGGCAGAACTCCAAAACAGACTGGCTCAGAAAGACAGGGAAGCCCAACAGGGTTGGTTCGAGTCCTGGTTCAATCGATCACCATGGCTAATCACCCTAATTTCTACCCTAATAGGTCCATTGGCATTGCTGCTTTTAGCTGTCACCTTTGGACCATGCCTGCTGAACAAGCTAGTCTCATTCGTTCAGACCCGCCTAGAACGGGCCAACATCCTGTTCATAGGCCGGCAATTTACTGCTGTGAATTCGACCAGGGAACACTGCCAGTCACAAGATTTTCTACCCAGGTTCACCAAACCCCTTTCTTTGTCAACAACCCCATGCCTCATCTCAGTACCTATGTATATGACTACTTCGTTCATTTGTAAAAACGGGGGGGGATGTGTAGTAGGGTTAGGCACTCGGAAAATCTCGCGATGTCACAGAAAGCAGCAGGATTCCATTCCCCCTAAAGCCTAGTGATAAAGGATCACCCAAAAATGTAGTCCCCCCTAACATTAGTAACTTTCAACTCCTTACTAACCAATTACAGTAAGGTTAGACCCCCTGACGTAGAGAAAAAACTTTCCCAGTATAAAACCCGAAGAGACGGGACAACAAAGGTCTTGAACCGTCCACCATACTGGTGTCTGTGTGTGTTCTTGGCCCAAGTGACCCTGGAGAGTTTGGGTCGCTGTGCCGTTTCCTCAGAACCAGGTTTCCTCGCCTTGCATCAGAAGGCAACAGTCAGGCTAATGCAGAACACTGAAACAATGAGCAGGTAGGTCAGGCTGCAAAGATAGAGGTGCCAAAGATAAACCTAGACTGGGAACATAAAGGAGAGTTATTCCTAGCTCGATGGGCCTGTGATGCCTCAGGCAACCAGGGCAGAGATGCCACCTATAAATGGGCACGAGACCGAGGGGTGAGTCTAACCATGGACAGTATTTCTCAGGTTATCCATGACTGTGAGACGTGTGCTGCAATCAAGCAGGCCAAGCGAGTAAAGCCCCTCTGGTATGGTGGGTGGTGGTCCAAGTACAAGTACACACTGGGGCAGTGTGATGGAGCCCTGGCAGATTGACTCCACCACACTGCCCCAGACACGCCAGGGCAAGCGCTATGTGCTGACCCTGGTGAAAGCCACCACTGGATGGTTGGAAACCTACCCTGTGTCTCATGCTACGGCCCGAAACACCAAACACCATCCTGGGCCTTGAAAAGCAAGTCCTGTGGAGACATGGTGTGGGAGGATCTTTGTTCATTTGTCCAGGTGTCCATGGGGTTGGGTTTCTTACCTACGTACAGGCAGTCATTTGGTGACAGGGGGACTCCCACCTAGAATGTAAGAGCGTATCGTCTATGCTTTCCATAGCCATGCAAAGATTGTCTGGCTTTAATGAATTTGCCAAAGTGACCCAGATGTTTTGTTTTGGCTGAGGGATGATCCAGCTGGTGGTCACTTGGATACAGATGAGGGTGCTGATAAAGACGATGCCAATGATGGCACTGGTACTGCTGCGGGGTGCCCTGGAGAGTATCACAGGAAGAATCATACTTCTTCTTTCCCACTGGGTAGTTTTCACTTGTGGATGGTAAAACCACACATTAGTTGACTTATTTTAAGACATTCTTAAATATTCTTAAGTTCTCCCTATAGCTCTTACCAGCTCCTCCCAATCACTCCCTTCACTTTTTTAAGGGAAGTTTGAGGCAGGAAAAAAGGAGTAGTTTCAAGAGGGGAAAGAGGGAGGGGTAGGGATAAAGGGTCACTGGTAGAGGGATGGAAAAGGGAGGGGTGTGTCTGCATTTGAGGTTGACATGGACATTATCAGTGGGATATATCTACGTGTGATGAGTGTCCTTGCCACAATGTTTGGATATGTGAATTTCTTTTTTCTTCATCTCCAAGAGAAAGCTGCTTCTGTGGCATGGTGGGAGAGGGAGCTGACTTTGTGTTCATTCAAGGGGTTGTCTTCAGATCTGTGGTCTACATAGGGACTGATAAATCTTCTGGGAATCCACCGGGGTCCTGTATCTGTAGAAACACAAGCATATTCTGTCACCCACATAATGAGAGGCTATGGCTCTTCAATAATTTTAGATTCATGATTCTGGTCAAGTACTGGAGGTCTTTCTTTGAGGTGTGTGTACATGTTGTTATGAGAGTGCTTTAAGACAGGGGGGTTTGGTTCTTTTTGAGAGCAATTCATGAAAGGTATATGACATTAGAACTAATGAAATTCAAATAACGTAAAGTACTTTGCACAGTCTATCCTGTATAGAGAGAGCCAGGGGCTATGTACAAATCACAAACGGGAAAGGCACTGCTGTGGAACGTGCCTTGAGCTGTTTTATTTTTCAGCATCAGTCTCATGACACGGTTGTGACAATGCAAAGATGCCAGCAGCTCACATCCCAAGCAGCTGACCAAGAACTTAATAGTACAACTTAATTTATAAGTTTTTTTAACCAATCCCACAAAGCAAAAGCATATTGACAGCAGTTCTATCCAACCACTATAAGCACATGTACCTTTGGTAAAACCAACGCTTGCTTATTTTGAATACAATACCTGCTTGTAAGCTTTAAAACACAATGCACATAGCTCCATTATTAAGCTTCAAACTTCCTAATATGTTGTCAGAAAAACTTTTCTGTATCTTAGGGAGTTATTCTAGAGAAGCGTTAAGACATAGACCGTTGTTCTATTTCTCCTTGCTTTTCTACTTTTTAAATAATTTTTCTGCTGACCTATCTCATGGCTACTGCTTAGCTCTAATCACAGTTCTGCTGCCTCTGAGGCCTGCCTTTTGCAGCTTCCCCGAAACCCTCTGATTTTGTGGATTCCCACACTGAACACAAGTTCAGCTATTTTAAATCAAATGCTCACTGATGTAGATAGCATTAGACATGGCACACTGCAAAATAGAGCTGCTATAGATTTTTTGCTGTTAGCACATGGGCACAGGTGTGAAAATTTTGAAGGAATGTGTTTTATGAACCTACTCTTCGATTCACAGGAAACTCAAACAACTGGAAGACAACACGGAGAAACTGACTGTGAATGATTGGGGCTTGGATGAATGCTTTGAGGGATGGGGAATAACTGGATGATTGAAAGATACCTTAAAGGGAGCTATGTTATTACTAGTAGTTATTATTATATTGCTTTGTATTATTCCACACATAGTGAAATTGGTGAGCTGCTTGGTAGAAAAAACAGTGAAAAGGATTTGGCTGGTGCAAGAAGAATAAGAAGGGGGAATTGTAGCAATGTATCTGAACGACTTGGGCCACACTGTGCACCAGCCATACCGCTTGTAGTCATTCTTATCAGAGCCCTCTGGAATTCATCAAGGTTACTAAGACATAAACTGTGCTAAATGAAGAAAGAAAAGGCTGAGAAACAGAATACCAAGACCACAAGAACTTGATAACAAAGGGCTGTGAACCACCTGAACTGAAACCAGTCACATACTCCGAGAAGTGCGTGCAGAACACAAGGACAAGAGAGAGGCTCCAATGAAGAAGAGTGTGATCAGTGTATGCAGTAGGGTTAGAATGTATAAATAGGTGCATAATGTAAACAATAAATGGCTTCTGCTTAATCATACTAGTTAGTAGCATGGGAGCCCTGTTTGCCTGGGTAGGAGGGAGGATTCTTTTCCATAAAAAGGAAAGCACTGAGGCAGGAGCAGGAGACAAGTGACCCTTGCAGGCCTGGGGCCTCATTGCCTCCTTGTCCCTGCTCAGCAGCCTGGCAGGGGCCGCCCCATGCTCCTGCCCTGGGCATTGCACATCCCCACATGCCAGTGCCCATCCCGGCAAGAGCCCTGAGCAAGGAGGGAGGGACAGCATCTGCCTGGCCAGGGGCTGGGGCTCAGGCCTTGGCCCTTTGCATTCCTCAAACACATCCAGCTTTGCTCAGCACCAGAGACACCTTGGCCTTGTTTGTCCCCAGCTGTCATCACTGCCTCCAGTGTTCTGCTCTAACTGGAAACTGGGAACACATTCTCAGAGAGACTTATAAACTTTTAGAAACTTTGGAGTTTCAATTTAACTTGGAGTTCTTGAGAAGTTTTTTGAACACTCTCTCAGAGACTGAGTCTGATGTAAACAACACCAATTCACTGAGGGGCTCATTAAAGTCCTTGTGCTGTGTCTGTGCTGCTGAGCTTTAAAGGAACAGCTCTTGCCAGCACCAGCTCCTCTCCCAGCCCAGCAGGGCTGAGGGCTCTGCCTGCAGGCACTGAGGGGACAGGAGCCAGGCAGAGACAGGCTGAAGGCAATCAGGATTGGGAAGACATTGAGCTGAGACTTCACTTGGGGAAAGATCTTCACAGCCCTGTGCATGGTGAGTGTGTGGATGCAGGGCAATGTCCCCTGTGCTCCTGGAGGGATCTCCTGAAGCCAGCACACCCCACAGCCTGGGGGATGTGTCAGGAGGACTCTCCCACTTTCTGTGGGGCACAGGAGGAGGGGGAGGAGGATGTGCTGCAGAGTGGAGCTGCCCTGGGCACTGTCAGAGGGACAGGGCAGGACGGCTCCTGCTGCCAGGGACAGCTGCAGGGGCTGAAGCTGGGGCTGCAGCCAGGGCTGCCCAGGGCTGTCCTGCAGAGCAGCTCCTGCAGCCCTCAGGGCTCTTGGCCAGCCCAGGGCATGTGCCACCTGCCAGGGGCAGCTCTCAGCCTGCCTGGCAGCTTCCCATGGATGCTGCAGGGGAGAAGTTGGGGGTGGAAGGAGCCACCCCCATCAGGGCAGATTCCTCCTGCTGTGGAGATGGTGCTGCATGGCCAGGGCTGCTCTCAGCTTTCTCTTCAAGGAAAGGGAAAGGGGCTGTCAGCTTTGGCTGTGTCACTGAGACTCCTGCACTGTCAGCCTGGGCGTCAGCAGATGGGCCTCAGATCTCCCTCAGAAACGGCCTCCTCAGCCTCCTCTCCCTACAGACAGCAACAGCAGCACCTTGGCTTGCAGCATTTCTGTTTGTCTGGCCTGCCCTTAAGGCCCTGCTGCCAGGGAGATGCCTCTGGGAGATGCCCTGTGCTGGGAGGGGTCTGCAGGGCAGAGCTGAGTCCCCAGGGCTGGGCTGGGCTCTGGCAGCAATGGCAGGGACAAGGCTTGGGTAAAGAAAAACAGCTCTCAATAGGCACAACTCCAGGCAGCAGAGAGTCAGACCAATCCTTTACATCCCTCCATGTCCCGCTGCATAGGGAGAGAGAGAAGAGTTGGAGAGATTGATTTTGAAACTGGAGTCTTCAAAAAAAGCCAAATTATTGTTAAGTGCAGTTTTAAATTGGTACATCCTGTACTAGAGCGAGGGGAAATGAGCAAAGGGCCCAGCAGGTCTGAGTGCACTGGGGCACAGGGAGCCCTGTTTTCCATCTGGCCTCCCCAGTGTTCAGCCTGAGAGCAATGCTAAGAACAAGACTTCTGTCCCTTCTAAAAAGCACACAGTTACTTTGTAGCCCAAAGCTACACTGAAAAAAAAAAAGGTAAATGAAATTTCCCCAGAGAAAGAGAAGCAATTTTGAGTGCCTGTGAAAGAAAATAGCATAGGATGTACTCAAGGTACTTTGTCCAAATTGTCAATGTTGTCTTTGAACAGCTCAAAATGTCCAGAATGAAGGAATGTCCAACAGCAGCTCCACCAGGCACTTCCTCCTGCTCCTGGCATTGGCAGACACGCGGCAGCTGCAGCTCCTGCACTTCTGCCTCTTGCTGGGCATCTCCCTGGCTGCCCTCCTGGGCAACAGCCTCATCATCAGCGCCGTAGCCTGTGGCCACCACCTGCACACGCCCATGTTCTTCTTCCTGCTCAACCTGGCCCTCAGCGACATGGGCTCCATCTGCACCACTGTCCCCAAAGCCATGCACAATTCCCTCTGGAACACCAGAGACATCTCCTACTCAGGATGTGCTGCTCAGGTGTTTTTCTTTGCCTTCTTCATGTCAGCAGAGTTTTCTCTCCTGACCGTCATGTGCTACGACCGCTACGTGTCCATCTGCAAACCCCTGCACTACGGGACCCTCCTGGGCAGCAGAGCTTGTGCCCACATGGCAGCAGCTGCCTGGGCCAGTGCCTTTCTCTATTCACTGCTACACACAGCCAATGCATTTTCCCTGCCCCTGTGCCATGGCAATGCCCTGGGCCAGTTCTTCTGTGAAATCCCACAGATCCTCACACTCTCCTGCTCCAAATCCTACCTCAGGGAACTTGGGCTTCTTGTGCTAAGTGCTCTTCTATTTTTTGCTTGCTTTGTGTTCATTGTTTTCTCCTATGTGCAGATCTTCAGGGCTGTGCTGAGGATCCCCTCTGAGCAGGGACGGAACAAAGCCTTCTCCACCTGCCTCCCTCACCTGGCTGTACTCTCCCTCTTTGTCAGCACTAGCTTTTTTGCCTACCTGAAGCCACCCTCCATCTCCTCCCCATCCCTGGATCTGGCCCTGTCAGTTCTGTACTCGGTGGTGCCTCCAGCCCTGAACCCCCTCATCTACAGCCTGAGGAACCAGGAGCTCAAGGATGCCTTGGTAACTGCAACTTTAGAAGCAATAAATTCTCTTTTCTACTACAGAGCCTTCAGAATATAACTCTTTGCAATCTCAGCCTTTTTTTCCCCTGTTTGTCCATTCTTTGCTATGGTAACTTTTTCTTTTGTTGTAGTGTTTCTATCAAAATACTGTAGTATTACTCTTAGCTTTCTACATGAACATCTACATTTCTTTTGAAATAAAAATACTTGCAAGTAGTTTGTTCCCTTGGTGTTTAAATAAAAGCAAGTGCCTGCCTGACTTGTCTGTCCAAGGCATTTCCTCAGCCCTTCCCTGTCTCTGCAGGGGCAGTGCCTGTGAGCAAAGGTGGCAGGAAGGGACTCCCAGCACAGCAGCACAGCCAGGGACAATGGCCCTGCCTCTTCCCACATCTGCTCTGCCCAACTCCACGCTGTCCTTGCCAGCCCTGCTGTGGCTGTAAGGCCGGAGTGCTCTGGCAGCTTGGTCACTGTCCTGCTGCATGTCCCTGCTGTGGCCAAAGGCAGGGCCAGGCCATGGGCACTGCTGGGACACAGCTGGGCTCCAGCACAGCAGCTCCAGCAGCAAAGGGCATCTCCTGAGGGCAGGGCAGGGAGGCTTCGCTCCCCTCCAGAGCTGCTGTAAGCAATGTGCTCCAGGAATGCCCTGGCACAGCAAAGCCCAGGGCCTGGGGCTGGGGGGGAGTGTGCAGGGGGGGCTCACAGCAGTGTCCTGGCACAGCCAGAGCTCCTGGCATGGACCTGAGGCTGCAGCAGAGCAGGTCCTGGGCTGTGTCTTTGTTCTGGGGCAGCCTGGGAAGGTGCCCCAGGGCAATTGTCCCACACCAGCCCCTGTAACCACCATTGCCAGCACTGGCCTCTCCCCACCTGCAGGAGGTTGTTTGTCCCTGCACGGAGGGACACCAAGTGACCAGGCCAGCAGGCCATGTTTGCTCTGTGCTGAGGAGATCTCAGCAGTGCATCCTGTGTCTGGTGGGGAGATGAACCCCAGCGACAAAAAACACCATCAGCAGCACCCGGGGATGGCACAATTCCAGTGGCACAAACAGGGCCTTGAGGCCACTTCACTCTGAGAGTAATGTCCTCTGGGAAAACACCTGAATTCTTTGCTGGGTTGTGGTTAGGACTGCATAGAGAGAAATATCCCAGGCAGGGAGGCTCCAGGGAAAAATGCTCAGGGCAGCCATGGACTGCACAGAGAGACATTGGATAGAGTGAGGGTCTGTGGGGAGAAGTCAGAGCTGCCTCCCTTCTGAACCACCCCGAGGACCTGGACAGGGCTGTGCTGTTTTCTGGGCACTGACCTGGAACTGAGGGATGTGGAAAAGACCTTTGGTGTCAGGGCTGTTGAGAAGGCTGGGCAGCGTCACTGTGGGACCTCTCTCCAAACCCTTGGAAAGGCCAGAGCCATCCCAGAGGGTCCTGGGCACTTGGGAAGGGCAGACATGGAACCACTCTGCACACAGGGCAGGGAGGGGGACTGGGAGAGTCACAGCCTGCTCAGGCTCAGCAGGGAAGGGCATGTGGCAAATCCTCCTGCAGCCATTCCAGGCACTGGCAGGACAGGACAGGGACTGCAGAACCCACATGGGAGGGAACAGAAGAGAATGTTGTGTGCCAGACTTCAGCCAGACCTGGGACAGGGTCTGCTGTCGTCTCCTCAGAGCCAGACTGGAGAGAGCTGGGCTGAAGGAGTGGAACATGGGCTGGGTGGGAATTTGGCTGAACAATGAGGGTCAAATGTCATCCATGGTACAGAGTCCTCTTGGCAGCCATGCCCTGGTACCATCCCTCAGTGACCAGCCCTTGGCCGCCACTGTGGAATATTTCTATTGTCTCTACAATGCCAGTTAAATATACTTTCAATTCCTTTGTGGATGCTGCCAAATTGCAGGGACTGAACTGATGTGTGACTGACACTCAACTCATCTAGTTAATGGTGACTGCAAAATGTATCTGGGCAAGATGACTGAGTTGGGTAAATTTATCTTGCCATCAGGCGCCAAGCAAGCCACAAGAAAGGGCAGAAAAAACTCATGCATCAGAGCAAAGTCAGTTCAATAGGGAAAAACCCAAACCCAACCAAAACCTAAAAACCCCAAACCTAATCAAAAAACCCAAAGCAAGATCCACCCACAACAACACAAAAACCCCAGAAATAAACCAACCACAAAAAGAAAAAGGCCACAAACAGAAGAAAAGCAAATTCACAGGAAATCTCCTATCAGCAGAAAATATTTAACCGCCTTGTGGCAGGAGAGGATTCTGCATGTCTAGGTGCTGTTTTGAAAGAAATATGTCTGAAAAAAGAAATTTATCCCCTACCCCCCTTGGCCCCCCACTTCTCTCAGTTGATTGCTGATCATGGTGTGATATGGAGTGGAACGTCCCTTGGGTCAGTCCAGCCCAGCTGTCCCATCCCTGTCCCCCAGGAACACTTGCCAACCCCAGGCCCATAGGTTGGGGGGTCGCAGACGCCTCATGCGAGGCAAGCACTGAGACAAGGACAGGAGTACAGAACAGCACAGCCTTGGAGAAACTGATTGAGGATGTACCTCTGGCAAACAGAAGTCACAAAAAATCAGGCAGGATGCCAGCTCAGCTCTGCAAGGCTGACAAAACAGAAGTTATGCAGAACAATAATATTGCCCTTACTCAAAAAGAGGGTTCAAGGAACAGCCACCTAAAAAGGGCACTGGATGTTGAAGACAAAACCCAAAGAACCATAAAAGGATTTGTGATAAGGTGTGCAATTATGTCAAATAAACTCAAAGGAAGTGGGGATAGCTAATGGATACATAATCAGTGTGTGTGATAAAAACTCTGTTCATTCAATGCTTAATGCACTCCAATGGAGGGAGGATGGCCCAAGTGACCACCATGCTGTAATGAAGAATGCCAGCTTTCAAATACTCCAAACTCTGTTCAGAAGTTTCTATCCAGTGGGTTTCAGTATCAGTGGTTTCCTTGACTCCCTTATGCCCCACAGTTTCACAATGGTCCCTTGGTTCCATGAGGGCCTGCTGTAGAACAATGGATCCTTGGTTCCATTGGGTTCTGTATTCTCAAAATGCTCTCCTTGGTTCCATGAGGCCTTGGTGTGTCACAACAGCCCCTCTGTTCCATCAACTGCCAGAGTGTCACCCTGGTCTCTTGGATCCGCAGGGTTACAATGGACAATTGGTCACAAGCAGCCCTGCTGTGTCACCATGAATATTTGGTTCCATGGAGTCCCACAGTGTCACAATGGCCCCTTGGCTACATGAGGTTCCACAGCATCACCATGATCTCCTTGGATCTGCAGTATCTCCATGGATCATTGGTTCCATGTGGCCCTGCTGTGTCACAGTGGTTCCTTGGTTCCACGAAGCCCCACTGCATAACAATGGAATCTTGTTCCCGTCAGGTTCTGTACTGTCACCATGGTTTCCTTGGTTCTGAACTGTAACAATGGACCCTTGGTCCCATGAGGTTCCATGATGTCACAATGGTCTCCTTGGTTCCACAAGGACTTGCTTTGTCACAATGGACCCACCTTTCCAGGAGCTTCCATGGTGTCTCCGTGGTCTCCTCAGATCCAGATTGTCACAATGGACAACTGGCTCCATGGGCCCTCCTGTGTCACAATAAACCCTCAGTGCCATGAGGTTCTGTGGTGTCACAATGGTCTGCCTGGTTCAACAAGGCCCTGGAGTGTCACAATGGCTGCTTGGTTCTGTGAGCTTTCATAGCATCAACAATGGCCTCCTTGTTTCTGCAGTGCCACAATGGATCCTGGTTCCACGAGGTCCCTAAATGTCAGTGGTCTCCTGGGTTCCATGTGGCCCAGCTGTATCAACACAGCCCCTTGGTTCCATGAGTTTCTGTACTGTCAGAATTGGTTCCTTTGTTCCACTGAGGCCCTGCTGTGTCACAATGGACCCTGGGTTCCATGAAGTTCTTCAGTGTCACAATGGCCCCCTGGATCCTTGAGGTCCCACAGTGTCACAATGGTGTCCTTGGATCCACAGTGCCATAATGGGCCATTGCTGCAGCCGGAATAGCTACTAATAAAGCCCAGGGTAGGGAAGCAAAAAGGGCCTTTGCATGGTACCCACAGATGTTTAATTCAGCCGTGCAGTGAGATGTTCAGGGTCACAAGACAGGACTCCCGGGGGGAGTCCAGGTTTCTGTATCTCGAGAGGAAGGGGTTGATCAGTGCCATGGGGGCAGTACAAAGATGGGGCCAATGGGGGAATGGGGAGGGAGGGGCTGAGGGACAGAGAACAAGAGGAAGGAGCCAATGGGGTCGCACAGCTTTTGAGGGAAGTTTCTTGTGTCTCCCTAACCCAGGGAATGCCTCTCAGGGTCTCCACAGCAGCAGAATGTCAAAAAGGCCCCTTGGTTCTTGTGGGCTCCTCAGGATCCCAGTGGCCCCTTGGCTGCATGAGGCCCAGCTGTGTCACACTTGCCCCTTGCTTCCACTGGGTCCCACAGCATCACAATTGCCCCCCCTTAGATCCATGAGGCCCCGCAATGTCACAATGGACCTTTGGTTCCATGAGTCCCACACTGTTCCAAGAATTCTTAGTTCCATGGGGCCCTGTAGTGTCGCAATGGTCCCTTGGTTCCGTGGTGCCACACAGTGCCAAATTTTCCCTTTGGCCCAACACGGGCTCATAGTGTCACAATGGACTCCTTGGTTCTATAGGGACACAAAGTGCCACAATGACTCTTTGGTTTCACAAGGCTTCAAAGTGTAAAAATGGCCTCCATGGTTTCATGCAGCCATACTGGGTTAAAATGGACTTTTGTTTCCATGATGCACCACAGTGTCACAGTGGTCAGCTTGGTTGTGCACTGTAAGAATGCCCCATTGGTCACTCAGAGCCCCACAGGGTCACTATTGTGCCCTTGGTTCCATGAGGGCTTGCTGTGTCACAATGCCCTTTGGTTCCATGAGGTCCCATGTGTCATAATGATCTCCATGGTTCCATGAGGCTTCGCTGTGGCTCAATGGCCCCCTTGGTTCCATGATGTCCCATAGCAGAGCAATGGTCACCTTGGTTCCATGGGGTCAAAATGGCCCCTTTGTCCCATGGAGCCCCACAGTGTCACTGTGATCCCCTTGATTCCATGAGGCCCTGCAGTGTCATGGTGGCTCCTTGGCTCCATGAGGCAAAGGAGAATCAGAATGGCCCCTTTGTCCCATGGAGCCCCACAGTGTCACTGTGATCCCCTTGATTCCATGAGGCACTGTAGTGTCGTGGATGCCTCTTGGTTCCATGAGGCAAAGCAGAATCAGAATGGCCCCTTGGTTCCATGGAGCACCACAGTCCTGTTGGTTCCACAGGGCCCTGCAGTGTAACAAGGGACCTTTGGCTCCATGAGGTTCCTCACTGTCTCAGTGGCCCTTTGCCTCCAGGTGGCCCTGCTGTGTCACAGTGCCAGGTGGTTCCATGAGGTCCCACAGTGTCCAAGTGGTCTCCTTGGCTCTGGGAAGCCCCACAGAGCCACAATGGACCCTTGGTTCCAGGAGGCCTTGCTGTGTCCCAATGGACTTTTGGTTCCATGGGGTTCCACTGCATAACATGATCCCCTTGATTCCAGAAGGTTCTGCAGTGTCACAATGGACCATTGGTAACATGCAGCCCCACACTGTCACAATGACCCCATGGCTCCATGAACTTCCACACTGTCATCAATGGTCTCCTTGGTTCCACAAGACCTTGCTCTTATACAATGGACATTTGGTTCCATGGGGCTCCACTGCATCACAATGGACCCTTTGTTCCATGGGGTTCCACAGTGTCACAGCGAGGCCCTTGGATCTGTCAGCCTCTGCTGTCACCAAGTGTCCAAAATATCAGAATAGGGCTCCTTAACACTAATTTGCTATTTCAGAGGGTATCATTTATTCAGGCCTGAGGTCCAGCACGGGATAACTCCTAACCTTACATGGATATGGAATTCTACCAGTGTGTTACCTATATAAAGTCCCTAAATGTGAATTACAATTTACCCACTTCCATAAAACCCACCCCAAGTTCCCCGATTCACTCCTTGATTTCTCCATTCCTGCCCTCTTGAGGCAGATGTCTTCTTGTTCTCTTCCACCATCCTTGCTGGGAAAGCAGCCCCTGCATGCCTTGTTCCTGTGCTGAAAGTTCACAGGCAGGGTAAAAATCGAATGAACCCTTTTGGTATCAGCCCCAGGCTTTGTGTGGGCAGGCAGAGGCAGGCAGGAGGCAGAGCCAAAGGAAGGGGCCAGCCAGGTGGAGCAGCCGGGGGATGCCGACAGCCTGCAGGGACAGAGGCGCAGGGCAGGGACATCATGGGACAGCCTGGGCTGCACAGGGCACAGGCATGGGCAGCAGCTGTCAGACAGCCCTGCCAGAGCCAACTTGGGCAGCACTTTGGCCATGGCTGCTCGGCCTGGGCCTGAGGCAGGAGCAGGAGACAAGTGACCCTTGCAGGCCTGGGGCCTCATTGCCTCCTTGTCCCTGCTCAGCAGCCTGGCAGGGGCCGCCCCATGCTCCTGCCCTTGCCATTGCACATCCCCACATGCCAGTGCCCATCCCAGGAAGAGCCCTGAGCAAGGAGGGAGGGACAGCATCTGCCTGGCCAGGGGCTGGGGCTCAGGCCTTGGCCCTTTGCATTCCTCAAACACATCCAGCTTTGCTCAGCACCAGAGACACCTTGGCCTTGTTTGTCCCCAGCTGTCATCACTGCCTCCAGTGTTCTGCTCTAACTGGAACCTGGGGACACTTTCTCAGTCCTGTCCCTCAGCGGGACCCATTAAAACTTTAAGAAAATTTGGAGTCTAAATTTTAATTTGAGTTGTTGAGACGTTTTTTGGAGACACTCTCAGGGACTGAGTCTGATATAAACAACACAAAAGCCCTGAGAGGGTTATTAAAGTTTTCCTAGTCCACTTATGGAGAAAGATTTCAAAGAACTTGTAAAAAATACACATTCCTATTTTAAAGGATGTATTTTATTTTATTTCTCTTTACATCAGAGGTGATTGCAGCATTCTGTGATTGATATTGGCCCAGGGTCTCTCCTCAGCAGCTCTGGCCTGCTCACAGAAGCTGTGCCTGGAGCTCTGACCCAGTGTGGACAACCTTACTCCACATTGCCCAGCCCCATCCTGTCTGTCCTCACTCCCCTGGGACCTGCTGTGCTTGCAGAGCTGGCTGCACTCAGCCTAAGAGGGGTTTTCACTTTTGGGGGCTTTTTGAAGCAATCTGAACCTCCCGACTTTCCCCACTGCAAACAGACACACTGCTCAGGTGTGTGCCAGCCCCAGCTGCCACCAAAGCCACTGCAGAGCTGCCCTGGGCCAGCTGTGAGGGTGGATCATCAGCCCAAGCTGCACGGGGCCACTGCAAGGGGCTGTGGCCATGGGCACTGCACTGACCCCACTGCTGGGTTTGGCTGCCACGGCCACCGAGAGAAATTAAACTGTCCTTGGAAACACTGGGGAGGACTGGGACATACTGGGGAACACTGGGAACGCTGTGGGAGACACTGGAACATACTGGGAGTGACACTGGGGGATACTGGGAGAACCTGGGGACACTGGGGCAATTGCAGAGATGACTGGGGACACTGGGGTACCTGTGGATGTTACTGTGAGGAACTGTGAACGACTGGGAATGAACTCGGGTGTATTGGGACGAACTGGGCTGTACTGGGAGGGATTGGAGGGGTACTGGAATGTAATGGGTTCTACTGGGGACTAATTGGGCTTTACTGATGTTATACTGGTCTGTACTGGGGATGAACTGAGTTTTACTGGGAGGGACTGCAGGAGGGTGAATTGGCTGTTCCCACTTCCACTGCATCCCATTTGCCGAAGCTCCCGCCCATCTCCAGCCACAGCCAATCAGCACCAGGGATCTGGGCCTGGGGGCGGTGCCTACACAGGCAGCAAATTTTCTTTTTGCCTACAACTCCCATCATGCCCCACGGCCTGACTGAGCCTCATTGCAGCCGGGAGAACAACTGCCGTCATGCCCCGCGCTCCACAGAACTCCGGGATCCGTCCCCATCTGTCCCATAATTGTCCCCCAAACACTCCAGGGTCCCTCATTGTCCCCTCAGCGCACATTCGGGACTCCCGTAAACACCCCCGGACCCCTGAGTGCTCGCACCCCCACAGATGGCCGGTACAGCCACTTCTGGGAATTCATCTGCTCTCGTCCCCCGTGGCGCCAGAGCCCCTCAGAACACAGTCCTGCGCCTAAAACTCCAGCCGCGACCCGTGCCCTGAAGAGCCCGGCTGGAGATCTCCGAGCTCCTCCCAAGGGCTCCCGTGGCATTTACGTTTCACCAGAGGATCTCAAGTCGGGGCTCGGACGCAAAGGTGTCCCCCAAGAGCCATCCCGGACTCCCAAACATTTCATTCCAACCACTTTCGGGACTACAGCTCCCGTCATGCCCCGTGCCCCATCGAGAGCCATTGCAGCTGCGCCCAGAACTCCCGTGATGCTCCGCGGCCCCGTTAAACCGTATGATACCTGCGCCTACAACTCCCATCACCCCCCGCGCCCCAGAGAGCCTCGTTCGAGTCCCTCCAAGTGCCCGCCCGGACCCCGAAGGGCCCCAGATTCCTCTCGATCACCTCCAAGGGCCCTCTTGGATCCCCAAGTGCTGCCCCGAACCCTGAACTGTCCCTCAAAATCCCTGAGTGCCCCTCCAAGTGCCCACCCGGCTTCCCCAAGTGTCCTCCAGACCCTCAAGTTCCCTCTGAATTCCCTCCCCAGACTCAAAACTGCCCCAAATGTGCCCCAGAAATGTCTCCAGGGACCCCGAAGTGCACTCCCCCCCAACCCTGTCTGAGAAAAAGATGATAAAAAAGATGGCAAAAAGACTACAAATATAACTAATTAACATAAAGAGAAAGAAATAAATAGCCAATAGAAATTATTTAATTAATTCATGAAAGAATTTTGTTACTTAGAACCAATTATGAATAAATTTCTTGGTTGCTAGAAATGTATCCAATTTTAATATAAATATACAAATTAGGTAATAAAAATATTGTCTAAGACTATCCTAAATTAAAATAATACAATTATAATTTTGTTATTAATAAATTTTATTTATAAGGAAAAATGCTAAAATTTTTCTTCTTTTTTGGAATGTCAGTCCCAGGTGGGCATTGTCAGACATGGTGAGGCTGGGGGTGAGGAGCCGCTTGTCCAAACAGGCTCAGCCTGCAAGGGGCTGATTCTTATCCATGCCAAGACCTCCTAAGGAGACATTCAGCATCCAGATCACTTGGGGAATGCTTCTATCCCCTCTTCTCATAACTAAAAACTAGAAAGATACTGATGTAATTAAAAAAACAAAAATCATGAGGAGCATTTTGACATCTTCCTCCTGAAGACAACTCCAAACTGACTCCAATCACTGCACAAGCCCTGGAGACTCAAAGACAATGGAAGGGAGACAAAGAGCTCCTGAGGGCTTTCTGTATTTTAATCAGCCCCACGCTGGATTTGGGGCTGGGTCCAGGAGCCTCAGGCACGCAGAGAAGGATGAAGAAGCTGCTCAAGGAGTCAGCAGCAAAACTCCAAGTGCCTTGGAGCATGGCTGGGCCCCAGTGAGGGCAGGGAGTGCCCAAGGCTGCCCAGGGCCTGGTGAGAGCAGATCCTTGAGGGCAGGATTGCAGGGAGCCCAAGGCTGTGAGCAGGGAACTGCAATGCTGAGCAAGGCCTGGCTTGGCTGCAGGAAGCAGAAAGGCCAAGCCCTGAGCCCAGCCTGGACCAGCAGGGCCTGTCCCTCACGGCTGCCTCGGGGCTCTTGTTGGGCCAGGGCGATGTGAGGGGCAGCAAGGACAAATGGCATCAACCTGCAGCCTCTGCCAGCCTCGCCAGGGAGGCTGAGGGAGAAGCAAAGTGCAGCCCCTGCCAGGAAAGTTCCTCCTGTGGGGCCTCCAGAGACGTTGCCCGAGCCCAGGGCACAAAGGCCTGAGTGCCTGTGGCCCTGCCAGCCCTGCCCAGCCCTTGGCCATCTGTCCTGCAGGCTGTGCCCCCTGGGCGTGCTGCTCCTCTGCCCTGGCCGGCTGCACTCGCCCATCTCGCTGTGCCCCAGCATTTCTCACCCAGCGTTGCTGTGCCCTCCCTGGGCTCCCTGCACCCAGCGCTGCCGGCTCCTGGCACACAGAGCAAAGCCATGGCCCAGCCTCACGCTGCCACACCTCCAGCACCAACATTCTGCCCTGCGAGGGACATTGCCTTCTCTTCAGCTCCAGCCTGAACCTTCCAAGGTGCACCTGGGGGAGGTTTCCTGCAATTCCCACTGCCAAAGAAAGCTCTGTCTCCTGCTGGTCACAAACAGAGAAGGGCTGGTGGCAGATCAGAGGTGGTCAGAGGCTGTTTGGGGCACAGCGACCATTGTAGCCATGATATTTTCTGAAAAATCCCTTTGCTAGGATTTAGCTCCTGAGAAGCTGAGGCCTCAGTTACAAAGTATAAACAATAATTATCTGCTGCTGTGGAATGCAACAGGTGGATCTGTGATTGGCTTCATGTCGTTGTTTCTAATTAATGGCCAATCACAGTCCAGCTGTGTCTCTCTCTGGTCAGACACAGGATTTTGTTATCATTCCATTCTTTCTCCTTTGCTTGCAAGCCTTCTGATGAAATCCCTTCTTCTATTCTTTTTGTATAATTTTATTATAATATCTATCATAAAATAATAAATTAGTCTTCTGAAACATGGAGTCAGATCCTTTTCTCTTCCCTCTTCTGGGACCTCTGTGAACACCACTACTGACCATGAAATTATTAAGTTTTTTAATATTCTCTGAAAGAACAAGGGGCATCAACTAAACACCAACAACTGTCTGGAGGCCCAGTTGAGTGGCGGTGAATGTTACACCAGAGAGTGGTGGTGAATGCTGCTACATCCAGCTGGCAAGCAGCCACCTGTGGTGTCCCTCAGGGGTCTCTGCTGGAGCCAGTTCTGTTCAATATTGTTACTGACAACATGGACGACAGTGTTGAGACTTTCAGTAGTAAATCTGCAGACAAAACTAAGCTGGGAGCGTGTGTCCCTCTGCTGGAAGGTAGGAGGCCTCTGCAGAGAGACCGGGAACAGTTGGATGGATGGGCAGAGTCCAATAAGATGAAGTTTAATAAGTCGAAGTCCTGCACTTTGGCCACAACAACCCCTGCAGTGCTACAGGCTGGGGACAGAGTGGCTGGACAGCGGCCAGGCAGAAAGGGACCTGGGGCACTGATGGACAACAGGCTGGACATGAGGCAGCAGTGTGCCCAGGTGGGCAAGAAGGCCAATGGCTGCTGGCCTGGATCAGGAATGGTGTGGCCAGCAGGAGCAGGGCAGTGATTCTTCCCCTGCACTCGGCACTGGTGAGGCCACACCTCGAGTGCTGTGTCCACTTCTGGGCCCCCAATTTCGGAAGGCCATGGAGGGGCTGGAGTGTGTCCAGAGAAGGACAACAAGGCTGGTGAGGGGTCTGGAGCACAAGTTCTATCAGAGTGGCTGAGGGAGCTGGGGTGGTTCATCTTGGAGAAGAGGAGGCTCAGGGAGACAAGGCACTGTCAGGGAAGAGGTTGGAATTGATGGTCTCCAAGGCCTTTTGCAACCTGGATGATTCTGTGACTCTCTGGAACCACCATTGCAGCAGTTGCAGGAGGAGCCCTGGGCCTCCTCTTCAGCAGCTCCAGCAGCCCAGGTCCCTCAGCTTCTCCTGCCAGCCCCAAAGCCCATCCTGTCAGTCCTGCAGAGCCTCTGCAGCCCCTACTCAGTGCCCAGAATAGGGAGCCCCAGAGCCAGACACAGCAGCCCAGATGTGCCCCCCTGGCCTGGGGTGCCTCTGGCAAGGGAGCAGAACCAGGCACTGCAGGAGCCTGCAGACAATTCCTGCAGCACTTGTAGGATGATCCTGCTGCCCAAGGGACGTTCCCATGGTGCCAAGTCAGGAACTACAATGGGGAGTGGGGCCAGAGTGGACACGGCAAACAGGGATGGGCTGTTTGAAGGGAGGGGACAGGGGTGGAAAAAGAAGTGATCTAGATCAGGAAAGGGGAAAGAAAGCACAGGTGAAGCCAAGGAAATGCTCAGGGCAGTTTGGGGGTGGCTGCCAGGCAGCCCTGGTTCATAGAAACAGCATCTGCAGTGAGACAGGAAACTCCCAGCTGATGGGAACAAACTTTTTGGCTGACTGCAGAGGCCACGACAAAGCTGAGTGGTTTCCCTGGTGTCCCCCAGCCCTTGCTGGCCCCAGGGGCTGATGGCATTTGTGCTCCCTCAGGTTCATGTCCCCACACCAACAGCATGGGGGTGCTCCCCCTGCTCTGTGCAATGCAAACAGCGGCTGCTGAGCCAGTGCTGCCGTGTCTGTGCCTGCAAGGATGGGGCACATGTGTGAGCTGGGGGAGAGGCCAGGGCTGCAGAGGAGGGATGTTGTTGGCAGCTCCATGAGGATGCTCTGGGACGCTGCCCTGGGCTGTGCAGCGCACTGGGGATGGATCAGCCCCTGCTCTGCTGCTCCTTCCCGTCTGCCCCAGGGCCCTTGCAGAGCCCCAGCCATGCTGTTTGCCCCCAGCCTGCCCACGGCCAGCCTGGGGCTGCTCACAGGGCTTTTCTGTGCTGAGCATTGGCTTGGTCGTGTTCTTGAGAGAGCCTGGGCAAGGAGCCTGGAGCCCCCAGGCCCTGGGCTGAGGCGTCAGCGCTGCCCCAGCAGTGCCCATGGCCTGTCCCTGCTGCAGCCCCGGCACTGCCACCCCCAGGGCTGTGCCCGGCCCCGAGAGCACTCAGGCCCTGCAGCAACACCAGGGCCACCAGGGCAGCGGGGCAGGGCCACGGCACCAGCACTGGCAACACCAAGTGCTGCTGCTGCTGCTGGGCACAGCTGCTGTGCCAGCCCTGATCTGCCCCAGCTCTGCACACAGACATTGCTGCTGCAGTTCCAGAGAAGGCAACGAAAGGGGCATCTCTGGTGAAAATTCTGCTGAGAGATCCTTTATTTCATTTAAAGCCACTGAGAGCACAGCTCAAGTTGACACAGTCTGGGGGCACAGGGAAGGTGGAGAGAAAGAAAATTAGAAATGGTAGAAACAATGGCCTTGGTTTAGCAAGAATATTAAAAAATTTAAAAAGAAGGGGAAAATAACCAATCCAACAAAAAGTACCAAATCTCACTTTTATTACAAGAGATATGCAGAAATTGGCAATCAGTTTAATGTTTTCTAAATTTTCCAGTCATCAGTCGCCACATTGCAGCCTTGAGCTCCTGGTTCCTCAGGCTGTAGATGAGGGGGTTCAGAGCTGGAGGCACCACCGAGTACAGAACTGACAAGGCCAGATCCAGGGATGGGGAGGAGATGGAGGGTGGCTTCAGTAGGCAAATGTGCCAGTGCTGAGGAACAGGGAGACCACGGCCAGGTGAGGCAGGCAGGTGGAAAAGGCTTTGTGCCGTCCCTGCTCAGAGGGGATCCTCAGCACAGCCCTGAAGATCTGCACATAGGAGAAAACCATGAACACAAAACAGCCAAAAGCTAAAGAGGCAGCAACCAATGAAATCCAAATTTTTCTGAAGGTGGAGTGTGAGCAGGAGAGCTTGAGGATCTGGGGAACCTCACAGAAGAACTGGCCCAGGGCATTGCCATGGCACAGGGGCAGGGAAAATGTATTGGCTGTATACAGCAGAGCATCGAGAAAGCCACTGGCCCAGGCAGCTGCTGCCATGTGGGCACAAGCTCTGCTGCCCAGGAGGGTCCCGTAGTGCAGGGGCTTGCAGATGGACACGTAGCGGTCGTAGCACATGACGGTCAGGAGGGAAAGCTCTGCTGAGATGAAGAACAGAAAGAAAAAGAGCTGTGCAGCACATCCTTTGTAGGAGATGCCCCTGGTGTCCCAGAGGGAATTGTGCATGGCTTTGGGGACAGTGGTGCAGATGGAGCCCATGTCGCTGACGGCCAGGTTGAGCAGGAAGAAGAACATGGGCGTGTGCAGGTGGTGGCCGCAGACTATGGCGCTGATGATGAGGCCGTTGCCCAGGAGGGCAGCCAGGGAGATGCCCAGCAAGAGGCAGAAGTTCAGGAGCTGCCGCGTGTCTGCCAGTGCCAGCAGGAGGAAGTGCCTGATGGAGCTGCAGTTGGACATTTGCTGTGTCTGCACATTTCAACGTACAGAAGGAGGAAAGACAGGGCAATGGAGGGGAAAGTTCTCACAGAGAAATCAAAACTCTTTGTCGTAGCCTCTTTCTTTCCACTAAGCACCTCCCCCCTGTGTATGTCTAGGAGATCTTCCTTCACCATTGTTGCTGGAGCCCTGATTGCTGCTGGCCAATGCTGTGTGAGGAGCTGGACCTTGGCCTGCAGGACACCTGGATGTCAGCCCTGACCCCCAGTCAGTTCAGGGGAACAGAGAGAGTAGGGCCCAGTCCTGGTGTTCAGGCTTGGATAAAGGATCTTCCTGTAAGGCTGCAGAACTGCCTGGGTGAAGGGATGGGGATAACAGAAGGCAGAGCAAGGGATTCTGCTGCACCTGGGGAGAACAGAGAGTCCAGGGAGGCAGGAGGGTTGTCTGAGGCTTAGTGCAGACTGAGGGGAGCTGCTCTGTCCCTCTCCTGTTCCAGCTGCTCTGCACTTGCACCTTTCTGAAAACCACTCCCGTGTTACCCTGGACAGCCAGGAGACACAGCTGAGAGCAGAGGATCCCTGGCACACAAAGTGGCTCCTGCCTTTCCCAGAGTCAGCAGCGTGGGCTCAATGCCAGCCTCCCAGGCTGCCCTTCCCAGAGCTGCCCGGGCACAGGGAGCTGGGACACCCCATTGCTGTGCTCAGCCTGCACAGGAGGAGCCCAAGGGCTGGGCCTGGCCCTGCAGCTGGAACTGCCAATGCAGAGAGCCCCTCAGCAATGCCAGCAGCACCTGGGCAAGGCAAGGAGAGAGAGAGAGAGCCGGGCCTGAGGAAAAGCCTTTCCCTGGCCAGCCCTGCCCAGCCCCTGCCAGGCAGCAGCAGGGCAGGACAGTGGCCCTCAGGCCCTGGTCAGCAGGGAATGGGCACACGGCCGCAGAGATGCCCTTCATCTCTGGGGCTGCTCTGCCAGCCCTGGAGGGACTGAGGGCCCCGAGCCCCCGGGCTGAGGGCTGTGCTTGCTGTGAGGGGACACAAGAGCTGTGCTGCTCAGGGCAGTGTGTGCCCTGCAGGGCAGGCCCGGCAGGTGCCACATCTGCCCTGTAGCAGGGCTTCCCTCAGCACTGCCGCCCTCCCTGCCTGCCCACGGCTCTGCTGCTGGAGCTGTCCCAGCCACAGCTGCTCCTGTGGCCCCAGGATCCTTCCCTGCCAGAGCTGCCCGAGCCCAGCCCAGCCCCTGGGCCAGCCCTGCCCTGCAGCTGCTGGGCCCTGCAGGGATTAAAGAACAACTTCCCCAGCCTGGGCACCATGGAAAGTTGATGCTGCATGGATCTGGGGGCTGGGCAGGTGCAGGCACTTGCTCAGGTTCCCAGGAATCCTCAGGGTGATGGTTTACAAGACTCAGCCCCTGCTCTGCCCTGCGCAGTTAATTTTCTATTGCCACCAAGCTGAGCCAGCCACAGATTCAGGAAAGCAGAGACCCGAGCAAGAAACTCCTGCCCTGAATGAGCTCATGAAAAGTTACCTTGGGTATGAGCTGGAGCTCTGGGCAGCCCTGGCTGCAGCCCCAGCTTCACCCCCTGCAGCCATCCCTGGCAGCCGGAGCCATCCTGCCCTGTCCCTCTGACCGTGCCCAGGGCAGCCCCGCTCTGCAGCACATCCTCCCCCAAAGCAGAAACAGCAGCAGAGCATCCTTACAGTCACATCAGACCTGTCCTGGGTCAGCTTCTGGAGATCCCTCCAGGAGCACAGGGAACATTGCCCTGCACCCACACACTCACCATGCACGGGGCTGTGAAGATCTTTCCCCAAGTGAAGTCTCGGCTCAATGTCTTCGCAATCCTGATTGCCTTCAGCCTGTCTCTGCCTGGCACCTGTCCGCTCAGTGCCTGCAGGCAGAGCCCTCAGCCCTGCTGGGCTGGGACAGGAGCTGGGCCTGGGAAGAGCTGTTCCTTTAAAGCTCAGCAGCACAGAAACAGCACAAGGAATTTAATGAGTCTCTAGGGGATTTGGTGTTGTTTACATCAGACTCAGTCCCTGAGAGAGTGTTCAAAAAACTTCTCAAGAACTCAAATTTAAAACGAAACTCTGAACTTTCTTGAAGTTTAAATGAGTCCCACAGATGGACACAACTAAGAAAGTGTCCCCAGGTTCCAGTTAGAGCAGAACACTGGAGGCAGTGATGACAGCTGGGGACAAACAAGGCCAAGGTGTCTCTGGGGCTGAGCAAAGCTGGATGTGTTTGAGGAATGCCAAGGGCCAAGGCCTGAGCCCCAGCCCCTGGCCAGGCAGATGCTGTCCCTCCCTCCTTGCTCAGGGCTCTTGCCGGGATGGGCACTGGCATGTGGGGATGTGCAATGGCAAGGGCAGGAGCATGGGGCGGCCCCTGCCAGGCTGCTGAGCAGGGACAAGGAGGCAATGAGGCCCCAGGCCTGCAAGGGTCACTTGTCTCCTGCTCTTGCCTCAGGCCCAGGCCCAGCAGCCATGGCCAAAGTGCTGCCCAAGTTGGCTCTGGCAGGGCTGTCTTGCAGCTGCTGCCCATGCCTGTGCCCTGTGCAGCCCAGGCTGTCCCACGGTGTCCCTGCCCTGTGCCTCTGTCCCTGCAGGCTGTCGGCATCCCCGGCTGCCCCACCTGGCTGGGCCCTTCCTTTGCTGACAGCTCTGCCTCCTGCCTGCCTCTGCCTGCCCACACAAATCCTGGGGCTGGCCCAGGCTCCTTCTGGGGGATGCGTTGCGCCACAGCCCTTCCCTGGGAGAGAAACTCCATTGTCTTTGTGAGACAGAGTAAAGACTTATTCTGAATTAGGTGAAGTGTCTGGAAGAGGTGAGGTGTCTGTGGAGCCAAAGCTGAAGGAAAAGCCGCATTTTAGAGACAACAAGGACACAGAGAAAGAAAAACAGAAATGACCACAAGTTCAATCTGCCCCAGACATAGAAATTCTTTTGATAAAGAAGAACTGGTGCTAAATATCACACGGAATGAATATGTATGAACTTATTGTGAAACTGTATGCATATGCATTTGGAAGGGGGATAAAAGAAGACCCGAGGTCTTCAGAGGCACGCTTGCCTTTTTGGGGGCTTGCGTCCGGCGCGCGTCGTAACAAAAGCATACCGGGCTTTACAACTTTTACCAAGTTTTGAGGTTTCTTCTTTTCTCCACAAAACATTTGTTCTGAATCTGGGCCTCCCCAGGTGCCCTTGGCAATAATTTGGGCTTTTTCTGGCTTTTCTCTACTATGTCAAAAGGCCTCTCTGACACCACACTTCAGTCCCTCCCAGGATTCTCCTCTGCTGTCTTCAGTCCCCACCTGTTGGGAATTTCGCTGACTAGAGACTGGAAAAGCACAAGGCCGTGGCTAATTCTGAGTCCTGCACCTGCAAGGCAGCGTGTCCTTGGGCCTAGCTGGGTATGATAATGAGTGGACAGAGAGATGTGGGAAATAGAGAACGTAGGCCCAAAGGAATGAGGGAGAGTTGATGTTTAGTTTAACCAATAGATCACTTGGCTCTGTGGTTGATGGGGAAAAGGCGCTGCGGAAGATCACGTGATGTCACGGAGAGCCAGGACCCTTTGTTCCTCTAAGATAAGAGATTACCCTAGGAATGTGGCCCCACTAACAGTAGGAATGTTGCCCCACTAACAGTAATGCCAGTAACTTTCCATCCTTTACTCAGTACTTTTCCATTCCCTACTAACCATAGATAAGAAAGACAAACCCCTTTTGACGTAGAGACCCCTAAGACTATAAGACTCCATGAGAAGAAGTAATAAAGGCCATTTGACTGTCCACCACATTGGTGTCTGCGTATGTCATTGGCCCGAACGGCCCTGGAGAGTGGGCTGTTGAGCTGTACCTCAGAACCAGGTCGCCTGCCTTGATCTAGAATGCAACATTTTGGTGCCGGAAACCCGGGAAAGCGGCTTGCGCCCGGCGAACGGGGATGCTCCTGGAAAGAGGACGGCGACTACGGCAGCAGGTCTGACCGCAGTGGGAGGGACACCTCCGGACCAGCTTGGACCATGGAAGCCATAGCGAAGGTCATAACAGAGATGCATGCACAATGGGGTATAGAATGTAAACTTAGGGATTTAACTCTTGCATTGTTGAGATTGCTTAAGCTTGGGGCTATTGAAAGCCCTGTGGACGTCCTACATTCGGACGTGTGGTATTATTGTACAAAAGCCCTGGCGGAGGACACTATGTCCTTGGGCTCAGGGAAAGCCCTAAAATCGTGGGGCAGAGTTGTCCAGGCTCTGCAAAAAGCTCGACAAGAGCAAGAAACCTGGAAAGCCGCTCAAACTTGTTTATTAGCCGTGCCGCAGTTGGGGGTGGGAGCGGCGACACAAACCGTGGAGGTGCCTGACCCGGGCGGGCGCGCAGAGGCGCGAACGCCGGATCCCCCTCAGAGACCGGACTCACCATCCGAGGGGGGGGAGCACATGCGGGCGTTCTGGCAGGGGCTTGCAGAGGAGGCGCGGAACGCAGCCAGAATGTCGGACCTCATAGGGACCGATAGGAACGCCCCCCCACCATATGTGTTTGAAAATGGCGCCGGACCACATGGTCAGGGCGGAAAGGAGGAGGTGGGGGGTGGAAACGCAGTCAGCACGCTGAACAACGCATGCGCAGGCGAGCGGGGAGACGGGGCGGCCCCCGCGGAGGCGCATAAGACCAATCAGAGCGCTTTATTCAAATTAAGTCCTTGTAGGGCAAGGACCTCCCCCAGCAGGAGGCGGGGGGACCCCAGGGGGAGGGAACGGCCCGACCCCCGCAAGAAGGGGCGTGGTCAGAGCCCAAGCAAAAGGCAGAGCAGCCCGGAAGCGTTTCTTTACTCGACTTCCGGCTCGGACTCAGATTCGAGCTCGGAGCCCGAGACAGGGTCGGAGGATTCCGACTCAGATTTTAGCTCTAACAGAGAGAGAGCAGCGGCAAGTAAGGTCACTAGCCACAGCGCTCCTGCATGGGTGAAGGGGTTACCAGAGAAAAACCGAACCCCGCTTACAAACTGGCGGAAAATAAAAATGGCTTGCGCGGAATGGGCTCCGTCTGCCACTCTGGTGTTCCCGGTTCGTGTGGGGGGGGCAGGCGGAAACCAAAGGATTTATTCACCGGTTAATCCAAAAGATGTGCAGGCAATTGTTAAAGCGATTGCGGATAAGGGAATTAATTCTGCCATAGTTTGCACACTCATTGACGGCCTTTTTGGTGGGGACGATATGCTTCCCCTTGATATTAAGCAGACGTGTAGAATGATATTTGATGGTGCGGGAATGATCGTTTTTAAACAAGAATGGGAGGATAATTGCCTCAAACAGCTAGCCTTGGTAACGGGGGCAGACCACCCACTGCACGGCTCCAGCATACAGAGGCTAATGGGCACAGACCCCACTATGATCACCCCCCAGCAACAGGCTGAGGGTTTGCGTGCCCATGAGGTCATGACAACAACCCGTGCTGCCCGAGAAGCCATCCGTGACACTTCGAAAGTGGTAGCTAAACCATCCCCGTGGTCTCTCATAAAACAGGGTGAGAGGGAGAGTTTCACTCAGTTTGTGGACAAACTTCAGGCCGCATTAGATTCCTCTGCGTTACCCTCAGAGGCGAAGGGTCCCGTGCTGGCAGACTGCCTACGCCAGCAATGTAACTCAGCCACCAAAGACATTTTAAGTTTACTGCCGCAGGGGTCCAATATAGCTGCCATGATCAGACACGATGCAAAGGAGGAACATCTAGTTCCCATCCAAGCAGCAGTTCACACCGCAATAACCAGTGCGATGACATGCCTTAAGTGCGGCCAGGCAGGCCACTTGGCAGTAAACTGCCCCCAGCCAAGGCGCCTATCAGCAGATGCTCCACCACGCCAAGGGGGAGGTAGGGGGCCGTGCTGGGTGTGCGGAAGGAAGGGGCATTTAGCTAAGGAATGCAGATCCAGGCCTCAGGGAAACGGGAGAGGGAGGGGGCAGCCGGGCCGTATCCAGCCCCCTCCCACCTGGAACATGCAGTGGCCCAGCTACAGCAACCCCCAGTGGGGCAGGGGATCCTCATACCCTATGGCCCCACAGGGAACAGTCAACTTTGCATCCCCTCCAGCAATACAATGGCAGAGTTGCGCAGCACCGCCCTCAATACCCTCGCACCCCCCACCGCCACAAGCAACGCCGGAGTCACAGGAACAGCAGGGGACACCCCAGAGCGGGATCCCTGGGGAGCCTTGGTCATGAAAATAGGGAAGGAACCCCTGATGGTGTGGGGGACATGCCGCCTTTACGGCAGTCAGGATCCCCACGTCATAGGGCTCCAGTTTTGGGTGGACACAGGATCAGACTGCACGATTTTTCCCGAAGCACATTGGCCTGGACATTGGCAATTTAAAGAAGTCCCTCCAGTGAATGGAGTGGGGGGGCAGTCCCGGGCATGGAAAAGCACCCAGCTGGTGGCTATAACACTTTACACGAAAAAGGGACCAGAACAGACAGGGGCAATCTACCCCTACATTTTGAAAAATTCTCCACCCCTGTTGGGAAGGGATGTTCTCTCCTTGCTAGGATTTCGGATTACAAATTTATCCTGAGGGCCACTGCTGTGCACCCCCCGCTGCCAGTCAAACTGACTTGGAAATCATCAGACCCTGTATGGGTTGAGCAGTGGCCCCTGACAGAGCCTCGAATGGCAGCCTTGCTGGAACTGGTCGACCGCGAACTGCAAAAGGGTCACATAGAACCCTCCACCAGCCCATGGAACACCCCTGTATTTGTGATCCCCAAGAGGTCCGGACAAGGCTGTTGTCTCGTCCACGACCTGAGAGAGGTGAACAAGACGATCTGACCCCTGGGTCCGGTCCAGACGCTGCTACCCGCGAATTCAGCCATCCCCGAAGGGCAGCCGTGCGCACTACTGGACATCAAGGACTGTTTCTTTTCAATACCCCTGCACCCTGAGGACAGAGAACGATTCGCCTTTTCCGTGGCGTTTCGGAACGGCGAGCGGCCCAACCTTCGCTTCCAATGGAGAGTGCTTCCACAAGGCCTGGTCGACAGCCCGACCATATGCCAGATCAACGTGGACAAAGCACTGACGCCAGTCAGACACTCCAATCCCACCGCAACCATCATCCAGTACATGGACGACATCCTGGTCGCAGCACCATCGACAAGCCAAGTAGATCACCTGGTGACCACAATCACAGAGTCCCTTCAGGCCAACGGCTTCGAGATCGCGAGCGCAAAGATCAAGAGAGGACCCTGCGTGACCTTCCTGGGAGTAGGAATCACAAGCTCCTACGTGACACCCCCCAAGATGAAGATCAACCGAGAAGTCAAGACGCTCCACGACGTGCAACGCCTGGTGGTATCGCTGCAGTGGCTTCGCAACATTGTCCTGATTCCTCCCGAGGTCATGGACCCTCTGTACGACCTCCTGAAAGGAGAGCACCCCTGGGATCCCACGGAGCTGACGCCGCAGGCAATGACCTCCCTCGACTTCATCGAAAACCAGATGTCCACTGGCACGCTTGCCAGGTGGAACCCAGCCATGCCACTGGACCTATACGTCCACTTTACACCGAAGGGGGGAGTGGGAGCACTGGCTCAAGGACTTGCTGAAAAGGCCCGACCGATCCAATGGGTGGTCCTTGGAAGACCCGCTCGTGCATTTTCCCCAGGAATCGAATGCATCGCCAGCCTCATCATGAAAGGCAGGAGACTCGCCTTGAAACACCTAGGGACAGAGCCGACAAGCATCCACCTTTCGTTTCGCAAGCAGCCGACCTCGGAGTCAGCCACAATATCAGAGTACCTGGCCCTTGCTCTCTCCGGCTTCGGAGGAGAAATTTCCTACTCCTCCAAGCAACCCTGGACAAAGCTGCTGACCGTAGTCGACATGGACGTGCCACCGAAGGTCAAGGACAGACCGCAGCCAGGACCAACGGTCTTCACAGATGCTTCCTCCACGACTTCAACCACAGCAGCAGCGTGGCAGGCAGGAGAACAATGGCATTGCGTCAAAGCGTGTAACCCCACACTGTCAGTGCAACAACTGGAGGCAGCAGCAGTGGTCTTGGCGTGCGGACTCTTCCAAGACGAACACCTCAACATCGTAACGGACTCTATATTCGTGGCAAGGCTCTGCCTAGCCATGGCAGGACCAGGTGTGTCAACATCAGCAGCAGCCCTAATGCTGGAAGAAGCGCTCTCCTCGCGACAAGGCACTGTGTCAGTCATCCACATCAACAGCCATGACCCAGTCAAAGGCTACTTCCAGAGCAGCAACGACAAAGCGGACGCCGCAGCGAAAGGCATTTGGACCTTGCAAAGAGCTCGTCAACTGCACGAGACGCTCCACATCGGAGTCAAAGCACTGGCAAAGAGATGCGGAATCCCGACGGCGGACGCGAAACATGTGGTAGCCACTTGCCCTTACTGCCAGAAGTCACCCCTTTGGACCTGCGGGGTCAACCCGAGAGGTCCCAAGCCCTCAGAAATCTGGCAGTCGGACTTCACCGGGTGCGAACTGATGAAGCCCCGAGCATGGCTTGCGGTGACAGTAGACACTTATAGCGGGACGATCATAGCCACACAGCACCACAAAGCTAACTCCAAAAACACAATTCAGCACTGGCTGACAGCCATGGCTTGGCTTGGTATCCCCAAGCAGATCAAAACGGACAATGGCTCCAATTTCATCTCTAAACAAGTACAGGAATTCGCTGTGAAATGGGGCATCACGTTAGTGCAAGGCATCCCATACAACAGTACCGGGCAGGCCATAGTTGAGAGAGCAAACCAAACCCTGAAAACCAAGCTAGAAGTGTTGGCAAAAGCAGAGGGCTTTGCCAATGCCATTCCCCCAGGAGATCAGGCATGTATGCTGGCAACTGCTTTGCTGGCATTGAACCAATTCCCTAGGGGAGATGAAACAAACAGTCCCGTCCGAAAATACTGGGCCACTCGAGCGCTAGAAGAGGGCCCACAGGTGGTAATTAGAAACGAGCTAGGCGAGTGGGAACGGGGTTGGAGGCTGATGCTCACGGGACGAGGGTACGCGGCTGTCAAAAAGGACGGCAAAATCAGGTGGTGTCCACTTAAGTCGATTAAACCGGACCTTCACAGCGAGCAGAATGAGACTGACGAGAATTGCGAGTCTCTGTTTACAGGACCTGCTCGTGGGACGTCCTTGTGACGCGTACATCCCGGTTCCAGATGAAAGTGACAGACCACCAAGCCGTCAGGCAGCACCCGAGAGACCCGCACGAGTGAGACCCAAGCACCAAGGGTGTTTCTGTGTGATTTTGCTGTTGGGGCTTGTCGCCAGAGGGCAAGCCAGCCCAGACCACTACCCCCATTGGCCATTCAGGTGGGTCATGCGACACCTTAGTAGTGGCAAAGCACTCAGAAAAATCACCACACCAAACACCCCATCCTTCGTGCTCCGCATCACCAACCTGTTTCCAGGACAGCCAAGGGCAAACCCCTATTCCCTACACGTCAAACACTCGT
Source organism: Melospiza melodia melodia (assembly GCF_035770615.1). Lineage (NCBI taxonomy): Eukaryota > Metazoa > Chordata > Aves > Passeriformes > Passerellidae > Melospiza > Melospiza melodia. The sequence goes on along the minus strand of NW_026948659.1, from coordinate 7,434,842 downwards.
ACCTATCCTACTGGTGCCCAGCTTCAAACCCTGGGAAAAGCTACTGCAGTCACCCAGGGTGGGGCTGCGAAACCATAATTACAGATGCCAGACTGTTGGGGCCTGGGTGGGACCCACAAGAGCCAGACAAATTCTTACAGTTCACCTGGGCACCCATCCGCTGCAGAGTACCCTTCTTCTTTCGCGAAAACCCCCATTGAAACCAAATTAAAATCCCTAACTTTCGGGCATGCACTGATTACAACATGACGGTCTTGCAGCCAGATCACCCTAGCTGGGCCACAGGCAGAACGTGGACAGTGGTCCTTCAAGGGTCAAAAGAGAGGGTGAACGTGCAAATTATCAGGCTCCAGCCGTCAGCACCCCGAGCAGTCGGACCCAACAAAGTGATTAAAAGCGTGCCGAAAGGGAGAAACATAACCTACCCCAAAACCTTACCCACAGGGGTCAGCAATGTCCCGACCGGTCAAGCGGAAACCTTTCAGATGAGCCGCTTAACCGAGTCAGACTCAGACCCAATCCTTCGTATGTTAGAGGCTACCTTTGTATCCCTGAATGAATCCAACCCTAACCTAACCGAATCCTGCTGGCTTTGTTATGATGTCAAACCCCCCTTTTATGAAGGAGTCGCTTTAAACACTCCCTTCAGTTATTCCTCAGCCGACGCCCCTCACCAGTGCAGATGGGACATCCCTCGCAAAGGAATCACCCTGAGTCAAGTCAAAGGCCGAGGCAGATGCTTTGGCAATGCAACCCTAGCTAAGCGGAAAGGCAACGTCTGCACCAAAATTGTCCAGCCTAACAGGAAAAACAATAAGTGGGCAGTCCCATCCGCATCTGGGATGTGGGTTTGCCAGCGATCCGGAGTGAGTCCTTGTTTGTTCCTTCCCAAATTCAATGACTCTAACGACTTCTGTGTCCAAGTTCTGATTGTTCCTAGGGTCTTGTACCACTCAGACGAGGAAATGTACCATCTTCTTGAGGGACCCAGCCGGATCCACAAAAGAGAAATAATAACAGGTATAACTATCGCATGCTGCTCGGCCTGGGAGCCGCAGGAACGGCCACGGGTGTCTCAGCCCGAGCGACACAGCACCAAGGACTGTCCCAACTGCAGGCAACGATTGACGAGGACCTGCAGAGGATCGAGAAATCCATCTCCTATCTAGAGAAGTCGGTCTCCTCACTCTCAGAAGTGGTCTTGCAGAAGAGGCGAGGCCTGGACCTCCTGTTCATGCAGCAAGGGGGCCTGTGTGCTGCCTTGAAAGAAGAGTGCTGTTTCTATGCAGACCACACGGGAGTCGTGAGAGACGCCATGACGGAACTCCGGAACAGACTGGCTCAGAGGCAGCAAGACAGGGAGGCCCAACAGAGCTGGTACGAGTCCTGGTTCAATCAGTCACCTTGGCTAACCACTCTGATTTCTGCCCCAATAGGTCCATTGGCGATGCTGTTTCTAACAGTCACCTTCGGACCATGCCTGCTGAACAAGCTGATCTCGTTCGTCCAGAGCCGTCTGGAACAGACCAACATCCTGTTCATAGGGCGACGACAGTTGCTGTGAATTCAACCAGGGAATTCAACCAAAGAACACTGCCAGTCACGAGATTTTCTAAACTTGTCTGGCAAAAGCTTACTCAGGTTTCCCAAAACCCCTTTCCCTTGTCAAGCTGCAACCTTATACCTCAATTCAGTACCTATGTACACGACTACCTCATTCATTTGTGAAAAGGCGGGGGGAGATGTGGTAGCTAGGGAAGAGGCGCTGCGGAAGATTTCGCGATGTCACGGAAAGCCAGGACCCTCTGTTTCCCGTAGATAAGACCCTCAGTTACTCATAGATAAGAAACTAACAATAGGAACGTGGCCCCACTAACAATAGGAGTGCTGCCCCACTAACTGTAAAGTCAGCAACTCTCTACTCCTTACTCAGTACTTTTCCATTCCCTACTAACCATAGATAAGGAAGACAAACCCCTTTTGACGTAGAGACCCCTAAGAGTATAAGACCCCATGAGAAGAAGTAATAAACGCCTTTCAACCGTCCAACACATTGGTGTCTGCGTATGTCATTGGCCCGAACGGCCCTAGAGAGGGGGCTGTCGAGCTGTACCTCCGAACCAGGTCGCCTGCCTTGGCATAGAAGGCAACAAGAGTTTAGGAGGAATTTGGGAGATTTTTGGTGTCCTGAGGGAGAATTTGGGAGACTTTGAGGGGATCTGGGTGTCTGAGGTGGGGGAAATTTGGGGCATTTTAGGGGAAATTGGGGGGTTTGGGGAGGGTTTTGGAGGATTTTGAGGGGATTTGGGGTGTCTTGAGGGGAGAATTTGGGGGATTTGGGGATTTTTGGAGGAATTTAGGGAATTTTGGGGGGGTTTGGGGTGTCCTGAGGGGGATTTTAAGACACTTTGAGGGGATTTTGGTGAATTTGGGTGTCTGGGGTGGGGGAAATTTGCAGCATTTTAGGGGAATCTGGGGGAGTTTGGGAGGAATTTTGGGGAGTTTGTGTGTTCTGAGGGGGAATTTGAGGGGATTTGGGAGAATTTGGGTGTCCTGAGAGGGATTTTGGGGATTTGAGAGGAATATGGGGGATTTTGGGTGTCCTGAGGGGAATTTTGTTCATTTTGGGGCAATCTGGGGGACCCTGAGGGGTGAATTTGGGAGATTTTGGAGAATTTTGGGGGGAATTTGGGGGATTTTGAGTGTCCTGAGGGAGAATTTGAGGAATTTTGGGGGCAATTAGGGGATTTTGTTTTCCTAAGGAAAAATTTGGGGAATTTGAGAGGACTTTGGGGGATTTTTGTTGTCCTGAGAGGGAATTTGGGTTATTTTGGAGAATTTTGGGGCAATTTCAGTGTCCTGAGGGGGGAATCGGGGAAATTTTGAGGAATTTTGGGGGAATTTGGAAGATTTTGGGTGTCCTGAGGGGGAATTTGGGGGATTTTGAGGGAATTTGAGTGATTTTAGGTGTTCTAAAAGGGGATTTTGGGGGAATTTGGGGAATTTTGTGGAGATTTTTGTGGATTTTGGGTGTCCTGAGGGGGAATTTGGGGGATTTTTTGTGAATTTGGGGAGAATCTGGTGAATTTTGGAGGATTTTTAATGTCCTGAGGGGGAATTTGGAGGAAATTTGGGGCATTTTTAGGGATTTTGGGGGAATTTGGATGATTTTGGGCATCCTGAGGGGTAAATTTGGGGCATTTTTGGGGATTTTGGGTGTTCTGAGTGGGAATTTGGAGAATTTGGGGAAATTTGGAGGATTTAGGGGAAATCTGGGGCATTTTGGGAGGAATTTGTGGGATTTTGGGGATCCTGAGGTGGCAGTTTTGGGATTTTGGAGGAATTTTGGGGTGTCCTGAGGGAGGAATTTGGCGGGAAATTTCGGTGTCCCGAGGAGAGGAATCTGGGGGGAATTCTAATGATATTGGGGGGATTTTGGGGGAGTTTGCTTGTCCTGATGGGGGATTTGGGGTGGATTTCGGGTAATTTGTAGGATTTTGCTGTATTTTAGAGCATTTTGTGTAATTTTCCCCTCAGAAAGTGTCCCCGGCCGGGCTCCCCACACGCTCGGCCCTCCCCGCCCATTTCTCCCCCGATGACAAATTCTCGCGGCACCGCCTGGCCCTGAAACGGAGATTCGGGGTCCTGCTCACCCAGCGGGGCCAGGCCCTGCTCTGAGGGACCCCAAAAACCCAAAATGCCCCCAAAAACCCCCATGGAGCAGATTGATCTCAGTCAAACCTGCTGAGCTGTACGGCGTGGGAGGAAGGAGTTAAACAGGAGGAAATTGTGAATATTAAAGAATTTGGGAGCTCGGAGGTGTCTGAGTGTTGATGGTCAAATAAATTTGGGGTTTTTTCCTGCTTTTGGGGGGTTTTTGGGGTGTGGGAGGGAATTAATGGCGATCTGTGGGGCGCGGGGGGTGATGGGAGTTGCAGGCGTGGGTATAACAGGAGTCTATGGAGAGCGGGGGATGATGGGAGTTGTATGCGCGGGTATAATAGGGATCTATGGAGTGCCGATGTAACGGGAGTCTATGGAGCGCAGGGGATGATGGGAGATATATGCCCTGGTATAACGGGGTTCTATGGAGAGCGGGGGAGGATGGGAGTTGGAGGCGCAAATATAATAGGGATCTATGGTGCGTGGGGGATGATGGGAGTCGTATGCACGGATGTAATAGGGATCTATGGGGCCCGGATATAACGGGACTCAATGTGGCACGAGGGATGATGGGAGTTGTATGCATGGATATAACGGGACTCAATGTGGCGCTGAGGATGATGGGCGATGTAGGCGTGGATATAATAGGGATCTATAGGGCGTGAGAGATGATGGGAGTTGGATGCGCGGGTATATTGGGGCTCTGTGGGGCGCAGGGCATGATGGGAGGTGTAGGCGCGGATATAATGGGGCTCAACGGGGCACGGGGGATGGTGGGAGTTGTATGCGGGCGTATAACAAGGGTCTATGAAGTGCCCGGGGTAGATGGGTGTTGCCTTCTGATATAAGGCAAAGCGACCTGGTTTCGAGGAGCAGCACGGTGACCCAAACTCACCAGGGCCGCTCGGGCTAAAGAGCACGCAGATACCAATGTGGTAGATGCTCAAAGGCATTTATTGTCTCATCTCGTGGGGTCTAAGGGGTCTCTCTTCGTCAGAGGGGGTCTGCAGTACCATCTATGGTTAGTAAGGAGTGGAAAGTTACCAGCATTACTATCGTTAGGGGGAATACATTCCTAGTCACATTCCTAGCGTGATCTCTTATCTCAGGGGATTAGGGGAAATGGAATCCTGCCGCTTTGCATCACATCGTGTGATCTTCCAATCGCCTGTCCCTATCCACCACATCTCCCCCCACCTTTTCCACAAATGAATGAGGAAGTCATATACATAAGAAAAGGAAATGAGGTATAGGGTTGTAATTCGACAAGGGAAAGGGGTTTGGTAAACCTGAGTAAGTTTTTGCCAGGCAAGTTTAGGAAATCTTGTGACTGACAGTGTTCCCTGGTTGAACACACAGCATTTGTTGCTGGCCTATGAACAGGATGTTGGCTCATTCTAGGCGGGTTTGAACGAATGAGACTAGCTTGTTCAGCAGGCATGGTCTGAAGGTAACAGCTAAAAGTAGCATTGCCAATGGACCTATTAGGGTAGAAATCAGGGTGGTCAGCCATGGTGATTGATTGAACCAGGACTCGAACCAACCCTGTTGGGCCTCCCTGTCTTTCTGTCTCTGAGCCAGTCTGTTTCGGAGTTCCGCCATGGAGTCTCTAATGACTCCCGTGTGGTCCGCATAGAAGCAGCACTCCTCTTTCAAGGCGGCACACAGGCCCCCTTGCTGCATGAACAGGAGGTCTAGACCTCGTCTGTTCTGCAAGACCACTTCTGAGAGTGAGGAGACTGACTTCTCTAGAAAGGAAATTGATTTCTCGATCCTTTGCAGGTCCTCATCAATGGTCATTTGCACCTGGGACACTCCTTGGTGTTGGGTCGCTAGGGCTGAGACACCCGTTGCAGTTCCTGCTGCTCCTAGGCCCAGCAGCATTGCGATAGTTATACCTGTTACTATTTCTCTTTTGGGGAGCCGGCTGGGTTCCTCAAAAAAGTGGTACACTTCTTCGTCTGAGTGGTACAGGACCCTAGGAACAATCAGAACTTGGACACAAAAGTCGTTAGACTCATCGAATTTGGCAAGGAACACACAGGGACTCACTCCAGATCGCTGGCAAACCCACATCCCAGATGCGGATGGGACTGCCCACTTATTGTTTTTCCTGTCGGGTTTGACAACTTTGGTGCAGACTTTGCCTTTCCGCCTAGCTAGGGTTGCATTGCCAAAGCATCTGCCCTGGCCTGTGACTTGACTCAGGGTGATTCCTTTGTGGGGGGTATCCCATCTGCACTGGTGAGGGGCATCGGCTGTGGAGTAACTGAAGGGAGTGTTTAAAGTGACTCCTTCGTAAAAGGGGGGTTTGACATCGTAACAAAGCCAACAGGATTTGGTTAGGTTAGGGTTGGATTCGTTCAGGGATAGGAAGGTAGCTTCTAGCATGCGAAGGATTGGGTCTGAGTCCAACCCGGCTGAATGGCCTGTCTGAAAGGCTTCCGCATGGCCGGTCGGGATACTGGTGACCTTTGTGGGCAAGGCTTTGGGGTAGGTCGTGTTTCTCCCTTTCTGCGCGCTTTTAATCACTTTGTTGGGTCCGACCACTCGGGGTGCCGACGGTTGGAGCCTGATAATTCGCACATTCACTCTCTCTTTCGACCCTTGAAGAACTACTGTCCACGTTCTGCCTATGGCCCAACTAGGGTGATCTGGATGCAAAACCATCATGTAGTAGACAGTGCATTTCTGAAATTTTAGGGACTTTATGGCGGTTTCAATAGCAACTTCCCTGGAGGAAGACGGGCGTTTTGCAGCCTGTGGGTGCCCAGGTGAACTGTAAGAATTTGTCGGGCTCTTGTGGATCCCACCCAGGCCCCAACAGTCTGGCATCTGTAACTATGGTTTTGCAGCCCCAGTGCCCACAATATCCCCACCCTGGGTGATTGCAGTAACTTTTTCCTGGGTTTGAAGCTGGGCACCAGTAGGATAGGTACATGTGTGTGGCATGTGGGGAATAGGGGTCCACCTTTGATTGTCCTGGAAACAGGTCGGTAATGTGGAGCACGAAGGATTGGGTGTTCGGTGTGGTGATTTCTTTGAGCACCTTGTCACTACTAAGGTGTCGCATGACCCACCTGAATGGCCGATGGGGGCAGTGATCTGGGCTGGCTTGCCCTCTGGCAACAAGCCCCAACAGCAAAATCACACAGAAACACCCTTGGTGCTTGGGTCTCACACGTGCGGGTCACTCAGGCGCTGCCTGGCGGCTTGGTGGTCTGTCACTTTCCTCTGGAATGGGGATGTACGCGTCACGAGGCCATCCTACGAGCATGTCCTGTAAACAGAAACTCGCAATTCTCGTCAGACTCATTCTGCTCATTGTGAAGGTCGGGCTTGATTGACTTACGTGGACACCACCTGATTTTGCCGTCCTTTTTGACAGCTGCGTACCCTCGCCCCATGAGCATCAGCCTCCAGCCCTGTTCCCATTCGCCTAGCTCATTTCTGATTACCACCTGCGGGCCCTCCTCTAGCACTCAGGTGGCCCAGTGTTTTTGAACGGGACTGTTTGTTTCATCTCCCCTAGGGAATTGGTTCAGTGTTAGCAAAGCGGTTGCCAGTATACGCGCCTGATCTCCTGGGGGAATGGAATTGGCAAAGCCCTCTGCTTTCGCCAATACTTCTGTCTTGGATTTCAGGATCTGATTTGCTCTCTCAACTATGGCCTGCCCGGTACTGTTGTATGGGATGCCTTGCACTAATGTGATGCCCCATTTTGAGGCGAATTCTTGCACTGGTTTGGAGGTGAAATTGGAACTGTTGTACGTTTTAATCTGCTTGGGGATACCAAGCCAAGCAATGGCTGTCAGCCAGTGCTGAATTGTGGCCTTGGAGTTAGTTTTGTGGTGCTGTGTGGCTATGATCGTTCTGCTATAAGTGTCTACTGACACTGGAAGCCATGCTCGGGGCTTCAGCAGTTGACACAAGGTGAAGTCCAACTGCCAGATTTCTGAAGGCTTGAGACCTCTCAGGCTGACCCTACAGGCCCATTGGGGTGACTTCTGGCAGTGTGGGCAGGTGGCTACCACGTGTTTTGTGTCCGCTGTCTGGATTTCGCATCTCTTCGCCAGTGCTTTGGCTCCGATGTGGAGTGACTCGTGCAGTTGATGAGCTTCCTGCAATGTCCATACGCCTTTTGCTGCGGCGTCCGCTTTGTCGTTGCCGATCTGGAAGTAACCTTTGACTGGGTCATGGCTGTTGATGTGGATGACTGACACGGTGCCTTGTGGCGAGGAGAGTGTTTCTTCCAGCATTAGGGCTGCTGCAGATGTTGACACACTGGGTCCTGCCATGTCTGGGCAGAGCCTTGCCACGAATATATAGTCTGTTACAATGTTGAGGTGTTCATCTTGGAAGAGTCCAGACGCCAAGACCACTGCTGCTGCCTCCAGTTGTTGCACTGACAGTGTGGGGTTACACGCTTTGACGCAATGCCATTGTTCTCCTGCCTGCCACGCTGCTGCTGCGGTTGAAGTCGTGGAGGAAGCATCTGTGAAGACCGTTGGTCCTGGCTGCGGTCAGTCCTTGACCTTTGGCGGCATGTCCATGTCGACTACGGTCAGCAGCTGAGTCCAAGGTGGTCTGGAGGAGTAGGAGATTTCTCCTCCGAAGCCGGTGAGAGCAAGGGCTAGGTGCTCTGATATTGGGGCTGGCTCCGTGGTCAGCTGCTTGCGAAACGGAAGGTGGATGCTTGTCGGCTCGGTTCCTAGGTGTTTCAAGGCGAGTTTCCTGCCTTTCATGATGAGGTTCGTGATGCATTCGATTCCCGGGGAAAATGCACTAGCGGGTCTTCCAAGGACCACCCATTGGATTGGTCAGGACTTTTCGGAAGGTTCTTGGGCCAGTGCTCCCACTCCCCCCTTCAGTGTAAAGTGGACCTATAGGTCCAGTGGCACGGCTGGGTTCCACTTGGCAAATGTGCCTGTGGACATCTGGCTTTCGATGAAGTCGATGGGGCTCATTGCTTTCGGAGTCAGCTCCTTGGGTGCCCACGGGTATTTTCCTTTCAGGAGGTCATATAGAGGGTCCATGACCTCGGGAGGAATTAGGACGATGTTGCAAAGCCACTGCAGCGATCCCACCAGGCGTTGCACGTCGTGGAGTGTTTTGATGTCTCAATGGACCTTCACCTTGGGGGGGGTCATGTAGGAGCTTGTGATTCCTACTCCCAGGAAGGTCACGCAGGGTCCTTTCTTGATCTTTGCGCTCGCGATCTCAAAGCCGTTGGCCTGAAGGGTTTCCGTGATTGTGGACACCAGGTGATCTACTTGGCTTGCCGATGGCGCAGCGACTAGGATGTCGTCCATGTACTGAATGATGGTCGAGGTGGGGTTGGAGTGTCAGACTGGCATCAGTGCTTTGTCCACGGTGATTTGGCATATGACAGGGCTGTCCACTAGGCTCTGTGGCAATACTCGCCATTGGAAGCAGAGGTTGGGCTGCTCGCCGTTTAAGAATGCCACTGAAAAGGCGAATCGTTCTCTGTCCTCAGGGTGCAGGGGTATTGAAAAGAAACAGTCCTTGATGTCCAGCACTGCGCATGGCTGCCCTGCGGAGATGGCTGAGTTCATGGGTAGCAGTGTCTGGACTGGACCCATGGGTCGGATTGTTTTGTTCACTTCTCTCAGGTTGTGGACGAGGAGATAAACTTCTCCAGACCTTTTGGGGATCACGAATACAGGGGTGTTATATAGGCTGATGGAGGGTTCTATGTGACCGTTTCGCAGTTCGCGGTCGACCAGTTCCAGCAAGGCTGCCATTCGAGGCTCTGTCAGGGGCCGCTGCTCGACCCATACGGGGTCTGATGATTTCCAAGTCAATTTTATTGGCAGCAGAGGGTGTACGGCAGTGGCCCTCAGGATAAATTTGTAATCCTGAATCCTAGCATGGAAAGAACGTCCCTTCCTAACAGGGGTGGAGAATTTTGCAGAATGTAGGGATAAATCGCGACTGTCTGTTCTTTTTCGTGTGAAGTGTTATAGCCACCAGCTGGGTGCTTTTCCATGCCCGGGACTGCCCTCCCTCTCCGTTTACTGGAGGGACTTCTTTGAATTGCCAATGTCCGGGCCAATGCGCTTGGGGAAAAATCATGCAGTCTGATCCCGTGTCCGCCCAGAACTGAAACCCTATGACGTGGGGATCCTGACTGCCGTAAAGGCAGCATGTCCCCCACACCATCAGGGATTCCTTCCCTATTTTCATGGCCAAGGCCACCCAGTGGTCCCGCTCTGGGGCGTCCCCTGCTGGTCCTGTGGCACCGGCGCGGCTTGTGGCGGTGGGGGTTGAGAAAGTATTACTGGCGGTGTTGCACAGCTCTGCCATTGTCCTGTTGGCGGGAATGCAAAACTGACTGCTCCCTGTGGGGGCATGGGGTATGAGGGTCCCCTGCCCCACTGGGGGTTGCTGTAGCTGGGCCGCTGCATGTTCCAGGTGGGAGGAGGCTGGACACGGCCCGGCTGCCCCCTCCCTCTCCCATTTCCCTGAGGCCTGGATCTGCATTCCTTAGCTAAATGCCCCTTCCTTCCACATGCCCAGCACGGTCCCCTAAGTCCCCCTCCGCGTGGTGGAGCAGCTGCTGGTGAGCGTCTTGGCTGGGGCAGTTTACTGCCAAGTGGCCTGCCTGGCCACACTTAAGGCATGCCATCACACTGGTTATTGCAGTGTGAACTGCTGCTTGAATGGGAGCTAGATCCTCCGCCTTTGCAACGTGTCTGATCATGGCAGCTGCATTAGACCCCTGTGGCAGTGATCTTAAGATGTCCTTGGTGGCTGAGTTGCATTGCTGGCGTAGGCACTCTGCCAGCACAGGACCCTTCTCCTCTGAGGGTAATGAAGAGGAATCTAATCCTGGGGGCTCCGGGGGGTCTGGGCTCGGGCTTGGGGAGGGGTGGAACGCGCCCGGCCCCTGCCTTCCATCAGATTGCTCTCAGAGGCGGTTTGCGTCCCAGCTCCTCCCCCCAGCTTTGGTGTAGCTAATAAACATGTACGCGAGGCTTTCCATGTCTCCTGTTCTTCTAACGCCTTGCGTAGGGCTTCTTCTACTTTTCCCCACGCTTTGAGGCTTTCACTACTGCCTGAGGACTTAGTGTCCTCTGGTAAGGCGGCAGTGCACTTCTTGCACACTTCTGAATACAATATATTTACCGGACGTTCAATCGTCCCCAGCTCTAGGAGCCTTGCAATAGCAAGATTAAAATTCCTGAGCTCACATTTAATTCCCCATTGCTCATGAGTCTGACTTACGACTTTTGCTTTGGATTCCATGGTCCACGCTGGTCTGGGGGCGTCCCTCCCGCTGCACTAGGCCAGCTGTGCAGCCGCCATCCTCTGTCCAGGCGAATCCCCGTTCCCTGGGCGCTGATCGGCTCCCGGGTGTCGGCACCAGTTGTTGCCTTCTGATATAAGGCAAGGCGACCTGGTTCTGAGCAACAGCACGGCGACTCACTCTCCGGGGTCGCTCGGGCCAGTGAGCACGCAAATATCAATGTGGTGGACGGTCCAAAGGCGTTTATTAACTCTTCTCGTGGGGTTTTATAGTCTAAGGGATTCTCTACATCACTGGGGGGTCTGCCTCTACTATCTATGGTTAGTAAGGAGAGGAAAGTTACCAGGGGTGGGAAGTTACTGGGTGTGGAATGGAAAGTTACTGACACTACTGTTAGGAGGCCACTTTCTAGGGTTATCTCTTATCTTAGGGGAACAGGGGGTCCTGCCTTTCCGTTACATCGCATAAACTTCCAAACGCCTGTCCCTATCTACCACAGTGGAGAAGCTTTTTCCTCTTAGAGAAGTCCCCATAGGTGGGATACGTGGGGGACTTGGGTTTGTGAATGCCCCATTAACAGCCACTGAAATTCGAGGCTTTGAAAAGGAGTTAGAGAATTTAGTGGAGGATGCAGTAGGTATATCGAACCAAGTAGACCAATTTCTAGGCCCAAGCATTTACACCTGGGGAGAGCTGAACTCTATTTTAAAAATTTTGTTCAGCGCAGAAGAAGTAAGGATGATTAGGGCCGCAGGAATGCGGATCTGGGAGTGAGAAAATTGTTCAGGAGATCCCAGTGACCAGAAATTACCCTTACAGGACCCTGAGTGGGACCCTAATGAAGAGAAAGATAAAAGGAACATGGAAGAGTATAGGTCCCTGATGGTTAGAGGAATAAAGGAATCAGTTCCCTGAAGTTATAACACAAAACTAGCTTTTGATAGCATGCAAGAAAAGGATGAAACCCCAGCTACCTGGCATTAATAGATTAAAGAGGAACTCCTAATTATATTCCAATAGAGATCCTGATAGCTCTGAAGGCCAAGTACTTCTAAAAGTGCAATTTCTTACAAAATCGTGGCTGGACATACGGAGGAAGTTAGAGAAAATGGATGACTGGCAGGAGAAGGGAATAAATGAACTGTTAAAGGAAGCTTTACAGATATATTTAAGGAGAGAAGAAGATAAAACTAAAGCTAAAGCTAGAATCATGGTAGCTGTAGCCAGGGAAAGTCTAGGGGTAAAGAGATCAGCAGGGACAACCATCGAGAATCAGTGAAAATGGACGAAAGTCCTCCTTTGAAACACCCAAAGATAAACCTATACTACCTCCATGGGTGGATACAAACAAGAGACCAGGGGCACCACTGAGCGACAGGAAATGTTATTATTGTGGAGAGATAGGACACATAAGAAGGGATTGCAATAAACTCTCTTTGGATGAGGCAATGGTAAAAGAACAAGAGGCTCTTGAGAGACTCCTGAGGGATGACAACAAGGGGTGTCAGGGGCTTTACATGCTAGGGGACCCAATGTACCATCAAGAAGAGCCTCTGGTAAACTTTGAAGTCGGTCCCCAAAGTGAGGAATTTGAATTTTTAGTTGATACCGGAGCAGATAGATCAAGTATAAAGGAATTACCCGCAGGAGTGACGACTGGGAGAAAGGTCTGTGAGGTGATGGGAGCAGAGGGAAAACCATTTAGAGCCTCCATAGCTGAAAACGTAGAAATTAAAGGAAACAGAAGGCAGTGTGTGGCTGACTTTATCTATTTACCTAATCTAGAAAGTAATTTACTACGAAGGGACAGACAAGTCTCATTAGGAGTGGAGATTATCCCAAAGGATGGGAGAATGATAGTCCAGATCATGAAATTGATATCAGGAGATACAGAGCAGATAAACCCAGAGGTTTGGGCAGGAGAAGGAAAGAGGGGCTATCTAGACATCCCACCAATAAGAATTGAAATGCAAAAAGGAATTCCTCCCGTTCAAGTAAAGCAATACCCAATGTCTATTGAGGGAAAAATGGGACTGACCCCTGTGATTGAGCAGCTATTAGAGGAAGGTATCCTGGAGCCGTGTATGTCTCCCCACAACACCCCTATTTTAGCAATCAAGAAGGCAGATGGAAAATACCAATTGGTCCAAGACTTAAGGAAGAACAATAAGAGAACTATAACCAGGCATCCAGTGTTCCCAAATCCCTACACCATCTTGAGTCAGATCCCAAGGGAGCATGCCTTGTTTACTATTATAGATTTAAAAGATGCATTTTGGGCATGTCCTCTCACTGAGGAATGTAGGGATTGTTTAGTGTTTGAGTGGGAACATCCAGAGAAGAGGACGAAACAATAATTAAGGTGGATGTGCCTACCCCAAGGATTTACCGAGTCCCCAGATATCTTCGGGCAGGCCTTAGAAGGGCTTTTAGAACAATTCAACCCTGAGAGCGAAGTACAAATTCTACAATATGTAGATGACTTATTAATATCTGGAGAGGAACAGAATAATGTCAGGGCAACAAGTATACGCCTTTTAAATTTCCTAAGACCAAAGGATTTAAAAGTATCTCAGAATAAATTGCAATTTGTGGAAGCGGAAGTTACTTATCTGGGACACATAACTGGGAAAGGATATAGGAAATTAAGTCCTGAAAGAATTTCAGGCATACTATCCATACCAGCACCAAAAACTAAGAGAGATGTCAGAAAACTATTAGGCTTATTTGGGTACTGTAAGGTAGGGTTAGACCAATGTACCCAAAGTGTAAAATTTTTATATGACAAATTAGTAAACCCTGACCCAATAGAATGGAGAAATGAGGATGACAAAAAATGAAATAATTTGAAAGATAAACAAACCTCAGCACCTGTCCTAAGTTTGCCCAATCTGGAAAAAGATCTTGACCTATTTGTAAATACTGAAAAAGGAATTGCATATGGGGTGGTAGCCCAAGAGTGGGGAGGGTGTAAGAAACCAATAGCTTACATCTCCAAACTGCTAGACCCGGTAGCTAGGAGGTGGCCCACCTGTATTCAAGCAGTTGCTGCAGCAACCACCTTAATTGAAGAGACTCAAAAACTGACCATGCGATGTAAAATAAGAATCCATACACCACATGATCTAAAAACAATTTTAAGGCCAAAGAGCCCAGAAGTGGCTTACTGACTCCCGAGTATTAAAGTATGAAATAAGCTTAATAGATGCTGGTAACCTAGAGCTGGTAACCTCTAAAACTCTAAATCCAGTGCAGTTTCTCTCTGGAGAGCCATTATTAGAACTAGAGCATAACTGCTTGGAACTAGTGGACTTTCAGACAAAAGTTAGGGAAGATCTAGAAAAGATACCTCTACCTTATGGAACAAAATTATTTACTGATGGGTCTTGAAGAGTAGTGGAGGGAAAAAGGATGTTTGGATATGCAATAATTGAAACTACAGAAAAGGAAGACATGAGATTTACTGAGAAAGGCAAACTGCCTTCTAATTGGTCAGCTCAGTGTATTGAAATCTATGCCTTAAAGAAGGGACTTGACTTATAGGATGGGGGCCAAGGAACAATTTACACTGACTCATGGTATGCCTTTGGGATCGTTCATACATTTGGAAAGATTGGGGAGGATCATGGGTATCTGAACTCCAAAGGAAAAAACTTAGTACACACAGAACTGATAAGATCAATATAAGAATCTCTACCTAAACCTGCAGAGATCGCAGTGGTACATGTTAAGGTATCAGAAAGGGGATACCATCGAGGAAAAAGGGAATCAGTTAGCTGACCAAGTGGCTAAGGAGGCAGCATTAAACCCAGCGGAGCCAGTGAAATTACTCAGGTTAAACAAACTGTTAGGCGCAGAAAGGAAAGGAAAACTAGTATTCAGTGAGAAAGAACTAAAAGCAATAAAAGAATTAAAAATGCATCGGGGGAACCAAGGGGAGTAGTTGACACCAGATGGGCATAAATTTATAAATAAAGCCCTAGCCCAGAAAATGTTAACAGAGATACAGGAATTAACCCATTGGGGGAGTCCAAGGGTTATGTGATCACTATTTAAGAGAAAACTTATGTATCGGAATACATGAGGTAGCAAAAGCAGTAACTCAGGGGTGCATAATTTGCCAAAAATTAAATCAAAAAGTGATGAGGCAGACCATGCGAGGGGGGAAAGAATTAGCCCAAAGACCATTCCAAAACATTCAAATAGACTTTACTGAAATGCCGGCTGTACAGAGTTGCAAACACCTATTGGTAATAGTTGACCACCTTACTCATTGGGTACAAGCCTTTCCAACTAGAAAAGAGACTGGAGAAGCGGAAATAGTAGCCAAGATTATCTTAGAATTCTAACATCAATCCCTGATACGGGTTGGTGAACAATATTGATTCAGATAGGGGACCACACTTTATCGCGCAAGCATTACATAAAATAATTGAGGCTTTAGGAATAAAACAGAGATTACATACCCCATGGCATCCCCAGAGCTCTGGGAGGGTAGAAAGAATGAATAAAACCCTCACAAATATATTAACAAAATTAATTGCAGAAATGTAGATGAACTGGCTCAAATGTCTACCCCTTGCCCTTTTAAGGATCAGGACAGGACCCTGATCAGATACAGGGGTTCCGCCCTATGAAATGATGTTTGCACTCCCATTTTTAATGACTCCATATAGTAGTGGGGACTATTTAGAAGGGGAAACAGCTAACCGAAAGTAAATAGAAACCATTGGAAAGACCCTAGAGAGTCTGAGAAAAAGAGGATATCTTCCCCAAACTTCCCCCCTTGATACAGATGTGCACCAAATAAGTCCGGGAGATTGGGTACTAATGAAGTCATGGAGCAATACCCCATTAACTCCAAAATTTGAAAGATCCTTCCAGGTATTACTCATGATGCACACTGCAGGAAGGACACGAGAAAGAGGCTGGACTCACATCACTCCAGTCAAAGGACCGGTACCACCCCCCCAAACAGCAGACTGGATCCAACAGCACCAGCTAAAGACGCTTCCACGTGGGTTGCAATCCCGAACTCGGACAATCTCAAAGTTACCTTTAGAAAGAGACCAAAGGTTGCTTAGAAAGACTGATAAAAGCAAAAGAGACTAATATATTAAAAATGTTGTACTTTTTATTCAAGTCATTATTATTTATTGTTATTGTTGTTGACTTAGGAATGTAGAATTTTTAGTTTGTGTTGGAGCCTTCATTTATTTTGGAGTATATTATGCTATTATTGGATTAGAGATTAGAGTGAACATTTTGTTAACTGTTTGGTGTAAAGATTTCATATATTATCTTGAATATAGAGAATGGGTTCCTCCATCTCTTTAAAACTGTTCAAGGTTACAAGATGAAGAGTTATAAGAATTAAATCTTAGTATGATAGTTAAGTTCAAAAGTTTCAATAGAGTTCGAATAATCTGTTTTTCTCCAAGGAAAACCCTGGGGGTTTCAAATCTACTCTCCTACAGAACATTCCTCAGGAGCTATTAAATTGATAGAAAGTGGGAGGAAAGAGAAGGGAGAAAGTTCCCCAATCCTAAGAGGCACGGCCAGTTGAGATCATGGCAATGGTTCATACCGGACTCTTGGGAGGACTGGTGTTATTCCTGTTTATGTAAAGTATGGGGAGTAAGGAAAATCCTTGTACTATCACCCCCTACACGATGGGGAGAACCTTGGGTCACTGATAAGGGTTCACACCAATGTAAATCCTTATTTTTTAACTACTCCCAGTTATTTACCTGTCAAGAGGACGGGAAAGTCTATTGGATTGCCAGAAGCACTGCCTCATTTAGGCAACGCTTACTTGGAGAATGCCCTGTAGGAAAAACTTGGTTTTGTTTTGAGCATGAAAGTAATCAGGAAGGACTGAAAGATCTAATACAGGAAAGACAATTAACAGTAACCACCAAAACGGATGAAATAGAAATGCACTTAGGGAAGAACCTATTCCTAGACCTAGTTGAAAGAATTAGTAAGGAACTAAATCTAACCAACTGCTGGGTCTGTGGGAGTACTAAAATGACAGAAATTTGGCCATGGGAGGGAATTAGTTTAGGACCATTTGAAATTCTAAGGTGGGAACATTCAGGACAGAAACCTCACATTTTAGGACAAAGAAGGAAGGAACAATGGGAATTAAAATCTACAGTAATTGGGGAAGAATGCATAATAAGGACAGGGAAGAGATATAATAGCCCAGTGGGAAAGATGGCATGCAAGAGGTATCTAAAGATTGAAGACTTAAATGCTAGATGGATTCCCCAAGAGCCAAATCAATAACGGTCCACTGGGAAAAAGGAAAAGGGGTGCGTTTATCCTGAAGGCTATAGGCTGTACAAATGTGCAGAAAAAGGGGTAAACCCCTTTTGGGAATAAGACAAATATGTAAATATTGAGAATACCCTTGGGAAGTCCGCGACATCTTTTGGAAAGCCCCCGATCATCTATTTTGGATTTGTGGCAACACAGCCTATACTACTCTTCCAGGAGACTGGATGGGAAGCTGCACTATAGGTGTCATCAAACCTGCTTTCTTTCTATTGCCAAAGAAATCCAGGTCAAGTTTAGGGGTTCCATTGTATGACAATTTGAGAAAGACTAACCAGAAAAAGAGGAATATAATTGACCTGGGGAGAAAACAAACCTGGAAGGGAACAATCTGGACAGCAGAAGAGATAATTAACACATATGGACCTGCAACTTGGGCCCAGGATGGATCCTGGGGATATCGTACTCCAATTTACATGCTCAGTAGGATCATTCGACTCCAGGCAGTACTAGAAGTAGTGCCCAACAGAACATCACTTGTCCATGGCCATATCAATTACCAACTGGCCCAAATTAGAACTGTCATCTACCAAATTCGACTTGCAGTTGATTACTTAGTAGCTGATGAAAGAGGGATATGTGGAAAATTTAATTCATCAGAGTGCTGCCTGAAAATTGATGATAGAAGTGAGGTAATAAGAAACATCTCTACAGAAATACGAAAAATAGCATATGTGGGAAATCAGGAGTGGACTCCCCTAATAGGCACCAGTTGGTGGGATGATTTTTGGTGTTTTAAAGGGAAATGGTGGAAGAAAGCAATCTTTATAGTAGTGGCAGCATTATTAAGTTTAATAGTCTTACCTTGCCTACTCCCATGTTTAAATAAGATTATATCATCTACAATTCAGGCTAGTACACAGTTTTCAGAAACAACTGCTCAATCCAAAACCAAAATAGTGATGATTGAAATTCAAGAAGGAGAACATAAAACAGCTAAAAGTGTTTATGACCAGTATCAGAAGTTAAGGAAGTTTTATACCACAAAACAGAAATTATATATTGATGTGCGCTTAAACTCAATTAAAAAGAAAGAGGGGGGATACTGTGAGGAATTAAAATCCTGGAGATGACAGCTCTTTTTCAGAGTAGTAATTGGTAGTTGATGTTTATGAAGTTGATAAGGTCTTAATTTGAAATGTTGGTCTGTTGTTAAACATTGAATGTTACAGTTCTAGGACTTCACTTTAGTTGCTGTTATTAAATGTTGCTATATTACCCTGTATTTGTATCTCTCCTCGTCATACTCTCTATTTGTACCCCATGTTAGTGTGCTGCTAAACACTGAATGTTAGAATTCTAAGACTTGCCTTTAGTTGCCGCTGTTAGATGTTACTATTTCACCTTGTATTTGTATCTCTCCCCGTCATACTCTGTATTTGTACCCCTTTCCCTCTCACCCGGGATTTGTATCCATTCCCATCGGGAACCACTTCCCCTGCTCCCCTGCTCCCCGGAGGACTTGCACCGGAATTTAAATGAGAGGCTGTGGGAACTATATGAACCCTCTCAAAACAACAAACCAGCGCATAAACTTTGACTTTAACCCACCAGAACCACACTAAGTCACCCACTCTAGACCAGAGCTGGATTCCGTCCTGTCACCATAATTTTGATAGTACCCAGCTTGAAAGATACCCCTGGAGTACGAGCCAACATCACCTTCCCAAGGACTCTCGTGAGGACGGAAGCCCCAGCTGTGCCGAAAGACAAAGCTGCACTCCTCCTCCTCAGCATCGTCCAGTGGAGCAGTGGCGGTGTGCGCAACCCCTCGTGTTCCCCACCCAGAGCCGACTTTAATAAAGGCCTTTTAAAGGAGCTGGTGTCCTTGCCCCATTTATCACAGCTGGCAGGGGCTGCAGGTTGATGCCATTTGTCCTTGCTGCCCCTCACATCCCCCTGGCCCACCAAGAGCCCCGAGGCAGCCCTGAGGGACAGGCCCTGCTGGCCCAGGCTGGGCTCAGGGCTTGGCCTTTCTGCTTCCTGCAGCCAAGCCAGGCCTTGCTCAGCATTGCAGTTCCCTGCTCACAGCCTTGGGCTCCCTGCAATCCTGCCCTCAAGGATCTGCTCTCACCAGGCCCTGGGCAGCCTTGGGCACTCCCTGCGCTCCCTGGGGCCCAGCCATGCTCCAAGGCACTTGGAGTTTTGCTGCTGACTCCTTGAGCAGCTTCTCCATCCTTCTCTGCATGCCTGAGGCTCCTGAAGCCAGCCCCAAATCCAGCGTGGGGCTGATTAAAATACAGAAAGGCCTCAGGAGCTCTTTGTCTCCCTTCCATTGTCTTTGAGTCTCCAGGGCTTGTGCAGTGATTGGAGTCAGTTTGGAGTTGTCTTCGGGAAGGAGATTCCAAAATGCACCTCCTGATTGTTTTTTAATCAAGGGTGCATTGTATTATTTTTCAGTTCATTGAAGAGGTGACAGAAGCGTTCCCCAATTGATCTTGATGCTGATTGGTTCTCTAGGAGGTCTGGGCATCGAGAAGAATGAGCCCATTGCAGGCTGAACCGGTTTGGACAACCTGACCCGCACCCGCAACCTCACTGAGATCCCAAAACATCCAAAAATGTTCATGCAATTTATTAATTTTTATTCTGTACTGCATTATTTAATGTTAATATTTTATTATTTATATATTTATTATATGTGTTTATATTTATAACTACACTATTGGTTTTTATTAACTAGTCTTTATATTTATATAGAAAAAATCAAGGCATTTTTATTAGCCGAGAAAATTAATGCTCAATGTTTCTAAGTAAGACAATTCCCTTTATTAAAAGTGCATATTATATGGCTCTATGCAGATATTTACCACATGTACTTTGATTTCTTGGTTAGTAGTGCTGTATTAACATTTTAATACTAAATGTAGTCCTGTAATTAAAAGGTAGCTTTTGTAGTTAAAATAGGAACTATGTTAGTGGGATTTTTAAGAACGGAATGAGGCACTCACAGCAGATAGCAGCCCCAGGATGCCTAAAACTTAAGGAGAAAAATAATTTATTGCCCTCTTATAAGAAGAAATAAACTTCTTCCCGCCTCAAAGGCGCTGTTCAGATTAGAAGGAAGAATTTGATGATGACCAGACAGAATCCTGTATTTGACTGGAATTTATGCATCATGTATGAAGTCTATGACTATGCAACGGGCTATTGGTTTAAGGGTTAATCCTTTGATAACGGGTGTCCTTTACTGGGCTGGTGCTGCCCGGGAAAAGGTACCTGGATGTCCCTAACTCTTTCTCTTTATTGTCTCATATTATCCCAATTCAAATTGTCCAAATTATTATTACTCAAATTGTATTACTATTTTGATAACCATTATATTAGTATTAAACTTTTAAAATTTTAAAAACAAGTAATTGTAGTTTTCCCCACCTTCATTAATTAATTAAGTTCTAGCAGTAATTTATTAATTCCTCTTTCTGGTAATTAGATAAATTTGTACTCTTTTTGCCATCTGCTTAAAATTCTTTTTACAATACGGGGCCGGGGGGAGGGAGGGTGAGGGCACCTTGGAGTCCATGGAGAGGATTTGGGAACACATTTGGGGCAGTTTTGGGTCTGGGGAGGGAATTCAGAAAGAACTTGAGGGTGTGCAGGACACTTGGGGAAGCCGGGTGGGCACTTGGAGGGGCACTCAGGGATTCTGAGGGACAGTTCAGGGTCCGGGGCAGCACTTGGTGGTCCAGGGGGGCCCTTGGAGGTCAGGGAGGGAAATTTGGAGCCTTTCGGGGACCGGGCGGGCCCTTGGGTGACTCGAACGGGGCTCTCTGGGGCGCGGGGGATGATGGGAGTTGTAGGCGCGGGTATCCCACGGTCTAACGGGGCCGCGGAGCATCACGGGAGTTCGAGGCGCAGCTGCAATGGCTCTTGGTGGGGTGCGGGGCACGACGGGAGAAAACGTCCTTGCTGGAATAGCGCCGGATGTTCGCCGCGGAGCATGATGGGAGCTGAAGTCCCGAAAGTGGCTCGAACACAATATGTGGAGTGCAGAGAAGGCTCTTGCGGGGAAACTTGTGTCCGAGCCGCGACTTGAGGCCCTCGAAAGGAACGTAAACGTCTTCAGAGCCCTTGGGAGGAGGTCTGGGATCTCTAACCGGGCTCTTTAGGGCACGGGTCACAGCAGGAGTTTTAGGCGCGGGACTGTGTTCTGAGGGGCTCTGGGGCCGCGGGGGATGGGAGGAGATGAATTCCCAGAAGTGGCTGTACCGGGCATCTGTGGGGTTGGGAGCACTCAGGGGATCCGGGGAAGCTTTTGGGGGGTCCCGAATGGGCGCTGAGGGGGCACTGAGGGATCCTGGAGGGTCTGGGGGACACTTATGGGACAGATGGGGGCGAATCCCGGTGTTTTTTGGAGCAAAGGGCATTACGGGAGTTGTAGTCCCTGCTTCTATGGGGCTCCTTTCGGCCGCGGGGCATGATGGGAGATGTAGGCAAAAAGAAATATGGTGCCCATTTAGGCACCGCCCCAAGACCCGCATCCCAGGTGCTGATTAGCTGGATCTGCTGATGGGCGGGAGCCTCGGCAAATGGGATGCGTTGTAGGTGGGAACAGCCAAATCACCCTCCTCCAGTCCCTTCCACTACAGCCCAGTTCATTCCCAGTACAGACCAGTATGACCCCAGTAAAGTCCATTTCATCCCAAGTAGAACCCAGTTCAAACCCAGTGCCCCTCCAGTTCCTCCCAGTGCAGCCCAATCTATCCCAACACAACCGGGTTCATTGCCAGTTGTTCCCAGTTCCTCCCAATGTCATCCACAGGATGACCCAGTGTCCCCCAGTCTTCCCTGCAATATCCCCAGCGTCACCAGGTTCTCCCAGTATCCCCCAGTGTCACTCCCAGTATGTCCCAGTGTCTCCCACAGCGTTCCCAGTGTTCCCCAGTATGTCCCAGTCCTCCCCAGTGTTTCCAAGGACAGTTTAATTTCTCTCGGTGGCCGTGGCAGCCAAAACCAGCAGTGGGGTCAGTGCAGTGCCCATGGCCACAGCCCCTTGCAGGGGCCCAGTGCAGCTTGGGCTGATGATCCACCCTCAGAGCTGGCCCAGGGCAGCTCTGCAGTGGCTTTGGTGGCACCTGGGGCTGGCACACCCCTGAGCAGTGTGTCCTTTTGCAGTGGGGAAACTCAGGAGTTTGAGACTGCTTCAAAAAATCCCCAAAAAGTGAAAACCCCTCTTAGGCTGAGTGCAGCCAGCTCTGCAAGCACAGCAGGGCCCAGGGGAGTGAGGACAGACAGGATGTGGCTGGGCAATGTGGAGCAAGGTTGTCCACACTGGGTCAGAGCTCAAGGCACAGCTTCTGTGAGCAGGCCAGAGCTGCTGAGGAGAGACCCTGGGTCAATATCAATCACAGAATTAAGCAACCAACTCTGCTCTAAAGAGAAATAAAATAAAATACATCCTTTAAAATAGGAATGTTTATTTCTTACAAGGTCCTTGAAATCTTTCTCCATAATTGGACTAGGAAAATTTTAATGACCTCTCTGGGCTTTCATGTTTACATCAGATTCAGTCCCTGAGAGTGTCTCCAAAAAACTTCTCAAGAACTCAAACTTAAATTTATACTCCAAAGTTCCTTGAAGTTTTAATGGGTTCCACTGAGGGACATGACTGAGAAAGTGTCCCCAGGTTCCAGTTAGAGCAGAACACTGGAGGCAGTGATGACAGCTGGGGACAAACAAGGCCAAGGTGTCGCTGGTGCTGAGCAAAGCTGGATGTGTTTGAGGAATGCAAAGGGCCAAGGCCTGAGCCCCAGCCCCTGGCCAGGCAGATGCTGTCCCTCCCTCCTTGCTCAGGGCTCTTGCCGGGATGGGCACTGGCATGTGGGGATGTGCAATGCCCAGGGCAGGAGCATGGGGCGGCCCCTGCCAGGCTGCTGAGCAGGGACAAGGAGGCAATGAGGCCCCAGGCCTGCAAGGGTCACTTGTCTCCTGCTCCTGCCTCAGGCCCAGGCCCAGCAGCCATGGCCAAAGGGCTGCCCAAGTTGGCTCTGGCAGGGCTGTCTTGCAGCTGCTGCCCATGCCTGTGCCCTGTAAAGCCCAGGCTGTCCCACGGTGTCCCTGCCCTGTGCCTCTGTCCCTGCAGGCTGTCGGCATCCCCCGGCTGCCCCACCTGGCTGGGCCCTTCCTTTGCTGACAGCTCTGCCTCCTGCCTGCCTCTGCCTGCCCACACAAAGCCTGGGGCTGATACCAAAAGGGTTCATTCGATTTTTACCCAGCCTGTGAGCTTTGAGCACAGGAACAAGGAATGCTTTCCCAGCAAGGATGGTTGGAAGAGAAAACGAAGACCCCTTGCCTATGGGTGCAGGGATAGAGAACAAGGAGTGAATCTGGGAACTTGGGGTGGGTTTTATGGAAGTGAGTAAATTGTAATTCACATGCAGGGACTGTATATAAGCAACATCCTGGGAGAATCTCATGTCCATGTACGTTTAGAAGTTATCCCATGTTGCACCTAAGACCTGAATAAAGGATGCCCTAATAAAGACCAACTTAGTGTTAAGGAGCCTTATTCTGATATTTTGGACATTTGGCGACAGCAGAGGCTGACAGACCCAAGGATTCTGCTGTGACACTGTGGAACCCCATGGAACAAAGGGTCCATTGTGACAGAGCAGAACCCCATGGAACCAAAATCCGTTTTGGCACACTGGGGCCACATTGAACCAATGGTCTGTTGTGATACTGAGGATCCATGGAGACCATTGTGACCCTGAGAAACCTCTTGGAACCAAGGGGACATTGTGACACAGCAAGGCCTGGTGGAACCATGGGTCCATTGTGACACTGCAGAACCTCACGGAACCAAGGTGACCGTGTTCTACTGTGGAACCCCATGGAACAAAGGGTCCATGGTGAGACTGCAGAACCAAGGAGACTGCTGCTAGCAGTGTGAGAGCTCAAGTCCATTGTGATACAGCAAGGCCTGATGGAACCAAGGGTCCCTTGTTAAACTGTGTGGGCTCATGGAACCAAAGGTCCGTTGTGACATAGCAAGGCCTCATGGAACCATGGAGGCCATTTTATCACTTGGAGGCCTTGTGGAACCAAAGGGCCATTGTGGCACTTGAGAGCCTTGTGGAGCCAAGGGGACCATAGTGACACTGTGGGGCTCCATGAAACCAATGATCTGTTGTGAAACTGCAAGGCCTTCTGGAATCATGGAGACCATTGTGACGCTACAAGGCCTCATGAAACCATGGAACCACTGTGACACTCTGCAGTCCTGGCAGGCCAAGGGGCCGTTGTCACGCCATGTGGCACCATGGAACCAAGGGGTCCATTGTGACACTCCCCGGCCCCATGGAACTAAGGATCCATGGAAGAGTGCAGGACCCCATGGAACCAATGTCCACTTGGATATTGTGGGGCCTCATGGAATCCTCGAGGCCATGATGACACTTGGAGGCCTCATTGGATCAAGGGGCTCTGCAGGGCCTCAGGGAACCAATGAGACCCCTCTGACATTGTGAGTCCCCATGGAACCAAGGGTCCATTTTGATACTGCAGCACCAAGGAGACCCCTGTGACACTGCAAGGCTTCATGGAAGCCAGGGACCATTGTGACACCGGAGCCCCATGGAAACAAGAGGCCAGAGTGACACATCAGGGCCTGATGGAAGCAAGGATCCAGTATGACACCACCACTGTGACACTGCAGGGCCCCATGGAAACAACGTAACAGGGAACAGGTCTGTTTGGCTTGGTCTGACTGGTCCAACTGCCCTTGGCATGTTGAGACTCTGCTCATGTACACCTGAAACACTGGGGCTCTGGGCTTTTCTTCAAATGGTAAAGAACTGCCCTTCTCATTCAAGCATCCACAACCAAAACATGATTCCTCCTCCAAGAGTCCAGTGTGACACAGGAATGCCTCATGGAACCATGGAGACCATTATGACGCATGGGGCCTCATGGAACCAAAGGAGCATTGTGAAACAGCAAAGCCTCATTGAACCAAGGGCACAATAGTGACACTGTGCGGCTCCATGGGACCAATGGAGATTCTTAAAGTGCAGAATCAAGGAGACCATTGTGACACTCTGGGGCATCATGGAACCACTGGTCCATTGTGACACAGCATGGCTGCAGGAAACCATGGGGGCCATTTCTACACCTTGAGGCCTTCTGAAACCAAAAGGCCATTTGGGCACTTTGTGTTTCCATGGAACCAAGGAGTCCATTGTAACACTATGAGGCCCCGTTGGGCAGTTGTGGCACTGTGTGGCGCCATGGAACCATGGGCCCATTGTGACACTACAGGAACTAAGGATGTGACATCCCCATGGAACTAAGGATTCATGGAACAATGTGGGACTCATGGAACCAGAGGTGCATTGTGACAGTGAAAGGCCTCATGGAACTAAGGAGGACAATTGTGACACTGTGGGGCCCAATAGAAGCAAGGGGCCAGTGTGACACAGCTGGGCCTCATGCAGCCATGGTGTCACTGGGATTCTGAGGACCCCAAAAGAACCAAGGGGCCATTTTGACACTTTGCAGCTGTGGAGGCCCTGAGAGGCATTCCCTGGGTTAGGGAGACACAAGAAGCTTCCCTCAAAAGCTGTTTGACCCCATTGGCTCCTTCCTCTTGTTCTCCGTCCCTCAGCCCCTCCCTCCCCATTGCCCCATTGGCCCCATCTTTGTACTGCCCCCATGGCACTGATCAACCCCTTCCTCTCGAGATACAGAAACCTGGACTCCCCCCAGGAGTCCTGCCTTGTGACCCTGAACATCTCACCGCACGGCGGAATTAAACATCTGTGGGTACCATGCAAAGGCCCTTTTTGCTTCCCTACCCTGGGCTTCATTAGCAGCTATTCCGGCTGCAACAATGGCCCATTATGGCAGCGTGGATCCAATGACATCATGGTGACACTCTGGGACCTCATGGATCCAAGGGACCATTGTGATACTGAAGAACTTCATGGAACCCAGGGTCCATTGTGACACAGCAGGGCCTCATTGGAACAAAGGAACCATTGCTGACAGTACAGAAACTCATGGAACCAAGGGGCTGTGTTGATACAGCAGGGCCACATGGAACCCAGGAGACCAGTGACATTTAGGGACCTCATGGAACCAGGATCTATTGTGACACTGTAGAAACAAGGAGACCATTGTTGTGGTGTGATGCTGTGGAACTCATGGAGCTAAGCAGCCATTGTGACACTCCAGGGCCTCGTTGAACCAGGCAGACCATTGTGACACCACAGAACCTCATGGCACTGAGGGTTTATTGTGACACAGGAGGGCCATGGAGCCAATTGTCCATTGTGACAATGTGGATCTGAGGAGACCATGGTGACACCATGGAAGCTCTTGGAACCATGGGTCTATTGTGACAAAGAAAGGCCTCGTGGAACCACGAGGAGTCCATTGAGACATCATGGAACCTCGTGGGACCAAGGAGACCATTGTGATATCATGGAATCTCATGGAACCAAGGGTCCATTGTTAGAGTCCAGAACCAAGGAGACCATTGTTGACAGTACAGAACCTCACAGGACCAAGATTCCATTGCTTTGCAGTGGAGCTTTACAGTGGAACCAAGGAACCACTGTGACACAGCAGGGCCACATGGAACCAATGGTCCATGGAGATACTGCGGATCCAAGGAGACCATGGTGATACTGTGGAACCTCGTGGAGCCATGGGGCCATTGTGACACTCTGGGTCTCCATGGAGCCAAATATTCATGGTGACACTGCAGGGCTGCTTGTGACCAATCGTCCATTGTGACCCTGCAGATCCAAGAGACCAGGGTGACCCTGTGGCAGTTGATGGAACCAAGGAGCTGTTGTGACACACCAAGGCCTCGTGGAATCAAGGAGAGCATTGTGGCACTGCAGAATCAAGGAGGCCATTTTGGCAGTACGGAACCCAATGGAACCAAGGGTCCATTGTTCTACAGCAGGGCCTTATGGAACCAAGGAGTCATTGTGAAACTGTGGGGCATAAGGGAGTCAAGGACACCACTGATACTGAAATCCACTGGATAGAAACTTCTGAACAGTTTTGAGTATTTGAAAGCACGTATTCTTTATTACAGTATGGTGGTCACTTGGGCCATCCTTCCTCCATTGGAGTGCATTAAGCATTGATTGAACAGAGGTTTTAATACACACACTGATTATGTATCCATCAGCTATCTCCAGTTCCTTTGAGTTTATTTGACATAGTTTAACCCACTTATCTCAAATCCTTTCATGGTTCTTTGGGTTTTGTCTTCAACATCCAGTGTCCTTTTAGGTGGCTGTTCCTTGACCCTCCCCCTTTTGAGTATGGCAGTATTATTGTTTTGCATAACTTCTGCTTTGTCAGCCTTGCAGAGCTGAGCTGGCATCCTGCTTGCATTTTGTGTGACTTCTGCTTGCCAGAGGTACATCCTCAATTAGTTTCTTCAAGGCTGTTCTGTTCTACTGTCCTTGACAAGAGTAAATGTTGTTCTGTTCTCCTGTCCTTGTCTCAGTGCTCGCCCCACATGAGGCGTCTGCAACCCCCCCAACCTATGGGCCTGGGGTGGGCAAGTGTTCCTGGGGGACAGGGATGGGACAGCTGGGCTGGACTGACCCAAGGAATGTTCCATTCCATGTCACACCATGATCAGAAATCAAGTTAGAGAAGCGGGAGGGCAAGAGTGGTAGGGAATATTTTTTTTAAGATATTTTTCTTTGAAAAAAGCAGCTGCAAATACAGAATCCTCTCACGCCACAGGGTGGTAAAACATTTTCTGCTGATAGGAGATTTGCTTTTCTTCTATTTATGGTCTTTTCTTTTTGTGGTTGGTTTGTTTGTGGGGTTTTTGTGTTGTTGGGGGTGGGTCTTGCTTTGGTTGTTTTTGGTTGGGTTTGGGTTTTTTGCTATTGAATTGCCTTTCTTCTGATGCATAAGTTTTTCCTGCCTTTTCTTGTGGCTTGCTTGGCACCTGCTGGTCTGGTCACTTGGTGTCCCTCCATGCAGGGACAAACAACCTCCCTCAGGTGGGGAGAGGCCAGTGTTGGCAATGGTGGTTGCAGGGGCTGGTGTGGGACAATTGCCCTGGGGCACCTTCCCAGGCTGTCCCAGAACAGAGACACAGCCCAGGCCCTGCTCTGCTGCTGCCCCAGGTCCATGCCAGGAGCTCTGGCTGTGCCAGGACACTGCTGTGAGCCCCCCCTGCACACTCCCCCCTGCCCCAGGCCCTGGGCTTTGCTGTGCCAGGGCATTCCTGGAGCACATTGCTGACAGCAGCTCTGGAGGGGAGCAAAGCCTCCCTGCCCTGCCCTCAGGAGATGCACTTTGCTGCTGGAGGTGCTGTGCTGGAGCCCAGCTGTGTCCCAGCAGTGCCCATGGCCTGGCCCTGCCTGTGGCCACAGCAGGGACACGCAGCAGGACAGTGACCAAGCTGCCAGAGCACTCCGGCCTTACAGCCACAGCAGGGCTGGCAAGGACAGGGTGGAGTTGGGCAGAGCAGATCGGGGAAGAGGCAGGGCCATTGTCCCTGGCTGTGCTGCTGTGCTGGGACTCTCTTCCTGCCACCTCTGCTCACAGGCACTGCTCCTGCAGGGACAGAGAAGGGCTGAGGAAGAATCCTGGATAAACAGATTGGGGCAGGCACTTGTTTTTATTTAAATGCACAGGGAACAGACCGCTTGTAAGTGTTTGTGCTTCAAATAATATAGATATTAATGCAGAAATGCAAACAATATTACTACAATATTTTGCAGAAAAAACAACAGTATTCAAGAAGTTACTGAAAAAAAAATGGTCAAATAGAGTAAAAGTCTGAGATTGTAAAGAGTTACATTCTAAAGGCTCTGCAACAGAAAAGAGACAGTTTAATGCTTCTGAAACCATCCAGTCATCATTTTCCTCAGGGCATCCTTGACCTCCTGGTTCCTCAGGCTGTAGATGAGGGGGTTCAGGACTGGAGGCACCAACGAGTACAGAATTGACACTCCCAGATCCAGGGAGGGGGAGGACATGGAGGGATGGGGCTTAAGGTAGGCAAAGGCTGCAGTGCTGAAGAACAGGGAGACCACGGCCAGGTGAGGGAGGCAGGTGGAAAAGGCTTTGTGCCGTCCCTGCTCAGAGGGGATCCTCAGCACAGCCTTGAAGATCTGCACATAGGAGAAAACAATGAACCCAAAACAGGCAAATAATAAAAAGGCACTAACAGCAAGAAGCCCAAGTTCCCTGAGGTAGGAGTATGAGCAGGAGAGTTTGAGAATCTGGGGAACATCACAGAAGAACTGGCCCAGGGCATTGCCGTGGCACAGGGGCAGGGAAAATGTATTGGCTGTGTGCAGCAGAGCATTGAGAAAGGCACTGGCCCAGGCAGCTGCTGCCATGTGGGCACAAGCTCTGCTGCCCAGGAGGGTCCCGTAGTGCAGGGGTTTGCAGATGGACACGTAGCGGTCATAGCTCATGACTGTGAGAATGGAAACCTCTGCTGTAATGAAGAAGACAAACAGAAATAGCTGAACAGCACATCCTGAGTAGGAGATGTCCCAGTTGTCCCAGAGGGAATTGTGCATGGCTTTGGGGACAGTGGTGCAGATGGAGCCCAGGTCGCTGAGGGCCAGGTTGAGCAGGAAGAAGAACATGGGCGTGTGCAGGTGGTGGCCACAGGCTACGGCGCTGATGATGAGGCCGTTGCCCAGGAGGGCAGCCAGGGAGATGCCCAGCAAGAGGCAGAAGTGCAGGAGCTGCAGCTGCCGCGTGTCTGCCAATGCCAGCAGGAGGAAGTGCCTGATGGAGCTGCTGTTGGACATTTGCTGTGTCTGCACATTTCAACGTACAGAAGGAGGAAAGACAGGGCAATGGAGGGGAAATTTCTCACAGAAAAATCAAAACTCTTTGTCGTAGCCTCTTTCTTTCCACTAAGCACCTCCCCCTTGTGTATGTCTAGGAGATCTTCCCTTCACCATTGTTGCTGGAGCCCTGATTGCTGCTGGCCAATGCTGTGTGAGGAGCTGGACCTTGGCCTGCAGGACACCTGGGAATCGGCCCTGACCCCCAGTCAATGCAGGGGAACAGTGAGAGCAGGGCCCAGTCCTGGTGTTCAGGCTTGGATAAAGAATCTTCCGGTAAGGCTGCAGAACTGCCTGGGTGAAGTGATGGGGATAACGGAATGAAGAACGGGTGATTCTGCTGCACCTGGAGAGAACAGAGAGTCCAGTGAGACAGGAGGGTTGTCTGAGGCTTAGTGCAGACTGAGGAGAGCTGCTCTGTCTCTCTCTCCTGTTCCAGCTGACCTGCGCTTGCACCTTTCTGAAATCCAATCCCGTGTTACCCTGGACAGCCAGGAGACACAGCTGAGAGCAGAGGGATCCCTGGCACACAAAGTGGCTCCTGCCTTTCCCAGAGTCAGGAGAGTGGGCTCATTGCCAGCCTCCCAGGCTGCCCTGCCCAGAGCTGCCCAGGCACAGGGAGCTGGGACACCCCATTGTTGTGCTCAGCCTGCACAGGAGGAGCCCAAGGGCTGGGCCTGGCCTTGCAGCTGGAACTGCCATTGCAGAGAGCCCCTCAGCAATGCCAGCAGCACCTGGGCAAGGCAAGGAGAGAGAGAGAGAGCCGGGCCTGAGGAAAAGCCTTTCCCTGCCCAGCCCTGCCCAGCCCCTGCCAGGCAGCAGCAGGGCAGGACAGTGGCCGTCAGGCCCTGGTCAGCAGGGAATGGGCACATGGCCGCAGAGATGCCCTTCATCTCTGGGGCTGCTCTGCCAGCCAAGGAGGGACTGAGGGCCCCGAGATGAGGGCTGAGGGCTGTGCTGGCTGCGAGGGGACACAAGAGCTGTGCTGCTCAGGGCAGTGTCTGCCCTGCAGGGCAGGCCCGGCAGGTGCCACATCTGCCCTGCAGCAGGGCTTCCCTCAGCACTGCTTCCCTCCCTGCCTGCCCACGGCTCTGCTGCAGGAGCTGTCCCAGCCCCAGCTGTTCCTGTGGCCCCGGGCTCCTTCCCTTCCAGAGCTGCCAGAGCCCAGCCCAGCCCCTGGGCCAGCCCTGCCCTGCAGCTGCTGGGCCCTGCAGGGATTAAAGAACAGCTTCCCCAGCCTGGGCTCCATGGAAAGTTGATGCTGCATGGATCTGGAGGCTGGGCAGGTGCAGTCACTTGCTGAGGTCCCAGGAATCCTCAGGGTGATGGTTTAAGTGTCTCAGGCCCTGATCTACCCTGCACAGTTAATTTTCTATTGCCAACAAGCTGAGGCAGGGAAAAGTGGGAGCACAGATTCAGGAAAGCAGAGACCCAAGCAGGAAACTCCTGTCCTGAATGAGCTCATGAAAAGTCACCCTGGGCATGAGCTGGAGCTCTGGGCAGCCCTGGCTGCATCCCCAGCTTCACCCCCTGCAGCCGTCCCTGGCAGCAGGAGCCGTCCTGCCCTGTCCCTCTGACGGTGCCCTGGGCAGCCCTACTCTGCAGCACAGCCTCCCCCAAAGCAGAAACAGCAGCAGAGCATCCTTACAGTCACATCAGTCCTGTCCTGGGTCAGCTTCGGGACATCCCTCCAGGAGCACAGGGGACATTGCCCTGCACCCACACACTCACCATGCCCAGGGCTGTGAAAATCTTTCCCCAAGTGAAGTCTCAGCTCTATCTCTTCCCAGTCCTGATTGCCTTCAGCCTGTCTCTGCCTGGCTCCTGTCCCCTCAGTGCCTGTAGGCAGCGCCTTCAGCCCGGCTGGGCTGGGAGAGGAGCTGGTGCTGGGAAGAGCTGTTCCTTTAAAGCTCAGCAGCACAGACACAGCACAAGGAGTTTAATGAGCCTCTTGGGGCTTTGCTGCTGTTTACATCAGACTCAGTCCCTGAGAGAGTCTTCAAAAAACTTCTCAAGAATTCAAAATTAAATATAAACTCTGAAGTTTCTTGAAGTTTAAATGGTCCCACTGAGAAAGTGTTCCCAGGTTAGTTAGAGCAGAGCACTGGAGGCAGTGATGACAGCACAGAACAAACAAGGCCAAGGTGTCGCTGGTGCTGAGCAAAGCTGGATGTGTTTGAGGAATGCCAAGGGCCAAGGCCTGAGCCCCAGCCCCTGGCCAGGCAGATGCTGTCCCTCCCTCCTTGCTCAGGGCTCTTGCCGGGATGGGCACTGGCATGTGGGGATGTGCAATGGCCAGGGCAGGAGCATGGGGCGGCCCCTGCCAGGCTGCTGAGCAGGGACAAGGAGGCAATGAGGCCCCAGGCCTGCAAGGGTCACTTGTCTCCTGCTCCTGCCTCAGGCCCAGGCCCAGCAGCCATGGCCAAAGTGCTGCCCAAGTTGGCTCTGGCAGGGCTGTTTTGCAGCTGCTGCACATGCCTGTGCCCAGGCTGTCCTGCATTGTCCCTGCGCTGTGCCTGTTATACATGAGAAGCTTGACTAGGCCAATATTCAAGCAGCAGTCAATTCATTTTTTAATATGGTAAATATGAGCAATACAGCTCTGGGTACAATGGGGGAAGTTTTCCCTCTACCTGCATACAAATAGTTGAGGCTTACAGGTATTTATAGGGGTACTCATCAGCTTTCTCAGCAGTTTCTATTCCAATTTTTACTCATCAGCGGTTTTTATTCCCAAATTTTTTGTCACAATTCTATACACTATTGTGATTTAGTTTTTCTTGGGATGTATGCCAAAAAGGAGTATCCCCATATAGTGGTGGTCCAGTTTCCAAAAGAAAAAAGACAGATCCCATCTAGTGGAGTCCAGCTCCCCAGATGTGGGTCCACCTTTTGATTGCAGAGGCTATAAATCTCATAACAATGATGTCCAGCTTCCCTTGGTCAAAATTGTAACCCCTCAATTTTATGTTCATCTTCCTTTCTTGAGCTGCTTTTCTCTTTTTTGTTAAGGTGTGAGATAAGCATGTTTCCTTTATATATATTCCAAAACTATGGTTTCAAGTATACAAGCAACATTCTAAAATTACACTTCAAAAGGTTATTATTGCAGAACTCTTTAAGGATTAACTACCAGCAAAGAGCAACTTCCTTAACACTTTAATTCAAATGCTCCTCAATCAACCAAGGTTAATTTCAAAGGAAAGATAGGTTCAAAGGTCTTCTTTCATGCTTTACTTTCCTCAGTTATTATTAGAATTCGCAACTGTCCCATTGTTGGTCTCCATATTGCAATCACAAATACACACATTGCCTGTATGTACCTGACACGAAACGCAGCTTTGTATCTCACAGTCCTCCCCCTACTTGTATAAATTTTTATTTATCTTTCTCATTCATGTCTGGGCTTCAAATCTGGCCAAAACTGTGGAAGCTTTTCCCTTTTTGTCTTCTGTCTTTAATCTCATTATTTTGGATATCTTAGCTGTTGTCTCAAGTTTGCCAACCTCACCTGTAGCCAATTCCAGGTCTACCACAGCAATCTGCATGCTTTGAATGACTGAGTGGATTAGTCGGATAAAATATTGAATAAGGCAAGGTAGAAACAATAACCCAGCTAATGAACACAATATCATGAACCCTATTTTCTTCCACCAAGCTCCTCCTCCAAGCATCTGGTCCCACCATGAGGCTTGAAGGATGGAATTCCATTTTTGGACTGGGACATGAGCCAGCCTTTTGATCTCTGCTGCTAAACCTCTGATGATTTCTCCATAATCATTAATCTCAATGCAGCACTCAGACTCATTGAATTTTCCACGCACTCCTCCTTCTTTGGCCAGCAAATAGTCCAGTGCTATTCTGTTCTGATACACAAAAGCCTGCACCTGAGTGTGCTGCCTGCTAAACAAGTCCAGGGCCTCCGAGGAGTTATTTGAGACTATTTCTACCACTGTCTGTAGTCTAATCAATCGGTTCAATTGGTAAATCAAGGTCATATATTGCCAGCTTCCATCTTGAGCCCAAGTGGCTGGCCCATAATAATCTATTACTCTTTCTGCTAGCCACACTTCTTCTCCCCGTTTTTGGTCCCCTCCTGCCCTTGGAAACTCAAGTTTCAATTCTCTTTTTTCCCTGTTAAGGTTTTCATCTAACGGTGCTCCTAACAGGTTACTCTTGGACTTGGTAGTAAAAAGAAGGAGGGTTGTATAAGCTTTTTGCCCATAAATCCAATATATGCAATTTGGGGCTCTCTATGGTCATTTACAGCCTCAGGTTTTTCCCAGTAAATTCTTAGGGTCTCCAGGGATTGGTAAGGGTTAGCTCCAGGACTTTTATGCCAGCACAACTTTATCTGGTTGTTCCATTTGCGATTTTTCTCCTTAATTAGGCTCCACTATCCAGCAGGAGGTGTCGGCTGCCAAGTTCTAGTGTTATTGTTTGAATTTACTGCTAAAGTAGATGTGCAGGGAGTATACCCTACCACTTCAGTATATTTTCTCCCCTCTCTGCTGATGCAAACTGTTCCAATTATTCGATGATTTAAAAAGCATCCTTCAGGCCGTTTCAATCTTTTGGAAATTTGAGTATGGCTCTATTTTAGAAATTGCTCTGGAGCTAGACTCTCACCTCTCCATGGCCATTTTTTCAGCTGATTTCTATCCCCCACAAATCCAACAATTGGCTAACTCTAATTCTGTGGCAATTTCTTGCATTAGATCTACAAAAAGGTTCCTATTTGAAGTCAGAAAACCCCAATCACTATCCTGCTGTTCTAACTGTTTGTATTGTTCACTAAATTTATTTAGCTTTTCTTGTTCTACTCTTTACATTTTTGCTTCTGATTCTTGCTTTTGTAGTTTTTGAGTAATTTGTTTCATTCTACTCTCTGGGTCTCTTCCTTCTCTGTCCTTTGCTAAACAAAAGAATTTGGCGTATCGCAGACAAATTCGTTCATCATCATCTTTGAGAAGGTTGATTAATACAGGCCAATCCTTGGGAGAAACCTTCAGTCCGTGTTTTAAAATTTCTCCAACCCAGTATATTTTGCCATCCATAGTGCACATCTTTAATTGGTTATGGTCATAGCACACTTCACGAACATGGGAATGTGCCATGAACATTGATTCCATTTTTCCTCTGATCCAGACAGTATGATTGCATTTGTCACAGACAGCCGGAGCAATAGGCTCTGATCCTGCAGCTCATGGATTATGTGGAGTTCAGGAGTGAGGCTATTAAGGCCCATTGCCTGGGATGCAATGATCAATGCAGTGAAAATAATCCTCAGAGGGTCTAACTCTCTACCTCTCTCAAGGCCCCTTGGGTTGCATCCAAGGGCCGAGATGTAGATCTTCTCTGTAGCAGAGTTTATACCTTGGGATTTAGTCACTGATATCTTTTGTTTCATTTTTGCCTTTTGCCTCATGAGCCTTCAGATCTCTGTTTATTGTGGTTGTGGCCTGATTCTTTTTAATATAGGCCAATTGGCCCCTAAGTTCGGGGGATATGTGACTACAATAGGGTTGGTGTATGTGCCTCCCTTTCTTCCAGCAATACTTGGCTTTCTGCCACTCTTTTGCTTTAATTTGATATTCATAATGTATCCAATTGCCCTTGTCACACTTTGCTTCTTCTAATTAAGGTAGGAGCATTTTCCTCACATACATCAGTCCCTTTTTAAGTTCATTTTCAGTTCTCCGGGTGTAGATGCAATTCTCCACTGGGATTCCGTCTCTGTCAGTGGTTCTGCTGGTCCTTTGACCCACGACGTGTGGGTCCAGCCTTTTTCCGCAGTTCGGACAGCTGTATCAGTGGTCAGCTGAGTTAAATAGGGACCTTCCCACCTAGGAGACAAACTTTCTTCTTTCTAGCTTTTAATCAGCACCCAGTCACCCGATTTTATTTGATGCATGCTAAATCTGAGAGGGGCTGATTGAGCAATTACCCCTTTCTCCCTTAGTTCTGGACATGTTGTCCCATCTTCTGGATGTATTTTTGAATAGTCATATCGGCTATGACTACTGATGTTTGGGGTACTTCCTGAGAATGGGGCATTCCATAAAGCATCTCATATGCAGAAAGTCCCGTATATGCATTTGGAAGCGTCCTTATATTAAGTAATCCTAAAGGTAAACATTTTGCCCATGACATTTGGGTCTCAATCATCAATTTTTTTAATTGCTGTTTTATAGTTTGGTTCATTCTTTCCACCCTCCCAGAGCTATGGGGGTGCCAAGGGGTGTGATATTCCCAGGAAATACCCATGGCTTGTGTTACTCTATTTATGATGCTGGAAGTAAAGTGGGAGCCCTGATCAGAATCAATGGCCCTGATAACCCCAAATCGGGGAATAATTTGTTCCAACAATTTTTATTTTTTTTTAAACTTCGCCGTGGGTCGGGCAGCTGAGTAGACCTCCACCCAATGAGTTAGTTGATCTACTAATACTAAAAAGCATTTCCATCTGCCCACCCTTGGTAATTCAGTATAATCCACCTGAACCCTTTCCAATGGTCTGTAGGCTATTTTTCTACCGCCGGTTGAAGCTTGTCTCATTATCCTTTTGTTAACTTTTTGACAAGTCAAACACCCCTGTGTTGGTTTGCTATCTCAAAAATTCCAATACATCCATAATATTTTAACAAATGACCACATAAGCGTCTTGTTCCCCAATGAGTACGCTGGTGTAACTGGCTTAGAATCCTTCTAGCGTAAGCTTTAGGTAAAATCTCTCTCCCATCTGGTAGTACTCATTTTCCCAGCTCTTTCTTAGCTTTTAATCTTTTTATAGATTCCTCCTCTTGAGTACTATAGCCTTTTGGCAGCTCCTCTTGAATTTCCACTATAGTGTTCAGCTGGATATTTATTTTAATTTACAATCTGCCTCCTTTGCAGCTTGTTCAGCTGTGTTGTTTCCTCTCACTAAGCAGCTTGACCCTCGTTGATGACCTCTTACATGTACTACAGCTCTTCTGTTAGGTCTTTTCAGGGCTTCAAGCACTCTGATTATTAACTCCTGATGGATCAGTTTCTTCCCTTGAGTGTTTATCAAACCTCTTTCCATCCAGATTTTTCCAAATGTGTGTACAATTCCAAAAGCATGTTTTGAGTCTGTGTAAATAGTCCCCACCTCATCTTTTAGAAGTTCTAAAGCTCAGTATAAAGCAAATAATTCACAACCTTGAGCCGACCAGCTAGAACTTATTTTTCCTCTTTCTTTGCAGACATATTTTCTCCTTCTACAATAGTGTATTCTGAATTTCTTTTCCCTTCTATTACACTTGACGAGCCATCGATAAAATACTTTTCCTCACTAGATAGCTCCATCTCATTCAAATCTGGTCTGACTTTCGTTTGTAATTCCACACAAGCTCTTCAGCTGGCTCCCCATAGAGAAATTGAGCAGGGTTCTGAGCAGGAGTGACTTTAAGTTCCAATTCAGGGGAATGTATCAAGATAGCTTCATACTTTAAAACCCAGCTATCAGTGAGCCACTTCTCTGCTTTTTGATGCAATATGCTTCTAACATTGTGGGGGTATATATATTACTAAAGGAGCTCCAAATGTAACTTTCTTTGCTTCTTGTACCAAAAGAGCTGTTGCTACTATAGCTTGTAAACATATTGGCTATCTTCGACTAACAGGGTCCAGTAACTTGAATAATACCCCACCGGCTTTTTGTCTCCTCCCCAGTGCTGGGTAAGGACTACATAAGCAGTTTGCTCAGCAGTATTTACAAATAATTGAAAAGGTTTCTCGAAGTTAGGTAGGCTGAGTACTGGGGCTTGAATTAGAGCATCTTTCAAACTCTTACATTGTTTTTCATCCTCCTGGTTCCATTTCACTGTATTGGCTGTTAGGTTTTCATACAAAAATTTCACCTTTTGACTTTATCTATCTATCCATTGTCTGCAATATTCCAATAACCCTAAGAGTTGTGGTACTTCCCTTTTGGTATTAGGGGAAGGCAGACTCAGTATTCCTGATGTTCTCTCAGGATCTAATTTCTTTGTTCTTTTACTCAGCCAGTGACCTAGATATTTCACTTCCTCTTCAGCAAAGTGTAACTTTGCCCTTGAAACCTTTAGGCCTTTCTTTCCCAAGAAATTCAACAGACTGATTGTTGCTTCTCTCACTTGCTCCTGATTCTCTCCTGCAATTAACAGATCATCTACATATTGTATTAGTTTAGTTCCTTCTGGTCTTTCAAAATCTTGTAAAATTCTTTCTAAAGCCTGGCCGAAAAGATTGTGGGATTCTGTAAAGCCCTGTGGAAATACCACCCACCTTAATTATTGTTTTCTCCCTGTATCTGGATCTTGCTGCTAAAAGGCAAAATAGTCCCTGCATCCCTCCTCTAAAGGACAGGACCAAAAGGCATCTTTCAAATCCACTACACTATACCAGGTATAGTCAGAGGAAATCTGACTTAGTAATGTATACGGGTTAGCTACTACAGGAAACCTTGTGGCTGTTCGTTGACTGACAGCCCTTTGGTCTTGAACTAGACGGTAGCTGCCGTCACTTTTCTTCACAGGGATTATGGGGGTGTTGTGGGGTGACATGCATTCTTCTAACTTGCCCTGCCCTAAGAGTTCTTCAATTACTGGCTTCAGCCCTCGCCTGCCATCTAGTGGAATAGGGTATTGTGTCACCCTTACAGGAAACTCAGGATTTACAATGGTGATTTTTAAGGGTTCTATATCCAATTTACCGATCTCCCCAGGAGTGGACCAGACATCAGGACATATTTTACTCTCATTCTGGTCCGTCAGTTTGTACAGCTGTACCATTAGTTGATCATTTTGGGGTTGAATACAAATTTTTAACGAAAGAATCAGGTCCCTCCCCAAAAGATTGCATTCTGCTTCTGAGACTAGTAATAGATCTCTAATATCCACTTTCCCCTTTGATTCAATTAGTACTTCTTCAATAATGGGAACTTTAAAGGCCTCCCCTTTTGTTTCAATTACTTTAGCTGTTTTCCCGCTGATTTTGCATCCTTTTGGTAATCTTTGCACTGTTGATCTTTCTGCACCCGTATCTACTAAAAAGGTGTATTCTTCACCTTGGGGACCTACTTTTAATTTTATCAAGGGCTCTTGTGATGGCCTGGTCCCTAATAAATAGAGCCCCTGACACCGCTAATCTTCTACAAACAGTTTTTGATCTGCCTCCCGCTTCTTGCAAACCCTTTTAACATCTCCTTTCATACCACAGTAAAGGCAGGTTGGTCTTTTAGAACCCTCACCTGTTATTTTTCTTGTGGTTTTAGCATTCCTTGAAGATGCACCAGTGTTCTGAACCTCTTTTAATGCAGCCACAAAAACATTAGCTTTAGCTTTCGCCTTTTCTTCATCTCTGTGGACATAAACTCTCTGTGCTTCCCTTAACAATTCTTGCAAACCTCTCTCCTGCCAGCCGTCTAACTTTTCAAGTTTCCTTCTAATATCCTCCCATGATTTTGCCACAAACTGAGTTTTGATTAATGCTTCCCCCACTGCTGTATCAGGATCTGATTCCGAATACATTTGTATACTCTTCTTTATTCTTTCTAACCAATCTGTGGGTGACTGATCTTTCCCCTGACATTCATCCAGGGTCTTGCTAATATTTTGCCCTCTGGGGACTGCTTCTCGAATCCCCTGAATATTCTTGAGATCCACGATATTCTGCCTATCCTGATCATTGTTATGGTCCCATTTAGGGGCTGCCAGGGGCCATTTCATTTCTCCTAAAGGTCCCTGCTGGTGGTCCCTATCCCAAATTCTCATGCCAGCCTGTCTTATCAGCTGTCTCTCCTCTGCTGTCAATAAAAGTACTTAAAATTGACTGAATCTCTGTCCAGGTGTAAATACTGGGTCCTAGAAACTGATCTAACCTTTCAGACACCCCCAGAGGATCTTCAAGTAACCTTCCCATTTCTTTTTTAAAAGCCCTTACATCCCTGGTGTTCAGGGGTGCTGACACATACCCAATAACTGGTCTCCCTTGAGTTCCTACTAATGGTACTTCCCTCAAGGGGTACAGCTGCCCCCCCCCTTCCCTTCTTTATATCTATCCCCACTGCTTTCTGCTCGTGCCCTTTCCTGGCTTCTCTTTCTGTGTGCTGGTGGTGAATCATGTACCGGGAGCGGAGCCACCGGGTCTTGTGGCAGTGGCAGCGGAGCCACCGGGGCTTGTGATGCAAGGGGTCCTGGTTTTGGTGCAGGGGTGCTGGATTGGGTGCGAGGGGTGCTGGATTGGGTTCAAAGGGTGCTGGATTAGGTGCTAGGGGGTCTGGATTAGGTGCTAGGGGGGCTGGATTAGGTGTGAAGGGTGCTGGAATGGGTGCAAAGGGTGCCGGGTTAGGTGCTGGATGAGGCACCTCTGGTAGATAAGGGGTGGGGGAAGGTTGTTTAAGGAGTCCCACTGATTCTTCTCCTTTTTGGTTTTTAATGCATACAGAGGAGTAGGCCAAGACCCATGCCATAAAGCAACATAATCGCTTTTTCTTGGTTAATAGGGTCCTTTTTATTTACATAGGCATTCAAGGCCTTACAGATCCACCCTTCAGATGACCCATGCATTGGCCAGTATAAATTATCAGGTTGTATCATTTCCTTAGTCCATTCTACCATACAATATTGTATCATTTTCTCTTTACTTTTTCCTCTCCTGGATTCACATTTGTCCCACAATTTTAACATTACCCCAAGGGGGCTGTCCTGGGGTATATCTGGCAAAATGCTCCCTCTTTTTCCAGTACCTTCAGTACCTCTATTTCCTGCTGGTTTATACCAGCTCCTGGGTATTTGCTCTGGCATTGACCCATTTTTCCACTGAACGGGTGTACCCTCACTCGCTCTGATCTCACTCGCTCAGACCTTAGTCCTTTCTTGTCAGGAATTTCCTTAATAACGAGTCCCTTCTAACGCCTCCCGCCTCTGATTCTCTGCCGGGAAAAGAAAACAAATTCCTCTCCTTAATCATTATCTTATCTCACCACCCCCGACCTTTTACATACAGAGAATCCTTTTCCCCACGCTTCGTTCCTTCACCTGCCGCCCCCCTTGTGGGGTAGCGAAACCGAGGTTAGAAGAACTCCTCACTCGTGTCGTGACTAGGTCACGTCTCATACACACACCATTCACACCCTTACACACCTACACCCGTTCTTATCCCACCTACCCAAGTGACACTTACAGCCTCCTTTTCTAGCCTGGGTCTTCGTGCATGAGTTTTTACAGGTGAATTTACTGCAGTCTACTCTGGGAGCTCAAAATTCTTTGCTCATAATTTACCTTATGGATTTCCTCTTCCCTGAGAGATTCCCCCGTCACTCAGGGCCACTGGAGGCAGAAGCCTCCAAGGTGGGGCGCCTCCCTGAGATCAGGAGTCTCCCTAAATGGATTTGGAAATTCCCAACCAATGCACCAAATCTGTTAAGAATAAGAAGCTTGACTAGGTCAATATTCAAGCAGCAATCAATTTATTTTTTAATATGGTTAAGTATGAGCAATACAGCGCTGGGTACAGTGGGGGAAGTTTTCCCTCCAACTGCACAATGATAATTGAGTGTTACAGGTATTTATAGGGGTACCTATCAGGGTTTTTCCAGCAGTTTCTATTTCCAATCTTTTACTCATCAGCAATTTTTATTCCAAATTTTTACGTCACAATTCTATACACTATTGTGATTTTAATTTCTCAGGATGTATTTTCAAAGGGTTATCCCCAGATGGTGACGGTCCAGTTTCCAAAAGAAGAAAGACGACTCCCATCTGGTGGGGTCCAGCTCCCCAGATGTGTGTCCATATTTTAGTTGCAGAGACTATAAATCTCATAACAGTGATGTCCAGCTTCCCTTTGTTCAAAACCATGAATCCTTGAGTTGATGTTCATCTTCCTTTCTCAAGCAGTTTTTCTCTGCTTCAATAAGGCCTGAGATAAGCATATTTCCTTTATATATATTCCAAAGCTACAGTTTCAAGGATACCAGTAATATTCTAAAATTAGACTTCAAAAGGTTATTCTTGCAGAGCTTTTTATGGATCAAATGCAAGCAAAAAGCAACATCTTTAACACCTTAATTCCAATGCTCCTAAATCAACCAGGGTAATTGCAAAAAAAAGATAGGTTAAAAGGCCTTTTTCTATGCTTTATTTTCCTCAGTTATTATTAGAATTCACAACTCTCCCTGTCGACGGAAGGGAACCAGGACATCAGTTTGATCATCACAGGCTCAATTTTATTGATCAGTACGGCGGGTTAAATACAGTTAATAATGAGCTTCATACATATTGCAAAAGTTGAGCTCAGGATTGGTCAGCTTACATATCAGCACCTACGCCTACTTCTACATTCCTATGGTTCTACTTTTGATACTTTCTACATATTCTTAGGATGTATTCAGGACTAATCTCAACTCCCTATCCTCATGTTGCAGCAAGGTCGCTGCTGACTCTTCCTTTTAGCTTGCTGACTGCTGACATTTCTCCTTCAGTTTAACCAGTGGCATTATATCAGTGTGGCCTTTCTCAGCTAACCAATTATTAATAATGCTCTCCACATTTCCCCCGTTTTCTTCTTGTGCAAGGAGATTAGTTTGCCATGTTTTTGCTATTGTACGGCTGACCATGTTTTGGATACAGTTAAAGATACAAGTCAAAATGAGCAAAAACAGTAAGATTACACCCAGCAATCCTATAGCATAGATCACAAGGTTCCTCAGCCACGGTCCGAGTCCCAGGCCTTTAAGCCATTCGTCAATTCCTAAACCGTCTTCTTCCTTAAGTTTGTGAAGTCCCTGTTGTAATTCTTTTATCTTAGTGTGAATGGACACTGAATGATCAGACAGATTCATGCAACACATTCCCTCGAACTCTTCACATCCATGCCCTTGTGCCAAGAGCAAAAAATCTACAGCAGCTCTATTCTGCAAAACAGCATGGTTAACACTTTGCACATCTGCAGTTAACATGTCTAGAATTTGTGATGTCTTGTTCAGCTCATTCTTTGCCCAGCATCCTAATTGTTTTGCCAAATTCATGGCTTTATTGGCAGATCCTCCTGGTAAGATAGTTGAAACCACCACCTGTTTGAATGTGCCCCAAAACCGTAGATCTCCTATCTTGCTGCAGTCTAAGTCATGTATGCTACGTTTTCTCCTGTTTGAATTTTGACTCAGCTGCATTAGCAAGGACACATTAGGATGAAACAGTGACAATTTTCCCAAAAAACAGGGTCCACCCTGTGGTTTAGCTGGTATACCATTCCATGCCCTGTCTCCACAAATCAAAAATATTCCTGTGGGTAATTTCATTGGTGCTGTGATATTTGTGCCGTTACATTGACTGTAATGCTGTGGAGAGAATTCACTCACATTCAGGGATGAATCTAGGGTGGCCCATGTTTCTTTAGGTCGGTTTAAATTCTGAGCACCCAAAAGTTTGAAGCTAAACCATCCACCAGCTGTAGTGTTAGATATGCTGGCATTTGTACTTCCAAAAAGATCCAATTCTTCAGGAGGAGAATGCAAAGAGGTGTTAAGTGATTGGATTAGTAAGCATTGACGATAGCCATCACTCTGACCTGCAGTATACCCTTGTTGCACCGGCAATGTGATGTTTGACATGTTAGACATACATAAGGTTTGATTGTTTATCAAACTACAAAATTCTCCAGGAGACCACACCGGAAGTCCCACCAGGCATGTTCGAAATGGGTTAGTGACTCCTCCAAGACTAAGACAAAGTGATGATTGGTTAGTTTGATTAGCAAGCGTTACCCATAAATTTTCCCTTGGTTGACTAAAGTGTGTTACTCCTACTGCTTCACTTGCTACAGCATTGAGCAGTATAACAAGAACAAACCTCATTTTTCTTTCTGCTTGCTTTGCTCCTCCTTTTCTTCCTTCTGCTTACGTTGTTTTTTCTTTCTTCGCTGTCTTTTCCCTGGTTTGCTAGATTGTCTATTGTAAGGCTGAGTCAATTCTCGAATATACTGATCTAATTCTAAATCAGCATCCTTGCTCACAAGTATAGCACGAGGTAAGTTTGAAGGCAAATCAGCTTTGCAGCGAGCTGCTATGATACGTGAGGCTCTAGTAATTTCAAATATTCTAAGGTTTTCCTGTAACTTCCACCTAAGATATGCTACAGCCACTTGTTCTGCACTCTCAAAGAGCTGTAATCCTGTCCGTCCTGGCAGGCCAGTAATTTGTTCAAGAGCTCTAACCCAGATATGATTTCGAATCCACTTTCCAAAACAAGATGTACACCATAAATATCCCAATGACTTCTGTGAATACCAATAAACCCGATTACAATCTGCACAATGCAAAGCTACCCATGCATAGCATTTATCTTTATCCTTTTTGCAAACATAACAAGGAAGCGAATGTAAGTAAGGACCAGTATAAAATTCTGTATCTTCAACCCAAAGCAAGCAATTCAATGGTGGTGATCGCAAAGCCTCTTCAGCCTTTTTACTATATGAGGCTAACAGCTCAAGGTCCTTCTTTAACACAAGGTGTATCTTATTTCGTAATCGTAGTTCTTGTTCGTTATCCTCCTCAACAACTATATCCTCCCGAGGGTCCCACAACAGTAAAATTGTTCTAATCATAGAAAATTAATTAGCAATCACTGATACCCCTATTCAAATGAGACCGTTCCCTTTTTTGCCTTCTTTTTCTTATCTGTCTTCAATCTTGCTGCTCCTAATTTCACTGGTCCTGCCACTTGCAAACTTAATTTTTTCAACTTATCAATGCAGCAATCTAATGCTCTATCAGGATCCCTTTGGAAGGGTCCTACAACTGAATGCTGTGTTAAAGGCACTAATTTCCTACA
This sequence comes from Melospiza melodia melodia, assembly GCF_035770615.1. NCBI lineage: Eukaryota > Metazoa > Chordata > Aves > Passeriformes > Passerellidae > Melospiza > Melospiza melodia. Next base: position 7,389,942 of record NW_026948659.1, on the reverse strand, counting down.
CCTTATAGAAACTATACGTGATTTACTTTGAACCTTGATTCTATTCACAATACATTGTATTTCCCATCGATAATAAGCAAGAACCTTCTGTTCAGGAGACTCATAAAGATTTAAAGCTATATATGCGTTTGCCCCGTTTGTCTCCTTAATTCATCTTGCCAGCTTTTTCCCCACGTATGCTCGTGTTCACAAGTATGACACCACAAATCCCGTAATAATGATTGTTCTATCCAAAAAGTTCTTTTACAACCCCCACAACGTAGAGCTATCCAGGCAGCACAATGTGAATTGTGACAGTCAAGGCAATGTAGTTTCGCTGGATCTGTTAAATGAAAAGTTGATAATGAGTCAATGAAACCAATCAACTCCTGGGCCGTCCGGTAGTGACGTGTCAGTGCTCTGTCCACCGCTTCCGAGTACCCCTTCAATTGAAACAGTAGTGGTCGTAGGACTAGAAGCAGTTTCTTCCCCAGTCGCTCCTTGTCCTCCTCCGTAAGGCGATCCACCAGAGGCTTAGCCAAACATGCTTGTGGGTCTGTCAAATCTTGATGTTTTTCAATATACTGCTTAAGGGTACCGTTTGCTCTTTCCCGTAAAGCTTTCCTTAACTGTATCAGTAACTCATACAATCGTTTATTATTCACTTCCTTAATTGCTGCTTCCTCTATTCGTTTGACTACTCCTGCAACATACATAGAGTCTGTGACCACATTTAAAGGCTCCTGTAAGTTGGACACCGCCCATACTACTGCTAACAATTCCAAAGTTTGTAAGCTATCTGCAGGGTCTGCTGTGAGGAGTTGATGCTTCCATTGTCCTTTTTCTTGCCAGGTAACAGCAGCACGCCTTGATTTCTTTCCTGCATCTGTAAAAACTGTAATAGCTCCTTCTATGGGGTTTTCTTCTCTTAAAGGTCGAGTGATCCAGTTCCATTCTGTCATCCATTGCAAAACTCTAGGCACTAATTTACTAGTCTCTACTTTAGCAGGTGACATCAATAATGCTTCTTGTAAATTCTTTGAATTTATCAAGTACCAGTCCAAGGTTTCTTTTTCCATAGGCAATCTAATAGTAGCAGGTTCTCTACCATCCACTTCAAGAATTCTGAGACGCCCCTTTTTGATTAATGCAGCCAATTGTTCAATTTTTGAAGATATTGTTTTCTTATGCTGTAGTGGTGGTGATAACCATTCCAACACCCGTATCTCCCCCGTTTTCTTTTGCAACTGAGAGAGAGCACCAAGCAAGTGGCAAGGGCTATTCCAAATAGTAAGGTCAATGGGGTGGTCGAGTTGTCGACGAGACACATACCCTTGCTGTACACAGTTACTAATTTGCTGCAAGGCAAGATGATGCTCCTTTGTCAGGTGTACAGGAGTAGTAGGGTCCACGCCTTTTAACAAAGGCTGTAGGGCTTCTAATAAGTGATTTGGTATTCCCACAATAGGCTTCAGCCACTGTAAGCCTCCCAGCAACTTCTGTGCATCATGTAGAGTTTTAATGTCCAATTGTAATTCTAATTTTTGTGGTATCACTTTTTGATCCGTCAAAGTCCATCCCAAATATTTCCAGGGCTTTGTAGTCTGAATTTTCTCTGCAGCAATAACAAGTGAATATGCAGCAAGAGTATTTTTAATGGTGTCAATCTGTAAAGAGGAGAATGGCTGTTGCTGTGCAAACAAAATATCGTCCATGTAATGATATATTATAGTTGCTGGCCATTTACGACGTAGTGGCTGTAATGCAGCATCAACATAAAGCTGACATAAAGTGGGGGAGTTGCGCATGCCCTGCAGAAGAGATGTCCATTCAAATCTTTTATCTGGTTCCCCACGATTTATTGCTGGTAAAGTAAAAGCAAATCTCTTCATGTCATCAGGATGCAGGCCAATAGTGAAAAAACAATCCTTTAGGTCAATAATTAAAAGTGGCCAGTGTTCTGGAATCATAGCTGGATTTGGAAGACCAGGCTGTAAGGCCCCCATTGGTTCCATTTGGTCATTTACAGCCCTCAAATAATGTATCAAACGATATTTCCCTGATTTCTTTTTGATTACAAAAATAGGTGTATTCCAAGGGCCTGTGGACAGTCGCAGGTGTCCCTTTGTATATTGTTCCTGTACCAATTCATGGGCATGCATAAGACTCTCCCCTTTTAATGGCCATTGCTTAACCACCACCGGTGTATCCGTTTTCCAGGTGAGTGGAATGGGGAAAGTCCAAGCAATGGCAATTACCCCAAAGGGTGCTGATTAGTTAACACCACTCCCAATTGTGTTAAAATGTCCCTTCCAATTACACAGGAAACTGTAGGAGGCAGTTGAACAATTGAAAACACAGCAGATATTTGTTGATTCTCAATGCACACAGACAAAGACGGCGACCTGCTTGCCAATGTAAATCCTCCTACTCCTGTGAGCATGTTTGATGAAGGAAATAGAGGCCAATGTTGTGGCCAGGCTTCTGGAGAAATGATGCTAGTATCTGCTCCTGTATCCAATAATCCATAAAGGGTTATGCTTTGATGCCCATAGGTAATTTCAACCTTTTGTTTTGGTCTATTTTGTAAATCCACAGTTAAAAGTGTAACACCAGTAGAGCCAAAACCTTTTTCATCCCGTGCTTGTCCAGTAAATGGTTGTATTCCTGATGTCATTTGTGACAGTGGTACCAATTGTGCAATGCGTTGTCCTTTTGTAATTTTAATCGGAGGATAAAGGGTGTAAGCCATGATTTGTATTTCCCCTGTAAAGTCCGCATCGATAACACCAGGCAAAACAAATAATCCCAACATAGTTATAGAGGAACGTCCCAGCAATAATGCTCCACATGTTTGTCCATTTAGTATAAGAGGACCCTTTACTCCAGTGGGTATCCTCTTAGGCCGGTTTGTCATTAGTGTGACATCTACTGCTGCTGATAAGTCCAAGCCGAGGCTCCCGGTTGTTGCGGGTTGCAGACAGGAGGTAGCAGCGATGTCACGGCAGCAGCTGGTGTCTCCGATGTCACGGCGGCAACTTGTGTCTGTCCCTCATTGCCGCATCGGTAGCACTTGATGAATGGTCTCGAGCCTCTTTACGTGACTGCCAGTGAGCCGCTTTGGAGAGGAGCAAGAGCAGCTAACACCTGATTTTGAGTAGACTATGCTTTTGCAACCCTAATCCTAATTCCTTTAAGGCTTCTGCTATAAATGCCTATGAAGCTGTTGGCATTAATGCCATTCACTCTAATGCTTCCTCGATAGTCCAATTTGCCCTTAAAGTAGCTTACACTCTTTGGGTTGCTGGATTGCTATTTTGCAAAGCACACCTGCTTCAAGAGTGCCCTGCAACACCAGCCCGATCTATAGCAGTAGCTGCTCTATCAATAAAATTTCCAAATGATTCTTCCCTTCCTTGCTTAATACCCATATAAGCCGGTAACCCTCCTGGCTCTTTAACCATATCTATTGCAGCACGCACCAACCTCATACACTCTCTAAGTTTATCAGCTCCCTATATCATCTGTGCCTCTGTACGCAAATATGCCCCTAAGCCCATCAGCTCCTCTACTGTCACCCCATGTAATGGGTCTCCCTGGGCTCGTTGTACAGCAACCGATTCATTTACCAACGCGTGCCAATGTGCATTAAACAATAACTGCTGATGCTGAGTAAATATCAACCGAACTATTCCTCTTAAATCATTAGGACATAAAACCTGAGTATTAAAAAGATAATCTAACATTTGCTTAACAGGTTCACTTTTTACTCCAAACTGACTAACCGTAGAACGTAGCTGAGTTAACAGCTTCCAATCTAAGGGAGTATATTCTGCTATATTATGCGTAAGGTTCCCCTGTGCATCATACTGTGGTGTGTATGTAACTGGACATGCAAGACTAGAAGCTATTTCCACCGCCTCACCATCCCCCATTTGCATTACTTCTTTCGCCAAAGCAGCCCAAGCTTCCCTCCTCTGTTTAGCCATCTCCCCCCATGGATCACGGTGTGCCCCTGGGATGGGATCTGGCCCTTTAAGGGTGCTATGCTGCTGGCGCTTCGGTGCAGGCACCGAGCTTTTGCACGGGGAAGGCAGTGAAGCAGAGGTTGGCTCGCGCGGGGGAAGCGGCCCCCCCGCTGGAGCTGACAGTGAAACCGGAGCCGGCTTGAGCGGAGCCGGCTCGTGCGGGTGAATCGGCCGCTCCGCTTAAGCTGGCTCGCACGGGGGAAGTGGCCCCCCCGCTGAAGCTGTAACAGGAGCCGGCTTGCTCGGGGGAAGCCGCGGAGGCAAAGCTGGCGGCGGAGGCGAAGCTGGCTGGCTCCCACCCCCACCATCCGACCCGCCTGAAGCTGGTGGCGGAGGCAAAGCTGGTTGCTCTTACCCCCACCATCCGACTCGCCCTCCCCCTCTGACAGGAAAGGTGCAGACGGTTCCACTGCGCCTATAGGAAAATCCTCCACACCACTTTGCTGGGGACCCTTAGGCATAAGTATCTTAGTTACAGAAGGTGCCAGGGGATCATCCTCACGACCATACCCTATATTCCTCTTATGAGCTTCTGTTGCCCTTTCTGCTGCCTTTCTCTCAGAGACCTGCTGAAGTAACGTGTTATACACCACCCGCCATAACTTTCCTAATTTCTTTGCTGACTTATCATAGTCTAACACTGTATCCCACAGTATTTCCCCAAACTTCTTCCACTCTGCTAGCTCATGAACTGTATGAGGGTTAGAAAAGATACCCTTAGCATGGCCATAGGCTAATAACCCTGGTAATTCCTTTTTTAAATCTATCCCTTTTATTCCTCGCTGTTCTAAATATGCGGCGAATAAATCATATGCCGCTTGCCTATCCATACCTATTAATCAGCGCGCGCTGTTGCAGCTCTCCAGGCTCCCGCAACATGTATTGGCTTGATTCACTGTTGTGATCACCAAGGGTGCTCCAAATTCCGGCACCGTCCCGGCTGCAAGGACCCAAACCCAACTTCCTTCACCGTGGCCTAATCCCCTTTTTCTTTTAATCTGAGAAAAAAGGACAGAGATTCGGCGTTGCCCGCATTCTCCACCATTTGTCGACGGAAGGAGACCAGGACATCAATTAGATCATCACAGGCCCAATTTTATTGATCAGTACAGCGGGTTAAATACAGTTAATAATGAGCTTCATACATATTGCAAAAGTTGAGCTCAGGATTGGTCAGCTTACATATCAGCAACTACGCCTACTTCTGCATTCCTATGGTTCTACTTTTGATACTTTCTACATATTCTCAGGATATATTCAGGAAGAATCTCTACTCCCTATCCTCATGTTGCAGCAAGGTCACTGACTGCTGACCTCTCCTTTCAGCTTGCTAACTGCTGACTTTTCTCCTTCAGCTTAACCACCAGTATTATGTCAGTATGGCTTTCTCAGCTAACCAATTATTAATAATACTCTCACAAGAATCTCAGTTTTGGCTGTGGACACCTGAACAGGAAGAAAAGTTCTTTTCATTAGGATGGAAAGCACAGAGCCCCAGTGCTTCAAAGGAAGATGAGAACCAGCTCTTCAGAAACCAAGGCCAGCCAGACCCGTCTCTCCTGGAAGCTTTTGTCTGGGAGAAATCCTTGGATATAGGGAATTCTGGAGGTAGATTCCCAACTTTGGCCATGGGTGCCTGGATGTGAAAGGTGCTTTTTTCCAATAAGAAAGAAAAGCGCATAGTCCCCGTGTTTCAAAGGCAGATGAGAGGTGGCCCCTGGGTGGCCAAGCCAGCCGGATCTGTCAGTCCCGGCAGATTTCATCTGGGAACAATCCTTGCATATATGGAAATCTGGAGGACGAATCCTGATTTTGGCCACGGACACCTGAAGGAGAAGGACAGTTCTTTCCACAGGAAGGAGAGCCCAGAGCCCCAGTGCTCCAGGGGCTGATGAGCAGCAGCTCTCGGCATGCCAGAGTCAGCTGGACCTGTCAGGTGGCCCCCAGGTGTCCCAGCCAGCCAGGCCTTGATGCCTTGAGAGTCTGCCTAGAACAGAGGCTGGACAGAGTTACAGGAATAAAGTAGGGATTTATTAAAAGGCCTTCAAAGACACACCTGGGGCAGTACAAGAGCCCGGCTGAGGGACCAAGATGGACAATGGGTCACACATTTTCACACTTTTATAAGTTTTGGTCCATTTCTATATTGGGGTTAATTGTCTAATTACAGCTTCAGGTTATGAAGTCCCATCCTCCCAGTCTGCTCTCCTCAATTCACTGTTTGCACTTTTTGGGCCTGAAGCTGCCACAGTGTCCTTGCCTCTCCTAGGTTTCTAGGTCTCCTCCTCCAGTTATGGAGAAATATTTCAAAGAGCTTCTAAACAATATGCACTCCTATATTAATGGATGTATTTTATTACTGCTGTCTTTGGAGCAGAGACAATTGCAGCATTCTGTGATTGTTATTGACCCAGGGTCTCTCCTCAGCAGCTCTGGCCTGCCCACAGAAGCTGTGCCTGGAGCTCTGACCCAGTGTGAACAACCTTGCTCCACATTGCCCAGCCCCATCCTGTCTGTCCTCACTCCCCTGGGCCCTGCTGTGCTTGCAGAGCTGGCTGCACTCAGCCTAAGAGGGGTTTTCACTTTTTGTAGTTTTTGAAGCAATCTGAAACTCCTGAGTTTCCCCAATGAAAACAGACACACTCCTCAGGTGTGTGCCAAGACCAAGCTGCCACCAACAATGTTCCCCTCACCCAAGGCAGAACTGTGCAGGAAATGTTTTAGACCTTTGCACTCCATGGTTCCATGAGGCCTTGCTCTGTGGCAATGGACTTTTGGTTCAACGAGGTTCTGTACTCAACAGTGGTATCCTTAGTTCCAAGTGTCACCATGGCCCTTTGGTTCCACAGGTCCCCGCTGTGTCACAATGGGCTCCATGATTCCATAATTAATGTAAAAGCTTTGCATAAACAATGAGCAACACCATGGTCTCCTTGGATCTGCATTGTCATAACCAACAATGGGTTCCATGAGATCCCAAACTGTCACAATGGATATTTGTCTCCATGTGGCCCCTCTGTGTCACAAAGGACCCTTGGTTCTATCTGCCCCAAAATGTCAAATGGTTTTCCCTTTTCCTGCAGCAACCAGCAGCAAACTCCAGTGCCAGGGTCAAACGTCTGGCAAGAAGGAGCAAGGGGGGACATTTGGAGTGATGGATTTTGCCTTCCCAGGTCTCAGTGACGTGGGATGGGTCCCTGCTGTCCTGTAGATGGATGAACACCAGCCTGCCCATGGCAGGGGGTAAGAGACAACAGCTTCTGTCCATGGAACTGCAACAGCAGAGAGGTCAGGAGAAGGCTGGGTTTAAGACTCTCACCGGCACAGGAAACATCAACCTAGGACATTTTCTTGAAAGCTGACATTTTAGAGCATTTTTTTATACAGACTTGGACTACCAAATACCAAGTTAAACAGTTTTGGCTTTCTCTGGGTCCTGAGACCAGTTGGAATCTTTTCAGCAGTCTGTGCTGTTACATCCTGTTTTAAATGATCAAACTGAGAGCCAAACTTATAAGAAAATTTAGCAAAGATTTATTAATTTGTCTGTGAGACCGAAGTTTGGTCGTCAAAACCACCTCAGCCAAGGGTCAGCGTTGAGCCCGGGATCGGTGCTGGGTGAACACGGATCTGACCTCCGAATGTCAGAGTCTCTCCCTGTTCATGAATGATGCATCGTGCAGCAGTTCTTATACAATTTATTCTTCCTGAGGCAGAAATGACCGAATGTTCTTTGTGTCTCTTCACATCCAGAACCATGGCTTTACATGTGCAGAGGTAGACAAAGACTCAGTCCAGGTGTCTCGATGTTGTCAGTCGACTCCGGGGAAGTCAGCATTCACATGCATCAGGGTGGCGCCGTCGATCATCATGGTAGATGTAATCATCAAGACGATAATCACTCTTAGGTGGACACGACGACCCAGGGAAGCCAGCGATTATCGGCCTGGAAACTTCTATTCTTATGTTAAAACCCCAATGTTTATCTCAACAAACGTCCAGGAACTAGATATGAATAAGACACTGCTCCTGGCCAGGATGGTCAAAGCACAGTGTAGATTTTACAATATTTTATACATTAATAGCATGAATTATCTCTATCATATATTTCAATCCCTCCCCATTTATATCACCAATTCAATTCATGTTCTCAAATTGCTAAATTTTTCATTTTCTACTTCTACCCACCACCACTGAGGGTCTTTCACAAACAGAGTGCTCCCTTACACTATTCTGTACTCCCCTTGTGGAACACCCTGTTATCCCATATTATTCACATTCGCTTTTGCTTGTTTCTCGAACTTTGCCAATACTTCAGCAGCATTGCTGGCACACTTCCTTTCTTCCAATCACATGATTTTAGATGTGTTGCCTCTGGAAGCTCCCTCCGGATCCACGGGAATTATCGCTATCTGCATTCCCTGGACCACGGAGTGGATCAGTCTAAAAAAGCATGGAATTAGACAAGGCAGGAATAGGATGCCAGCTACTGAACAGAGCACAAAAAACATCACTTTGTTCCACCAGGCCCCATCAAACAATTTGTCCCACCATGAAGATTTTAAAGTCCAGTTCCATTTTTGAACAGGGACATGGGCCACCTTTTTGATCTCGGCCCCCAAACCTCTTATGGTTTCCCCATAATCATCGATTTCAATACAACATTCTGATTCGTTGAACTTTCCACACACTCCCCCTTCTTCGGCCAGCAAATAGTCTAAAGCTCTTCAATTTTGGTACACAAATGCCCGTACCTGGGTGTGCTGCCGACTAAGTAAATCCAGGGCCTCAGAAGTGTGATTCGAAACAATTTCCACCACTGCCTGAAGCCATATCAGCCGGTTCAGTAGGTAAATTGGAGTCCTATATTTGTAGCTTCCATCTTGAGGCCACGTGGCCGGTCCATAATAATCAATTATCCTTGCAGCTGGCCACTCTTCCTCCCCCATGGTTTGTTTACCACCTATTACATGTATCATTTTTTCAGGATTCTTCTCTTCCTCCTCAGGGTCTCATACAGAGGAGCCCCTAGTAGGTTACTTTTTCTTCAAGGGAGAGTAAAGAAGACTGGCCGGATCATGCCCAGAGTGCATGATCATGATCCCTTCCACCTCGGGGGTAACACACTTTTTCCCACAAATCCAATAAATTCTATCCGGGGCTTTCCATCTGATATTTGTCCTCCCTGGGTCTCCCCAGTATTCCCTCAGGCCTTCCAAGGATTGGAAAGTGTTGGCTCCAGGATTTTTGACCCAACACAATTCTATCCTTTTGTTCCATTCACAATTTGTCTCATTCTTCCTGCTCCAGTACCCCGAAAGGGGTTCTGGCTGCTAGACCTTGCTTTTGGTGTTTGAGTTCACCGTCAGGGTAGACACACACGGGGTGCATCCCACCATTTTGGTGTACTCCTTTCCTTCTCGACTGGTGCAGATGGTTTCAATCAACCTCTGGTCCAAAATCCATCCCTCAGGTCTCTGTGCCAATTTTGAGACCCTCGGATTGTCCCATTTCAGAAGCTGTTCCGGACCCAAACCTTCCCCTTTCCAAGGCCATTTTTCTGCTGACTTCAGCCCCCCACAAATCCAGCAATTTGACAATCCTAGTTCAATTGCAATTTCTTGCATCAGGTCAATGAACAGGTTCTGTTCCGGGGAAAGCAGCTCCCCATCAGCATATTGTTTCTCCAGCAATTCATACTGTTCACCCAGAGTTTTTAATCTTTCCTGTTCAACTTGCTTTCTCCTCATTTCTGACTCCCTTCCCTTCAATTCCTGAGTTATTTCTCTCATTCTTCCCTCAGGATCCTCACCATCTTTATTTTTCATGAAACAGACAACCCAATCATATTGCAGGCACACCCTATCATCATTTGCCTCTGCCAAACCCAATATGATTGGTTCTCTGCTCAAGGTAAATCTGCTATCAAATTTAAGATTTCTTTCCATGCAATACATTTTCCTGTTCATCATGCATATCCCCAGCCTCGCATTGTCATAAAACAATGGATTCACCTGGTGATACGGGACAAAGATTGATTCCATTTTTCCCCCAACCCACATGGTTCGGTTACATTGGTTACAAATGGAGATTGACATTATTTCTGCATTTTGTTTTTGTATCTGGTGCTTGTGCTTATCTGGCTGCCCGTTCCTTAGCCCTGCCTCATGATTAATACACCAAATCCCTGTTACCAATTCCCACAATTTGACCCTCATGCCATTCTTCCAACAGTACCTGCCGGGTTCCCTGAGACAATCTACCAGGGCTTGGTATGCTGAGGGTTTCTTGTTCCCTTTACAGCTGGGACCACCTGAGTGCAATTTCCACACTCATCTGTGGAGCTCTCGTTTCTGCCTCTCATCGGGACCTCAGTGTGCAGACTCTGCGTCGTGCACATGGCTAGGCTCAGGACAATCAGAATTCCCACCAGGCGTACTCCTCTGCTTTTGCCTCTGCCCCCTGAGGTACCACCAGCGGCAAGGAAGACCATCTTCGCGGCAGCAGGAGTATTCTTCAGGGAATACGTTCTCTGATCTAGCCACTTACCTCTTTTTAAAGGTTCCCCACCTTGAAATTCTGATGGCATCTGAGCTGCACAGTACCTTGATTGACTTTCGGCACTCCACATACAATATTTCTGCCTTAGATTTGAGTTTTCCACGCACCCCGTTCTGGAAAATGTGGAACCACTCTTGTGAATCTAATTCAATAATTCCTGAATCTGTGGCTAGGGTTAGAATGCAGTCAGTCAGCTCAAGCTCCTCTTCCAGACACTGGGTGCACAATCCCTTTGGCCTCTGCCCCCTTCTGCAGCGTACAATAAAAGCTCCCTGACAATATTCACACTTAAAAAGTACAAACGGATAGCATACAGAGTCAGTATACAACATATCTATTCACTGTCGGTCATTTACAAGGACATTGGAGTTTGAGTTTCAAGTCACGTGGGGAAGAAGTGACTCTCCACTTGGGTGCTTCCTCCCGATGTTCGACTTTCTTCACCCTAGACTCGTGTGTCCAGCCTCCGCCATCCAAATGGCCGTGTCTGTTGTCAGGAGTACAAGAAAAGTATCTTACCAGTGAGGAGAGAGGTGTACAGCTTTCCACACTTTCACGAGCACTCTGTCATCCAGTTGAATTTTGTGGATAGCAAATCCCAGAGGAGCACAATAAGATACTATCCCTTGTTTTCTTAGTTCCTGTAAGTTTCTGTTTATCCCAACCAAATACAGTTGAATCTGGCTGTCCTCAAGTCTGGGGTGTCCCATTGGCATCCCATGCTTATATGACATTTCATATAACATCTCGAAGGATGAGAGCTCCATCTCTGAATGAGGCATTTTGTGATATTAAGCAAGGCTAAAGGTAGGCATTTCGGCCAGGACATCCGAGTTTCTAAAATTGATTTAGACAACTGCGCTTTCAAGATCTGATTCATCCTTTTCACCTGTCCTGAGCTCTGGGGATGCCACAGAGTGTGGTATTCCCACCGAATGCCTAGTGCCTCTGCCATCTGCTTAATAATTTTTGACGTAAAATAACTTCCTTGGTCCTAATCAATGTAATTCACCACCTCATATCAGGGCACAATTTCCTCCAGCAATTTCCTGGATACTGTCTGAGCCATTGCCCGTGGACTGGGGAAAGCTTCCACCCAATGGGTCAATTTGTCCACGATCACAAGCAGAAATTTGAGCCTCCTCACTTTGGGCAATTCAGTGAAATCGACTTGAATCCTTTCAAATTGTCGATACGCGATGGGGCAACTCCCCAGGATGGCCTTAGTCTTGTTAATTTTTGGTAAATCAGGCATCCTTGTACCTCTTGTTTGGCCAATTCGTAAATTCCCCTGCACTGGAAAAATTTCAAAAATTGTTCTGCCAGGGTCTCTGCCCCCCCCCCCCCCCCCCCGTGTATTCGCTGGTGCAGTTTCCTCAAAATCTTCCTGGTAAAACCTTTAGAGACTAGTTCTCTCCCATCTGGCAATTTCCACTTACCTTCCTCCAATTTTCCCCCAACCTTCTCATAGCTTTCAATCTCCTTTTGGGAGGGTTCAGGAGGGTCATCTGGGACCTTGATTGCTTCAATTTCCAGGGTACTTACCATCATCAGTGCTGCGGTTTTGGCTTCCTGGTCTGCCAAATTGTTGCCGCATGTTTGGAACTGAATTCCTGCCTGGTGTTCCTTCACATGGACCACTGAAATTTCCTCAGTCCCCATTAGTGCTTTCAAGATTTGCCGGATCAATTCTCCGTGCATCAGTTCCTTTCCCCGGGTGTTGATCAATCCCCTTACTTCCCAGATTTTCCCAAAGGTGTAAACCACCCCAAAGGCATACCTAGAGTCTGTAAAAATTGTTCCCTTCTTCCCCTTCAGTCCTTTCAAGGCTCTCAGAACTGCGTACAGTTCGCAAGCCTGAGCTGACCAACTTGCACTCAGGGGACCCGCTTCAATCACTTTCCCCATTCGTTCATCCACGACTGCACACCCTGACTGTCTTTTCCCATCAATCACCCTGCTTGACCCATCTACAAACCATTTTCCCCTTCATCTAATTCCTCCTCCTCCAAATCCTCTCTGATTTTTGTCTGCAACTCTACCACTTCCACACAACCGTGAACAATTTCCTCCAAAGCTTCCCCAAACAAGAACTGCGCAGGGTTTTGTGCAGTTGTTGTCCGCAATTCCAGATACTGTGAATGAATCAAAATGGCCTCATACTTAAGCAATATAGCATCAGTGAGCCATTTATCTGCTTTCTGTTGTAGTATTCCCCACACGTTGTGCGGTGCAAATACTACCAATGGTGCACCGAGGGTTACCTTCTTGGCCTCCTCCACCAGCAATGCCACAGCCACAATTGCCTGCGAGCAGGTGGGCCAGCCCCTGCTGACCGGGTCCAAAAGCCAGGACAAGTAAGCCACAGGTTTTCTGACTCCCGCCCAGTCCCATGTCAGCACCCTGTGTGCCGTGTGATTACTCACATCCACGAACAACTGAAAGGGTCTCTTCACATCAGGGACGCTCAGCACCGGTGCCGCTGTGAGTGCTTCCTTGACTCCCCTGAGTTCTTCTTCATCCTTTTCTATCCATTTGACTCGGTCTGTGGTGAGTTTCTTGAATAGAAACTTCACCTTTTCACTGTACCCTTCAATCCACTGCTGGCAATATCCCAACAGCCCCAAAAGCTGTCTGACCTCCCTTTTCGTTTGCAGGGGTGGTAAGGCAACAATCCCTGCCACCCGCTCTGGATCCAATTTCTTTTTTTCCTTGGTTAACCAATGTTCCAAGTACCTGCCCTCGGGCTCTGTGAATTGCAACTTAGACTTTGACACCTTCAACCCCTTTTCCCCTAAAAAGTTCAATACTTCAATGGTGCTCACTCTTACAACCTCCTCCCTTGGACCTGCAACCAGCAAATCGTCTACATATTGTAAAAATTTTGTTCCCTCCATTGGTACAAAATGGCTCAATACCTGCTCAATTGCTTGCCCGAATAAATTTTGGGGAATCCATGAAGTCTTCAGGCAACGACGTCCATCTGAGCTGCTGCTTTCTGTTCGCCTTTAGATCTTCCCACTGAAACGCAAAACAATCTCTGCTGCCCTCTGCTAAAGGACAGGTCAAGAAAGCATCTTTCAAATCAATCATGCTGTACCATGTGTCCTCAGGAGAAATGTTATTCAACAAGGTGTAAGGATTTGAGACCATGGGGAACAAGGTCTTAGTTCTCTGAATCACAGCCCTTAAATCTTGCACTAGCCTAAAGCTGCCATCCATCTTTTTCACAGCCAGAATTGGGGTGTTGTGCCAAGACATGCACGGCTCCAACGTTCCTTTCTTTATTACTTCATCAATCACCGGTTTCAATCCCTTCCTCCCCTCCATGGAGATGGGATATTTCTTAACCCAAATAGGGTCCTCTGGTCTCTCAATTTCGACACGAATCAGCTCTATGTCCAGCCTCCCAGCTTCCCCTTTGACATACCACACCTTCGGATCTATTTTCTCCTTGTCCTGGATGGTGAGTTTATACATTCTCACCCTGAGCCTTGAATTTTCCACTGCCAAGCTGATTTTCAGGGCTACCATCATGTCCCGCCCCAGTACATTTAAATACGCATCCTGTATCAGTAAGATATTTCCTGTACGTCTTTTGTTTTTTGTTTCTATTTCTACATCTTTTATGATCAGAACCTCAAAGGGTTCCCCTTTTTCCCCGATTACCATCATGGAATCAGTGCTCAGAGAGCACCCTTGCGGCAGCTGCTGCACCGCTGTCCGTTCCGCCCCTGAGTCTACCATAAACCACATCTCCTGCCTGTGGGGTCCTACTTTTAATTTTATCAAGGGCTCCCTCAATGTTCTGGACTCCAAACTGAAAAGTCCCTGACACCTCTCATCTTCTTGCAACATTGCCTGGTCCTTGGCTTTGTTGGGACAATTCCTTCAGATGTGTCCCTTTTGTTTGCAGTAATAGCACTCAAAATCTCTCTTCTGATTGTTTGATCCTTTTCCTTGGGAAGAGTTCTGCTTCTTCGCCGGCTCCTTCTTTGCTCTGCCTCTGCCCTGCTCCTGTTTGTGTGCTTCCCTTACTGCAGCTACCAATACTTTAGCTTGGATCTTCTGTTTCTCTTCGTCTCATATCATGTAGACTTTCTGAGCTTCCCGAAGCAGCTCTTGCAACCCTTTTTCCTGCCACCCATCTATCTTTTCTAACTTTTTCTATCTGTCTTCCCAGGATTTTGCCACAGACTGAGTTTTTAGCAAAACCGTCCCCAAATACATTCTCAAACCCTTGCAGAGCCTCTGCAACCATTCCATGGGAGTTTCATCTTTCCCCTGGCACTCCCTGAGTACCTTGCTCATGTTCTGTCCCTTGGGTGCCGCTTCCCTGATACCCTGAATTATCATATTTCCTAAATTTATCCTTTTCTGCCTCCCCTCCTCCATCTGGGCATTCCTGGACGGTTTCTGGTTTGGCCAACTCTGGGCCCCGCTTTCCCCATTGAGGTTTCTCTTTTCCCAATCTTTGATCGCAGCTTGTCTGATCATGTCCCTCTCCTCATTGTTGAACAGCGATCTCAGGATCGCGTTGAGATCCTCATAGGTGTAGGTGCTGGTCCCTAGAAATTCATCTAGCCTTTCCACCACGCCAAAAGGATCATCTATCAATTTTCCCATCTCTTTCTTGAACACTCTCATGTCACTGGTGTCAATTGGTGCGTGTACAAAGGCAATAACTCCAGGAGCCATCAGCACCGCCACCAGTAAAGGGAAGAAGCCGGGCTTCTCTTCCTCATCCCCACTGTCTCCCATAGTCACCCTCCTTGTTCGCCTCTCGTTCAATGGGCCATGGGAGAGCTGTTTTTGGGGATGGTTACCTGTTTTTCTTTGGTTTTGGGAAGGGTCAGTGGCAGCGGCTGCTCACATGGGAGCGGAGTCGCCGCTGCCGCTTGTTAACGTGGAGGGGGAGGTACTGCAGCCGGCTCCGGTGGGAGCGGCAGTGCCGAGACCTGACCCAGTGGGATCGCCACCTCGGGAGGTAACGTGGGCACCGGTGGTGCCTGAGCTGGTCTGGGCTGGGGCGGAGGAACAAGGTAGGGAGGTGGAAGATTGTCCAAGGGTTCCCATTCCTTTCCCATGTTTGCTGCGTGTCGGAGGGGTCATAGTGTGTATATGTTGTGGTGTGTTTTTAAGTTTCTCAGTTTGCTCCCTCATTTTATGTATGTTCTCCCTTTGTTCTCCATAAATGGTTCCTCTCTTCCCAGTTTTCCCGCCACTATTGCCCTGACAGTTGAGTTAATATGGTTACCCCTGCCCCCGTTAGCTGTCAATCTCCCAAGTTACATAACTGCTCCTCCCTTATCACACCATATAAGTAAAGTTTTCCTCCCCCCTGGGCCCAGTCAATCACCCCCCACTCCTCCCTGCTTTCGAGAACATTCTTCTCTCTGGGGATTGTGGTTGGCTGGTGTCCCGGGGCCCCTCCTTTGTTCTATGATTACTGGATAAGTTCTTGTGTCAGTTTTCTTATGTACCGCCCCACATGTTCCCCTATTGGTTAGCTGGGCTTCCCCTCTCTTCTCCACCCCTTCCCTGTAAAAACTCTGTATCCCCCTGTGTTCGGTGCCATTTGCTGTGGGTTTTTCCACCTGTTGGTTGCCCTTTTTGCTGCCTGTGGGCTCTTCAATAAACCGACGTTTTACCCCCAGCAAGTGGTCGCCTCCTCACTCGTCTCGTCCTGTGTGAACCCAAGTCCGCAATCCAGCCCAGCCTGAGGCCAGGACGCCAAGGGGGACTGGCTTCTGATGCGCAGGGGCGTCGGCCGCTTCTCCCCTTTTGCTAGCTGGACTTAGGGCCGCGTACGCCCTTGCGCAGTCTGGCGCCCAACGTAGGGACTGACGAAGTGGACATCTGACCACGGACCGGACCCTGCGGAATTGGGATTTACCTACCCTCTGGACATCGGACTACCCCAGGTGGGAGCAGGCCCCGTTATAGGGGCAGCGCTCCCTGGGGATCGGAGTCGGGACTCCTCGCACCCTCAGAGGACAACTCCCGAGACGAGGACGCTCGCCTGGTTTTTCATTGTCGCCGCTGAAGGATTGGTAAGCTCGGGCGCCGACCTGGGGACTCTCCGGTTTCCCCCCTGCCTTTTAAACCTTCCCTAGGGGTATATGCCCTGCGTTGGGGACCTACCCCCTGCCTTCTCTCCTTGAGGTTTTTCCTCACCCCCGCACCGTTTTTGTTTTCTCTTCCCTGTGGGTGCCGGATTTCCCAGACGTGGGGCCGGAACCATCACCCAATCTCCTTTTTTCCCTCCGGCTGTAAACCCAGACTTTGGGGCAGTGGGGGGAGCAGGGGCCGGCGGCAGGCGGCTCATTGTTTAAGTTCTCGTTGTTTCCCAGGCGTGCGGTTGCGCCATCAGAGGATTTTCCCCCTTTCTAGTGGCAGCAGCTCCTGCTCTAGAAAGGCACCATGGGTGCCGGCTTGGGAAAATCCCAGAAGGAAGTTTATTATGTTGTAAAGGGTTTGTTGCTTGGGGGTGGTCAAAAGGCCCCCGAGCCGAGGAGTTAAGATGTTTAGTTAAGTGGGTATTTTCTAGGTTCCCCAAGGTCTCCCCGGAACTCGTAAAAGAGCCACGGTTTTGGGCAGCCGTTGTGGCAAAATTAGAAGAGGCCATAAATTCTGGGGAGACAAAATTGGCCACCGTGGCGTATTGCGTGCGCAGAGTGTATGCGACACTCCGCGCATCAGGGGAGCCTAAGAAAAGTCCCGCGGGTTCTGGTTTGTCCCCTCGTTCTCCTTTTTCAGTTGCCCTTGCCCCTCAAACCTTTCCCTCGTCCCACAGGCAGGAGCCCTCGAGGGGGATTTTGAAGGCCGACCAGAGGCAGGGGGTCCATCCTGCCCCTGCTCCCCTTCGACCTGCTCGGCCTCCCCCTTTGAAGAGCCCATGGCCAGGCTCCTTCTCTTCCCTTACCCTCTACCCCGGTCCCCATGTCCCCGGTTTCAAACCCCAAAGTTGTTCGGTTTTGCAAAGACCTTCAAAAGGGCTCCCATGGAGCCCGAGATGGCAGCGGCCACGCGGCTGTTCCCACCAGGGCTCTTTCTTCTCCTCCTAACCCTTTCCTCCCTGATGCCAACCCCTTCCTTCCCCTGGACCCAACCTCTTTTTCGGTTGTCCCTCCCTCATATCTTCCCTCTGCCCCTTCCATTTCTCCGATCCTCCATCGGCTCCTCTCCAGGTTCCTCCCCCGGTTCAGCCCCCTGTTTACTCCTCCCCTGCACCACCTTCATACTCTGCTCCGCCTCCGAACTCCATCGAGGAGGTGGAGAGGGGTGGTGTGCTGCGCCCACTCCCTCGCCCTGCCCCATTGCCAGACCCTGCCCCAACCTCCTCCAATTCCGGTTCCCACGCTCCCCGTTCCGGTTCTCACGCCTTGTGTTCGGGGGGGGGGGGAGGTGGATGACTGGAAGCTGGGGCAGGCACCTTTATTGGAAGCCGCTCCGGTTACGTACCACCTCAGCGGGGAGGGGAGCCCTCATGCCCAGTGGGTGCCTTTAGCACAGGCCCGGATTAAGGAACTGTGCAAGGCGCAGAAGGACTACTCCCGGGGGTCGGAGTACTTCCGGGGTATGCTCTGGAATGCTCTTGCACAGGGAGATATGGTGCCGGTGGACCTGAGGGCCCTCTTCTCCAGTTTAACAAGACCCATGGAGTTTAGGGTCTGGGTGGGGGAATGGAGGAGGGAGATATTGGAGGTTCTCCCGATTCTTTGGGGGAATCCTTCAATGTCTCATGACGCAGACGGTTTAGTAATCTCCCAAGAACATCTTTTGGGCGAGGGACAGTGGGCAGAGGGGGCAGCTCAAGCAAAGGCCTTGTTCCCGCCTCAGCTTGTAAAGACCACTAAAGCAGCAGAGCGGGCCTTTTAGAAGCTAGAGGTGGTGACCTCCCAATGGCAGGATGATGAAGTCCGGCAGGGGCTGCAAGAGCCTTTTATGGTCTTCATCGAGCGCCTCTACCGATACATGGAGGCGCAGGCGACCGGGGAAGATGACAGGGAGAGGATGCTCCTGAGGATGGCGTATAGCAACGCCAACCAGGAGTGTCGGAAGGCCATCAGGATTCTCCCTCGCAGTCCCCAGCCCACGGTGGAGGCTATGATAGAGGCCGTAGTAGGCCAGGTATCCCTACCATCGCGGCCTAAAAGAGCCTCAGTGGCTTTTGCGGAGGGCCCCGAACCGGACTTCCTTGATATAGAAGCTGCCCCCGTTGCCGGACCCCCAACACCCGGGTCCGGCAGAAGATCAACGGCCACCCACCCCTGCCACCTCTGTGGCAAGACAGGGCATTGGATGCCCCAATGCCCGATGCGATTAGATTATTTAGAGTATAGAAGGAGGTGGGAAAGGGAGGAGAGTAAGGGCACAAAAAACTAGGCCCGGAGCGCAGCCCCTCCCTGCGCGAAGACAAAAATGCGGCAGGCCACTTAACAACAAGCGGGGAGGGAGGAGACGAGAGAGAGCAGCCAACATTTGCTTTGCCGGACTTGACTTCTTTATCGGATATGACTACACCAACCTGTGGTACTGTACCTGCGCTTAACACCATGTCCTCTGTTTCCCCCTACAGGCTGCAGCTAACTAGGGACTTTTATCTCCCTAGTAGTGACATCCAGCTGGTGTCTGTCGACCCGCAACACCCGGGTCGCTGGACGAAACTTGGACGTTGCAGGTGGACCGTCGTCGGGGACATGAAGCACACACCGTGAGACATTCACATCGTCCCTGGTCTGGTAACTACCGACCGGGACCGTTTTGCGGTAAGGCTGTACTGTGTCCGACCCCCACTCTTCCTCCCTAAGGGACAGATCATTGCCCAGGCTATTCCGGTTCCAGATAAAGATCATTGGAAAAACTCCGTGGAGAGGACATCGCCTCCGACAGTAGCCTGGGCACAGCTGGTGGGGAGGGAGAAGCCCCGCCTGACTTGTCAGCTCTCGTTGGGCGGAGACAAAAAGATCATGAGGGGTCTTTTGGACACGGGCGCAGATGTGACGATCATTCCCTCTCGGGAGTGGCCGTCACATTGGGACTTGCAAAGCGCTGCGGGCACGATCTCAGGTGTTGGGGGCCTTCAATTGGCCAATCAATCTAAGAGTATTGTGCAAATTAAGGGGCCCGACGGGCAATTGGCCTCTATACGCCCGTTCGTTTTAGATTACACCGAGCCTCTCTGGGGAAGGGACCTACTAGCCCAGTGGGGAGCCAGAATTGACCTCCCAAAGGCTCCCCAGGTTTTTTGGGCAGTGGCCACTGAGGAGCGCCAGACCTGGAAGCTGAATTGGCTGTCAGATAAACCAGTACAGGTCTTGCAGTGGCAACTCAACAAGCAAAAATTAAAGGCGCTCAATGAGCTCGTTCAGGAGCAGTTACTGAAAGGCAACCTGGTGGAGACCATGTCACCTTGGAACTCCCCAGTGTTTGTAATTAGGAAGCCTAATAAGGACAAGTGGCGGCTCCTGACCGACCTCCGCCAAATTAATGAACAAATAAGTGACATGGGTCCTCTTCAGCCAGGGATGCCCTCCCCAGCAATGCTCCCCCAAAATTGGAATTTGGCAGTTATAGATATAAAAGATTGTTTTTTCCAGATTGCCCTGCACCTAGACGATGCCCCGCGCTTTGCGTTCACGGTTCCATCCATCAACCGTGAGTCCCCAGCCAAGCGCTATCATTGGCGTGTGCTTCCGCAGGGCCTTAAGAACAGCCCTGTGATCTGCCAATGGTATGTCGCTTCGCTGCTGTCACCCATACGTACAGCCCTCGGGAATGCCGTCATCATCCACCATTACATGGACGACATCCTCGTGTGTGCGCCCGACCACAGTCTGCTTGCCCATGCACTTGACCTGACAACCAATGCATTGGTTGCTGCAGGGTTCGAGCTCCAGCAGGACAAAATTCAAAGGATGGCACCTTGGAGGTACCTGGGTCTTGAGATTACCAAGCGGACCATTGTTCCGCAAAAATTGGCTATTAGGACGAAAGTCCAGACCCTAGCGGATGTCCATCAGCTGTGTGGGTCTATTAAATTGGTTGAGACCCTGGCTAGGCATTTCAACTGAAGACCTAGCCCCCCTTTTCAATTTGTTGAAAGGGGGAGAGGGGCTTAGTTCCCCTAGGGATCTCACCCCAGAGGCGGAGGTGGCCTTGGAGAAGATACAGAAAGTTATCTCGGCCAGGCAGGCCCACCGTTACCATCCGGGCCTGCCCTTCAAATTTATTATACTGGGAAAATTGCCACACCTCCATGGCATGATACACCAGTGGGACACCAGTGTAAAGAACCAGGGGCTGGGTGACCCCCTCTTAATTATAGAGTGGGTGTTCCTCAGCCACCATCGGTCCAAAAGAATGGCACGGCCACAGGAGTTGGTAGCCGAACTGATCCTCAAAGCAAGATCGAGGATCAGGGAGCTGGCGGGGTGTGATTTCACATGCATACATATCCCAATTAAATTAGAATCGGGCCAACTTAAATTAAAGACCTTTGAAGAACTGCTGCAAACTAATGAACACCTGCAGTTTGCACTAGATAGCTACACTGGGCGCATAGCAGTAGATCAGCCGGTCCACAAATTATTCAATTCTGAGTTCAAATTATCGCTGAAAAAGGTTCAGAGCAGGAAGCCGCTGGATGCCTTGACAGTTTTCACAGACGCGTCTGGAGCATCCCACAAGTCAGTTATGACTTGGAAGGATCCTCAGACTCAGCAGTGGGAGACCGATGTTGTTGTTGTGGAGGGCTCTCCACAAGTTGCTGAGTTGGACGCAGTCGTCCAGGCATTCCAGAGATTCCCTGGGCCTTTTAATTTGGTTACAGTTTCTGCGTATGTCGCAGGTGTAGTGTCTCGAGCTGAGTCTGTGGTTCTTCAAGAGGTCACCAACAAAAGATTATTTGATTTGCTTAACAGGCTCGTGGAGCTAGTCTCCCACCGCGAGCACCCTTTTTATGTTATGCATGTGAGATCACATACTGATCTGCCCGGGTTTATTGTGGAAGGCAACCGGCGTGCCAACTCTCTGGCCGCAGCTGCTGTTCCGCAGGCCCCTCTCCCAGACGTGTTCGGCCAGGCTAAGATCAGTCACCAACTTTTCCATCAGAATGCGCCTGGCCTTGTCCGGCAATTCAATCTGACGCAGGATCAGGCCAAGGCGATAGTGGCCACATGTCCCCAATGCCAACATGATCAGATGCCTACGGTGGCCTCGGGGGCCAATCCCCAAGGTTTGGCAAGCTGCGAGGTGTGGCAGATAGACGTGACACATATCCCATCTTTTGGTCGATTGTGTTACATCCATGTCTCAGTTGATACCTTCTCCGGGGCTATCTATGCTTCTGCCCACACAGGCGAAAAGGTAGCGGATGTCCAGAAGCATCTGCTTCAGGCATTCGCTGTCTTGGGCATCCCTAGGGCCCTAAAAACAGATAACGGCCTGCGTATACCTCCAAGGAGCTGCGGAGCTTCCTGCAGCAATGGGGAATAGTCCATAAGACCGGCATCCCCTATTCCCCAACAGGCCAAGCCATGGTGGAGAGGGCCCACCAGAGCCTTAAGAAGATCTTATCCCGGCAACAACCGGCGATGAAGGTGGAGACCCCCCACGTCCGGCTGTCAAGAGCATTGTACACGCTTAACTTTCTAAATTGCTCTTTTGACAGCCAAAATCCTCCGGTGGTCCGGCACTTCGGCAGTCACCAGCAGCTGCAGCCTAAAGCCAGGCCACCGGTTCTTGTAAAAGATCCGGAGACCTGGCGGACGGAGGGCCCCTTTGACCTGGTGACCTGGGGGAGGGGATATGCCTGCGTGTCCACTCCCTCAGGCTCCAGGTGGATTCCATCCAAGTGGGTCAGGCCCTTCGTCCCGAAACAGAGGACCAAGAAGGAGGCAGTATCACAGGTCCGGCAGGCTTGTTGGTGTCGGCGGAGGAAACCACACCATCAGTCTTCGTCCTTCTCTCCAGATCTTCCCCCCGGTTACCGAAGAGCCCTCTCCTCCAGCTTCTCCTCCACCCCTTGACCTCCTATGTCACGTTTCCTCCCATTCACCCCCTGCTCCAGCTCTTACCCCCCGTATGTTTTATTTAAACTGGTTGTTTGGAGAGGAACCATTTTTGTGAATTCGTTATACTTTTACTATCTTCTCTCATTTCAGTTAACATTTCCCCCATGGCCTCCATTTCAACATCGCTGGCTCCCAACCCTAGCCTGCTAATGGTGATCATGACGACCTGCGGACGCCTTTTGCCACCTTCGGAGCTGTGAGTCATCCCCCAGCCGAAAGTCAACGTACGGTGTGCCTTGGCTCAATCGTTAGGACAGGACAATATATGCCTAGACACCGGCGCAGCAGAGGACCCGATGTCGTCTTGCCTTGTGGGGATCCCTTTCTCTCCAGGCGAGTTCCCCCCTGCCTTCCAAAGTGCCTTTACCCCGATCCTAGCCCAGAGCCTTACTATCCTCCCCAGTTTTGATTCCTCCAACGCCTGGAGAGACAGAGTGGGCAGGCTGGATCCTGCACCCTCCGAGCCCACAGAGTTACATCTCCTCGGCTCAGCCAATGCATCAATTTGCTTTCAGTTTGATTATACAATCAGCCCCGTCGAGAGGGGTAGTGAGGTGGTGCTACAGTCCAAGTTGGAATACCAAGCTAAGCAGTGGTGTAAGGCTGTCCTAAAGATCCTCGGCCCCACCACTACCGGACGGACCCCTTACTCCCTTCCCCGAGGTGTGTTTTTAATTTGTGGCGACCGAGCGTGGGCAGGCATCCCCTCTGGCCTGGTCGGAGGGCCATGCACTTTTGGCCGGCTGACGCTGTTTACCCCCAACATCACTCAAATTATCAATTGGCAGAGGACAAACATCACATCCAAACTGGCTAGACCTAAAAGAGATCTCAAAGATCTCACTGAGGACTGTGATGATGAAATTACTCATTGGTCACACTGAAAATCCGTCGCCTTTACCATCTTGTTGCCTTGGGTATCGGTGGTGAAGGCTCTAGGTGAATTGGGCCGCCTAGAGTGTTGGGTGGCTAAACAAGCAAATTTTATTTCAGCCATGCTCTACGACCTCCTCACAGATGAGGAAATAACAAGGAAGGCGACACTCCAAAACAGAGCAGCAATAGGTTTTCTATTGCTGAGCAGCAATAGATTTTCTATTGCTGCTCCATCATCATCATTGCGAGGAGTTTGAGGGCCTCTGCTGCCTGAACCTGTCCTCTCGAGATGAGGACGCCAGACACTCCATCAAGAAACTCCAAGACCTTCTACATCATTAAGCAGGAGACATCAGACTGGCTGGGGGACATTTTTAAGGGTTGGGGCCTTAGCGCGTGGGCCAGTTCTATTTTAGAGTCAGCTTTTAAGGTTGTTTTGAGTTTGATCATATTTTCAGTTTTAATCATGTTGATTCGCGGCTTGGTCCAAAGACTGATAGCAAAGACACCTCACCCACTGTAAACCACTCTGCAATTCCGTCGGAAGAGCACTCCAAGCTGGAAGACTTCTCCCCAGAGGCCGAAAAGCTGTGGACGAGGAAGGGTCAACCGAGCCGCCTCATGAACATCCAGAGATAGACGAACTGCAGCTCGGAGAAGGCGAAGACTGGCAGGACCAGCCGCGGGCCTCAAAATTTTGAGTTTATATGGACATTCTTGTTTCTTTTTATTTTATTTGTTAAGAAACGGGGAGATGTTGTGGTGTGTTTTTAAGTTTCTCAGTTTGCTCCCTCATTTTATGTATGTTCTCCCTTTGTTCTCCATAAATGGTTCCTCTCTTCCCAGTTTTCCTGCCACTATTGCCCTGACAGTTGAGTTACTATGGTTACCCCTGCCCCCGTTAGCTGTCAATCTCCCAAGTTACATAACTGCTCCTCCCTTATCACACCATATAAGTAAAGTTTTCCTCCCCACTGGGCCCAGTCAATCACCCCCCACTCCTCCCTGCTTTCGAGATCATTCTTCTCTCTGGGGGTTGTGGTTGGCTGGCGTCCCGGGGCCCCTCCTTTGTTCTATGATTATTGGATAAGTTCTTGTGTCAGTTTTCTTATGTACCGCCCCACGTTTCCCTATTGATTAGCTGGGCTTCCCCTCCCTTCTCCACCCCTTCCCTGTAAAAACTCTGTATCCCCCCATGTTCGGTGTCATTTGCTGTGGGTTTTTCCACCTGTTGGTTGCCCTTTTTGCTGCCTGTGGGCTCTTCAATAAACCGACGTTTTACCCCCAGCAAGTGGTCGCCTCCTCACTCGTCTCGTCCTGCATGAACCCAAGTCCGCAATCCAGCCCAGCCCGAGGCCAGGACGCCAAGGGGGGCTGGCTTCTGATGCGCAGGGGCGTCGGCCGCTTCTTCCCTTTTGCTAGCCGGACATAGGGCCGCGTACGCCCTCGCGCAGGTATAAACTCATACAAGCGTACCTCCACATCTCGGCATACTCGATCTCCTCAAAATCCCACAGGCAGCAATCAAATACGTAATCGTACAAAGACTTGCAATTCCATGCTTTAAACGTGCCAAACACCAGCCAAACCACGTATTTTCCCATCTCCTTCCCTCCCCATTTTTCCATACAAAAATGTATCATTTTCTCCTTGGACCTGCCCGCTCTCCTTGGGCTCTCATCCCACTGTTCTAGCATCCACCCCAACGGATTATCTCTTGGGATTTCTGGCAGAACTTTCCTGGGACCCTGGGGAGATTTTTCCTCGGGTTTTCTCCAGAACCTGCTTTTTCCCAACCTCATTTTTCCAAAAATCCCTCCTGCGAATTTTCTCACCTTGTCTCCTCCAGCTGGGATGCTCGTCACGAGTCCTGACTCTTTGTCTGATGTTGATTTCCTGAATCTTCAAAATGTCACCAGTCTTACTCAGTCAAATGGAGAACCATTCCGCTGACTTTTTGACTGATCTCCGGTTTTCTTTCCTGTTTTCTCTGGATCAGAAGGTAGATGGACTCCTGAAATTTTCCAGGACTGTCGTTTATCCCTTTCTGACCGAACCATGACCAATTTCCCCCCTTGAATTTTCTATGAGTCCCAGGTCCCACGTGTGTTAAGGAAAAGCGTCTGCTTCCCCCTTGACGACCATGTCCCTCACGGTATGGTGGAACTGCGACTGTGGGGTCCACACTTGCTTTGTGACAGAGTCTCACATCTCATAATAACTCGGTCCCACCCCACTCAACAACGCAATACTCACAGTTCCTTTTCCCACATGGATTCTACATGCACGTTGATTTCCGAGGGGAAAAAAAAGCACCTCGGGCTTGGAGATCCCCTGGATCTTGCCAAGTTCCTGAGAGCGGGGCCCATCTTATCCCTCTTTAGCTGTGGCTCCAGTTTTGGTTCGGTGATTTTTAATTGGTCTCGTGGACTCCAATCCCGCTCAGACTGCTGAAATCCCCAAGGTGCCTTCAGGGCAGGAAGGGGTCCCAAACCCCAAATTCAAATCGCTTCGGGTTTCACCAGATTGTTATAAATGATCAAATCGTGACCCAAAATTTATCAAAAATTTAGTAAAGATTTCTTAATTTGTCTGCGTGACCAAATTTCGGTCTTCATAACCACTACAGGCAAAGAGACAGCGTTGAGCCTGTGTTCGGCGCTGGGTGAGCCTGGATCTGACCTCTCGAGTGTCAGAGACTCCCCCGTTCATGCACGCTGCTTCTTGCAGTGAGGTTTTATACAGTTTATTCTGCCTGAGGCAAAGATGACCAAATTTTCTTTGTATCTCTTCACATGCATTCTTGTTTCTTTCCATATGCAGAGGTGGACAAAAGCTGGGTCCAGGTGTGCCACTTGTGTCAATCAGCTCCGGCAAGCCATGTATTCAGATGTATCAGTTTGGTGCCCCCGACTATCTTGATAGATGCAATTGGCAAGGCAATAATCGCTCTTGGGTGGCTCCCGATGACTCGGGATACCAGTTATCATCGCCCTGGAAGCTTCTATTCCTACGTTAAAGCATCAGTCGTTATCTTAACTTGTGTCAGGGAACTTGTTGAACCTAAATAGACAGATGCTCCCGGCCGGGGTGGTCAGACACATACATTTGGAGCATGAATTATCCCTACCATATATTACAACTGCATTTACCTCTCCAGCATTGCTTTCCAAAAGAAAAGAAAAAGCTGGGGAAGGCAAACTGTATAGCTCATGGTATTTTACAGTGTCTAAAACATGCCAAGTCATGTATCTTAGAAGTGAGATCCTTTTGAGATTAATGGGACAGAGAAGTAGTGCAAAGGGGAGCATAAAAATGAATAGAGTAATACATCTTGGTATGGTTTTTTCTGTTTTCATTTCATTTCCTAAAAACTGCTTCAGTTCTTCCAGAATCTTCTCCACAGTCCTGTTTGCTCTTTCCAAGAACCTTTCCTGGAGAACAAGGTGCAGCTTCTGTCACAAGATGTGCCACCAGCTGCAGCTTCTCTTGGCTTTCCACACTGTGTGTGCAGCATGACTCTTGCAGCAAAGCAAGAGAAATGTTTAAAGAACTTTACAGCTTGTTCTTTCTTTTCCTTGTGGTCTGGGCACTTGTGGCATTGGTGAGGTTTTCATTGTTACTGTTCTACACTAAGGAAACATGACGGGCTACCAGGAATTGTTAGGGAATGCAAGCCTGACTGAATGCAGAGAAAGAATCTCCAGAGCCTGCAGCCAGAAATGGAGAGCTGTGGGATAATCATTCCATCAACCACATGGACATCTTGAAAGCAATGTAGAAGATGAAAATGGGCTGACAGAGGGAATTTGTTTCATTGTTCAGTTCAGATGCTGCTACATCTCATGCATTGATATAAATCAAGAGTTACTGTCAGTTCATGAAGGGCACCAAAACAAGCTGGATTTCTCAGGAGATGACTGAAAGAATCCGAAAAGGAGAAATGCAGGGAATGACTTAGTGAGCTTTGCCTGTACAAAGGATCATTTTTCCTATTAATTTCCAGTCCATTCCCTCCGCTTTTGTCCTTACTCACAAGGCCATTTTCATCCCAGATTCCCCATGAAATGGCAACCCTGAGCTTGGAAGTGCCTGAAAGATGCCCTGTTCCTCTGCAGGGACCCTGAGGCTGAAGCGGGAGCCTGAGCCCTCTCTGGGGCAGCCTCCACCGAGCTGGAATTTGTGCCGTGCTGGGAGAGGAGGAGGAGGGGGAGAGCGCTGGTGCTGTGTGGCAGGAGCAGGAGGTTTGGGTCGCAGGACATTCCGTCTGCACCGCTGCCCTGCAATGGGCGGCTGTGCCCGGGGCTCTGGGCCTGGCCCCACGTGCGCTGAGCTCTCCACACTGCGGGAGCTCCCCGGGCTGGGCTCAGCTTCCCGCTGGGCCTGGGCATCAGGCTGGGCTCCAGCTGGGATCAGCAGCAGCTGGAAATACCTCTGCGCATCTCCATTTGCTGCTGCTGCTCGGGAGAAGAGAGAATGAAGTCAGTCAAGACCCTCTGGTTTCTCTTCCTCCTGGTGGATTTTTTCATTTGATTTGACATTCCAGAGGCAATTTCTGTGATGGCCTCTGTCAGTTGATTCTATTTCGGCAGCAGTAGCAACAGGGCTGGGTTTGAGCACTGCAAATGTGGCCTGTGTGGCTTTAATTCTACTTGACTTAGTGCTGAGGGACTTGAGAGCATTTCAAGATCTGTTAATCATGATGCCTGAGTTTACCTATTGCCGGCCGGGGGCTATGTACAAATCACCAACAGGACGGGACTGCTAAGGAACGCATCTTGAGCTGTTTATTTTCCAGCATCAGTATCATTACATAGTTATGAGAATGGGAAGATGCCAGCAGCTCGTGTCCTTAGCAGCAGACAAAGAACTCAGTATAACAACTTACTTTGAAAGTTTTTTTACCAATCTCACAAATAAAAAGCATATTGATGGAAGTTCTATCCAACCACTTTAAGCGCATGTACCTTTGGTTCAAATAATGCTTGCTTATTTTGAATACAATACCTGCTTGTGAGTCTTGAAACACAATGCACAGAGCTCAAGCTTAGAACTTCCCAATATCTCGCTAGATATACTTTTCTGTTGCTTAGGGAGCTATTCTACCAAGCGTTAATACAAAATCCATTGTTCTATTTGTCCTTACTTTCTACTTCTTATATAATTTTTCTTCTGACAAATCTTATGGCTTTCGCTTAGCTCTAATCACAGTTCTGCTGTCTCTGAGGCCTGCCTTTTGCAGCTTTCCCAAAACCCTCTGATTTGAAGGGTTCCCAAATTCACCATCATGAAAGCACTCTGGGTAGCGCTGATCAAAAAAGGCATTTGCAGTTTTACAGATAAATTTCAAGTGGCAAGCAGAAGAGTGACAAGAGCAGCCACGATCTCCAATTCCCAAGGCAAAGCAAGCAGCAGCCTCCTGCGGTCACCTCAGGGTGAGTAAAACAGTGCTGAAAACAGTGCTGGAACCCAATCCTTTCTTTCTCTGAGGGCTGGCTCAGGGCAGCACAGGTGGGCCCTGCAGAGTCAGGGCTGTGTGTGGGTGATTGCTGCTCTAGTCCAGATTGAGCTGGAAAAAGCCCTTGGGAGCCGAGGCAGGAGCAGGCGGGAAGGGGCCGGTGCTGCTGCTGCTCCTGGCCGGGAGCCCCGGCTGGGCCGGGCCGGCGCCCCCTGCGCTGCAGCTGCTGCTGCTGCCAGAGCCGGGCGGGACTCGGGGGTAGGGAACGGACACGGGGGGACAGCAAAGGCCTGGCGGCTGCAGGGATAGTGGCGCTTGGGCGAGCGCCAGCACAGAGCTTCAGCCCGCAGTTAACCCCGAGGGAAATGCTGGGGAAAGGCTCCATTTCAGCCTTTCTTTACTCGTGGCTGTGAAGGGACCAAAATAAAACGAGTACAAGCATGGCCTGACCCCTTCTCCTTTGGGAGGAGCCCCAGGACTGGGGCTGTGAGGGTCAATGAGGGGCCATGAGGGGCTGTGAGTGGCTGTGAGGGGCCATGATGGAACTGTGAGGGGTCATGGGGGACAGGAGTAGTTTTCAGGGGCTATGAGGTTCTCTGAGGGGCCATGAAGGGCTGTTGGGGACCTTGAGGGGGATGTCTCTGAAGGGCTGTGGTAGGCCAGGCACCTCATGGAACAAAGGTTACATTATGACACTGTGGAGACAAGGAGGCTGTTGTTGGCTGTACAAAAGCTCATGGAACCAAAAGTCCATCATGACATTCTGGGGCCTCATGGAACCATGGAGACCATTATGACACTTCAGGAGCCACTGGAACCAAGGGGCCACTATGACACTGCAGGGCCTTGATTAACCAAGGGCTCATTGTAGCACAGCAGGGCCTCATGGAATCAAGGAGATCGTATTGGGGCTCCATGAGACCATGGGGACATTCTGACTCTCTAGAACCAAGGAGACCACTGTGACACTACAGGGCTGCATGGAACTAAAAACTGATATGACAGTTTATCATATAAATAAAATAATATTTATTCCAATTTATTCCATTGGGGCCCAATGGAATCCAGAGGCCATTCTGTACTTCAGGGCTTCATGGAGCCAAGGTGCCCTTGTGACACTGCAGGGCCTCATGGAATCCTGGAGACCATTCTGGCACTTTGAGGCCTCGTTGAATCAAGGGGCTCTGTGGGGCCTTGTGGAAAAAAGCAGCCCTTTGTGACACTGCAGGGAACCATGGAAGCAAAGGGCCAGTGTACCACAGCCATGCCCTGAGGAACCAAGGGTCCATTGTGGTCCTGGGAGCCCCAATAGAACCAAAGGGCCATTGTCAGACACTACAAGGCCTCATGGAAGAAAGGGGCCATTGTGCCACTGCAGAGCCAAGAAGACCATTGTGGTATTGCTGGGCCTTGTGGAAAAAAAAAAAAAAAGATCTGTTGTGATACTACAAGGCCTCATGGAACCAAGGGGCAGTTGTAATGCTGCAAGGCCCCAAAGATCCAAGAACATGGAAAAAGTTCTGTTTGGCTTGGCTTGACTGGTCCAGCTTACCTTGGCATGTTGAGGGCTGCTTCTCTGCTGTCCCTGAAGCCCTGGAGTTCTGTGCTTTCCTTCCTGTGGGAAAGAACTCTCCTTTTCCTCCAGGGGTTCATGGGTGAAATTGGGATTCTACGTCCAAATTCACTTATATCAAAGGATGATTCCTGTATTAAACCTGCCAGAACAGACAGCTCTGGGTGGCCTTGACATCTTGGGGGCCACCTCTCATCTGCCTTCAAATACTGTGGGGGTGTGCTTTTCTTTCCATGGAAAAATCATCTTTCAAGTGCAGATGTCCATAGCCAAAATTGGAAATCTGCCTCCAAAATTCCTTATATCCAAGGATAGCTCCCAGGACGGTCCAAGTTCCCTTGGCGTCGTGAGGGCCAGCTCTCATCTGCCTGTGAAACACCTGGGCTCTGTACTTTCCTTCCTATGGAAAAGAACTGTCCTTGTCCAGATGCCCATGGACAAAACTGGGATTTGGCCTCCAAAATTTCATTTATAAAAGGATTCCTCCCAGACAAAAGCTGCCAAGAAACACTGGTCTGGCTGGCCTTGGTCTCCTTGAAGCTGCCTCTAATCAGCCTTTAAAACACTGGGGCTCTGCCTTTTCCTTCCTGTGGAGAAGAACTGTCATTCTGGTCCAGGCACCCATGGCTGAAATGGAATTCCCTTTTCAAAACTCCACAAATATCCAAGGGCTGATTTCAGACAAAAGCTGCAAGGACAGACAGGTCTGGCTGGCCTTGGCCTCTGGCGACTGCCTCTGATCTGCCTTCAAACCCATGGGGCTCTGTGATTTCCTTCCTGTAGAAAAGAACCGTCCTTCTTGTCCAGGCACTCATGGCCGCAAGCACACGAGCACTGTACAGGGACAGAGGAGCTCTGTGCTCAGTGGGGTGGGGACTGAGGACAGCAGAGGAGAGCCCTGGGAGGGACTGAAGGGTGGTTTAAGTGATAGTGGATCCTTTTGAGATAAAAGAAAAAGGCAGAAAAAAGAAAGAATTAATAAAAATGGCAGCTGGGGAGATCCAGACTGGCAAGCAGGAGAAAGAAATTTCCCTCCAGGGCAGAGCTCTGGTCCAACACCAGAATGAGTCTGGGTCATCACCAGGCTTTTTGTGTGCAGTCAGAGGCAGGCAGGAGGCAGAGCTGTCAGCAAAGGAAGGGGCCAGCCAGGTGGGGCAGCCAGGGGATGAGTTTTACAACATGGCTTATGTGGTCCAAGACCTGTTCCACATTGCCAAATGATGGCTGCAGCCTTGGGAGATATTTAGTTGGCCAACACCCCTGTCAATCACTGTAACAAGGTGGCCAGTAGAGATTCACATAAGACTCTATCAGTAGTTGGGTTCCACTGAAGGACAGAAGTTTATTCAGTATTGTTTTCATTTTGAAAGTAAGAGCAGTGATACTGGAGTCTTTTGTAGCAGGGGACATGGTATGCCATATGGAACATGTGGAGCATAGTAAAAAGTGTTAAATAAATAAATAAAATACATTAATTTTAAAAATACATTTACAAATAAATAAATAAAAACATTTTCAGCTGTTCCAGGAGAGCCTCAGCCTCATGATCTGGGAAGAAAACTTATCACCATGAGTCAGCAGAGTGGCTCTCCAGATGGCTTTGCAGAATGGCTGGTATTACTGCCTAGTGTTACAGGGTTAATACTGGGGTGCAAGGAAGCAGCATTTTTGAATTTCACTAGACTTAATATGGAATGTTAGGGGAAGAACCAAAGAAGGAAAAGGGAGGGATTAAGGTGGTTTGGAGAGAAATAGACATAGGAAAATAGAGGAATAATACATTAGGTGGTGTCAGTCATGCTGACAGATGCTGACAAATGCTGATCAGTGTGCTTGTAAGGCCATGCCTTGCACCTGGTGCCTGCACTGTTCCACAGTACCCTGTTTCCTCATTAGACTCAATGTGTATTTTCTGACTGTGCTGCAGAGCCAGTGGGATCTGGTGGAGTCAGATGAGAAAGCTTTTTGCACACTTGTCTGTGTGTATGAACATGTCTGTATGAGGTAGCTGAAAAGTTGAGTGTCCAAAGGCCCGCTACAGGGTGGTCCATATGGTGTTGATAAAGGTACCCTTTATCATAGTATACCATGCTAACTTATCCTTTGGGGCTCAGTAATCTAAAGATCTAGAGAATGTCTTATGGATAGGCCTTAGTTACCCTTAATGACCCCTTCTTTCCTCTAAAAATACAAATGACATTAGGTTAGTTACAATTTCACACATGAATTTCTTAAAAAAGGAGAACCATAAGGCTGCAGGACAAAGTCACTTCCCAGTTGTCCTCTTCAGTTATGTTTCAAGCTTCCAGAACAATAGTTGTATTGAAAACACATGGTTTCTAACTTGGCCCCATCCTGGAATGCTATGGTCATGAATGCCAATGACTGAAATGGTTCCTAATTACTTTTACCTTTGTATTAGATATTACACACAAAGGACACTCTTCTATTCAGAAAGGTAAGTTTTATTATAATAAAAACCACCAAAAGATAGTATAAGGACTGATGATCCTATATTTTCAGAAAAAAGAGATGAGAATTTATGTTTTGGTGCTCTGTAGCCATCCATATGGACAACATTCCAATATGCCAAGGTATGTGTCCAAAAGGTACAGGGAGACCTGTTCCCAGAGCCTGCAGGGACAGAGGCGCAGGGCAGGGATACTGTGGGACAGCCTGGGCTGCACAGGGTACAGGGATGGGCAGCAGCTGAAAGACAGCCCTGCCAGAGCCAACTTGGGCAGCACTTTGGCCATGGCTGCTGGGCCTGGGCCTGAGGCAGGAGCAGGAGACAAGTGACCCTTGCAGGCCTGGGGCCTCATTGCCTCCTTGTCCCTGCTCAGCAGCCTGGCAGGGGCCGCCCCATGCTCCTGCCCTTGCCATTGCACATCCCCACATGCCAGTGCCCATCCCGGCAAGAGCCCTGAGCAAGGAGGGAGGGACAGCATCTGCCTGGCCAGGGGCTGGGGCTCAGGCCTTGGCCCTTGGCATTCCTCAAACACATCCATCTTTGATCAGCACCAGAGACACCTTGGCCTTGTTTGTGCCCAGCTGTCATCACTGCCGCCAGGGTTTTGCTCTAACTGGAACCTGGGGACACTTTCTCAGTCGTGTTCCTCAGTGGGACCCATTAAAACTTGAAGAAAGTTCAGAGTTTCAATTTAATTTTGAGTTCTTGACAAGTTTATTGAAGACACTCTCAGGGACTGAGTCTGATGTAAAGAACACAAAAGCCCTGAGAGAGTCATTAAAGTTTTCCTAGTCCACTTACGGAGAAAGATTTCAAAGAACTTGTAAAAAATACGCATTCCTATTTTAAAGGATGTATTTTATTTTATTTCTCTTTACATCAGAGGTGATTGCAGCATTCTGTGTTTGATATTGACCCAGGGTCTCTCCTCAGGAGCTGTGGCCTGCTCACAGAAGCTGTGCCTTGAGCTCTGACCCAGTGTGGACAACCTTGCTCCACATTGCCCATCCCCATCCTGTCTGTCCTCACTCCCCTGGGCCCTGCTGTGCTTGCAGAGCTGGCTGCACTCAGCCTAAGAGGGGTTTTCACGTTTTGGGGGCTTTTTGAAGCAGTCTCAAACTCCTGAGTTTCCCCACTGCAAACAGACACACTGCTCAGGGGTGTGCCAGCCCCAGGTGCCACCAAAGCCACTGCAGAGCTGCCCTGGGCCAGCTGTGAGGGTGGATCATCAGCCCAAGCTGCACTGGGCCACTGCAATGGGCTGTGGCCATGGGCACTGCACTGACCCCACTGCTGGGTTTGGCTGCCACGGCCACCGAGAGAAATTAAACTGTCCTTGGAAACACTGGGGAGGACTGGGACATACTGGGGATCACTGGGAACGCTGTGGGAGACACTGGGACATACTGGGAGTGACACTGGGGGATACTGGGAGAAACTGGGGACACTGGGGCAATTGCAGAGATGACTGGGGATACTGGGGTACCTGTGCATGACACTGTGAGGAACTGTGATCGACTGGGCATGAACTCAGGTGTATTGGGATGGACTGGGCTGTACTGGGAGGGATTGGAGGGGTACTGGAATGTAATGGGTTCTACTGGGGACTAATTGGGCTTTACTGATGTTATACTGGTCTGTACTGGGAATGAACTGGGCTTTAGTGGGAGGGACTGGAGGAGGGTGAATTGGCTGTTCCCACCTCCACTGCATCCCATTTGCCGAAGCTCCCGCCCATCAGCAGCCGCAGCCAATCAGCGTCAGGGATCCGGGCCTGGGGGCGGTGCTTACACAGGCAGCTAATTTTCTTTTTGCCTACAACTCCCGTCATGCCCCGCGGCCAAACTGAGCCCATTGCAGCCGGGAGAACAACTGCCGTCATGCCCCGCGCTCCACAGAACACCGGGATCCGTCCCCATCTGTCCCGTAAGTGTCCCCCAAACACTCCAGGGTCCCTCAGTGCCCCCTCAGCGCCCATTCGGGACCCCCATAAGCACCCCCGAACCCCTGAGTGCTCCCACCCCCACAGATGCCCTGTACAGCCACTTCTGGAAATTCACCTGTTCTCGTCCCCTGTGGCCCCAGAGCCTCTCAGAACACAGTCCCGCGCCTAAAACTCCGGCCATGACCCGCGCCCTGAAGAGCCCGGTTGGAGCTCTCCGAGCTCCTCCCGAGGGCTCCCGTGCCATTTACGTTTCCCCAGAGGATCTCAAGTCGGGGCTCGGACGTAAAGGCTTCCCGCAAGAGCCGTCCCGGACTCCCAAACATTTCGTTCCAACCACTTTCGGGACTACAGCTCCCATCATGCTCCGCGGCGCATGTCTAGCGCTATTTGAGGCGGGACTTTATCTCCCGTCATGCCCGGCGCCCCACCGAGAGCCATTGCAGCTGCGCCTCAAACTCCCGTGATGCTCCGCGGCTCTGTTAAACCGTACGATACCCGCGTTTACAACTCCCATCACCCCCCGCATCCCAGACAGCCCCCTTCGAGTCCTCCAAGTGCCCGCCCGGATCCCGAAGGGCCCCAAATTCCCCTCCCTGAATTCCAAGGGCCCCCCTGGATCCCCAAGTGCTGCCCCGGACCCTGAATTGTCCCTCAGAATCCCTGAGTGCCCCTCCAAGTGCGCACCTGGCTCCCCCAAGTGTGCCCCAGACCCTCAAGTTCCCTCTGAATTCCCTCCCCAGACCCAAAACTGCCCCAAATGTGCCCCAGAAATGTCTCCAAGGGACCCCGAAGTGCACGCCCCCCCAACCCTGTCTGAGAAAAAGATGATGAAAAAGATGAGAAAAAGACTACAAATATAACTAATTAACATAAAGAGAAAGAAATAAATAGCCAATAGAAATTATTTAATTAATTCATGAAGGAATTGTGTTACTTAGAACCAATGAGAAATAATTTTCTTGGTTGCTAGAAATGTATCCAATTTTAATAAAAATATTCAAATTAGGTGTTATAAATGGAACTCTGCAACGAATTAAGTTGCCCAATTGGAATTTATTAATTACAGCAAGCATAGGTAATATGCAAAGCAGCGCTGGGCGACAGGGGAGTTATGGGGAGTCCAACTCCACCAACTGCCGCACCCAGTATCTCACAAGTTCCCTTTTTATACTAGTCCATTTCCATAGACGTGTTCTTCCCTTGGCGCATGCTCCAGTTGTTGCTAGGGGGTCGTCTTCTACCCTCTGGTGGTCGCTGGATGAACGCTTGAAGTCTTCTTCAGGCCTGTACTCTTGACCTCGGAGCTCTTGCCTTCCTTATATGGGGTGGTGTTTGGCTGGTTTCTGTTTCTTGGCAAGCTCTTCTTAGTTCCCAAAACCTTAGCCTTTCGCATGGTTAGTATTTGCGCAATACATGGTTGAATTTAGCAAACAATAGTAACTTGATATATATTATTTTTAGGTTATGCGGTTATGTATTTCTTAATCACATGGTTGACTATGTATCTCTTAATCACAATCAGAAGGCTGACCAGGCTGACCATGTATTTCTTATTCAATATCATATGGCTTTCTATATCGGGGTTTAGTGAACAGGACTATCCATTACATTAGGTAATAAAAATATTGTATAAGACTACCCTAAATTAAATAATATAATCATAATTTTGTTATTAATAAGTTTTATTCATAAGGAAAAATGCTAAAATTTTTCTTTTTGTTTGAGATGTCAGTCCCAGGTGGGTGTTGTCAGACATGGTGAGGCTGGGGGTGAGGAGCAGCTTGACCAAACAGGCTCAGCCTGCAAGGGGCTCATTCTTATCCATGCCCAGACCTCCTAAGGAGACATTCAGCATCCAGATCACTTGGGGAATGCTTCTATCCCCTCTTCTCATAACTAAAAAATAAAATAATACCGATGTGATTGAAAAAAAAAAATCATGAGGTGCATTTTGACATCTTCCTCCTGAAGACAACTCCAAACTGACTCCAGTCACTGCACAAGCCCTGGAGACCCAAAGACAATGGAAGGGAGACAAAGAGCTCCTGAGGCCTTTCTGTATTTTAATCAGCCCCACGCTGGATTTGGGGCTGGGTCCAGGAGCCTCAGGCACGCAGAGAAGGATGAAGAAGCTGCTCAAGGAGTCAGCAGCAAAACTGCAAGTGCCTTGGAGCATGGCTGGGCCCCAGGCAGGGCAGGGAGTGCCAAAGGCTGCGCAGGGCCTGGTGAGAGCAGATCCTTGCGGGCAGGACTGCAGGAAGCTCAAGGCTCTGAGCAGGGAACTGCAATGCTGAGCAAGGCCTGGCTTGGCTGCAGGAAGCAGAAAGGCCAAGCCCTGAGCCCAGCCTGGGCCAGCAGGGCCTGTCCCTCACGGCTGCCTCGGGGCTCTTGGTGGGCCAGGGGGATGTGAGGGGCAGCAAGGACAAATGGCATCAACCTGCAGCCCCTGCCAGCCTCCCCAGGGAGGCCGAGGGAGAAGCAAAGTGCAGCCCCTGCCAGGAAAGTTCCTCCTGTGGGGCCTCCAGAGGCGCTGCCCGAGCCCAGGGCACAAAGGCCTGGGTGCCTGTGGCCCTGCCAGCCCTGCCCAGCCCTTGGCCATCTGTCCTGCAGGCTGTGCCCCCTGGGCGTGCTGCTCCTCTGCCCTGGCCGGCTGCACTCGCCCATCTCGCTGTGCCCCAGCATTTCTCACCCAGCATTGCTGTGCCCTCCCTGGGCATCCTGCACCCAGCGCTGCCAGCTCCTGGCACACAGAGCCCGGCCATGGCCCAGCCTCACACTGCCACACCTCCAGCACCAACATTCTGCCCTGCGAGGGACTTTGCTTTCTCCTCAGCTCCAGCCTGAACCTTCCAAGGTGCACTTGGGGGAGGTTTCCTGCAATTGCCACTCCCAAAGAAAGCTCTGTCTCTTGCTGGTCACAAACAGAGAAGGGCTGGTGGCAGATCAGAGGTGGTCAGAGGCTGTTTGGGGCACAGCGACCATTGTAGCCATGATATTTTCTGAAAAATCCCTTTGCTAGGATTTAGCTCCTGAGAAGCTGAGGCCTCAGGTACAAAATATAAACAATAATTATCTTCTGCTGTGGAATGCAACAGGTGGATCTGTGATTGGCTTCATGTCATTGTTTCTAATTAATGGCCAATCACAGTGCAGCTGTGTCTCTCTTTGGTCAGACAGGATTTTGTTATCATTCCATTCTTTCTCCTTTGCTTGCAAGCCTTCTGATGAAATCCTTTCTTCTATTCTTTTTGTATAGTTTTAATATAATATCTATCATAAAATAATAAATTAGTCTTCTGAAACATGGAGTCAGATCCTTTTCTCTTCCCTCTTCTGGGACCTCTGTGAACACCACTACTGACCATGAAATTATTAAGTTTTTTAATATTCTGTGAAAGAACAACGGGCATCAACTAAACACCTACAACTGGCTGGAGAGCCAGTTGAGTGGCGGTGAATGCTACACCAGACAGTGGTGGTGAATGCTGCTGCATCCAGCTGGCAAGCAGTCACCGGAGGTGTCCCTCAGGGGTCTCTGCTGGAGCCAGTTCTGTTCAACACTGTTAGTGACAACATGGATGAGAGTGTTGAGACTTTAAGTAGTAAATCTGCAGATAAAACTAAGCTGGGAGCATGTGTCCATCTGCTGGAAGGTAGGAGGCCTCTGCAGAGTGACCGGGAACAGTTGGATGGATGGGCAGAGTCCAGTAAGATGAAGTTTAATAAGTCCAAGTGCCGGGTCCTGCACTTTGGCCACAACAACCCCTGCAGTGCTACAGGCTGGGGACAGAGTGGCTGGACAGCGGCCAGGCAGAAAGGGACCTGGGGGCACTGATGGACAGCAGGCTGGACATGAGGCAGCAGTGTGCCCAGGTGGGCAAGAAGGCCAATGGCTGCTGGCCTGGATCAGGAATGGTGTGGCCAGCAGGAGCAGGGCAGTGATTCTTCCCCTGCACTCGGCACTGGTGAGGCCACACCTCGAGTGCTGTGTCCACTTCTGGGCCCCCAATTTCGGAAGGCCATGGAGGGGCTGGAGTGTGTCCAGAGAAGGTCTACAGGGCTGGTGAGGGGTCTGGAACACAAGTCCTATTCAGAGTGGCTGAGGGAGCTGGGGTGGTTTATCTTGGAGAAGAGGAGGCTCACGGAGACAAGGCAGTGTCAGGGCAGAGGTTGGACTTGATGATCTCCAAGGTCTTTTCCAACCTTGCTGATTTTGTGACTCTCTGGAACCACCCTTGGAGCAGTTGCAGGAGAAGCCCTGGGCCTCCTCTTCAGCAGCTCCAGCAGCCCAGGTCCCTCATCTTCTCCTGCCGGCCCCAAAGCCCATCCTGTCAGTCCTGCAGAGCCTCTGCAGCCCCTCCTCAGTGCCCAGAACAGGGAGCCCCAGAGCCAGACACAGCAGCCCAGATGTGCCCCCCTGGCCTGGGGTGCCTGTGGGAAGGGAGCAGCAGCAGGCACTGCAGGAGCCTGCAGACAATTCCTGCAGCACTTGTAGGATGATCCTGCTGCCCAAGGGACGTTCCCATGGTGCCAAGTCAGGAACTGCAATGGGGAGTGGGGCCAGAGTGGACAGGGCAAACAGGGATGGGCTGTTTGAAGGGAGGGTACAGGGGTGGAAGAAGAAGTAATCTAGAACAGGAAAGGGAAAAGAAAGCACAGATGAAGCCAAGGAAATGCTCAGGGCAGTTTGGGGGTGGCTGCCAGGCAGCCCTGGCTCTGAGCAACAGTGTCTGCAGTGGGAAAGGAAACTCCCAGCTGATGGGAAAAAACTTTCTGGCTGACTGCAGAGGCCACGACAAACCTGAGTGGTTTCCCTGGTGTCCCCCAGCCCTTGCTGGCCCCAGGGGCTGATGGCATTTGTGCTCCCTCAGGTTCATGTCCCCACACCAACAGCATGGGGGTGCTCCCCCTGCTCTGTGCAATGCAAACAGGGGCTGCTGAGCCAGTGCTGCCGTGTCTGTGCCTGCAAGGATGGGGCACCTGTGTGAGCTGGGGGAGAGGCCAGGGCTGTAGAGGGGGGACGTTGTTGGCAGCTCCATCAGGATGCTCTGGGACGCTGCCCTGGTCCGTGCAGCGCACTGGGGATGGATCAGTCCCTGCTCTGCTGCTCCTTCCTGTCTGTCCCAGGGCCCTTGCAGAGCCCCAGCCATGCTGTTTGCCCCCAGCCTGCCCACAGCCAGCCTAGGCCTGCTCACAGGGCTTTTCTGTGCTGAGCATTGGCCTGGGCGTATTCTTGAGAGAGCCTGGGCAAGGAGCCTGGAGCCCCCAGGCCCTGGCCTGAGGCGTCAGCGCTGCCCCAGCAGTGCCCATGGCCTGTCCCTGCTGCAGCCCCGGCACTGCCACCCCCAGGGCTGTGCCCGGCCCCGAGAGCACTCCGGCCCTGCAGCAACACCAGGGCCACCAGGGCAGCGGGGCAGGGCCACGGCAGCAGCACTGGCAACACCAAGTGCTGCGGCTGCTGGGCACAGCTGCTGGGCCAGCCCTGATCTGCCCCAGCTCTGCACACAGACATTGCTGCTGCTGCTCCAGGGAAGGCAACAAAAGGGGTGTCTCTGATGAAAACTCTGCTCGGAGAGCTTTTATTCTGTCTGAAGCCACTGAGAGTGCAGCACCTCATTGACACAGTCTGAGGCCACTGTGAAGGTGGAGAGAAACAAAATGACAAATGGCACAAACAGTGACCTTCCTTTGTTGTAAATAATAAAACAGTAAACCAAAAGACAAGAACATATCAACAAACAAACCCAAGTGGTATCAAAGATGACTTTTATTACATGAGATTTGTAGAAACTGGTCAGAAGCTTAATGTTTCTGTAACCATCTATTCATCAGTGTCCACACCGCAGCCTTGAGCTCCTGGTTCCTCAGGCTGTAGATGAGGGGGTTCAGGGCTGGAGGCACCACCGAGTACAGAACTGACACTGCCAGATCCAGGGATGGGGAGGAGATGGAGGGGGGCTTCAGGTAGGCAAATGTGCCAGTGCTGACAAACAGGGAGACCACAGCCAGGTGGGGGAGGCAGGTGGAAAAGGCTTTGTGCCGTCCCTGCTCAGAGGGGATCCTCAGCACAGCCCTGAAGATCTGCACATAGGAGAAAACAATGAACACAAAACAGCCAAAAGCTAAAATGATAGCAACCAATGAAATCCAAATTTTTCTGAAGGTGGAGTGTGAGCAGGAGAGCTTGAGGATCTGGGGAACCTCACAGAAGAACTGGCCCAGGGCATTGCCATGGCACAGGGGCAGGGAAAATGTATTGGCTGTGTGCAGCAGAGCATTGAGAAAGGCACTGGCCCAGGCAGCTGCAGCCATGTGGGCACAAGCTCTGCTGCCCAGGAGGGTCCCGTAGTGCAGGGGTTTGCAGATGGACACGTAGCGGTCATAGCACATGACGGTCAGGAGGGAAAACTCTGCAGAAATGAAAAATACAAACAGAAATAGCTGAGCAGCACATCCTGAGTAGGAGATGTGCCTGGTGTCCCAGAGGGAATTGTGCATGGCTTTGGGGACAGTGGTGCAGATGGAGCCCAGGTCGCTGAAGGCCAGGTTGAGCAGGAAGAAGAACATGGGCGTGTGCAGGTGGTGGCCACAGGCTACGGCGCTGATGATGAGGCCGTTGCCCAGGAGGGCAGCCAGGGAGATGCCCAGCAAGAGGCAGAAGTGCAGGAGCCGCAGCTGCCGCCTGTCTTCCACTGCCAGCAGGAGGAAGTGCCTGATGGAGCTGCTGTTGAACATTTGCTGTGTCTGCACATTTCAACGTACAGAAGGAGGAAAGACAGGGCAATGGAGGGGAAATTTCTCACAGAAAAATCACAACTCTTTGTCGTCGCCTCTTTCTTTCCACTAAGCACCTCCCCCTTGTGTATGTCTAGGAGATCTTCCTTCACCATTGTTGCTGGAGCTCTGATTGCTGCTGGCCAATGCTGTGTGAGGAGCTGGACCTCGGCCTGCAGGACACCTGGGAGTCAGCCCTGACCCCCAGTCAGTGCAGGGGAACAGTGAGAGCAGGGCCCAGTCCTGGTGTTCAGGCTTGGATAAAGAATTTCCTGTAGGGCTGCAGAACTGCCTGGGTGAAGGGATGGGGATAACGGAAGGAAGAATGAGTGATTCTGCTGCACCTGGGGCGAACAGAGTCCAGTGAGACAGGAGGATGTCTAAGGCTAAGTGCAGACTGAGGAGAGCTGCTCTGTCTCTCTCTCCTGTTCCAGCTGCCCTGCACTTGCACCTTTCTGAGATCCAATCCCGTGTTACCCTGGTCAGCCAGGAGACACAGCTGAGAGCAGAGGATCCCTGGCACACAAAGTGGCTCCTGCCTTTCCCAGAGTCAGGAGAGTGGGCTCATTGCCAGCCCCCCAGGCTGCCCTGCCCAGAGCTGCCCGGACACAGAGAGCTGGGACACCCCATTGCTGTGCTCAACCTGCACAGGAGGAGCCCAAGGGCTGGGCCTGGCCCTGCAGCTGGAACTGCCATTGCAGAGAGCCCCTCAGCAATGCCAGCAGCACCTGGGCAAGGCAAGGAGAGAGAGAGAGCCGGGCCTGATGAAAAGCCTTTCCCTGGCCAGCTCTGCCCACCCCCTGCCAGGCAGCAGCAGGGCAGGACAGTGGCCCTCAGGCCCTGGTCAGCAGGGAATGGGCACATGGCCACAGAGATGCCCTTCATCTCTGGGGCTGCTCTGCCAGCCCAGGAGGGACTGAGGGCCCCGAGCCCCCAGGCTGAGGGCTGTGCTGGCTGCGAGGGGACACAAGAGCTGTGCTGCTCAGGGCAGTGTCTGCCCTGCAGGGCAGGCCCGGCAGGTGCCACATCTGCCCTGCAGCAGGGCTTCCCTCAGCACTGCCTCCCTCCCTGGCTGCCCACGGCTCTGCTGCTGGAGCTGTCCCAGCCCCAGCTGCTCCTGTGGCCTCGGGCTCCTTCCCTGCCAGGGCTACCAGAGCCCAGCCCAGCCCCTGGGGCAGCCCTGCCCTGCAGCTGCTGGGCCCTGCACGGATTAAAGAACAGCTTCCCCAGCCTGGGCTCCATGGAAAGGTGATGCTGCATGGATCTGGAGGCTGGGAAGGTGCAGGCACTTGCTGAGGTGCCCAGGAATCCTCAGGGTGATGGTTTAAGTGTCTCAGGCCCTGATCTACCCTGCACAGTTAATTTTCTATTGCCACCAAGCTGAGCCAGGGAAAAGTGGGAGCACAGATTCAGGAAAGCAGAGACCCAAGCAGGAAACTCCTGTCCTGAATGAGCTCATGAAAAGTCACCCTGGGCATGAGCTGGAGCTCTGAGCAGCCCTGGCTGCAGCCCCAGCTTCACCCCCTGCAGCCGGCCCTGGCAGCAGGAGCCGTCCTGCCCTGTCCCTCTGACCGTGCCCAGGGAAGCCCCGCTCTGCAGCACATCCTCCCCCAAAGCAGAAAGAGCAGCAGAGCATCCTTACAGTCACATCAGTCCTGTCCTGGGTCAGCTTAAGGAGATCCCTCCAGGAGCACAGGGGACATTGCCCTGCACCCTCACACTCACCATGCACAGGGCTGTGAAGATCTTTCCCCAAGTGAAGCCTGAGCTCAATGCTTCCCAATGCTGAATTGCCTTCAGCCT
The DNA here is from genome assembly GCF_035770615.1 of Melospiza melodia melodia. Lineage (NCBI taxonomy): Eukaryota > Metazoa > Chordata > Aves > Passeriformes > Passerellidae > Melospiza > Melospiza melodia. The sequence continues at coordinate 7,346,398 of NW_026948659.1, read as the reverse complement.
GTCTCTGCCTGGCTCCTGTCCCCTCAGTGCCTGTAGGCAGAGCCCTCAGCCCTGCTGGTCTGGGAGAGGAGCTGGTCCTGGGAAGAGCTGTTCCTTTAAAGCTCAGCAGCACAGAGACAGCACAAGGAGTTTAATGAGCCTCTTGGGGCTTTGCTGTTGTTTACATCAGACTGAGTCCCTGAGAGAGTCTTCAAAAAACTTCTCAAGAACTCAAAGTTAAATATAAACTCTGAAGTTTCTTGAAGTTTAAATGGGTCCCACTGAGAAAGTGTTCCCAGGTTCCAGTTAGAGCAAAACCCTGGCGGCAGTGATGACAGCTGGGCACAAACAAGGCCAAGGTGTTTCTGGGGCTGAGCAAAGCTGGATGTGTTTGAGAAATGCCAAGGGCCAAGGCCTGAGCCCCAGCCCCTGGCCAGGCAGATGCTGTCCCTCCCTCCTTGCTCAGGGCTCTTGCCGGGATGGGCACTGGCATGTGGGGATGTGCAATGGCAAGGGCAGGAGCATGGGGCGGCCCCTGCCAGGCTGCTGAGCAGGGACAAGGAGGCAATGAGGCCCCAGGCCTGCAAGGGTCACTTGTCTCCTGCTCCTGCTTCAGGCCCAGGCCCAGCAGCCATGGCCAAAGTTCTGCCGAAGTTGGCTCTGGCAGGGCCGTTTTGCAGCTGCTGCACATGCCTGTGCCCAGGCTGTCCTGCTTTGTCCCTGCCCTGTGCCTGTTATACATGAGAAGCTTGCCTAGGCCAATATTCAAGCAGCAATCAATTCATTTTTTAATATGGTAAATGTGAGCAATACAGCACTGGGTACAATGGGGGAAGTTTTCCCTCTAACTGCACACAAATAGTTGAGGCTTACAGGTATTTATAGGGGTACTCATCAGCTTTCTCAGCAGTTTCTATTCCAATTTTTACTCATCAGTGGTTTTTATTCTATAATTTTTTGTCGCAATTCTATACACTATTGTGATTTAGTTTTTCTCGGGATATATGCCAAAAAGGAGTATCCCCATATGGTGGTGGTCCAGTTTCCAAAAGAAGAAAGACAGATCCCATCTAGTGGAGTCCAACTCCCCAGATGTGGGTCCACCTTTTGATTGCAGAGACTATAAATCTCATAACAATGATATCCAGCTTACCTTCGTCAAAAATGTAAATCCTCGAGTTTTTGTTCATCTTCCTTTCTTAAGCTGCTTTTCTCTTTTTTGTTAAGGTGTGAGATAAGCATGTTTCCTTTATATATATTCCAAAACTATGGTTTCAAGTATACAAGCAACATTCTAAAATTACACTTCAAAAGGTTATTATTGCAGAACTCTTTAAGGATTAACTACAAGAAAGGGCAACATCCTTAACACTTTAATTCAAATGCTCCTCAATCAACCAAGGTTAATTGCAAACAAAGATAGGTTCAAAGGCCTTCTTCCATGCTTTACTTTCCTCAGTTATTATTAGAATTCGCAACTGTCCCATTGTTGGTATCCATATTGCAATCACAAATACACACATTGCCTGTATGTACCTGACACGATACACAGCATTGTATTTCACAGTCCCCCCTCGCTTGTATAAATTTTCATTTATCTTACTCATTCGTGTCTGGGCTTCAAGTCTGGCCAAAACTTTGGAAGCTTTTCCCTTTTTGTCTTCTGTCTTTAATCTCATTATTTTGGATATCTTAGCTGTTGTCTCAAATTGTCCAGCCTCTCCTGTAGCCAATTCCAGGTCTACCACAGCAATCCGCATGCTTTGAATGACTGAGTGGATTAGTCGGATAAAATATTGAATAAGGCAAGGTAGAAACAATAACCCAGCTAATGAACACAATATCATGAACCCTATTTTCTTCCACCAAGCTCCTCCTCCAAGCATCTGGTCCCACCATGAGGCTTGAAGGATGGAATTCCATTTTTGGACTGGGACATGAGCCAGCCTTTTGATCTCTGCTGCTAAACCTCTGATGATTTCTCCATAATCATTAATCTCAATGCAGCACTCGGACTCATTGAAGTTTCCACACACTCCTCCTTCTTCGGCCAGCAAATAGTCCAATGCTATTCTGTTCTGATACACAAAAGCCTGCACCTGAGTGTGCTGCCTGCTTAACAAGTCCAGGGCCTCTGAGGAGTTATTTGAGACTATTTCTACCACTGTCTGTAGTCTAATCAATCGGTTCAATAGGTAAATCAAGGTCATATATCGCCAGCTTCCATCTTGAGCCCAAGTGGCTGGCCCATAATAATCTATTACTCTTTCTGCTAGCCACACTTCTTCTCCCCATTTTTGGTCCCCTCCTGCCCTTGGAAACTCAGGTTTCAATTCTCATTTTTCCCTGTTATGGTTTTCATATAAGGTTGCTCTTAACAGGTTACTCTTGGACTTTGGTAGTACAAAGAAGCAGGGTTGTATAAGCTTTTTGCCCACAAATCCAATATATACAATTTGGGGCTTTCTATGGTCATTTACAGCCTCAGGCTTTTCCCAGTAAATTCTTAGGGTCTCCAGGGATTGGTAAGGGTTAGCTCCAGGACTTTTATGCCAGCACAACTTTATCTGGTTGTTCCATTTGCAATTTTTCTCCTTAATTAGGCTCCACTATCCAGCAGGAGGTGTTGGCTGCCAAGTTCTAGTGTTATTGTTTGAATTTACTGCTAAAGTAGATGTGCAGGGAGTATACCCTACCATTTCAGTATATTTTCTCCCCTCTCTGCTGATGCAAACTGTTCCAATTATTTGATGATTTAAAATGCATCCTTCAGGATGTTTCAATCTTTTGGAAATTTGAGTATGGTTCTATTTTAGAAATTGCTCTGGAGCTAGATTCTCACCTCTCCATGGCCATTTTTCAGCTGATTTCTATCCCCCACAAATCCAACAATTGGCTAACTCTAATTCTGTGGCAATTTCTTGCATTAGATCTACAAAAAGGTTCCTATTTGAAGTCAGAAAACCCCAATCACTATACTGCTGTTCTAACTGTTTGTATTGTTCACTAAATTTATTTAGCTTTTCTTGTTCTACTCTTTACATTTTTGCTTCTGATTCTTGCTTTTGTAGTTTTTGAGTAATTTGTTTCATTCTACAATCTGGGTCTCTTCCTTCTCTGTCCTTTGCTAAACAAAAGAATTTGGCGTATCGCAGACAAATTCGTTCATCATCATCTTTGAGAAGGCTGATAAACACAGGCCAATCCTTGGGAGAAACCTTCAGTCCATGCTTTAAATTTTCTCCAACCCAGTATATTTTGCCACCCATAGTGCACATCATTAATTGGTTATGGTCATAGCACACTTCATTAACATGGGAATGTGCCATGAACATTGATTCCATTTTTCCCCTGATCCAGACAGTATGATTGCATTTGTCACAGACAGCCGGAGCAATAGGCTCTGATCCTGCAGCTCATGGATTATGTGGAGTTCAGGAGTGAGGCTATTAAGGCCCATTGCCTGGGATGCAATGATCAATGCAGTGAAAATAATCCTCAGAGGGTCTAACTCTCTACCTCTCTCAAGGCCCCTTGGGTTGCATCCAAGGGCCGAGATGTAGATCTTCTCTGTAGCAGAGTGTATACCTTGGGATTTATCACTGATATCTTTTGTTTCATTTTTGCCTTTTGCCTCATGAGCCTTCAGATCTCTATTTATTGTGGTTGTGGCCTGATTCTTTTTAATTTAGGCCAATTGGCCCCTAAGTTCGGGGGATGTGTGACTACAATAGGGTTGGTGTATGTGCCTCCTTTTCTTCCAGCAATACTTGGCTTTCTGCCACTCTTTTGCTTTAATTTGATATTCATCATGTATCCAATTGCCCTTGTCACACTCTGTTTCTTCTAATTTGGCCTTTGGTACTTCCTGCAAATCAATTCCTACTCTTGTTCCATGTACCCAAGTTCTCCACCAATCTTTATCAACTGTTTTAATATATCCTTTCCTTACTACAGCCCACGACGTTCTATCAGTTTCTTTTTCTATTTCTTTCGTACAATTACAGCAGAGAGCATTAGGGATCTGTCCCCTTGGTAGGTTTGTATACCAATATTCTTCACACCCTATACACTTAAAACAACCTCATGGATAACACAGTCTGGAGTAATACATTCTACCTCTCGTGAGTGCAACTGGTTTTGCAGCTTAAGGTAGGAGCATTTTCCTGACATACATCAGTCCCTTTTTAACTTCATTTTCAGTTCTCTGGGGGTAGATGCAATTCTCCACGGGGATTCCGTCTCTGTCTGTGGTTCTGCTGGTCGTTTGACCCACGACGTGTGGGTCCAGCCTTTTTTCCGCAGTTCGGACAGCTGTATCAGTGGTCAGCAGAGTTAAATAGGGACCTTCCCACCTAGGAGACAAACTATCTTCTTTCCAGCTTTTAATCAGCACCCAGTCACTTGATTTTATTTGATGCATGCTAAATCTGAGAGGGGCTGATTGAGCAATTACCCCTTTCTCCCTTAGTTCTAGACATGTTGTCCCATCTTCTGGATGTATTTTTGAATAGTCATATTGGCTATGACTACTGATGTTTGGGGTACTTCCTGGGAATAGGGCATTCCATAAAGCATCTCATATGCAGAAAGTCCCGTATATGCATTTGGAAGCATCCTTATATTAAGTAATCCTAAAGGTAAACATTTTGCCCATGACATTTGGGTCTCAATCATCAATTTTTTTAATTGCTGTTTTATAGTTTGGTTCATTCTTTCCACCCTCCCAGAGCTATGGGGGTGCCAAGGGGTGTGATATTCCCAGGAAATACCCATGGCTTGTGTTACTCTATTTATGATGCTGGAAGTAAAGTGGGAGCCCTGATCAGAATCAATGGCCCTGATAACCCCAAATCGGGGAGTAATTTGTTCCAACAAATTTTTTTTTTTTTTTTAAACTTCACCGTGGGTCGGACAGCTGAGTAGACCTCCATCCAATGAGTTAGTTGATCTACTAATACTAAAAAGCATTTCCATCTGCCCACCCTTGGTAATTCAGTATAATCCACCTGAACCCTTTCCAATGGTCTGTAGGCTATTTTTCTACCGCCGGTTGAAGCTTGTCTCAGTAGCCTTTTGTTAACTTTTTGACAAGTCAAACACCCCTGTGTTGTTTTGCTATCTCAAAAATTCCAATACATCCATAATATTTTAAAAAATGATCACATAAGGGTCTTGTTCCCCAATGAGTACGTTGGTGTAACTGGCTTAGAATCCTTCTAGCATAAGCTTTAGGTAAAATCTCTCTCCCATCTGGTAGTACTCATTTTCCCAGCTCTTTCTTAGCTTTTAATCTTTTTATAGATTCCTCCTCTTGAGTACTGTAGCCTTTTGGCAGCTCCTCTTGAATTTCCGCTATAGTGTTCAGCTGGATAGTTTATTTTAATTTACAAGCTGCCTCCTTTGCAGCTTGTTCAGCTGTGTTGTTTCCTCTCACTAAGCAGCTTGACCCTCGTTGATGACCTCTTACATGTACTACAGCTCTTCTCTTAGGTCTTTTCAGGGCTTCAAGCACTCTGATTATTAACTCCTGATGGATCAGTTTCTTCCCTTGAGTGTTTATCAAACCTCTTTCCATTCAGATTTTTCCAAATGTGTGTACAATTCCAAAAGCATATGTTGAGTCTGTGTAAATAGTCCCCACCTCATCTTTTAGAAGTTCTAAAGCTCAGTATAAAGCAAACAATTCACAACCTTGAGCTGACCAACTAGAACTTATTTTCCCTCTTTCTTTGCAGACATATTTTCTCCTTCTATAATAGTGTATTCTGAATTTCTTTTCCCTTCTATTACACTTGACGAGCCATCGATAAAATACTTTTCCTCACTAGATAGCTCCATCTCATTCAAATCTGGTCTCAATTTCGTTTGTAATTCCACACAAGCTCTTCAGCTGGCTCCCCATAGAAAAATTGAGCAGGGCTCTGAGCAGGAGTGACTTTAAGTTCCAGTTCTGGGGAATGTATCGAGATAGCTTCATACTTTAAAACCCGGCTATCAGTGAGCCCCTTCTCTGCTTTTTGATGCAATATGCTTCTAACATTGTGGGGGTATATATATTACTAAAGGAGCTCCAAATGTAACTTTCTTTGCTTCTTCTACCAGAAGAGCTGTTGCTACTATAGCTTGTAAACATATTGGCCATCTTCGACTAACAGGGTCCAGTAACTTGAATAATACCCCACCGGCTTTTTGTCTCCTCCCCAGTCCTGGGTGAGCACTCCATAGGCAGTTTGCTCAGCAGTATTTACAAATAATTGAAAAGGTTTCTCAAAGTTAGGTAGGCTGAGTACTGGGGCTTGAATTAGAGCATCTTTCAAACTCTTACATTGTTTTTCATCCTCCTGGTTCCATTTCACTGTATTGACTGTTAGTTTTTCATACAAAAATTTCACCTTTTGACTTTATCTATCTATCCATTGTCTGCAATATTCCAATAATCCTAAGAGTTGTGCTACTTCCCTTTTGGTATTAGGGGAAGGCAGACTCAGTATTCCTGATATTCTCTCAGGATCTAATTTCTTTGTTCTTTTACTCAGCCAGTGACCTAGATATTTCACTTCCTCTTCAGCAAATTGTAACTTAGCCCTCAAAACCTTTAGGTCTTTCTTTCCCAAGAAATTCAACAGACTGATTGTTGCTTCTCTCACTTGCTCCTGATTCTCTCCTGCAATTAACAGATCATCTACATATTGTATTAGTTTAGTTCCTTCTGGTCTTTCAAAATCTTGTAAAATTCTTTCTAAAGCCTGGCCGAAAAGATTGTGGGATTCTGTAAAACCCTGTGGAAGTACCGCCCACTTCAATTGTTATTTTCTCCCTCTATCTGGATCTTGCTGCTCAAAGGCAAAATAGTCCCTGCATCCCTCCTCTAAAGGACAGGACCAAAAGGCATCTTTCAAATCCACTACACTATACCAGGTATAGTCAGAGGAAATCTGACTTAGTAATGTATACGGGTTAGCTACTACAGGAAACCTTGTGGCTGTTCGTTGACTGACAGCCCTTAGGTCTTGGACTAGACGGTAGCTGCTGTCACTTTTCTTCACAGGGATTATGGGGGTGTTGTGGGGTGACATGCATTCTTCTAACTTGCCCTGCCCTAAGACTTCTTCAATTACTGGCTTCAGCCCTCGTCTGCCATCTAGTGGAATAGGGTATTGTGTCACCCTTACAGGAAACTCAGGATTTACAATGGTGTTTTTTAAGGCTCTATATCCAATTTACCGATCTCCCCAGGAGTGGACCAGACATCAGGACATATTTTGCTCTCATCCTGGTCTGTCAGTTTGTACAGCTGTACCATTAGTTGATCATTTTGGGGTTGAATACAATTTTTTAACGAAAGAATCAGGTCTCTCCCCAAAAGATTGCATTCTGCTTCTGAGACTAGTAATAGATCACTAATATCCACTTTCCCCTTTGATTCTATTAGTACTTCTTCAATAATGGGAACCTTAAAGGCCTCCCCTTTTGCTCCAATTACTTGAGCTGTTTTCCCGCTGATTTTGCATCCTTTTGGTAATCTTTGCACTGTTGATCTTTCAGCACCCATATCTACTAAAAAGGTGTATTCTTCACCTTGGAGACCAACTTTTAATTTTATCAAGGGCTCTTGTGATGGCCTGGTCCCTAATAAATAGAGCCCCTGACACCGCTAATCTTCTACAAACAGTTTTTGATCTGCCTCCCGCTTCTTGCAAACCCTTTTAACATCTCCTTTCATACCACAGTACAAGCAGGTTGGTCTTTTAGAACCCTCACCTGTTATTTTTCTTCTGGTTTTAGCATTCCTTGAAGATGCACCACTGTTCTGAACCTCTTTTACTGCAGCCACAAAAACATTAGCTTTAGCTTTCGCCTTTTCTTCATCTCTGTGGACATAAACTCTCTGTGCTTCCCTTAACAATTCTTGCAAACCTCTCTCCTGCCAGCTGTCTAACTTTTCAAGTTTCCTTCTAATATCCTCCCATGATTTTGCCACAAACTGAGTTTTGATTAATGCTTCCCCCACTGCTGTATCAGGATCTAATCCTGAATACATTTGTATACTCTTCCTTATTCTTTCTAACCAATCTATGTGTGACTGATCTTTCCCCTGACGTTCATCCAGGGCCTTGCTAATATTTTGCCCTCTGGGGACTGCTTCTCGAATCTCCTGAATATTCCTGAGATCCACCATATTCTGCCTATCCTGATCATTGTTATGGTCCCATTTAGGGGCTGCTAGGGGCCATTTCATTTCTCCTAAAGGTCCCTGCTGGTGGTCCCTATCCCAAATTCTCATGCCAGCCTGTCTTATCAGCTGTCTCTCCTCTGCTGTAAATAAAATACTTGAAATTGACTGAATCTCTGTCCAGGTGTAAATACTGGGTCCTAGAAACTGATCTAACCTTTCAGACACCCCCAGGGGATCTTCAAGTAACCTTCCCATTTCTTTTTTAAAAGCCCTTACATCCCCGGTGTTCAGGGGTGCTGACATACCCAGTGACTGGTCTCCCTTGAGTTCCTACTAATGGTACTTCCCTCAATGGGTACAGCTGCCCCCCCTTGCGTTCTTTATATCTATTCCCACTGCTTTCTGCTCGTGCCCTTTCCTGGCTTCTCTTTCTGTGTGCTGGTGGTGAATCATGTACCGGGAGCAGAGCCACTGGGGCTTGTGGCAGTGGCAGCAGAGCCACCTGGGCTTGTGGTGCAAGGGGTCCTGGTTTTGGTGCAGGGGTGCTGGATTGGGTACGAGGGGTGCTGGATTGGGTTCAAAGGGTGCTGGATTGGGTGCTAGGGGGGCTGGATTAGGTGCTAGGGGGGCTGGATTAGGTGTGAAGGGTGCTGGAATGGGTGCAAAGGGTGCCGGGTTAGGTGCTGGATGAGGCACCTCTGGTAGATAAGGGGTGGGGAAGGTTATCTAAGGGGTCCCACTGTTTCTTTTCCTTTTTGGTTTTTAATGCATACAGGGGAGTAGGCCAGGACCCATGCCATAAAGCAGCATAATCGCTTTCTTCTTGGTTAATAGGGTCCTTTTTATTTACATAGGCATTCAAGGCCTTACAGATCCACCCTTCAGATGACCCATGCATTGGCCAGTATAAATTATCAGGTCGTATCATTTCCTTAGTACATTCTACCATACAATATTGTATCATTTTCTCTTTACTTTTTCCTCTCCTGGATTCACATTTGTCCCACAATTTTAACATTACCCCAAGGGGGCTGTCCTGGGGTATATCTGGCAAAATGCTCCCTCTTTTTCCAGTTCCTTCAGTACCTCTGTTTTCGTGCTGGTTTATACCAGCTCCTGGGTATTTGCTCTGGCATTGACCCATTTTTCCACTGAACAGGTGTACCCACACTCACTCTGATCTCATTCGTTCAGACCTTAGTCCTTTCTTGTCAGGAATTTCCCTAATAACAAGTCCCTTCTAACGCCTCTCGCCTCTGATTCTTTACCGGGAAAAGAAAACAAATTCTTCTCCATAATAATTATCTTATCTCACCACCCCCAACCTTTTACATACAGAGAATCCTTTTCCCCACACTTCGTTCCTTAACCTGCTGCCCCCCTTGTGGGGTAGCGAAACCGAGGTTAGAAGAACTCCTCACTCATGTCGTGACTAGGTCACGTCTCATACACACATCATTCACACTCTTACACACCTACACCCATTCTTATCCCACCTACCCAAGCAACACTTACAGCCTCCTTTTCTAGCCTGGGTCTTCGTGCACGAGTTTTTACAGGTGAATTTACTGCAGTCTACTCCGGGAGCTCAAAATTCTTTGCTCATAATTTACTTTATGGATTTCCTCTTCCCTGAGAGATTCCCCCATCACTCAGGGCCACTGGAGGCAGAAGCCTCCAAGGTGGGGCGCCTCCCTGAGATCAGGAGTCTCCCTCAATGGATTTGGAAATTCCCGGCCAATGCAACAAATCTGTTATGAATAAGAAGCTTGACGAGGCCAATATTCAAGCAGCAATCAATTTATTTTTTAATATGGTAAAGTATGAGCAGTACAGCGCTGGGTACAGTGGGGGAAGTTTTCCCTCCAACTGCACACTGATAATTGAGTGTTACAGGTATTTATAGGGGTAACTATCAGGGTTTTTCCAGCAGTTTCTATTTCCAATCTTATACTCATCAGCAATTTTTATTCCAAATTTTTACGTCACAATTCTATACACTATTGTGATTTTAATTTCTCAGGATGTATTTTCAAAGGAGTATCCCCAGATGGTGACGGTCCAGTTTCCAAATGAAGAAAGACGACTCCCATCTGGTGGGGTCCAGCTCCCCAGATGTGTGTCCATATTTTAGTTGCAGAGACTATAAATCTCATAACAGTGATGTCCAGCTTCTCTTTGTTCGAAACCATAAATCCTTGAGTTGATGTTCATCTTCCTTTCTCAAGCTGTTTTTCTCTGCTTCAATAAGACATGAGATAAGCATATTTCCTTTATATATATTCCAAAGCTACCGTTTCAAGGATATGAGTAATATTCTAAAATTAGACTTCAAAAGGTTATTATTGCAGAGCTTTTTATGGATCAAATGCAAGCAAGAAGCAACATCTTTAACACCTTAATTCCAATGCTCCTAAATCAACCAGGGTAATTGCAAGCAAAAGATAGGTTAAAAGGCCTTTTTCTATGCTTCATTTTCCTTGGTTATTATTAGAATTCACAACTCTCCCATTGTCGGGGTCCACACATTTCACATTCACAAATATACACATCACCTGCTTGTACCTGACACGAAACACCACTTTGCATCTCACAAAGGTTGTCCACACTGGGTCAGAGCTTAAGACACAGCTTCTGTGAGCAGACCAGAGCTGCTGAGGAGAGACCGTGGGTCAATATCAATCACAGAGTGCTGCAGTCATCTCTGATTTAAGAGAAATAAAATAAAATACATCATTTAAAGTAGGAATGTGTATTTCTTACAAGGTCCTTGAAAACTTTCTCCATAATTGGACTAGCAAAATTTTAATGACACTCTCAGGGCTTTGATGTTGTTTATATCAGACTCAGTCCCTGAGAGTGTCTTCAAAAAACTTCTCAAGAACTCAAACTTAAATTTAGACTTCAAAGTTCCTTGAGGTTTTAATGGCTTCCACTGAGGGACACGACTGGGAAAGTGTCCCCAGGTTCCAGTTAGAGCAGAACACTGGAGGCAGTGATGACAGCTGGGGACAAACAAGGCCAAGGTGTCTCTGGTGCTGAGCAAAGATGGATGTGTTTGAGGAATGCCAAGGGCCAAGGCCTGAGCCCCAGCCCCTGGCCAGGCAGATGCTGTCCCTCCCTCCTTGCTCAGGGCTCTTGCCGGGATGGGCACTGGCATGTGGGGATGTGCAATGCCCAGGGCAGGAGCATGGGGCGGCCCCTGCCAGGCTGCTGAGCAGGGACAAGGAGGCAATGAGGCCCCATGCCTGCAAGGGTCACTTGTCTCCTGCTCCTGCCTCAGGCCCAGGCCCAGCAGCCATGGCCAAAGTGCTGCCCAACTTGGCTCTGGCAGGGCTGTCTTGCAGCTGCTGCCCATTCCTGTGCCCTGTGCAGCCCAGGCTGTCCCACGGTGTCCCTGCCCTGCGCCTCTGTCCCTGCAGGCTGTCAGCATCCCCCGGCTGCCCCACCTGGCTGGCCCCTTCCTTTGCTGACAGCTCTGCCTCCTGCCTGCCTCTGCCTGCCCACACAGAGCCTTGGGCTGACCCAGGCTCATTCTGGGCGATGTTCTGCACCATAGCTCAGCCCTGGGAGGGAAATTCCTTTCTCTTTGTGTCCTGTCAGGGCCTCCCCAGCTGCATTTGTGGTATAATTTCTCTATCTGGCTGTTTCCCACTATGGAGAAAAAGCTTCACCATTTCTGAATCCTCCTTTAAACCCTGCCAGTCCACTCCTTTTCTGCAGTCTGCAGTCTGCTCACAACTCAGACCAAGCACATCAGCCTCCATATATTGGGTATGTTCTTTAGGCCTGCAAACACCAGTCTGGAGATCTTTGAGCCCTCTCCATGGTGTTTTCAGATGAAAACATTCTGCTCATAGTCTAACAATATATCACAAGTGCCCAAGGCCAGGCTGAGGTTTCTGTCAATGGCAGGTTTTGTCTTGAAGCAAACCTGGGATAGATGGAATTTTGTCAGCCAAATTCCAGTTTCTGCAATGGCCCCTGGACAAAGCCAGGGTTTTTTTTGCATAGGAAGGAAGGCACAGATCCCTGGTTCTTCTGAGGTAGATGAGATGTGATCACCAGAGGCCAAGGCTAGGCAGAGCTGGCAGGTTTTTTTCTGGGTATCTTTTCCTTGCATACAGGAAATCTTTCAGGGGGGAGTACCAATGTTGTCCATGGGTGTCTGAAAAGAGAGACAGTTCTTTCCATAGGAAGGAAAGCATGGAGCCTCAGTGATCCAAGAGCTGATAAGAGGCAGCCCTCAACATTCCAAGATCAGCTGGACCTGTCAGGTGGCCCCTGGGAGGCCAAACCAGCCAGATCTGTTCCATTTTCCCTTGGTTCCATGAGACCCTGCAGTGTCACAATGTTCTCCTTGCTTCTGCAGTGTCACAATGGCCCCGTGCTTCCATGAGGCCCTGCAGGGTCACAGTGGCCATTTGGTTCCCTGGGGCCCCACAGTTTCACAGTGGTCTCCATGATTCCATGGGGCCTTGCAATTCCACAATGCTCTCCATGGATCCACGGTGCCCCCCAGGATCACAACGGCCCTTTGGTTCTATGAATTCCCACAGTGGCACAATGGTCTCCACAGGAAGGAAGCAACTGAGTCCCAGAGTTGCAGGCACAGATGAGAGGCAGTCACCAAAGGCCAGCCAGACTTGATTGTATTCACAGATTTTTTCTGGGAGCAATCCCCGGATATACAGAATTTTAGAGGTAGGATCCCATCTTTGGACATGGACAACTGGACAAGAAGGAAGATTCTTTTCCATAGCAAGGAAATAATGGAATACCATTGTTTCAGGGGCAGAAGCAGAGGCTATCTGAGCCACAGGCCAGACACACCTGTTTGTCTTGGCAGCTTTTGTCACAGAGGAATCCTTGTATATACAGAATTTTGTGGGGCTGAATCTCAATTTTGACTATGGACACCATGACAAGAATGACAGTTCCTTTCCATTGGAAGGAAAGCACCAAGCCAAGTGTTTCAAAAGCATGTGAGAGGCCACTCCCAAGAGGCCAAGGGCAGCCAGACCTGTCTATCCTGGCAGCTTTCACCAGGGAGCAATCCTTGAATGGACAGAATTTTGCAGGTGGAATCCCAGTTTCAACCATGGGCACCTGGTTGAAATGGACGTATTTCCATAGGAAAAAAAAAGCACAAACTCCAAGTGTTTTCGAAGAAGATGAAAGGTGGCCACCATAAGCCAAGCCAGCCAGACCTTTCTCTCCTGGCACCTTTTTTATTCAGGGAAATCCTTGGACATAGGGAATTTTGGAGGTGGAATCTCAGTTTTTGCTGTGGGCACCTGGACAGGAAGAAGAGTTCTTTTCATTAGGATGGAAAGCACAGAGCCCTAGTGCTTCAAAGGAAGATGAGAACCAGCTCTTCAGAAACCAAGGCCAGCCAGACCTGTCTCTCCTGGAAGCTTTTGCCTGGGAGAAATCCTTGGATATAGGGAATTCTGGAGGTAGATTCCCAACTTTGCCCATGGGTGCCTGGATGTGAAAGGTGCTTTTCTCCAATAAGAAAGAAAAGCATATAGTCCCAGTGTTTCAAAGGCAGATGAGAGGTGGCCCCTGGGTGGCCAAGCCAGCCGGATCTGTCAGTCCCGGCAGATTTCATCTGGGAACAATCCTTGCATATATGGAAATCTGGAGGACGAATCCTGATTTTGGCCACGGACACCTGAAGGAGAAGGACAGTTCTTTCCACAGGAAGGAGAGCCCAGAGCCCCAGTGCTCCAGGGGCTGATGAGCAGCAGCTCTCAGCATGCCAGAGTCAGCTGGACCTGTCAGGTGGCCCCCAGGTGTCCCAGCCAGCCAGGCCTTGATGCCTTGAGAGTCTGCCTAGAACAGAGGCTGGACAGAGTTACAGGAATAAAGTAGGGATTTATTAAAAGGCCTTCAAAGACACACCTGGGGCAGTACAAGAGCCCGGCTGAGGGACCAAGATGGACAATGGGTCACACATTTTCACACTTTTATAAGTTTTGGTCCATTTCTATATTGGGGTTAATTGTCTAATTACAGCTTCAGGTTATGAAGTCCCATCCTCCCAGTCTGCTCTCCTCAATTCACTGTTTGCACTTTTTGGGCCTGAAGCTGCCACAGTGTCCTTGCCTCTCCTAGGTTTCTAGGTCTCCTCCTCCAGTTATGGAGAAATATTTCAAAGAGCTTCTAAACAATATGCACTCCTATATTAATGGATGTATTTTATTACTGCTGTCTTTGGAGCAGAGACAATTGCAGCATTCTGTGATTGTTATTGACCCAGGGTCTCTCCTCAGCAGCTCTGGCCTGCCCACAGAAGCTGTGCCTGGAGCTCTGACCCAGTGTGAACAACCTTGCTCCACATTGCCCAGCCCCATCCTGTCTGTCCTCACTCCCCTGGGCCCTGCTGTGCTTGCAGAGCTGGCTGCACTCAGCCTAAGAGGGGTTTTCACTTTTTGTAGTTTTTGAAGCAATCTGAAACTCCTGAGTTTCCCCAATGAAAACAGACACACTCCTCAGGTGTGTGCCAAGACCAAGCTGCCACCAACAATGTTCCCCTCACCCAAGGCAGAACTATGCAGGAAATGTTTTAGACCTTTTCACTCCATGGTTCCATGAGGCCTTGCTCTGTGGCAATGGACTTTTGGTTCAACGAGGTTCTGTACTCAACAGTGGTATCCTTAGTTCCAAGTGTCACCATGGCCCTTTGGTTCCACAGGTCCCCGCTGTGTCACAATGGGCTCCATGATTCCATAATTAATGTAAAAGCTTTGCATAAACAATGAGCAACACCATGGTCTCCTTGGATCTGCATTGTCATAACCAACGAGGGGTTCCATGAGATCCCAAACTGTCACAATGGATATTTGTCTCCATGTGGCCCCTCTGTGTCACAAAGGACCCTTGGTTCTATCTGCCCCAAAATGTCAAATGGTTTTCCCTTTTCCTGCAGCAACCAGCAGCAAACTCCAGTGCCAGGGTCAAACGTCTGGCAAGAAGGAGCAAGGGGGGACATTTGGAGTGATGGATTTTGCCTTCCCAGGTCTCAGTGACGTGGGATGGGTCCCTGCTGTCCTGTAGATGGATGAACACCAGCCTGCCCATGGCAGGGGGTAAGAGACAACTGCCTCTGTCCATGGAACTGCAACAGCAGAGAGGTCAGGAGAAGGCTGGGTTTAAGACTCTCACCGGCACAGGAAACATCAACCTAGGACATTTTCTTGAAAGCTGACATTTTAGAGCATTTTTTTATACAGACTTGGACTACCAAATACCAAGTTAAACAGTTTTGGCTTTCTCTGGGTCCTGAGACCAGTTGGAATCTTTTCAGCAGTCTGTGCTGTTACATCCTGTTTTAAATGATCAAACTGAGAGCCAAACTTATAAGAAAATTTAGCAAAGATTTATTAATTTGTCTGTGAGACCGAAGTTTGGTCGTCAAAACCACCTCAGCCAAGGGTCAGCGTTGAGCCCGGGATCGGTGCTGGGTGAACACGGATCTGACCTCCGAATGTCAGAGTCTCTCCCTGTTCATGAATGATGCATCGTGCAGCAGTTCTTATACAATTTATTCTTCCTGAGGCAGAAATGACCGAATGTTCTTTGTGTCTCTTCACATCCAGAACCATGGCTTTACATGTGCAGAGGTAGACAAAGACTCAGTCCAGGTGTCTCGATGTTGTCAGTCGACTCCGGGGAAGTCAGCATTCACATGCATCAGGGTGGCGCCGTCGATCATCATGGTAGATGTAATCATCAAGACGATAATCACTCTTAGGTGGACACGACGACCCAGGGAAGCCAGCGATTATCGGCCTGGAAACTTCTATTCTTATGTTAAAACCCCAATGTTTATCTCAACAAACGTCCAGGAACTAGATATGAATAAGACACTGCTCCTGGCCAGGATGGTCAAAGCACAGTGTAGATTTTACAATATTTTATACATTAATAGCATGAATTATCTCTATCATATATTTCAATCCCTCCCCATTTATATCACCAATTCAATTCATGTTCTCAAATTGCTAAATTTTTCATTTTCTACTTCTACCCACCACCACTGAGGGTCTTTCACAAACAGAGTGCTCCCTTACACTATTCTGTACTCCCCTTGTGGAACACCCTGTTATCCCATATTATTCACATTCGCTTTTGCTTGTTTCTCGAACTTTGCCAATACTTCAGCAGCATTGCTGGCACACTTCCTTTCTTCCAATCACATGATTTTAGATGTGTTGCCTCTGGAAGCTCCCTCCGGATCCACGGGAATTATCGCTATCTGCATTCCCTGGACCACGGAGTGGATCAGTCTAAAAAAGCATGGAATTAGACAAGGCAGGAATAGGATTCCAGCTACTGAACAGAGCACAAAAAACATCACTTTGTTCCACCAGGCCCCATCAAACAATTTGTCCCACCATGAAGATTTTAAAGTCCAGTTCCATTTTTGAACAGGGACATGGGCCACCTTTTTGATCTCGGCCCCCAAACCTCTTATGGTTTCCCCATAATCATCGATTTCAATACAACATTCTGATTCGTTGAACTTTCCACACACTCCCCCTTCTTCGGCCAGCAAATAGTCTAAAGCTCTTCAATTTTGGTACACAAATGCCCGTACCTGGGTGTGCTGCCGACTAAGTAAATCCAGGGCCTCAGAAGTGTGATTCGAAACAATTTCCACCACTGCCTGAAGCCATATCAGCCGGTTCAGTAGGTAAATTGGAGTCCTATATTTGTAGCTTCCATCTTGAGGCCACGTGGCCGGTCCATAATAATCAATTATCCTTGCAGCTGGCCACTCTTCCTCCCCCATGGTTTGTTTACCACCTATTACATGTATCATTTTTTCAGGATTCTTCTCTTCCTCCTCAGGGTCTCATACAGAGGAGCCCCTAGTAGGTTACTTTTTCTTCAAGGGAGAGTAAAGAAGACTGGCCGGATCATGCCCAGAGTGCATGATCATGATCCCTTCCACCTCGGGGGTAACACACTTTTTCCCACAAATCCAATAAATTCTATCCGGGGCTTTCCATCTGATATTTGTCCTCCCTGGGTCTCCCCAGTATTCCCTCAGGCCTTCCAAGGATTGGAAAGTGTTGGCTCCAGGATTTTTGACCCAACACAATTCTATCCTTTTGTTCCATTCACAATTTGTCTCATTCTTCCTGCTCCAGTACCCCGAAGGGGGTTCTGGCTGCTAGACCTTGCTTTTGGTGTTTGAGTTCACCGTCAGGGTAGACACACACGGGGTGCATCCCACCATTTTGGTGTACTCCTTTCCTTCTCGACTGGTGCACATGGTTTCAATCAACCTCTGGTCCAAAATCCATCCCTCAGGTCTCTGTGCCAATTTTGAGACCCTCGGATTGTTCCATTTCAGAAGCTGTTCCGGACCCAAACCTTCCCCTTTCCAAGGCCATTTTTCTGCTGACTTCAGCCCCCCACAAATCCAGCAATTTGACAATCCTAGTTCAATTGCAATTTCTTGCATCAGGTCAATGAACAGGTTCCTGTCCGGGGAAAGCAGTTCCCCATCAGCATATTGTTTCTCCAGCAATTCATACTGTTCACCCAGAGTTTTTAATCTTTCCTGTTCAACTTGCTTTCTCCTCATTTCTGACTCCCTTCCCTTCAATTCCTGAGTTATTTCTCTCATTCTTCCCTCAGGATCCTCACCATCTTTATTTTTCATGAAACAGACAACCCTGTCATATTGCAGGCACACCCTATCATCATTTGCCTCTGCCAAACCCAATATGATTGGTTCTCTGCTCAAGGTAAATCTGCTATCAAATTTAAGATTTCTTTCCATGCAATACATTTTCCTGTTCATCATGCATATCCCCAGCCTCGCATTGTCATAAAACAATGGATTCACCTGGTGATACGGGACAAAGATTGATTCCATTTTTCCCCCAACCCACATGGTTCGGTTACATTGGTTACAAATGGAGATTGACATTATTTCTGCATTTTGTTTTTGTATCTGGTGCTTGTGCTTATCTGGCTGCCCGTTCCTTAGCCCTGCCTCATGATTAATACACCAAATCCCTGTTACCAATTCCCACAATTTGACCCTCATGCCATTCTTCCAACAGTACCTGCCGGGTTCCCTGAGACAATCTACCAGGGCTTGGTATGCTGAGGGTTTCTTGTTCCCTTTACAGCTGGGACCACCTGAGTGCAATTTCCACACTCATCTGTGGAGCTCTCGTTTCTGCCTCTCATCGGGACCTCAGTGTGCAGACTCTGCGTCGTGCACATGGCTAGGCTCAGGACAATCAGAATTCCCACCAGGCGTACTCCTCTGCTTTTGCCTCTGCCCCCTGAGGTACCACCAGCGGCAAGGAAGACCATCTTCGCGGCAGCAGGAGTATTCTTCAGGGAATACGTTCTCTGATCTAGCCACTTACCTCTTTTTAAAGGTTCCCCACCTTGAAATTCTGATGGCATCTGAGCTGCACAGTACCTTGATTGACTTTCGGCACTCCACATACAATATTTCTGCCTTAGATTTGAGTTTTCCACGCACCCCGTTCTGGAAAATGTGGAACCACTCTTGTGAATCTAATTCAATAATTCCTGAATCTGTGGCTAGGGTTAGAATGCAGTCAGTCAGCTCAAGCTCCTCTTCCAGACACTGGGTGCACAATCCCTTTGGCCTCTGCCCCCTTCTGCAGCGTACAATAAAAGCTCCCTGACAATATTCACACTTAAAAAGTACAAACGGATAGCATACAGAGTCAGTATACAACATATCTATTCACTGTCGGTCATTTACAAGGACATTGGAGTTTGAGTTTCAAGTCACGTGGGGAAGAAGTGACTCTCCACTTGGGTGCTTCCTCCCGATGTTCGACTTTCTTCACCCTAGACTCGTGTGTCCAGCCTCCGCCATCCAAATGGCCGTGTCTGTTGTCAGGAGTACAAGAAAAGTATCTTCCCAGTGAGGAGAGAGGTGTACAGCTTTCCACACTTTCACGAGCACTCTGTCATCCAGTTGAATTTTGTGGATAGCAAATCCCAGAGGAGCACAATAAGATACTATCCCTTGTTTTCTTAGTTCCTGTAAGTTTCTGTTTATCCCAACCAAATACAGTTGAATCTGGCTGTCCTCAAGTCTGGGGTGTCCCATTGGCATCCCATGCTTATATGACATTTCATATAACATCTCGAAGGATGAGAGCTCCATCTCTGAATGAGGCATTTTGTGATATTAAGCAAGGCTAAAGGTAGGCATTTCGGCCAGGACATCCGAGTTTCTAAAATTGATTTAGACAACTGCGCTTTCAAGATCTGATTCATCCTTTTCACCTGTCCTGAGCTCTGGGGATGCCACAGAGTGTGGTATTCCCACCGAATGCCTAGCGCCTCTGCCATCTGCTTAATAATTTTTGACGTAAAATAACTTCCTTGGTCCTAATCAATGTAATTCACCACCTCATATCAGGGCACAATTTCCTCCAGCAATTTCCTGGATACTGTCTGAGCCATTGCCCGTGGACTGGGGAAAGCTTCCACCCAATGGGTCAATTTGTCCACGATCACAAGCACAAATTTGAGCCTCCTCACTTTGGGCAATTCAGTGAAATCGACTTGAATCCTTTCAAATTGTCGATACGCGATGGGGCAACTCCCCAGGATGGCCTTAGTCTTGTTAATTTTTGGTAAATCAGGCATCCTTGTACCTCTTGTTTGGCCAATTCGTAAATTCCCCTGCACCGGAAAAATTTCAAAAATTGTTCTGCCAGGGTCTCTGCCCCCCCCCCCCCCCCCCCCGTGTATTCGCTGGTGCAGTTTCCTCAAAATCTTCCTGGTAAAACCTTTAGAGACTAGTTCTCTCCCATCTGGCAATTTCCACTTACCTTCCTCCAATTTTCCCCCAACCTTCTCATAGCTTTCAATCTCCTTTTGGGAGGGTTCAGGAGGGTCATCTGGGACCTTGATTGCTTCAATTTCCAGGGTACTTACCATCATCAGTGCTGCGGTTTTGGCTTCCTGGTCTGCCAAATTGTTGCCCCATGTTTGGAACTGAATTCCTGCCTGGTGTTCCTTCACATGGACCACTGAAATTTCCTCAGTCCCCATTAGTGCTTTCAAGATTTGCCGGATCAATTCTCCGTGCATCAGTTCCTTTCCCCGGGTGCTGATCAATCCCCTTACTTCCCAGATTTTCCCAAAGGTGTAAACCACCCCAAAGGCATACCTAGAGTCTGTAAAAATTGTTCCCTTCTTCCCCTTCAGTCCTTTCAAGGCTCTCAGAACTGCGTACAGTTCGCAAGTCTGGGCTGACCAACTTGCACTCAGGGGACCCGCTTCAATCACTTTCCCCATTCGTTCATCCACGACTGCACACCCTGACTGTCTTTTCCCATCAATCACCCTGCTTGACCCATCTACAAACCATTTTCCCCTTCATCTAATTCCTCCTCCTCCAAATCCTCTCTGATTCTTGTCTGCAACTCTACCACTTCCACACAACCGTGAACAATTTCCTCCAAAGCTTCCCCAAACAAGAACTGCGCAGGGTTTTGTGCAGTTGTTGTCCGCAATTCCAGATACTGTGAATGAATCAAAATGGCCTCATACTTAAACAATCTAGCATCAGTGAGCCATTTATCTGCTTTCTGTTGTAGTATTCCCCACACGTTGTGCGGTGCAAATACTACCAATGGTGCACCGAGGGTTACCTTCTTGGCCTCCTCCACCAGCAATGCCACAGCCACAATTGCCTGCGAGCAGGTGGGCCAGCCCCTGCTGACCGGGTCCAAAAGCCAGGACAAGTAAGCCACAGGTTTTCTGACTCCCGCCCAGTCCCATGTCAGCACCCTGTGTGCCGTGTGATTACTCACATCCATGAACAACTGAAAGGGTCTCTTCACATCAGGGACGCTCAGCACCGGTGCCGCTGTGAGTGCTTCCTTGACTCCCCTGAGTTCTTCTTCATCCTTTTCTATCCATTTGACTCGGTCTGTGGTGAGTTTCTTGAATAGAAACTTCACCTTTTCACTGTACCCTTCAATCCACTGCTGGCAATATCCCAACAGCCCCAAAAGCTGTCTGACCTCCCTTTTCGTTTGCAGGGGTGGTAAGGCAACAATCCCTGCCACCCGCTCTGGATCCAATTTCTTTTTTTCCTTGGTTAACCAATGTTCCAAGTACCTGCCCTCGGGCTCTGTGAATTGCAACTTAGACTTTGACACCTTCAACCCCTTTTCCCCTAAAAAGTTCAATACTTCAATGGTGCTCACTCTTACAACCTCCTCCCTTGGACCTGCAACCAGCAAATCGTCTACATATTGTAAAAATTTTGTTCCCTCCATTGGTACAAAATGGCTCAATACCTGCTGAATTGCTTGCCCGAATAAATTTTGGGGAATCCATGAAGTCTTCAGGCAACGACGTCCATCTGAGCTGCTGCTTTCTGTTCGCCTTTAGATCTTCCCACTGAAACGCAAAACAATCTCTGCTGCCCTCTGCTAAAGGACAGGTCAAGAAAGCATCTTTCAAATCAATCATGCTGTACCATGTGTCCTCAGGAGAAATGTTATTCAACAAGGTGTAAGGATTTGAGACCATGGGGAACAAGGTCTTAGTTCTCTGAATCACAGCCCTTAAATCTTGCACTAGCCTAAAGCTGCCATCCATCTTTTTCACAGCCAGAATTGGGGTGTTGTGCCAAGACATGCACGGCTCCAACGTTCCTTTCTTTATTACTTCATCAATCACCGGTTTCAATCCCTTCCTCCCCTCCATGGAGATGGGATATTTCTTAACCCAAATAGGGTCCTCTGGTCTCTCAATTTCGACACGAATCAGCTCTATGTCCAGCCTCCCAGCTTCCCCTTTGACATACCACACCTTCGGATCTATTTTCTCCTTGTCCTGGATGGTGAGTTTATACATTCTCACCCTGAGCCTTGAATTTTCCACTGCCAAGCTGATTTTCAGGGCTACCATCATGTCCCGCCCCAGTACATTTAAATACGCATCCTGTATCAGTAAGATATTTCCTGTACGTCTTTTGTTTTTTGTTTCTATTTCTACATCTTTTATGATCAGAACCTCAAAGGGTTCCCCTTTTTCCCCGATTACCATCATGGAATCAGTGCTCAGAGAGCACCCTTGCGGCAGCTGCTGCACCGCTGTCCGTTCCGCCCCTGAGTCTACCATAAACCACATCTCCTGCCTGTGGGGTCCTACTTTTAATTTTATCAAGGGCTCCCTCAATGTTCTGGACTCCAAACTGAAAAGTCCCTGACACCTCTCATCTTCTTGCAACATTGCCTGGTCCTTGGCTTTGTTGGGACAATTCCTTCAGATGTGTCCCTTTTGTTTGCAGTAATAGCACTCAAAATCTCTCTTCTGATTGTTTGATCCTTTTCCTTGGGAAGAGTTCTGCTTCTTCGCCGGCTCCTTCTTTGCTCTGTCTCTGCCCTGCTCCTGTTTGTGTGCTTCCCTTACTGCAGCTACCAATACTTTAGCTTGGATCTTCTGTTTCTCTTCGTCTCATATCATGTAGACTTTCTGAGCTTCCCGAAGCAGCTCTTGCAACCCTTTTTCCTGCCACCCATCTATCTTTTCTAACTTTTTCTATCTGTCTTCCCAGGATTTTGCCACAGACTGAGTTTTTAGCAAAACCGTCCCCAAATACATTCTCAAACCCTTGCAGAGCCTCTGCAACCATTCCATGGGAGTTTCATCTTTCCCCTGGCACTCCCTGAGTACCTTGCTCATGTTCTGTCCCTTGGGTGCCGCTTCCCTGATACCCTGAATTATCATATTTCCTAAATTTATCCTTTTCTGCCTCCCCTCCTCCATCTGGGCATTCCTGGACGGTTTCTGGTTTGGCCAACTCTGGGCCCCGCTTTCCCCATTGAGGTTTCTCTTTTCCCAATCTTTGATCGCAGCTTGTCTGATCATGTCCCTCTCCTCATTGTTGAACAGCGATCTCAGGATCGCGTTGAGATCCTCATAGGTGTATGTGCTGGTCCCTAGAAATTCATCTAGCCTTTCCACCACGCCAAAAGGATCATCTATCAATTTTCCCATCTCTTTCTTGAACACTCTCATGTCACTGGTGTCAATTGGTGCGTGTACAAAGGCAATAACTCCAGGAGCCATCAGCACCGCCACCAGTAAAGGGAAGAAGCCGGGCTTCTCTTCCTCATCCCCACTGTCTCCCATAGTCACCCTCCTTGTTCGCCTCTCGTTCAATGGGCCATGGGAGAGCTGTTTTTGGGGATGGTTACCTGTTTTTCTTTGGTTTTGGGAAGGGTCAGTGGCAGCGGCTGCTCACATGGGAGCGGAGTCGCTGCTGCCGCTTGTTAACGTGGAGGGGGAGGTACTGCAGCCGGCTCCGGTGGGAGCGGCAGTGTCGAGACCTGACCCAGTGGGATCGCCACCTCGGGAGGTAACGTGGGCACCGGTGGTGCCTGAGCTGGTCTGGGCTGGGGCGGAGGAACAAGGTAGGGAGGTGGAAGATTGTCCAAGGGTTCCCATTCCTTTCCCATGTTTGCTGAGTTTCGGAGGGGTCATACTGGGTATAAACTCATACAAGCGTACCTCCACATCTCGGCATTCTCGATTTCCTCAAAATCCTACAGGCAGCAATCAAATACGTAATCGTACAAAGACTTGCAAGTCCATGCTTTAAACGTGCCGAACACCAGCCAAACCATGTATTTTCCGATCTCCTTCCCTCCCCATTTTTCCATACAAAAATGTATCATTTTCTCCTTGGACCTGCCCGCTCTCCTTGGGCTCTCATCCCAGTGTTCTAGCATCCACCCCAACGGACTATCTCTTGGGGTTTCTGGCAGAACTTCCCCGGGACCCTGGGGAGATTTTTCCTCGGGTTTTCTCCAGAACCTGCTTTTTCCCAACCTCATTTTTCCAAAAATCCCTCCTGCGAATTTTCTCACCTTGTCTCCTCCAGCTGGGATGCTCGTCGTGAGTCCTGACTCTTTGTCTGATGTTGATTTCCTGAATCTGCAAAATGTCACCAGTCTTACTCAGTCAAACGGAGAACCGTTCCGCTGACTTTTTGACTGATCTCCGGTTTTCTTTCCTGTTTTCTCTGCATCAGAAGGTAGATGGACTCCTGAAATTTTCCAGGACTGTTGTTTCCCCTTTCTGACCGAACCATGACCAATTTCCCCCCTCGAACTTTCTATGAGTCCCAGGTCCCACGTGTGTTAAGGAAAAGCGTCTGCTTCCCCATTGACGACCATGTGCCTCACGGTATGGTGGAACTGCGACTGTGGGGTCCACACTTGCTTTGTGACAGAGTCACAGCTCACAATAACTCGGTCACACCCCACTCAACCACGCGATACTCATGGTTCCTTTTCCCACTTGAATTCTTCATGCATGTTGATTTCTGAGGGGAAAAAAAAGCACCTCGGGCTTGGAGATCCCCTGGATCTTGCCAAGTTCCTGAGAGCGGGGCCCATTTTATCCCTCTTTAGCTGTGGCTCCAGTTTTGGTTCGGTGATTTTTAATTGGTCTTGTGGACTCCAATCCCACTCAGACTGCTGAAATCACCAAGATGCCTTCAGGGCAGGAAGGGGTCCCAAACCCCAAATTCAAATCCCTTCGGGTTTCACCAGATTGTTATAAATGATCAAATCGTGACCCAAAATTTATCAAAAATTTAGTAAAGATTTCTTAATTTGTCTGCGCGACCAAATTTCGGTCTTCAAAACCACCACAGCCAAAGAGACAGTGTTGAGCCTGTGTTCGGCGCTGGGTGAACCTGGATCTGACCTCTCGAGTGTCAGAGTCTCCCCCATTCATGCATGCTGCTTCCTGCAGTGAGGTTTTATACAGTTTATTCTGCCCGAGGCAAAGATGACCAAATTTTCTTTGTATCTCTTCACATGCATTGCTGTTTCTTTCCATGTGCAGAGGTGGACAAAAGCTGGGTCCAGGTGTGCCACTGGTGTCAATCGGCTCCGGCAAGCCGTGTATTCAGATGTATCAGTTTGGCGCCCCTGACTGTCTTGATAGATGCAATTGGCAAGGCAATAATCGCTCTTGGGTGGCTCCCGATGACTTGGGATACCAGTTATCATCACCCTGGAAGCATCTATTCTTACCTTAAAGCATCAGTCATTATCTTAACTTGTGTCAGGGAACTTTTTGAACCTAAATAGACAGCTGCTCCCGGCCGGGGTGGTCAGACACATACATTTGGAGCATGAATTATCCCTTCCATATATTACAACTGCATTTACCTCTCCAGCATTGCTTTCCAAAAGAAAAGAAAAAGCTGGGGAAGGCAAACTGTATAGCTCATGGTATTTTACAGTGTCTAAAACATGCCAAGTCATGTATCTTACAAGTGAGATCCTTTTGGAATTAATGGGACAGAGAAGTAGTGCAAAAGGGAGCATGAAAATAAATAGAGTAACACATCTTGGTATGGCTTTTTCTGTTTTCATTTCATTTCCTAAAAACTGCTTCAATTCTTCCAGAATCTTCTCCACAGTCCTGTTTGCTCTTTCCAAGAACCTTTCCTGGAGAACAAGGTGCAGCTTCTGTCACAAGATGTGCCACCAACTGCAACTTCTCTTGGCTTTCCACACCGTGCGTGCAGCACGACTCTTGCAGCAAAGCAGGAGAAATGTTTGAAAAAATTTACAGCCTGTTCTTTTCCTTGTGGTCTGGGCACTTGTGCCATTGGGGAGGTTTTCATTGTTACTGTTCTACACTAAGGAAACATGACGGGCTACCAGGAATTGTTAGGGAATGCAAGCCTGACTGAATGCAGAGAAAGAATCTCCAGAGCCTGCAGCCAGAAATGGAGAGCTGTGTGATAATCATTCCATCAACCACATGGACATCTTGAAAGAAATGTAGAAGATGAAAATGGGCTGACAGAGGGAATTTGTTTCATTGTTCAGTTCAGATGCTGCTACATCTCATGCATTGATATAAATCAAGAGTTACTGTCAGTTCATGAAGGTCACCAAAACAAGCTGGATTTCTCAGGAGATGACTGAAAGAATCTGAAAAGGAGAAATGCAGGGAATGACTTAGTGAGCTTTGCCTGTACAAAGGATCATTTTTCCTATTAATTTCCAGTCCATTCCCTCCGCTTTTGTCCTTACTAACAAGGCCATTTTCATCCCAGATTCCTCATGAAATGGCAACCCTGAGCTTGGAAGTGCCTGAAAGATGCCCTGTTCCTCTGCAGGGACCCTGAGGCTGAAGCGGGAGCCTGAGCCCTCTCTGGGGCAGCCTCCTCCGAGCTTGAATTTGTGCCGTGCTGGGAGAGGAGGAGGAGGGGGAGAGCGCTGGCGCTGTGTGGCAGGAGCAGGAGGTTTGGACCGCAGGACATTCTGTCTGCGCCGCTGCCCCGCAATGGGCGGCTGTGCCCGGGGCTCTGGGCCTGGCCCTGCGTGCGCTGAGCTCCCGACACTGCGGGAGCTCCCCAGGCTGGGCTCAGCTTCCCGCTGGGCCTGGGCAGCAGGCTGGGCTCCAGCTGGGATCAGCAGCAGCTGGAAATACCTCACCGCATCTCCATTTGCTGCTGCTGCTTGGGAGAAGAGAGAATTAAGTAAGTCAAGACACTCTGGTTTCTCTTCCTCGTGGTGGATTTTTTCATTTGATTTGACATTCCAGAGGCAATTTCTGTGATGGCCTCTGTCAGTTGATTCTATTTCAGCAGCAGCAGCAACAGGGCTATGTTTGAGTACTGCAAATGTGGCCAGTGTGGCTGCTTTAATTCTCCTTGACTTAGTGCTCAGGGACTTGAGAGCATTTCAAGATCTGCTGATCATGATGCCTGGGATCAAAAGCCTGAGTTCACCTATTGCCAGCTGGGGGCTATGTACAAATCACCAACAGGACGGGACTGCTGAGGAACGTGTCTCGAGCTGTTTATTTTCTAGCATCAGTATCATTACATGGTTATGAGAATGGGAAGATGCCAGCAGCTTGTGTCCTCAGCAGCAGACAACTCAATGTTACAACTTACTTTAAAAGGTTTTACCAATCACACAAAGCAAAAGCATACTGATGGTAGTTATATCCAACCACTATAAGCACAGGTACCTTTGGTTAAAACAATGCTTGCTTGTTTTGAATAGAATACCTCCTTGTGAGCCTTTATACACAATGAACAGAGCTCCATTAATCAGCTTAGAACTTCCTAAGATCTCTGCGGCTTAGGGATTTGTTCTAGACAAGCGTTAATACACCAACCATTTTTCTATTTGTCCTTACTTTCTACTTCTTATAGAATTTTCTGCTGACAAATCTCATGGCTACTGCTTAGCTCTAATCGTAGTTCTGCTGTCTTTGAGGCCTGCATTTTGCAGCTTTCCCAAAACCCTCTGATTTTAAGGATTCCCACATTCACCATCACAAAAGCACTATGGGTAGCACTGATCAAAAAAGGCAATTGCAGATAAATTTCAAGTGGCAAGCAGAAGAGGGCCAAGAGTAGCCATGATCTCCAATTGCCCAAGGCAAAAGCAGCAGCAGCCTCCTGCTGTCACTCAGGGTGAGTAAAACAGTGCTGAAAACAGCACTGGAACTCGATCCTTTCTTTCTCTGAGGGCTGGCTCAGGGCAGCACAGTCAGGCCCTGAGGAGTCAGGGCTGTGTGTGGGTGATTGCTGCTCTAGGTCCAGACTGATATGGAAAAAGCCCTTGGGAGCCAAGGCAGGAGCAGGCGGGAAGGGGCCGGCACTGCTGCTACTCCTGGCCGGGAGCCCCGGCTGGGCCGGGCCGGCAGCCCCTGCGCTGCAGCTGCTGCTGCTGCCAGAGCCGGGCGGGACTCGGGGACAGGGAACGGACACGGGGGGACAGCAAAGGCCTGGCGGCATCAGGGATGGTGGCGCTTGAGCCAGCGCCAGCACAGAGCTTCAGCCCGCAGTCAATCCCGAGGGAAAGGCTGGGGAAAGGCTCCATTTCAGCCTTTCTTTACTCGTGGCTGTGAAGGGACCAAATTAAAACAAGTACAAGCACAGTCTGACCCCTTCTCCTTTGGGAGGAGCCCCAGGACTGGGGCTGTGATGGGCTGTGAGGGGCCATGAGGAACCATGAGGGGCTGTGAGGGGCCATGATGGAACTGTGAGGGGTCATGAGGGGACAGGAGGAGTTTTGAGTGGCCATGAGGTTCTCTGAGGGGCCATGAAGGGCTGTTGGGGACCTTGAGGGGGATGTCTCTGAAGGCCTGTGGGAGGCCAGGCACCTCATGGAACAAAGGTTACATTTTGACAGTGTGGAGACCAGGAGGCTGTTGTTGGCTGTACAAAAGCTCATGGAACCAAAAGTCCATCATGACATTCTGGGGCCTCATGGAACCATGGAGACCATTATGACACTTCAGGAGCCACTGGAACCAAGGGGCCACTATGACACTACAGGGCCTCGTTTAACCAAGGGCTCATTGTAGCACAGCAGGGCCTCATGGAATCAAGGAGATTGGGGCTCCATGAGACCAGGGGGACATTCTGACTCTCTGGAACCAAGGAGACCATTGTGACACTACAGGGCTGCATGGAACTAAAAACTGATATGACAGTGAGGGGCCCAATGGAATCAAGACGCTATTCCATACTTCAGGGCTTCATGGAGCCAAGGTGCCCTTGTGACACTGCAGGGCCTCATGGAATCCTGGAGACCATTATGGCACTTTGAGGCCTTGTGGAACAAAGGAGCTCATTGTGATGCTGCAGGGCCTCATGGCACCAAGGGGCCAGTGTGCCACAGCCATGCCCTGAGGAACCAAGGGTCCATTGTGGTCCTGGGGAGCCCCAAAAGAACCAAAGTGCCATTGTCAGACACTGCAAGGCCTCATGGAAGAAAGGGGCCATTGTGCCACTGCAGAGCCAAGAAGACCATTGTGGTACTGCGGGGCCTTTTGGAAAAAAAGATCTCTTGTGATACTATGAGGCCTCATGGAACCAAGGCGCAGTTGTAATGCTGCAAGGCCCCAAGGATCCAAGAACATGGAAAAGTTCTGTTTGGCTTGGCTTGACTGGTCCAGCTTACCTTGGCATATTGAGGGTTGCTTCTCCGCTGCCCGTGAAGCCCTGGAGTTCTGTGCTTTCCTTCCTGTGGGAAAGAACTCTCCTCCTCCAGGGGTTCATGGCTGAAATTGGGATTCTACATCCAAATTCACTTATATCAAAGGATGATTCCTGTATGAAACCTGCCAGAACAGACAGCTCTGGGTGGCCTTGACATCTTGGGGGCCACCCCTCATCTGCCTTCAAACACTGTGGGGATGTGCTTTTCTTTCCATGGAAAAATCATCTTTCAAGTGCAGGTGTCCATAGCCAAAATGTGGAATCTGCCTCCAAAATTCCTTATATCCAAGGATAGCTCCCAGGACGGTCCAAGTTCCCTTGGCTTCCTGAGGGCCAGCTCTCATCTGCCTGTGAAACACCTGGGCTCTGTACTTTCATTCCTATGGAAAAGAACTGTCCTTGTCCAGATGCCCATGGACAAAACTGGGATTTGGCATCCAAAATTTCATTTATAAAAGGATTCCTCCCAGACAAAAGCTGCCAAGAAAAACTGGTCTGGCTGGCCTTGGTCTCCTTGAAGCTGCCTCTAATCAGCCGTTAAAACACTGGGGCTCTGCCATTTCCTTCCTGTGGAGAAGAACTGTCATTCTGGTCCAGGTACCCATGGCTGAAATGGAATTCCACTTTCAAAACTCCACAAATATCAAAGGCTGATTTCAGACAAAAGCTGCAAGGACAGACAGATCTGGCTGGCCTTGGCCTCTTGTGACTGCCTCTGATCTGCCTTCAAACCCCTGGGGCTCTGTGATTTCCTTCCTGTAGAAAAGAACTGTCCTTCTTGTCCAGGCACTCCTGGCCGCAAGCACATGAGCACTGTACAGGGACAGAGGAGCTCTGTGCTCCGTGGAGTGGAGACTGAGGACAGCAGAGGAGAGCCCTGGGAGGGACTGACGGGTGGTTTAAGTGATAGTGGATCCTTTTGACATAAAAGAAAAAGGCAGAAAAAAGAAAAATTAATACAAATGGCAGCTGGGGAGGTCCAGACTGGCATGCAGGAGAAAGAAATTTCCCTCCAGGGCAGAGCTCTGGTCCAACACCAGAATGAGTCTGGGTCATCACCAGGCTTTGTGTGTGCAGTCAGAGGCAGGCAGGAGGCAGAGCTGTCAGCACAGGAAGGGGTCAGCCAGGTGGGGCAGCCAGGGGATGAGTTTTACAACATGGCTAGTGTGGTCCAAGACCTGTTCCACATTGCCAAATGATGGCTGCAGCCTTGGGAGATATTTAGTTGGCCAACACCCCTGTCAATCACTGTAACAAGGTGGCCAGGAGAGATTCACATAAGACTCTGTCAGTAGTTGGGTTCCACTGAAGGACAGAAGTTTATTCAGTATTGTTTTCATTTTGAAAGTAAGAGCAGTGATACTGGAGTCTTCTGTAGCAGGGGACATGGTATGCCATATGGAACATGTGGAGCATGGTAAAAGATGTAAAATAAATAAATAAAATACATTAATTTAAAAATACATTTACAAATAAATAAAAAAAAAACATTCTCAGCTGTTCCAGGAGAGCCTCAGCCTCATGATCTGGGAAGAAAACTTATCACCATGAATCAGCAGAGTGGCTCTCCAGATGGCTTTGCAGAATGGCTGGTATTACTGCCTAGTGTTACAGGGTTAATACTGAGGTGCAAGGAAGCAGCATTTTTGAATTTCACTAGACTTAATATGGAATGTTAGGGGAAGAACCAAAGAAGGAAAAGGGAGTGATTAAGGTGGTTTGGAGAGAAATAGACATAGGAAAATAGAGGAATAATACAATACGTTGGGTCAGTCATGCTGACAGATGCTGACAAATGCTGATCAGTGTGCTTGTAAGGCCCTGCCTTGCACCTGGTGCCTGCACTGTTCCACAGTACCCTGTTTCTCATTAGACTCAATGTGTATTTTCTGTCTGCGCTGCAGAGCCAGTGGGATCTGGTGGAGTCAGATGAGAAACCTTTTTGCACACTTGTCTGTGTGCATGAACATGTCAGTATGAGGTAGTTGAAAAGTTGAGTGTCCAAAGGCCCGCTACAGGGTGGTCCATATGGTGTTGATAAAGGTACCCTTTATCATAGTATACCATGCTAACTTATCCTTTGGGGCTCAGTAATCTAAATATCTAGAGAATGTCTTATGGATAGGCCTTAGTTACCCTTAATGACCCCTTCTTTCCTCTAAAAATACAAATGACATCAGGTTAGCTACAATTTCACACATGAATTTCTTAAAAAAGGAGAACCATAAGGCTGCAGGACAAAGTCACTTCCCAGTTGTCCTCTTCAGTTATGTTTCAAGCTCCCAGAACAATAGCTGTATTGAAAAACACATGGATTCAAACTTGGCCCCTTCCTGGAGTGCTATGGTCATGAATGCCAATGCCTGAAATGGTTCCTAATTACTTTTACCTTTGTATTAGATATTACACACAAAGAAGGACACTCTTTTATTCAGAAAGGTAAGTTTTATGATAATGAAAACCACCAAAGGATAGTACAAGGACTTAAGATCCTATATTTTCAGAAAAAAGAGATGAGAATTTATGTTTTGGTGCTCTGTAGCCATCCATATGGACAACATTCCAATATGCCAAGGTATGTGTCCAAAAGGTTCAGGGGGACCTGTTCCCAGAGCCTGTAGGGACAGAGGCGCAGGGCAGGGACACCGTGGGACAGCCTGGGCTGCACAGGGCACAGGCATGTGCAGCTGCTGCAAGACAGCCCTGCCAGAGCCAACTTGGGCAGCACTTTGGCCATGGCTGCTGGGCCTGGGCCTGAGGCAGGAGCAGGAGACAAGTGACCCTTGCAGGCCTGGGGCCTCATTGCCTCCTTGTCCCTGCTCAGCAGCCTGGCAGGGGCCGCCCCATGCTCCTGCCCTTGCCATTGCACATCCCCACATGCCAGTGCCCATCCCGGCAAGAGCCCTGAGCAAGGAGGGAGGGACAGCATCTGCCTGGCCAGGGGCTGGGGCTCAGGCCTTGGCCCTTTGCATTTCTCAAACACATCCAGCTTTGCACAGCACCAGAGACACCTTGGCCTTGTTTGTCCCCAGCTGTCATCACTGCCTCCAGTGTTCTGCTCTAACTGGCACCTGGGAACACTTTCTGAGTTGAGTTCCTCAGTGGGACCCATAAAAACTTCAAGAAAGTTCAGAGTTTCAATTTAATTTTGAGTTCTTGAGAAGTTTATTGAAGACACTCTCAGGGACTGAGTCTGATGTAAACAACACCAAAGCCCCGAGAGGGTCATTAAAGTCCTTGTGCTGTGTCTGTGCTGCTGAGTTGGGCTGAGTTCCTGGCACAGAGGCAGCTCCTGGCAAACCAAGAAGAACTTCATAAAGACATTTCTCCTGAGGAGCAGCTGCTCTAGCCGCCCAGCCGGGCTGGGGCACTGCCTGCAGCCACCCTGGGCACAGCACAGAGGCACAGAGAGGTTCAATCACTCCGGGCTGGGAAGGTGCTGAGAAGTGCCTGGGGCACAATCACTGCCAGCCCTTGGCACAGGAACCTCTGGCTGCAGGACAAGGCAGCTGCAGCTCCTGGAGCCATCTCCTAAAGCTGGAACATCCCAATGCCTCCAGACTCTGTGAGTAAATCTCTGAATATTTCTGGTGCAGGGGAGGTGAAATGCTCATGAAGCTTTGACATACTGAGGAATGCTGGTCAGTCAAAATATTTCCAATACAAGGATTTCATTGAAAATTAGGACATTTCCAAAGACTTTCTATTCTGTTTCCTAATACTGGAGAATGGCAGGCAGCGGGGGCATTAATATTAAAGATTGGTTATGAATTATTAATTGTGAAATTTTAAAAGTTTCTGGGACATTTGAAGTGTTATTTTAGTGTTCCGTAGATTCACAGGAGATCCCTAATGTGCTTGCAGCCTCTCTGCCCATGGACAGCACCAGCATCCCCGTTGCTGGAGCCATCAGGCTCAGTCTGAGCTGTCCTTTCTCCCACCTGCAAACAGAACCTGCCCCAGCCAGTGCCTGCAAACAGGCAGGGCTCTGTAGGGCCAAGGAGAGGGCACAGAGATTTGGGGTCTGTGAGTTCTGTCAGGGAGAGATCAGGCACAGGGTAACACCTGCAGGAGGGAAATCTCCAGGAAGCAGAGAGAAGATTGGGCAATGAGAGAAAACAAAACCCAGCAATGCTGTGGCAGGGAGAGTTTAGAGATGCCCACGGGATACCCTCCAGTGCAGCCCCTCCCTCTGAACAAGCCCCCTCCCTCCTGTGCCCCAGCCCAGCCTCTGCCCTCAGGGCCGGGGCTCCAAGGCGTGCAGCCCCTCCTGTGTAGGCAGAGCTGCAGCAGAGCCATGGGGCAGCTCTGCAGCCCCGGGCCCAGTTCCCTCTGCAGAGCACAGGGCTGGGAGCAGCTGCCCGGCCCTGGGGGCTCTGGAGGGGGCACAGCTGGCTCAGGGTGGCACTGTCCCCGGTGCCCGGCTCTGGGCAATGCTGTCAGGGCAGCCAGGGAAGGAGCTGCATCTCCCTCAATCCAATGCCATCATAAGGACACCTGGAATCTCCCTGAGATTTCAGTCCAAGCTTTGAGCTTCCCTCCAGGATACAAACCTTTCCTGTAGCATCTCTGTGTTATCTAAAAGCCCCACGGTGAGACACAGAAGGTCTGTGATGAGAACATGCTGTTGGGTTGGTGAAATGAGCTCTGTCTGTCCCTGGGTACAAACGTGGAGCTGAGACCTTGAGAAGGGGATGGACATTGGGTGGACTGTGGGGATGCATCTGCTCTCAGCAATGTCAGGATGGCTTTTAAAAGAAATATGGGAGGGTGATCATCCTCTGTCTGGGAAAGGTGAAAGCCCAGAGAATCCTGGAACAGGACAGGGTGACAGACCTCCTTCCCTCCCTTTCCACTCACCACCTTGCCTCAGAGAACTCACGGCTCTCCCTGAGGGCAGCAGAAATGCAAAGAGTTTCTGACATGCAAAAATAAGCAGCAGGGGAGATGAAGAAAAGCTGTAAATAACACTAGTACATTTAAACAGACTTTACCATTGCTGTTCTGTGGCAGTGGGAGGGCAGATGCTGACAGGGCCTTCTGTGTTAACAGAGATTCAAAGAGGAACACGAGGACAGCTCCCTGTCCCTCTCCTATGTCTGCACAGCAAGGCTGAACTATAAAAACCTCTGTGTGTACCTGCCCTAAATCTGAAGTCCCAGTCAGGAAGCACCAGCCAGGGCTCCACACTTGGAGCTGAAGGAAAATCTGCTGGAAATTATAAAGGGTGTCAGAGTGTTACAGGAGAAGCGTCTGTGGGAAAAGGCTTTGATTTTGCTGGAAGAAATTTCTCCTAACCGGTCACTGACTTTTCTCCATTAACAGCTTCCAATGGCCAGAGACAGCAAATGTCCAACCGCAGTTCCATCAGGCACTTCCTCCTGCTGGCACTGGCAGACACGCGGCAGCTGCAGCTCCTGCACTTCTGCCTCTTGCTGGGCATCTCCCTGGCTGCCCTCCTGGGCAACGGCCTCATCATCAGCACCGTAGCCTGCGGCCACCACCTGCACACGCCCATGTTCTTCTTCCTGCTCAACCTGGCCCTCAGCGACCTGGGCATGATCTGCACCACTGTCCCCAAAGCCATGCACAATTCCCTCTGGGACACCAGGGACATCTCCTACTCAGGATGTGCTGCACAGCTCTTTTTTTTGGTGTTATTCATGTCATTAGAGGTTTCCCTCCTGACTGTCATGTGCTACGACCGCTACGTGTCCATCTGCAAACCCCTGCACTACGGGACCCTCCTGGGCAGCAGAGCTTGTGCTCACATGGCAGCAGCTGCCTGGGCCAGTGCCTTTCTCAATGCTCTGCTGCAAACAGCCAATACATTTTCCCTGCCCCTGTGCCATGGCAATGCCCTGGGCCAGTTCTTCTGTGAAATCCCCCAGATCCTCAAGCTCTCCTGCTCCAAATCCTACCTCAGGGAACTTGGGCTCGTTGTGGTTGGTTCATCTTTAGGTTTTGGTTGTTTTGTGTTCATTGTTTTCTCCTATGTGCAGATCTTCAGGGCTGTGCTGAGGATCCCCTCTGAGCAGGGACGGCACAAAGCCTTTTCCACCTGCCTCCCTCACCTGGCCGTGCTCTCCCTGTTTCTCAGCACTGCCATATTTGCCTACCTGAAGCCCTCCTCCATTTCCTCCCCCTCCCTG
The DNA here is from genome assembly GCF_035770615.1 of Melospiza melodia melodia. NCBI lineage: Eukaryota > Metazoa > Chordata > Aves > Passeriformes > Passerellidae > Melospiza > Melospiza melodia. The sequence goes on along the minus strand of NW_026948659.1, from coordinate 7,311,057 downwards.
GATCTGGCCCTGTCAGTTCTGTACTCAGTGGTGCCTCCAGCCCTGAACCCCCTCATCTACAGCCTGAGGAACCAGGAGCTCAAGACTGCAGTGTGGAGACTAGCAACTGGATGGTTTCAGAAACACTAAACTGCTGGCCAGTTTCTGCCAATCACTTGTAATAAAAGCGATCTTCAATACTTCGTGTAAGTTTCATTTTGGAAGTTCTTTATCTTTGCTTTAAATTTTAAATATTTTCTACAAAGTGATGTCATTTTTTGTGCCAACTTGGTGTTGCCAGTGCTGCTGCCGTGGCCCTGCCCTGCTGCCCTGGTGGCCCTGGTGTTGCTGCAGGGCCTGAGTGCTCTCGGGGCCGGGCACAGCCCTGGGGGTGGCAGTGCCGGGGCTGCAGCAGGGACAGGCCATGGGCACTGCTGGGGCAGCGCTGACGCCTCAGCCCAGGGCCTGGGGGCTCCAGGCTCCTTGCCCAGGCTCTCTCAAGAACACGCCCAGGCCAATGCTCAGCACAGAAAAGCCCCGTGAGCAGCCCCAGGCTGGCCGTGGGCAGGCTGGGGGCAAACAGCATGGCTGGGGCTCTGCAAGGGCCCTGGGGCAGACGGGAAGGACCAGTAGGGCAGGGGCTGATCCATCCCCAGTGCGCTGCACAGCCCAGGGCAGCGTCCCAGAGCGTCCTCATGGAGCTGCCAACAACATCCCCCCTCTGCAGCCCTGGCCTCTGCCCCAGCTCACACAGGTGCCCCTTCCTGGCAGGCACAGACACGGCAGCACAGGCTCAGCAGCCCCTGTTTGCACTGCACAGAGCAGGGGGAGCACCCCCATGCTGTTGCTGTGGGGACATGAACCTGAGGGAGCACAAATGCCATCAGCCCCTGGGCCAGCAAGGGCTGGGGGACACCAGGGAAACCACTCAGCTTTGTCCTGGGCTCTGCAGTCAGCCAGAAAGTTTGTCCCCATGAGCTGGGAGTATCCTGTCCCACTGCAGATGGTGTTGCAGCTTCTCCATGGGTGGTTTCACAGTGTGCCAGAATCAGCAAGGCTGGGAAAGACCTTAGAGATCATCAAGTCCAACCTCTGCCCTGACACCTCCTTGTCTCCCTGAGCCTCCTCTTCTCCAGGATAAACAACCCCAGTTCCCTCAGCTGCTCCTCACAGGATTTGTTTTCCAGACCCCTCCCCAGCCTTGCTGCCCTTCTCTGGACACGCTCCAGCCCCTCCATGGCTTTCCTAAACTGCGGCCCAGAACTGGACATAGCACTCGAGGTGTGGCCTCACCAGTGCCGAGTGCAGGGGAAGAATCACTTCCCTGCTCCTGCTGGCCACACCAAATTCCTGATCCAGGCCAGGAGCCATTGGCCTTCTTGCCCACCTGGGCACACTGCTGCCTCATGTCCAGCCTGCCCCCAGGTGCCTTTCTGCCTGGCCGCTGTCCAGCTCCCGGTCATCCTGTAGGTGCCCTGTGATGGCACTCAAGGTGATCTGTTCCATAACCTTGCCAGACACCCAGGTCAGGCTGACAGGCCTGGAGTTGCCCAGCTCCTCCTTCCAGCCCTTCTTGGGGATGGGCTCACATTGGCACCTCCAGTCCTCGGGGACCTCCCTGCTGACCCAGCACTGATAGTAATGATGGAGAGCAGCTTGGGGAGCTCATCCACCAGCTCCCTCATCCCTCTGGGATGGATCCCATCTGCTCCCAGAGACACCTGTGAGCATCTGAGTGGCTCAGCATGTCCCCAGCTGCTTCCTCCTGGATTATAGGAGGGCTGTTCTGCTCCTTGTGCCTATCCACCAGCTCAGGAGAACACTTGTCCTGAGGAGAACTTGACTTATTCTTGAAAACTGCAGCAAAGAAGGGGTTAGGTGCCTCAGCCTTTCCCTCATATTTGGTGACCACATCTCCCCTAATAATGACTGGAGATTGTCCTTGTATCTCCTTCTGTCAGTAATCTATTTACAGAAATATTTTTATTGTCCTTCACAGAGGCGGCCTGGTTAAACCTTAATCTTTTCCTCTCTTCTTTCTGCATGACCTAACAACACTCTTAAACATTTCCTAAGTTACCTGCCTCTCTGTCCAAAGTTGATGCACTTTCTTTTTCCCCAACTTCCTGCAAAAGGCCCATCACATACAGAATGTCACCTGTTGGCTAAAGAACACTTCAGAGGAGGGAAATACAAGAGTCTATAAATGAAAAGAAAGAAAGCAAGCTAGGAAAGTAAAAGAAGAAGAGGCTGGGAAGGCTTACAAAAACTGGGACCCCCCCCCTTGACCACTTGCTTCTTCCTGCCCTTACAGTACCTCAAATCCTTCCTCCAATTCCTCTTGCTGTGGACCCAACTCCTCCTCCTCTCCCAGGTGTCATTCCTTTACCACCTCCTAACCTAGTTATACCTCCACCACCTTCCCCTCAACCCTCTCCTTACTCTCTTTACCCTTCACTTCTGCCCCCTTACCTCAACCATCTCATGCACCCCTTATTCACCAGCAAGTTCCTGCTCTGCCTCCCCCACCACAAATGAGAAGCCAAACAACATCTCAGAATCTCATGTCCAAGAGTGAAGTTACCCAGTCAGCCTCCACAGCTGATGTTGCAACACCCGGTTCAAAGTGGCTGAAGCGGGAAAATTGTTCCCTCTCAGAGAAGTTTCCATGTGCAGGGTGGCCAGTGAGATTGGATTTGTAAACGCTCCTTTGACTGCGTCCCAAGTTAGAAACTTTAAGAAAGAATTGTGAAATTTAGTGGAAGACCTAGTAGGAATAGCAAATCAAATTGATCCATTTTTAGGCGTTAATATTCATACATGGGGAGAATTGAACTCCATCTTTAACATCCTATTTTCCCCAGAAGAGACTCGATTAATAAGAACTGCAGGAATGAAAATTTGGGAGTGAGAAAACCAATTCGGGCCCCCAGGTGACCAAAAAATGCCTTTAGTGGAGCCTGACTGGGACTCTAATCAAGAAGAGGGCAGAAGGAATATGATAGATTACAGGTCCCTGATGACCAGAGGGATAAAAGAATCAGTCCCTAGAGGGAGTAATACCAGGTTAGCGTTTGACGGCACCCAGGAAAAAGACAAGACCTCAGCAACATGGCTTAATAGGCTAAAACAAAACTCCCAGATTTACTCTGATCTTGACCCAGACAGCCCAGAAGGCCAATCTCGAGTTCCCTGCAGTCAGGGATGACCCCGAGAATCCTTTATTCCCAGCCTGGTGTTTTGAAGAAGGAGTCTGAATTCTTCGGCTGTGGTTTCCAAGGTTGTTTATTGTTCCTTATCTATAACATTTTTTCTCTGGCCTGCCAGAAATCAGACAGAGGCACAGTCCCTGCTCCTTGGCCGGTGTCTATGTTTTATACTATGAAATATGTGTACTTCATTTATCATGATTTTCCTATACCTAAAAGACACACAGCAGGGGTATTACTCCTTTCATTATTGATCAAAACAAATGCACCTGCTATTGAGTGGACACAGCAGATGTAACAGAAGGATTAGAAAGGAGATAAAGGACAGAGAGAGAGAGAGACAGGACGGGGGGAATAGCTACCAACAGAGATATGAAATCCTCATGGTCAGGCCAATAGATCTGTCTGGTCACGTCGGGGAGAATGTCAAAGTCTTTGGTTAACTCAGAGGTCTTTTATAATCTACCGCCGGGAGGGGAGCAGGACGGCACATGAAGGGCACAGTGGAGAATAAATCCATTGGGAACAGGTACAGACAGTCCAGTTCTGAACATCACAAACTGGTGCCAGCAGTGAGCGGGGCCCGTTGTTTCAGGACTGGTTCCTTTGGGAAACCTCCCTCTTCCTATGGCAGACATCCCCCTCCAGTCAGGCCAGCACCCCTGGGTTAGAATTTGAAGGGTCTCATCTCAGTCCTTGGGGAGGGCTTCAATCCCCATCCTTATTGTGAGGCAGATGAGGGATCTTTGGACAATCTCTTTAAGAATGACGTCCCAAAGCATAAAAAATTTATGCGTTTTCCTGTAAAAAAAAGTAATGAATTAATAAATGACAATTAATTTTTCTAATTTATCTATAATAGTGTTATTATATATTTGCATTATTAAATTTTAATATGTATATTTAAAAATCCATATACATTTAGCAAGCAAAAAATTTATTGGTCATTTGTTCTAAGTAACACAGTTGCCTTCATTAATGCATTGACCAGTGTTGGCTATTGATTACTCCTTCTTTATGCTAATTAGTCCTATTTAAAATATTTTTGTTATCTTTTTAATAATTTTCACAGAGAGGGTAAAAGGGGCCACTTTGGGGTCCCTGGAGACATTATTGGGGCAAATTTGGGGCAGTTTTGGGTCTGGGGAGGGAATTCAGAGAGAACTTGAGGGTCTGGAGGACACCTAGGGGAGCAGGGTGGGGACTTGGAAGGGCACTCAGGGATTCTGAGGAACAGTTCGGGGTCCAGGCGGGCCCTTGGGGACCCACGGTCCCTGGGTCGCGGGGAGCGATAGGAATTGAAGGCGCGGGTATCATACAGTTCAACGAGGCCGCGGTGAATCACGGGAATTCTGGGCGCAGCCGCAATGGCTCTCGGTGGGGCGCGGGGCATGACGGTAGAAAAAGTCCCGGCTAGAATAGTGTTGGAGGTTCACCGCTGGGAGCTGTAGTCCCGGAAGTGGTTCGAACGCGATTTCAGGGAAGTTCTTGGGGGACACTTTGCGTCCGAGCCGTGACTTGAGGTCCTCGGGGGAACTTAAACAGCTGGGGAGCCCTTGGGGGGAGCTCAGGGAGCTCTAACGGGGCCCTTTCTGATGCGGGGCACAGCAGGAGTTTTAGCCGCAGGACTGTGTTCTGAGGGGCTCTGGGGCCGCGGGGGATGAGAGGAGATGAATTCTCAGAAGTGGCTGCACCAGGCATCTGTGGGGTTGGGAACACTCAGGAGTTTGGGGACGCTTTTGGCGGGTCCCAAATGGGCGCTGAGGGGGCACTGAGGGTTCCTGGAGGGTCTGCAGGACAATTATGGGACAGATGGGGGCGTTCCCGGGGTTCTTTTGAGCACAGGGTATGACAGGAGTTGTAGTCCCGGCTCCAATTTGTCGGTATCCAAATGCGGGGCATGATGGGAGATGTAGGCAAAAAGAAATATGTTGCCCATCGAGGCACCGCCCCCAGACCCAGATCCCAGGTGCTGATTGGCTGCAACTGGTGATGTGCGGGAGCCACGGATAATGGGATGCGTTGTAGGTGGGAACAGCCAAATCACCCTCCTCCAGTCCTTTCCACTACAGCCCAGTTCATTCTCAGTACAGACCAGTATAATCCCTGTAAAGTCCATTTCATCCCAAGTAGAACCCAGTTCAACCCCAGTGCCCCTCCAGTTCCTCCCAGTGCAGCCCAGTCTATCCCAACACACCCGAGTTCATTCCCAGTTGTTCCCAGTTCCTCCCAATGTCATCCAAAGGATGCCCCAGTGTCCCCCAGTCTTCCCTGCAATATCCCCAGTGTCCCCAGTTTGTCCCAGTATCCCCCAGTGTCACTCCCAGTATGTCCCAGTGTCTCCCACAGCATTCCCAGTGTTCCCCAGTATGTCCCAGTCCTCCCCAGCGTTTCCAAGGACAGTTTAATTTCTCTCGGTGGCCGTGGCAGCCAAACCCAGCAGTGGGGTCAGTGCAGTGCCCATGGCCACAGCCCCTTGCAGGGGCCCAGTGCAGCTTGGGCTGATGATCCACCCTCACAGCTGGCCCAGGGCAGCTCTGCAGTGCCTTTGGTGGCACCTGGGGTTGGCACACACCTGAGCAGTGTGTCTGTTTGCAGTGGGGAAACTCAGGAGTTTCAGATGGCTTCAAAAAGCCCCCAAAAGTGAAAACCCCTCTTAGGCTGAGTGCAGCCAGCTCTGCAAGCACAGCAGGGCCCAGGGGAGTGAGGACAGACAGGATGGGGCTGGGCAATGTGGAGCAAGGTTGTCCACACTGGGTCAGAGCTCCAGGCACAGCTTCTGTGAGCAGGCCAGAGCTGCTGAGGAGAGACCCTGGGTCAATATCAATCACAGAATTATGCAACCAATTGTGTTCGAAGGAGAAATAAAATAAAATATATCCTTTAAAATAGGAATGTGTATTTCTTACAAGGTCCTTGAAAACTTTCTCCATAACTGGACTAGCAAAATTTTAATGACCCTCTCAGGGCTTTGATGTTGTTTACATCAGACTCAGTCCCTGAGAGTGTCTTCAAAAAACTTCTCAAGAACTCAAAATTAAATTTAGACTTCAAAGTTCCTTGAGGTTTTAATGGGTTCCACTGAGGGAGATGACTGGGAAAGTGTCCCCAGGTTCCAGTTAGAGCAGAACAATGGAGGCAGTGATAACAGCTGGGGACAAACAAGGCCAAGGTGTCTCTGGTGCTGAGCAAAGCTGGATGTGTTTGAGGTATGCAAAGGGCCAAGGCCTGAGCCCCAGCCCCTGGCCAGGCAGATGCTGTCCCTCCCTCCTTGCTCAGGGCTCTTGCCGGGATGGGCACTGGCATGTGGGGATGTGCAATGGCAAGGGCAGGAGCATGGGGCGGCCCCTGCCAGGCTGCTGAGCAGGGACAAGGAGGCAATGAGGCCCCAGGCCTGCAAGGGTCACTTGTCTCCTGCTCCTGCCTCAGGCCCAGGCCCAGCAGCCATGGCCAAAGTGCTGCCCAAGTTGGCTCTGGCAGGGCTGTCTTGCAGCTGCTGCCCATGCCTGTGCCCTGTGCAGCCCAGGCTGTGCCACGGTGTCCCTGCCCTGCACCTCTGTCCCTCCAGGCTGTCGGCATCCCCGGCTGCCGCACCTGGCTGGGCCCTTCCTTTGCTGACAGCTCTGCCTCCTGCCTGCCTCTGCCTGCCCACACAAAGCCTGGGGCTGATACCAAAAGGGTTCATTCGATTTTTACCCTGCCTGTGAACTTTGAGCACAGGAACAAGGCATGCAGGGGCTGCTTTCCCAGCAGGGATGGTTGGAAGAGAAAACTAAGACCCCTGGCCTATGGGTGCAGGGATAGGGAAAACAAGGAGTGAATCTGGGAACTTGGGGTGGGTTTTATGGAAATGGGTAAATTGTAATTCACATTCAGGGACTGTATATAAGCAACATCCTGGCAGAATCTCATGTCCATGTAAGTTTAGAAGTTATCCCATGTTGCACCTAAGACCTGAATAAATGATGCCCAAATGAAGACCAACTTAGTGTTAAGGAGCCTTATTCTGATGTTTTGGTCATTTGGTGACAGCAGAGGCTGACAGACCCAAGGAGTCTGCTGTGACACTGTGGAACCCCATGGAAAAAAAGGGTCCATTGTGACAGAGCAGAACCCCATGGAATCAAAATCCATTTTGGCACACTGGGGCCACATTGAACCAATGGTCCATTTTGATACTGAGGACCAAGGAGACCATTGTGACCCTGAGAAACCTCTTGGAACCAAGGGGACATTGTGACACAGCAAGGCCTGGTGGAACCATGGGTCCAGCGTGACACTGCAGAACCTCACGGAACCAAGGTGAGCGTGTTCTACTGTGGAACCTCATGGAACAAAGGGTCGATGGTGACACTGCAGCACCAAGGAGACTGCTGCTAGCAGTGTGAGAGCTCAAGTCCATTGTGACACAGCAAGGCTGATGGAACAAAGGGTCCCTTGTTAAACTGTGTGGGCTCATGGAACCAAAGGTCCATTGTGACATAGCAAGGCCTCATGGAACCATGGAGGCCATTTTATCACTTGGAGGCCTTGTGGAACCAAAGGGCCATTGTGGCACTTCAGAGCCTTGTGGAACCAAGGGGACCATAGTGACACTGTGGGGCTCCATGAAACCAATGGTCTGTTGTGACACTGCAAGGCCTTCTGGGATCATGGAGACCATTGTGACGCTACAAGGCCTCATGAAACCATGGAACCATTGTGACACTCTGCAGTCCTGGCAGGCCAAGGGGCCGTTGTCACGCCATGTGGCACCATGGAACCAAGGGGTCCATTGTGACACTCCACGGCCCCATGGAACTAAGGATCCATGGAACAGTGCAGGACTCCATGGAACCAATGTCCACTTGGATATTGTGGGGCCTCATGGAATCCTGGAGGCCATGATGACACTTGGAGGCCTCGTTGAATCAAGGGGCTCTGCAGGGCCTCATGGAACCAAAGAGACCCCTCTGACATTGTGAGTCCCCGTGGAACCAAGGGTCCATTGTGATACTGCAGCACCAAGGAGACCCCTGTGACACTGCAAGGCTTTATGGAAGCCAGGGACCATTGTGACACTGGAGCCTCATGGAAACAAGAGGCCAGTGTGACACATCTGGGCCTCATGGAAGCAAGGATCCAATATGACACCACCACTGTGACACTGCAGGGCCCCATGGAAACAAGGGAACAGGGAACAGGTCTGGTTGGCTTGGCCTGACTGGTCCAACTGCCCTTGGAATGTTGAGGGTCTCTTCTCATGTACCCCTAAAACCCTGAGGCTCTGGGCTTTTCTTCAAATGGAAAAGGACTGCCCTTCTCATTCAAGCATCCATGACCAAAACATGATTCCTCCTCCAAGAGTCCACTGTGACACAGGAATGCCTCATGGAACCATGGAGACCATTATGACGCATGGGGCCTCATGGAACCAAAGGAGCATTGTGAAACAGCAAAGCCTCATTGAACCAAGGGCACAATAGTGACACTGTGGGGCTCCAAGGGACCAAGGGGAGATTCTTAAAGTGCAGAATCAAGGAGACCATTGTGACACTCTGGGGCATCATGGAACCACTGGTCCATTGTGACACAGCATGGCTGCAGGAAACCATGGGGGCCATTTCTACACTTGAGGCCTTCTGAAACCAAAAGGCCATTTGGGCACTTTGTGTTTCCATGGAACCAAGGAGTCCATTGTAACACTATGAGGTCCCGTTGGGCAATTCTGGCACTGTGTGGCACCATGGAACCAAGGGCCCATTGTGACACTACAGGAACTAAGGATGTGACATCCCCATGGAACTAAGGATTCATGGAACAATGTGGGTCTCATGGAACCAGAGGTCCATTGTGACATTGAGGGGCCTCATGGAACTAAAGGAGGACAATTGTGACGCTGTGGGGCCCAATGGAAGCAAGGGGCCAGTGTGACACAGCTGGGCCTCATGCAGCCATGGTGTCACTAGGATTCTGAGGACCCCAAAAGAACCAAGGGGCCATTTTGACACTCTGCAGCTGTGGAGGCCCCAAGAGGCATTCCCTGGGTTAGGGAGACACAAGAAGTATCTCTCAAAAGCTGGTTCACCCCATTGGCTCCTTCCCCTTATTCTGTGTCACTCAGCCACTTCCTCCCTATTCCCCCATTGGCCCCATCTTTGTACTGCCCCCATGGCACTGATCAACCCCTTCCTCTGGAGATACAGAAACCTGGACTCCTCTCAGGAATCCTGTCTTGTGACCCTGAACATCTCACTGCACGGCTGAATTAAACATCTGTGGGTACCATGCAAAGGCCCTTTTTGCTTCCCTACCCTGGGCTTTATTAGCAGCTATTCCGGCTGCAACAATGGCCCATTTTGGCAGTGTGTGTCCAAGGACATCATGGTGACACTCTGGGACCTCATGGATCCAAGGGACCATTGTGATACTGAAGAACTTCATGGAACCCAGGGTCCATTGTGACACAGCAGGGCCTCATTGGAACAAAGGAACCATTGCTGACAATACAGAAACTCAGGGAACCAAGGGGCTGTGTTGATACAGCAGGGCCACATGGAACCCAGGAGACCAGTGACATTTAGGGACCTCATGGAACCAGGGTCCATTATGACACTGCAGAAACAAGGAGACCATTGTTGATGCTGTGGAACTCATGGAACCAAGCAGCCATTACGACAATCCAGGGCCACGCTGAACCAGGCAGACCATTGTGACACCACAGAACCTCATGGCACTGAGGGTTTATTTTGGCACAGGAGGGCCCATGGAGCCAATTGTTCATTGTGACAATGTGGATCTGAGGAGACCATGGTGACACCATGGAAGCTAAAGGAACCATGGGTCCATTGTGACAAAGAAAGGCCTCGTGGAACCATGAGGAGACCATTGTGACATCATGGAACCTTGTGGAACCAAGGAGACCATTGTGATATCATGGAACCTCATGGAACCAAGGGTCCATTGTTACAGTCCAGAACCAAGGAGACCATTGTTGACAGTACAGAACCTCACGGGAACAAGATTCCATTGCTATGCAGTGGGGCTTCATGAAACCAAGGAACCACTGTGACACAGCAGGGCCACATGGAACCAATGGTCCATGGAGATACTGCGGATCCAAGGAGACCACGGTGATGCTGTGGAACCTCGTGGAACCAAGGGGCCATTGTGACACTGTGGGACCCCATGGAACCAAATATTCATGGTGACACAGCGGGGCTGCTTGTCACCAATTGTCCATTGTGACACTACAGATGCAAGAGACCAGGGTGACACTGTGGGAGTTGATGGAACCAAGGGGCTGTTGTGACACACCAAGGCCTCGTGGAACCAAGGAAAGAATTGTGGCAGTGCAGAACCAAGGAGGCCATTTTGGCAGTACGGAACCCAATGGAACCAAGGGTTCATTGTTCTACAGCAGGGCCTCATGGAGCCAAGGGGCCATTCTGAAACTGTGGGGCATAATGGACTCAAGGACACCACTGATACTGAAATCCACTGGATAGAAACTTTTGAACAGAGTTTGCAGTATTTGAAAGCACGTATTCTTTATTACAGCATGGTGGTGACTTGGGCCATCCTTCCTCCATTGGAATGCATTAAGCATTGAATGAACAGAGTTTTTATCACACACATTAATTCTGTATTGATGAGCTATCCCCACTTCCTTTGAGTTTATTTGACATAGTTGCACCCCGTACCAGAAATCCTTTCATGGTTCTTTGGATTTTGTCTTCAACATCCAGTGTCCTTTTTAGGTGGCTGTTCCTTGACCCCTCCTTTTGAGAAAGGGCAATATTATTGTTCTGCATAACTTCTGTTTTGTCAGCCTTGCAGAGGTGGGCTGGCATCCTGCTTGCATTTTGTGTGACTTCTGTTTGCCAGAGGTACATCCTCAATCAGTTTCTCCAAGGCTGAGCTGTTCTGTTCTACTGTTCTTGACAACAGTAAATCATGTTCTGGTCTCCTGTCCTTGTCTCAGTGCTCGCCCCGCATGAGGCGTCTGCAACCCCCCCAACCTATGGGCCTGGGGTGGGCAAGTGTTCCTGGGGAACAGGGATGGGACAGCTGGGCTGGACTGACCCAAGGGATGTTCCATTCCCTGTCACACCATGATCAGCAATCATCTGAGAGAAGTGGGGGGAGAAGGAGGGTAGGAGATTAATTTCTTTTTCAAGATTTTTTCTTTCAAAACAGCACATACACATACAGACTCATCTCCTCCCACACGGTGGTCAAACATTTTCTGCTGATAGGTGATTTCCTGTGGATTTGCTTTTCTTCTGGTATGGTCTTTTTTTTGGTGGTTGGTTTGTTTGTGGGGGTTTTGTGTTGTTGTGGGTCGGTCTTGGTTGGTTTTTTTTATTGGGTTTGGGGGTTTTTTTGGTTGGGTTTGGGTTTTTCCCTATTGAACTGCTTTTCTTCCGATGCATAAGTTTTCTCTGCCCTTTCTTGTGGCTTGCTTGGCATATGAAGGCAAGACAAATTTACCAAACTCAGTCATCTTGCCCAATTCCATTTTGGAGTCACCATTAACGAGATCAGTTCAGTCACAGACTCCCTGCAATCTGGCAACATCCATAAAGGAATTGAAAGTACATCTCATGCCATTTTCGAGACGATAGAAATGTTCCACAGTGGTGGCCAAGGGCTGGTCACTGAGGGGTGTCACCAGGGCGTGGCTGCCAAGAGGACTCTGTACCATGGATGACATTTGAGCCTCATTGTTCAGCCAAATTCCCACCCAGCCCATGTTCCACTCCTTCAGCCCAGCTCTCTCCAGTCTGGCTCTGAGGAGACCACAGCAGACCCTGTCCCAGGCCTGGCTGAAGTCTGGGCACACAACATCCCCTTCTTTTCCCTCCCACGTGGGTTCTGCAGTCCCTGTCCTGTCCTGCCAGTGTCTGGAATGGCTGCAGGAGGATTTGCCACATCCCCTTCCCTGCTGAGCCTGACCAGGCTGTGACTCTCCCAGTCCCCCTCCCTGCCCTGTGTGCAGAGTGGTTCCATGTCTGCCCTTCCCAAGTGCCCAGGACCCTCTGGGATGGCTCTGGCCTTTCCAAGGGGTTTGAGACAGGTCCCACAGTGACACTGCCCAGCCTTCTCAACAGCCCTGACACCAAAGGCCTTTTCCACCTCCCTCAATTCCAGGTCAGTGCCCAGAAAACAGCACAGCCCTGTCCAGGTCCTCGGGGTGGTTCAGAAGGGAGGCAGCTCTGATTTCTCCCCACAGACCCTCACTCTATCCAATGTCTCTCTGTGCAGTCCATGGCTGCCCTGAGCATTTTTTCCTGGAGCCTCCCTGCCTGAGATATTTCTCTCCATGCAGTCCTAACCACAACCCAGCAAAGAATTCAGGTGTTTTCCCAGACAACGTTACTCTCAGAGTGAAGTGGCCTCAAGGCACTGTTTGTGCCACGGGAATTGTGCCATCCCCGGGTGCTGCTGATGGTGTTTGTGCTCACTGGGGTTCATCTCCCCTCACACACACGATGCACTGCTGAGATCTCCTCAGCACAGAGCAAACATGGCCTGCTGGCCTGGTCACTTGGTGTCCCTCTGTGCAGGGACAAACAACCTCCTGCAGGTGGGGAGAGGCCAGTGCTGGCAATGGTTGTTGCAGGGGCTGGTGTGGGACAATTGCCCTGGGGCACCTTCCCAGGCTGTCCCAGAACAGAGACACAGCCCAGGCCCTGCTCTGCTGCAGCCTCAGGTCCATGCCAGGAGCTCTGGCTGTGCCAGGACACTGCTGTGAGGCCCCCCTGCACACTCCCCCCCAGCCCCAGGCCCTGGGCTTTGCTGTGCCAGGGCATTCCTGGAGCACATTGCTGACAGCAGCTCTGGAGGGGAGCGAAGCCTCCCTGCCCTGCCCTCAGGAGATGCCCTTTGCTGCTGGAGCTGCTGCGCTGGAGCCCAGCTGTGTCCCAGCAGTGCCCATGGCCTGGCCCTGCCTGTGGCCACAGCAGGGACACGCAGCAGGACAGTGACCAAGCTGCCAGAGCACTCCGGCCTTACAGCCACAGCAGGGCTGGCAAGGACAGGCTGGAGTTGGGGAGAGCAGCTCTGAAAGGACCAATCCCTGCTGCTCCCTGGCCATTCTGCTCTGCTGGGAATTTTTATTCCCTTCTTCCCTTTAACTTCATGCAGGTCTCAGAGTTGAGATCTCTGATAAAACAGGAACTTCAAGGTACTTTATTTTCTTCAAATGCAGCTATCGTCCAAACACTGGTTTACAGAGCTTCTGGGACAAATTCAAGAGGCAGACAGTGAATTTGATGTGGGTGATTAAAAAAATTTATTGAGTATAATTTTATAACAGAAAACCCCATTACACACTACCAATGACCTGGGCAGGCCTGTTGGGCCTGTTGTGAGTTCCATTCCAAAAGATATGCAAAAGAAAACAGGCAATTTTTTGCTTCTCAAAAGCAGCTAGTCATCATTTTCTTCAGGGCATCCTTGAGCTCCTGGTTCCTCAGGCTGTAGATGAGTGGGTTCAGGGCTGGAGGCACCAACGAGTACAGAATTGACACTCCCAGATCCAGGGAGGGGGAGGAGATGGAGGGATGGGGCTTCAAGTAGGCAAAGGCTGCAGTGCTGAGGAACAGGGAGACCACAGCCAGGTGAGGGAGGCAGGTGGAAAAGGCTTTGTGCCGTCCCTGCTCAGAGGGGATCCTCAGCACAGCCCTGAAGATCTGCACATAGGAGAAAACAATGAAGACAAGACAGGCAAATGATAAAAAGGCACTAACAGCAAGAAGCCCAAGTTCCCTGAGGTAGGAGTATGTGCAGGAGAGTTTGAGAATCTGGGGAACATCACAGAAGAACTGGCCCAGGGCATTGCCGTGGCATAGGGGCAGGGAAAATGTATTGGCTGTGTGCAGCAGAGCATAGAGAAAGGCACTGGCCCAGGCAGCTGCTGCCATGTGGGCACAAGCTCTGCTGCCCAGGAGGGTCCTGTAGCGCAGGGGTTTGCAGATGGACACGTAGCGGTCATAGCACATGACGGTCAGGAGGGAAAATTCTGCAGAAATGAAAAATACAAACAGAAATAGCTGAGCAGCACATCCTTTGTAGGAGATGTCCCTGGTGTCCCAGAGGGAATTGTGCATGGCTTTGGGGACAGTGGTGCAGATGGAGCCCAGGTCGCTGAGGGCCAGGTTGAGCAGGAAGAAGAACATGGGCGTGTGCAGGTGGTGGCCACAGGCTACGGCGCTGATGATGAGGCCGTTGCCCAGGAGGGCAGCCAGGGAGATGCCCAGCAAGAGGCAGAAGTGCAGGAGCTGCAGCTGCCGCATGTCTTCCACTGCCAGCAGGAGGAAGTGCCTGATGGAGCTGCTGTTGGACATTTGCTGCGTCAGGAAATGGTTTTCTGCTGAGGAGGAAAAGGCAGGACAGAGCTGGGCCAGATGCAGAGCAAAATCTATTACATATCTCATAGCAATTCAACATTCAGAGTCTCTCTTTTTAGGAACATTTCTCTGCATTCCCCTTTCCTGGGCCCTGGGTTTTGCAGGCATTGAGAGCAGGGACTTACAAATGGGCTCCAAAGGATTCCTTAGTCCTGTCCAGTGAGAGGCAACTGAGAATGTTGGATGATCACCAATTAAATGGACTCGTCAAACACCAGAAAGCTTTTCAGTCCTGCTGTTTGCAATTTGCCCATCTGAAGAACTGAGCTGAGGAAATTCCTCGTATTTGTTCATCCAGCTTCACCTGCTACAGTTAGGAGTGGTTGTGGGTGTCTGAAACCCCTGACATTTCTAAAGCACTGCAGATGAAACCGTGTGGGTGTGAGAGGCACAGGGATGGACTCTCAGTGCAGGGACAAGAGAGCAGCTCTGCCCATCCGGGCTGTTCTCAGCTGCACCTTGCTGACAGCTTGGAGCTGAAGGAGAGGCACCCAGAGGAGTTCCCCTAAGAGAAACAGGGCAGTGCTGAGGGCAGAGGGCTCTGGGCAGAGAGCAGATGGACAGAGCCCTCGCCTTCTCCCAGAGTGCCTCATGAGGATCTCAGCTCTCTCCTGCCAGGCTGGTGCACAGAGGGATCATTGCAGTGCCCAGGTGCAGCTGCCCAGCAGCATTTCCCTGGCCCTGCCACTGAGCTGTCTCCTCCATGGGGATCCCAGGCAGCCCAGAGACAGCACAGGAGAGCTGTGCCCTTCTGGAGAGCACCCTGCAGCCCTGCAGGACACCCAGGGAATGAGCTGAACAGCCCTGAGGGCACCTGGGCACTCTGCTCCCACAGACACATCTCCACTGCAGGATCCAAAGGGTCCCGGCCTGGACGGGCACCTGCCAGCCCCAAACCCTTGCACTGCCTCAGAAACCCAATGGTGGCAACAAGGTCAGCACAGGCACCTGGAGATGGCAGAGAAATGTCACAATGCTCCTGCCAGGGGACAGCAGGGACACAGAGACTGATGGAAATCAGAGGCTTGTCCTTCCTTCCCTGGGCTCTGGCTGCTGCAGGGGCTCTGCACAGCCGAGCCCCCGTGGGATGAGGGCAGGGGCTCTGCTTAGGATGGGAAAGGAGCCCAGGGAGGAGCTGCTGGGGGAAGGTGCCTGAGCCACAGGGACAGCAGGGAGGTGCCACATCCCCCTGGCCAGCATTTGTGGCAGCAGCTCCCTGTCCCTCCCTGCCCGTGTCTCTGCTGAGTGGGGCTGTTGCTGCCAGCAGCGTCTCCCTTTGCCCAGCTCCACTCCCTGCCAGGGCTCACAGAGCCCATCTCCACCCCACGGCCCCACGGCAGCTCTGCCTGTCCCTGCAGGGACCTGTCCTGTGCCTCCGAGGGGGCAGCAGGGAAGCCCCGCTCTGGAGCTTGTTCTGCTCCACACCAGGACATCCAGGAGAGCCACCCTGACAGGTCCTGTCAGTGCTGGCATTGTCAGAGACACTTCCAGGAACTCACCTGCATTGCCTTGCAGCCAGAGACTCACCGTGTCCAGGGGCTGTGCAGATTTCTCCCCTGATGGGGTCTCTCCTGTCCTCCCACCCCACCCCTTTAACCTCTTTGTCACTTGTGCTGCCTGCCCTTGCTGCCTGCAGATACTGCCCTTTCTCCCCTATGGCCACCGCCTCTGCAGAGGAGGAACTGGGTGAGGGCTTGCAAAAGATCATGGAAACTGTGGGATGTGCCAGCCTTAGGAGAAGCCTCTAGGAATGGAAGTTTAACTTTCCTAGAGGCAGAGAATTATTCATTCAAATCCTGTGAAGATTCATCCCCTAGCGAGAGCTCAATCACCCTCCCAGCCTAGGCTGCTTCTGCTCTCTCTGTTCCTCTGTGCTGTGCCTGGGTGGCTGCAGGCAGAGCCCCAGCCCTGCTGGGCTGGCAGAGGAGCTGCTCCTGGCCAGAGCTGTCTCTCTGCAGCTCTGCTGCCCTTGCCAGGAGCTGCCTCTGTGCCAGGAGCCCGGCCCAGCCCAGCAGCACAGACAGAGTACAAGGACTTGAAATCACTTAAGAATTCAAAGTCAATATCCCTCTCCAAAGTTTCTTGAAGTTTTAATGAGTCCCACAAATGGACACAACTGGGAAAGTGTCCCCAGGTTCCAGTTAGAGCAGAACACTGGAGGCAGTGATGACTGCTGGGGACAAACAAGGCCAAGGTGTCTCTGGTGCTGAGCAAAGCTGGATGTGTTTGAGAAATGCCAAGGGCCAAGGCCTGAGCCCCAGCCCCTGGCCAGGCAGATGCTGTCCCTCCCTCCTTGCTCAGGGCTCTTCCTGGGATGGGCACTGGCATGTGGGGATGTGCAATGGCAAGGGCAGGAGCATGGGGCGGCTCCTGCCAGGCTGCTGAGCAGGGACAAGGAGGCAATGAGGCCCCAGGCCTGCAAGGGTCACTTGTCTCCTGTTCCTGGCTATTGGTCCCACCAGGCCTTGCTGTGTCACAATGGCCCCTTGGGTCCAAGAGGTTTCTCAGGGTCACAATGGTCTCATTGGATCTGCACTATCACAATGGACCATTGGTTCAATGTGGCCCCAATGTGCCCAAATGGATTTTGGTTCCGTGGGGTTCTGCTGTGTCACAATGGACCCTTAGTTCCATGAGCTTGCACAGTGTCACAGCTGACTCCTTGGGTCTGTGAAGCCCCACTGTCACAAATCTCTGAAACATCAGAATAAGGCTCCTGAACACTAATTTGCTATTTCATAGGCTGTCATTTATTCAGGCCTGAGGTCTGGTGAGGGATAACTGCTAACCTTACATGGGCATGTGATTCTACCACTCTGTTGCTTATATACAGTCACTAAATGTGAATTACAATTTACTCATTTCCATAAAACCCACCCCAAATTCCCAGATTCACTCCTTGTTTTCTCTATCCCTGCACCCTTGAGCCAGATGTCTTCTTCTTCTCTTCCACCCTCGCTGGGAAAGCAGCCCCTGCATGTCTTGTTCCTGTGCTGAAAGTTCACAGGCAGGGTAAACATGGAATGAAGCCTTTGGGTATCAGCCCCAGGCTTTCTGTGGGCAGGCAGAGGCAGGCAGGAGGCAGAGCTGTCAGCAAAGGAAGGGGCCAGCCAGGTGGGGCAGCCAGGGGATGCCGACAGCCTGCAGGGACAGAGGCGCAGGGCAGGGACACCGTGGGACAGCCTGAGCTGCACAGGGCACAGGCATGTGCAGCAGCTGCAAGACAGCCCTGCCAGAGCCAACTTGGGCAGCACTTTGGCCATGGCTGCTGGGCCTGGGCCTGAGGCAGGAGCAGGAGACAAGTGACCCTTGCAGGCCTGGGGCCTCATTGCCTCCTTGTCCCTGCTCAGCAGCCTGGCAGGGGCCGCCCCATGCTCCTGCCCTTGCCATTGCACATCCCCACATGCCAGTGCCCATCCCGGCAAGAGCCCTGAGCAAGGAGGGAGGGACAGCATCTGCCTGGCCAGGGGCTGGGGCTCAGGCCTTGGCCCTTGGCATTCCTCAAACACATCCAGCTTTGCTCAGCACTAGAGACACCTTGGCCTTGTTTGTCCCCAGCTGTCATCACTGCCTCCAGTGCTCTGCTGTCCCTGGAACCTGGGGACACATTCTCAGTTGTGTCCCTCAGTGGGACTCATTAAAACTACTAGAAGTTCAGTTTCAATTTAATTTTGAGTTCTTGAGAAGTTTTTTGAAGACACTCTCAGGCACTGAGTCTGTTGTAAACATCATCAAAGCCATGTGAGAATCATAAAACTTTTCCTAGTGCAGTTATGGAGAAAGATTTCAAAGAACTTGTCAGAAATACACATTCCAATTTTAAAGGATGTATTTTTTTAAATTTCTCCTTGGAGCAGAGGTCATCGATGCATTCTTTGATTGACATTGGCCCAGGGTCGCTCCTCAGCAGCTCTGGCCTTCTCACAGAATCTGTGCCTGGAGCTCTGATCCAGTGTGGACTACCTTGCTCCACATTGCCCAGCCCCATCCTGTCTGTCCTCACTCCCCTGGGACCTGCTGTGCTTGTAGAGCTGGCTGCACTCAGCCTAAGAGGGGTTTTCACTTTTGGGGGTTTTTCAAGCAATCTGAAACTCCTGAGTTTCCCCACTGCAAACAGACACACTGCTCAGGTGTGTGCCAGCCCCAGGTGCCACCAAAGCCACTGCAGAGCTGCCCTGGGCCAGCTGTGAGGGTGGATCATCAGGCCAACCTTTACGGGGCCATTGCAAGGGGCTGTGGCCATGGGCACTGCACTGACCCCACTGCTGGGTTTGGCTGCCACGGCCACCAAGAGAAATTAAACTGTCCTTGGAAACACTGAGGAGGACGGGGACATACTGGGGAACACTGGGAACGCTGTGGGAGACACTGGGACATACTGGGAGTGACACTGGGGAGGACTGGGACATAATGGGGATACTAGGGTTATTGCAGAGAAGATTGGGGACCTGTGGATGTCATTGGGAGGAACTGGGAACGACTGGGAATTAACTCAGGTGTATTGCGATGGACTGGGCAGTACTGGGAGGAATTGGATGGGCACTGAGGTTCTACTGGATTCTACTTGGGATTAATTTGGGATTAAGGTTATATTGGTCTGTACTGGGAATGAACTGGGCTGTAGTGGGAGGAACTGGAGGAAGGTGAATAGGCTGTTCTCGCCTACACAACATCCATTTACCGAGGCTCCCGCCCATCACTGCCCGCAGCCAAACAGCACCAGGGATCTGGGTCTGAGGGCGGTGCCTAGATTTGCACCATGTTTTTTGCCTACATCTCCCATCATGCCCTGCGGCCCCATATAGCACCATTGGAGCCGGGAATACAACGCCCGTCATGCCCTGCGCTCCACGGAACGCGCGGCTTCCGCCACCATCTGTCCCATAAGTGTTCCCCAGACCCTCCAGGATCCGTCCGTGCTCCCTCAGTGCCCATTCTGGACTCCCCAAAAATTCCCCGGACACCCTGAGTGCTCCCAACCCCACAGATGCCCGGTAAAGCTACTTCTGGGAATTCATCTCCTCTCATTCCCTGCATCCCCAGAGCCCCTCAGAACACAGTCCTGCGGCTAAAAGTCCTGCCGTGCCCTGCGCGGTAAGGGGCCCCTTAGAGCTTCCCGAGCTGCCCTGAAGGGTCTCCCGAGCCGTTTAAGTTTCCCCGAGGACCTCCAGTCGCGGCCCAGACGTAAAAATGTCCCCTAAGTGCCTTCCAGGACCACCAAACACCCCGTTTGAGCCACTTCCGGGACTACGGCTCCCATTACTCCGCGGCGCTCGTGCAGCCGGGACTTCATCCCCCGTCATGCTCCGCGCTTCACCGAGAGCCATTGCAGCTGTGCCCAGAGCTCGCGTGATGCTCCGCGGCCCTCTTAAACTGTATGATACCCTCGCCTACAAGTCCCATCACCCCCCTAGCCCCAGAGAGTCCCATTCGAGTCCCCCAAGGGCCTGCCCGAATCCCGAAGGGCCCCAAATTCCCCTCCACGACCTCCAAGGGCCCCCCTGGACCCCCAAGTGCTGCCCCAGACCCCGAACTGTCCCTCAGAATCCCTGAGTGCCCCTCCAAGTGCCCACCTGGCTACCCCAAGTGTGTTCCAGACCCTCAAGTTCTCTCTGAATTCCCTCCCCAGACCCAAAACTGCCCCAAAAGGGCCCCTGAAATGTCTCCAGTCACCCCAGCATGCCCTCCCCCGAGCCTGTACTCTAAAAATATTGTAAAAAAAGCTGACAAAAAGACTACAAATATATCTAATTTCCAGAAAGAGGAAGAAATAAATAGCTACTAGAGCTTAATTAATTAACAAAGGTGTGAAAAACACCAATCACCTGTTTTTAAAATTTTAAAATTTTATTAGTAATAAAATGGTTATAAAAATAGTAATGCAATTGGAATAATAGTAATTTGGACAAATTGAATTATGACAGTATGAGGCAATAAAGAGAAAGAGTTACGGTCGTCCAGGTACCTTTTTCTGGGCAGCATGAGCCCAATAAAGGACCTCTGTTAACAAAGAATTAACCCTTAAGAGCAATAGCCTGTTGCATATTTACACGCTTCATATATGATACATAAATTCCATTCAAATACAGGATTCTCTCTGGTCATCAGCAACTTCTTCCTTCTAATCCTAACAGCGCCTTCGAGGTGGGAAGAAGTTTGTTTCTTCTCATAAGAGGGCAATAAATTATTTTTCTCTTAAAGATTTAGGTGTCCTGGGGCTGCTATCTGCTGCGAGTGCCTCATTCCATTCTTAAAAACCCCACTAACATAGTTCTTATTTTAACTAAAAAAGGTATATTTTAATTACAAGACTATTATTAAAATTTTAATACAGCACTACTAATCAATGCATCAAAATACATATGGTAAATATCTGCGTGGAACCATATAATATGCACTTTTCACAAAGGGAATTGTCTTACTTAGAAACACTCAGCATTAAAATTCTTGTCTACTCAAAATGTCTTGATTTTTTCTATATAAATATAAAAACTAGGTAAGAAAAACTAACCCTGTTGTTATAAATATAAATAAATACAACAAATATAGAAATAATAAAATATTAACACTAAATAATGTGTTACAGAATAAAAATTTAAAAAAATCATTGCATGAACATTTTTGGATGTTTTGGGATCTCAGTCCAAGGGGGCGATGGTGAGGTTAGGGATGAGAAGCAGGTTGTGCAAACAGGCTCAGCCTCTAAGTGCTCATTCTTCTCTCTGCCCAGACCTCCTGAAGAGACATTCAGGGTCAAGAGGACTTGCGGAATGCTTCTGCCACCTCTTCAATGAAATCAAAAATAAAAAAATGCACCCTTGATTAAAAAAAATCAGAAGGTGCATTTTGTTATCTTCCTCCTGAAGAGAACTCCAAACTGACTCCAATCACTGCACACACCCTAAAGCCTTGAAGACAATGGAAGGGAGACAAAGCGCGCCTGAGGCCTTTCTGTATTTTAATCAGCCCCACGCTGAATTTGGGGCTGGGTCCAGGAGCCTCAGGCACGCAGAGAAGGATGAAGAAGCTGCTCAAGGAGTCAGCAGCAAAACTCCAAGTGTCTTGGAGCATGGCTGGGCCCCAGGGAGGGCAGGGAGTGCCCAAGGCTGCCCAGGGCCTGGTGAGAGCAGATCCTTGAGGGCAGGATTGCAGGGAGGCCAAGGCTCTGAGCAGGGAACTGCAATGCTGAGCAAGGCCTGGCTTGGCTGCAGGAAGCAGAAAGGCCAAGCCCTGAGCCCAGCCTGGGCCAGCAGGGCCTGTCCCTCACGGCTACCTCGGGGCTCTTGGTGGGCCAGGGGGATGTGAGGGGCAGCAAGGACAAATGGCATCAACCTGCAGCCCCTGCCAGCCTCCCCAGGGAGGCCGAGGGAGAAGCAAAGTGCAGCCCCTGCCAGGAAAGTTCCTCCTGTGGGGCCTCCAGAGGCGCTGCCCGAGCCCAGGGCACAAAGGCCTGGGTGCCTGTGGCCCTGCCAGCCCTGCCCAGCCCTTGGCCATCTGTCCTGCAGGCTGTGCCCCCTGGGCGTGCTGCTCCTCTGCCCTGGCCGGCTGCACTCGCCCATCTCGCTGTGCCCCAGCATTTCTCACCCAGCGTTTCTCAGCCCCCCGGGGCTCCCTGCACCCAGTGCTGCCAGCTCCTGGCACACAGAGCCCAGCCATGGCCCAGCCTCACGCTGCCACACCACCAGCACCAACATTCTGCCCTGCAAGGGACTTTGCTTTCTTCTCAGCTCCAGGCTGAATCTTCCAAGGTGCACTTGGGGGAGGTTTCCTGCAATTCCCACTGCCAAAGAAAGCTCTGTCTCCTGCTGGTAACAAACAGAGAAGGGCTGGTGGGAGATGTGGTTGTCAGACGCTGTTTGGGGCACAGTGACCATGAAATTATTGATTTTTTAAACATTCTGAGAAAGGAGGGGTATCAAAGAATCTTGTACATTGGAGTTACAGAGAGCAGACTTTGGCCTATTCAGGACTGATTTGGGGAGTACTGATTTTTAAAATCAGCCCTTAAAAACAAAGCAGCCCTTAAAAACAAACATGTCCAGGAAGGATGGACAGCTTTCAAGAAAGAAATTTTGAAGGAACAGCAACAGCCCAAAAGTGATATACTAAGGAAAATGAATGGTCTGGCTGGGCAGGGAGCAAATTAAATTATACCCCTTAAATGATAAAATCATTGTGTAGCCAAATGCAGGACAGGCAGGCAACTCAGGAAATGTTTGAGGGGTTTCCTAGGTAATGCAGAAAGAAAACTGGAGAGGTGAAAGCTCAATTAGGACTTAACGTGGCCACTTCTGTGAAGGTTAATAAAAATGATTTTATAAATACATTAACGACGAAAGGAGGGGTAAGGAAACCTCCATTCCTTGTTGGGGGGATATTGTTACCCATCATTTACCATCCGTCCTGGCTCAGCAGGGAGGTCCCAGAGGACTGGAGGTGCCAATGTGAGCCCACCCCAAGAAGGGCTGGAAGGAGGAGATGGGCAACTCCAGGCTTGTCAGCCTGACCTGGGTGCCCGGCAAGGTTATGGAACAGATCACCTTGAGTGCCATCACAGGGCACCCACAGGATGGCCAAGGGATCAGAGCCAGCCAGCGTGGATTTCAATATCTGCATTGATGATCTGCATGAGGGGACTGAGTCCAGCATCAGCAAATTTGCAGATGACACAAAGCTGGGTGTGAGTGTGGATGTGCTGGAGGGTAGGAGGGCTCTGCAGAGGGCCCTGGACAGGCTGGATCCCGGGCCCAAATCCAACAAGGTGAGGTTGAACAAGACCAAGTGCTGGGTCCTGCACTTTGGCCACAACAACCCCTGCAGTGCTACAGGCTGGGGACAGAGTGGCTGGACAGCGGCCAGGCAGAAAGGGACCTGGGGGCACTGATGGACAGCAGGCTGGACCTGAGGCAGCAGTGTGCCCAGGTGGGGAAGAAGGTCAATGGCTGCTGGCCTGGATCAGGAATGGTGTGGCCAGCAGGAGCAGAGCTGCGGTACCGCCCCTTACCTGCCCCCAGCTCTGCTCCAGAGATTGCTGCTGCAGGTACAGAGAAAGGAAGAAAAGAGGGATTTCCAAGGAAAACTGCTGGGAGATCCTTTAGTTCATTTAAAGCCACTGAGAGCACAGCTCCTTATTGACACTGTCTAGGGCTACAGCAATGATGGAGAGAAACCAAAAATCAGAAGTGGTGTCAACAATTATTTTGTGGACAAGATTAATAGACTAAAACAAAAGTAAAAAAATGCCACAACCAAAAAAAAAAAGAGTTATTAAAGATGACTTTTTTTACAAGTCATTTGCAGAAACTGGCCAGCAATATAATGCTTCTGAAACCATCCAGTCATCAGTGTCCACACTGCAGCCTTGAGCTCCTGGTTCCTCAGGCTGTAGATGAGGGGGCTCAGGGCTGGAGTCACCGCCGAGTACAGAACTGACACTGCCAGATCCAGGGATCGGAAAGAGATGGAGGGGGGTTTCAGGTAGGCAAAAAATGAGGTGCTGACAAACATCGAGACCACAGCCAGGTGAGGGAGGCAGGTGGAAAAGGCTTTGTGCCGTCCCTGCTCAGAGGGAATCTTCTGCACAGCCCTGAAGATCTGCACATAGGAGAAAACCATGAACACAAAACAGCCAAACAACAGAAAAGCACTAACCACAATAAATCCAAGTTCCCTGAGGTAATGTGAGTGTGAGCAGGAGAGCTTGAGGATCTGGGGAACCTCACAGAAGAACTGGCCCAGGGCATTGCCATGGCACAGGGGCAGGGAAAACGTATTGGCTGTGTGCAACAGGGCATTGAGAAAGCCACTGGTCCAGGCAGCTGCTGCCATGTGGACACAAGCTCTGCTGCCCAGGAGGGTCCCGTAGTGCAGGGGTTTGCAGATGGACACGTAGCGGTCATAGCACATGACGGTCAGGAGAGAAAACTCTGTTCCAATCAAGAAGACAAGCATAAATAGCTGAGCAGCACATCCTGAGTAGGAGATGTTCCTGGTGTCCCAGAGGGAATTGTGCATGGCTTTGGGGACAGTGGTGCAGATGGAGCCCAGGTCGCTGAGGGCCAGGTTGAGCAGGAAGAAGAACATGGGTGTGTGCAGGTGGTGGCCGCAGGCTACGGCGCTGATGATGAGGCCGTTGCCCAGGAGGGCAGCCAGGGAGATGCCCAGCAAGAGGCAGAAGTGCAGGAGCTGCAGCTGCCGCGTGTCTGCCAGTGCCAGCAGGAGGAAGTGCCTGATGGAGCTGCTTTTGGACATTCCTTCACTCTGGGCATGGTGGACTGTTGAAACAAGATATTGACAACCAGAGACCAAGCTCTTGGAAGCAATCCTATGGGGTTATTTTAGAAATTCCCTCAAAACTACTTCTCTTCCTGTGGGGAAGCTTCTGTCAATATTTTATTCTAGATCTTGGATTTATGCTCCTGAGTTACTGATTCATCTTAAGCACTGGTCTCAGCCTGAACCCCAGGGAAGCCCACAGGGAAAACAGGGCTCCGTCTGCCCCATTGCAGTCAGACCTGCTGGTCCCCACACAGGTACCCTTTGCACATTCCACCTACCTGTATTTCAGGGTGATCAAGCCTGAAAAATTAAGTCGAGTTTTTAAAGACTCCAGTTTAAAAGTAAATTTCTCTAAGCCCTTCTCCCTCTCCCTGTGCAGCTGGATAAGATGGGATACCAAGGGTTGTTCCGGCTCTCTGCAGCCTGGAGCTGTGCCTACGGGGGAGCTGTTTCTCTCTATCCAAGCCTTGTGCCTGCCAGTGCTGCTAGAGCCCAGACCAGGCCTGGGGGCTCAGCTCTGTCCTGCAGACCCCTCCCAGCACAGGGCAATGCCCAGGGGCATCTCCGTGGCAGCAGGGCCTAAAGAGCAGGCCAGACAAACAGAGATGCTGCAAGCCAAGGTGCTGCTGCTGCTGTCTGTAGGGAGAGGAGGCTGAGGAGGCACTTTCTGAGGGAGATCTGAGGCCCATCTGCTGATGCCCAGGGTGACAGTGCAGGAGTCTCAGTGAACAACCAAAGCTGACAGCCCCTTTTCTCTTCCCTTGAGGAGAAAGCTGAGAGCAGCCCTGGCCATGCAGCACCATCTCCAGAGCAGGAGGAATCTGCCCTGATGGGGGTGGCTCCTTCCACCCCCAACTTCTCCCCTGCAGCATCTATGGGTAGCTGCCAGGCAGGCTGGGAGCTGCCCCTGTCAGGTGGTCCATGCCCTGGGCTGGCCAAGAGCCCTGAGGGCTGCAGGAGCTGCTCTGCAGGACAGCCCTGGGCAGCCCTGGCTGCAGCCCCTGCAGCCATCCCTGGCAGCAGGAGCCATCCTGCCCTGTCCCTCTGACGGTGCCCAGGGCAGCCCCAATCTGCAGCACATCCTCCTCCTCTGTTCCTTTGCCCCAGAGAAAGTGGGAGAGTCCTCCTGACACATCCCCCAGGCTGTGGGTAGTGCTGGCTTCAGGAGATCCCTCCAGGAGCACAGGGGATATTGCCCTGCACCCACACACTCACCATGCACAGGGCTGTGAAGATCTTTCCCCAAGTGAAGTCTCAGCTCAATGTCTTCCCAATCCTGATTGCCTTTAGCCTGTCTCTGCCTGGCTCCTGTCCCCTCAGTGCCTGCAGGCAGAGCCCTCAGCCCTGCTGGGCTGGGACAGGAGCTGGGCCTGGGAAGAGCTGTTCCTTAAAAGCTCAGCAGAACAGACACAGCACAAGGAATTTAATGAGCCTCTAGGGGATTTGGTGTTGTTTACATCAGACCCAGCCCCTGAGAGTGTCTTCAAAAACTTCTCAAGAACTCAAAATTAAATTGAAACTCTGAAGTTTCTTGAAGTTTTAATGGGTCCCACTGAGAAAGTGTCCCCAGGTTCCAGTTAGAGCAGAACACTGGAGGCAGTGATGACAGCTGGGGACAAACAAGGCCAAGGTGTCTCTGGTGCTGAGCAAAGCTGGATGTGTTTGAGGAATGCCAAGGGCCAAGGCCTGAGCCCCAGCCCCTGGCCAGGCAGATGCTGTCCCTCCCTCCTTGCTCAGGGCTCTTGCCGGGATGGGCACTGGCATGTGGGGATGTGCAATGGCAAGGGCAGGAGCATGGGGCAGCCCCTGCCAGGCTGCTGAGCAGGGACAAGGAGGCAATGAGGCCCCAGGCCTGCAAGGGTCACTTGTCTCCTGCTCCTGCCTCAGTCCCAGCAGCCATGGCCAAAATGCTGCCCAAGTTGGCTCTGGCAGGGCTGTCTTGCAGCTGCTGCACATGCCTGTGCCCTGTGCAGCCCAGGCTGTGCTACAGTGTCTCTGCCCTACACCTGTTATAAATGAGAAGCTTGACT
Source organism: Melospiza melodia melodia (assembly GCF_035770615.1). Taxonomy (NCBI): domain Eukaryota; kingdom Metazoa; phylum Chordata; class Aves; order Passeriformes; family Passerellidae; genus Melospiza; species Melospiza melodia. The sequence continues at coordinate 7,284,168 of NW_026948659.1, read as the reverse complement.
AGGCCAATATTCAAGCAGCAATCAATTTAATCTTTAATATGGTAAATATGAGCAATACAGCACTGGGTACAATGGGGGAAATTTTCCCTCCAACTGCACACCAACAGTTGAAGCTTACAGGTATTTATAGGGCTACTCATCAGCTTTCTCAGCAGTTTCTATTCCAATTTTTACTCATCAGTGCTTTCTATTCCCAATTTTTCTGTTGCAATTCTATACACTATTGTGATTAAGTTTTTCTCAGGATGTATCCCAAAAAGGAGTATGCCCAGACGGTGGTGGTCCAGTTTCTGAAAGAAGAAAGACGGATCCCATCTGGTGGAGTCCAGTTCCCCAGATGTGGCTCCACCTTTTGATTACAGAGACTATAAATCTAACAGTGATGTCCAACTTCCCTTGGCCAAAAATGTAAATCTTCAAGTTCATGTTCATCTTCCTTTCTCAAGCTGCTTTTCTTTGTTTTGTTAAGGTATGAGATAAGCATGTTTCCTTTATATATATTCCAAAGCTATAGTTTCAAGTATACAAGCAATATTCTAAAATTACACTTCAACAGGTTATTATTGCAGAACTCTTTATCAATTAACTACAAGCTAAGAGCAACATCCTTAACGCTTTCAATGCTTAACATCCTTAACAGCTTCAAATGCTCCTCAATCAACCAATAGTAATTGCAAACAAAAGATAGGTTCAAAGGCCTTCTTCCATGCTTTATTTTCCTCTGTTATTATTAGAATTCACAACCCTCCCCTTGTCAGTCTCCACACGTATCGCAATCACAAATACACACATTGCCTGTTTGTACCTGACAGGAAACACAGCTTTCTATTTCACACGTGTCACAGCTGGCACTTGAAACACTGCATGTCCCCTGAGCAATACAGCATGGGCGATATTCCACCTTTTAAAGGCTGCAAGATCAGCTGCACAGGGCATGGAGGACTCGGCCTCGTGTGTGGGGGCTCAGCTGGCTGCGCTGCTAGAGCTGTGCAGAGAGCTGATGCCAGAGGCTCTGTCTGCTGTGGCCACCTGAGCCAGTGGAATCTTCTGTTTCTTTAAGATTTTTCTTTTCTTCTTTTCCATTTTTTATCTCTATTGTAAATAAATAAATTATAGCATATATCAAATTCTACCTATTATTATATATTATAGATTCTTGTAAATAAATAAATTCTAGAATGTGTTATGATACACAGACTGCCAGTGATAGTGGAGCCCTGGAAAAATTTAGAGATAGAATCTAAAATGTTAGGCTTTGTGCTTTCCCAGATCAATTGCACCTGCGTAAGCAGTATGATAAATTATATAATTGTTCGATGTGATGATTGTTTAATAATTAAATGTAATTATTATATAACCATAAGAAGAATAATGAGAAACTATGTTGGAAATTCAGAGAGGGGCTAAATTTATGTATACAATAGAACAATATAAGTTTAATAATTAACGTGAAAGTTATGTAGCGATAGAGTATAAAACATGATCATTTTGGATGTATGGTCGGAATCAGATTTGGGCTGAATATACCCCGATTACCAGAGCTCTTAATAAAAAGCACCGCTTATAATCCCCCGTGATTATGTGTTTTTGAACGCCTACATTTTGGCCACCCAGATGGGTCCCTTGTGAGTGCTGCTGAGCGAGTTCACGACTCGATCACGCTCCAGCCAGCACCGAGGGATTCTCGGGGAGCCCATCGGCCGCGACTGCTCCTGCCACTCACAACGTCCCCGGGAGAAAGGTAAGGTGCTTTTTACTTTGGTTTGGTTTTGGATGCCTGCCAAATAAGACGCAGCGAAAGCTACACTTGGTTGGGCTAAAGGAATTCCTGTTGGTACAAGCCTAGGCGCCGTTCCGTAAGACAATTGCAGAAGTGTTGCGGGATCGGCATTTGTGGTGTATTTGAAATGGGGAAACTTAAAGGGATTTTGGGCAGTAACACCCCATCCCACAAAATTCTCCTTTGGGGTGCTTATTAGCACATTGGAAACAAGGTAACTTTGGGGAAGAATTATGTAAAACTAAGTTGCTTGATTATTGTAATTCATGGTGGCCAGAATATGCCTTAGAGAATGGCGAAAAATGGCCAAAATACGGTACTCTGCAATATATCACTATTTCGCGGTTAATGTCCTTTTGTAAACAAGAAGGAAAATGGGATGAAGTCCCATATGTAGATCTGTTTTTCTACTTACAGGGAAAGCCAGAATGGCAGGATGAATGTGGATTATTAGTGGTTAAAACATCTGCAAAGTATGGGGTTTGTGAGGAACGTTGTTTAGAACACTTGGCGTTAAGAGAAAGCTTGAGTAGAGAAAATTATACAGATATTGATTTACAAGTAGCTCCAATAGGAACAAGAGAACCTAACTCTTCTCCACCTGTTTCATCTGTCCCTATCCCACTACCTGCTCCTAACTCACCTACTCCTGAATCTGTCTCGTATAGTACACCTTTCCCTCTTTATCGTCCTCTCCCATCATCACCTGATCCCTCTTCCTCGGAAGATGAGCAAAACCTAATTGTGATAGAAAGGAGAAAGAGGTATGTGAGTGAAAAAGATAGCAATGGTAATGAATCAGTGACCCCAATAGCCCATAGAACCCGGAGTTGGGCAAAGCTTGCTCCAGTTGTGCATAGAAAAGGCATAAGCAAATGAAAACAGACTGTGACTGCCCCCTTGCAACAATGGGTCGGAGTGGAAGGGCCAGTATTTGTAAAAGTGCCTTTTTCCCTGGCAGACCTAGTTATTTGGAAACAGTCAGCCGGAACTTAAAGAGAAAATCCTGATAAAATGGCACGCGTAGTAAAAATGGTTATGAAAACTCAAAATCCTGACTGGGATGACATACAAGTAATATTAGATACTGTGATGTATTCTACTGAAAAAGAAATGGTACTTAAGGCAGCCAAAGAGAGGGCAAGAGAATATATTAGAAATGGGCTGGTAACAGGGAATTTAGATGTGAATTGAGGATCCAAATTGGGACCCTAATTTATTGTGCGATATGAGGAGATTACGGAAATATCATGAGTGAATCCAAATAGGAGTTCAGAACACTGTGCCCAAAACTATAAATTGGACCAAACTATATGAAGTTCAACAGGAAAAGAAGGAATCTCCCACTGCGTTTTTGGAGAGGCTTAAGGAGGTAGCAAGGAAATATACAGACCTCCATATGGATACAGAGCAAGCAAAGGTTCAGCTCGCTCTCATATTCTTGGGCCAATCACAGGATGACATTTGTAGAAAACTGCAAAAATAGAAGGGGAAGAATTAAGGAATTTGGATAAGTTACTTGAGGTTGCTTGGAAGGTATATAACAATCGGGAAAAAGAAGCTAGTAAAAGGCAGCAGCAGAATCTTTTGGCAGTAATACAGGGGAGAGGGAACCCAAATTTCAGGGGGCATAACAGGAAGGGTCGGGGTAGGAGACCAGTTACCCAGGGGTTAAGCCTGAATCAATGTGCATATTGCAAGGGGGTGGGACATTAGAAGTGAAATTGCCCACGTTTGAATAACCAGTTTGACCAGGGCAATCAGTTCCAGCAGGCTAACAAGGAGATGGTCCTGGGGGAGTATACCAGCTGACTAGACCGGTAGAACAAATTAAGGAACCTGTTGTAAACATACAGTTAGGGCATAAAGAGGTCAGATTTCTAATAGATACGGGAGCTACTTTTTCTGTATTGAATGATTTGCAAGGACAAATTGGGGACAAGGAAACAACAATAGTCGGCGCTACAGGGAAAGAGGAAAAACGGCCTTTCCTGCAACCCCTAGATTTGTGTTTTGGAAACAAGGTTATAACACACGAATTTTTATATGTACCCGAGTGTCCAATTCCGCTTTTAGGGAGAGATTTGCTAGCAAAACTTGATGCGGTAATAACCTTTGAAAATGGAGAGCTTATAATGAAAATACCTGAATCAAAGACGGGACAGATATTAATGATCAAAGAAAAACCTGTTCCCTCTATCCCTAGGGAGGTGGAAGATGCAGTGATTCCCTCTGTATGGGAGACTGATATACCAGGGAAATCTCAATTGGCACAACCAGTGCATGTAGAGTTAAAAGAAGGGGCAAGGGCTGTACAAGTCAAACAATATCCCATAAAACCAGAAGCACGGCAAGGAACAGTAAAGATTATTGAGAAATTCTTGAAATACCAAATTTTAGAAGAATGTGAATCAGAATTTAATACACCAATATTTCCAGTAAAGAAGCCAAATGGTGAATGTAGATTAGTGCAGGATTTGAGAGCAATAAATAAAATAACAAAGGACATTTATCCAGTGGTAACAAGTCCTTATACATTGCTAACATCCGTAAAGGAGATATATAATGGTTTACCGTAATTGATTTAAAAGATGCCTTTTTCTGCATCCCCCTTGACAAAGAAAGTAGGAAACTGTTTGCCTTTGAGTGGGAAAACCCAGGGAACGGAAGAAAGACCCAGCTCACCTGGACACAACTCCCACAAGGCTACAAGAGCAGTCCCACCCTATTCGGAAACCAACTGGCAAAGGAACTGGAGATTTGGACGGAAAATGGGCAAGTACCAAGAGACCAATACTTATTGTTGCAGTATGTTGATGATATTCTAATAGCTACAGAAGAAAGTGCAGCCTGTATAAAGGTAACCATTGAGATTTTAAATTCACTAGGAATGGGAGGCTATAAAGTATCCAGAGGAAAGGCACAAATCGCACAACAGACTGGGATTTACCTGGGATGTGAAATTTCCCAAGGGCAACGTATACTAGGTACTAACCATATCCAAGCTATTTGTGCTATTCCAGAGCCCCAGAATTTACATGAGCTGCGAGTCTTCTTTGGGATGGCAGGATGGTGTCGCTTGTGGATCATGGACTATGGACTGATTGTGAAACCCCTGTATGAAGCTCAGAAGACGCAGCCATTCACCTGGGGCAAACCACAGAAAGAAGCCTTCCTAAAATTAAAGGAAGCACTGACAACTGCTCCAGCATTAGGGTTACCTGATCTGTCTAAAGATTTTCAGCTGTTTGTGCATGAAAGGCTGCGCCTAGCACTAGGAGTCCTGACTCAACGTCTGAGAAGCTGGAAAAGGCCAGTGGGCTACTTTTCCAAACAACTTGACAACAAAAGTGCCGGTTGGTCCCCATGTCTGCAGGCAGTCGCAGCTACTGTGACCCTGATACAAGAAGCCAGGAAACTTACTATGGGAAGGCACATAGATGTCTATGTACCACACGTGGTAACCACTGTCTTAGAACAAAAGGGGAGCCATTGACTATCTCCCAGCAGGATGATGAAATTCCAGGTAGTCCTGACTGAGCAGGATGATGTCACATTAAAAACAACTAACCTTTTGAATCCAGCTTTGTTCCTAGGTACCACAACTGAAGAAGGCCCATTAGAACACAACTGTGTAGAAGTAATAGAGTACATCTATTTGGCAAGAGAAGACCTGAAAGACGTCCCACTAGAGCAGCCGGAGTGGGAGCTGTTTACAGATGGGAGCAGCTTCATGGAAAACGGAACCAGATACGCTGGATATGCGGTAACAACAGTCAATACAGTAGTGGAGGCAAAGGCATTACCACCAAATACATCTGCCCAGAAGGCAGAACAGGTTGCTTTAACCAGGGCACTAGAATTAAGTGAAGGGAAAAGGGTAAATATCTGGACTGACTTAAAATATGCCTTTGGAGTGGTGCATGTACACGGAGCACTGTGGAAAGAAGGAGGACTGTTATCTTCTCAGGGTACGCACATTAAACATCAGGATGCAGTCCTGCAATTGATAAAGGCAGTACAAAAACCTGAACAAGTGGCAATCATACACTGCAAAGCACACCAATCAGGAAACTCCAAAATCTGTGAGGGAAATCGAAAGGCAGACTGGGCAGCCCGACAGGTTGCTCGAGAGGTACAAACAACAATGGCGTTGATACCTTTGAAGCTTAATGTATCCCAATTCAATTTGCCTCCAAAACCAAAATATTCAGTAGAAGATGAGAGACTGGCACGTTTGCTAAATGCACAAAAGAATTCAGAGGGATGGTATGTGACCGCACAAGGACAAATAGTGGTACCCCCCTTGATAATGAGAGAAGTTCTACAAATTAAACATAACGAATGTCACTGGGGAGCAGAGGCATTGGTAAAATTACTAAAGCAGAGTTGAATTTCAGTACGGATGTTAACAATGGCAAAATCAGTCATGTCAAAATGTGATATCTGCTTGAAAAACAACCCAATGGCCAGGTGACAGGCACAGTTAGGAAGAATTCGGATAGGAATAGAGCCAGGAGACTATTGGCAGGTAGATTTTGTAGAACTACCAAGGACTGGAGGATACAAATACCTGTTAGTGGGGGTTGACACATTCTCTGGGTGGCCAGAAGCCCTTCCCTGTCACACGAACCAAGCAAAGGAAACAGTTAAGTGGTTACTACAGGAGTTTATTCCCAGATTCGGGGTACCCCTAGGGGTATCATCAGATTGGGGACCCCATTTCATAGCTACAGTAGTAAGAGAGGTAAGTAGATTGCTGGGGATAAATTGGAACCTCCACACACCGTGGAGAGCCCAGTCAAGTAGACAGGTAGAGAGGATGAATCAGACACTAAAAAGGCAAATCAGTAAAATATGCCAAGAAGTCAAATTGCAGTGGCCCCAGGCTCTGCCAATAGCACTGTTGAGGATTCGGATAAAGCCTAGGAGTGGGATGTCAGTCAGTCCTTATGAGATATTGTATGGGAAACCATATGAGTCTCCTGAGCCTAACCCTAATGTACACGTCACAGGAAAGCAGGAAGTATATAATTATGTTCTGTCTCTTAGGAAAACTTTAGCTGGGCTCCGGAGTATCCTCGTGTGGAATACACCACTGACTCTCGAGAACCCAGTTCATAACATACATCCAGGAGACAAGTTGTACATCAAGAACTGGAACGAGGAACCGCTGTGAGACAGAGTAAAGATCCATTCTGAATTAGGTGAAGTGTCTAAGAAAGGTGAAAAGTCTGTGAGGCCAAAGCTGAAGAAAAAACTCGCATGCTGAGACAGCAAGGAGACAGAGAAAGAAAAACAGAAAAGACCACAAGGTCGATTTGCCCCTGACTTAGAAATTCCTTTGATAAAGAAGAACTGGTGCTAAATGTCACGCGGAATGAATATGTATGAACTTATTGTGAAACTGTATGCATATGCATTTGGAAGGGGGATAAAAGAAGACCTGAGGTCTTCAGAGGTACGCTTGTCTTTTTGGGGAGGCTTGCGTCTCCGGCGCGCGTCATAATAAAAGCATACCGGGCTTTACAACTTTTACAAAGTTGTGAGGTTTCTTCTTTTCTCCGCAAAACATTCTTGGCAAGCCAGCCAGGAGTTCTCTGTCCCCGCAGGGGCAGGGGGGGATAGACGGACCTTCAAGGCGCGCCCTAGGATTTTTTTCCTGGTGGGGCTCTGCTTGTCTCAACTTGCCACCTGTGAGGACAGACAAGGACCTGCTGGCCTGCGGAGGAAGATACGGTATGTACTGAGGAGCCCCTGGGGGAGGGAAAGGAGAGCAAGGGAGTAAACCACCCAGAGACGTCTGGGTTCAGCTGATAGAGCATCTGTATTAGAGATGGGGTTCATCGTTCTGATAGAGCAGACTGCAAGCAGTTCTGGGGGTGAGCCGGGTGAACCCGTGTATGTGTGTATTGGGGGTTCATTGTTCTGACAGAGCAGAGCTGCTGAGCCCGTGCGTGTTTTGTTTGTGTGTGTGCGTGTGTGTGATGTCCGGAGACTGTGTCGCTGTATGGTCAATGCATTGTGTGGTCAGTGCACTGTGTTTCTAATCGTGAAAGTGTATAAGTGTACGGTATATAAAAGAGAGTAGATCTACAGGGCCCTACAGTGCAGGGGGGGGGGGTCAGTACTACCCGTGTTTGAAGCAGCCGAGTGAGGCCTGAGGCACCGGCTGCAGCAGGCTGCGGGGGCAGGGAGAGAAGTGCCCCGTGGAGAAGCGAGTGGAGGAATGTCAGTGATGGTATTTATTGTGTTTAAATGTAGTGATTTGTGTAGATTTGGTACATTTTAACCGTGAGTATGAGCTCAGATGGTTCCTTTGCCTTGGATGTTTGGACTTGTTCTCTAGACTGTGTGCTGTTATTCTGATTGTGTCCAGGAAAAATTGATGTGAGTAAATGCCGAATTATGGTATGCTGTGTTGTGTTGAGAAAAGTGAGCACTTTGAGAAATATGCCCTTTCCCAGTGATTTTGTGTGGTGATTTTCTTCTGCTGCATTGTGGTAATTTGATTCTCAGATTGTGTAGTAGTGTTTCTGGAGATTTTAGGATTTTGTTGCAAAAAGAGTAGCATTTTACACGGGAGAACTATAGTACGGTGATTTATGCTTAACTATGATAAAGCCAGTTAAAGGAATTCCAAGAATTCTCCACCTCACAGCAATTCAAGCCTTGGCTCTAGCGAATTTGAGATAAAGGGGGGGTGTGGGTGCATGTGTCTGTGTCTGTGGGCATATCAGAGTTTCGGCTGTGACTAGCACAGCCTTTTTGCAAAGCAGTAAAGTAAGTGTAAGTAGACACAGTGCTTAATTAGATTGTGCAAGAAGAGAACTAGAAAAGACTGATATTTTGTAAAACAGAGTTTATATAGAAGAGATGAATGAGATGAATTAGTTAATGAGACTTATGAGATTTATGAGACTTCAGCTGGTACTGCAGTAAGTCTGGACTGGAAACAATCTGTAGGGATTTAAAGTTCTCTGTAACAAACAGAATAGCTTGCCTTTGCGGGCAATTTTGAGTAGCCTTTGGTGCATCAAGAGGCTGACACACTGCGTGGGTATTATTACAGTGCATAGTTTGTGGGAAACGCTGGTATTGCTGTTCTAGCAAGCGGCGGCGCACGTGCCCCAAGTGTAGATTAGAGGTTTCTGATCAAGCTGATTCAGAGTCTAAGATCTTAAAGCTTCTGTGTGGAAAATCGCATCTGATACCTGCCACTTGGAGTGTGTGGGAAGAGGACTGGGAAGCTAATGTGAAGTCCTGTGAAAAGAGGTTTGGGTGGAAGCGAGATAGGGCAAGAAGGAAATAATGGGAACTAACCAGAGCAAGGAAGTTCCACGGGCCAGCCCCTTAGGGTGCATCTTGGCCCACTGGAAGGAAGTCGCTAGCCGGGGGGGCTCTGAGAATAAAATGGATCTAATCCAGTATTGCACACGCTGGTGGCCCTTGTACAGGTTAGAGGACGGAGCAAGGTGGCCACCCACTGGAACCCTAGACTATAATACTTTACTGCAGTTAATGTTGTTTTTAAGACAGGAAGGTAAATGGGATGAGGTCTCATATGCTGATATGTTTTTTGTTTTAAGAAATCACCAAGAGTGGCAAAAGGACTGTGGGATTAAATCACCCTCAGACCCACTGGTCTTGGCCCTTGAAAAAGATAACAAGGCAAAGAGAGGGCAAATCAAACGCTGTTGTTCAGCATGCAGCATAAGATAGCAATGTATGAAATCAGGCAAGGATTATTGTGCTGAAATGCAAAGCAATCACAGTTCACAAAATGAGTACATATGATTTGCTAAAGGCTCCTCCCAAGGTAAGGGAGGAAGGGTAAAGATGACCTCCCCAAAAGGGAAGAATTTTTGTCGACACAAGGGTCATATATTCAGTTTTAATAAAGCTTTAGTACCTGTGGAGAATGTTTATGTTGTAGTGTGGGGAATGAACAACTGGCCAGTCTGAGAAGGCATACTTGTGCAAACCTTTAAAGTAACATGTGTACTATGTGTACCTAAAAGCTTTTGTACAATTCGCTCAATTTGCTAAACATTCTCAAATGAGAAAGGTTACTCTGGAGGCAAATGATATAAAGAGGTTAAGCTTAACATTAACAGACACTGAAATTAAAGACATTAGTAAGGAAATATTAGAATAAGTAAACAAGTGTTTTCAAGGGTATGGGCCTCTGCTGTACCAGGGAGAGTGAAAGACGCTCCCCCATGAGCATCAAGCTTAAGGAAAGAACACAACTAGTGAGAACTGAGTAGTACCCTCAAAAGAAAGATAAGGAAGGAATCAGCCCAATAACTGATAGTACTGGATTAAGGGCTGTCAATAAGATAACACAGAATTTATACCCTGTGGTAGCAAATCCATATACCTTACTAACTTGTTTAACACCTGAGCTAACCTGGCTCACTGTTTTAGGCCTAAGAGATGCCTTCTTTTGCCTCCCTATCCACGAAGCCAGCCAGAAAATTTTTGCATTCAAACACAAGCTCACATAGTCCGTGTGCCTGAAGGCTTCAAGATTCCCCACTCCAATTGGAGAACAGCTTGCAAAGACCCAGAGTCCCGGGAAGCTCCACAAGAGGAAAGGAGGCTGTTGCAGTACGTGGACAATCTTCTAGTAGCTACTCGGATGAGGGAAGCAGGAGAAGCCTGGACGGTAAGCCTTTTGAATTTCCTAGGACTCCACGGACGCAGAGTCTCAAAGAAAAAGGCACAGGTAGTGAAACAGAAGGTAATCTACCTGGGGTAAGAAGTGAGTGCAGAGCAGCAGACTTTAAGGCAGGGAAGCCATATGCCAAACCCTGAAACCCCAGAGAACGAAGGAACTCCGAACCTTCTTAGGCATGGCAGGGTAGTGCCCGCTGTGGGTTTATAATTATGGACTGTTCGCCAGACCCCTCTATGCTCTTATTGCCAATGGAAACTGAGATCTCCAGTAGACAAGAGACGCCACAAGGGCCTTTCGTCAGCTAGAGAGAGTGCCCTCATGTCGGCTCCAGCTTTGAAACTTCCAGATGTAAGTAAAGCACTCTTTCTATTTTTCCACGCAAGGAATTGCCCTGGGAATATTGGCTCAGGACTTGGGTCCATGCCAGAGGGCAGTTGCTTACTTCTCTAAGCAACTAGATGCAACAGCCAAGGGCTGGCCAAGTTGCCTCAGAGCTGTAGCAGCAGTTGTGCTGAATATTCATGAGGCACGCAAGTTTACCCTGGGACAAAAATGACTGTGCTAGTGTCCCACACAGTGTCCACAGTACTGGAAGTAAAGGGTGGCCACTGGCTTTCACCACAGAGGTTTCTGAAATGCCAGGCCATCATGGTAGAGCAAGACGATGTAGAGATAGTGATGACTAATATTGTCAATCCAGCTTCTTTTCTCAGTGGAATCAAGGAGAAGCAGTACACCATAGTTGCCTAGAGACCATTGAAGCTACCTACTCCAGCGGCCCAGACTTAAAGGACACTCCTCCGGACGATGCAGAGACCTGGTTCACTGACAGGAAAGAGACATTGCAAAGTTCACAGTGATTACCTGCAGAGAGGTAATAGAGTCTGGACCCTTACCAACAGGTACCTCTGCACAGAAGGCTGAGATAAATGCATTGACCCGTGCCTTAGAAACAGCAAAAGGCATTCAGAGTTGAGCATGCACATGAAGCCATCTGGAAGGAGAGGGGACTGCTGACCTCACAGGGAAAGAAGAGACAATCCAGCTGCTGGAAGCAGTTCAGCTACCTGAAAAAGCATATTAAGGCACACCAGAGAGTGAGCTTAAAATTGGAGGAAAGAAATGAGCTGGTGGATGGAGAGGCAAAGAAAGCAGCAAAGGGTGAGGTACAGATTTTCCTTGAAGGTAAGCCATAATACAATAATACTAATCAAAAGAGACGTACAACTGCAAGGGCTGGACTACCATTGAAAGAGAGCTAGCAATCCCTTCCCATTTTTGTGGTTACTAGTGAAGGAAGGGCACTAGAAAACACACTAGGGCCTAACTACTTAAAAGCCTTTTATAGAGTGTGGCTCCTTTCTCAAAATGGCCAAGGCTGCAAGTGATACAGAGTGCATTGAAATGAAGTGTTGACTTTGAAGTAGTAATTTCCACAGGCTTTCTAGAACACACATCTGATTGAAAGAATCGTTGTATCGTTGTCAGGAATTTTTATGCCACTATCATTCAGGTGAGCCGACAGTGTGATCCTTGCCTCCCGACTAACCCCAAAATACCCCCCGGCCAAAACTCGGTCAGACTGGGAGAGGCCATGGGCCTGTACAGCAGTGGCAAATCAAATTTTCAGAACTCCCAAGGAAAGGGGGGTATCAGTATTTACTGGTATTAATAGATACATTTTCAGGGTGGCCAGAAACATTCCCCACCAGAACTGTCAAAGCTCAAGAGGTGACCAGATTATTTTTACAAGAAATAATACCACGCTTCAGAGTTCCAGCCACGATATCCTCAGATAAAGAATCACATTTCATTTCCAAAATAGTGCAACAGATTAGTAGCCATCTGGGCATAGATTAGGAACTTCACACCCCATACCGCCCCCAATCAAGCGGCCAGGTGGAGAGAATGAATCATTTGATTAAGCAGCAAATCATAAGACTGGGGCAAGAAGTTAATCTACCCTAGCCCAAGCTCTTCCACTAGCACTATTGCAAATTCAAACTAAACCTTGAGCTAAAGGAATGCTGAGTCCTTTTGGAATGCCTTATAGAAGACCATATAGAATACAAAGGGAATGTCCAGAATGCCCACCTACATGGTGGCATTAAGCAACCAGCTCAGAGTACATGTGGCTGGAACTCGGAGCAGGGAGTTAGATAGCCTGGGGATGATGTATATGTTAAGTCTCTTGCAGAAAAGACCTTGGAACCACAGTGGGAGGGACCGTTCCAAGTGCTTCTCACCACCTTCACTGCAATCAGAATCAAGGAGCAGAATACCTGGATTCATCACTCTCGGGTGAAGAAGGCCCAGAAACCCCTTAAGGAGTGACGCCAGGAGACAATGAACTGAGATTAAAACTTACTCAGGCAAAATGAGTACATTGCGGTCGGGAATAGCTCATATTTTAGTTTGTAGAATTGTTTTGTGTGTAATCATAACTAAAGTTTTAGAACTTGAGAGTACCTTTATTCAGAGCAATGCTGAATGGCCTTGGTCCCAGGCGTTTAATCAGTATACTGGATCCATGGGAAAACCTTCTGAGATAAAGGATTTAAATCTATCCACTGTGGTAATTCATGGAGATCAGGTATATGAGGAGCAGGAATGGAAGGAACAGAAGCTGTGGACACTTCAAGGGAATTAGAGGGGAAGAACTCAAGGTAGGGTGCCAGATGATAAATGGGACGGCTTATGAGAGACCAAATGAAATTAGTGTCTCAACCTCTCCTGGTGCATATGAACACCAGGAAAGCTGTGAATGTGGGTGAGCAACAACTATTATTCAACCCAGAATGGTCTCTCAAACGTGTGGAGTTGATAATGCAAATTAACATCTCAAAAATCCAACCAGCCTGCTCCTCCTTCCTAAAAACTTCCTTTGAGGGCTGGACAACATGGTTGCAAAAACAGGAATACCTCAGGAACAGAACAAGAAAGGACCTAACTGGCATATTAGGGACAGGATTCGGAGTTTTAAATGGAATTGATTCGGAAATATTGATGAATAAACTGGCCACCGCAGCAGGTAGCCTAACAAAATTGAAGCAACCCTTACAGTGATCTCTATTGGCATTAGGAACTAGCCAGTGGCAGATTTCAAAGGTTCTGTCAAAGTGGGAAACGGCCGGGGACCAAGAGCACGAGCTGATAGTAGAAGCACTTAGTACAGTTCAAGATAATGTGTCTTTAGCTTTCAGTTGTATACAAGCACAGTTATGGGTGCAGGCAACAGCAGCTCTGATCATACGGGAAGGGAGTGAAGGTAATTTTGAAATTTGGAAGATTGTGTGGGATAATGCAATTGATTTTGGAAGGAAATTTCAATCCTGATGGATTATGGTGAATTTCACCTATGATCCTGTTTCTAATGTAGCAACTGCCTTTGTGCTTACCATACGTAATTCCACTGTTTATGTTATCCATCCCATCATTGCCCTAGGATTAAACCATGAAAAAACAATACTCTAGCCTTCAGAACATAGAGTGTGGGCACAAAAGATGAATGGAAAGTGGCAGACAGTAAACTTAGTATCCTGCATTACTAGAGAACAGATGGGATTCATTTGTGAAGGCAATACTATTAATGCTCAGGATGTGTGTTTGGACACTGAACAGAGTATTTGTCACTTTGAAGTTCATCCAGTCACTGACCAGAAAACTGTGCTCGTATATACTGGAAAAGGGTGTGTGTGTCTGAGGACTGCCTGTGCTGCAGTAAAAATTGATAGCAATGATGTTATTCTGTCTAGTAGAAATCATTCTAACTTCTGTATTTGTAATTTTGTTAAGATTATCGGGTGTGATTTTTTGTACTTGGCCCCAGTGACATCCCACCAGCTGATTAAAGCTAATTACACGATGTATCACAGACTACCACCTATCCCTATTGGGATGAACCTTACATTAGTGAAACAATTAATTGAGCACCAAGACCTATTGCAAATCCCGAAGGAAATCCAAGAAAGTGGAAAGAAAACCTTAATTACTGTCCAACACGATTCAAAGGAGATAACCAGGGTTCTACAAAGAATAAAACAAAATATGGATCATCACTGGTGAGATGTGATCTTTGGGTGGTCACCAACTGCAAATGGAATCTTTAATAAGTTGTGCCACCCCATTGTAGTTTTACTAATATTAGTTGGGATAAGTTTAGGATTATCTATTACATTGTTAATTTGGAACTGTAGAATGCTACAACAAATAGCTGTACTAACCTCTTTGTCAAATGTACATGGTGAAGCGTTAAAAGACACTTATTGTCGTGGAGGTTTTCCCTAAGTAAAAGAATTTACTTATTTCCTAGGAAAGGGGGGAATGAGACAGAGTAAAGATCCATTCTGAATTAGGTGAAGTGTCTAAGAAAGGTGAAAAGTCTGTGAGGCCAAAGCTGAAGGAAAACTTGCATGCCGAGACAGCAAGGAGACAGAGAAAGAAAAACAGAAAAGACCACAAGGTCGATTTGCCCCTGACTTAGAAATTCCTTTGATAAAGAAGAACTGGTGTTAAATGTCACGTGGAATGAATATGTATGAACTTATTGTGAAACTGTATGCATATGCATTTGGAAGGGGGATAAAAGAAGACCTGAGGTCTTCAGAGGTACGCTTGTCTTTTTGGGGAGGCTTGCGTCCGGCGCGCGTCGTAATAAAAGCATACCGGGCTTTACAACTTTTACAAAGTTGTGAGGTTTCTTCTTTTCTCTGCAAAACAGCTGAAAGAAAAGTGTAGTGGACCCCATCAGGTATTACTGACCACCTTTACAGCAGTCAAAGTAGCCGGCGTGGACCCCTGGATTCACTCTACCTGAGTGAAGAAAGTTCATCCTGGATCACAGACTGTATAAACTCTGGAATGAACAAAGGCGACACATATGACGTGTTTAATTGCTTTCAGAATGCTATCAGTAATTGTGCTGACGTTATGGTTATTAATATCTTTGGGATGTGGAATGCATTCTTCTAGAATGAAGAGAGAGGTACAAATGGAAACACAGGTGATAAAGGTTTCTAATGCAGTTCGTGCTGAGAATGTAATGATTGGATTAGTCAAAGATTTTGCCAAAATGCAAAACACCAGTCGAATAACTGCCTGTCTGCCAATACCAAAGGCAGCAGGAGACCCAGTAAATTGGGGAATTATAACATCAAAAGTACCTGAAATACAGAAGAACAAAACAATTACATGTAAACAGGTACCCGAATCGAGGCAAGTTACAGAAACCACTGTGGTATGGAAATGTGAGGCCACGGATAAGAAAGATCAGATAGAACCTTGGGACAGTGCGTGGTCTGTGAGTATTCTTCAGATTCCAATATATGGCAAACACCCCTTGGTGTATTAAGTGGGAAGGCCCTGAGAATGAAACAGATCCAGCAATAACAAACACTGACACTAGCAGCAGAACGAGGGCAGACAAAGTAAGTTGGTGGGCGTGTAATAAAACTTAGGACTGCACTTTAGATGATGAAGAGATAAAACAGATGCCACCCCTGGGCAATATCCCTACAAATTGGTTGTGCTTGCAGAGGGATTAAACATAAACAAGGCAGAGTGAATTATACAGTAATTATAGGGTGTACCAGGATTACAATCCGAGGTCCACGACAATTTGTATGGGCAGCAAGTGATGGTACCTTATTACCAGGTAGATTGTGCCTGGGCCAGTCTAACCCTTGCTGCTGGGCCAAAGGCAACAACTGTGGTGTATCACCCCAGTGACATCTTTAGCTTGCTGGAGGTTGCAGCTGGGCAGCTGAACAAGTCCAGGCTTGAAGGAACTCCGTTTACCTCAGGAGAGAAGGCTTCAGGCTGTGATGAGGAGGAAGGAGACGGATTCTGCTGGAGGGTTAATGTTGTGGTGTGCTGTGATGTCCCATTTTGGCCTTCCAGGTCACTTTCCCAGGTGTGCCTATACGTCTATCCCTTCCCCCTTGCCCCCATGCTGAGTGAGTCCTGTCAATCAGGCTAAACGTTCCAGCAAGGCGTCGTGTGGTTGGTCAAGTTTAAAGGATGCCCCTATGCCCAGAGGTCATTGGCCTTTCTGGGTGTCATCTTCCCCTGAGACCCTGCCCCTCTCACCTGGTTGGTGGCTCACCTGTACCTCCCCTCCCCCTGTCCCTGAGCTTAAAAAGGTGATCAGACCATGTGGTCATGGTTCTGTTGGAGCAGCTCCTCACGTTCAGACCTCTGTAACCATGGAATAAACCTCTGGACATTAAACCCTCCAGCAGAATCCTCTCCTTTTTCTCTTCACCATCGCCTGAAGCTATCCTCCTGAGGTAACGGGGTCCCTTACAAGCCTGGACTTGTTCAGTGCCCAGCTGCAACCACCAGCAAGCCGAGGTATCTCTGCGGTGATACACCGCAGTTGCTGCCTTTGGCCCAGCAGCGAGGGTCAGACTGGCCCAGGCACAATCTAACTGGTAATATTGGGAGCTTTTTTTTCCAATATTTGGCGTCCCTGGGTGGGCAAATCGACTCTGCAGCCCGAGACAGACCTGTAGTACCTTGGAGAAGCTTCTGGCAGCTGTGCATCCAGCTGAAAGGGGCTTTGGTTGCAAGTCCCTCGGCTAGAGACTTTGGGAATATTCCCAGAAGAAGTTTCGTGGACTGTTCGGCGCCTCTGGAAAGCCCAGCTCCTTTCTGGTGAGCAGATTTTCCAGACGGAGGACAGGGTAGCCTCTCTCACCCAAGAGAGGTCCTGTTCCGGTGAAGAGACCTGCCTGTACCCAGCCAGCTACAGCTGCCATTTCGGGTGAGTATCTCTGCTCTCGGTAGGGCAGGAGCTCAAAAACAGACTCTGCCGTGAGTTCTGTTCCTTTTTGCATTTGCATTTTTGGCTGCGCAGCCCCACAGACGGGAATTCATTGATTTCTAGCTATTAGCTTTCTGCCGCGTGTTTTGCTGTCTTTTGGAATTTGCGCGGGAGATCTTTGCCCTTCCTCTTGGCTCTGCAAGCTCGGCTCTCTCCGCGTGGCCGAGAGATCTTTCTCTCTCTCTCTGTGCGGGGGAGGGGGGGTTCTCGGCTCTCTTGCCGCGGGGGATCCCTCTCTCTCTCTCTCTCTGTGGGGGAAGGGGGGGGTTCTCTGCACACGCGGCGCGGGGGGCCCCGGTTTCGGCTTGCCACGTGGCGTGGCTGCTCTCTCTGCTCCGAGGGGGGGTGCATTCCACAGCGGGGGAGTCTTTGTTTCTGCCTCTGCTCGGCAGGGCGTGCCCTGCTGCTGCTGCCCGGGAATTTTAAAAGCAGTATATACAGCTGCATTGTGAAGCTTTTGTCGGCTCGTTATCGCTTTCCTATCTGTGTTTTTTTTTTTAGAAATCGGTAGCTGATTTTGGCTTTGTTTTTGGTCAGGCGGGATTTAGTACTTTGCTTTTTACATCTAACATGGGTCTGAAACTCAGCATTGTACAAAAAGGAGTGTATTATAATATTGTAAGCATTTTGGACAGTGGTAATGTTAAGTTCTCTAAAGGAAAATTGAAACAGTTTATAAGATGGCTTTTCCTCCACTTCCCACAAATCTCCCCTGAAGAAATCCACAATATTCAATTCTGGGATAAAGTTGGAAATGAATTGATAACCTTAGGACAATCTGGCAATGCACCCTCAGCTAAATTTGTGTTTTGGAGTTTACAAATTCGTACAGCATTGCTCAAACAAAAGGAAATGGAGAAAAAGCCAAATGTAAAGCCATGTACCTCTGCTCTCCCTGTTTCTCCCTCTCCTAATTCTAAAACCCCTAAACCTCTTTCCCCAAAACTTAGTATTTTAAACAGATCAAACTCATTGGGAAGTCGACGCCCAAAGTCTGTTGAAATGCCTGAGTTGCCCTATCCACAAGGCCCTGGCCAGGCTGCGTGGAACCTTTCCCAATCCCCTGTGTCCCATCCTCAGAAACCCACAGCACGTGTCAGCTTTCCGGAGAGCAGTGATGCCCAAAATGGCCCCCAGCCCCTAGGGGGTCCACAAGATGGTGGATGCCACGTGGCATCTTCCCAAACCTGGTCTTCTTCTTCCCAAAATCCCCTTAAGCATCCCGAAACTTCAGCCCCATCCCCCTCTCCTCCTGTTCCTCGTGATACCTTCCCCCCTCCCCCTCCCTTTCCTGCAATACCCTCAGCTCCACCCCTCTACTCCTCCCAGGGGGCGTCTGCTGACGTGATGTCACCAGGTGTCCCCGCCCCCTGTTCCCACGGTTTCCCCGCCCCTTGCCGGCCCCCTGTCCCCACCCCCTGTCCCCGTTGCGTCCCCACCCCCTCCCCGAGTTCCCACAGTGGGGACACACCCACTGCCATCCCCCAAACCTGTAGCTGTGATCCCAATGCTTCTGTTTCAAGGGATACAGAGCAGGGAACAGCAGATTCAATGCATAGTCCCATGTTGTCACTGGCTCCTGTTACCTTTCAGCCTGCTGCTCAGGGGGGAGCAGCTCCAACTGCTAATTGGAGTTCTTTTGGACGACAATTGATTAAAGAGATCTGTAAATCTCATAAAGAATATGGTCCACACAGTCCATATTTCCGTGGCCTTTTAAATTCTGAATTGAGTAGGACTGTAGTGATTCCACATGATTTAAAACAGCTTTTTTCCTGTCTCATGACCTCCACGGAATTTAAATTATGGGAAATAGCGTGGAAACAACTGCTGAATGATGCTCTCCCAGGCTTGCATTCTGATCCAAACACAGCCAAGGACAACAGTGGTAACCCTATCACCATTGAGCACCTCTGTGGTGAGGGCCAATGGTCTTCTCCCTCGATCCAAGCTACTGCAATTCCTGCAGAAACACTCGAGAAAGTAAAAGAAGCAGCTGAAAAAGCATTCTTTTCCCTACAACCTGAGGGGCCTTTTGAGCCCTATAGTAAAATTAAACAGCTACCATCAGAGCCTTTTTTGAAATTTGTAGAAAGGTTAACTAGAACTATTGAAATACAAGTTAAAAAAGATAATGCTAGGGAAGCAATTTTAGAAGAAATGGCATTTACAAATGCAAATAATCAGTGTCAAGCGGCAATCCTGAGCCTTCCTATCGAACCTCCCCCTACGCTAAAAGATATGCTTCTAGTGTGTAACAGGAAAGTGCCTCTGATGAGTGTAGCTGAAGACACCAGACCAAGGCTGCTGCCAAGACCACCTCAGCGTGTCGCCGTTGCCAGCCCTGCGCCTTTTCCCTCATCACAGCAGTACCCTGGGCAGCAGCGGAGACCAGCAATGGTTGAGCCCACAAAACCATGCCTGCTTTGTAACAACCTAGGGCACTGGAGTAACCAGTGCCCCCTGAAAAGGGAATTTGATGAATTTAGAAATGGCAGGGGAGGAGAACTACAAGCCCTCCCTGGGGGTCAACAACAACAAAAAAACTGAAGAGCCAGCGCCGGCCTGCCAGGCGCACAGACACAAAAAGAGCAGGCCAAGGGAATAAGGGTAGCACAACAAATCAAGCGCGCGATAATATTAATGTTTGTGTAAGTGAAGCAGGTGCTTCAAAGACTGTGTATGATTTAGGTGACCCTGTGTTAACCACGTCTTCTATCAATGAGCCTTACAGGTTGCAGCTGACTGAGTCACTCCATCTGGAGGACACTGATTGGCATTTTGTGTCTGTAAATCCTGAACAGAAAGGTACTTGGAACCGGATTCGTTGTAAGTACATCGTCATTGGGGACACCAAACACACACCACAAGAGATCGAAATTGCTCCGGGAATGACAACATCAGATCCTGAGCAATTCGTTCTTGGCCTGCATTGTTTCCACCCACCCCTGTTTCTTCCCAAGGGACAAATTGTTGCACAAGCTATCCCTGTGCCATCTTTACCTGAAAATATCAAAAAACAAGGGCCCACAGTCGCCCGGGTCCAAGTTATTGGAAAAGACAAACCCAAATTATGGTGTAATGTCAGTGGGGGTGGGGAGTCTAAACGCATTGAGATGCTTGTAGACACAGGTGCAGACTGCACAATAATTCCAGTACAAGACTGGCCAGCACATTGGCCTTTGCAAAATGTTGCCGGTCACCTTCAAGGTGTAGGAGGTCTGCAATTGGCAAGACAATCCAAAAGCATTATTCAATTTGAGGGACCAAACGGACAATTGGCTAATATCCGTCCATTTGTGTTGGATTATTCAGAACCTTTGTTAGGGAGAGATTTAATGGCCCAGTGGGGTGTCACAATTGATATTCCAGACTCTCCACAGCATATTTGTACAGCAGTCACTGAACAACAGCGCCCCACCCAAAAACTGAAGTGGATAACAGACAAACCAGTTCAGGTGAAACAGTGGCCGCTAAGTAAACAAAAAATAAAGGCGCTTGAAGAACTAGTGGAAGAGCAATTAAAAAAGGGCCACATTGTGGAGACCACGTCCCCATGGAACTCTCCAGTGTTTGTCATCCAAAAAGCTGACAAAAAGAGATGGCGGCTCCTCTGCGACCTCCGACAAATTAATAATGTAATTGAAGATATGGGTTCTCCCCAACCTGGTATGCCATCCCCAACAATGCTTCCCCAAGATTGGAAATTAGCTGTTATTGATATTAAGGATTGTTTTTTCCAAATCCCCTTGCACCCTGACGATGCACCGTGTTTTGCATTCTCAGTTCCTTCTATTAATATGGAATCCCCTATGAAAAGGTACCATTGGACCGTTCTTCCTCAGGGATTAAAGGTCTCTCCAGCTATCTGCCAGTGGTATGTCTCTTCCCTGCTTTCCCCAGTGCGTGCAGCCGCAGAGAAGGCCATCATCTATCATTATATGGATGATATCCTTGTGTGTGCCCCCAATGATGATTTACTCACACATGCGCTTGACCTAACGATCGATGCATTGATTGTTGCAGGGTTTGAGCTCCAGGAAAAGAAAATTCAAAAGATGCCACCTTGGAAGTATTTGGGCTTAGAAATTAGAAATAGGACCATTGTTCCTCAAAAACTAGAAATCAATCCAAAGATCAAGACCCTTGCGGATGTCCACAAGTTGTGTGGGTCTTTGAATTGGGTAAGACCATGGCTCGGTCTGACTAATGAAGACCTTGCCCCTCTTTTCAATTTATTGAAAGGGGGAGAGGACCCAGGTGCTCCTAGGTCTGTTACCCCAGAGGCGCGGAAAGCTCTAGAAAAGGTTCAGATTGCAATGTCCACAAGACAGGCCAACCGATGCCGGCCTGACCTGCCATTCAAATTTATCATCCTAGGTAAGTTGCCACACCTCCATGGAATTATTTTCCAGTGGGAGGAAAAACAAACACCTAAGGCAAAGAACACACCAAAAAAGGACCGGGACCAGAGGGACCCTCTCTTGATCATAGAATGGGTTTTCCTCAGTCACAAAAGGTCCAAGAGACTGACAAAGCCTCAGGAGCTGATACCAGAACTGATCCGAAAAGCAAGGACCCGGATCAGGGAGTTAGCAGGATGTGATTTTAAGTGCATTCACATTCCAGTTGAGTTAAAATCAGGTCAAAATACTGTGAAAATACTGGAACAATTGTTTCAAGAAAATGAAGTGTTGCAGTTTGCTCTGGATTCCTACTCAGGACAAATTTCGGTAGCGCGGCCCGCTCACAAATTGTTCGAACAAGATGTTCAATTTACCTTAAAACTGAGAAGTGCTCTAAGTAGGAGACCTTTAAAAAGGGCTCTAACTGTCTTCACAGATGCATCTGGGAGGTCCCACAAGTCTGTTATGACTTGGAAGGATCCTCAAACCCAGCAGTGGCAGACAGACATTGCTGAGGTGGAAGGTTCACCTCAGGTTGCTGAATTGGCTGCGGTTGTTAGGGCCTTTGAAAGGTTCTCAGAACCATTTAATCTGATTACAGACTCTGCATATGTGGCAGGAGTAGTATCCAGGGCAGATCAAGCAATACTGCAAGATGTGTCTAACATCGCACTTTTCGAATTGCTCTCAAAACTGGTAAAGTTAGTCACTCACCGAGAGCAACCATTTTATGTGATGCATGTCAGGTCACACACTGACTTGCCAGGGTTTATCGCTGAAGGCAACAGAAGGGCAGATGCCCTTGCTGCACCTGCAGTGATGGCCACTCTCCCAAATGTTTTTGAACAGGCAAAAATCAGCCACCAGCTTTTCCACCAAAATGCACCTGGCCTGGTTCGTCAGTTTAACATCACTCGAGAACAGGCCAAAGCGATTGTGGCCACATGCCCAAATTGCCAACAACATGCACTCCCTACAGTGAGTACGGGAGCAAACCCAAGGGGACTGAACAGTTGTGAACTGTGGCAAACAGATGTAACACACATACAGTCTTTTGGACGGCAGAAATATGTTCATGTTAGTGTAGATACCTTTTCTGGAGCGGTCTATGCTTCTGCCCACACAGGAGAATCATCTATCGATGCTATTAAGCACCTCTTACAGGCTTTTTCTTTCATGGGCATCCCCAAGGAGCTGAAAACTGATAATGGGCCTGCTTACAAATCCAAGGAATTCGGGAGCTTCCTGCAGCAATGGGGAGTAGAGCACAAAACTGGCATCCCCTACTCCCCTACAGGTCAAGCCATTGTAGAAAGAACTCACCGTGATATTAAAAGGGTCCTGGACCAGCAACAACAGGTTCTGAAGGTAGAACCTCCCCACATCCGGTTATCCAGGGCGCTATTCACAATAAATTTTCTGAATTGTTCTTTTGACAGCCTGAACCCACCCATCCTACGCCACTTTGGGGGGAGCAATCATAGGTTAATAAAAGAAAAACCTCCAGTTTTAGTAAAGGACCCTGAGACTTGGAAAATGGTGGGACCTTACAAATTAGTTACTTGGGGACGTGGATATGCCTGTGTGTCCACCCCCTCTGGTTTAAGGTGGGTTCCTTCCAAATGGGTAAAGCCCTATGTTCCCAAAGTCTCAGAGAAATCTACAGAAGCACCCCAGGTTGCTCATGCTGCCTGGAGAAGAAAACGCCGCCCGTGTTCTCTGGAGGAAATTCCATTTAAGCCTCCTATCTGGAATAGTTTATAATATATGTTTGTTTCAAGTTTTTGTACCAGTTTAGATCCCACTGTTCGTGTGTAGCCTCGAGATGCCACGAGACCGAGCCTGCTTCTCGTCCTACTCGTGATCATCCCACCTGTGACCTCCTGCATAGTTCCTCAGCCCAAACCACATATGGACTACCTTGACAACGGCTCTAAGACATCAACAGAGAAACTGACAACTGGCTGAATGAACTGTTCAAAGGCTGGGGACTCTCGGGCTGGTTGGGATCTATTCTGAAAACTGTGTTTTTAGTTCTGTTTATTTTAGTTATAGTTATTGTAGTTTATAGCATTGTTTTTGGACTAATCAAATGCATGGTGCTCAAGTTAATTTCAAGCTCATCTCCCCCTCCTGAAGTCTACCATTTGGAAGCCCTCAGTGCTCCAATGGATGACCTGGAAGCCTCAGTAGAAAACACTGACCCTCCTGTAGAGGAAGAACTGATTTACCAACCATGGTTTGGCAATCATTCTGCACCACAAACATAGTCCTCTTCTTTTTAAACAAAACTAGGGGGAGATGTTGTGGTGTGCTGTGATGTCCCATTTTGGCCTTCCAGGTCACTTTCCCAGGTGTGCCTATACGTCTATCCCTTCCCCCTTGCCCCCATGCTGAGTGAGTCCTGTCAATCAGGCTAAACGTTCCAGCAAGGCGTCGTGTGGTTGGTCAAGTTTAAAGGATGCCCCTATGCCCAGAGGTCATTGGCCTTTCTGGGTGTCATCTTCCCCTGAGACCCTGCCCCTCTCACCTGGTTGGTGGCTCACCTGTACCTCCCCTCCCCCTGTCCCTGAGCTTAAAAAGGTGATCAGACCATGCGGTCATGGTTCTGTTGGAGCAGCTCCTCACGTTCAGACCTCTGTAACCATGGAATAAACCTCTGGACATTAAACCCTCCAGCAGAATCCTCTCCTTTTTCTCTTCACCATCGCCTGAAGCTATCCTCCTGAGGTAACGGGGTCCCTTACAAGCCTGGACTTGTTCAGTGCCCAGCTGCAACCACCAGCAAGCCGAGGTATCTCTGCGGTGATACACCGCAGTTGCTGCCTTTGGCCCAGCAGCGAGGGTCAGACTGGCCCAGGCACAATCTAACTGGTAATATTGGGAGCTTTTTTTTTCCAATAGGTTAATATCCAGAGCTTTATTCCATGGTCACAGAGGTCTGAATCTTGGTTACAGCTCCAACAGAATCCCAGACCGCATGGCTTGATTACCTTTTAAGCTCCTGGGGGAGGGGGAGGGAAGGGGCAGGTGAGCCACCAACCAGGTGGGAGGGGCAGGGTCTCAGGGGACGAGGGACCCCTAAACAGGCCAATGACCCCCAGGCCTGAAGGGCATCCTTTGAAAGTGAGGAACCACACGACACCTTGCTGGAATGTTAAGCCTGGTTGACAGAATTCACTCAGCAAGGGGGCAAGGGGGAAGGGAGAGGCGTATTGCCACACCTGGGGAAAAGACCCGGAAGTTAAAAACAGGATATTACAACACACCGCAACAGTACCTGGACAACACATCTGCCTGTAGATGGGAAAGTAAAGGAGATTACCTTAGGCCTCCCAACCTTATGTCCAATTTGGAAAAAGTCCCCATTTAATGGAAAACATGAACTTCTGCAGATAAGAGCAAGACGAGAAGTTCTAGACAATGAAAATCCAGATGACACTTGGCAAGAACCCTCTAGTGGAGTGAAATTTGGATGGGCCCTAGAGTCATTGCTTGGTCCTATAGCAAACTATAAGAGCAGAGAGATGCTGTACAAACTTACAGGTCAGGTAGGTAGACTGGCAAGAGTCACCCGGGAAAGATTTAAAGAATTAAATATGCAGTTACAAGCCACCACAAAAACGACTTTACAAAATCGATTAGCCCTAGATATGTTACTCCTGAAAGAGCATGGAGTATGTGGATTTTTAAAGGGACAAGTTGATCATTGCTGCATTCATATCCAAAATGTAACTGCAGATGTAGAATATGACATCAATCAGTAGAAACAAATAGATCATGAAGCACAAGAAGAGCAAAAGGATTTGGCTACAAGCTGATTAGAGAAAATCTTTAAAGGATTAGGGTGGAATGTGAGTTCATGGATTAAAGCTATCATTGAGAGTGTGATAATCTTACTAATTGTATTCTTAGCAATTTGGTTAGTTTACAGCATCTTAAAGGGAGAGATACAGAAGAAAACATCCTGGAACCAGAGGATAATAAAGGCACTAACATGAGATCCACGCCCACCATCTTCTGGTTCTCCAGTTCGTAACAGCATCCACGACAACGTTTACATGAACTCTGGATTTGAAGAACCAAGTACGAACTGAGGAATAAAGGACTGTATCAAGTGAAAACATTTACACCTATAGTGAAGTGAAAATGCTTTCAAAGGAGGGAGACTGATAGTGGAGCCCTAGAAAAAGTTAAAGATAGAATCTAAAATGTTAGGCTTTGTGCTTTCCCAGATCAACTGCACCTGCGTAAGCAGTATTACAAATTATATAATTGTTAGATATGATGATTGTTTAGTAATTAAATGTAATAATTATATAACCATAAGAAGAATAGTGAGAAACTATGTTGGAATTCAGAGAGGGGCTAAATTTATGTATACAATAGAACAATATAAGTTTAATAATTAATGTGAAAGTTATGTAGCGATAGAGTATAAAACATGATCATTTCAGATTTATGGTCGGAGTCAGATTTGGGTTGAATGTATCCCAATTCCCAGAGCTCTTAATAAAAAGCACCGCATATAATCCCCCGTGATTATGTGTTTTTGAACACTAACACTGTCAATATGCTTCTGCTTTTTGGGATTGGTCAAAAAACTTACAAAGTAAGTTGTACTATTCAGTTCTTGGTCTGCTGCTTGGGATGTGAGCTGCTGGCATCTTCGCAATGTCACAACCATGTAATGAAACTGATGCTGAAAAATAAAACAGCTCAAGGCACGTTCCACAGCAGTGCCTTTCCTGTTTGTGATTTGTACATAGCCCCTGGCTCTCTCTATACAAGAGAGACTGTGAAAAGTACTTCACATTATTCGAATTTCATGAATTCTAATGTCATATATATTTCACGAATTGCTCTCAAAAAGAACCAAACCCCCCTGTCTTAAGGCACTCTCATAACAACATGTACACACACCTCAAAGAAAGACCTCCAGTACTTGACCAGAATCATGAATCTAAAATTACTGAAGGGCCATACCCTCTCATTATGTGGGTGACAGAATATGCTTGTGTTTCTACAGATACAGGACCCTGGTGGATTCCCAGAAGATTTATCAGTCCCTACGTAGAACACAGATCTGAAGACGACCCCTTGAATGAACACAGAGTCAGCTCCCTCTCCCACCATGCCACAGAAGCAGCTTTTTCTTGGAGATGAAGAAAAAAAGCAATTCACATATCCAAACATTGTGGCAAGGACACTCATCAAACGTAGATATATCCCACTGATAATGTCCATGTCAATCTCAAATGCAGACAAACCCCTCCCTTTTCCATCCCTCTACCAGTGACCCTTTATCCCTACCCTTCCCTCTTTCCCCTCTTGAAACTACTCCTTTTTCCCTGCCTCAAACTTCCCTTAAAAAAGTGAAGGGAGTGATTGGCAGGAGTTGGTAAGAACTATAGGGGGAACAAGAATATTTAAGGATGTCTTAAAATAAGTCAACTAATGTGTGCTTTTACCATCCACAAGTGAAAACTACCCAGTGGGAAAGAAGAAGTATGATTCTTTCTGCCATACCCTCCAGGGCACCCACAGCAGTACCAGTGCCACCATTGTCATCGTCTTTATCAGCGCCCTCATCCGTATCCAAATGACCACTGGGTGGATCATCCCTCAGCCAAAACAAAACATCTGGGTCACTCTGGCAAAGTCATTAAAGCCAGACAATCTTTGCATGGCCATGGGAAGCATGGATGGTCTGGTCTCATCATGCCTAGTGGAAGTGCCCCTATTACCAAATGAGTACCCATACCTAGGTAAGAAACCCAACCCCATGGACACCTGGGACAAATGGACGACGATCCTCCCACACCATGTCTCCACAGGATTTGCTTTTCCAGGCCCTGGATGGTGTTAGGGGCAGTGGTGTGAGGCACAGGGTAGGTCTCCAGCCATCCAGTGGTGGCTTCCACCATGGTCAGCACATAGCGCTTGACTTGGAGTGTCTGGGGCAGTGTGATGGAGTCAATCTGCCAGGCCTCCCCATACTTGTACTTGGACCACCGCCCACCGTACCAGAGGGGCTTCACTCGCTTGGCCTGCTTGATTGCAGCACACGTCTCACAGTCATGGATAACCTGAGAAATACTGTCCATGGTTAGATCCACCCCTCGGTCTCATGCCCATTTATGGGTGGCATCTCTGCCCTGATGGCCTGAGGCATCATGGGCCCATCGAGCTAGGAACAACTCTCCTTTATGTTGCCAATCTAAGTCTGTCTTTGACATCTCTATCTTTGCAGCCTGACCTACCTGCTCATTGTTTCAGTGTTCTGCATTAGCCTGACTCTTGGGGACATGGGCATCCGCATGGCGGACATTCACAGACAGATTTTCTGCCCAAGAGGCAATGTCTTTCCACTCACCAGCAGCCCAGATTGATTTTTCTGTGCGCTGCCAGTTGGCCTCTTTTCACCTTTCCAGCCAACCTGACAGAGCATTGACAACCATCCAGAAATCAGTGTAAAGGTAGAGCTTTGGCCACTTTTCTCTTTCAGCAATGTCCAGGGACAGCTGAACAGCCTTGATTTCCTCAAGTTGACTTGATCCACCTTCTCCTTCAGTAGCTTGTGCAACCTGTCATTTGGGGCTCCATATGGCTGCTTTCCACCTCCAGTTCATCCCTACGATGCGACAGGAACCATCAGTGAAAAGAGCATGGTGTGCTTCCTCTGCTGATAGCTAATTGTATGGTGGAGCTTCTTTAGCCTTGTCACTTACTCCTGGTTCTCTTCATCAGTGAGACCAAAGTTTTCACCTTCCAGCCAGTTTGTAATTATCTCCAAAATTCCAGGGTGATTCAGCTTTCCAATACGGGTGCGCTGTGTGATCAGAGCAATCCATTTGCTCCATGTGGGGTCAGTGGCGTGGTGGGTGGTGGGAACCTTTCCTTTAAACATCTGCCCCAGCACCAGTAGTTGCGGTGCCAGGAGGAGTTGTGCTTCTGTGCACATCACCTCTGAGGCCCCTTGGACTCTTTCATAGGCAGCCAAGACTTCCTTCTCTGTGGGAGTGTAGTTGGCTTCGGATCCTCTGTAGAATCCCAGTAGTTGGCCTTGAGCATCCCCAGGCACCTTATGCCAAAGGCTCCAGGACAGACCATGGCTCCCGGCTGCAGAGTAGAGCATGTTCTTCACCGCTGGTCCTGTCCTGACTGGGACAACGGCTACTGCATGAGCGATCTCCTGCTTGATCTGGGCCAAGGCTTGTTGCTGCTCAGGGCGCCAGTGGAAACTGTTCTTCTTGCAGGTGACCTGGTGGAGAGGGCTCACAATCTGGCTGTACGCACGAATGTGCATTCTCCAAAAACCTATGGCATGCAGGAAAACTTGTGTTTCTTTCTTGTTTGTTGGTGGAGACTTTGCGGTGTTCCTGTTGATGACCTCAGTGGGAATCTGATGCTATCTGTCTTGCCACTTTACACCCAGGAACTGGATTTTCAGGAAGGTCCTTTGATTTTGCTCTTCTTGATGGTGAAGCTGGTTTCCAGTAGAATCTGGATGATTTTCTCTCCTTTCTCAAACACTTCCATTGCTGTGTTCCCTCACACAATGATGTCCTCAATGCACTGCAGGTGTTCTGGAGCCTCACCCTTTTCCAGTGCAGCCTGGGTCAGTCCATGGCAGATGGTGGGGCTGTGCTTCCACCCCTGGGGCAGTTGGTTCCAGGTGGACTGCACGCCCCTCCAGGTGAAAGCAAACTGAGGCCTGCATTCTGCTGCCAAAGGAATGGAAAAAAACACGTTGGCAATGTCAACAGTGGCAAATCACTTTGCTGCCTTGGACTGCAGCTCGCACTGGAGTTCCAGTATGTCCAGCACAGCAGTGCTCAGCAGTGGAGTCACTTCATTTAATGCACAATAGTCCACTGTCAATCTCCATTCTCTGTCAGACTTGAGCACAGGCCAGATGGGGCTGTTGAAGGGTGAGTGGGTTTTGCTGACCATCCCTTGGCTCTCTAGCTCATGGATCATTCTGTGGATGGGGATCATGGCATCTAAATTTGTTCAATACTGCTGGCGGTGCACGGTCAGGGTGGCAATTGGCACTCGTTGCTCTTCCACCCTCAGGAATCCTACTGCAGATGGGCTTTCTGATAGTCCAGGCAAGGTGTTCAACTGCTTGTTGTTCTCTGCCTCTACAGCAGCTATTCCAAACGCCCACCTGAGTCCCTTTGGGTCTTTGTAAAGCTGTTCCAGAGGAAGTCTATACCCAGAATCCATGGGGCCTCTGGGCCAGTCACAATAGGATGTTTCTGCCACTCCTTCCCAGTCAGGCTCCCCTCAGCTCCCAACAGGGTCAATTGCTGTGATCCCCCATCACCCCAGCAACGGAAACAGGTTCTGCCCCCACATGTCCCGATGGTATCAGGGTTCACTGCACACCAGTATCAACAAAGGCGTTGTGTTTTTGTGGTTCTGATGTGCCAGGTCATCGGATCCACACCATCAGGAAGATCCAGTTTTCCCCATGCCTCTTCCTTCCTGGCTGGAGGCAGGGCCCCTCTAACCCTAGTTATCATTTCTTTCCTGGGCATACATACTAGAGGTACTTTCAAGGGAATCTGACAGATCACACCTGGTAGCTCGGTCATGGGAGGCTGAGCCTACCTTCATTTTGGTGGAACTCTTTGGTTTCCCTCCTTGAGTTGACGCACCCGTGCTGCCAGGACAGAAGTGGGTTTCTCATCCCACCTTCCCATGTTTTCTCCATGGTCATACAGGAAGAGCCACAGGTCAGCCCATGGGGTGTACCCTCTCTCTCTGGCTGGGGGATGTTGGGCTCTGACTTTGGGGCCTGTGACTCACACTGGTGCCATATGGGAACTGTTTCTCTTCACCTCCTCCTTCATCTCCCTCATCTCCTCTTTGAGGTCCTTGATCATACCAGAGACATGAGCCTGCATGGGGCCATTGATCACACTCTCACAATATCTAAGCTTGTTGGTGACAGAACCCACTGTCTCTCGGTTGTTATCAGCATTAATTGTTGCAATGAAGGTGGTGTATTGGGATGGCCCCAGATTTGGCAGACTCCACAGCATTTGCCCTGTGCACCTGACCTCTTCTGGGTCATTATCATGCTGTCCATCCCTCCCAAATTGTACCTCCAATATTGCCAATTCTCTCATCTCTTGGATCCCTTCCTTGATGGTCTTCCAGCACATTCTATGGTGGTGCTCCTGCATTCTCTCCCTGTGGACAAACCTCTCTCTGACACTCATTAAAAGCCGCTCCCAGAGGGAAAGGTACCCTGATTCCGTTACAAAAATCTGATTCCCATCTGACTCCTGGGTCAAGGACCCCAAATTCCTTGCCTCACCATCATCCAGTTGCACACCTGTACCCATAAGATCCCAGACCCAGAGTAACCAGGTTGTATAAGCCTCACGTCCCCGTCATACAGTGTCTTTGTGCAGATTACAGAGACTTTTGTACATCAGGGACTCGGTGATGATCTCAACCATTGGCTCCCCTGTGGGTTATGGGGCCCTCCTTTCTTATCCTTATCTGGGTGCTCTGATTTTATCTTAGACCTCCTTATTTCCACAGGGGTGACTGCTGCTGACTGTGACTGCCCTTGCAGTTCAGCTGGAACCTGGACGGTTGTAACATCTGTGGGTTCCACTGCTGGACCATCAGACTCTCCCTCTTTGGGGCAGGGGGAGGGTTTCTCACCAGCTGGGAGAATGTGCTCCTTCAGCATCTGGCCCATCTCCTTCACCAGAACCCCCACCCAGTCTGGGTGGTTCATTTCTAAGGTGGGCTGTGGGGCAGGGTAAGGCTCTGGGGCAGCAGCATCCCTGGTCTCTGGGGTTGGTGTCAGCATGGTTATCCAGGTCAATCTTCCCTTATCTCTGAATGCTAAATAGAACAGGCCTATCAGCAACACCAACCATTATATGATATCATTGGCATTTAGAGTGGATCTGAACCCTTTGAAAACTGGTGGGGCAGACCCAAAGGGCTGACTGAAGGGTTGGGAGAAAAGTGCCCCAGTGTCATTTCCTCACAGCAAGTACCATTAGCAAAGTAAGCCCAAAACCACACAGGTAGTGTGTGATAGCTCTGAATCCATGTGCCTGCCTTCCAGCAGAAGTTAAAGATCCATTAATTCCTCACCTTATTGTGATATATGTTATGGAATAATTCATGCCTGTGTAAAATATATGTGAAATAAATTGTACTCGTACAAAAAAATTCTTAAAGATTTAAAACCACAAGCTGCAGCCGGGGACAAGATTGCTTCACAAATTGAGAAATCACAGATGGCAGTGGAGAGAAAAAACTAATTAGCAAACAAAAAGACGTGGCTCTGTGCAGAGATGGGCCCTTTCCCAGGACAGTCCAGAGACAACCAAGCGATAAATACTCAGTAAGTGTCTATGATCAAGATAGTCAGAGTCTTCAAGGGTGTGTATCCCAATGCTCGGTTCCTGTAACTTGACGATCAGCATTCATCACTTCCCAGAAACAGTTCTGTCCAGCCCAGCACACAGAAAAGGAAACTGCATAAATATGGGAAGCGACAAGAAGAACAGGAGAAACTCTGCCCCAGGTGGAAAAAGCTGTATAAAACCAACCCAAAGGCGACAACATTTGTGAGCAGAGGGGATCCAAAGCGATAGAGTTTAGATCAGTGTTCACCCAGCCCTTTGATTGTGGCTATCGGAGACTGAATCTTCGTGGCGAAATTAAAAAAAAAAAAAAATTATTGATTATTGATTGGCTTTATCATTTATTACTTATAACATTATTAAGCCATAAAACAAACTGGATTGCTGGGGAAGATGAAACAGGAAAGCCTTATAAATATGATTGCCTGGCAGAAGATTTTGAGGATATAGAAACTATAAGCAAGATTGAAATGAAAGCAAGCTTTGAGATACCTCAGTTACTGAACAACTGGAAAACAATGGTATGGCCAACTGAAGGTAATCCCCTTTTGATAAAACAATTCCCCTTGCTTGCAGACAGCTCCAAGGGTCAGAGCAGACCCCACTAGCTTGGCAGAAGGGGTCCAAAGAGGAGTTTTTAGGGTTTAAAATGTAACACAGTATGGTGATGTAATGATTCTTATAGGCTGTATGTAAATGCTATAGGATTTGTATCTTGTACTAGATTGGTTAGTGAGAATTAGAATATTCAACACAGAAGATGATTTATTGTATTGTAACAAGAACCTCGCTCTCTCATCCTCTCTCTCTCTCTCTCTCATCTCTTTACCACGCTCTTGCCTTCTCTCTTTACCACTCTCTTTACTTCTCTCAGGCCTGCTTTAGCTGCATCTGGCAGCTCCGAGCAGGGCCCAGCACCCACAGCTCCGAGCAGGGCCCAGCACCCACACCCTTTGCAATAAACTGAAAGTTCCACAGCCTGGGTTCAGAGATCTCTCCAGATCCCTTGGAAGGTGAGATCACCTGGAGACCAGAGGAGAACAGCTGGAGCTCCAGGCACAGCTGATGAATGGCACAGCTGAGTCTGTGGGACGCTCCCATAGCTCCTGCCTTCTCCCTCCCTGTTGACAGCTCCCTCCCTCCAGCCCTCAGACCCTACCTGTGGTAGTTGGTGTTCTACAGGTATTTTAACATAAAAGTTAGATTTCCTATGTTAGTCAGTTATAATGGTTTCTCCCATGTACCCCATTTTATTCTCCCTAATGGTTCAGTCCCAACTTGTTTACCACAAAGTTTTCCCGCCACTTGTCTGCCCATCAGTGTGTCTGTCTCCCTGCTCCTCCTCTCATTCCCTTATAAGCCTTGTCAATCTCACTTGTACTACCCCTTACTCTTGTCAGTCTCTGTAGTCACTCCTCTTGTATTCTCGAATGGTCTGTTTCAGTTAGATATGTCTCGATGGTTGATTGGTTTGTGAGGCTTCTTCCCTCCCCTGAATGATCCTTATTGGAGTTGCTATGTGATCTGTTCCTCCCCTAAGATCCCCTCATTGGGTGAGAGTTGTATCCACCCCTTGGACCATCCCCTCTTTAAAAATGCTAGCTGCACCCGTTTTCTTTGTGACTTGCACCTGACCCCTTTCAGGAATAAAGCCTCCTTGGAAACTCAGACAAGTGATCCTTCCTTGTTTCCTTGACCTCTGATTTCTCGTGCTGTGCTCCTGCTTTGTCACCCACGCCGTAGCAATTACCGCCACCCCAGACAGTCTCAGCAGAGATCAGGGTGCGGGCACCACTCTCATGTGTGCCCTCGGCCACCAAGGGTGTGCCAGCCAGAGAAACTCCATCCCGTGGCTGCAGAGCATTTCCACACCTGCCCATCCCCTTTCTTCCCTTCCAGTTTATCCCTTTGCTTTGTTTTCCATTAATAAACAATTTGGCTTCTTCACTTTACCTGCATCTCTGTGGAGCTGGAGCGATGCAAATCCGCGGCCCTGGGACACTCAGGCCCCTCCTGCCGTTCTCTTCCATGCCGTGTTTTGTGCACAGACACAGAGGAACGAGGACAGATCAGGCTGGAAAGGTCCCCGTGCTGAAGGTCCACAACACTGTGGAGTTACAGATCTTGCTGAGCACTCTGGAGCCCCTGGACATTGGGAGAGCCAAGCTGAGAATGGATGCTCTGAACCCAGCTGTGAGGGATTCCACGGCAAGCATCCACGGAGGGCAAAGGAGCTGGGAATGCTGGAAGAATTCAAGAACAGCTGCCTGAAAGCACAGCAGTAGCAGTGCTCCATCCCTGCACAGGATCAGGAAGAGGGCAGAACTAGAGACCATTTGGTTTTAACAGAGAGCTTTGGGTGTGCCTAAGAGCAAATGAAGCAGCAGCATGGTGCCCAAGACTCGGACGCGCGACCGTGCCGGTGCCCAGAGCGCTGTCAGGCAGTGCCGGGATCCCGGGTGTGCTTCTGGTCCCCACAAGTGAGGAATGGCAGCCCCAGGCTCAGACCCAGCCAGAATGCCAACCAAGTGAGACCAGAGGGAGGGCACCCTTCCAGTTTCTTTTGGGCATGGCCGCAAAACAGGCCCTGCTGTTTCTTCATCTGCCTGTGTTTGGGCTGTGCTGGTGGCAGAGCCAGCCAGGTTGGGCTATGCGTTCCAAAGCCTGTTGGGAGCAAGAATGACAAGTGCTGTGTGCAAAGCAGAGTCCTGGAAAGCGCTGGCAAGAGCGTCCTGTGAGGACTGGGCTCTGGGCTCTGGCTGGGAACAGCCTGGTTTTGCTGCTGTAAGCACAGGCAGGAGTTGAGGCAGGTGAAGAGGCAGCAGGCAGCTTGTGTTTGTAGAGGGCCTGGGGCTGCACCTCTGAACTTCCACCTGGAAACACACTTGGGGGAATACGAGCTAGAGCTGGAGTTCCTGTCCTGGAAGGACCTGGAGTCATTCAGCCTTGCCAGCTTTTCTTAAGGGTGTGTTGGTGTTTCCCTGGAAAGCTGCACATTTGGGGAAATGCCTTTGGTGGAAAGGGGATTGCTTCTCAAGGAAAGTGCTTCTCGTGTAGCTCCCAGTGAGGTAGGTGCAAGTGTCCCCCTTTGGCTCTCTGTGCTCCTTTCAGTCCTTGAGGCCTGTTGCACTTGGAAGAGGGGCAGGGCAAGGGAGAAGACTGTGAAGAGCAGGTTTGGCATCCACCTGGACCTGCAGAGACCGACCCAAGCACCTGCAGTAGGGTGTGTTCCCCCCTTTGGAAAGAGGTGTGAGCAGGAGCATCTCTGTCCAGCCACGAGCCCCAAAGCTTTCTTTGAGAGCTGTGAATTAAAAGGCCTTCACACACACACTTTTCTCATCTTCCCTGCCTGCTGTGCTTCAACTCTTGGCAATATGCATTTTCCTGCTGCTTGGTGGAAGCTGCTGTGGCCCAGGGCCAGCACAGAGCTGGGCTGTGTGGGCCAGGCAGCGTGGAGAGCCTTGGCTGATCTTGGTGTGTCCCTGGCCTCAGAAAAGGCTTGGAAGGTTTGCCTCCCGAGGCATCCTACTCATTAGCTCTCCATTAGCATCTTGGAGAGAACAAGGTGGGCATTTCTGGCAGCTGGGCATCAGCAGGCTTTAAAATGGGAGCGTGTTGTGGAGCGAGGGCAGCTGAGATACCCTGACAGGAACTCAGTGCTCCTTGCTCCCCTCTGTTGACACGTGAGCATTTGTCTGGTTTTGGGATGGCCCTGGCTGTGTCAGGGGTGCTACGTGGACACGAGACAGCTGGTCCTG
The DNA here is from genome assembly GCF_035770615.1 of Melospiza melodia melodia. Classification (NCBI taxonomy): domain Eukaryota; kingdom Metazoa; phylum Chordata; class Aves; order Passeriformes; family Passerellidae; genus Melospiza; species Melospiza melodia. Next base: position 7,248,312 of record NW_026948659.1, on the reverse strand, counting down.
TCCCACTGGGTCCCAGCAGTGCCTCGCAGCAGCCCTGCATCCACATCAGGATGCTGGCCAAGAGAGGCCCTGGAAGCTGAGGCAGCTGATTTTAGGCTTGTGCAGGTGCCTACAGGTCAAGGCCAAGGTTGTTCCCTCAGGATACAGCAGTCCTGAGGGCTCTCCCTCATTCAAAGAAATCAGCAGACAAATGCATTGTCTCTCAAAAGCCCTTTTATTGACCTGGCGGGAAGGCAGGAGTCTGCACCCCACTAAAATGTTTCTACACCATGTGTAAATTTCAGTGGGTTGATGTAGGAATTGTATCAAAAATACCATCCATCTTTACACTGCTGAGGTGATTCGATAGGCAGGGGGTGAGAAATACATTGTGTCAGATTCCTAGACTTGAAGCTGAAATGCAGGCACTGGCCAGGAGCGGTCTCAATGCCCTAAAGCAGCACAAAGTCTTCCTCAGGGTTTCCCTGCACTGAGATCATTTCCTGCTTGCCCTTAGTTCTTCTGGCAGACTATATCTAAAGCTTTTTGTCAAGTCACTCTCATACCAAGTTAGGCCAGCCAGGTTTTTCTTATGCTAACTGGTGCTAAGCACTTATGTCTGTCTGCACTAAGCACTTGTTTACTAATGTGAATTGCTTGTGCTTACTTATATCAAACAAAGGCCTTGTTCCATTGCCAAAGGTGCCTGAGGAGGGGGCCTTTGTGGTGCTCCTTGTGGCACCAGTTGCTTTCCTGTGGGATGTTCTACCTGCCCGGAGAGTAAAGAGGGAGCTGGAGAAAGAGCTGGCCGGGCTGCTCTGGATCCTTTTCCAGCAGCCCTGGCTGAGTGGAGCAGTCCGAGCTGAGCGCAGAGGTGCCAATGGAACAGCCGTGCCCAGGAAGGCTTGGTGGGAAGGGTGATCCAGGAACCACAGGCCTGGCAGCCTTAGCTGCCCCCGGGGAAGGCCTTGGAGCAGATCCTCCTGAGTGCCATCCCATGGCACGTGCAGGGAACCAGGGCGTCTGCTGGAGGGGGGGGAAAGCTCTGCGGAGGGACAGGGACAGCTGGGGGTCCTGGTGGGGTGTTGAGGGCTTCTGTGTGTGAGTTTAGGGGGGTTGGTGTTGGTGGGCTGCTGGAGGAGGAGTTATCTGGAAGGTGAGAGGTCTCAGCTGGAATTTGAGTCAGTTTGAAGGCAGCATTTGTGGTTTGGCACAGCTTTGATTACGGAGGGCAGAAAGAATATCTGTGATTTTTCCTGTTCATGGTCCTGATTCTCCTAAAGGGAACAAGAGAGGAGAGCTGTACTTTACTGGCCACTTGGATATCTGTACCAGGGGGAGGATTAGCCCCTTTGCCATCTACTCATTTGTTTGGGCTACTTTTGTAACACTGAGTGGACTTTAATTTCTTGAGAGCTTTTATTCCTTAAGAGAATTAGGATATTATCATCCCTTCACAGAAAACCATTTGCAAACCAAAGCATAGTCTTTTCTTGCCTCTGTGCAGTGTTATGTTCTGTAAAGTGACTCTCAGTGGATGACATTAAGGCAAATGAGTTGCTGCTTTGAGAAGGGAAGCAAAATTCCAACTCTTCACCTTCACCATGCCAATGAATTTGGGAAGTTTGCAACTTTTTGGAACTATGTGAGTTGACCAATGGGAAGTAAAACTTTCCTGAATTGAGGAGTGTTAAATGACAGGTCCTTCTGTGCCTTTGCAACTAAGGTGTTTTTGTGCTGAATGAAATTACTTCAATGAGAAAATAATTTCAGCATGGAGTAAGAGCTTCTGACAGAAACCAAGCGTTGCCAGCAGTTGCTCCAGGTGCTGCTGCCAACAGCCCCTGCAGGAAGGAGCACAGCCCCCAATGCACGTGGGCTTTGGCTCCGTGTGGCACAGAAGCCCCTCGGGGGCACAGGTCTCTGGGGCAGGAGACGGGCACCAGCGCTGCCAAGGCTTGGGGGGTGGCAGCTCTGCTTGGGCAGGGACTCTACCCCACCTGCTGATGTCAGCGCTCCCCAGGCCCCAAAGGGTCAGAGCAGCCTTCGTGCCCTGGCCCACACGTTCCTTGTCTGTGTCACACCCATGGGTTTAGGATGTTCACCAGCTGGGACGTGTCCCAAGGAGGCCGTGCCAGCTTCTGTGGAAGGTCCTGTGCCCATCCCAGCGCGGCTGCATTGGCAGCCCTGGGGCTCCTTCTGCTGCACTGAGCCCACAGAGCAGGGCAGCATTTGCTGATGGACTGAGCCATTCCTAAAGACCCTGTAAGGCTGTCTTAGACACTTGGGGTGAGAGATTCCTTCCAAGCTGGGCCATTTTGGGTTGGCTGGGGGCAGCCCCAGGGCAGGGGGTGGTGTGTGCAGGGGCCCTTTGTGACATGGTGCAGCACGGTCACTGTGGCATGGAATGGGTGTCCAAGGGCCCTTTGTGACACGTGGTGACATAGGAGCTGGTGGTGACAAGACCACGCCACAGCGCTTGGATCACGCGACGGGGCAGAACGGGACAGAGCGGTGCCGTGAGGAGCCCCCACACAGCGCACTCGTTCCTGTCTGACCCGGAGCCTTTCCGAGGCCTTATTTCTGCAGCTGAGCTCGAGGCCAGACCACAGGACATGGTGCCCCAGAGGCATCTCCCATCCCTGCCACCGGTGCCCTCGAGGCCAGACCACAGTCCTTGACAGGAGTTTCCTGTCCTTGTGGCAGGAGCCCTCGAGAGCACAGTGCAGGACTTTCAGTCCTGTAGCCTTTCCAAGGCTTCTGTCTTGAAGGTGCCTTCCAGGCAGGACTGCAGGACTTGCTAACTCAGAGCTTTTCCGAGGCATCTCTCCTGCAAGTAGCCACAAATCCAGTCACTGACATGGAGCAAAGACCCCCAAGAGTGCCCAAGCTGGCCTGGCTGGAAGAGGAGGAAGAAGGCCCTGGAGTTGCCCCAGCACATCAAACCAAAGAGGTGGCGCCACTTGAGCTGCCGCAGGAGGGTGAGTGTCAGAGCTGGGCCACAGGGTTGGTGCCTGCACCAGCTTGGCACCTTTGCATCCCATCCCATCGCATCCCATTGCATCCTCTACCATCCCATCCCATCCCATGCCATCCCATCCCATGCCATCCCATCCCATGCCATCCCATGCCATCCCATGCCATCCCATGCCATTCCATCCCATCCCATCCCATCCCATCCCATCCCAACCCATTCCCTGGGGACATGCCCATGGACAGGATGGAAGAGGGGCGGGGCAGACACCCCGCAGGGGCCGTGCTCCATCCCCTGAGCCATCCCGGGACTGTCCCTGCCTGGGGAGCGCAGGGCTGGGCTGTGTTCTCCGGCCTCTCCCGCAGCCCCTCAGCTCTGGCTGCGCTCGCTCTTTGCCAGGTGCAGCACTGCAGCGCACACTGGAGCAGGACCCCGCCCGCGGCCTCTTCCGCAGAACAGCCCAGGTACCTGCAGCCATCCCCACCTGGGCTGGGCCTGCTGGCACCGCGCTTGGAGCATTCCCTGCAACATCCCTGGCTTCTTGCCCTTCTCCTATAGCTGGTTTGCCAATTCATGAGGAGAATTCGGGAGGAAGAGGCCAGCCCCATGGGCACTGGGCTCAGAACATATTCGCACATCTTCAAAACCAAGACCAGTGCTGCCCTGCTGGATATGCTCGTAGAGGAGGGCTTTACTAATCCAAAGCAAGTAAGCCGCCTGTGGCCAGGGTTTGATCCTCCCAGGAATTGCTTGACCACACCTGCTGGTTACTGGAAGCTTTTGAGGCCATGGCAGTGTGGTGGGAAGGGAAGCATTTCACTGGTGACATTGCTCCCTCTGGCAGCTTTCCAAGTCTCCCCGTGCCTTCTCCAGGTTCCTGCCCTGATCAGGTACATCCACCAGTGGCTCCTGGCCAATCAGTTTGCTGAGCACAGGCTGAACAGGACCCTGCTGGATCTCACCGAAGCACAGCCCGCTGACGTGGTCATGACGCTCCTGCGTGTGGCCCCATCCTGTGACAGGTATGGGCCCCACCTGCCCAGAGGGCTCAGGGCTCCCCAGCCCATCAGCCTGTACAGCCTGGCCCAGGTGTCTGAGCAACAGAGAGTTCCAGGGCCCTGTGGCTGCTCCCTTGGCCAGCCCTAGCACGTCAGCCCCTGAGTCTGCTGCCGTGCTCCCTTGCTGCCCCTCAGGGGCCTGTCCCCACAGGGCTGGGCTGCCTGGGTGCTGCTGGTGAGTGGCAATGGGCAGAGGCAGAGCTGGCAGCCATCTCAGGTCCCTATTGCTGTCCAGGCCACAGTGCTGTGTCTGAGACCCCTCTGAGACACAGCTCTAACCCCACAGAGCTGCTTTGACCATGTGGAAGAGCATCATGTGCTCGCCCAGGACTGCAGAGCCGGCGCTGCTGACACTCCTGGATGTGCTGGGGAGCTGGCCAGAGCACAGCACGTGCACCTCCGATGGGGACAAAACGGGTGTCTTTGTCCTGGCTGTGAGTTTCTGTAACTGGCCTTTGCTGGCCTCAAGGCTGCCTCTCCAGCAGCTCTCCATCCTCCTTCCCCCACTGCATCTCCCTGCCTCAGGCACTGGGTTGAAATCTGGCACAGGGGCAGCTTCAGGCCCACCAGGCCCTGTGCTCCCCCTGCGTGTCTCTGAGCCTCTCCCTCCCCTGCTCAGGCCCTGCCACACGGACACCTCAGCACTGAGCCCTGTCTCGGGGTCTTTGTCCTTTGCAGGCAACTGTGGTGATGTGGAAGATCCTCCAGGTGCCCTGTGTCCCACATATGGTGACGGTGTATTTCCCTCGCTTCTTTGTACATCTGCTCTCCCAAGTGTTCTTGAGCACTCTGGATATGCCAGAGGACCTTGATGCATTCTGGAAGGAATGCCAGGAGGAATACGGCCTTGCCACCAGCCCCAACAGGTGCTCCATCCCACTCCTCCTGTCTCTGCCATGTCCCTGGCCAGGAGCCAGTGTTCCCAGCGTGACCTGGGCTTTGCTGTGCACACAGATTTGCAGTGAGGACCCTGAAGTCCCTGCTCTGCCGAATGCAGCACGAGGATGTGGTGGTGGCAATGGAACGCAATTGTGGCTGGGACACGCTGCTGTGTGCTGACACCCACCACTATGCTGTGGGTCTGCTGGCCAGGTGAGACCGCGTTCTCCCCACTGCCTCTGACATTTGTGCTCCGTGCCCAGGGAGCTCCACACAGTCCCCGAGGTTGTGGGCCAGAGGGCCTTGTCACCAAGGGATGGCCAAGCAGACTGGAAAAGGCTGGGAGAGGAGGGTGCCCAGCAGGAGCTGCCTCCCAAATAGCCCAAGGCCCCTTGCAGGATGCTGGGGGAAGACCAGACCTCTGGGAGTCACTCCTGGCAGAGGTTTGTCCCCCTGGTCCACAGCCTTGGTTCCTTTTCCTCCTGCCAGGGAGATGTGCTGTGTCTCCATCCCCTTGTGTTCCCGGATCGCTCACTACCTGCTCCGGCTGCTCAGCACACAGGAGCCACGCTGGGAGCTGCTCGCCCTGGCGTTCCTTGTGGAGGTGAGCCTGATGGCCAGCGCTGCCTGGCTGAGCTGTCTCCCAGCTCTCTGCCCTCTCGGAGCCGCAGCTGCCTGGCACGGTGCCCGCGCCCTGTGCTGCTGCCTGGGCCCGGCCCTGTGTGGCTCCTGGCTCCTGCCGGCCGGGTCCGTATCACTGCCATGTGCCTTTCAGGTCCTCGAGTTCCTGGACTTGAGTGAACATGGTGCTAACAAAGTCCTGCAAATTTTGTCAAGGCAGCTGCAGAGCGAGTGCAGGGAGAGGCGTCGCCTGGCGGTCAGGGCCCTTCTCGAGCTCATTGAGGAGCCCTCAATGGTGAGAAGGGGGCAGCGGCTGAGGCTGAGCTGGGGAATGCAGTTGCTTGGGCTTGGCAGGGCTTTGAGTGCTGGGGCAGCTGGTCCCAGCTCTCCTGGCTTCCAGTTCAGCTGCCCGAGTGCTTTGGGACAGGCCTTTGGCCTCTGGGCCCTGCGGCAGCAGGATGGCGTTTCTCAAACTTGTGTTCTACACAGATCGAAAAAATGTGGAGCCTGACTGAAAGTCTTGTGGAGTTCCTGTGGGATGCAGATGGAGAGATAGTTTTCATGACACTCATGCTACTCAGCTTTATCATCTTGGACAATGACATGCTGATGCCCAGCCCCATCACACTGCAGCTGCTTGAGGCCCTCCTGCCACTCTTTGACCATGTAAGGCTCACTGCTCCCAGGCATGGCCCCTGGGTGCCGTCCGGACACTTGGTGCCCTGTGGATTTGCAGGCCTGCCCCGTGCAGCCTCAATGCTGAGGTCTTTTTTTCTTCCTTCCATACAGAACAATAGCCAGGTACAGCTGCTCTCCATACTGCTCTTCCGAACACTGGTGACTCTTCCGGAAAGGGAAAAGGGAAAAAAGGCCCTGATGACGCTCCTGCATGAGAGCCTGCTGCCCCTCTTCTTCCACTGCCATGATGAGAATCGGCTTGTGGCACAGGTGAGGACTCGTGGGCTGCTGCTGTCCCCATGGCAGGAGGCTCGGCTGCCTCCTGCCCTGGCACCTGCCAGGCTGCAGCCTCCTCCAGGCCTTGGTACAGGGACGCGGGTCCTGCGCCCTGGGCTGTGGGGCCATCTCTGCCTTTCTGCTCTTCTCCAGGCTTCTCAGGAAACGCTGCTAAGTGTGGCCGAGTTCCTGAAGAGGAGGGATCTTGAAAGACTGGTGAAGAACCAGAATCTGTGGAAGTTCAGCGAGTGCCTGGTAAGGACGGCCTGCAAGCCCCAGCCTCAGCCCGGAGAAGACCCCTCAGCACGGTGCTCAGTGTGCGGGCCGGGCAGCTGTGCCTCTGCACCCAGAGGCCACGCGGGCTCTTCTCCAGGCTCCCGATGGAGCCCCGGCCCGGCGGGGCTGCGGGGCGGGCCGGCACCGCGGCTCCCTGGGCAGCAGCCGGCCCTCTGCCCCTCCCCTCGGGAGCCCTTGGCCAGCGGCTGCTGGCCGCGCCTCAGGGCTCTGCGGGCAAAGGAGGCCGGGGCTGGGCGCAGGCAGCGCCCGGCCCAGGGGCTGAGCCCGCGCCAACCCTTCTCTCCTGCCGCTCTCTCCAGCTGGCAGAGGACAGGAGCAGAGCGGCCGAGCACCTGCGCCAGGCCCTGCCCTACCTGCAGAGCCCACAGGAGTCCCTGCGAGCGGCAGCCATCAGGTTCATGGGTGAGCCACGAGCCCGGGCTCCCTCCCTGGCCCTCCGCAGCTCGGCCCCAGCCCCGCCTGCTGCCCCAGCAGCGCCAGCCGGGCCCAGCCTGGACCGGGCAGTACTGCTACCGCCCTCTGGCAGCCGTGCCCTGGGGCGGCAGCGTGCGGCAAGGGCCGGGCTGAGCCCTACCGGGCCAGCAGCCCGTGTGGTCACAGCGCCGGCAGCGCCGCTGGCAGGGAGCTGTGCCGCTGGCGCCGTGACAGGCTCTGTGTTCACAGGGATGGCCGCGCAGCACCTGAGGGGGAAGAAGGAAGAGCTCTGGCTCATCTGCAACGGTGAGTGAGGGCAGCGGGCTGGCAGCGGGGGCTGCCGGGGGAGCTGCGAGCCCTGCCCCGGCTGCGGAGGGCTCTGCTCCCTGTGCGGAGCAGGGGCGGCGTGGGCAGAGCACACAGAGATTTCAGGGCCACCTGGGCGATTCGTGGCCAGCAGCTTCGGGCTGCTCCCATTGGTCCCTGCTCCCTACTGGCCATGGCTAGAGCCGTCTGGGATGGCCCTGGCAGGGGGCTCTCCTCGGCTCCCTGCAGATCCGGGATCTGACCATGGCTCTGCTCCTTTCTCTTTCAGCCCTTGAACACCTGACAGAGGACACCAGCTGTGCCGTGTCAGATCTGGCACTTGAAACGTTGTATGTCCTCCAGGCACTGCAGTATGAGCGATATTCCGTCTTCCAGAGGGTGCAAGATCAGCTCTGCTGGGCATGGAGGACACGGCCTCGTGTGTCTGGGCTCAGCTGGCTGCACTGCTGGAGCTCTGCAGAGGGCTGATGCCAGAGGCTCTGTCTGCTGAGGCCACCTGAGCCAGCGGGAATTTTCCTATTCTTAAAGATTTTTCTTTTTGTTTTTTTCTATTTGTTTTTTCTTTAGTATATAAATATAGAGTGTGTTATAATACACAGACTCCCAAGAGCTTTCTTTTGCTGCCCAGAGTCTGCAGGGCATAGGGGAAGAGAGGGAAAAGGGTGCTTGTGCTCAGCAAGCTGCCCAGGCGTGCAGTGTTGCAGGGAATATGGCCAGAAGCCCCTTGGCCTGTGGTGGTTCTGCTGAAGCCTTTGTGCTGGTGACAGAGCGGCTGGGCAGGGGCCGGGGCTGCGGGGATCCCTGTCAGAGCGGTGCCTGGAGATGGCCACAAGCCCTGTGCCAGGCAGGAAGCACCATCCGTGTCCTCCTGCCCATGTGCTGCTGGCTGGATTGCTGAGGGCTCCCAGGTGCCTCTGGATGGGGCTGCTCTGGAGCTGATGTGGGGCTGCGGCGCTGCTGCCAGGCACCTTGGCCAGGCTGGGGCAGAGCCTGAGGGGACGGGGCCAGGAAGGGACAAGGGGCTGGGAAGCCCTGACAGGACACGGCAGTGGGAAGGCACGAGGGGGATGTGTGAGGGAGTGGCTGTAACGTTGGCTGGGGGGGAGTGGGTTGGAGACAGAGAGAGCACTCACCCCGATGTTCATGTGGCAAACAGAGAGCTTTTATTCTCAAGCCCATCCTTCTAAAGGGCTTTTGAAAAACCCAGTCTGGATAATTTCATTGCTCTGATCTCTATGCCTTGTCAGATTCTGGCCAGTAAAATGCTGCAGCCCTGGGAGAGATGTGACTGGGCGAGGCCCCTGGCAGTCAAAACAGGGCTGGTACATTCACACAGCCTGAGCCAGCCTGCACTGTGACACACGGCCACAGAGTGCAAGGCACAGCTCCGGGTGCTGCCCAGGAACCTCAGCTCTGGAAGCGTTGTCTGCCCCAAGCTCCAGGGGCTGCAGTGGGAGCCCCTGAGGCCATCCTGCAGGGACAGCTGGGAACAGGGAGCATTGCCTTGCCACAAACAGCCAAGCCAGGGCTGCAGAGCAGCTGCTCCAGCCCTGGCTGCACTGTTGTGTGCTGTGCTCTGGGGCTGGGGCTCCCTGCACAGGGCACTGGACTGGTGTGCCACAGGAGACAGAGAAGCTTCAGCTTCACCCTAACGGAGGGGGATGCATGGGCTGGGAAGGGTGGGGAGGCTCAAGGGAATTAACAAAGCTCATCCTGCTGCAAGGATGAGGAAAAGGGAGTGGGAGCTCAGCAGCGAGGAGAGCTGAGGGCTGGAGAGTGGCTCTGAATGACACTAAAATCCCACTGGACCTCTGAGACATTGCTGCTCCTCAGCCAGTGATAGGATGAGTCCCTAAGCCTGGGGCTCAGCCTTCCTTGTGGAGAGGGGCACCAAGGAAGGCAACAGTGTGATGGAGACTGCAATGGGCTGGGAACTCACTGCGGGAAAAGAGGGAGCAGTTAGGAAATAAAAGGCAGGTGGGGGGGGAGAGGACTGTTCAGAGAAGGGCTGAGCTACAGCTTGAGCAAACTGAGAAATGTCATTTGGGGTCATGCCAGATTGATTTCATTTCAGAAGTTATTGAACAAGTTTATTTTTTGAGGGGTGTCATGTTTTCCCTTGGAGGTGTACACTCTGCAAACTTGAGCTCTGCTGCCAAAATGCTCAAGCAAGTCTGTGCTGCAGGTCACACCATTTCTTCTTTGGCTGATTCCAGCCCGGTGCTGAGCTCCAGCAGTGCCCTGGCAGAGCCCAGAGCAGCCTCAGCACCCGCAGAGCCTGGCTGCAAGGAGAGAAAGCAGAAACCACCCATCAGCTGAGGGCCCCTGTGCCCTTGTCCCAGCCGCCCGCGGTGCCCAGGCCATGCTGGCCGTGCTCAGAGCGGTGCCCAGAGCTGCCCATCCCTGCTGCCTTTGGCACAAAGCAGGAGGGCAGGACATGTGCCCAGCCTGCAGCCAGCCAGGGCACATGTGACGGTGGTCAAAGGGGTCTTTGCATGCGGGAAGAGATGAGGATTTGACTCCATATTTCAGAAGGCTTGATTTATTATTTTATTATATTTATATGTCATGGTTTGACGTTGGCACAAAGCCAGTGCCCCCATGAAAATACACCCTCCCTGGTTTCTGCTGTGAGATGTGACCAGGAATAAGCAAAGCAGGCCCCCACTTAGAAATAAAGAAAAGAAAACTTTATTAACGACACTACAAGTAAAAAGAAACAAACAGGGAAAATGAAAACCTTCCAAAAGCATTTCCTCCTTCCCGCACCAAATTTCCAATACATCCATCCCTCAGATCACCAACTCTCGGTCCATCACCACCCTTTAGATAATCAATTTTCTGTTCAGCAAGAGGAGAGGAGTCCTTCTTCTGCCATAGGCTTTCCCAGGAAACACCGTCAAAACCTCATGTTTTGTACGCTGGCAGTTTATATACAGACGCGAACAGGATGGGGCTGCTTTGATCAGCGTCTAGAGCTTTTTATGTTTTCAGCATCAGTCTCATTTCATGGTTATGACAATGGAAAGATGCGTACAGCTTGCTGACCAGGCAGCTGGCCAAAGAAACTTAATGTTACAACATACCATAAATGCATCTCAGCCAATTACATAGAGCAAAAGCATACCGACAGTAGTTCTATCCAATCATCTTAAACACACGTAGCTTTGCTTAAAACAATAGCGGCCGATTCTCCAACACAATGGCTCCTTTGTAAGAGACAACGAATAAAGCTGTATTCATAAGCATAACCTTCTAGATATATACTAAATAAACTTATTGCAACTTAACAGGCCCATTACACAGCTCTGTTGTCTTTGCTACAGCTTATATATCTTTTTCTGCTGCTTTAGCACTTCACAATTCTTGCTGTTTCTGCAGCCTGTCCTTTTTACAACCTTCCTAAAACTCTTTGATTTTTATAGATTCCCACATATGTGTTTCCATGTCACTCGTGGCACCGCCTGGAGAACATCTGCCATCGTGACCTCTTCCTTACATGTCCAGAGCTCTCACCACTGCACATGGACCAGAGCTGCTTCTAGGATTTTCCTTTTAAGGATGCTTTGTCCCATTCCAAAAAGAGCACAGTCTCTCACTTTCGGGACACCTGTCTGCCCCAAATTTCACCCCCTGGGACCGAGGTGTCTCAATACTTAACCCTCTTGGCTTTGAGCCATTGCCTCCCCCTGGATGCAGTCTCTGTGCCACAGGAAACATGTTTCTGTCCAGGGCTATACAAGAAAAATCCAGCTAAGGCCACTCCATCATCTCTTCTCACCTAAGATTCTTCCCCACTCTTCTGACATCTTTCACTTGCAGGAACTTTCATCACACTTGCCCATTTCTTCCTCTGTTTCATCTCTATCTCTCTTCTAGGAAGGATAATTTGCTGCAAAGTTTTCATTGTCCAAAATAAGGGTTAAAATCTCAGGCTCTGCCTGCCCAGAAGTCCCACGGCGGCCGGACACCTTCTTGCTGCACCCCCCGCTCCCTCCCTTCTCCATCTCATCCCTGCTGCGGGCACACGTTATCAAGTTTAAAGGTAGCACAGTCACAGACAGAGGCTGGCTCTCTCTCTCTCTCTCTCTCTCCTGGGGGTGGGGGGCTGTCCGATTCCTCTCGGTGCTCTTCCACTCTTCCACCCTTCCATCCGCGGGGCCAGACCTTCATCACCTGGCTGCATGGCTTCCCCTCCCCCGCCCAGCTGGCAGCTGGGCATGGGAGCTCTGACCTGCTTCCCTCGCCAGAACCCAAGAGAGCTTCCCCTGGGAGTTCTCTGCTTTTAACTCCTGTGTTCTCAGAGGCATATCCATGTCCCCAGTGGCCACACCAGGTTCCAATATTCAAATGTGAGCACCCATTGGTTTGACCACAGCATCCCAAAAACCTCACTTCCTCTCAAACCACGACCACAATGTATGACTAAAAGTTTGTAAAAATCATATTTTAGCATTGATCTATGATCCTTCTAATAAGCTGTGTTCACACCCTTGGCATACAGAAGAGAAGGTTTAGTGGGACCAGAACTTACGTTTCACCTTCTACTCTCCTTATCTGTTTACTTTTAGGCCACCCAAGCCTCCAGATACTCTACATGAGCTAAAGTCAGAGGATGCTGCCGTTAGTTGGCACTGCAGCAGGAATCTGGATGATTCTCCCTGAGCGGCATGCCTTCAGCTGGGTGTTTCCACAGTCAAGCCCTAATTTCATGCCCATGGCCATGGATGACAGGCATTTGAAGGCATGTGTTTTTTCAACCTGCTGTCACAGAGGGAGTCAATACACCAGAGCATCCAGCTGCTAAAAGATCAAGGAAACAAGATCCAGATGGAAAGCAACAATGACTGATTCAGTGGACTTTTCAAACACTGGGGGATCAAAAGCTGGCTCTCATCTCTAGTTAAGACGATTTTGTGGGCTTTGTTTATTGTATTCATTGTGCTGGTTATTGTACCCATTTTTGCTAAATGCCTGAAAAACTATTTGGCAGAAGCCTTCTTTATAGAAAACAAAAAGGAGGGAGAGGTGAGGGCCCAGGGGCCTACCATTGGAACTGTAATACCTCAGGACAAAGTGACCGGGGTAAAAGAGAGACACTGCTCTAAATGCAATGGTGACACCCATGGGCGTTTGCAGGCTCATGCTGATGCCGCACATTTTGCTGGCATCACCCAGTTCCACTGCTGTATTTTCCTTATATGTACTCCCTCTGGAATGTTCCCCACTCCCTTATACCCTATTGGTCCTGGCTTACTGTAATGCTCCGCTGCCGTTCCCCCCCCATATAAAACACTTTGTCCCCAGCCCCATTTTGTCTCCCTCCCTGGACCCTCTTCATCGCAATACACAATGTTTGGAGTTCCACACAAAGATCCCTTTAGAGCCTCATTCACCAGCAGTTTAGGGAAGCGTGCTCCCAGCTCTGGGAGTGCAGGTCACTCACAGGGGCTGGCTGTGGACAGGCCACCACACAGGAACTGAGTGCACCAGGGAACCTGGCCTCCAATAAAAGGCATGAATCCCACAGCCCACCCAAAACAATGCCTTGCATGTCTCTACTTTTTCCTCCTACTCTCATCTCTCATGTCACTTTCCCCATTTCCTCTGAGTGGGAGATTGGCTTCTCTCTCTCGTCTGCAGGTTCAGCTACACGTGTGACCCTGCAGGAACAGCCTGACCCACAGGGAAGTGCAAGAGGACTCTTTGTCAGGAACTGTAGTTACAGGACGCGGGGGAATGGGATCAAAGTGCAAGAGTTGGAAGAGATTTGATGATGGGAAGAAGTTCTTTACTCTCAGGGTGCTTGTCCCTTACACAGGGAATAGTGCAGAGAAGCTGTGGATGCCCCATCCCCAGCAACATCCAAGGCAAGGTGGGACAGTGGCCACAGCAACCTGGTGTGCTGGGAGGTTGCTCAGCTTGGAACCCAATGATCTTTAGGGTCCCTTCCAAGCCAAACCATTCAAGGATTTGATCATTCTGCCATCCCCATCTCCCACCGCGCAGCAGCCTTGAAACTTCAGTGACATCACAGCTCCGAGAGGGTTCCAGGTGGAACGTCCAGGACCTGGAAACGAGCAGAGCAGGCACTTCACTGGCTGCCCAGGGTCAGTTGTCACTCGCTGTGTGCTCTGCCTCTCACTGCTGAGCTGCTGCTGCTGCTGCCTGGGCTTTTCCTGCTGCTGCTCTGGAACACCGATCCCAGCAGGATGTGCACTGCTGTGCCAGTGGAGGTACAGTGCCATCCCGAGCAGGGGGGCACCTGGCTTGGGCAGGCTGCAGCCATGTGGGAATGGATGGTGCGGGACAGGAAGCCCACTGGGAGTTTGGCTGCCCCTTGCAGAGTGCCAGAGACACTGAGGAGGAGATGGAAGTAGACATGGTGCTGGAGAGGGAGGAGAAGATGGAGGTGGACAAGGAAGACCCTGTTGAGGACATGGAAGTAGAGGAGGAGGACAATATCGAAGACATGGAGGTTGATGAGGAGGATAACACCGAGGACATGGAGGTCGATGAGTATGATGAGGAGGAGCCCATGGTCCTTGGATGAAGATGGAGCCTCACAGGTAAGACAGGCAGCTGCTTCCCACGCCCTGCCCACAGACACACTGGGTCCCCTGACGCCAGGCTGGGGCTGGGCTGGATGGCCCCACTCAGGGACACGGTGCCCACAGGGGGCCTGGATTGTGGTGGCACAAGCACAGCCCTGCCCTGCGCTTGCCTGGGGCCACGCCAGCCCTGCCAGCCCTGGCCCAGCCCCTGTGGCCCAGCTCCCAGCCCTGCTGGGCCCAGTGCTGCCAGCTGAGTCCAGCCCTGCTTCTTCCTTTCTTCCAGGACGGATGCAGAAGATGGCACAGATGCCACACCTTTGTAAATACGTTTCAGAGTTTGGAAGTTTCTTGTAAATATGTTCACTGCGTTAGAAGATTTCTGTAAATATGTTTTGAAGATTGTTAGTCCATCGGATCCCATGTAAATATCTTCTGTACATTGTTGTTTTTATAAGGATTTTTAAAATGAAACATGTTCTGTAAATCTGAGCTTTTGCCAATCTTCAGCAAATAAATACTGTTTCTTTTTAAAACCTCACTTCTCTTTGCCATTCCTTTGGGCACAGGCAGTGTTTGCACACTTGTGGGTTCCTCTTGATCTGAGTTCGCAGGGCTGGAGGTCCCTGAGGGTGGTGGCACAGCCACCCTGGGGCTGGGAGTCCTTGGCACAGGGGCTCCCGCTGACACCACTCCTGGCACTGGGCTCTGCTGCTCTTCCAGGCCTGGGGCACAGCGCTGTCCCCAAGAGCTCAGCTGTCACCAGCTCTCACCCAGGGGGCTCTCACAGCACTGGCCCCTGCAGCCATGCCACCAAAGCAGGCAGCAAACCTTCAGCCACCCTCCCTGCTGGAGCCACAGGGACTCCTGGGCCCAGAGCAGGCAGGAGGCCACAGGCATGCAAAATCCACCTGCACGCTCTCAAGGCCACCACAGCCTTGGCAACTGGGGCACCTGCATCTGGGCTTCTGCAGGGGCTGATCTTTAAGGCTTGCAGCCTCCAAAGGCTCCGGCCTATGCTTCTCAGCCCGCTCTGCACTGCCCTGAGCCTGCATTGTTCCAGAGACATAAGCCAAGCCAGGGCATCTTCACCCTGCCCGCATTCCTGCTGCTGGCAGCGGCCACTGGCCCTGGGCCCCACTCGGGTGACAGCTGCAGGGACAGGGCAGGCTGTGCTGGGCAGGGGGCACGGGGCTTTGGGCCCTGTGGCTGCTGCTGCTGCTGCTGGGGGCCATGGGCCCAACAGGGCCCCGAGCTCAGCCCCTGCCTGCGCAGCTGCCCCCAAAGCCCCACACTCCCTGAGCATCCCCATCACAGCTGCCAGGGGGAAATCCCACGGGCTTCAGGAAAGAAATTCCCCATAGTGACAAAACCAAGGGGTCCAAGGGGAAAGTCAGCACCAGCTGATGTTTACAGCACCTTTAAAAAGGTTGGCTGCAAAGCAGGTGAGATCTCCAGGATCACTGGCAGTGCCTGCTCTGCAGGTGAGGCTGTGGGGCTGCTCCCAGTGGGACACAGCACCGTGCTCAGGCCAGCCCTCCGCCCCTCACAGCTGATCCCAAGGGGCAGGCTCAGAAAGCAGTTTCAGACCACTTGCTGCAGATATTTCAAAGCACTAAATATCATTCAAAGAAGCCACCTTGCACATTTAGTTTGGGCACTTCCACTGCCATCCCAAATGGAACACAAAGGACAGGCCTCTGCTTTCAGCACTACTGAGCTCCTCACCCAGCAATGGAGTCTCAGGAAGAGGCAGGAATTGAGTGCACCAGGGAACCTGGCCTCTAATAAAGGGCATAAATCCCACAGGCCATTAAACCCAAAGCCTTGCATGTCAATATGTTTTTGTCCTTCTCTCATCCCTCATGCCACTTTCCCCAAAACCTACCATTGCACAAATGGTCGAGGCATGCACCCTGTGGGCATCCTAACACCTTTATGCCAGCCTAGATAAGGCTACCAGTCAGGGTGTATTCATGGTGCTAGTAGTCTCCCAAGTTATTTCCTGACATATACATGAAAAATGACCTTGCATTAAATGTGTGGAATTGAGGCATTTTCAACAGAATTGTAAAAATACAGGCTATTACCAGGGACCTTCTAGGTGTCACAACCACTGTCCTCACTGCCCCCCTCATCCACATGCTTTCCAAAACCAGCAAAACCGGTGGTCTGCAGGAAACCCCACACAGACGCGGGAAGGCCCCACACGATGATACCAAATGCGAGGCCGTCCCGCCCGACTCACCCGTACATCCTTGAGAACCAGCACAGAGACCTTCTCAGATCCATCGGGACAGCTCGGTGGCTGCAGAAACTCGACAGAAGACAGCTCTGCCCTGGAACCCTAAGGCAGCTGGTAAGAGCCTTTTCAATTCCAATCCACGATATTTATGTTCACCATATTCCAACAGGCAAATACGGGCCTGAAGAACGGCACAGAGACATTTTCATTTTAACCAACACCAGGGAAGAGATGGAGACACTCACTATACTATCTGATGTAGTTGCCTTGACATCTTTGCAGGAGATAACTGTCCAGGCTCTATGCTCAGATCCTCCCCTTTTCATTCAAAAAGGAACAGTTATAGCCAGAGCCTACCTCCTACGGGACATGATCACCACACCAGCTGATCCAATGGTGATGTGGGCACAGATTACGGGCCGAAATAGATCCGTTCTAAACTGTGCTTTGTCATGGAAAGGGAGAAAGAGATGTCTTTCAGGATTATTAGATACAGGACCTGACATCACGATAATTTCCTGCTCTGTTTGGCTAAAGGATGGCCCCTGGTTCCAAATGCTGGGGAAATTTTAGCCATTGCAAGAGCCACTACCAGCTTCTGGAGTCAAGACACCATCTGCATGGAAGGTCCTAAGGGCACAGTTGCTACAGTAAGATCATTCATCACCTGGGCACCAATAACACTTTGGGGAAGAGACCTCTTGTCCCAGTGGAGGACAAGGCTAGAGATCCTATCAACACCTCAAGGTTTCTAGACGGGGCCACTGAGCAGCGAGCCACCCTACAGGTAACCAGGAAGACCAACGACCCCACATGGGTGGATCAGTGGCCCCTCCCAGGCAGAAAGTTAAAGGCCCTGCAGTCCCTCATGCAGGAGCAGCTTTCTGTGGGCCACATTGTACCATCTACTAGCCCCTGGAATGCGCCTGTCCTTGTCATACAAAAGCCTGGCACAGACAAGAAGCGGCTCCTGCAGGACCTTAGGAAAATCAATGAGGTTATTGAGGACATGGGTCCCCTCCTGCCCAGCCTGCCCTCAGCCTCCATGATACCCCAAGATTGTTAGACAGTTGTTATAGAACTAAATGACTGATTTGTTGACTCCCCCTTGCACCCTAATGACAAATCTGGTTTGCCTTTTCCATCCCTAAACCGACAAGCACCTTTACAGAGGTACCAGTGGACCGGGTTTCCTCAAGGAATGAAGCAGAGCCCTGCTATTTGTCAATGGCTTGGGAGCCCAAATTCCCTTACTCATCCGGAAAAGACATCCTCACACTATCATTTTTCATTATATGGACAATACACTCATTTGAGCAGAAGCTCAAATCATTTTGGACGTTGCAGTAGAAGACGTCATCACTGCAGTACAGGAGAAAGGTTTTGAGATTGCAGCAGATAAAGTCCAAAAGAGAGAACCATCACACCCCAAACACTGCAATCAAAGACTCTGCGAGGACTCCACAGGCTCTGTGGAAGCATCAGTTGGGTACGTTCACTGCTGGGAATCACCACAGAAGATCTCGCGCCACTGTTCCTGCTGCTCCCTAAACACAGTGAAGAACTCAATTCCCCGTGATCACTGACACCGGCAGAGGAAGCAGCTGTACAAAAGGTACCCCAGGCGATTCAAACTAAACAGGCACACAGATACCACCCTGATTTTCCTTTCTCCCTGGCAATCCTTGGTGCAAGTCCAAAATTCCATGCATTTATGTTTCAGTGGGACTCAACTACCTCAGATCCCCTGACAGAAATTGAATGTGTTTTCAGAGCACACCAACCTACTAAAACTATTACAACCCCACAGAAAGTTACTGCAGAACTGATCAGGAAAGCTAGAGAGCGTCAGTGCTCCCTTGCAGGAACAGACCTTGTGAATATGTACATACTTCTCACTCAAAACCACCTCAATTGTCTACTTCAAACATCTGAACCACTGCAACACGCCTTAGATAGCTTTTGAAGAGGCTAGGATCAGCCATCACTTCCATCATCAAAATATTCCTGTGCTGCTTACGATCTTTAAAATTACCTGAGACCAGGCAAGATCCACTGTAGCCACCTGCCCAAATTGTCAGGAATATGGCCTTGCTTCTGTCAGAGCTGGAGTCAATCCAAGTGGACGAGAGAGTCTCCACATCTGGCCATCAGACATCACACACTAAGCCGCTTTGGCAGACTAAAATACATCCACGTCTCAATGGATGCCTTTTCCAGTGTGGTTTTTGCCTCTGCCCATGTTGGTGAAAAAATCAAAAGATGCTATAAAACATTACTTTTTAATTTTTTGCACCTTAGCAGTTCCACAGGAAATTAAAACTGATAATGCTCCTGCTTATACCTTGTACTGATTCCAACACGTTTCTGACCACTGGGGTATAAAATATGTGACAGGCATACCACACTCCGCCACAGGACAGTCCCGAGTGAAGAGGGCTCACTGATCCATCAAAAGGATCCTTGATCACCTGGGTGGGGAGTCCAGATATTATCTCCCTTTGAGAGACTGGCCAAGGCTCTTTAGGTATTCAACATTTGGAACAATTCATTTATGGAGAAAACTCCCCCAATCATCAGGCATTTTACTAATTCAACTGAAGCCCAATTAAAAGAAAAGCCACCTGCATTGATCAAAGAACCTAAAGAATCTAAAGAAATTATGGGCCCGTTCCCATTAATTACATGGGGAAGAAAATACACTTGTGTCTCTCCAGCAGCAAACCCAAGACGGACCCCAGAAAAATCATAAAACCATTTCTGGAAACGGCGAGGCAAACACCAGAGCCACCATCAGAAGAACCGAATGAAAGCCAAAGAGTGAGAGCAACAGCCTGGGAAAGAGAAAGGATAAAAGGACAGATGAAGATCTCCTAAGCAGCGTTGACCACCCACACCAAGACCAAGATAGCACACACACCACTAACCAGGATATATGACTTAACATTTGTACAAACTATATTTTAGCATTGACATATGATCCTTCTAATAAGCTGTGTTCACACCCTTGGCATACAGAAGAGAATGTTTAGTGGGACCAGAACTTACGTTTCACCTTCTACTCTCTTTATCTGTTCACTTTTAGGCCACCCAAGCCTCCAGATACTACATGAGCTAAAGTCAGAGGTTGCTGCCGTTTGTTGCCACTGCAGCAGGAATCTGGATGCTTCTCCCTGAGCCGCGTGCCTTCAGCTGGGTGCTTCCACAGTCAAGCCCTAATTTCATGCCCATGGCCATGGCTGACAGGCATTTGAAGGCATGTGCTTTTTCAACCTGTGTCACAGAGGGAGTCAATATACCAGAGCATCCAGCTGCTAAAAGATCAAGGAAACAAGATCCAGATGGAAAGCAACAACGACTGGTTCAGTGGACTTTTCAGACACTTTGGGATCAAAAGCTGGCTCTCATCTCTAGTTAAGACTGTTTTGTGGGCTTTGTTTATTGTATTCATTGTGCTGGTTATTGTATCCATTTTTGCTAAATGCCTTCAAAACTATGTGGCAGAAGCCTTCATATAGAAAACAAAAAGGAGGGAGAGGTGAGGGCCCAGGGGCCTACCATTGGAACTGTAATACCTGAGGGCAAAGTGACCAAGGTAAAAGAGAGACACCGCTCTGAATGCAATGGTGACACCCATGGGCATTTGCAGGCTCATGCTGATGCCGCACGTTTTGCTGGTGTCACCCAGTTCAACTGCTGTATTTTCCTTATATGTACTCCCTCTAGAATGTTCCCCACTCTCTTGTACCCATTGGTCCTGGCTTACTGTAATGCTCTGCTGCCGTTCCCCCCCATATAAAACGCAGTGTCCCCAGCCCCATTTTGTCTCCCTCCCTGGACCCTCTTCATCGCAATACACAATGTTTGGAGTTCCACACAAAGATCCCTTTAGAGCCTCATTCACCAGCAGTTTAAGCAAGCGTGCTCCCAGCTCTGGGAGTGCAGGTCACTCACAGGGGCTGACTGTGGACAGGCCACCACACAGGAACCGAGTGCACCAGGGAACCTGGACTCCAATAAAAGGCATGAATCCCACAGCCCACCCAAACCAATGCCTTGCATGTCTCTACCTTTTCCTCCTACTCTCATCTCTCTTGTCACTTTCCCCATTTTCTCTAAGTGGGTACATGGCTTCTCTCTCCTGTCTGCAGGTTCAGCCACACCAGTGACCCTGCAGGAACAGCCTGACCCACAGGGAAGTGCGAGAGGACTCTTTGTCAGGAACTGTAGTGACAGGACACGGGGGAATGGGATCAAACTGCAAGAGTTGGAAGAGATTTGATGATGGGAAGAAGTTCTTTATTGTCAGGGTGCTTGTCCCTGACACAGGGACCAGTGCAGAGAGGCTGTGGATGCCCCAACCCCAGCAACAATCAAGGCCAGGTGGGACAGGGGCCACAGCAACCTGGTGTGCTGGGAGGTTGCTCAGCTTGGAACCCAATGATCTTTAGGGTCCCTTCCAAGCCAAACCATTCAAGGATTTGATCATTCTGCCATCCCCATCTCCCACTGCGCAGCAGCCCTGAAATTTCAGTGACATCACAGCTCCCAGAGGGTTCCAGGTGGAACGTCCAGGACCTGGAAACAAGCAGAGCAAGCACTTCACTGGCTGCCCAGGGTCAGTTGCTGCTCGATCTGCACTCTGCCCCTCACTGCTGAGCTATTGCTGCTGCCTGGGCTTTTCCTGCTGCTGCTCTGGACCACAAATCCCAGCAGGATGTGCACTGCTGTGCCCGTGGAGGTACAGTGCCATTCCAGGCAGGGGGGCACCCGGCTTGAGCAGGCTGCAGCCATGTGGGAATGGATGGTGTGGGACAGGAAGCCCACTGGGAGATTGTGCTGCCCCTTGCAGAGTGCCAGAGACACTGAGGAGGAGATGGAAGTGGACATGGTGCTGGAGAGGGAGGAGAAGATGGAGGTGGATGAGGAAGATCCTGTTGAGGACATGGAAGTAGAGGAGGAGGACAACATCGAAGACGTGGAGGTTGATGAGGAGGATAACACCGAGGACATGGAGGTCGATGAGGATGATGAGGAGGAGCCCATGGTCCTTGGATGAAGATGGAGCCCCACAGGTAAGACAGGCAGCTGCTTCCCACGCCCTGCCAACAGACACACTGGGTCCCCTGACGCCAGGCTGGGGCTGGGCTGGATGGCCCTGCTCAGGGACACGGTGCCCGCAGGGGGCCTGGATTGTGGTGGCACAAGCACAGCCCTGCCCTGCGCTTGCCTGGGGCCACGCCAGCCCTGCCAGCCCCGGCCCAGCCCCTGGGGCCCAGCTCCCAGCCCTGGTGGGCCCAGTGCTGGCAGCTGAGTCCAGCCCTGCTGCTTCCTTTCTTCCAGGACTGATGCAGATGATGGCACAGATGCCACGCCTTTGTAAATATGATTGAAAGCTTCAAGTTTCTTGTAAATATGTTCACTGCGTTAGAAGATTTCTGTAAATATGTTTAGAAGATTGTTAGTCCATCGGATGTATGTAAATGGATGTCCATGTAAATATCTTCTGTACATTGTTGTTGTTATAAGGATTTTTAAAATGAAACATGTTCTGAAAAATCCGAGCTTTTGCCAATCATCGGCAAATAAATACTGTTTCTTTTTAAAACCTCACTTCTCTTTGCCATTCCTTTGGGCACAGACAGTGTTTGCACACTTGTGGGTTCCTCTTGATCTGAGTTCGCAGGGCTGGAGGTCCCTGGGGGTGCTGGCTCAGCCACCCTGGGTCTGGGGGTCCTTTGCACAGGGGCTCCCACTGACACCACTCCTGGCACTGGGCTCTGCTGCTTTTCCTGCCCTGGGGCACAGCGCTGTCCCCAAGAGCTCAGCTGTCACCAGCTCTCACCCAGGGGGCTCTCACAGCACTGGCCCCTGCAGCCATGCCACCAAAGCAGGCAGCAAACCTTCAGCCACCCTTCCTGCTGCAGCCACAGGGAATCCTCAGCCCAGAGCAGGCAGCAGGCCACAGGCATGCAAAATCCACCTGCACGCTCTCAAGGCCACCACAGCCTTGATAACAGGGGCACCTGCATCTGGGCTGCTGCAGGGGCCGATCTTTAAGGCTTGCAGCCTCCAAAGGCTCTGGCCTCTGCTTCCCAGTGTTATGTTTGCTCAATTATCTCATTATTAAAAAAACTCATACAATATTTAAGGTAGCAGCAATTTTAATTAAATAGGTTAGAAAATATATAAATAAGGGATAATTTGGTTCAAATAATAGCGCATAAGCACAAACAACTCCAGGGTATGGAGGGCAGGGTTCTTGACTCTTGCCACTTCATTTACAAGCTTGCCAAGTGAAAGTCACTTCTTATATGCCATGTGTCAATACTATCTCTTCCTATTTTCGGTTTGTGACTTTTTTGTCTCTGCTCTCATTACCACCCTTATCTCGCATGTGCCACTACTCGGTTTGGTGGTCACACAAAATCTTTGGGGGTCGTCACTGATGAAGGCTCTGTAGTCTTCTTCGTTGTGTTTTAATTCACTTTTGGGTTACACATGCGCACCAAGCCAGTGCAATGTAAGCCAAGACTAACGTATCACTGCATCTGCATATCAAGGCAATAAATCTCTTATAATTAGCATTTTCTGGGACCTAAGCAGGTTCTTTAGTCATTTTTAGTAACTGTATCTTCAGCCTCTTTCCTGTGGTCCTTGAAAACATCTGCTGGGAAGGGGGGGTGGGTGGAGCCCCTCCTTTCCCTCTCTTCTTTGGCATTACAACTTTTAGCTATTAACTATTTTATTATTCTCAAATATTAATTACTGTATCAATATTTATTACTGTTTCAATTTTTATCAGCACGAATCATACCTATTTATCAGAAATCCCCCATTTCTCTTTTTGATCATTATGATTCGTGCTGTATTTAAAAAGCTGTACCTTGATATCTTTTATATTTTTCAGAATTTTGGTTTTCTTGTTGTCTCTTTTCAGCTTCAAACTTTTCTAGCATTTCTATTACTACTTCTAGTCTTTCACACTCTCTTTCAAGTTTAGTTAGCATTTCTTGGTTTATTTCAATCTTTTTAGGTCTTTGTTCTTTAACAGGGGTCGATTTAGCTTTTAATACTATTAAAGATCTTGGTTTTCTTTTTTCTGCTGATTCTGAATCTAGAGACGTTATAATCTGCATCTTTTGAATCACTGAGTGAATTAACTTAATAAAACACAGAAGTCTCAGAATTGAGCATAACAACATGAACTTTAACTTTTTCCTCAAAACACTTTCAAAGAGGTTACCCCACTAATCTGCTTTCAAAATTGAATTCTACTTTTGTACTGGTACATGAGCCACTCTTTTTATTTCTTCCGCAAGTTCTGTGATAGCTTCTCCATAATCATCAATTTCTACCCAGCACTCACATTCATTAAGTTCCTCTTCTTTCTTTTGCTAACAGATAGTTTAGGGCGATCTTGTTTTGATACACAAACGCCCACATTTGTGTATATAGCTTGGCCAATATTTTTAAGGCACCAGAGGTGTGATTTTACACTACCTCCACTACTGCTTGGAGCTTTATTAATCGATTCAACAGGTAAATTGGGGTCTTATATCTCCATGACCCATCCTGAGCCCATGTTGCTGGGTCATAATTTGCTATAATTTGTTCTGTAGGCCATTCGTCTTTTTCTTATTTTTGATTTTCTCTTGCTGTTGGAAAATTTAAATTCAATTCTCTTTTATTCTACTGTGGGGTTTCATACAGTGGAGTTCTTAGCACATTGCTCTTAGACCTCAGTAAAACAAAGAAGGAGGGTTGTATTATTCTTAAAGTACAGGTTCTTCTCCATTTTTGAGGCTCACAAATCTAATCTGTTTTATCTGGGGCTTTCTATTTCTTATCAGTGTTTTCTGGTTGCTCCCAATAAGACCTCAGGTCGTTGATGGATTGGTAGGAGTTAGCTCTAGGACTTCTGTACCAGCATAAATTAATCTGTTCGTCTCATTCACAATTTATTTCTTTTATTGGTCCCTAATATTTAACGGGGTTTTCAGGTCACTGAA
Source organism: Melospiza melodia melodia (assembly GCF_035770615.1). Lineage (NCBI taxonomy): Eukaryota > Metazoa > Chordata > Aves > Passeriformes > Passerellidae > Melospiza > Melospiza melodia. The sequence goes on along the minus strand of NW_026948659.1, from coordinate 7,224,001 downwards.
TTTTTGAATGATCATTTATATTAACCACCAATGTGTGTTTACAAGAAGTATGCCCTACTATTTTATTAAATTTCTTTTCTTCTTGAGTTATACAAATGATTCTAATTACTTGATGGCTTAAAATCTATCTTTCAGGTCTCTTTAATGTTCTAGAAATTTGGGTGTGGTTCTACTTTAAAAATTGCTCTGCAGCTAAGCTTTCACCTTTCTACGGCTATCTTTTAGCTATTTTTAGACTTCTACAAATGTCACATTTGGATAATTCTAATTCTGTAGCAATCTTTTGCATCAATCTCACAAACAGATTCTTATTGGAGGCTGGCAAATCTCAATCTTTGTAATACTGTTTTAGCTGTTCATACAATTCAGCTAATTCTGTTCACTCTTTCCTCTTGTTCTTTCTTCTATTTTCTTTTGTTTCTTTTTCTTCTTTTATTTTCTCTTTCTATTTTTCTTTTAGTGCTCGATTTCTCATGCTAATACTTGGATCTTTTCTATTATCATCTCTTTCAAAACAAAGAAATCTTTCATATTGAGGGCAAATTTGATCACCATGGGGATAAGGAGCTCGCCCATTATATCTCACATTTTTTCTTACTTAATATATCTTTCCTTCTTTAATACAAACATCTATACACTGCTGCGATTGTAGCAGACAGAACTAACATACAGGTGTGTTGCAAACACAGATTCTATCTTGTCTTTAATCTACACAGGGTGATTGTAATAATCACAAAGGTTGAAGTTGCTGGGACTTGGGTTTTGCTTTGTTTGCTTTTTCATTGCCGAAACTCTGTCCAGTGTGGCCTTCTGGCTTTGGCCAACTGCCCAGGGTACCATAATGATCACAGTGAAAATAATCTTCAGGAAATCTCCCTTTCTACCTTTTTCAAGGCCCCTTGGGTTGCAACCAAGGGCCGAGATGCCAGTCTTCTTGGAAGCAAAGGTAATATCTCGGGATCTAGTCACTGGTGCTTTTAGTTTCTTTGGTACTCATAGCCCCACAGAGTTTGCTTGTCCCTTTTTAAATGCCATTTCTCAGTTCTAGCTGGTTAAGAAGCAATAATTAAAACAAAAAGAACAGGAAAAAGATTAGGCTGGAATACCATAAACCTGTATTTTCCAAAATTTTAGGGATGTGCCAACAACAATAAGATTTTTCTAATTATTTTCTGCTTCAAGGGCAGGGAGTTTATTAAATCACCGCCTCCAATAGGCAAACTTGCAGCACCAATATGCCCCTGCAACGTGCCTATTATGTGGTATATAAACTTCTTCTCCACAACAACTATCAATTTTGAGACACTGGTCTATAATATTATGAGTTGCTATTTCTCTTATTTATGCTATAGCAAATATAGCAAGAACTAATTGATTTAAGTTTCTTATTAATCTAATTGCTGCTGGAAGGGTCCCATCTCCCAGTCTCAAAGGTATCTAAAAAAAATCACTAGCAATGCATTCTATAATTAACTGGCTAAATACATAACCATAGCAAAACAAGCAAATAAATTGTCTCTCCTTCTCTTCGCTCTTAGTTACTTTCTACTATAAGTTAAAGCAAAGTATGCAAACAATACATATCCATGGATGACACTTTAAACCATGTTTACCGCACTCCTAACGTTTTTGTCTCTGAGCTCTTTTAACAACAGGTGTTATCAATCTCAGTTTCTGGAATTGCAGTTCTGTAATCAATTCTAATAATGTTGCTAGTGGGTGATCCTGGAGGAGATCTTCAATCTTTTTAGGCCATTCCCACTGATTCAGAAAGTCTTTTATTCTTTTTCCACCGGCGTTCTTCTGCCTCTGAGCTCAAGGGAATTGCAGTCGGCAGGCATCCAGGATGCTTCGTTCCTTCTTAATAAATCAGGGTTAATATAAATCAACTTAAATCTCACTATATTATCACATTCTTGGAATTACATGTTCTAACAATATTTTAGCTACTGTTTGAACTGTAGCCCGAGCTGCTGGAAATGCTTTAACTCACTGAGTTAATTGATCTATTATAACTAACAAATATTTCTACTGACTTACTTTAAGCAATTCTATAAAATCAACTTGGATCTTTTGAAACAGCCTGTACGCTGTTTTGCATCTTTTAGAGGGAGGGCTCTTTAATACTTTCTTAATTACTTTTTGACAGGTAAGACACTTCTGGGAAATTTGTTTTCTAATTTCAGATATCTTCATACACTCATAAAATTTTAAAAAGTGATCACAAAAGGCTCTTGTTCTCCAGTGTGTCCGTCTATACAAGTTATCTAAGATTTAATGTGCCACTGGTTTTGGCATCATAATCTTGCCATCAGGAAAAACTCATTTTCTCGCTTTAAATGTTGCTCTTAATTTTCTTATAGCTGCCAATTTTGCTAGCGGAAGGGAAAGTGTCTCCTGCTGAATTTCTATTTCTTTATAAGGTCATGATTTCAGTATGTCTCTTTCTTAAGGTCACTCTTTTTGCTTCTCTATCAGCCAAATTATTTCTCTGACTCTAATATCCCTCCCTCTCTGGTGTTCTTTTACATAAACTACTGCTGTTTTCTTTGAGCCTTTTAAAACTTCAAGTATCTGAATTATCAATCTCCCGTGTATTAACCTTTTCCCTTGAGTGTTTATAAGTCTCCTTTCTTTCCAAATTTTTCTAAAAGTATTTACTACACTAAAAGTATATTTGGAGTCTGTATAAATAGCCCCTTCTTGCCTTTTTAGTAATAATAATGTACCGAATACTGCATAAAATTCACAGGCTTGTGCTGACCAGGAGGGACGAAGGGGACCAAACTCCTTCATCCTAAACTTTTCCCACTTCACCTGAATGCCAACCCGTGTCATTAATTTCCAGATTATCTTCTTCAGTTAAAGAATAAATTTTAAGTTTTCTTTGACAGGGTTTTATCTGTAAATTTAAGGCTATTTTTAGATCTCTGCCTAACAAATTATTCTCGGCCTCTGGTATCAAAAATAAATCATTTACTCCAAATTTGTCATCTGTTTCAATTGGCACTCCTTTTATTACAGGAACAGGGAAAGCCTCTCCCATAATTCCGATTACTGAAACTCGCTCACGATTTATCTCACATCCCTGGGGTAATTTTGTCACTGTCAACCAAGAAACTCTTGTATTTGCTAAAAATACAACTTCTTCACTCTGAGGACCTACTCTTAGCTTTATTATCAAGGCCTCTTCTGGATGTAATTCAGTCCTCTTCGTTAAACAAAACTCTTGCCCGCCCTGATTCTCCTCAGAAGTTTTCTCATCTTGCTCTTTCTTTCTGCAATTTTTTTGCAGGTGCCCCTTTTTATGGCAATAAAAACAGGTGGGTCCCGCACCCTTCAAAATGGGGCAAGAATTTTTTAAATGTTTTTTCTTGGGGCGGGAAAAATGCACAGGTCTTGTGTTCCTAAAAATAGATCCTGACATCCGCTGCTTGTTTTTCCTTGCAGATTTTTCTGTATTCAAAGCTGCCTGCATTTCTTGAACTGCTGCCACTAAAATTCTGGCATCGGCTTTCTGCTTTTTCTCATTTCTCTTTAAAAACACTCTTTGTGTTTCTCTCAGCAACTCTTGAAGTCCCCTGTCCTGCCAATCTTCTAATTTTTCCAGCTTTTTCTTGATGTCACTGCAAGACTCAGTCACAAACTGAATTTTTAACAGAACCTGCCCTACTGCAGTATCAATATCTATACTTGAATATAATTGCAAGTCTCTTTTTAATCTTTTTAACCATTCTGCCGGTGACTCATATTTTTTCTGGTGCTCACTCAAAGCTTTTCCTATCCTATATTATGTCTTTTAGGCACTGCCCTCTGAGTTTCTTGATTTTCTTTCCTTCAGGATTCCCATTCATCCCAAAAACCGTATTAACATCCCCAATGGGCTGTCCTGAGGAATGCTCCACCCCTGAGAACCCCCCTCACAGTTCCCAGATACCTCAAACCACTGCGAATTTCTCCTACAATCCGTAGCCCCTGGGTCAAGGAACTTATTCTTTCCCTGACCCATTTCTGGCGGCAACAAACTAAGAAATCCCCGGTACCAGGAGAGTCTTTGTTTCCCCCACTCACCTTGTGGCTCAACTCTCTCACTTATTACTCTGTCACACTGCTTTTTCAATCTACCTGTTCCACTCTTATCTCTCCTGTTGTGGTATGCTGTAATGTCCCATTTTGGCCTTCCAGGTCATTCCCCCAGGTGTGTCTATGCTTCTCTCCCTTCCCCCTTGCCCCCATGCTGAGTGAGTCCTGTCAATCAGACTTAACATTCCAGCAAGGCGTCGTGTGATTGGTCAAGTTCAAAGGATGCCCCTATGCCCAGAGGTCATTGGCCTTTCTGGGTGTCATCTTCCCCTGAGACCCTGCCCCTCTCACCTGGTTGGTGCTCACCTGTACCTCCCCTCCCCCTGTCCCTGAGCTTAAAAAGGTGATCAGACCATGCGGCCGTGTTCTGTTGGAGCAGTTGCTCATGTTCAGACCTCTGTAACCATGGAATAAACCTCTGGACATTAAACCCTCCAGCAGAATCCTCTCCTTTTTCTCTTCACCATCGCCTGAAGCTATTCCTCCTGAGGTAAATGGGGTTCCTAACAAGCCTGGACTTGTTCAGTGCCCAGCTGCAACCACCAGCAAGCCAAGGTATCTCTGGGGTGATACACCGCAGTTGCTGCCTTTGGCCCAGCAGCGAGGGTCAGACTGGCCCAGGCACAATCTAACTGGTAATATTGGGAGCCTTTTTCCAATACTCTCCCTCTGCAATCTACTTGTTCTACTCCTATCTCTCCCTCTTTCTCAATCTATTAGCCCCATCCTCTCACCATCTAATCACATACTAAATTGCCTGCTACCAACCCCTCCAAGGAAATTGAACCTATTCATTCACTCTCTCAGTCTCCCTACTGAGTCAATCCCTCCTGCCCAAGGACCTTCCCACAGGTGCCTGGACCAGGGATCCCCTCCTTCCCCCTGGGTCAAACCCTCCCGGGATCCCCACTCATTCACTTTTCTTTTGCTTCCCTCCTTTCCCGGCCAGTCTCCTTGTGGAGAACTCGAAAACACAGTACTGGGAGGTCCCACACACTTCGGGGATCCGGGACTGCCCAGCCCCCGTCTCAGACACTCCACACACACTCACACATGCATACAGCCGCCCCCCGACCCAAAACCCCGTGATACTCACAGCCTCCTTTTCTCGCGAGGGTCTTTGTGCACAAAGCAGTTTTCTATGGGTACTCTCTCTCCTACAAGCCGGCACTCTGATGGGAGCCTCTCCTGCGCGCTTCCAATAACTAATTTGCTTATGCGTTATTGTAAAAAGAACTCTCTTTTCCCAAGGGAGAGGGGTCTAGCCTTGGGACCACTTAAAAGTCTGGTGGGGAGCTCCTTCCCAGAAGCTATCCACCTCCCCGGAGTTAAGAGAGTCTCCCAGGTATCGGCACCAAAATTGTTATGTTTGCCCAATTATCCCATCAAAAAAACCCCAAACAATATTTAAGGTAGCAGCACTTTTAATTAAATAGTTTAGAAAATATATAAATAAGGGATAATTTGGTTCAAATAATAGCGCATAAGCACAAACAACCGCGGGGTACGGAGGGCAGAGTTCAATGACCCTTGCAACTTCACTGATGCCGAATTTTGCCCCAAAAGGTGAGAATAACTGCTTAAGAGACTCAGCCTAAGTCAGATAAGCAGGAGGTATTTCATTTCGACGCGTCGGAGAAATCACAAAATGGATTTCTAAATTATGTACAGCAAAAGCGGGTTTTTATACAATTTTAAACAGGGATTACATCATTTATTACATGCATATTCATAGGCAGGCGGAGTCTTCCGGGAATTCTTGGTCTTCCTTAGTTAAATTTTAAGCTTTTCCTAATTTGGACTTCTTCCTGTTATCTTTGGCATGTTTTTCCATGGCTTGGCTGAAGTTACTGTTGTACTTGGCTTGATTCTAATGGCTTGGCAGGTCACTTTTACTTATTGGCTTGATTCTAACAGCTTGGCAGGTCACTTTAACTTATTGGCTTCCACTTCTGCTTCTTCAAATATTCTAATTCCAAAGTTTCTTCTGTGAGTGTATTTTAGATTATTTATTAACGTATCTAGATATCTGATCAAAGTTCTTCCTAATAGTGTATTTTAGGTTTTTTATTAACTTCTGCGATTCCCTTGATATACTTTTGAGTGTCTTTTAATTCTTTTATTTCTCAGAAACTATTGTTCATTATAATAAATGGCTTCATTCCCCCCCTTTTCTTATAACTTACGAATTCTTTCATCAAATTCTAACCCTGTAGGGCGCTGATACGCTCGTACCATAGCCCAAGTTTTAAACTCTTTAGCCATTCATCGATTCTTAGCTCTTCGTCCTTTAACTTGTGGACTCCTTCTCGAATATCCCTAATCTTGCTGTGAACCAAAACAAAATGATCAGAGACACTCATGCAACACATTCCCATGCAACACATTTTTCAAACTCCAACTGCAGCAATGAAATGCATCTCGTGTAGCTTTCACTTCTTTTCTCCCTTCCTTTTTGAGTTTTGCTGTTCCCCACTTTCCTACCCTCAATCTCTGAAGGTTCTCAATGCACTGATCTAATGCTTGGTCAGGATCCCCCTCAAAGGGCCCTACCACAGATGTTTGGGTCAGTGGGACTTGTTGTCTACACCGGGCAGCTACAATGTGAGAATTTCTCTTTATTTCTAGTCCCTTTAGTTCATGATTCAAACGCCACCTCACAAAAGCAGTAATTATCTGTTCTGCACTTTCATACAACTTAAGTCCCTCCCTTCCTGGCAAACCTGTAAATTTACTTAACGCTCTAATCCAATTACGTTCTCTTACCCATTGGCCACGACACCTCCAACACCAAATTTGCCACACAAGTGCTTGACCATACCAGTAAGTATACCCGCACCCAGCACACTTTAGAGCAACCCAAGCACAGCAAAACATATTACTACAAGCACAACAGGTTGTACTACTCAGTGGTATGGATTCATCAAATTGCGTGGTAAGAACCCAGTTTATCCAATCCTGTGGTGGGTTCGTTAGGGCTCTGGCAGCTGGTTCACTATATTGTGCGAGACGCTGGAGGTCCTGCTGTACATTAAAGAAAAGCTTTCTCAGCAGTCGTCGTTCTTCATCTCCTGCTGTTATTCTACCCCACCACCCGACATCCCAGATACGTAAGGCTTCACCCATTTAGCAGGTACCCAGAGAGTCCCTCAAGAACTCAATGATCAGAGTTATAAAGGTTTGAGGTGGAGTCAGAATTATAATGTCTGCTCCTCTTGTTTGTTCTCCGGAGCTTTCTTGACTCATGAGAGTGGGTCCACGTGGGTCGCTCCTTGATCCGAACCGCAGTGAAGATAGTCAGCAGCACTTGGAAAGGTCTCACTTTTCTTATAGGGGTTTTCCTAGAAGATTCTTAACATACACCCAATCACCGGGATTAAACGGATGCAATTTGCAATCAGGTTGTTTAGGTTGGTGCTCTATCACCACAATAGCATTCTTATCGAACTGTTTCCCCACCGTCATTACATAATCATAAATGTACTGATTACCGATTTGGTCTATAGCGTCCCCATTTACAACTTGCACAGCATAAGGTCTACCATACAAAATTTCAAATGGACTTAACTTTTCTTTTGATCTTGGTTTGACTCTCAGCCTAAGCAGAGCAATAGGCAAAGCTTGATACCACTGCAAATTAGTCTCCTGGCATATTTTGGCAATTTGTTGTTTGATGAGATGATTCATCTTTTCCACTTGCCCACTGGCCTGTGGACGGTAAGGCGTGTGTAATTGCCATTTGATTTGTAATGCTTTGCTTATTGCTCTCACCACTTTTGCACAGAAATGTGTACCCCTATCCGAAGAAATGCTCTTCGGTACCCCAAACCGTGGAATAATTTCATTCAACAGTACTTCAGTCACTTCTCTTTCCTTATTTGTCCTACAAGGGAATGCTTCAGGCCACCCAGAAAATGTATCAGTTAACACCAACAAATACCGAAACCCCCCTTTTCTTGGGAGTTCAGAAAATCAATTTGCCATACTTCACCTGGGAATTTACCTCAATTTATGGCTCCTTGGCGTACCTTGGTTCTCGTATTCGGGTTGTTTTTCAGACACCGCTCGCACTGGGACGTAACGTGTTTTACAGCAGTAAATAATTTCGGTCCTGCGGATCTAGACCCCAATGGGCCTTCTCATGTTCTGCTTTTACAAACTGCCACATCACGTTCCTGGTACTACTAACTGTCCTGTTTCCAATGGACCCCAACCATTTTCCAATATTTTGCCCTTATTTCTTTGAATCCTTATTTCTTTGAATTCTATGATCTGATTCTTGGTAATCTGGCTGGATATTGGTATCCAACTCTCCTGGTATTAGGGCCACTATTTCCACTTCCCTAGTTCTTGTGGCAGCCAATTTAGCTTCTGTATCTGCCTTCCTGTTCTCTATTTCCGGAATAGTGTTATCTTTCAGATGTCCTTTACAATGCATTATGGTCATTTGTGCTGGGAGTTGGACCGCCTCTAGCAATCGCAGAACCTCCTCTGCATGTTTGACTGTTTTCCTTGTGTAGTCAACAGTCCTCTTTCTTTCCAGATGGTCCCATGAGCATGTACAACGGAAAAGGCATATTTAGAGTCTGTCCATATATTTATTTGCATGTTTTCCGCCAATTCCAGGGCTCGAGTCAGAGCTATCAGCTCTGCCTTTTGGGCTGAAATCCCTGCAGGCAAGGGGTTCGACTCAATTACCCTTTCTGTAATAGTGACTGCATAGCCGGCCATCCTCGCTTCACGAAGCTGCTGCCATCTGAGAACCAGTTGTCCGCATCTTCGAGCGGCTCTTCTTTGAAATCTGGGCGACTGGAGTAGACGGCTTCAATTGTTTCCAGGCAGTTCGTGTTCGATGGGTTCTGCCGGGGCTCTCCCTTCTAGAAATGAAGCTGGGTTCACAATGTTAGTTACCTGAATGGTTACGTCATCTGATTCAGCCAGGATGGCCTGGTATTTTAGGAATCTGGAAGGCGACAACCAATGGTTGCCTTTCTGTTCCAGCGCCGCCGACACAGTGTGAGATACTAACACAGTCACCTTTTGGCCCAACGTGAGCTTCCTGGCCTCCTCTATGTTGATTATCACTGCGGCCACTGCCCTCAGGCAGCCTGGTCATCCTTTACTTACTTCATCCAATCGCTTGGAGAAGTAGGCCACAGCTCTCTTGTGTGTTCCCAACTGCTGTGCTAGGACTCCTAGGGCCATCCCTTGTCATTCATGGGAGAACAGCCAGAATGGTTTTGATACATGTGGGAGACGTAAGGCCGGTGCTCTCATTAGTTCTAGCTTTAACTTCCTGAAGGCCTCTTCTGCCTCGGGAGTCCAAACTAGAACTTCCTTAGTTTCCTTCAACAAATCATACAATGGTTTAGCGAGTATCCCGTACTGGTAGATCCATAGCCAACACCAATCTGTCATCCCCAGAAAGGCACGCAAATCTCTCACTGTCTCTGGTTTAGGCATCTGACAGATGGCCTCTTTTCTAGCTGCTCCCAGGGATTGCTGTCCTTTGGAGACTTCGTATCCCAGGTACACCACTTTTTGCACCAGCTGTGCTTTCTGTTGAGAGACTCGATATCCACTTAAACCCAGGAAATTTAACAAGGAAATAGTCCATTCAATGCATTCTTCTTCTGTCACTGTTGCTATTAGGAGGTCGTCTACGTACTGCAGAAGGGTGCCATCTCTCAGCGGCCTTTCTCACTGTTCTAAAGTAAAAATCTTTTGACTCTCGGGAGCTAAAGGAAAGCAGAAGAATGCGTCTTTTAAATTTAATACGGTGAACCAGGCCAAGTTGTCCTTCAGTCTGGTTAAAAGCGTGTATGGATTAGCAACTACCGATGCCTGAACTAGTCTATAAGCTCTATTAGGTTTCTTTACCAGCAGGATTGGTGCATTAAAATCCGATTCTCATTCTATCAATAACCCCAGTTCCAAAAACCTTTTGGTTATGGACTCAATCTTCTTTCTTCCTTCTTTCCTCAGTGGGTATTGCTTTCTTACCACCGGTCTTGCCTCAATCGGTGCTACTTGTTTTGATTTCAGGGGGAATTGTGGAAGGGGCTAGCAGCGGGCCTGTTAGCTAAAGGAGCGAGAAGTAAGAAGAAGCTGATAAGGAGCTTTCTCCAAGGCCTTGGCAGCTCTCCCAGAAGCCTTGGCAGCTTTTCTGGAGGTTTTGGCAGCTTTCCTAGAAGTTCTGGTAGCAGGCCAGGTAACTCCCATGGCATCTGAACTTTCTTCACTAAGTTCCCCATCAGAGCCCCCTTCTACCTCAGCCCCGACTCTTCGTTTGCATCTTGCCTCGTTTCTCTCTCTATTCTCCATTCTTTAAAGAGCGAGTTCCAGGTTACTGCTAAATCAACAGCTATTTTATCTCCCACTCGAGCAGTTGCCCAGGCTCATGGGTGAGTCTCGTTCAGGATTCACTCGAAATTGTGATTCTTAGGTTAAGGTTCCACACAACTGATTGTTAGGCTTAGACCTGTAATCAGTTGTTCTTCATTTAAGTTCTCCAATAGGTCTCTTCTCAATAAGGGCTTTGATGAATTTGGTAAATATAAGAACTGATGAATTCCCATCTGTTTCCTAATACTGTATTTAATGGGTTTCAGAAAGTAAGGCTTTTCTGGTTGGCCTGTTGCTCCCACAAATTGTATAAATTCATCACTTTTAGGTACCAATTCCTGATTTAAAACTGAAAAAGTTGCTCCCGTATTAATCAAAAGTACTGTTTGAACTGTGCTTTAACCCACTGAGTTAATTGATCTACTATAATTAACAAATATTTCCACCGACCTACTTTAAAAAAATCTACAAAATCAACCTGGATCTTTTGAAATAGCTGCTAGGCTGTTTTGTATTCTCCAGAGGGAGGGCTTTTAAGCACTTTCTTATTTACCTTTTAACAGGTGAGACACCCCTGGGTAATTTGCTTTTTTTTTTTTTTTTTTTAATTTCAAATATCTTCATACATCCAAAAAAAAATTTTAAAAAGTGGTCACAAAAGGCTCTTGCTTCCCAGTATGTCCGTCTATACAAGTTATCTAAGATCTAATGTGCCACTGGTTTTGGCATCATAATTCTATCATCAGGAAAAACTCACTTCTCCTCCTTAAATGTTGCTCCTAATTTCCTTATAGCTGCCAATGCTACTAGCGGAAGGGAAAGAGTCTCTTGCTGAATTTCTATTTTTTTGTGAGGTCATGATTTCAGTATCTCTCTTTCTTAAGGTTGCTCTTTTGCTTCTTTATCAGCCAAATTATTTCTCTGACTTTAATATCCCTCCCCCCTCTGGTGTTCCTTTATATGAACTATCCCCCCCATATATTAACCCCTTCCTTTGAGTGTTTATAAGTCCCCTTTCCTTCCAAATTTCTCTAAAAGTATGTACGACACTAAAAACATACTTGGAGTCTGTATAAATAGTCCCTTCTTGCCCTTTTAAAATCCACAAGCTTGCGCTGACTAGGAGGGACTAAAGGGACTAGACTCCTTCACTCTAAACTTTTCCACTTCACCTGAATGCCAACCCATGTCATTAATTTCTAGATCATCTTCTTTAGGTAAAGAATAAATTTCAAGTTTTCCTTCACAGGGTTTTATCTGTAAATTTAGAGCTATTATTAGATCTCTGCCTAACATATTCTCCTCGGCCTCTGGTATCAACAATAAATTATTTACTCCAAATTTGTCATTTGTTTCAATTTTCACCCCTTTTATTATAGGAACAGGGAAAGCTTCTCCTGTAATTCCGATTACTGAAACTTGCTCACAACTTACTTCACATCCCTGGGGTAATTTTGTCACTGTTGACCGAGAAACTCCTGTATTTACTAAAAATACAAATTCTTCACTCTGAGGACCTACACTTAGTTTACACTTAGCTTTATTATCAAGGGCTCTTCTAGGTGTAATTCGATCCTCTTTGTTAGACAAAACTCTTGCCCTCTCTGACTCTCCTGAGAAATTTTCTCATCTTGCTGTTTCTTTTTGCAATTTTTTTGCAGGTGCCCCTTTTTATGACAATAAAAACAGGTAGGTCCCACACCCTTCTTTTTCTTATTTCTACTACATGCATCACAGCAATGTTCCTTAGGCTTTGGACCCTTCTTATCTTTTTCCAGGGCTAGTACTAGGGGATCCTGAGGGACTACATTAATTTCGCATTCTTTTTGCCACTCAGGTTTATTCCTTAGGGTGAAAAACATGTCTGCGTACATTATCTCATCCCATTTATTGAGCCGGTGGAGGAAGAGCATTAGTTGTAAAATGGTGTTATAATTAGTTGTTCCCTCCGGCGGCCATCTCTCATTGTCATCTAACTTGTACAGTGGCCACCACTGTGTACAATATTTAAGGAGTGTCTTTTTACTTATGTTTCCCCCTGGAATCCTTCCCAAGTCCTTCCAGTGCTTTAAGATACATCCTAAGGGGGTTTTCATATTTACGTCCTTACTCTGTTGACCTCCCATGGCTATTCCCTGTGCCTGTTTAACTAGATCAGTCTCCCTCTCGCTTCGCAGCGATACTACCTGCGTCTCATTCACTCTCAGCCATACCCACACACCTTTATGAAATAATTCCTACCTTATGGTCTATATCAGAACAGACTGTTTTACCAGGCTTGGTCACGGAAGGTCGCTTACAGACCGTGAGATACCGGTTTGCCAGATTCATGCAATCGCAACCGTAGACAGTATAACAATTGCAGGGGGTGACAATTTTCTTCCAGATGTTTATCAACTTATTCTCTTCTAAAAAAGTACAGAGAGAGCGGCAAGGTGTTTCCTGTAAAATTTTGCAACAGACACATAGAACAGACACAAAAGGATCACCGGCTGACAGACCACTCAGAAAGCAATCTTAGTTTTTAACCCTTAATCCACAGTATTATAACATTAAATACAATATTGAAAACAGTTGCCCACACAGTAAAAACAGACCAAAGATACCAAGATAAACAAATACTCCTTCCAGCAGGACTTTAACCTGCGTTTTCTCTTTTCCTTCCTTTTTTTTTTTTCTTTTTTTTTTTTTTTTTTTCTCTACGTTCACAAAACCAAATGCTGGGACTCTAACCCAGTAGCTGGGACTCTAACCCAGTAGCAGGACTTTAACCTGCATTTCTATTTCTGGGACTCTAACCCAGTAGCAGGACTTTAACCTGCGTCTCTATTTCTGGGACTCTAACCCAGTAGGGATTCTTTACCGGGGCGTCCCCCAGCTTTCCCTTCGGGCAGTCACGTCTGACCCCCGTTTCCCAACAAAGCGCTTTATTCCAAAACCAATAAACAATTGAAATACCTCTTAATTGGAGCAGGAGATGCAGGGTACTCTTCGTCCACCAGGAGCACTGGTCCGGGGGGGAGTCTCTTCTGACAAAAATTCGTCAGGGCGCCCAGAGAGTCCCGACCCCGGACTCGGCCCGGGAGGACTTCTCAAGGCCCGGATCTCCTGTCTGGTCCCATCTGGGTCGCCAGAAATGATGCCGAATTTTGCCCCAAAAGGCGAGAATAACTGCTTATGAGACTCAGCTTAAGTCAGATAAGCAGGAGGTATTTTATTGCGACGCGTCGGAGAAATCACAAAGTGGATTTCTGATTTCCCGTAACAAAACAAGCCTTTTATACATTTTTGAATATAGGATTACATCAGATCATATACATCATCATTTCTTTGCATGCATATTCATAGGGGCTGTGGCGTAGGCAGAGTGTGGGCGGGGACACTTCTTTTGAGGATCATCTTGGCGGTCGTTCCGGTTGCCTTCATCATGGGCTGGGGTCTCCTGATAAGTCTTCCTCCTTAAACTTTTGAACTCTTCTCCTAATTTGGTCAATTCCCGGTGTACTTGGCTTGGTCTCTATAGCTTGGCAAAGTTCTTAGGGTCAGTTTGACATTGTTGGCTCTGAACATGCTTAGCCCATCGCTTCTCCTCTCGCTATCTCTTTCCTGTCATTGTGTTCCATGCTTTAGCTGATTAATTGCTCTATGTGTTTCCTAATACTATACCTTCTTCAAATGCCTCATATTCTATGTTTTAACTCATTATTTCTTGAAGGCTATCTGTTTTGGGGCTTCATGACCCTCATGCCATTCTTCCAACAGTACCTGCCAGGTTCCCTGAGACAATCTACCACGGCTTGGTATGCTGAGGGTTTCTTGTTCCCTTTACAGCTGGGACAACCTGAGTGCAATTTCCACACTCATCTGTGGAGCTCTCGTTTCTGCCTCTCATCGGGACCTCAGTGTGCAGACTCTGCGTCCTGCACATGGCTAGGCTCAGGACAATCAGAATTCCCACCAGGCGTACTCCTCTGCCTTTGCCTCCGCCCCCTGAGGTACCACCAGCGGCAAGGAAGACCATCTTCGTGGCAGCAGGAGTTTTCTTCAGGGAATACATTCTCTGACCTAGCCACTTACCTCCTTTTAAAGGTTCCCCACCTTGAAATTCTGATAGCATCTGAGCTGCACGGTACCTTGATTGACTTTCGGCACTCCACATCCAATATTTCTGCCTTAGATTTGAGTTTTCCACGCACCCTGTTCTGGAAAATGTGGAACCACTCTTGTGAATCTAATTCGATAATTCCTAAATCTGTGGCTAGGGTTAGAATGCAGTCAGTCAGCTCAAGCTCCTCTTCCAGACACTGGGTGCACAATCCCTTTGGCCTCTGCCCCCTTCTGCAGCGTACAATAAAAGCTCCCTGACAATATTCACACTTAAAAAGTACAAACGGATAGCATACAGAGTCAGTATACAACCTATCTACTCACTGTCGGTCATTTACAAGGACATTGGAGTTTGAGTTTCAAGTCACATGGGGAAGAAGTGACTCTCCACTTGGGCGCTTCCTCCCGATGTTCGACTTTCTTCACCCTAGACTTGTGTGTCCAGCCTCCGCCATCCAAATGGCCGTGTCTGTTGTCAGGAGTACAAGAAAAGTACCTCCCAAGTGAGGAGAGAGGTGTACAGCTTTCCACACTTTCACAAGCACTCTGTCATCCAGTTGAATTTTGTGGATAGCAAATCCCAGAGGAGCACTCTGAGATACTATCCCTTGTTTTCTTAGTTCCTGTAAGTTTCTTTTATCCCAACCAAATACAGTTGAATCTGGCTGTCCTCAAGTCTGGGGTGTCCCATTGGCATCCCATGCTTATATGACATTTCATGTAACATCTCGAAGGGTGAGAGCCCCATCTCTGAATGAGGCATTTTGTGATATTAAGCAAGGCTAAAGGTAGGTATTTTGGCCAGGACATCTGAGTTTTTAAAGCTTATTTAGACAACTGCGCTTTCAAGATCTGATTCATCCTTTTCATCTGTCCTGAGCTCTGGGGATGCCACGGAGTGTGGTATTCCCACCGAATGCCTAGCGCCTCTGCCATCTGCTTAATAATTTTTGATGTAAAATGAGTTCCTTGGTCCTAATCAATGTAGTTCACCACCTCATATCAGGGCACAATTTCCTCCAGCAATTTCCTGGATACTGTCTGAACCATTGCCCGTGGACTTGGGAAAGCTTCCACCCAATGGGTCAATTTGTCCACGATCACAAGCAGAAATTTGAGCCTCCTCACTTTGGGCAATTCATGGAAATCGACTTGAATCCTTTCAAATTGTCGATACGCGATGGGCGACTCCCCAGGATGGCCTTAGTCTTGTTAATTTCTGGTAAATCAGGCATCCTTGTACCTCTTGTTTGGCCAATTCGTAAATTCCCCTGCACCGGAAAAATTTCAAAAATTGTTCTGCCAGGGTCTCTGCCCCCCCGTGTGTTCACTGGTGCAGTTTCCTCAAAATCTTCCTGGTAAAACCTTTAGAGACTAGTTCTCTCCCATCTGGCAATTTCCACTTACCTTCCTCCAATTTTCCCCCAACCTTCTCATAGCTTTCAATCTCCTTTTGGGAGGGTTCAGGAGGGTCATCTGGGACCTCGATCGCTTCAATTTCCAGGGTACATACCATCATCAGTGCTGCGGTTTTGGCTTCCTGGTCTGCCAAATTGTTGCCCCATGTTTGGAACTGAATTCCTGCCTGGTGTTCCTTCACATGGACCACTGAAATTTCCTCAGTCCCCATTAGTGCTTCCAAGATTTGCCAGATCAATTCTCCGTGCATCAGTTCCTTTCCCCGGGTGTTGATCAATCCCCTTACTTCCCAGATTTTCCCAAAGGTATAAACCACCCCAAAGGCATACCTAGAGTGTGTAAAAATTGTTCCCTTCTTCCCCTTCAGTCCTTTCAAGGCTCTCAGAACTGCGTACAGTTCGCAAGTCTGGGCTGACCAACTTGCACTCAGGGGACCCGCTTCAATCACTTTCCCCATTCGTTCATCCACGACTGCACACCCTGACTGTCTTTTCCCATCAATCACCCTGCTTGACCCATCTACAAACCATTTTCCCCTTCATCTAATTCCTCCTCCTCCAAATCCTCTCTGATTCTTGTCTGCAACTCTACCACTTCCACACAATCGTGAACAATTTCCTCCAAAGCTTCCCCAAAAAAGAACTGCGCAGGGTTTTATGCAGTTGTTGTCCGCAATTCCAAATACTGTGAATGAATCAAAATGGCCTCATACTTAAGCAATCTAGCATCAGTGAGCCATTTATCTGCTTTCTGTTGTAGTATTCCCCACACGTTGTGCGGTGCAAATACTACCAATGGTGCACCGAAGGTTACCTTCTTGGCCTCCTCCACCAGCAATGCCACAGCCACAATTGCCTGCGAGCAGGTGGGCCAGCCCCTGCTGACTGGGTCCAAAAGCCAGGACAAGTAAGCCACAGGTTTTCTGACTCCCGCCCAGTCCCATGTCAGCACCCTGTGTGCCGTGTGATTACTCACATCCACGAACAACTGAAAGGGTCTCTTCACATCAGGGAGGCTCAGCACCGGTGCCACTGTGAGTGCTTCCTTGACTCCCCTGAGATCTTCTTCATCCTTTTCCATCCATTTGACTCGGTCTGTGGTGAGTTTCCTGAATAGAAACTTCACCTTTTCACTGTACCCTTGAATCCACTGCTGGCAATATCCCAACAGCCCCAAAAGCTGTCTGACCTCCCTTATCGTTTGCAGGGGTGGTAAGGCAACAATCCCTGCCACCCACTCTGGATGCAGGTGCCATCACTCTGGATGCAAGGGAAAAATTTCTTTTTTCCCTTGGTTAACCAATGTTCCAAGTACCTGACCTCGGGCTCTGCGAATTGCAACTTAGACTTTGACACCTTCAACCCCTTTTCCCCTAAAAACTTCAATGCTTCAATGGTGCTCACTCTTACAGCCTCCTCCCTTGGACCTGCAACCAGCAAATCGTCTACATATTGTAACAATTTTGTTCCCTCCGTTGGTACAAAATGGCTCAATACCTGCTCAAGTGCTTGCCCGAATAAATTTGGGGAATCCATGAAGTCTTGAGGCAACAACGTCCATCTGAGCTGCCGCTCTCTCTTCGCCTTTAGATCTTCCCACTGAAACGCAAAACAATCTCTGCTGCCCTCTGCTAAAGGACAGGTCAAGAAAGCATCTTTCAAATCAATCACGCTGTACCATGTGTCCTCAGGAGAAATGTTATTCAACAAGGTGTAAGGATTTGAGACCATGGGGAACAAGGTCTTAGTTCTCTGAATCACAGCCCTTAAATCTTGCACTAGCCTAAAGCTGCCGTCCATCTTTTTCACAGCCAAAATTGGGGTGTTGTGCCGAGACATGCACGGCTCCAACATTCCTTTATTTATTAATTCATCAATCACCAGTTCCAATCCCTTCCTTCCCTCCATGGAGATGGGATATTTCTTAACCCAAATAGGGTCCTCTGGTCTCTCAATTTTGACACGAATCAGCTATGTCCAGACTCCCAGCTTCCCCTTTGACATACCACACCTTCGGATCTATTTTCTCCTTGTCCTGGATGTTGAGTTTATACATTCTCACCCTGAGCCTTGAATTTTCTACTGCCAAGGTGATTTCCAGGGCTACCATCATGTCCCGCCCCAGTACATTTAAATACGCATCCTGTATCAGTAAGATATTTCCTGTACGTCTTTTGGTTTTTGTTTCTATTTCTACATCTTTTATGATCAGAACCTCAAAGGGTTCCCCTTTTGCCCCGATTACCATCATGGAATCAGTGCTTAGAGAGCACCCTTGCGGCAGCTGCTGCACTGCTGTCCGTTCCGCCCCTGAGTCTACCATAAACCACATCTCCTGCCTGTGGGGTCCTACTTTTAATTTTATCAAGGGCTCCCTCAATGTTCTGGACTCCAAACTGAAAAGTCCCTGACACCTCTCATCTTCTTGCAACATTGCCTGGTCCTTGGCTTTGTTGGGACAATTCCTTCAGATGTGTCCCTTTTGTTTGCAGTAATAGCACTCAAAATCTCTCTTCTGATTGTTTGATCCTTTTCCTTGGGAAGAGTTCTGCCGAGACCTGAGCCAGCGGGATCGCAACCTCGGGAGGCAACATGGGCACCGGTGGTGCCTGAGCTGGTCTGGGCTGGGGCGGAGGAACAAGGTAGGGAGGTGGAAGATTGTCCAAGGGTTCCCATTCCTTTCCCATGTTTGCTGCATGTCGGAGGGGTCATAGTGGGTATAAACTCATCCAAGCACACCTCCACATCTCGGCATACTCGATTTCCTCAAAATCCTACAGGCAGCAATCAAATACGTAATCGTACAAAGAGTTGCAAGTCCATGCTTTAAACATGCCGAACACCAGCCAAACCACGTATTTTCCGATCTCCTTCCCTCCCCATTTTTCCATACAAAAATGTATCATTTTCTCCTTGGACCTGCCAGCTCTCCTTGGGCTCTCATACCAGTGTTCTAGCATCCACCCCAACGGACTATCTCTTGGGATTTCTGGCAGAACTTTCCCGGGACCCTGGGGAGATTTTTCCTTGGGTTTTCTCCAGAACCTGCTTTTTCCCAACCTCATTTTTCCAAAAATCCCTCCTGCGAATTTTCTCACCTTGTCTCCTCCAGCTGGGATGCTCATGGCAAGTCCTGACTCTGTCTGATGTTGATCTCCTGAGTCTGCAAAATGTCACCAGTCTTACTCAGTCAAACGGAGAACCGTTCCACTGACTTTTTGACTGATCTCCAGTTTTCTTTCCTGTTTTCTCTGGATCAGAAGGACTCCTGAAATTTTCCAGGACTGTCGTTTCCCCTTTCTGACCGAACCATGACCAATTTCCCCCCTCGAACTTTCTACGAGTCCCAGGTCCCACGTGTGTTAAGGAAAAGCGTCTGCTTCCCCCTTGACGACCATGTGCCTCACGGTATGGTGGAACTGCGACTGTGGGGTCCACACTTGCTTTGTGACAGAGTCACATCTCACAATAACTCAGTCACACCCCACTCAACCACGCGATACTCACGGTTCCTTTTCCCACGTGGATTCTTCATGCACGTTGATTTCCGAGGGGAAAAAAAGCACCTCGGTCTTGGAGATCCCCTGGATCTTGCCGAGTTCCTGAGAGCGGGGCCCATTTTATCCCTCTTTAGCTGTGGCTCCAGTTTTGGTTCGGTGATTTTTAATTGGTCTTGTGGACTCCAATCCCACTCAGACTGCTGAAATCACCAAGATGCCTTCAGGGCAGGAAGGGGTCCCGAACCCCAAATTCAAATCACTTCGGGTTTCACCAGATTGTTATAAATGATCAAATCGTGACCCAAAATTTATCAAAAATTTAGTAAAGATTTCTTAATTTGTCTGCGTGACCAAATTTCGGTCTTCAAAACCACCACAGCCAAAGAGACAGCGTTGAGCCTGTGTTCGGCGCTGGGTGAACCTGGATCTGACCTCTCGAGTGTCAGAGTCTCCCCCATTCATGCATGCTGCTTCCTGCAGTGAGGTTTTATACAGTTTATTCTGCCCGAGGCAAAGATGACCAAATTTTCTTTGTATCTCTTCACATGCATTGCTGTTTCTTTCCATGTGCAGAGGTGGACAAAAGCTGGGTCCAGGTGTGCCACTGGTGTCAATCGGCTCCCGCAAGCCGTGTATTCAGATGTATCAGTTTGGCGCCCCTGACTATCTTGATAGATGCAATTGGCAAGGCAATAATCGCTCTTGGGTGGCTCCCGATGACTCGGGATACCAGTTATCATCGCCCTGGAAGCTTCTATTCCTACGTTAAAGCATCAGTCGTTATCTTAACTTGTGTCAGGGAACTTGTTGAACCTAAATAGACAGATGCTCCCGGCCGGGGTGGTCAGACACATACATTTGGAGCATGAATTATCCCTACCATATATTACAACTGCATTTACCTCTCCAGCATTGCTTTCCAAAAGAAAAGAAAAAGCTGGGGAAGGCAAACTGTATAGCTCATGGTATTTTACAGTGTCTAAAACATGCCAAGTCATGTAGAAGTGAGATCCTTAGAAGTGAGATCCTTAGAAGTGAGATCCTTTTGGAATTAATGGGACAGAGAAGTAGTGCAAAGGGGAGCATAAAAATAAATAGAGTAATACATCTTGGTATGGTTTTTCCTGTTTTCATTTCATTTCCTAAAAACTGGTTCAATTCTTCCAGAATCTTCTCCACAGTCCTGTTTGCTCTTTCCAAGAACCTTTCCTGGAGAACAAGGTGCAGCTTCTGTCACAAGATGTGCCACCAGCTGCAGCTTCTCTTGGCTTTCCACACCGTGCCTGCAGCACAACTCTTGCAGCAAAGCAGGACAAATATTTGAAGAAATTTACAGCCTGTTCTTTTCCTTGTGGTCTGGGCACTTGTGCCATTGGTGAGGTTTTCATTGTTACTGTTCTACACTAAGAAAACATGATGGGCTACCAGGAATTGTTAGGGAATGCAAGCCTGACTGAATGCAGAGAAAGAATCTCCAGAGCCTGCAGCCAGAAATGGAGAGCTGTGTGATAATCATTCCATCAACCACATGGACATCTTGAAAGCAATATAGAAGATGAAAATGGGCTGACAGAGGGAATTTGTTTCATTGTTCAGTTCAGATGCTGCTACATCTCATGCATTGATATAAATCAAGAGTTACTGTCAGTTCATGAAGGGCACCAAAACAAGCTGGATTTCTCAGGAGATGACTGAAAGAATCTGAAAAGGAGAAATGCAGGGAATGACTTAGTGAGCTTTGCCTGTACAAAGGATCATTTTTCCTATTAATTTCCAGTCCATTCCCTCCGCTTTTGTCCTTACTAGCAAGGCCATTTTCATCCCAGATTCCCAATGAAATGGCAACCCTGAGCTTGGAAGTGCCTGAAAGATGCCCTGTTCCTCTGCAGGAACACTGAGGCTGAAGCAGGAGCCTGAGCCCTCTCTGGGGCAACCTCCTCCGAGCTGGAATTTGTGCCGTGCTGGGAGAGGAGGAGGAGGGGGAGAGCGCTGGTGCTGTGTGGCAGGAGCAGGAGGTTTGGGCCGCAGGACATTCCGTCTGCGCCGCTGCCCCGCAATGGGCGGTCCTGCCTGGCGCTCTGGGCCTGGCCCTGCGTGCGCTGAGTTCCAGACATTGCGGGAGCTCCCCAGGCTGGGCTCAGCTTCCCGCTGGGCCTGGGCAGCAGGCTGGGCTCCAGCTGGTATCAGCAGCAGCTGGAAATACCTCTGCGCATCTCCATTTGCTGCTGCTGCTGCTTGGGAGAACAGAGAATTAAGTAAGTCAAGACACTCTGGTTTCTCTTCCTCCTGGTGGATGTTTTCATTTGATTTGATATTCCAGAGGCAATTTCTGTGATGGCCTCTGTCAGTTGATTCTATTTCAGCAGAAGCAGCAACAGGGCTATGTTTGAGCACTGCAAATGTGGCCGGTATGGCTGCTTTAATTCTCCTTGACTTAGTGCTCAGGGACTTGAGAGCATTTCAAGATCTGCTGATCATGATGCCTGTGACCAAAAGCCTGAGTTCACCTATTGCCAGCTGGGGGCTATGTACAAATTACCAACAGGACGGGACTGCTGAGGAACGTGTGTCGAGCTGTTTATTTTCTAGCATCAGTCTCATTACATGGTTATGAGAATGGGAAGATGCCAGCAGCTTGTGTCCTCAGCAGCAGACAACTCAATGTTACAACTTACTTTAAAAGTTTTTTACTAATCACACAAAGCAAAAGCATATTGATGGTAGTTCTATCCAACCACTATAAGCACAGGTACCTTTGGTTAAAACAATGCTTGCTTGTTTTGAATAGAATACCTTTATACACAATGAACAGAGCTCCATTATTAAGCTTAGAACTTCCCAATATCTCTGCGGCTTAGGGATTTGTTCTAGACAAGCGTTAATACACCAACCATTTTTCTATTTGTCCTTACTTTCTACTTCTTATTGAACTTTTCTGCTGACAAATCTCATGGCTACTGCTTAGCTCTAATCGTAGTTCTGCTGTCTTTGAGGCCTGCATTTTGCAGCTTTCCCAAAACCCTCTGATTTTAAGGATTCCCACATTCACCATCACAAAAGCACTATGGGTAGCACTGATCAAAAAAGGCAGTTGCAGATAAATTTCAAGTGGCAAGCAGAAGAGGGCCAAGAGTAGCCATGATCTCCAATTCCCAAGGCAAAGGCAGCAGCAGCCTCCTGCTGTCACCTCAGGGTGAATAAAACAGCGATGAAAGCAGCGCTGGAACCCGATCCTTTCTTTCTCTGAGGGCTGGCTCAGGGCAGCACAGGCAGGCCCTGAGGAGTCAGGGCTGTGTGTGGGTGATTGCTGCTCTAGTCCAGAATTGAGCTGGAAAAAGCCCTTGGGAGCCGAGGCAGGAGCAGGTGGGAAGGGGCCGGCGCTGCTGCTGCTCCTGTCCGGGAGCCCCAATAGAACCAAAGCGCCATTGTCAGACACTGCAAGGCCTCATGGAAGCAAGGGGCCATTGTGCCACTGCAGAGCCAAGAAGACCATTGTGGTATTGCTGGGCCTTGTGAAAAAAAAAAGATCTGTTGTGATACTACAAGGCCTCATGGAACTAAGGCGCAGTTGCAATGCTGCAAGGCCCCAAGGATCCAAGAACATGGAAAAGTTCTGTTTCACTTGGCTTGACTGGTCCAGCTTACTTTGGCATATTGAGGGTTGCTTCTCCACTGCCCGTGAAGCCCTGGAGTTCTGTGCTTTCCTTCCTGTGGGAAAGAACTCTCCTCCTTTAGGGGTTCATGGCTGAAATTGGGATTCTACGTCCAAATTCACTTATATCAAAGGATGATTCCTGTATGAAATCTGCCAGAACAGACAGCTCTGGGTGGCCTTGACATCTTGGGGGCCACCTCTCATCTGCCTTCAAATACTGTGGGGGTGTGCTTTACTTTCCATGGAAAAATCATCTTTCAAGTGCAAGTGTCCATAGCCAAAATTGGGAATCTGCCTCCAAAATTCCTTATATCCAAGGATAGCTCCCAGGACTGTCCAAGTTCCCTTGGCTTCCTGAGGGCCAGCTCTCATCTGCCTGTGAAACACCTGGGCTCTGTACTTTCCTTCCTATGCAAAAGAACTGTCCTTGTCCAGATGCCCATGGACAAAACTGGGATTTGGCATCCAAAATTTCATTTATAAAAGGATTCCTCCCAGACAAAAGATGCCAAGACAAACTGGTCTGGCTGGCCTTGGCCTCCTTGGAGCTGCCTCTAATCAGCCTTTAAAACACTGGGGCTCTGCCCTTTCCTTCCTGTGGAGAAGAACTGTCATTCTGGTCCAGGTACCCATGGCTGAAATGGAATTCCACTTTAAAAACTCCACAAATATCCAAAAGTTGCTTTCAGACAAAAGCCGCAAGGACAGACAGGTCTGGCTGGCCTTGGCGTCTGGTGACTGCCTCTGATCTGCCTTCAAACCCCTGGGGCTCTGTGATTTCCTTCCTGTAGAAAAGAACCATCCTGCTTGTCCAGGCACCCATGGCCTCAGGCACATGAGCACTGTACAGGGACAGAGGAGCTCTGTGCTCAGTGGGGTGGGGACTGAGGAGAGCAGAGGAGAGCCCTGGGAGGGATTGAAGGGTGGTTTAAGTGATAGTAGATCCTTTTGACATAAAAGAAAAAGGCAGAAAAAAGAAAAAATTAATAAAAATGGCAGCTGGGGCAGGTCCAGACTGGACAGCAGGAGAAAGAAATTTCCCTCCAGGGCAGAGCTCTGGTCCAACACCAGAAGGAGCCTGGGTCATCACCAGGCTTTGTGTGTGCAGTCAGAGGCAGGCAGGAGGCAGAGCTGTCAGCAAAGGAAGGGGTCAGCCAGGTGGGGCAGCCAGGGGATGAGTTTTACAACATGGCTTATGTGGTCCAAGACCTGTTCCACATTGACAAATGATGGCTGCAGCCTTGGGCGATATTTGGCCAACATCCCTGTCAATCATCGTAACAAGGTGACCAGGAGAGATTCACATAAGAGTCTGTCAGTAGTTGGGTTCCACTGAAGGACAGAATTATATTCAGTATTATCTTCATTTTGAAAGTAAGAGCAGTGATACTGGAGTCTTCTGTAGCAGGAAACATGGTATACCATATAGAACATGTGGACCATAGTAAAAGATGTTAAATAAATAAATAAAATACATTAATTAAAATATACATTTATAAATAAATAAATAAAAACATTCTCAGCCGTTCCAGGAGAGCCTCAGCCTCATGATCTGGCAAGAAAACTTATCACCATGAGTCAGCAGAGTGGCTCTCCAGATGGCTTTGCAGAATGGCTGGTATTACTGCCTAGTGTTACAGGGTTAATATTGGGGTGCAAGGAAGCAGCATTTTTGAATTTCACTAGACTTAATATGGAATGTTAGGGGAAGAACAAAAGAAGGAAAAGGGAGGAATCAAGGTGGTTTGGAGAGAAATAGACATAGGAAAATAGAGGAATAGTACAATAAGTGGGGTCAGTCATGCTGACAGATGCTGACAAATGCTGATCAGTGTGCTTGTAAAACCCTGCCTTGCACCTGGTGCCTGCACTGTTCCACAGTACCCTGTTTCCTCATTAGACTCAACGTGTATTTTCTGACTGCGCTGCAGAGCCAGTGGGATCTGGTGGAGTCAGATGAGAAAGCTTTTTGCACACTTGTCTGTGTGTATGAACATGTCTGTATGAGGCAGTTGAAAAGTTGAGTGTCCAAAGGCCAGCTAGAGGGTGGTGCATATGGTGTTGATAAAGGTACCCTTTATCATGGTATACCATGATAACTTATCCTTTGGGGCTCAGTAATCTAAAGATCTAGAGAATGTCTTATGGATAGGCCTTAGTTACCCTTAATCATCCCTTTTTTCCTCTAAAAATACAAATGACATCAGGTTAGTTACAATTTCACACATGATTTTCTTAAAAATAGAGAACCATAAGGCTGCAGGACAAAGTCACTTCGCAGTTGTCCTCTTCAGTGATGTTTCAAGCTTCCAGAACAATAGTTGTATTGAAAAACACATGGATTCTAAATTGGCCCCTTCCTGGAGTGCTATGGTCATGAATGCCAATGCCTGAAATGGTTCCTAATTACTTTTACCTTTGTATTAGATATTACACACAAAGGACACTCTTCTATTCAGAAAGGTAAGTTTTATTATAATAAAAACCACCAAAGGATAGTATAGGGACTTATGATCCTATATTTTCAGAAAAAAAGAGATGAGAATTTATGTTTTTGGTGCTCTGTAGCCGTCCATATGGACAACATTCCAATATGCCAAGGTATGTGTCCAAAAGGTACAGGGGGACCTTTTCCCAGAGCAGCAGGGACAGAGGCGCAGGGCAGGGATACTGTGGGACAGCCTGGGCTGCACAGGGCACAGGGATGGGCAGCAGCTGCAAGACAGCCCTGCCAGAGCCAACTTGGGTAGCACTTTGGCCATGGCTGCTGGGCCTGGGCCTGAGGCAGGAGCAGGAGACAAGTGACCCTTGCAGGCCTGGGGCCTCATTGCCTCCTTGTCCCTGCTCAGCAGCCTGGCAGGGGCCGCCCCATGCTCCTGCCCTTGCCATTGCACATCCCCACATGCCAGTGCCCATCCCGGCAAGAGCCCTGAGCAAGGAGGGAGGGACAGCATCTGCCTGGCCAGGGGCTGGGGCTCAGGCCTTGGCCCTTGGCATTCCTCAAACACACCCAGCTTTGCTCAGCACCAGAGACAGCTTGGCCTTGTTTGTCCCCAGCTGTCATCACTGCCTCAAGTGTTCTGCTCTAACTGGAACCAGGGGACACTTTCTCAGTCGTGTTCCTCAGTGAAACCCATTAAAACTTCAAGAAAATTCAGAGTTTCAATTTAATTTTGAGTTCTTGTGAAGTTTATTGAAGACACTCTCAGGGACTGAGTCTGATGTAAACAACACAGAAGCCCTGAGAGGGTCATTAAAGTTTTCCTTGTCCACTTATGGAGAAAGATTTCAAAGAACTTGTAAAAAATACACATTTCTATTTTAAAGGATGTATTTTATTTTATTTCTCTTTACATGAGAGGTGATAGCAGCATTCTGTGATTGATATTGACCCAGGGTCTCTCCTCAGCAGCTCCGGCCTGCTCACAGAAGCTGTGCCTAGAATTCTGACCCAGTGTGGACAACCTTGCTCCACATTGCCCAGCCCCATCCTGTCTGTCCTCACTCCCCTGGGCCCTGCTGTGCTTGCAGAGCTGGCTGCACTCAGCCTAAGAGGGGTTTTCACTTTTTGGGGATTTTTTGAAGCAATCTGAAACTCCTGAATTTCCCCACTGCAAACAGACACACTGCTCAGGTGTGTGCCAGCCGCAGGTGCCACCAAAGCCACTGCAGAGCTGCCCTGGGCCAGCTGTGAGGGTGGATCATCAGCCCAAGCTGCCCTGGGCCACTGCAAGGGGCTGTGGCCATGGGCACTGCACTGACCCCACTGCTGGGTTTGGCTGCCACGGCCACCGAGAGAAATTAAACTGTCCTTGGAAGCACTGGGGAGGACTGGGACATACTGGGGAAGACTGGGAAGGCTGTGGGAGACACTGGGACATACTGGGAGCGACACTGGGGGATACTGGGAGAAACTGGGGACACTGGGGCAATTGCAGAGAAGACTGGGGACACTGGGGTACCTGTGGATGACACTGGGAGGAACTGTGAACGACTGGGAATGAACTCGGGTGTATTGGGACAGACTGGGCATTACTGGGAGGGATTGGAGGGTTACTGGATTGTACTGGGTTCTACTGGGGAAGATTTGGGCTTCACTGATGTTACACTCGGCGGTACTGGGGATGAACTGGGCTTTACTGGGAGGGACTGGAGGAGGGTGCATGGGCTGTTCCCACCTCCACTGCATCCCATTTGCTAAAGCCCCAGCCAATCACCAGCAGCAGCCAATCAGCGGCAGCAATACGGGCCTGGGGGCCGTGCTTACACGGGCAGCAAATTTTCTTTTTGCCTACAACTCCCGTCATGCCCCGCGACCAAACTGAGCCCCATTGCAGCCGGGAGAACAACTCCCTTCATGCCCCGCACTCCACTGAATTCCGAGATCCGACCCTGTCTGTCCCATAACTGTCCCACAAACACTCCAGGATCCCTCAGTGTCCCCTCAGCGCCCATTCGGGACTCCCATAAGCACCCCCAAAACCCTGAGTGCTCCCACCCCCACAGATGCCCGGTACAGCCACTTCTGGGAATTCATCTCCTCTCGTCCCCCGTGGCCCCAGAGCCCCTCAGAACACAGTCCCGCGCCTAAAACTCAGGCCGCGACCCGTGCCCTAAAGAGCCCGGTTGGAGCTCTCCGAGCTCCTCCCAAGGGCTCCCGTGCCGTTTACGTTCCCCCAGAGGATCTCAAGTCGGGGCTCGGACGCAAAGGTGTCCCCCAAGAGCCGTCCCGGACTCCGAAACACTTCGTTCCAACCACTTTTGGGACTACAGCTCCCGTCATGCTCCGCGGCGCACGACCAGCGCCATTTCAAGCGGGACTTTATCTCCCGTCATGCCCGGCGCCCCACCGAGAGCCATTGCAGCTGCGCCCAGAACTCCCGTGTTGCTCCGCGGCCCCGTTAAACCGTATGATACCCGCGCCTACAACTCCCATCACCCCCCGCGCTCCAGAGAGCCCCGTTCGAGTCCCTCCAAGTGCCCGCCCGGACCCCGAACGGCCCAAATTCCCCTCCCTTACCTCCAAGGGCCCCCCTGGACCCCCAAGTGCTGCCCTGGACCCTGAACTGTCCCTCAGAATCCCTGCGTGCCCCTCCAAGTGCCCACCCGGCTCCCCAAAGTGTGCCCCAGACCTTCAAGTTCCCTCTGAATTCCCTCCCCAGACCCAAACCTGCCCCAAATGTGCCCCAGAAATGTCTCCAGGGTCCCCAAAGTGCACGCCCCCCCAACTCTGTCTGAGAAAAAGATGATAAAAAAGATGACAAAAAGACTACTAATATAACTAATTAACATAAAGAGAAAGAAATAAATAGCCAATAGAAATTAATTAATTAATTCATGAAGGAATTGTGTTACTTAAAACCAATGATGAATAATTTTCTTGGTTGCTAGAAATGTATCCAGTTTTAATATAAATATACAAATTAGGTAATAAAAATATTTTATAAGACTATCCTGAATTAAAAAATTACAATTATAATTTTGTTATTAATAATTTTATTTATAAGGAAAAATGCTAAAATTTTGCTTTTTTTGCGGGATATTAGTCCGAATTGGGTGTTGTCAGACATGGTTAGGCTGGGGGTGAGGAGCCGATTGTCCAAACAGGCTCAGCCTGCAAGGGGCTCATTCTTATCCATGCCACGACTTCCTAAGGAGACATTCACCATCCAGATCACTTGGGGAATGCTTCTATCCCCTCTTCTCATAACAAAAAAAGAAAAAAATACTGATGTGATTAAAGATCCAAAAATCATGAGGTGCATTTTGACATCTTCCTCCTGAAGACAACTCCAAACTGACTCCAATTGCTGCACAAGCCCTGGAGACTCAAAGACAATGGAAGGGAGACAAAGAGCTCCTGAGGCCTTTCTGTATTTTAATCAGCCCCACGCTGGATTTGGGGCTGGCTCCAGGAGCCTCAGGCACACAGAGAAAGATGAAGAAGCTGCTCAAGGAGTCAGCAGCAAAACTCCAAGTGCCTTGGAGCATGGCTGGGCCCCAGGGAGGGCAGGGAGTGCCAAGGCTGCCCAGGGCCTGGTGAGAGCA
The DNA here is from genome assembly GCF_035770615.1 of Melospiza melodia melodia. Taxonomy (NCBI): domain Eukaryota; kingdom Metazoa; phylum Chordata; class Aves; order Passeriformes; family Passerellidae; genus Melospiza; species Melospiza melodia. Next base: position 7,194,845 of record NW_026948659.1, on the reverse strand, counting down.
GATCCTTGAGGGCAGGATTGCAGGGAGCCCAAGGCTCTGAGCAGGGAACTGCAATGCTGAGCAAGGCCTGGCTTGGCTGCAGGAAGCAGAAAGGCCAAGACCTGAGCCCAGCCTGGGCCAGCAGGGCCTGTCCCTCACGGCTGCCTCGGGGCTCTTGGTAGGCCAGGGGGATGTGAGGGGCAGCAAGGACAAATGGCATCAACCTGCAGCCCCTGCCAGCCTCCCCAGGGAGGCCGAGGGAGAAGCAAAGTGCAGCCCCTGCCAGGAAAGTTCCTCCTGTGGGGCCTCCAGAGGCGCTGCCGGAGCCCAGGGCACAAAGGCCTGGGTGCCTGTGGCCCTGCCAGCCCTGCCCAGCCCTTGGCCATCTGTCCTGCAGGCTGTGCCCCCTGGGCGTGCTGCTCCTCTGCCCTGGCCGGCTGCACTCGCCCATCTCGCTGTGCCCCAGCATTTCTCACCCAGCGTTGCTATGCCCTCCCTGGGCTCCCTGCACCCAGCGCTGCCGGCTCCTGGCACACAGAGCCCGGCCATGGCCCAGCCTCACGCTGCCACACCTCCAGCACCAACATTCTGCCCTGCGAGGGACTTTGCCTTCTCCTCAGCTCCAGCCTGAACCTTCCAAGGTGCACTTGGGGGAGGTTTCCTGCAATTCCCACTGCCAAAGAAAGCTCTGTCTCCTGCTGGTCACAAACAGAGAAGGGCTGGTGGCAGATCAGAGGTGGTCAGAGGCTGTTTGGGGCACAGCGACCATTGTAGCCATGATATTTTCTGAAAAATCCCTTTGCCAGGATTTAGCTCCTGAGAAGCTGAGGCCTCAGGTACAAAATATAAACAATCATTATCTGCTGCTGTGGAATGCAACAGGTGGATCTGTGATTGGCTTCATGTCATTGCTTCTAATTAATGGCCAATCACAGTCCAGCTGTGTCTCTCTCTGGTCAGACACAGGATTTTGTTATCATTCCATTCTTTCTCCTTTGCTTGCAAGCCTTCTGATGATATCCTTTCTTCTCTTCTTTTTGTATAGCTTTAATATAATATCTATCATAAAATAATAAATTAGTCTTCTGAAACATGGAGTCAGATCCTTTTCTCTTCCCTCTTCTGGGACCTCTGTGAACACCACTACTGACCATGAAATTATTAAGTTTTTTAATATTCTCTGAAAGAACAAGGGGCATCAACTAAACACCTACAACTGTCTGGAGGGCCAGTTGAGTGGCGGTGAATGTTACACCAGACAGTGGTGGTGAATGCTGCTGCATCCAGCTGGCAGCCAGTCACCTGAGGTGTCCCTCAGGGGTCTCTGCTGGAGCCAGTTCTGTTCAATATTGTTACTGACAATATGGATGATAGTGTTGAGACTTTCAGCAGTAAATCTGCAGACAAAACTAAGCTGGGAGCGTGTGTCCATCTGCTGGAAGGTAGGAGGCCTCTGCAGAGAGACCAGGAACAGTTGGATGGATGGGCAGAGTCCAATAAGATGAAGTTTAATAAGTCCAAGTGCCGGGTCCTGCACTTTGGCCACAACACCCCCTGCAGTGCTACAGGCTGGGGACAGAGTGGCTGGACAGCGGCCAGGCAGAAAGGGACCTGGGGGCACTGATGGATAGCAGGCTGGACATGAGGCAGCAGTGTGCCCAGGTGGGCAAGAAGGCCAATGGCTGCTGGCCTGGATCAGGAATGGTGTGGCCAGCAGGAGCAGGGCAGTGATTCTTCCCCTGCACTCGGCACTGGTGAGGCCACACCTCGAGTGCTGTGTCCAGTTCTGAGCCCCCAATTTCAGAAGGCCTGGAGGGCCTGGAGGGGCTGGAGCGTGTCCAGAGAAGGGCAACAAGGCTGGGGAGGGGTCCGGAACACAAGTCCTATTTAGAGTGGCTGAGGGAGCTGGGGTGGTTTATCCTGGAGAAGAGGAGGCTCAGGGAGACAAGGCAGTGTCAGGGGAGAGGTTAGACTTGATGATCTCCAAGGTCTTTTCCAACCTTGCTGATTCTGTGACTCTCTGGAACCACCCTTGGAGCAGTTGCACGAGGAGCCCTGGGCCTCCTCTTCAGCAGCTCCACCAGCCCAGGTCCCTCAGCTTCTCCTGCCCGCCCTAAAGCCCATCCTGTCAGTCCTGCAGAGCCTCTGCAGCTCCTCCTCACTGCCCAGAACAGGGAGCCCCAGAGCCAGACACAGCAGCCCAGATGTGCCCCCCTGGCCTGGGGTGCCTCTGGCAAGGGAGCAGCGCCAGGCACTGCAGGAGCCTGCAGACAATTCCTGCAGCACTTGTAGGATGATCCTGCTGCCCAAGGGACATTCCCATCGTGCCAAGTCAGGAACTACAATGGGGAGTGGGGCCAGAGTGGACAGGGCAAACAGGGATGGGCTGTTTGAAGGGAGGGGACAGGGGTGGAAGAAGAAGTAATCTAGATCAGGAAAGGGGAAAGAAAGCACAGGTGAAGCCAAGGAAATGCTCAGGGCAGTTTGGGGGTGGCTGCCAGGCAGCCCTGGCTCTGAGCAACAGCGTCTGCAGTGGCACAGGAAACTCCCAGCTGATGGGAACAAACTTTCTGGCTGACTGCAGAGGCCACGACAAACCTGAGTGGTTTCCCTGGTGTCCTCCAGCCCTTGCTGGCCCAGGGGCTGATGGCATTTGTGCTCCCTCAGGTTCATGTCTCCACACCAACAGCATGGAGGTGCTCCCCCTGCTCTGTGCAATGCAAACAGGGGCTGCTGAGCCAGTGCTGCCGTGCCTGTGCCTGCAAGGATGGGGCACCTGTGTGAGCTGGGGGAGAGGCCAGGGCTGCAGAGGGGGGATGTTGTTGGCAGCTCCATGAGGACGCTCTGGGACGCTGCCCTGGTCTGTGCAGCGCACTGGGGATGGATCAGCCCCTGCTCTGCTGCTCCTTCCCGTCTGCCCCAGGGCCCTTGCAGAGCCCCAGCCATGCTGTTTGCCCCCAGCCTGCCCACGGCCAGCCTGGGGCTGCTCACGGGGCTTTTCTGTGCTGAGCATTGGCCTGGGCGTGTTCTTGAGAGAGCCTGGGCAAGGAGCCTGGAGCCCCCAGGCCCTGGGCTGAGGCGTCAGCGCTGCCCCAGCAGTGCCCATGGCCTGTCCCTGCTGCAGCCCCGGCACTGCCACCCCCAGGGCTGTGCCCGGCCCTGAGAGCACTCGGGCCCTGCAGCAACCCCAGGGCCACCAGGGCAGCGGGGCAGGGCCATGGCAGCAGCACAGGCAACACCAAGTGCTGCTGCTGCTGGGCACAGCTGCTGTGCCAGCCCTGATCTGCCCCAGCTCTGCACACACACATTGCTGCTGCAGCTCCAGAGAAGGGAACAGAAGGGGGAACTCTGGTGAAAACTCTGCTCGGAGAGCATTTATTCTGTCTGAAGCCACTTAGAGTGCAGCACCTCATTGACACAGTCTGAGGCCACCATGAACGTTGAGAGAAACAAAATGAGAAATGGCACAAACACTGACCTTCCTTTGTTGTAAATAATAAAACGCTAAACCGAAAGACAGGAACATATCAACAAACAAACCCCAGTGGTATCAAAGATGACTTTTATTTCATGAGATTTGCAGAAACTGGTCAGAAGCTTAACGTTTCTGTAACCGTCTATTCATCAGTGTCCACACCGCAGCCTTGAGCTCCTGGTTCCTCAGGCTGTAGATGAGGGGGTTCAGGGCTGGAGGCACCACCGAGTACAGAACTGACAGGGCCAGATCCAGGGATGGGGAGGAGAAGGAGGGGGGCTTCAGGTAGGCAAATGTGGCAGTGCTGAGGAACAGGGAGACCACGGCCAGGTGAGGGAGGCAGGTGGAAAAGGCTTTGTGCCGTCCCTGCTCAGAGGGGATCCTCAGCACAGCCCTGAAGATCTGCACATAGGAGAAAACAATGAACACAAAACAGCCAAAAGCTAAACAGGCACCAACCAATGAAATCCAAATTTTTCTGAAGGTGGAGTGGGAGCAGGAGAGTTTGAGAATCTGGGGAACCTCACAGAAGAATTGGCCCAGGGCATTGCCATGGCACAGGGGCAGGGAAAATGTATTGGCTGTTTGCAGTAGAGCAGTGAGAAAGGCACTGGCCCAGGCAGCTGCTGCCATGTGGGCACAAGCTCTGCTGCCCAGGAGGGTCCCGTAGTGCAGGGGTTTGCAGATGGACACGTAGCGGTCGTAGCACATGACGGTCAGGAGGGAAAATTCTGCAGAAATGAAAAATACAAACAGAAATAGCTGAGCAGCACATCCTGAGTAGGAGATGTCCCTGGTGTCCCAGAGGGAATTGTGCATGGCTTTGGGGACAGTGGTGCAGATGGAGCCCAGGTCGCTGAGGGCCAGGTTGAGCAGGAAGAAGAACATGGGCGTGTGCAGGTGGTGGCCGCAGGCTACGGCGCTGATGATGAGGCCGTTGCCCAGGAGGGCAGCCAGGGAGATGCCCAGCAAGAGGCAGAAGTGCAGGAGCTGCAGCTGCCGCGTGTCTGCCAATGCCAGCAGGAGGAAGTGCCTGATGGAGCTGCTGTTGGGCATTTGCTGTGTCTGCATATTTCAACGTACAGCAGGAAGAAATACAGGGCAATGGAGGGGAAATTGTTCACAGAAAAATCACAACTCTTTTTTGTAGTCTCTTTCTTTCCACTAAGCACCTCCCCCTTGTGTATGTCTAGGAGATCTTCCTTCACTATTGTTGCTGGAGCCCTGATTTCTGCTGGCCAATGCTGTGTGAGGAGCTGGACCTTGGCCTGCAGGACACCTGGGAGTCAGCCCTGACCGCCAGTCAGTGCAGGGGAACTCTGAGAGCAGGGCCCAGTCCTGGTGTTCAGGCTTGGATAAAGAATCTTCCTGTAAGGCTGCAGAACTGCCTGGGTGAAGGGATGGGGATAACAGAAGGCAGAGCGAGGGATTCTGCTGCACCTGGGGAGAACAGAGAGTCCAGTGAGGCAGGAGGGTTGTCTGAGGCTTAGTGCAGACTGAGGGGAGTTGCTCTGCCCTCTCTCCTGTTCCAGCTGCCCTGCACTTGCACCTTTCTGAAATCCACTCCCGTGTTACCCTGGACAGCCTGAGAGCAGAGGAATCCCTGGCACACAGAGTGGCTCCTGCCTTTCCCACAGTCAGGAGAGTGGGCTCATTGCCAGCCCCCCAGGCTGCCCTGCCCAGAGCTGCCCGGACACAGAGAGCTGGGACACCCCATTGCTGTGCTCAGCCTGCACAGGAGGTGCCTAAGGGCTGGGCCTGGCCCTGCAGCTGGAACTGCCATTGCAGAGAGCCCCTCAGCAATGCCAGCAGCACCTGGGCAAGGCAAGGAGAGAGAGAGAGAGACGGGCCTGAGGAAAAGCCTTTCCCTGCCCAGCCCCTGCCAGGCAGCAGCAGGGCAGGACAGTGGCCCTCAGGCCCTGGTCAGCAGGGAATGGGCACATGGCTGCAGAGATGCCCTTCATCTCTGGGGCTGCTCTGCCAGCCCAGGAGGGACTGAGGGCCCCGAGCCCCCGGGCTGAGGGCTGTGCTGGCTGCGAGGGGACACAAGAGCTGTGCTGCTCAGGGCAGTGTGCGCCCTGCAGGGCAGGCCCGGCAGATGCCACATCTGCCCTGCAGCAGGGTTTCCCTCGGCACTGCCTCCCTCCCTTCTTGCCCACGGCTCTGCTGCTGGAGCTGTCCCAGCCCCAGCTGCTCCTGTGGCCCCAGGCTCCTTCCCTGCCAGAGCTGCCAGAGCCCAGCCCAGCCCCTGGGCCAGCCCTGCCCTGCAGCTGCTGGGCCCTGAAGAGATTAAAGAACAGCTCCCCCAGCCTGGGCACCATGGAAAGGTGATGCTGCATGGATCTGGAGGCTGGGCAGGTGCAGGCACTTGCTGAGGTGCCCAGGAATCCTCAGGGTGATGGTTTAAGTGTCTCAGGCCCTGATCTACCCTGCACAGGTAATTTTCTATTGCCACCAAGCTGAGCCAGGGAAAAGTGGTAGCACAGATTCAGGAAAGCAGAGACCCAAGCAGGAAACTCCTGTCCTGAACGAGCTCATGAAAAGTCACCCTGGGCATGAGCTGGAGCTCTGAGCAGCCCTGGCTGCAGCCCCAGCTTCACCAGCTGCAGCCGTCCCTGGCAGCAGGAGCCATCCTGCCCTGTCCCTCTGACAATGCCCAGGGCAGCCCTACTCTGCAGCACAGCCTCCCCCAAAGCAGAAAGAGCAGCAGAGCATCCTTACAGTCACATCAGTCCTGTCCTGGGTCAGCTTCGGGAGATCCCTCCAGGAGCACAGGGGACGTTGCCCTGCACCCACACACTCACCATGCACAGGGCTGTGAAGATCTTTCCCCAAGTGAAGTCTCAGCTCAATGTCTTCCCAATCCTGATTGCCTTCAGCCTGTCTCTGCCTGGCTCCTGTCCCCTCAGTGTCTGCAGGCAGAGCCCTCAGCCCTGCTGGGCTGGGAGAGGAGCTGGGCCTGGGAAGAGCTGTTCCTTTAAGCTCAGCAGCACAGAGACAGCACAACGAGTTTAATGAGCCTCTAGGGGCTTTGCTGTTGTTTACATCAGACTCAGTCCCTGAGAGGGTCTTCAAAAAACTTCTCAAGAACTCAAAATTAAATATAAACTCTGAAGTTTCTTCAAGTTTAAATGGGTCCCACTGAGAAAGTGTTCCCAGGTTCCAGTTAGAGCAGAACACTGGAGGCAATGATGACAGCTGGGGACAAACAAGGCCAAGGTGTCTCTGGTGCTGAGCAAAGCTGGATGTGTTTGAGGAATGCAAAGGGCCAAGGCCTGAGCCCCAGCCCCTGGCCAGGCAGATGCTGTCCCTCCCTCCTTGCTCAGGGCTCTTGCTGGGATGGGCACTGGCATGTGGGGATGTGCAATGGCAAGGGCAGGAGAATGGGGCGGCCCCTGCCAGGCTGCTGAGCAGGGACAAGGAGGCAATGAAGCCCGAGGCTTGCAAGGGTCACTTGTCTCCTGCTCCTGCTTCAGGCCCAGGCCCAGCAGCCATGGCCAAAGTGCTGCCCAAGTTGGCTCTGGCAGGGCTGTCTTGCAGCTGCTGCCCATGCCTGTGCCCAGGCTGTTCTGCATTGTCCCTGCCCTGTTCCTGTTATGCATGAGAAGCTTGACTAGGCCAATATTCAAGCAGCAATCAATTCATTTTTTAATATGGTAAATATGAGCAATGCAGTACTGGGTACAATGGGGGAAGTTTTCCCTCTAACTGCACACAAATAGTTGAGGCTTACAGGTATTTATAGGGGTACTCATCAGCTTTCTCAGCAGTTTCTATTCCAATTTTTACTCAGCAGCGGTTTTTATTCTCAAATTTTTTGTCGCAATTCTATACACTATTGTGATTTTGTTTTTCTCGGGATATATGCCACAAAGGAGTATCCCCATATGGTGGTGGTCCAATTTCCAAAAGAAGAAAGACAGATCCCATCTAGTGGAGTCCAGCTACCCAGATGTGGGTCCACCTTTTGATTGCAGAGAGTATAAATCTCATAACAATGATGTCCAGCTTCCCTTGGTCAAAAATGTAAATCCTTGAGTTTATGTTCGCCTTCCTTTCTTAAGCTGCTTTTCTCTATTTTGTTAAGGTGTGAGATAAGCATGTTTCCTTTATATATATTCCAAAACTATGGTTTCAAGTATACAAGCAACATTCTAAAATTACACTTCAAAAGGTTATTATTGCAGAACTCTTTAAGGATTAACTACAAGCAAAGAGCAACATCCTTAACACTTTAATTCAAATGCTCCTCAATCAACCAAGGTTAATTGCAAACAAAAGATAGGTTCAAAGGCCTTCTTCCATGCTTTACTTTCCTCAGTTATTATTAGAATTCGCAACTGTCCCATTGTTGGTCTCCATATTGCAATCACAAATACACACATTGCCTGTATGTACCTGACACGATACACAGCATTGTATTTCACAGTCCCCTCTCGCTTGTATAAATTTTCATTTATCTTACTCATTCGTGTCTGGGCTTCAAGTCTGGCCAAAACTTTGGAAGCTTTTCCCTTTTTGTCTTCTGTCTTTAATCTCATTATTTTGGATATCTTAGCTGTTTTCTCAAATTGTCCAGCCTCTCCTGTAGCCAATTCCAGGTCTACTACAGCAATCGGCATGCTTTGAATGACTGAGTGGATTAGTCGGATAAAATATTGAATAAGTCAAGGTAGAAACAATAACCCAGCTAATGAACACAATATCATGAACCCTATTTTCTTCCACCAAGCTCCTCCTCCAAGCATCTGGTCCCACCATGAGGCTTGCAGGATGGAATTCCATTTTTGGACTGGGACATGAGCCAGCCTTTTGATCTCTGCTGCTAAACCTCTGATGATTTCTCCATAATCATTAATCTCAATGCAGCACTCGGACTCATTGAATTTTCCACACACTCCTCCTTCTTCAGCCAGCAAATAGTCCAATGCTATTCTGTTCTGATACACAAAAGCCTGCACCTGAGTGTGCTGCCAGCTTAACAAGTCCAGGGCCTCCGAGGAGTTATTTGAGACTATTTCTACCACTGTCTGTAGTCTAATCAATTGGTTCAATAGGTAAATCAAGGTCATATATTGCCAGCTTCCATCTTGAGCCCAAGTGGCTGGCCCATAATAATCTATTATTCTTTCTGCTAGCCACTCTTCTTCTCCCCGCTTTTGGTCCCCTCCTGCCCTTGGAAACTCAAGTTTCAATTCTCATTTTTCCCTGTTAAGGTTTTCATATAAGGGTGCTCCTAACAGATTACTCTTGGACATTGGTAGTACAAAGAAGGAGGGTTGTATAAGCTTTTTGCCCACAAATCCAATATATACAATTTGGGACTTTCTATGGTCATTTACAGCCTCAGGTTTTTCCCAGTAAATTCTTAGGGTCTCCAGGGATTGGTAAGGGTTAGCTCCAGGACTTTTATGCCAGCACAACTTTATCTGGTTGTTCCATTTGCAATTTTTCTCCTTAATTAGGCTCCACTATGCAGCAGGAGGTGTTGGCTGCCAAGTTCTAGTGTTATTGCTTGAATTTACTGCTAAAGTAGATGTGCAGGGAGTATACCCTACCACTTCAGTATATTTTCTCCCCTCTCTGCTGATGCAAACTGTTCCAATTATTTGATGATTTAAAATGCATCCTTCAGGACGTTTCAATCTTTTGGAAATTTGAGTATGGTTCTATTTTAGAAATTGCTCTGGAGCTAGACTCTCACCTCTCCATGGCCATTTTTCAGCTGATTTCTATCCCCCACAAATCCAACAATTGGCTAACTCTAATTATGTGGCAATTTCTTGCATTAGATCTACAAAAAGGTTCCTATTTGAAGTCAGAAAACCCCAATCACTATACTGCTGTTCTAACTGTTTGTATTGTTCACTAAATTTTTTTAGCTTTTCTTGTTCTACTCTTTACATTTTTGCTTCTGATTCTTGCTTTTGTAGTTTTTGAGTAATTTGTTTCATTCTACTCTCTGGGTCTCTTCCTTCTCTGTCCTTTGCTAAACAAAAGAATTTGGCGTATCGCAGACAAATTTGTTCATCATCATCTTTAAGAAGGTTGATAAACACAGGCCAATCCTTGGGAGAAACCTTCAGTCCGTGTTTTAAATTTTCTCCAACCCAGTATATTTTGCCACCCATAGTGCACATCATTAATTAGTTATGGTCATAGCACACTTCACTAACATGGGAATGTGCCATGAACATTGATTCCATTTTTCCCCTGATCCAGACAGTATGATTGCATTTGTCACAGACAGCCGGAGCAATAGGCTCTGATCCTGCAGCTCATGGATTATGTGGAGTTCAGGAGTGAGGCTCTTAAGGCCCATTGCCTGGGATGCAATGATCAATGCAGTGAAAATAATCCTCAGAGGGTCTAACTCTCTACCTCTCTCAAGGCCCCTTGGGTTGCATCCAAGGGCCGAGATGTAGATCTTCTCTGTAGCAGAGTTTATACCTTGGGATTTAGTCACTGATATCTTTTGTTTCATTTTTGCCTTTTGCCTCATGAGCCTTCAGATCTCTATTTATTGTGGTTGTGGTCTGATTCTTTTTAATTTAGGCCAATTGCCCCCTAAGTTCGGGGGATGTGTGACTACAATAGGGTTGGTGTATGTGCCTCCCTTTCTTCCAGCAATACTTGGCTTTCTGTCACTCTTTTGCTTTAATTTGATATTCATCATGTATCCAATAGCCCTTGTCACACTCTGTTTATTCTTATTTGGCCTTTGGTACTTCCTGCAAATCAATTCCTTCTCTTGTTCCATGTACCCAAGTTCTCCACCAATCTTTATCACCTGTTTCAATATATCCTTCCCTTACTACAGCCCACAACGTTCTATCAGTTTCTTTTTCTATTTCTTTCGTACAATTAAAGCAGAGAGCATTAGGGATCTGTCCCCTTGGTAGGTTTGTATACCAATATTCTTCACACCCTATACACTTATAACAACCTCATGGATAACACAGTCTGGAGTAATACATTCAGCCTCTCGTGAGTGAACTGGTTTTGCAGCTTAAGGTACGAGCATTTTCCTGACATACATCAGTCCCTTTTTAACTTCATTTTCAGTTCTCTGGGGGTAGATGCAATTCTCCACTGGGATTCCGTCTCTGTCAGTGGTTCTGCTGGTCATTTGACCCACGACGTGTGGGTCCAGCCTTTTTCTGCAGTTCGGACAGCTGTATCAGTGGTCGGCAGAGTTAAATAGGGACCTTCCCACCTAGGAGACAAACTTTCTTCTTTCCAGCTTTTAATCAGCACCCAGTCACCCAATTTTATTTGATGCATGCTAAATCTGAGAGGGGCTGATTGAGCAATTACCCCTTTCTCCCTTAGTTCTGGACATGTTGTCCCATCTTCTGGATGTATTTTTGAATAGTCATATTGGCTATGACTACTGATGTTTGGGGTACTTCCTGGGAATAGGGCATTCCATAAAGCATCTCATATGCAGAAAGTCCCATATATGCATTTGGAAGCGTCCTTATATTAAGTAATCCTAAAGGTAAACATTTTGCCCATGACATTTGGGTCTCAATCATCAATTTTTTTAATTGCTGTTTTATAGTTTGGTTCATTCTTTCCACCCTCCCAGAGCTATGGGGGTGCCAAGGGGTGTGATATTCCCAGGAAATACCCATGGCTTGTGTTACTCCTTTTATGATGCTGGAAGTAAAGTGGGAGCCCTGATCAGAATCAATGGCCCTGATAACCCCAAATCGGGGAATAATTTGTTCCAACAAATTTTAACTATAAACTTCGCCGTGGGTCGGGCAGCTGAGTAGGCCTCCACCCAATGAGTTAGTTGATCTACTAATACTAAAAAGCATTTCCATCTGCCCACCCTTGGTAATTCAGTATAATCCACCTGAACCCTCTCCAATGGTCGGTAGGCTATTTTTCTACCGCCAGTTGAAGCTTGTCTCAGTACCCTTTTGTTAACTTTTTGACAAGTCAAACACCCCTGTGTTGTTTTGCTATCTCAAAAATTCCAATACATCCATAATATTTTAAAAAATGATCACATAAGGGTCTTGTTCCCCAATGAGTACGTTGGTGTAACTGGCTTAGAATCCTTCTAGCGTAAGCTTTAGGTAAAATCTCTCTCCCATCTGGTAGTACTCATTTTCCCAGCTCTTTCTTAGCTTTTAATCTTTTTAGAGATTCCTCCTCTTGAGTACTATAGCCTTTTGGCAGCTCCTCTTGAATTTCCACTATAGTGTTCAGCTGGATAGTTTATTTTAATTTACAAGCTGCCTCCTTTGCAGCTTGGTCAGCTGTGTTGTTTCCTCTCACTAAGCAGCTTGACCCTCGTTGATGACCTCTTACATGTACTACAGCTCTTCTGTTAGGTCTTTTCAGGGCTTCAAGCACTCTGAACATTAACTCCTGATGAATCAGTTTCTTCCCTTGAGTGTTTATCAAACCTCTTTCCATTCAGATTTTTCCAAATGTGTGTACAATTCCAAAAGCATATGTTCAGTCTGTGTAAATAGTCCCCACCTCATCTTTTAGAAGTTCTAAAGCTCAGTATAAAGCAAACAATTCACAACCTTGAGCTGACCAACTAGAACTTATTTTCCCTCTTTCTTTGCAGACATATTTTCTCCTTCTACAATAGTGTATCCTGAATTTCTTTTCCCTTCTATCACACATGACGAGCTATCAATAAAATACTTTTCCTCACTAGATAGCTCCATCTCACTTAAATCTGGTCTCACTTTTGTTTGTAATTCCACACAAGCTCTTCAGCTGGCTCCCCATAGAGAAACTGAGCAGGGTTCTGAGCAGGAGTGACTTTAAGTTCCAGTTCAGGGGAATGTATCGAGATAGCTTCATACTTTAAAACCCGGCTATCAGTGAGCCACTTCTCTGCTTTTTGATGCAATATGCTTCTAACATTGTGGGGGTATATATATTACTAAAGGAGCTCCAAATGTAACTTTCTTTGCTTCTTCTACCAGAAGAGCTGTTGCTACTATAGCTTGTAAACATATTGGCCATCCTCAACTAACAGGGTCCAGTAACTTGAATAATACCCCACCGGCTTTTTGTCCCCTCCCCAGTCCTGGGTGAGCACTCCATAGGCAGTTTGCTCAGCAGTATTTACAAATAATTGAAAAGGTTTCTCAAAGTTCGGTCGGCTGAGTACTGGGGCTTGAATTAGAGCATCTTTCAAACTCTTACATTGTTTTTCATCCTCCTGGTTCCATTTCACTGTATTGACTTGTTAGTTTTTCATACAAAAATTTCACCTTTTGACTTTATCTATCTATCCATTGTCTGCAATATTCCAATAACCCTAAGAGGTGTGGTACTTCCCTTTTGGTATTAGGGGAAGGCAGACTCAGGATTCCTGATATTCTCTCAGGATCTAATTTCTTTGTTCTTTTACTCAGCCAGTGACCTAGATATTTCACTTCCTCTTCAGCAAATTGTAACTTTGCCCTTGAAACCTTTAGGCCTTTCTTTCCCAAGAAATTCAACAGACTGATTGTTGCTTCTCTCACTTGCTCCTGATTCTCTCCTGCAATTAACAGATCATCTACATATTCTACTAGTTTAGTTCCTTCTGGTCTTTCAAAATCTTGTAAAATTCTTTCTAAAGCCTGGCCGAAAAGATTGTGGGATTCTGTAAAACCCTGTGGAAGTACCGCCCACTTCAATTGTTATTTTCTCCCTGTATCTGGATCTTGCCGCTCAAAGGCAAAATAGTCCCTGCATCCCTCCTCTAAAGGACAGGACCAAAAGGCATCTTTCAAATCCACTACACGATATCAGGTATAGTCAGAGGAAATCTTACTTAGTAATGTATACAGGTTAGCTACTACAGGAAACCTTGTGGCTGTTCGTTGACTGACAGCCCTTAGGTCTTGGACTAGACGGTAGCTGCTGTCACTTTTCTTCACAGGGATTATGGGGGTATTGTGGGGTGACATACATCCTTCTGACTTGCCCTGCCCTAAGAGTTCTTCAATTACTGGCTTCAGCCCTCGCCTGCCATCTAGTGGAATAGGGTATTGTGTCACCCTTACAGGAAACTCAGGATTTACAATGGTGATTTTAAAGGGTTCTATATTCAATTTACTGATCTCCCCAGGAGTGGACCAGACATCAGGACATATTTTACTCTCGTCCTGGTCCGTCAGTTTGTACAGCTGTACCATTAGTTCATCATTTTGGGGTTGAATACAAATTTTTAATGAAAGGATCAGGTCTCTTCGCAAAAGATTGCGTTCTGCTTCTGAGACTAGTAATAGATCACTAATATCCACTTTCCCCTTTGATTCAATTAGTACTTCTTCAATAATGGGAACCTTAAAGGCCTCCCCTTTTGCTCCAATTACTTGATCTGTTTTCCCGCTGATTTTGCATCCTTTTTGTAATCTTTGCACTGTTGATCTTTCAGCACCCGTATCTACTAAAAAGGTGTATTCTTCACCTTGGGGACCTACTTTTAATTTTATTAAGGGCTCTTGTGATGGCCTGGTCCCTAATAAATAGAGCCCCTGATACCGCTAATCTTCTACAAACAGTTTTTGATCTGCCTCCCGCTTCTTGCAAACCCTTTTAACACCTCCTTTCATACCACAGTAAAAGCAGGTAGGTCTTTTAGAACCCTCACCTGTTATTTTTCTTGTGGTTTTAGCATTCCCTGAAGATGCACCACTGTTCTGAACCTCTTTTACTGCAGCCACAAAAACATTAGCTTTAGCTTTTGCCTTTTCTTCATCTCTGTGGACATAAACTCTCTGTGCTTCCCTTAACAATTCTTGCAAACCTCTCTCCTGCCAGCTGTCTGACTTTTCAAGTTTCCTTCTAATATCCTCCCATGATTTTGCCACAAACTGAGTTTTGATTAATGCTTCCCCCACTGCTGTATCAGGATCTAATCCCAAATACATTTGTATACTCTTCCTTATTCTTTCTAACCAATCTATGCGTGACTGATCTTTACCCTGACATTCATCCAGGGCCTTGCTAATATTTTGCCCTCTGGGGACTGCTTCTCGAATCTCCTGAATATTCCTGAGATCCACCATATTCTGCCTATCCTGATCATTGTTATGGTCCCATTTAGGGGCTGCCAGGGGCCATTTCATTTCTCCTAAAGGTCCCTGCTGGTGGTCCCTATCCCAAATTCTCATGCCAGCCTGTCTTATCAGCTGTCTCTCCTCTGCTGTAAATAAAATACTTAAAATTGACTGAATCTCTGTCCAGGTGTAAATACTGGGTCCTAGAAACTGATCTAACCTTTCAGACACCCCCAGAGGATCTTCAAGTAACCTTCCCATTTCTTTTTTAAAAGCCCTTACATCCCTGGTGTTCAGGGGTGCTGACACATACCCAATGACTGGTCTCCCTTGAGTTCCTACTAATGGTACTTCCTTCAATGGGTACAGCTGCCCCCCCCCCCCTTCCCTTCTTTATTGCTATCCCCACTGTTTTCTGCTCGTGCCCTTTCCTGGCTTCACTTTCTGTGTGCTGGTGGTGAATCATGTACCAGGAGCGGAGCCACTGGGGCTTGTGGCAGTGGCAGCAGAGCCACCGGGGCTTGTGGTGCAAGGGGTCCTGGTTTAGGTGCGGGGGTGCTGGATTGGGTGAGAGGGGTGCTGGATTGGGTTCAAAGGGTGCTGGAATGGGTGCAAAGGGTGCCGGGTTAGGTGCTGGATGAGGCACCTCTGGTAGATAAGGGGTGGAGGAAGGTTGTTTAAGGGGTCCCACTGATTCTTTTCCTTTTTGGTTTTTAATTCATACAGAGGACCAGGTCAGGACCCATGCCATAAAGCAGCATAATCGCTTTCTTCTTGGTTAATAGGGTCCTTTTTATTTACATAGGCATTCAAGGCCTTACAGATCCACCCTTCAGATGACCCACGCATTGGCCAGCACAAATTATCAGGTCGTATCATTTCCTTAGTACATTCTACCATACAATATTGTATCATTTTCTCTTTACTTTTTCCTCTCCTGGATTCACATTTGTCCCACAATTTTAACATTACCCCAAGGGGGCTGTCCTGGGGTATATCTGGCAAAATGCTCCCTCTTTTTCCAGTACCTTCAGTACCTCTATTTTCCTGCTCATTTATACCAGCTCCTGGGTATTTGCTCTGGCATTGACCCATTTTTCCACTGTAGGGGTGTACCCTCACTCACTCTAATCTCACTGGTTCAGACCTTAGTCCTTTCTTGTCAGCAATTTCCCTAATACAAGTCCCTTCTAACGCCTCTCGCCTCTGATTCTCTACTGGGAAAAGAAAACAAATTCCTCTCTGTAATTATTATCTTATCTCATCACCCCCAACCTTTTGCATACAGAGAATCCTTTTCCCCACGCTTCGTTCCTTCACCTGCCACCCCCCTTGTGGGGTAGCGAAACCGAGGTTAGAAGAACTCCTCACTCGTGTCGTGACTAGGTCACGTCTCATACACACACCATTCACACTCTTACACACCTACACCCGTTCTTATCCCACCTACCCAAGCGACACTTACAGCCTCCTTTTCTCACCTGGGTCTTCTTGCACGAGTTTTTACAGGTGAATTTACTGCAGTCTACTCTGGGAGCTCAAAATTCTTTGCTCATAATTTACCTTATAGATTTCCTCTTCCCTGAGAGATTCCCCCGTCACTCAGGGCCACTGGAGGCAGAAGCCTCCAAGATGGGGTGCCTCCCTGAGATCAGGAGTCTCCCTCAATGGATTTGGAAATTCCCGGCCAATGCACCAAATCTGTTATGAATAAGAAGCTTGACGAGGCCAATATTCAAGCAGCAATCAATTTATTATTTAATATGGTAAAGTATGAGCAATACAGCGCTGGGTACAGTGGGGGAAGTTTTCCCTCCAACTGCACACTGATAATTGAGTGTTACAGGTATTTATAGGGGTACCTATCAGGGTTTTTCCAGCACTTTCTATTTCCAATCTTATACTCATCAGCAATTTTTATTCCAAATTTTTATGTCACAATTCTATACACTATTGTGATTTTAATTTCTCAGGATGTATTTTCAAAGGGGTATCCCCAGATGGTGACGGTCCAGTTTCCAAAAGAAGAAAGACGACTCCCATCTGGTGGGGTCCAGCACCCCAGATGTGTGTCCACGTTTTAGTTGCAGAGACTATAAATCTCATAACAGTGATGTCCAGCTTCCCTTTGCTCGAAACCATAAATCCTTGAGTTGATGTTCATCTTCCTTTCTCAAGCTGTTTTTCTCTGCTTCAATAAGGCCTGAGAAAAGCATATTTCCTTTATATATATTCCAAAGCTACAGTTTCAAGGATACCCGTAATATTCTAAAATTAGGCTTCAAAAGGTTATTATTGCAGAGCTTTTTATGGATCAAATGCAAGCAAAAAGCAACATCTTTAACACCTTAATTCCAATGCTCCTAAATCAACCAGGGTATTAGCAAACAAAAGATAGGTAAAAGGCCTTTTTCTATGCTTTATTTTCCTCAGTTATTATTAGAATTCACAACTCTCCCATTGTCGGGGTCCACACATTTCACATTCACAAATATACACATCGCCTGCTTGTACCTGACACGAAATACAACTTTGCATCTCACAAAGGTTGTCCACACTGGGTCAGAGCTTCAGACACAGTTTCTGTGATCAGGCCAGAGCTGCTGAGGAGAGAATGTGGGTCAATATCAATCACAGAGTGCTGCAGTCATCTCTGATCTAAAGAGAAATAAAATAAAATACATCATTTAAAATAGGAATATGTATTTCTGACAAGTTCTTTGAAATCTTTCTCCATAACTGGACTAGGAAAATTTCAATGACCCTCTCAGGGCTTTGCTGTTGTTTACATCAAACTCAGGCCCTGAGAGGGTCTTCAAAAAACTTCTTAAGAACTCAAAATTAAATTAAAACCGCAAAGTTTCTTGAAATTTTAATGGGTCCCACTGAGGAATACAACTGAGAAAGTTTCCCCAGGTTCCAGCTACAGCAGAGCACTGGAGGTAGTGATGACAGCTGGGGACAAACAAGGCCAAGGTGTCTCTGGTTCTGAGCAAAGCTGGGTGTGTTTGAGGAATGCCAAGGGCCAAGGCCTGAGCCCCAGCCCCTGGCCAGGCAGATGCTGTCCCTCCCTCCTTGCTCAGGGCTCTTGCCGGGATGGGCACTGGCATGTGGGGATGTGCAATGGCAAGGGCAGGAGCATGGGGCGGCCCCTGCCAGGCTGCTGAGCAGGGACAAGGAGGCAATGAGGCCCCAGGCCTGCAAGGGTCACTTGTCTCCTGCTCCTGCCTCAGGCCCAGGCCCAGCAGCCATGGCCAAAGTGCTGCCCAAGTTGGCTCTGGCAGGGCTGTCTTGCAGCTGCTGCCCATGCCTGTGCCCTGTGCAGCCCAGGCTGTCCCACGGTGTCCCTGCCATGCGCCTCTGTCCCTGCAGGCTGTCAGCATCCCCGGCTGCCCCACCTGGCTGGCCCCTTCCTTTGCTGACAGCTCTGCCTCCTGCCTGCCCCTGCCTGCCCACACCAAGCCTTGGGCTGACCCAGGCTCCTTCTAAGAGATGTTCTGCATCATAGCTCAGCCCTGGGAGGAAAATTCCTTTCTCTTTGGGTCCTGTCAGGGCCTCCCCAGCTGCATTTGTGGTATAATTTCTCTATCTCGCTGTTTCCCACTATGGAGAAAATGCTTCACCATTTCTGAATCCACCTTTAAACCCTGCCAGTCCACTCCTTTTCTGTCTGCAGTCTCCTCACAACTCAGACCAAGCACATCAGCCTCCATATATTGGTTATGTTCTTTAGGCCTGCAAACACCAGTCTGGGAGATCTTTGAGCCCTCTCCATGGTGTTTTCAGATGAAAACATTCTGCTCATAGTCTAACAATATATCACAAGTGCCCAAGGCCAGGCTGAGGTTTCTGTCCATGGCAGCTTTTGTCTGGGAGCAATCCTGGGATAGATGGAATTTTGTCAGCCAAATTCCAGTTTCTGCAATGGCCCCTGGGCAAAGCCAGGTTTTTTTGCATAGGAAGGAAGGCACAGATCCCTGGTTCTTCTGAGGTGGATGAGATGTGATCAGCAGAGGCCAAAGCTAGGCAGAGCTGGCAGGATTTTTTCTGGCTATCTTTTCCTTGCATACAGGAATTTTTCCTGGGGGACTACCAATTTTGTCCTTGGGTGTCAGAAAATAGAGACAGTTCTTTCCATAGGAAGGAAAGCATGGAGCCTCAGTGATCCCGGAGCTGATAAGAGGCAGTCCTCAACATTCCAAGATCACCTGGACCTTTCAGGTGGCCCCTGGGAGGCCAAACCAGCCAGATCTGTTCCATGTCCCCTTGGTTCCACAAGGCCCTGCAGTGTCACAATGTTCTCCTTGCTTCTGCAGTGTCACAATGGCCCTGTGCTTCATGAGGCCCTGCAGGGTCACAGTGGCCCTTTGGTTCCCTGGGGCCCCACAGTGTCACAATGCTCTCCATGATTCCATGGGGCCTTGAAATTCCACAATGCTCTCCATGGATCCACGGTGCCCCCCAGGATCACAACGGCCCTTTGGTTCTATTAATTCCCACAGTGGCACAATGGTCTCCACGGGAAGGAAGCAACTGAGTCCCAGAGTTGCAGGCACAGATGAGAGGCAGTCACCAAAGGCCAGCCAGACTTGATTGTGTTGGCAGACTTTTTATGGGAGCAATCCCCGGATATACAGAATTTTAGAGGTAGGATCCCATCTTTGGACATGGACAACTGCACAAGAAGGATGATTCTTTTTCATGGGATGGAAATAATGGAATGCCATTGTTTCAGGGGCAGAAGCAGAGGCTGTCTGAGCCACAGGCCAGATACACCTGTTTGTCCTGGCCGCTTTTGTCACAGAGGAATCCTTGTATATACAGAATTTTGTGGGGCTGAATCTCAATTTGGACCATGGACACCATGACAAGAATGACAGTTCCTTTCCATTGGAAGGAAAACACCAAGCCCCAGTGTTTCAAAAGCAGGTGAGAGGCAGCTGCCAAGAGGCCAAGGGCAGCCAGACCTGTCTGTCCTGGCAGCTTTCACCTGGGAGCAATCCTTGGATGGACAGAGTTTTGGAGGTGGAGTCCCAGTTTCGACCATGGGCACCTGGTTGAAATGGATGTTTTTTCCATAGGAAAAAAAAGCACAAACTCCGAGTGTTTTGGAAGAAGATGAAAGGTGGCCACCATAGGCCAAGCCAGCCAGACCTTTCTCTCCTGGCACCTTTCATTTCTGGGAAAGCCTTGGATGGAGGGAATTTTGGAGGTGGAATTTCAGTTTTGGCTGTGGGCACCTGGACAGGAAGAAGAGTTCTTTTCATTAGGATGGAAAGCACAGAGCCCCAGTGCTTCAAAGGTAGATGAGAACCAGCTCTTCAGAAACCAAGGCCAGCCAGACCTGTCTCTCCTGGAAGCTTTTGTCTGGGAGAAGTCCTTGGATATAGGGAATTCTGGAGGTGGATTCCCAACTTTGGCCATGGGTGCCTGGATGTGAAAGGTGTTTTTTTCCAATAAGAAAGAAAAGCACATGGTCCCAGTGTTTCAAAGGCAGATGAGAGGTGGCCCCTGGGTGGCCAAGCCAGCCAGGCCTTGATGCCTTGAGAGGCTGCCTAGAACAGAGCCTGGACAGAGTTACAGGAATAAAGTAGGGATTTATTAAAAGGCCTTCAAAGACACACCTGGGGCAGTACAAGAGCCCGGCTGAGGGTACACCCAAGATGGACAATGGGTCACACATTTTCACACTTTTATAAGTTTTGGTCCATTTCTATATTGGGGTTAATTGTCTAATTACAGCTTCAGGTTGTGAAGTCCCATCCTCCCAGTCTGCTCTCCTCAATTCACTGTTTGCACTTTTTGGGCCTGAAGCTGCCACAGTGTCCTTGCTTCTCCTAGGTTTCTAGGTCTCCTCCTCCAGTTATGGAGAAATATTTCAAAGAGCTTCTAAACAATATGCACTCCTATTTTAATGGATGTATCTTATTACTTTGCTGTAATGTTACTTATTACTCTGCTGTCTTTGGAGCAGACACAATTGCAGCATTCTGTGATTGATATTGACCCAGAGTCTCTCCTCAGCAGCTCTGGCCTGCTCACAGAAGCTGTACCTGGAGCTCTGACCCAGTCTGGACAACCTTGCTCCACATTGCCCAGCCCCATCCTGTCTGTCCTCACTCCCCTGGGCCCTGTTGTGCTTGCAGAGCTGGCTGCACTCAGCCTAAGAGGGGTTTTCACTTTTTGTATTTTTTGAAGCAATCTGAACCTGCTGAGTTTCCCCAATGAAAACAGACACACTGCTCAGGTGTGTGCCAAGACCAAGCTGCCACCAACAAGGTTCCCCTCACCCAAGGCGGAACTGTGCAGGAAATGTTTTAGACCTTTGCACTCCATGGTTCCATGAGGCCTTGCTCTGTGGCAATGGTCTTTTGGTTCCATGAGGTTCTGTACTCAACAGTGGTATCCTTACTTCCAAGTGTCACCATGGCCCCTTGGTTCCACGGGGCCCCACTGTGTCACAATGGGCTCCATGATTCCATAATTAATGCAAAAGATTTGCATAAACAATGAGCAACACCATGGTCTCCTTGGATCTGCATTGTCATAATGAACAATGGGTTCCATGAGATCCCAAACTGTCACAATGGACATTTGTCTCCATGTGGCCCCTCTGTGTCACAAAGGACCCTTGGTTCCATCTGCCCCAAAATGTCACATGGTTTTCCCTTTTTCTGCAGCAACCAGCAGCAAACCCCAATGCCAGGGTCAAATGTCTGGCAAGAAGGAGCAAGGGGGGACATTTGGAGTGATGGATTTTGCCTTTCCAGGTCTCAGTGATGTGGGATGGGTCCCTGCTGTCCTGTAGATGGATGAACACCAGCCTGCCCATGGCAGGGGTAAGAGACAACAGCCTCTGTCCATGGAACTGCAACAGCAGAGAGGTCAGGAGAAGGCTGGGTTTAAAAGACTCTCACCGGCACAGGAAACATCAACCTAGGACATTTTCTTGAAAGCTGACATTTTAGAGCATTTTTTTATACAGACTTGGACTACCAAATATCAAGTTAAACAGTTTTGGCTTTCTCTGGGCCCTGAGACCAGTTGGAATCTTTTCAGCAGTCTGTGATGTTACATCCTGTTTTAAATGATCAAACTGAGAGCGAAACTTATAAGAAAATTTAGCAAAGATTTATTAATTTGTCTGTGAGACCGAAGTTTGGTAACAAAACCACCTCAGCCAAGGGTCAGCGTTGAGCCCAGGATCGGTGCTGGGTGAACACGGATCTGACCTCCAAATGTCACAGTCTCTCCCTGTTCATGAATGATGCTTCGCGCAGCAAGTTCTTATACAGTATATTCTTCCCGAGGCAGAAAGGACTGAATGTTCTTTGTGTCTCTTCACATGCAGAACCATGGCTTTACATGTGCAGAGATAGACAAAGACTCAGTCCAGGTGTCTCGATGTTGTCAGTCGACTCCGGGGAAGTCAGCATTCACATGCATCAGGGTGACGCCATCGATCATCGTGGTAGATGTAATCATCAAGATGATAATCACTCTTAGGTGTACCCGCGACCCAGGGAAGCCAGCGATTATCGGCCTGGAAACTTCTATTCTTACATTAAAACCCCAATGTTTATCTCAACAAACGTCCAGGAACTAGATATGAATAAGACACTGCTCCTGGCCAGGATGGTCAAAAGACATAGTGTGGATTTTAGAATATTTTATACATTAATAGCATGAATTATCTCTATCATATACTACAATCCCTCCCCATTTATATCACCAATTCAATTCATGTTCTCAAATTGCTAAATTTTTCATTTTCTACTTCTACCCACCACCACTGAGGGTCTTTCACAAACAGAGTGCTCCCTTACACTATTCTCTACTCCCCTTGTGGAACACCCTGTTATCCCATATTATTCACATTCGCTTTTGCTTGTTTCTTGAACTTTGCCAGTATTTCAGCAGCATTGCTGGCACACTTCCTTTCTTCCAATCACATGATTTTAGATGTGTTGCCTCTGGAAGCTCCCTCCGGATCCATGGGAATTATCGCTATCTGCATTCCCTGGACCATGGAGTGGATCAGTCTAAAAAAGCATGGAATTAGACAAGGCAGGAATAGGATTCCAGCTACTGAACAGAGCACAAAAAACATCACTTTGTTCCACCAGGCCCCATCAAACAATTTGTCCCACCATGAAGATTGCAAAGTCGAGTTGCATTTTTGAACTGGGACATGGGCCAGCTTTTTGATCTCGGCCCCCAAAGCTCTTATGGTTTCCCCATAATCATCGATTTCAATACAACATTCTGATTCGTTGAACTTTCCACACACTCCCCCTTCTTCGGCCAGCAAATAGTCTAAAGCTCTTCAATTTTGGTACACAAATGCCCGTACCTGGGTGTGCTGCCGACTAAGTAAATCCAGGGCCTCAGAGGTGTGATTCGAAACAATTTCCACCACTGCCTGCAGCTGAATCAGCCGGTTCAGTAGGTAAATTGGAGTCTTATATTTGTAGCTTCCATCTTGAGCCCACGTGGCCGGTCTATAATAATCAATTATCCTTGCAGCTGGCCACTCTTCCTCCCCCATGGTTTGTTTACCACCTATTACATGTATCATTTTTTCAGGCTTCTTCTCTCCCTCTTTAGGGTCTCATACAGAGGAGCCCCTAGTAGGTTACTTTTCGTTCAAGGGAGAGTAAAGAAGACTGGCTGGATCATGCCCAGAGTGCATGATCATGATCCCTTCCACCTCGGGGGTAACACACTTTTTCCCACAAATCCAATAAATTCTATCCGGGGCTTTCCATCTGATATTTGTCCTCCCTGGGTCTCCCCAGTATTCCCTCAGGCCTTCCTAAGATTGGAAAGTGTTGGCTCCAGGATTTTTGACCCAACACAATTCTATCCTTTTGTTCCATTCATAATTTGTCTCATTCTTCCTGCTCCAGTACCCCGAAGGGGGTTCTGGCTGCTAGACCTTGCTTTTGGTGTTTGAGTTCACCATCAGGTTAGACACACACGGGGTGCATCCCACCATTTCGGTGTACTTCTTTCCTTCTCGACTGGTGCAGATTGTTTCAATGAACCTCTGGTCCAAAATCCACCCCTCAGGTCTCTGTGCCAATTTTGAGACCCTCAGATTGTCCCATTTCAGAAGCTGTTCCGGACCCAAACCTTCCCCTTTCCAAGGCCATTTTTCTGCTGACTTCAGCCCCCCACAAATCCAGCAATTTGACAATCCTAGTTCAATTGCAATTTCTTGCATCAGGTCAATGAACAGGTTCCTGTCCGGGGAAAGCAGCTCCCCATCAGCATATTGTTTCTCCAGCAATTCATACTGTTCACCCAGAGTTTTTAATCTTTCCTGTTCAACTTGCTTTCTCCTCATTTCTGACTCCCTTCCCTTCAATTCCTGAGTTATTTCTCTCATTCTTCCCTCAGGATCCTCACCATCTTTATTTTTCATGAAACAGACAACCCAATCATATTGCAGGCACACTCTATCATCATTTGCCTCTGCCAAATCCAATATGATTGGTTCTCTGCTCAAGGTAAATCTGCTATCAAATTTAACATTTCTTTCCATCCAATACATTTTCCTGTTCATCATGCATATCCCCAGCCTCGCATTGTCATAACACAATGGATTCAGCTGGTGATACTTGACAAAGATTGATTCCGTTTTTCCCCCAACCCACATGGTTCGGTTACATTGGTTACAAATGGAGATTGACATTATTTCTGCATTTTGTTTTTGTATCTGGTGTTTGTGCTTATCTGGCTGCCCGTTCCTTAGCCCTGCCTCATGATTAATACACCAAATCCCTGTTACCAATTCACACAATTTGACCCTCATGCCATTCTTCCAACAGTACCTTCCAGGTTCCCTGAGACAATCTACCAGGGCTTGGTATGCTGAGGGTTTCTTGTTCCCTTTACAGCTGGGACCACCTGAGTGCAATTTCCGCACTCATCTGTGGAGCTCTCGTTTCCGCCTCTCATTGGGACCTCAGTGTGCAGACTCTGCGTCCTGCACATGGCTAGGCTCAGGACAATCAGAATTCCCACCAGGCGTACTCCTCTGCCTTTGCCTCCGCCCCCTGAGGTACCACCAGCGGCGAGGAAGACCATCTTCGTGGCAGCAGGAGTTTTCTTCAGGGAATACATTCTCTGACCTAGCCACTTACCTCCTTTTAAAGGTTCCCCACCTTGAAATTCTGATGGCATCTGAGCTGCACGGGATCTTGATTGACTTTAGGCACTCCACATCCAATATTTCTGCCTTAGATTTGAGTTTTCCACGCACCCCGTTCTGGAAAATGTGGAACCACTCTTGTGAATCTAATTCGATAATTCCTAAATCTGTGGCTAGGGTTAGAATGCAGTCAGTCAGCTCAAGCTCCTCTTCCAGACACTGGGTACACAATCCCTTTGGCCTCTGCCCCCTTCTGCAGCGTACAATAAAAGCTCCCAGACAATATTCACACTTAAAAAGTACAAACAGATAGCATACAGAGTCAGTATACAACCTATCTATTCACTGTCGGTCATTTACAAGGACATTGGAGTTTGAGTTTCAAGTCACGTGGGGAAGAAGTGACTCTCCACGTGGGCGCTTCCTCCCGATGTTCACCTTTCTTCACCCTAGACTCGTGTGTCCAGCCTCCGCCATCCAAATGGCCGTGTCTGTTGTCAGGAGTACAAGAAAAGTATCTTCCCAGTGAGGAGAGAGGTGTACAGCTTTCCACACTTTCACAAGCACTCTGTCATCCAGTTGAATTTTGTGGATAGCAAATCTCAGAGGAGCACTCTGAGATACTATCCCTTGTTTTCTTAGTTCCTGTAAGTTTCTGTTTATCCCAACCAAATACAGTTGAATCTGGCTGTCCTCAAGTCTGGGGTGTCCCATTGGCATCCCATGCTTATATGACATTTCATACAACATCTCGAAGGGTGAGAGCCCCATCTCTGAATGAGACATTTTGTGATATTAAGCAAGGCTAAAGGTAGGCATTTCGGCCAGGACATCCGAGTTTCTAAAATTAATTTAGACAACTGCACTTTCAAGATCTGATTCATCCTTTTCATCTGTCCTGAGCTCTGGGGATGCCACGGAGTGTGGTATTCCCACCGAATGCCTAGCGCCTCTGCCATCTGCTTAATAATTTCTGACGTAAAATGAGTTCCTTGGTCCTAATCAATGTAATTCACCACCTCATATCAGGGCACAATTTCCTCCAGCAATTTCCTGGATACTGTCTGAACCATTGCCCGTGGACTGGGGAAAGCTTCCACCCAATGGGTCAATTTGTCCACGATCACAAGCACAAATTTGAGCCTCCTCACTTTGGGCAATTCAGTGAAATCGACTTGAATCCTTTCAAATTGTCGATACGCGATGGGGCGACTCCCCAGGATGGCCTTAGTCTTGTTAATTTCTGGTAAATCAGGCATCCTTGTACCTCTTGTTTGGCCAATTCATAAATTCCCCTGCACCGGAAAATTTCAAAAATTGTTCTGCCAGGGTCTCTGCCCCCCCGTGTGTTCGCTGGTGCAGTTTCCTCAAAATCTTCCTGGTAAAACCTTTAGAGACTAGTTCTCTCCCATCTGGCAATTTCCACTTACCTTCCTCCAATTTTCCCCCAACCTTCTCATAGCTTTCAATCTCCTTTTGGGAGGGTTCAGGAGGGTCATCTGGGACCTCGATCGCTTCAATTTCCAGGGTACATACCATCATCAGTGCTGCGGTTTTGGCTTCCTGGTCTGCCAAATTGTTGCCCCATGTTTGGAACTGAATTCCTGCCTGGTGTTCCTTCACATGGACCACTGAAATTTCCTCAGTCCCCATTAGTGCTTCCAAGATTTGCCAGATCAATTCTCCGTGCATCAGTTCCTTTCCCCGGGTGTTGATCAATCCCCTTACTTCCCAGATTTTCCCAAAGGTATAAACCACCCCAAAGGCATACCTAGAGTGTGTAAAAATTGTTCCCTTCTTCCCCTTCAGTCCTTTCAAGGCTCTCAGAACTGCGTACAGTTCGCAAGCCTGGGCTGACCAACTTGCACTCAGGGGACCCGCTTCAATCACTTTCCCCATTCGTTCATCCACGACTGCACACCCTGACTGTCTTTTCCCATCAATCACCCTGCTTGACCCATCTACAAACCATTTTCCCCTTCATCTAATTCCTCCTCCTCCAAATCCTCTCTGATTTTTGTCTGCAACTCTACCACTTCCACACAATCGTGAACAATTTCCTCCAAAGCTTCCCCAAACAAGAACTGCGCAGGGTTTTGTGCAGTTGTTGTCCGCAACTCCAAATACTGTGAATGAATCAAAATGGCCTCATACTTAAGCAATCTAGCATCAGTGAGCCATTTATCTGCTTTCTGTTGTAGTATTCCCCGCACGTTGTGCGGTGCAAATACTACCAATGGTGCACCGAAGGTTACCTTCTTGGCCTCCTCCACCAGCAATGCCACAGCCACAATTGCCTGCAAGCAGGTGGGCCAGCCCCTGCTGACCAGATCCAAAAGCCAGGGCAAGTAACCTACCGGTTTCCTGACCCCAGCCCAGTGTCAGCACCCTGTGTGCCGTGTGATTACTCACATCCACAAACAACTGAAAGGGTCTCTTCACATCAGGGAGGCTCAGCACTGGTGCCGCTGTGAGTGCTTCCTTGACTCCCCTGAATTCTTCTTCATCCTTTTCCATCCATTTGACTCGGTCTGTGGTGAGTTTCTTGAATAGAAACTTCACCTTTTCACTGTACCCTTCAATCCACTGCTGGCAATATCCCAACAGCCCCAAAAGCTGTCTGACCTCCCTTTTCGTTTGCAGGGGTGGTAAGGCAACAATCCCTGCCACCCGCTCTGGATCCAATTTCTTTTTTCCCTTGGTTAACCAATGTTCCAAGTACCTGACCTCGGGCTCTGTGAATTGCAACTTAGACTTTGACACCTTCAACCCCTTTTCCCCTAAAAAGTTCAATACTTCAATGGTGCTCACTCTTACAACCTCCTCCCTTGGACCTGCAACCAGCAAATCGTCTACATATTGTAACAATTTTGTTCCCTCCGTTGGTACAAAATGGCTCAATACCTGCTCAAGTGCTTGCCCTAATAAATTTGGGGAATCCATGAAGTCTTCAGGCAACGACGTCCATCTGAGCTGCTGCTTTCTGTTCGCCTTTAGATCTTCCCACTGAAACGCAAAACAATCTCTGCTGCCCTCTGCTAAAGGACAGGTCAAGAAAGCATCTTTCAAATCAATCACGCTGTACCATGTGTCCTCAGGAGAAATGTTATTCAACAAGGTGTAAGGATTTGAGACCATGGGGAACAAGGTCTTAGTTCTCTGAATCACAGCCCTTAAATCTTGCACTAGCCTAAAGCTGCCGTCCATCTTTTTCACAGCCAGAATTG
Source organism: Melospiza melodia melodia (assembly GCF_035770615.1). NCBI lineage: Eukaryota > Metazoa > Chordata > Aves > Passeriformes > Passerellidae > Melospiza > Melospiza melodia. The sequence goes on along the minus strand of NW_026948659.1, from coordinate 7,166,978 downwards.
GGGTGTTGTGCCGAGACATGCACGGCTCAAACGTTCCTTTCTTTATTACTTCATCAATCACCGGTTTCAATCCCTTCCTCCCCTCCATGGAGATGGGATATTTCTTAACCCATATAGGGTCCTCTGGTCTCTCAATTTCGACACGAATCAGCTCTATGTCCAGCCTCCCAGCTTCCCCTTTGACATACCATACCTTCGGATCTATTTTCTCCTTGTCCTGGATGGTGAGTTTATACATTCTCACCGTGAGCCTTGAATTTTCCACTGCCAAGGTGATTTCCAGGGCTACCATCATGTCCCGCCCCAGTAAATTTAAATATGCATCCTGTATCAGTAAGATATTTCCTGTACGTCTTTTGTTTTTTGTTTCTATTTCTACATCTTTTATGATCAGAACCTCAAAGGGTTCCCCTTTTTCCCCGATTACCATCATGGAATCAGTGCTTAGAGAGCACCCTTGCGGCAGCTGCTGCACCGCTGTCCGTTTCGTCCCTGAGTCTACCATAAACCACATCTCCTGCCTGTGGGGTCCTACTTTTAATTTTATCAAGGGCTCCCTCAATGTTCTGGACTCCAAACTGAAAAGTCCCTGACACCTCTCATCTTCTTGCAACATTGCCTGGTCCTTGGCTTTGTTGGGACAATTCCTTCAGATGTGTCCCTTTTGTTTGCAGTAATAGCACTCAAAATCTCTCTTCTGATTGTTTGATCCTTTTCCTTGGGAAGAGTTCTGCTTCTTCGCCAGCTCCTTCTTTGCTCTGTCTCTGCCCTGCTCCTGTTTGTGTGCTTCCCTTACTGCAGCTACCAATACCTTAGCTTGGATCTTCTGTTTCTCTTCGTCTCATCTCATGTAGACTTTCTGAGCTTCCCGAAGCAGCTCTTGCAACACTTTTTCCTGCCCCCCATCTATCTTTTCTAACTTTTTCCAACTGTCTTCCCAGGATTTTGCCACAGACTGAGTTTTTAGAAAAAACCGTCCCCAAATACATTCTCAAACCCTTGCAGAGCCTCTGCAACCATTCCATGGGAGTTTCATCTTTCCCCTGGCACTCCCTGAGTACCTTGCTCATGTTCTGTCCCTTGGGTACTGCTTCCCTGATACCCTGAATTATCATATTTCCTAAATTTATCATTTTCTGCCTCCCCTTCTCCATCTGGGCATTCCAGGATGGTTTCTGGTTTGGCCAGCTCTGAGCCCTGCTTTCCCCATTGGGGTTTCTCTATTCCCAGTCTTTGATCGCAGCTTGTCTGATCATGTCCCTCTCCTCATTGTTGAACAGCGATCTCAGGATTGCGTTGAGATCCTCATAGGTGTAGGTGCTGGCCCCTAGAAATTCATCTAGCTTTTCTGCCACCCCCAAAGGATCATCTATCAATTTTCCCATCTCTTTCTTGAACGCTCTCATGTCACTGGTGTCGATTGGTGCGTGTACAAAGGCAATAACTCCAGGAGCTGTCAGCACCTCCACCAGTAAAGGGAAGAACCCGGGCTTCTCTTCCTCATCCCCACTGTCTCCCGTAGTCGCCCTCCTCATTCGCCGCTTGTTCAGTGGGCCAGGGGAGAGTTGTTTTTGGGGATGGTTACCTGTTTTTCTTCGGTTTGGGAAGGGTCAGTGGCAGCAGCTGCTCACATGGGAGCGGAGTTGCCGCCGCCGCTTGGTCACATGGAGGGGGAGGTACCGCAGCTGGCTCTGGTGGGAGCGGCAGTGCCGAGACCTGACCCAGCGGGATCGCCACCTCGGGAGGCAACGTGGGCACCGGTGGTGCCTGAGCTGGTCCGGGCTGGGGCGGAGGAACAAGGTAGGGAGGTGGAAGATTGTCCAAGGGTTCCCATTCCTTTCCCATGTTTGCTGCATGTCGGAGGGGTCATAGTGGGTATAAACTCATAAAAGCGTACCTCCACATCTCAGCATACTTGATCTCCTCAAAATCCCACAGGCAGCAATCAAATACGTAATCGTACAAAGACTTGCAAGTCCATGCTTTAAACGTGCCGAACACCAGCCAAACCACGTATTTTCCGATCTCCTTCCCTCCCCATTTTTCCATACAAAAATGTATCATTTTCTCCTTGGACCTGCCCGCTCTCCTTGGGCTCTCATCCCAGTGTTCTAGCATCCACCCCAACGGACTATCTCTTGGGATTTCTGGCAGAACTTTCCCGGGACCCTGGGGAGATTTCTCCTCGGGTTTTCTCCAGAACCTGCTTTTTCCCAACCTCATTTTTCCAAAAATCCCTCCTGCAAATTTTCTCACCTTGTCTCCTCCAGCTGGGATGCTCGTCGCGAGTCCTGACTCTGTCTGATGTTGATTTCCTGAGTCTGCAAAATGTCACCAGTCTTACTCAGTCAAATGGAAAACTGTTCCGCTGTCTTTTTGACTGATCTCCGGTTTTCTTTCCTGTTTTCTCTGCATCAGAAGGTAGATGGACTCCTGAAATTTTCCAGGACTGTCGTTTCCCCTTTCTGACTGAATCATGACCAACTTCCCCCCTTGAATTTTCTATGAGTCCCAGGTCCCACGTGTGTTAAGGAAAAGCGTCTGTTTCCCCCTTGACGACCATGTGCCTCACGGTATGGTGGAACTTTGACTGTGGGGTCCACACTTGCTTTGTGACAGAGTCACATCTCACAATAACTCGGTCACATCCCACTCAACCACACGATACTCACGGTTCCTTTTCCCACGTGGATTCTTCATGCACGTTGATTTCCGAAGGGAAAAAAAAGCACCTCGGGCTTGGAGATCCCCTGGATCTTGCCGAGTTCCTGAGAGCGGGGCCCATCTTATCCCTCTTTAGCTGTGGCTCCAGTTTTGGTTTGGTGATTTTTAATTGGTCTCGCGGACTCCAATCCCGCTCAGACTGCTGAAATCACCAAGGTGCCTTCAGGGCATGAAGCGGTCCCGAACCCCAAATTCAAATCCCTTCGGGTTTCACCAGTTTGTTATAAATGATCAAATTATGACCCAAAATTTATCAAAAACTTAGTAATGATTTCTTAATTTGTCTGCGCGACCAAATTTCGGTCTTCAAAACCACCACAGCCAAAGAGACAGCATTGAGCCTGTGTTCAGCGCTGGGTGAACCTGGATCTGACCTCTCGAGTGTCAGAGTCTCCGCCGTTCATGCACGCTGCTTCTTGCAGTGAGGTTTTATACAGTTTATTCTGCCCGAGGCAAAGATGACCAAATTTTCTTTGTATCTCTTCACATGCATTGCTGTTTCTTTCCAATTGCAGAGGTGGACAAAAGCTGGGTCCTGGTGTGCCACTGGTGTCAATTGGCTCCGGCAAGCCGTGTATTCAGATGTATCAGTTTGGCACCCCTGACTATCTTGATAGATGCAATCGGCAAGGCAATAATCGCTCTTGGGTGGCTCCCGATGACTCGGGATACCAGTTATCATCGCCCTGGAAGCTTCTATTCCTACGTTAAAGCATCAGTCGTTATCTTAACTTGTGTCAGGGAACTTGTTGAACCTAAATAGACAGCTGCTCCCGGCCGGGGTGGTCAGACACATACATTTGGAGCATGAATTATCCCTTCCATATATTACAACTGCATTTACCTCTCCAGCATTGCTTTCCAAAAGAAAAGAAAAAGCTGGGGAAGGCAAACTGTATAGCTCATGGTATTTTACAGTGTCTAAAACATGCCAAGTCATGTATCTTACAAGTGAGATCCTTTTGGAATTAATGGGACAGAGAAGTAGTGCAAAGGGGAGCATAAAAATAAATAGAGTAATACATCTTGGTATGGTTTTTTCTGTTTTCATTTCATTTCCTAAAAACTGTTTTAGTTCTTCCAGAATCTTCTCCACAGTCCTGTTTGCTCTTTCCAAGAACCTTTCCTGGAGAACAAGGTGCAGCTTCTGTCACAAGATGTGCCACCAGCTGCAGCTTCTCTTGGCTTTCCACACCGTGCGTGCAGCACGACTCTTGCAGCAAAGCAGGACAAATGTTTAAAGAACTTTACAGCCTGTTCTTTTCCTTGTGGTCTGGGCACTTGTGCCATTGGTGAGGTTTTCATTGTTACTATTCTACACTAAGGAAACATGACGGGCTACCAGGAATTGTTAGGGAATGCAAGCCTGACTGAATGCAGAGAAAGAATCTCCAGAGCCTGCGGCCAGAAATGGAGAGCTGTGTGATAATCATTCCATCATCCCCATGGACATCTTGAAAGCAATGTAGAAGATGAAAATGGGCTGACAGAGGGAATTTGTTTCATTGTTCAGTTCAGATGCTGCTACATCTCATGCATTGATATAAATCAAGAGTTACTGTCAGTTCATGAAGGGCACCAAAACAAGCTGGATTTCTCAGGAGATGACTGAAAGAATATGAAAAGGAGAAATGCAGGGAATGACTTAGTGAGCTTTGCCTGTACAAAGGATCATTTTTCCTAATAATTTCCAGTCCAGTCCCTCCGCTTTTGTCCTTAATAACAAGGCCATTTTCATCCCAGATTCCCCATGAAATGGCAACCCTGAGCTTGGAAGTGCCTGAAAGATGCCCTGTTCCTCTGCAGGGACCCTGAGGCTGAAGCGGGAGCCTGAGCCCTCTCTGGGGCAGCCTCCTCCGAGCTTGAATTTGTGCCGTGCTGGGAGAGGAGGAGGAGGGGGAGAGCGCTGGCGCTGTGTGGCAGGAGCAGGAGGTTTGGGTCGCAGGACATTCCGTCTGCGCCGCTGCCCTGCAATGGGCGGCCGTGCCCGGAGCTCTGGGCCTGGCCCCGCGTGCGCTGAGCTCCCGACACTGCGGGAGCTCCCCGGGCTGGGCTCAGCTTCCCGCTGGGCCTGGGCAGCAGGCTGGGCTCCAGCTGGGATCAGCAGCAGCTGGAAATACCTCTGCGCATCTCCATTTGCTGCTGCTGCTGCTCAGAAGAAACAATGCAGGGAGTCAAGAAGTTCTGGTTTCTCTTTCTCCTGGTAGATTTTTTCATTTGATTTGACATTCCAGAGGCAATTTCTGTGATGGCCTCTGTCAGTTGATTCTATTTCGGCAGCAGTAGCAACAGGGCTGTGTTTGAGTACTGCAAATGTGACCTGTGTGGCTGCTTTAATTCTCCTTGACTTAGTGCTCAGGGACTTGAAAGAATTTCAAGATCTGCCAATCATGATGCCTGTGACCAAAAGCCTGAGTTCACCTATTGCCATCCGGGGGCTATGTACAAATCGCCAACAGGACGGGACTGCTGAGGAACGTGTGTCGAGCTGTTTATTTTCTAGCATCAGTCTCATTACATGGTTATGAGAATGGGAAGATGCCAGCAGCTTGTGTCCTCAGCAGCAGACAACTCAATGTTACAACTTACTTTAAAAGTTTTTTACCAATCACACAGAGCAAAAGCATATTGACGGTAGTTCTATCCAACCACTATAAGCACAGGTACCTTTGGTTGAAACAATGCTTGCTTGTTTTGAATAGAATACCTGCTTGTGAGCCTTTATACACAATGAACAGAGCTCCATTATTAAGCTTAGAACTTCCCAATATCTCTGCGGCTTAGGGATTTGTTCTAGAGAAGCGTTAATACACCAACCATTTTTCTACTTGTCCTTACTTTCTACTTCTTATAGAACTTTTCTTCTGACAAATCTCATGGCTACTGCTTAGCTCTAATCGTAGTTCTGCTGTCTTTGAGGCCTGCAATTTGCAGCTTTCCCAAAACCCTCTCATTTTAAGGATTCCCACATTCACCATCACAAAAGCACTATGGGTAGCACTGATCAAAACAGGCAATTGCAGATAAATTTCAAGTGGCAAGCAGAAGAAGGCCAAGAGTAGCCATGATCTCCAATGCCCAAGGCAAAGGCAGCAGCAGCCTCCTGCTGTCACCTCAGGGTGAGTAAAACAGCGATGAAAGCAGCGCTGGAACCTGATCCTTTCTTTCTCTGAGGACTGGCTCAGGGCAGCACAGGCAGGCCCTGAGGAGTCAGGACTGTGTGTGGGTGATTGCTGCTCTAGTCCAGAATTGAGCTGGAAAAAGCCCTTGGGAGCCGAGGCAGGAGCAGGTGGGAAGGGGCCGGCGCTGCTGCTGCTCCTGGCCGGGAGCCCCAATAGAACCAAAGGGCCATTGTCAGACACTGCAAGGCCTCATGGAAGCAAGGGGCCATTGTGCCACTGCAGAGCCAAGAAGACCATTGTGGTATTGCTGGACCTTGTGAAGAAAAAAGATCTCTTGTGATACTACAAGGCCTCATGGAACCAAGGCGCAGTTGTAATGCTGCAGGGCCCCAAGGATCCAAGAACATGGAAAAGTTCTGTTTGGCTTGGCTTGACTGGTCCAGCTTACCTTGGCATGTTGAGGGTTGCTTCTCCACTGCCCCTGAAGCCCTGGAATTCTGTGCTTTCCTTCCTGTGGGAAAGAACTCTCCTCCTTTAGGGGTTCATGGCTGAAATTGGGATTCTACATCCAAATTCACTTATATCGAAGGATGATTCCTATATGAAATCTGCCAGAACAGACAGCTCTGGGTGGCCTTGACATCTTGGGGGCCACCTCTCATCTGCCTTCAAATACTGTGGGGGTGTGCTTTTCTTTCCATGGAAAAATCATCTTTCAAGTGCAGGTGTCCATAGCCAAAATTGGGAATCTGCCTCCAAAATTCCTTATATCCAAGGATAGCTCCCAGGACTGTCCAAGTTCCCTTGGCTTCCTGAGGGCCAGCTCTCATCTGCCTGTGAAACACCTGGGCTCTGTACTTTCCTTCCTATGCAAAAGAACTGTCCTTGTCCAGATGCCCATGGACAAAACTGGGATTTGGCATCCAAAATTTCATTTATAAAAGGATTCCTCCCAGACAAAAGATGCCAAGACAAACTGGTCTGGATGGCCTTGGCCTCCTTGGAGCTGCCTCTAATCAGCCTTTAAAACACTGGGGCTCTGCCCTTTCCTTCCTGTGGAGAAGAACTGTCATTCTGGTCCAGGTACCCATGGCTGAAATGGAATTCCACTTCCAAAACTCCACAAATATCCAAGGGTTGCTTTCAGACAAAAGCCACAAGGACAGACAGGTCTCGCTGGCCTTGGCCTCTGGTGACTGCTTCTAATCTGCCCTCAAACCCCTGGGGCTCTGCGATTTCCTTCCTGTAGAAAAGAACCGTCCTTCTTGTCCAGGAACCCATGGCCTCAGGCACATGAGCACTGTACAGGGACAGAGGAGCTCTGTGCTCAGTGGGGTGGGAACTGAAGAGAGCAGAGGAGAGCCCTGGGAGGGACTGAAGAGTGGTTTCAGTGATAGTGGATCCTCTTGATATAAAAGAAAAAGGCAGAAAAAAGAAAAAATTAATAAAAATGGCAGCGGGGCTGGTCCAGACTGGACAGCAGGAGAAAGAAATTTCCCTCTAGGGCAGAGCTCTGGTCCAACACCAGAAGGAGCCTGGGTCATCACCAGGCTTTGTGTGTGCAGTCAGAGGCAGGCAGGAGGCAGAGCTGTCAGCAAAGGAAGGGGTCAGCCAGGTGGGGCAGCCGGGGGATGAGTTTTACAACATGGCTTATGTGGTCCAAGACCTGTTCCACATTGCCAAATGATGGCTGCAGCCTTGGGTGATATTTGGCCAACATCCCTGTCAATCACTGTAACAAGTTGACCAGGAGAGATTCACATCAGACTCTGTCAGTAGTTGGGTTCCACTGAAGGACAGAATTTTATTCAGTATTATCTTCATTTTGAAAGTAAGAGCAGTGATACTGGAGTCTTCTGTAGCAGGGAACATGGTATACCATAAGGAACATGTGGACCATAGTAAAAGATGTTAAATAAATGAATAAAATACATTAAATTAAAAAATACATTTGTAAATAAATAAATAAAAACCTTCTCAGCTGTTCCAGGAGACCCTCAGCCTCATGATCTGGGAAGAAAACTTATCACCATGAGTCAGCAGAGTGGCTCTCCAGATGGCTTTGCAGAATGGCTGGTATTACTGCCTAGTGTTACAGGGTTAATATTGGGTGGCAAGGAAGCAGCATTTTTGAATTTCACTAGACTTAATATGGAACGTTAGGGGAAGAACCAAAGAAGGAAAAGGGAGGAATCAAGGTGGTTTGGAGAGAAATAGACATAGGAAAATAAAGGAATAGTACAATAAGTGGGGTCAGTCATGCTGACAGATGCTGACAAATGCTGATCAGTGTGCTTGTAAGGCCCTGCCTTTCACCTGGTGCCTGCACTGTTCCACAGTACCCTGTTTCCTCATTAGACTCAATGTGTATTTTCTGACTGCGCTGCAGAGCCAGTGGGATCTGGTGGAGTCAGATGAGAAACCTTTTTGCACACTTGTCTGTGTGTATGAACATGTCTGTATGAGGTCGTTGAAAAGTTGAGTGTCCAAAGGCCAGCTACAGGGTGGTGCATATGGTGTTGATAAAGGTACCCTTTATCATAATATACCATGATAACTTATCCTTTGGGGCTCAATAATCTAAAGATCTAGAGAATATCTTATGGATAGGCCTTAGTTACCCTTAATCATCGCTTTTTTCCTCTAAAAATACAAATGACATCAGGTTAGTTACAATTTCACACATGAATTTCTTAAAAAATGAGAACCATAAGGCTGCAGGACAAAGTCACTTCCCAGTTGTCTTCTTCAGTTATGTTTCTAGCTTCCAGAACAATAGTGGTATTGAAAAACACATGGATTCTAACTTGGCCCCTTCATGGAGTGCTATGGTCATGAATGCCAATGCCTGAAATGGTTCCTAATTACTTTTACCTTTGTATTAGATATTACACACAAAGGACACCCTTCTATTCAGAAAGGTAAGTTTTTATTATAATAAAACCACCAAAGGATAGTAAAGGGACTTATGATCCTACATTTTAAGAAAAAAGAGATGAGAATTTATGTTTTTGGTGCTCTGTAGCCAGCCATATGGACAACATTCCAATATGCCAAGGTATGTGTTCAAAAGGTACAGGGGGACGTTTTCCCAGAGCTGCAGGGACAGAGGCACAGGGCAGGGACACCGTAGCACAGCCTGGGCTGCACAGGGCACAGGCATGGGCAGCAGCTGCAAGACAGCCCTGCCAGAGCCAACTTGGGCAGCACTTTGGCCATGGCTGCTGGGCTTGGGCCTGAGACAGGAGCAGGAGACAAGTGACCCTTGCAGGCCTGGGGCCTCATTGCCTCCTTGTCCCTGCTCAGCAGCCTGGCAGGGGCCGCCCCATGCTCCTGCCCTTGCCATTGCACATCCCCACATGCCAGTGCCCATCCCGGCAAGAGCCCTGAGCAAGGAGGGAGGGACAGCATCTGCCTGGCCAGGGGCTGGGGCTCAGGCCTTGGCCCTTGGCATTCCTCAAACACATCCATCTTTGCTCAGCACCAGAGACACCTTGGCCTTGTTTGTCCCCAGCTGTCATCACTGCCTCCAGTGTTCTGCTCTAACTGGAACCTGGGGACACTTTCCCAGTCATGTCCCTCAGTGGGACCCATTAAAACTTGAAGAAAGTTCAGAGTTTCAATTTAATTTTTAGTTCTTGAGAAGGTTATTGAAGACACTCTCAGGGACTGAGTCTGATGTAAACAACACAAAAGCCCTGAGAGGGTCATTGAAATTTTCCTAGTCCACTTATGGAGAAAGATTTCAAAGAACTTGTAAAAAATACAAATTCCTATTTTAAAGGATGTATATTATTTTATTTCTCTTTACATCAGAGGTGATTGCAGCATTCTGTGATTGATATTGACCCAGGGTCTCTCCTCAGCAGCTCTGGCCTGCTCACAGAAGCTGTGCCTTGAGCTCTGACCCAGTGTGGACAACCTTGCTCCACATTGCCCAGCCCCATCCTCTCTGTCCTCACTCCCCTGGGCCCTGCTGTGCTTGCAGAGCTGGCTGCACTCAGCCTAAGAGGGGTTTTCCCTTTTTGGGGATTTTTTGAAGCAATCTGAACCTCCCGACTTTCCCCACTGCAAACAGACACACTGCTCAGGTGTGTGCCAGCCCCAGGTGCCACCAAAGCCACTGCAGTGCTGCCCTGGGCCAGCTGTGAGGGTGGATCATCAGCCCATGCTGCACTGGGCCCCTGCAAGGGGCTGTGGCCATGGGCACTGCACTGACCCCACTGCTGAGTTTGGCTGCCACAGCCACCGAGAGAAATTAAACTGTCCTTGGAAACACTGGGGAGGACTGGGACATACTGGGGAACACTGGGAACACTGTGGGAGACACTGGGACATACTGGGAGTGACACTGGGGGATACTGGGAGAAACTGGGGACACTGGGGCAATTGCAGAGATGACTGGGGACACTGGGACATCCTGTGGATGACACTGGGAGGAACTGGGAATGACTGGGAATAAATTCGGGTGTATTGGGACAGACTGGGCTGTACTGGGAGGGATTGGAGGGGTACTGGATTGTACTGGGTTACTGGGGATTAATTTGGCTTTACAGGGGTTATACTGGTCTGTACTGGGGATGAACTGGGCTTTACTGGGAAAGGCTGGAGGAGGGTGAATGGGCTGTTCCCACCTTCACTGCATCGCATTTGCCGAAGCTCCCGCCCATCTCCAGCCGCAGCCAATCAGCGCCAGGGATACGGGCCTGGGGGCGGTGCTTACACTGGCAGCAAATTTTCTTTTTGCCTACAACTCCCGTCACGCCCTGCGGCCAAACTGAGCCCATTGCAGCCGGGAGAACAACTCCCGTCATGCCCCGCGCTCCACAGGACTCCAGGATCCGCCCCCATCTGTCCCATAAGTGTCCCCCAAACACTCCAGGGTCCCTCAGTGTCCCCTCAGCGCCCATTCGGGACCCCCATAAGCACCACTGAACCCCTGAGTGCTCCCACCCCCACAGATGCCCGGTATAGCCACTTCTGGGAATTCATCTCCTCTCGTCCCCCGTGACCCCAGAGCCCCCCAGAACACAGTCCCGCGCATAAAACTCCGGCCGCGACCCGCGCCCTATAGAGCCCGGTTGGAGCTCTCCGAGCTCCTCCCAAGGACTCCTGTGCCGTTTACGTTCCCTCAGAGGATCTCTAGTCGGGGCTCGGACGCAAAGGTGTCCCCCAAGAGCCGTCCCGGACTCCGAAACATTTCGTTCCAACCACTTTCAGGACTACAGCTCCCATCATGCCCCACAGCGCACGACCAGCGCCATTTCAGGCGGGACTTTATCTCCTGTCATGCCCCGCGCCCCACCGAGAGCCATTGCAGCTGCGCCCAGAACTCCCGTGATGCTCCGCGGCCCCGTTAAACCGTATGATACTCGCGCCTACAACTCCCATCACCCCCCGCGCCCCAGAGAGCTCCGTTCGAGTCCCTCCAAGTGCCCGCCCGGACCCCGAAGGGCCCCAAATTCCCCTCCCTGACCTCCAAGGGCCCCCCCTGGACCCCCAAGTGCTGCCCCGGACCCTGAACTGTCCCTCAGAATCCCTGAGTGCCCCTCCAATTGCCCACCTGGCTCCCCCAGTTGTCCTCCAGACCCTCAAGTTCTCTCTGAATTCCCTCCCCAGACCCAAAACTGGCCCAAAAGTGCCCTAGAAATGTCACCAGGGACCCCGAAGTGCACGCCCCCCCAACCCTGTCTGAGAAAAAGATGATAAAATAGATGACAGAAGGACTAGAAATATAATTAATTAACATAAAGAGAAAGAAATAAATAGCCAATAGAAATTATTTAATTAATTCATGAAGGAATTGTGTTACTTAGAACCAATGATGAATAATTTTCTAGGTTGATAGAAATATATCCAATTTTAATATAAATATACAAATTAGGTAATAAAAATATTTTATAACACTATCCTAAATTAAAATAATACAATTATAATTTTGTTATTAATAAATTTTATTTATAAGGAAAAATGATAAAATTTTTCTTTTTTTGGGGGATGTCAGTCCCAGGTGGGCGTTGTCAGACATGGTGAGGCTGGGGGTGAGTAGCCGCTTGTCCAAACAGGCTCAGCCTGCAAGGGGCTCATTCTTATCCATGCCCAAACTTCCTAAGGAGACATTCAGCATCCAGATCACTTGGGGAATGCTTCTATCCCCTCTTCTCATAACTAAAAAATTAAAAAATACTGATGTGATTAAAAAAACAGAAATCATGAGGTGCATTTTGACATCATCCTCCTGAAGAGAACTCCAAACTGACTCCAATCACTGCACAAGCCCTGGAGACCCAAAGACAATGGAAGGGAGACAAAGAGCTCCTGAGGCCTTTCTGTATTTTAATCAGCCCCACGCTGGATTTGGGGCTGGCTCCAGGAGCCTCAGGCACACAGAGAAGGATGGAGAAGCTGCTGAAGGAGTCAGCAGCAAAACTGCAAGTGCCTTGGAGCATGGCTGGGCCCCAGGGAGGGCAGGGAGTGCCCAAGGCTGCCCAGGGCCTGGTGAGAGCAGATCCTTGAGGGAAGGATTGCAGGGAGCCCAAGGCTCTGAGCAGGGAACTGCAATGCTGAGCAAGGCCTGGCTTGGCTGCAGGAAGCAGAAAGGCCAAGCCCTGAGCCCAGCCTGGGCCAGCAGGGCCTGTCCCTCACGGCTGCCTGGGGGATCTTGGTGGGCCAGGGGGATGTGAGGGGCAGCAAGGACAAATGGCATCAACCTGCAGCCCCTGCCAGTCTCCCCAGCGAGGCCGAGGGAGAAGCAAAGTGCAGCCCCTGCCAGGAAAGTTCCTCCTGTGGGGCCTCCAGAGGCGCTGCCCGAGCCCTGGGCACAAAGGCCTGGGTGCCTGTGGCCCTGCCAGCCCTGCCCAGCCCTTGGCCATCTGTCCTGCAGGCTGTGCCCCCTGGGCGTGCTGCTCCTCTGCCCTGGCCGGCTGCACTCGCCCATCTCGCTGTGCCCCAGCATTTCTCACCCAGCGTTGCTGTGCCCTCCCTGGGCTCCCTGCACCCAGTGCTGCCGGCTCCTGGCACACAGAGCCCGGCCATGGCCCAGCCTCACGCTGCCACACCTCCAGCACCAACATTCTGCCCTGCGAGGGACTTTGCCTACTCCTCAGCTCCAGCCTGAACCTTCCAAGGTTCACTTTGGGGAGGTTTCCTGCAATTCCCACTGCCAAAGAAAGCTCTGTCTCCTGCTGGTCACAAACAGAGGAGAGCTGGTGGCAGATCAGAGGTGGTCAGAGGCTCTTGGGGGCACAGCGACCATTGTAGCCATGATATTTTCTGAAAAATCCCTTTGCTAGGATTTAGCTCCTGAGAAGCTGAGGCCTCAGGTACAAAATATAAACAATCATTATCTGCTGCTGTGGAATGCAACAGGTGGATCTGTGATTGGCTTCATGTCATTGTTTCTAATTAATGGCCAATCACAGTCCAGCTCTGTCTCTCTCTGGTCAGACACAGGATTTTGTTGTCATTCCATTCTTTCTCCTTTGCTTGCAAGCCTTCTGATGAAATCCTTTCTTGTATTCTTTTTGTATAGTTTTAATAGAATATCTATCATAAAATAATAAATTAGTCTTCTGAAACATGGAGTCAGATCCTTTTCTCTTCCCTCTTCTGGGACCTCTGTGAACACCACTACTGACCATGAAATTATTAAGTTTTTTAATATTCTCTGAAAGAACAAGGGGCATCAACTAAACACCTACAACTGGCTGGATGGCCAGTTCAGTGGAGGTGAATGTTACACCAGAAAGTGGTGGTGAATGCTGCTGCATCCAGCTGGCAGCCAGTCACCTGTGGTGTCCCTCAGGGGTCTCTGCTGGAGCCAGTTCTGTTCAATATTGTTACTGACAACACGGATGAGAGTGTTGAGACTTTCAGTAGTAAATCTGCAGACAAAACTAAGCTGGGAGCGTGTGTCCATCTTCTGGAAGGTAGGAGGCCTCTGCAGAGAGAGCGGGAACAGTTGGATGGATGGGCAGAGTCCAATAAGATGAAGTTTAATAAGTCCAAGTGCCATGTCCTGCACTTTGGCCACAACAACCCCTGCAGTGCTACAGGCTGGGGACAGAGTGGCTGGACAGCGGCCAGGCAGAAAGGGACCTGGGGCACTGATGGACAGCAGGCTGGACATGAGGCAGCAGTGTGCCCAGGTGGGCAAGAAGGCCAATGGCTCCTGGCCTGGATCAGGAATGGTGTGGCCAACAAGAGCAGGGCAGAGATTCTTCCCCTGCACTCGGCACTGGTGTGGCCACACTTGGAGTGCTGTGGCCAGTTCTGGGCCCCCAATTTAGGAAGGCCATGGAGGGGCTGGAGCGTGTCCAGAGAAGGGCAACAAGGCTGGGGAGGGGTCTGGAACACAAGTCCTATGAGGAGAGGCTGAGGGAGCTGGGGTTGTTTATCCTGGAGAAGAGGAGGCTCAGGGAGACAAGGCAATATCAGGGCACAGGATAGACTTGATGATCTCCAAGGTCTTTTCCAACCTGGCTCATTCTGTGACTCTCTGGAACCACCCTTGGAGCAGAGTCAGGAGGAGCCCTGGGCTTCCTCTCCAGCAGCTCCAGCAGCCCAGGTCCCTCAGCTTCTCCTGCCAGCCCCAAAGCCCATCCTGTCAGTCCTGCAGAGCCTCTGCAGCCCCTCCTCAGTGCCCAGAACAGGGAGCCTCAGAGCCAGACACAGCAGCCCAGATGTGCCCCCCCCGCCCTGGGGTGCCTCTGGCAAGGGAGCAGCACCAGGCACTGCAGGAGCCTGCAGACAATTCCTGCAGCACTTGTAGGATGATCCTGCTGCCCAAGGGACGTTCCCATGGTGCGAAGTGAGGAACTGCAATGGGGAGTGGGGCCAGAGTGGACAGGGCAAACAGGGATGGGCTGTTTGCAGGGGAGGGAACAGGGATGGGCAATAGGAAGAAGTCTGGATCAGGAAAGAGGAGAGAAAGCAAGTTGAAGCCAAGGAAATGCTTGGGGCTGTTTGGGGATGGCTGCCAAACACCAGCCCTGGCTCTGAGCAACAGCGTCTGCAGAGGGACAGGAAACTCCCAGCTCATGGGTACAAACTTTCTGGGTGACTGCAGAGGCCAGGACAAACCTGAGTGGTTTCCCTGGTGTCCCCCAGCCCTTGCTGGCCCCAGGGGCTGATGGCATTTGTGCTCTCTCAGGTTCATGTCCCCACACCAACAGCATGGGGGTGCTCCCCCTGCTCTGTGCAATGCAAACAGGGGCTGCTGAGCCAGTGCTGCCGTGTCTGTGCCTGCAAGGATGGGGCACCTGTGTGAGCGGGGCGAGAGGCCAGGGCTGCAGAGGGGGGATGTTGTTGGCAGCTCCATCAGGACGCTCTGGGATGCTGCCCTGGGCTGTGCAGTGCACTGGGGATGGATCAGCCCCTGCTCTGCTGCTCCTTCCCGTCTGCCCCAGGGCCCTTGCAGAGCCCCAGCCATGCTGTTTGCCCCCAGCCTGCCCACGGCCAGCCTGGGGCTGCTCACGGGGCTTTTCTGTGCTGAGCATAGGCCTGAGCGTGATCTTGAGAGAGCCTGGGCAAGGAGCCTGGAGCCCCCAGGCCCTGGGCTGAGGCGTCAGCGCTGCCCCAGCAGTGCCCATGGCCTGTCCCTGCTGCAGCCCCGGCACTGCCGCCCCCAGGGCTGTGCCCGGCCCCGAGAGCACTCAGGCCCTGCAGCAACACCAGGCCCACCAGGGCAGCGGGGCAGGGCCACGGCAGCAGCACTGGCAACACCAAGTGCTGCTGCTGCTGGGCACAGCTGCTGTGCCAGCCCTGATCTGCCCCAGCTCTGCACACAGACATTGCTGCTGCAGCTACAGAGAAGGCAACGAAAGGGGCATCTCTGGTGAAAATTCTGCTGAGAGATCCTTTATTTCATTTAAAGCCACTGAGAACACAGCTCATGTTGACACAGTCTGGGGGCACAGGGAAGGTGGAGAGAAAGAAAATTAGAAATGGTAGAAACAATGGCCTTGGTTTAGCGAGAATATTAAAAATTTAAAAAGAGGGGGAAAATAACCAATCCAACAAAAACTACCAAATCTCACTTTTATTACAAGAGATATGCAGAAATTGGCAATCAGTTTAATGTTTTCTAAATTTTCCAGTCATCAGTCTCCACACTGCAGCCTTGAGCTCCTGGTTCCTCAGGCTGTAGATGAGGGGGTTCAGGGCTGGAGGCACCACCGAGTACAGAAGTGACACTGCCAGATCCAGGGATGGGGAGGAGATGGAGGGCGGCTTCAGGTAGGAAAATGTGCCAGTGTTGAGGAACAGGGAGACCACGGCCAGGTGAGGCAGGCAGGTGGAAAAGGCTTTGTGCCGTCCCTGCTCAGAGGGGATCCTCAGCACAGCCCGGAAGATCTGCACATAGGAGAAAACCATGAACACAAAACAGCCAAAAGCTAAAGAGGCACCAAGCAATGAAATCCAAATTTTTCTGAAGGTGGAGTGTGAGCAGGAGAGCTTGAGTATCTGGGGAACCTCACAGAAGAACTGGCCCAGGGCATTGCCGTGGCACAGGGGCAGGGAAAATGTATTGGCTGTTTGCAGCAGAGCATTGAGAAAGGCACTGTCCCAGGCAGCTGCTGCCATGTGGGCACAAGCTCTGCTGCCCAGGAGGATCCCGTAGTGCAGGGGTTTGCAGATGGACACGTAGCAGTCGTAGCACATGACGGTCAGGAGGGAAAGCTCTGCTGAGATGAAGAAGAGAAAGAAAAAGAGCTGTGCAGCACATCCTTTGTAGAAGATGTCCCTGGTGTCCCAGAGGGAATTGTGCATGGCTTTGGGGACAGTGGTGCAGATGGAGCCCAGGTCGCTGAGGGCCAGGTTGAGCAGGAAGAAGAACATGGGCGTGTGCAGGTGGTGGCCGCAGACTACAGCGCTGATGATGAGGCCGTTGCCCAGGAGGGCAGCCAGGGAGATGCCCAGCAAGAGGCAGAAGTGCAGGAGCTGCAGCTGCCGCGTGTCTGCCAATGCCAGCAGGAGGAAGTGCCTGATGGAGCTGCTGTTGGACATTTGCTGTGTCTGCACATTTCAATGTACAGAAGGAGGAAAGACAGGGCAATGGAGGGGAAATTTTTCACAGAAAAATCAAAACTCTTTGTCGTAGCCTCTTTCTTTCCACTAAGCACCTCCCCCCTATGTATGTCTAGGATATCTTCCTTCACCATTGTTGCTGGAGCCCTGATTGCTGCTGGCCAATGTTGTGTGAGGAGCTGGACCTTGGCCTGCAGGACACCTGCTAGTCAGCCCTGACCCCCAGTCAGTGCAGGGGAACAGTGAGGAAAGGGCCCAGTCCTGGTGTTCAGGCTTGGATAAAGAATCTTCCTGTAAGGCTGCAGAACTGCCTGGGTGAAGGGATGGGGATAACAGAAGGCAGAGCGAGGGATTCTGCTGCACCTGGGGAGAACAGAGAGTCCAGGGAGGCAGGAGGGTTGTCTGAGGCTTAGTGCAGACTGAGGGGAGCTGCTCTGTCCCTCTCTCCTGTTCCAGCTGCCCTGCCCTTGCACCTTTCTGAAATCCCCTCCTGTGTTACCCTGGACAGCCAGGAGACACTGCTGAGAGCAGAGGATCCCTGGCACACAAAGTGGCTCCTGCCTTTCCCAGAGTCAGGACAGTGGGCTCAGTGCCAGCCTCCCAGGCTGCCCTGCCCAGAGCTGCCCGGGCACAGGGAGCTGGGACACCCCATTGCTGTGCTCAGCCTGCACAGGAGGAGCCCAAGGGCTGGGCCTGGCCCTGCAGCTGGAACTGCCATTGCAGAGAGCCCCTCAGCAATGCCAGCAGCACCTGGGCAAGGCAAGGAGAGAGAGAGAGCCGGGCCTGAGGAAAAGCCTTTCCCTGGCCAGCCCTGCCCAGCCCCTGCCAGGCAGCAGCAGGGCAGGACAGTGGCCCTCAGGCCCTGGTCAGCAGGGAATGGGCACATGGCTGCAGAGATGCCCTTCATCTCTGGGGCTGCTCTGCCAACCCAGGAGGGACTGAGGGCCCCGAGCCCCCGGGCTGAGGGCTGTGCTGGCTGCGAGGGGACACAAGAGCTGTGCTGCTCAGGGCAGTGTCTGCCCTGCAGGGCAGGCCCGGCAGGTGCCACATCTGCCCTGCAGCAGGGCTTCCCTCAGCACTGCCTCCCTCCCTGCCTGCCCACGGCTCTGCTGCTGGAGCTGTCCCAGCCCCAGCTGCTCCTGTGGCCCCGGGCTCCTTCCCTGCCAGAGCTGCCAGAGCCCAGCCCAGCCCCTGGGCCAGCCCTGCCCTGCAGCTGCTGGGCCCTGCCGGGATTAAAGAACAGCTCCCCCAGCCTGGGCACCATGGAAAGGTGATGCTGCATGGATCTGGAGGCTGGGCAGGTGCAGGCACTTGCTGAGGTGCCCAGGAATCCTCAGAGTGATGGTTTAAGTGTCTCAGCCCCTGCTCTACCCTGCACACTTAATTTTCTATTGCCACCAAGCTGAGCTAGGGAAAAGTGGGAGCACAGATTCAGAAAAGCAGAGACCCAAGCATGAAACTCCTGCCCTGAATGAGCTCATGAAAAGTCACCTTGGGCATGAGCTGGAGCTCTGGGCAGCCCTGGCTGCAGCCCCAGCTTCACCCCCTGCAGCCGTCCCTGGCAGCTGGAGCCGTCCTGCCCTGTCCCTCTGACAGTGCCCAGGGCAGCCCCGCTCTGCAGCACATCCTCCAGAGCAGAAAGAGCAGCAGAGCATCCTTACAGTCACATCAGTCCTGTCCTGGGTCAGCTTCAGGAGATCCCCCCAGGAGCACATGGGACATTGCCCTGCACCCACACACTCACCATGCACAGGGCTGTGAAGATCTTTCCCCAAGTGAAGTCTCAGCTCAATGTCTTCCCAATCCTGACTGCCTTCAGCCTGTCTCTGCCTGGCTCCTGTCCCCTGAGTGCCTGCAGGCAGAGCCCTCAGCCCGGCTGGGCTGGGAGAGGAGCTGGTCCTGGGAAGAGCTGTTCCTTTAAAGCTCAGCAGCACAGAGACAGCACAAGGATTTTAATGAGCCCCTCAGGGATTTGGTGTTGTTTACATCAGACTCAGTCCCTGAGAGAGTGCTCAAAAAACTTCTCAAGAACTCAATTTTAAAATGAAACTGAAATTTCTTGAAGCTTTAATGAGTCCCACTGATGGACACGACTGAGAAAGTGTCCCCAGGTTCCAGTTAGAGCAGAACACTGGAGGCAGTGATGACAGCTGGGGACAAACAAGGCCAAGGTGTCTCTGGTGCTGAGCAAAGCTGGGTGTGTTTGAGGAATGCCAAGGGCCAAGGCCTGAGCCCCAGCCCCTGGCCAGGCAGATGCTGTCCCTCCCTCCTTGCTCAGGGCTCTTGCCGGGATGGGCACTGGCATGTGGGGATGTGCAATGGCAAGGGCAGGAGCATGGGGCGGCCCCTGCCAGGCTGCTGAGCAGGGACAAGGAGGCAATGAGGCCCCATGCCTGCAAGGGTCACTTGTCTCCTGCTCCTGCCTCAGGCCCAGGCCCAGCAGCCGTGGCCAAAGTGCTGCCCAAGTTGGCTCTGGCAGGGCTGTCTTGCAGCTGCTGCACACGCCTGTGCCCTGTGCAGCCCAGGCTGTCCCACGGTGTCCCTGCCCTGCGCCTCTGTCCCTGCAGGCTGTCGGCATCCCCCGGCTGCTCCACCTGGCTGGGCCCTTCCTTTGCTGACAGCTCTGCCTCCTGCCTGCCTCTGCCTTCCCACACAAAGCCTGGGGCTGATACCAAAAGGGTTCATTCCATGTTTACCCTGCCTGTGAACTTTGAGACCAGGAACAAGGCATGCAGGGGCTGCTTTCCCAGCAAGGATGGTTGGAAGAGAAGAAGAAGACATCTGGCTCAAGGGTGCAGGGATAGAGAAAACAAGGAGTGAATCTGGGAACTTGGGGTGGGTTTTATGGAAGTGGGTACGTTGTAATTCTCATTTTGCATCTGTGTATATGCAACTCACTGGTATAATTACATGTCCACATAAGGTTAGGAGTTATCCCATGTAGGACCTTAGGCCTGGATAAATGACACCCTCTGAAATACCAAATTAGATTTCAGGAGCCTTATTCTGATATTTCAGAGATTTGGTGACAGTGGTTCCTCACAGAACCAAGGAGTCATCTGTGACACTGTGCAAACTTATGGAACCAAGGGTCCATGGTGACACTGCAGAACCAAGGAGACTGCTGCTGGCAGTGTGAGAGCTCATGGAATCACAAGTCCATTGTGACACAGCAAGGCCTGATGGAACCAAGGGTCCCTTTTTAAACTCTGTGGCCTCATGGAACCATGAGCCATTGTGATACAGTAGAGTGTCATGGAACCATGGAGGCCATTTTTACACTTGGTGGCCTTGAGAAACCAAAGGGCCATTGTGGCGCTTGAGAGCCTTGTGGAGCCAAGGGGACCATAGTGACACTGTGGGGCTGCATGAAACCAATGGTCTGTTATGACACTGCAAGGCCTTCTGGGATCATGGAGACCATTGTGACACTACAAGACCTTATGGAAACAAGCAACCATTGTGACACTCTGCAGTCCTGGCAGGCCAAGGGGCAGTTGTGACCCTGTGTTGCACCATGGAACCAAGGAGACCATTGTGACACTACAGGGCACCATGGAGCTAAGAAACCATGGAACAGTGCAGGACCCCATGGAACCAAAAGTCCATTGTGACACTGTGGGGGCTCATGGAATTCTGGAGGCCATGATGACACTTGGAGGCCTCATTAAATCAAGGGGCTCTGCAGGGCCTGATGGAACCAAGGAGACTCTTCTGACACTGTGAGTCCCCATGGAACCAAGGGTCCATAGTGACACTGCAGCCCCAAGGAGACCCCTGTGACACTGCAAGGCCTCATGGAAGCCAGGGACCATTGTGACACTGGAGCCTCATGGAAACAAGAAGCCAGTGTGACACATCTGGGCCTCATGGAACCAAGGATCCAATATGACACCACCACTGTGACACTGCAGGGCCCCATGGAAACAAGAAAATAGGGAACAGGTCTGGTTGGCTTGGCCTGACTGGTGCAACTGCCCTTGGCATCTCGAGGGTCTCTTCTCGTGTACCCCTGTAACACTGGGGCTCTGGGCTTTCCTTCAAATGGAAAAGAACTGCTCTTCTCAGTCAAGCATCCGTGGCCAAAATGGGATTCCCCCTCCAAAATTCCCAATATCCAGGGATTTCTCCCACATAAAAGCTGCCATTACAACCCGTCTGGCTGACCTTGTCTTCTTGAGAGCTGGGTCTCACCTGCCTTCAGACACTGTGGCTCTGTGCTTTCCTTCCTGTGGAAAAAAAGAAACATCCCTCCTGCACAGGCATCCATGGCCAAAACCTGTACTTGTCCTCCAAAATTCCTGCATTCAAGGGTTTTTTCTCCCAGACAAGGTCTCCCAGTACAGATAGGTCTGGCTGGCCTTGGCTTCTGGTGGTTGCCTGAATTCTGCCCTGAAACACTGGGGCTCTGTCCTTTCCATCCTAAAGGAAAAGAACCATCCTTCACCAGGTGCCCATTGTTGAAATTGTGTTTCTACCACCAGAAGTCTGATATCCAATTATTGCCCCTACACAAAAGCTGCCATTACAGACAGGTCTGGCTGGCCTTGGTCTCTGCTGCCTGCAGTTCATCAGCCCCTGAAGCACTGGGGTTCTGTACTTTCCTTCCTTTGGAAAAGAATCTTCTTATTCCTCCATGGCCAAAATTGCTACTCCTCCTAAAATATTCACTACATGAAGGGTTTCTCCCAGACAAAACCTGCCAGCTCTCGCTGGCATTGTGGGCTCTGATGGCCACCTGTCATCTACCCCTGAAACACTGGGGCTCTCTGCCTTCCTTCCCATGGAAATAGAACAGTCACCTCGTCCAGGAGCCGTGGCCAAATTTGAGATTTGGTCCCTAAATTTCATATATACAAGGATAGCTCCCAAGCAAAAGCTGCCAGGAGAGACGAGTTTGGCTGCCTTGGCCTCCCAGGGACTGCTTCTCATCTACCATCAAACCCTGGGGCTCTCTGCTTTCCTCCAAATGGAAAAGAAACAGCCTTTTCATCAAGGGACCAGTGGCCAAAACTTGTATTCTACATCCCAAATTATGTGTATCCAAGGATTTCTCTCAGGCACAAGCTGCAATTCCAGAAAGGTCTGGCTCACCTTGGCCCTTGGTGGCTGCTGCTCATCTGCCCCTGAAACACTGGGCCTCTGTTTTCCTTCCAATGGAAGAGAATAGTTGTTCACAACAAAGTGCCCATGGGCAAAACTGAAATTCGGCCTAAAATATTCCATTATTCCAGGATTGCTGCAAGGCAAAAGTAGCCAGGAGACACAGGTCTGACTGGTCTTGTCCTGAGGTGATTTTCTTAGACTATGAGCAGAATGTTTTCATTAGCCAATACCTTGGAGAGGGCTGAGAGATCTCCCAAGAAGGGGTTTGGAGGCCTCAAGCACATGAGCACAATGTAGGGACAGTGGGGCTCTGTGCTCAGTGGGGTGGAGACTGAGGACAGCAGAGAAGAATCCTCGGAGGGACTGAACAGTGGTTTCAGAGATGGTGGCTCCTTTTGACATAGTAGAGAACACACAGAGAAAGAATTAATGCAAAGGGCAGGTAGGGAGGGCCAGACAGGACCCAAAGAGAAAGGAATTTCCCTCCCAGGGCAGGGCTGGGGTGCAACATGGCCTCCAGAAGGAGCCTGGGTAAGCCCCAGGCTTTGTGTGGGCAGGCAGAGGCAGGCAGGAGGCAGAGCTGTCAGCAAAGGAAGGGCCCAGCCAGGTGGGGCAGCCAGGGATGCCGACAGCCTGCAGGAACAGAGGCGCAGGGCAGGGACACCGTGGGACACCCTGGGCTGCACAGGGCACAGGGATGGGCAGCAGCTGCAAGACAGCCCTGCCAGAGCCAACTTGGGCAGCACTTTGGCCATGGTTGCTGGGCCTGGGCCTGAGGCAGGAGCAGGAGACAAGTGACCCTTGCAGGCCTGGGGCCTCATTGCCTCCTTGTCCCTGCTCAGCAGCCTGGCAGGGGCCGCCCCATGCTCCTGCCCTTGCTATTGCACATCCCCACATGCCAGTGCCCATCCCGGCAAGAGCCCTGAGCAAGGAGGGAGGGACAGCATCTGCCTGGCCAGGGGCTGGGGCTCAGGCCTTGGCCCTTTGCATTCCTCAAACATACCCAGCTTTGCTCAGAATCAGAGACACCTTGGCCTTGTTTGTCCCCAGCTGTGATCACTGCCTCCAATGTTCTGCTCTAACTGGAACCTGGGGACACTTGCTCAGTTGTGTCCCTCAGTGGGACCCATAAAAACTTCAAGAAACTTCACACGTTCAATTTAAGTTTGAGTTCTTGAGAAGTTTTTTGAAGACTCTCTCAGGGACTGAGTCTGATGTAAACAACACCAAAGCCCCAGAGGCTCATTAATGTCCTTGTGCTGTGTCTGTGCTGCTGAGTTGGGCTGAGTTCCTGGCACAGAGGCAGCTCCTGGCAAACCAAGAAGAGCTTCAAAAAGACATTTCTCCTGAGGAGCAGCTCCTCTCCCAGCCTAGCAGGGCTGGGGCACTGCCTGCAGCCACCCTGGGCACTGCACAGAGGCACAGAGAGCTTCAATCAGTCAGGACTGGGAAGGTGCTGAGAAGTGCTGAGGCACAATCACTGCCAGCCCTTGGCACATGAACCTCTGGCTGCAGGACAATGCAGCTGCAGCTCCTGGAGCCATCTCCTAAAGCTGGAACATCCCAATGCCTCCAGACTCTGTGAGTAAATCTCTGAATATTTCTGGGGCTGGGGAGGTGATATGCTCATGAAGCTTTGACATGCTGAGGAATGCTGGTCAGTCATAAAATATTTCCAATACAAGGATTTCATTGAAAATAAAGACATTTCCAAAGACTTTGTATTCCGTTTCCTAATATTGGAGAATGGCAGAGAGCAGGGGGATTAGTATTAAAGATTGGTTCTGAATTATTATTTATGAAATTTTAAAAGTTCCTGAGACATTAGAACTTTTATTTTAGTGTTCCATAGATTCACAGGAGTTCCCTAATGTGCTTGCAGCCACTCTGCCCATGGACAGAGTGCACCAGCATCCCCTTTGCTGGAGCCATCAGGCTCAGTCTGAGCTGTCCTTTGTCCCATCTGCAAACAGAACCTGCCCCAGCCAGTGCCCTGCAAACAGGCAGGGTTCTGTAGGGCCAAGGAGAGGGCACAGAGATTTGGGTGTGTGAGTGGTGGCACAGAGAGATCAGGCACAGGGAAACACCTGCAGGAGGGAAATCTCCAGGAAGCAGAGAGAAGATTGGGCAATGAGAGAAAACAAAACCCAGCAATGCTGTGGCAGGGAGAGTTTAGAGATGCCCACAGGATCCCCTCCAGTGCAGCCCCTCCCTCTGAACAAGCCCCCTCCCTCCTGTGCCCCAGCCCAGCCTCTGCCCTCAGGGCCGGGGCTCCAAGGCGTGCAGCCCCTCCTGTGCAGGCAGAGCTGCAGCAGAGCCGTGGGGCAGCTCTGCAGACCCGGGCCCAGTTCCCCCTGCAGAGCACAGGGCTGGGAGCAGCTGCCTGGCCCTGGGGGCTCTGGAGGGGGCACAGCTGGCTCCGGGTGACGCTGTCCCCAGTGTCCAGCTCTGGGCAATGCTGTCAGGGCAGCCAGGGAAGGAGCTGCATCTCCCTCAATCCAATGCCATCAGAAGGACACTTGGAAGTCTCTGAGATTTCAGTCCAAGCTGGAAGTTCCAATCCAGGATGCAAACCTGTCCTAGAGCATCTCTGAGTTATAAGATTGATGGGGAGAGGCAGAGGTGTTGTGACACTGAAAATGCTGCTGGGTTGGTGAAATAAGCAATGTGAGTCCTTGGCTACAAATGTGGAGCTGGGCTGTGGCGCATCCATCTCTTCTCAGCAGTACCTGGTGACATTTAAGGGAAAACATGGGAAGATGATCACTCTCCACATGAGAAAGGTTAAAGCCCAGAGAAACTGAATAGGTCAGAATGAGAGACAATCTGCCCTCACTCTCCTCTCATTACTTTGTCTCACAGAACTTGCTCTGGTCTCCCTGAGTGCAGAAACAATGTAGAGGGTTTCTGATATCCAAGAATACCAGGACACAAATGGGAAGAGCTCAATCAGAAAACCTCAGAACTCATAAACACAGAATTAATTGACAATTAAAATAATCCATGTGTGTTACAGAGGAGGGTGTACGGGAAATGGCTTTGATTTTGGTTACAAATATCTCCTCTAACACTTCACTGTCCTTTTTTCCATGAACAGGTCCTCATGGCCATCCACAGCAAATGTCCAACAGCAGCTCCATCAGGCACTTCCTCCTGCTGGCATTGGCTGACACGCGGCAGCTGCAGCTCCTGCACTTCTGCCTCTTGCTGGGCATCTCCCTGGCTGCCCTCCTGGGCAACGGCCTCATCATCAGCGCCATAGCCTGCGGCCACAACCTGCACACGCTCATGTTCTTCTTCCTGCTCAACCTGGCCCTCAGCGACCTGGGCATGATCTGCACCACTGTCCCCAAAGCCATGCACAATTCCCTCTGGGACACCAGCACCATCTCCTACTCAGGATGTGCTGTTCAGCTATTTATGCTTGTCTTCTTCATTGGGACAGAGGTTTCCCTCCTGACCGTCATGTGCTACGACTGCTACGTGTCCATCTGCAAACCCCTGCACTACGGGACCCTCCTGGGCAGCAGAGCTTGTGCCCACATGGCAGCAGCTGCCTGGGCCAGTGCCTTTCTCATTGCTCTGCTGCACACAGCGAATACATTTTCCCTGCCCCTGTGCTATGACAATGTCCTGGGCCAGTTCTTCTGTGAGGTGCCCCAGATCCTCAAGCTCTCCTGCTCACACTCCACCTTCAGAAAAATTTGGATTTCATTGCTTGGTGTCTGTTTAGTTTTTGGTTGTTTTGTGTTCATTGTTTTCTCCTATGTGCAGATCTTCAGGGCTGTGCTGAGGATCCCCTCTGAGCAGGGACGGCACAAAGCCTTTTCCACCTGCCTCCCTCACCTGGCCGTGGTGTTCCTCTTTGTCACCACTGGCACATTTTCCTACCTGAAGCCCCCCTCTATTTCTTCCCTATCCCTGGATCTCGCCCTGTCAGATCTGTACTCAGTGGTGCCTCCAGCCCTGAACCCCCTCATCTACAGCCTGAGGAACCAGGAGCTCAAGGCTGCAGTGGGGAGACTGATGACTGGAAAATTTAGAAAACATTAAACTGATTGCCAATTTCTGCATATCTCATGTAATAAAAGTGAGATTTGGTAGTTTTTGTTGGATTGGTTATTTTCCCTCTCTGTTTTTATATTTAATATTCTCCCTAAACCAAGGCCATTGTTTCTACCATTTCTAATTTTCTTTCTCTCCACCTTCCCTGTGCCCCCAGACTGTGTCAACATGAGCTATGTTCTCAGTGGCTTTAAATGAAATAAAGGATCTCTCAGCAGAATTTTCACCAGAGATGCCCCTTTTGTTCCCTTCTCTGTAGCTGCAGCAGCAATGTCTGTGTGCAGAGCTGGGGCAGATCAGGGCTGGCACAGCAGCTGTGCCCAGCAGCAGCAGCACTTGGTGTTGCCAGTGCTGCTGCCGTGGCCCTGCCCCACTGCCCTGGTGGCCCTGGTGTTGCTGCAGGGCCTGAGTGCTCTCGGGGTCAGGCACAGCCCTGGGGGTGGCAGTGCCGGGGCTGCAGCAGGGACAGGCCATGGGCACTGCTGGGGCAGCGCTGACGCCTTAGCCCAGGGCCTGGGGGCTCCAGGCTCCTTGCCCAGGCTCTCTCAAGAACACGCCCAGGCCAATGCTCAGCACAGAAAAGCCCCGAGAGCAGCCCCAGGCTGGCCGTGGGCAGGCTGGGGGCAAACAGCATGGCTGGGGCTCTGCAAGGGCCCTGGGGCAGACGGGAAGGAGCAGCAGAGCAGGGGCTGATCCATCCCCAGTGCGCTGCACAGCCCAGGGCATTGTCCCAGAGCGTCCTGATGGAGCTGCCAACAACATCCCCCCTCTGCAGCCCTGGCCTCTGCCCCAGCTCACACAGGTGCCCCATCCTTGCAGGCACAGACACGGCAGCACTGGCTCAGCAGCCCCTGTTTGCATTGCACAGAGCAGAGGGAGAACACCCATGCTGTTGGTGTGAGGACATGAACCTGAGGGAGCACAAATGCCATCAGCCCCTGGGGCCAGCAAGGGCTGGGGGACACCAGGGAAACCACTCAGCTTTGCCCTGGCCTCTGCAGTCACCCAGAAAGTTTGTACCCATGAGCTGGGAGTTTCTTGTCCCTCTGCAGACGCTGTTGCTCAGAGCCAGGGCTGGTGTTTGGCAGCCATCCCCAAACAGCCCTGAGCATTTTCTTGGCTTCAACTTGCTTTCTCTCCTCTTTCCTGATCCAGACTTCTTCCTATTGCCCATCGCTGTTCCCTCCCCTTCAAACAGCCCATCCCTGTTTGCCCTGTCCTCTCTGGCCCCACTCCCCATTGCAGTTCCTGACCTGGCACGATGGGAATGTCCCTTGGGCAGCAGGATCATCCTACAAGTGCTGCAGGAATTGTCTGCAGGCTCCTGCAGTGCCTGGTGCTGCTCCCTTGCCAGAGGCACCCCAGGCCAGGGGGGCACATCTGGGCTGCTGTGTCTGGCTCTGGGGCTCCCTGTTCTGGGCAGTGAGGAGGGGCTGCAGAGGCTCTGCAGGACTGACAGGATGGGCTTTGGGGCTGGCAGGAGAAGCTGAGGGACCTGGGCTGCTGGAGCTGCTGAAGAGGAGGCCCAGGGCTCCTCCTGCAACTGCTCCAAGGGTGGTTCCAGAGAATCACAGAATCAGCAAGGCTGGAAAAGACCTTGGAGATCATCAAGTCCAACCTGTCCATGATATTGCCTTGTCTCCCTGAGACTCCTCTTCTCCAGTATAAACAACCCCAGCTCCCTCAGCTGCTCCTTATTGGACTTGTGTCCCAGACCCCTCCCCAGCCCTGTTGCCCTTCTCTGGACATGCCCAGCCCCTCCATGGCCTTCCTAAATTGGGGGCCCAGAACTGGACACAGCACTCGAGGTCTGGCCACACCAGTGCTGAGTGCAGGGGAAGAATCTCTGCCCTGCTCCTGCTGGCCACACCATTCCTGATCCAGGCCAGCAGCCATTGGCCTTCTTGCCCACCTGGGCACACTGCTGCCTCAGGGTCAGCCTGCTGTCCATCAGTGCCCTTAGGTCACTTTCTGCCTGGCCGCTGTCCAGCCACTCTGTCCCCAGCATGTAGCACTGCAGGAGTTGTTGTGGCCAAAGTGCAGGATCCAGCTCTTGGTCTTGTTCAACCTCACCTTGTTGGATTTGGGCCCTGGATCCAGCCTTTCCAGGTCCCTCTGCAGAGCCCTCCTACCCTCCAGGAGATCCACACTAACACCCACCTTGGTGTCATCTGCAGATTTGCTGATGCTGGACTCAATCCCCTCATGCAGATCATCAGTGCAGATATTGAAATCCACGCTGGCTGGATCTGATCCCTCGGCCATCCTGTGGGTGCCCTGTGATGGCACTCAAGGTGATCTGTTCCATAGCCTTGCCAGGCACCCAGGTCAGGCTGACAGGCCTGGAGTTGCCCAGCTCCTCCTTCCAGCCCTTCTCGGGGATGGGCTCACATTGGCACCTCCAGTCCTTTGGGACCTGCCTGCTGAGCCAGCACTGATGGTGAATGATGGAGAGCAGCTTGAGGAGCTCATCCACCAGCTCCCTTATCCCCCTGTGATGGATCCCATCTACTCCCAGAGACACCTGTGTGCATCGGAGTGGCTCAGCAGGTCGTCCCCAGCTGCTTCCTCCTTGATTACAGCGAGCTGTTCTGCTCCCTGTGCTGAACTACCAGCTCAGGAGAACACTTGTCCTGAGGACAACCTGTCTTTTTCTTGAAAATTGGGGCAAAAAAGCTGTTAAGCAGGCTCAGCTTTTCCTTATCTTACCTATTGTATTCCCCACTGCCTCCAATAAAGAGTAGATGTTCTACTTATCCCTCCTTTTGCTATTAGGTTAGTTTTAAAACATTGTTTAGTATTTTTCACACAAGCGGCTGGGTTATGTTTTTATTGACCTTTTACCACTCTTCTTTCTGCATGACCTAACAACATCCTTAAACACTACCTGAGATGCCTGATCTTCTTTCCAATGGTGACACTCTCTTTTTTTCCCCTCAGTTCCCACAAAAGCTCCACGCCAAGCCAGGACAATAATTAGCTGGCTCAACTTTAGCGCAGATGCTGCTCCTTCTCCCTCACGTTTTCTTTCCTGAGGTGTGTCCATCATTCCTGGATACCTTTGTTTTTAAGGACTGTTTCCCCTGAAAAGTCAGTATCTGATTTGGTACTCTCCAAATCTGCACCCCGAATAAGCCAACGTCTACCCTCTGTAATTCCAGTGATGAAGTTTTGTTGCAGCCCCTCTTTCTTTCATAGAATATTGGAAACTCTGTTATTTCATGGTGACTTTGCCCAAGGCAGCCTCCAACCACCACATCTCCCCCCAGCCCTTCTCTGTATGTGACCAGCAAGAGACTGAGTTTTCCTTGGGATTGGGACTGTACCAAAAATTTGGCAAAATAATAAAACTCCATTACCCCAATGTAGCGTTACGAAGCAGCATTCTTTATTTGGCCAGATGCACAGGGGGAGAGCTCCTCCCAAAGCCGTGCATCCTGAGTACAGGAAAATTTCTGTTTATATTCTGTATTTTCCATACATATTCATTGATTGTGCTGGACTAAACACACATATGATAATCATTTCCCCAAAATCATTAACATATTTCCCCTCCCCTTTACCCATGCATTCGCCTGTCCAAGGGGTCTCTCTGGTGGTTCCTGGTGCTCGCGGACCCCAATGTTCCAGTGGGCCTGGCTGAGCTGGCAGGACACTGAGGCTGGTGAATTTCCGTTCCCCTGCTCACACAATGGGCATTTTATGGTTTCCACATGCCTGGGGTTTTGGAGAACCAGCATTGTGTGTGCTCACCTGGTGTAGACAATTTATCATCTGGTGACATGAGGTCACAGAGGGGGCTATGACATAACAGAGTGGGTTATGTGAGGTCAGTGAGTAACTACAGCATCATAGGCTGTCTCTGTGACACCACAGAGCCAGGTGTGATATCACATTGAAGAGGACCGACATCCCAGAGCAGACTATGACATCACACAGCAGACTATGACATTGCAGATTTGGCTGCGACATCACAGGAGGGCTGTGTGAGGTCACTGGGTTGGTCACTTTGCCCCAGCCAGCCCTCACAGTTTCCCCCCAGAAGTCCAGAGCAGCTCATGCCCAGCAGGGTCCCCTATCCCCTGGTATCCCCCTGGCCCACCTGGAGCCATAGCCTCCACCAAGGATGTTGCACAAGATCAACCCCAAAACCTGACACAGGGACAAGGGGCTGGGCTGTGTGACCAGCACATCAAGGACGTGGATTATGCAGGTCATTGGGACCTGGTTTGGGGTCCCCAGGGCAGGAAAGATGTCTGGCAGCTGGAGCAGGGCCTGGGAAGGCCTCCAAGGTGCGGCTGGAGCCCTTGGGCTGTAAGCAGGGGCTGAGGGAGCTGGGCTGGTCCAGCCCAGAGCAGGGAAGGCTGAGGGGCTCCTCATCCCAGCCTGGCAGTGCCAGCCAGGAGGGGATGGAGAACACAGAGCCAGGCTCTTCACCGGGGGGCCTGGGGGGAGACAAAAGCCAATGGGTGGAAGGGGAAAGAGGGGAGATCAGCCAGGACAGGAGGAGATGAAATGATTCAGGCTGGTTTCAGCATTTTCTCAACACCAAAAGCAGACTGACCCCATTCTCCATCCACCACTGACAGCTTTGCAAATCGGGAATTGTTCAGGCCATTTTATCCCCACTTCAGGATGAGCATCCTGACACAAAAACTTAATTCTATTTATATCTATCACAGACCCACATTTTTCTAAAGCTAATTTTAGTATGGAAATTACTTGTGGATGGTGGACATGTCAGATGCTGCTGGGACATCACACATGGTTCAGGGAAGAGCATGATTATATTGAATTGTGTCCTCTTCAACCCTGGTCTGTTGGCCATGAAGAGAAACTTCCTGTGCCTCTGAGTCCCAGCAGTTACTGACCCCCTAAAGGACACAAACCTGATGAGTTGTGGTTCCCACTCCAGTGGTGGCACCTGCACCTCCCTCCATCCCCAGAGCAGAGTTCCCTTGTCCCAGAGAGTCCCTGGCAATGCAGGGATGAAGGAAACAAGACAGGCTGTGGGGATCAGGGGCAGGGCACAGCCAGGGATTTGGAGCCTGGTTGTGAGCCCAGGGCAGGACGTGGCCCTTGGCCTTGGTGAACCTCATCCCATTGTCCTGGGCCCATGGCTCCAGCCTGGCCAGATCCCTCTGCAGAGCTTCCTGCCCTCCAGCACAGCCACACTGCCACCCAGCTTGGGCTCACCTGGGAACTGACTGAGGGTGCCCTCGATGGCCTCATCCAGATCAGCAATAAAGAGATTTCACTGCCCTGGCCCCAATCCTGAGCCCTGGGGACACCCCTGGATATGACTCCATTCCTCAGCTGCTCTGAGTGCCAGGGGTTGGATGAGGGAAATGGTGGGGAGGGGGTAGGGACAAAGTGTGATTGATTGTCAGCCATGAAGGGTCTTGATTTTCATATCTCTTCAGACTGCATGAGGAGGTCCTGGGGATCAATATCAACTGGGGATTGCGGATAGCAACCTAAAAACAGGAAAAGGCACCTAAAAGGACAAAACAATTCTCTTCATTGTTTTTGATATAGTAGATTCAGTTTCAATACACTTCTGAAATCTGTCTAATTAACCACAGAAGAACTGAAGATCTGAATTATTCCCATGGGCTTGTCTTGTTTGGGTGTTTTGAACAAATGTTTATGAGCATTTGTCACTGAATTCCTGAACTGAAGAGCTCAACAAAGAAGAGGCCTCTGGAAAAGTAAAATTCATCACCAACCTCCAAGGTGCTGAGGATCCATCCTGATCAGAGCAGGAATGAACAGAAATGGGCACAGCTTTTTGGCTGCCCCAGCTTTGGGATGGGCCCTGGGCCTGGAGCAGGAGCAGCTCTTGAGGGCCCCAAGGCCGGGGCTCTTGTGCTGCCCTGGGCAGATGGGATGGCAGCAGGGGCTGCAGAGCTCTCAGCATGTCCTGCAGAGGAGAGCAGGGCACCCAGGGAGCCTCCTTTCCCTTGGCCAGGCATGTTCCCCCATGCTGGGGCTGAGTCCTGTGGCAGCTGCAGCTGCTGCTGTGCCCTTGCCAGGGGCTGAGGTCGTGGGGCAGTGCCCAGAGCAGCCTGACCTGAGCAGAGCGGTGGGGCCAGAGCCGGCTGGGCTGGGCTGGGGAGAGGCCCTTGGTGCTGCTCAGAGCTCAGGGCAGCTGGCAGAGCTTGCATGGAGCTGGGCCGGGCTCAGAGAGCCTGGCCCAGAAACCATCAGTGTCCATCTCAGCCTGGCTGAGCATGCAGGGGCCAAGAAGAGCAGCCCAGGGTCTGCAAGTTCTCTGGGTGGGAGCTGAGCTTGGGAGCCCTTGAGCCCTGACAAGTGCTGGGGCTGCACCTCCAGCTCCAGAGGAGATGGGGCAGATGGGAGCAGGGACAAATCATTCCTGCTGCATTCTTTCTTGTATCTGCTTATACAGGTGACCTGAATCCATACATAGAGGAGGTGTTTTGTGTCAGATAACAGTGCAGAGTGTTAGGTAGAGTGAGAAGAATAATATTATTAAGTGAAAATAATGTTTCATGCAAAATACACAATGGGAAAAAAAAGACACATATGATCAGAAGATCATGTCAGTTTTTCAGGAGGAGAGACATTTATTGATGTTCCAGTAGTTAAACATGTTCAAATTCTTTCCTCAGGGCTTCCTTGAGATTAGAGGTGACCACCAGAGGCCAAGGCCAACCAGAGCTCTCTTTCCTGGCAGCTTCTGCCTGGGAGAACCCTTGCAGATAGGGAATATTTTAAGGGGATTATCAGTTTTGTCCTTGGGCGCCTGGATAGACAGATGGATCTTTTCCATAGGAAGGAAAGCACAGAGCCCCAGTTCTTCAAGAACTGATGAGAATCAGCCCCCAGTGTTTCAAGATCAGCTGGACCTGTCCAGTGGCCCCTGGGAGGCCAAACCAGCCAGACCTGTTCCATGTCCCCTTGGTTCCATGAGTGTCACAATGTTCTCCTTGCTTCTGCAGTGTCACAATGGCCCTGTGCTTCCATGAGGCCCTGCAGGGTCACAGTGGCCCTTTGGTTCTGTGGGGCCCCACAGTGTCACAATGCTCTCCACGATTCCATGGGGCCTTGCAATTCCACAATGGTCTCCATGGATTCTTGGGGCCCTGCAGGATCACAACGGCCCTTTGGTTCCACGAGGCCCTGGAATGCAGCAATGGCCTCTTGGTTCCTCAAAGCCCTGCTGCTTCACACTGGGCCCTTGGGACCATGTGGCCCAGCAGAGCCTCAGTAAAGGCCTTTGTTCCACAGGGTCCTCACAGTGCCACAAGGATCTCTTCATTTCAGAAGGCCCCACAATGTCACAATGGTCCTCATGGGCCCCACAGTGTCACCAGGGTCTCAACAGGAAGGAAACCAGGGAGCCCCAGTGGTTCAGGGGCTGATGAACTACAAGTACCAGAGGCCAAGGTCAGGCCTGTCTGTCTGTCCTGGCAAGTTTGTCTGGGAGCAACTCTTAGATATATGAAATTTTGAATGTGAAATCCTATTTTTGGCCCATTCTTATCCACAGAAAGGAAAGCACAGAGCACCTGCTTTTGGAAGGCAGATGAGAGCCAGCCCTCAGGAGGGCAAGGCCAGCCAGACCTGTCTGTAATGGCAGCTTTTGTGTAGAAGCAATCATTGGATATAGGACTTTTGGAGGTGGATTCCTAATTTCAGCCACAGGCGCCTGAAGAAGAAGGATGTTTCTTTTCCATAAGAAGTAAAGGGTGGAACCCCAGTGTTTCAGGGCAGAATAAAAGCAACCACCAGAGGCCAAGGTCAGCCAGAGCTGTCTGTCCTGGCAGCTTCTCTCTGGGAGAAACCCGGGCATATAGGGAATTTTGCAGCAGAAATACTACTTTTGGAATCGGTGCCTGTGCAGGAGGGACGGTTCTTTTCCATAAGAAGGAAAGCGCCCCGTGTCTGAAGGCAGGTGAGACCTAGCTCTCAGGAAGTCAAGGTCAGTCAGACTCATTGGCAATGGCAGCTTTTGACTGGGAGCAATCCCAGGATATTGGGAATTTTGGAGAGGGAATCCCATTTTGGCCACGGATGCTTGAATGAGAAGGGCAGTTCTTTTCTTTTCCATTTGAAGGAAAGCCCAGAGCCCCAGGGTTTCAGGGGTACATGAGAAGAGACCCTCGAGATGCCAAGGGCAGTTGCACCAGTCAGGCCAAGCCAACCAGACCTGTTCCCTGTTCTCTTGGATCCATGGGGCCCTGCAGTGTCACAGTGGTGGTGTCATATTGGATCCTTGGTTCCATCAGGCCCAGATGTGTCACACTGGCCTCTTGTTTCCATGGGGCTCCAGAGTGTCAAAATGGTCCCTGGCTTCCATGATGCCTTGCAGTGTCACAGGTGTTTCCTTGGTGCTGCAGTGTCACAATGGACCCTTGGTTCCATGGGGACTCACAATGTCAGAAGGGTCTCCTTGGTTCCATGAGGCCCTGCAGAGCCCCTTGATTCAACGCGGCCTCCAAGTGTCATCATGGCCTCCAGAATTCCATGAGGCCCCGCAATGTCCCAATTGAACTTTGGTTCCATGGGGCCCTGTAGTGTCACAATGGCCTCCTTGGTTCCATGGTGCCACACAGTGTGACAACTGCCCCTTGGCCTGCCAGGACTGCAGAGTGTCACAATGGTTCCTTGTTTCCATAAGGTCTTGCAGTGTCACAATGGTCTCCATGATCCCATAAGGCCTTGCAGTGTCACAACAGACCATGGAGACCCACAGTGTCACTATGGTCCCCTTGGCTCCAAAACGCTCTGAAGTGCCACAATGGCTCTTTGGTTTCACAAGGCCTCAGAGTCTATAAATGGCCTCCATGGTTCCATGAGGCCCTGCTGTGTCACAATGGACCTTTGGTTCCATGATGCCCAGAGTGTCACAATGGTATCCTTGGTCCCAGGGTGTCAGAATGGACTCTTCATCCATGGACACCCAGAGTGTTCCCTGCAGTCCCCTTGATTCCACCAGGCCCTGCCATGCTCTAATGGCCCCTCGGTTCCAGTGGGTCCCAAAGTGTCAAAACAGTTTCCATTGTTCCATGAGGCCCCGCAATGTCACAGTGCTCCCCTTGGTTCCACAGGGCCCCCAGTGCAACAATGGACTGTTGGTTCCATGACGTTCCTCAGTCCCAAAGGTCTCCTTGCATCCGCAGTGTCACAGTGGCCCCTTGGCTCCGTGTGGCCACACTGTGTCACAATGGCTCATGGTTCCATGAGGCTGCACCGTTTAAAAAGGGACCCTTGGTTCCCTCAGGCCTTGCTGTGTCACAATGGGCTTCTGGTTCCATGAGCTCTCACACTGCCAGCAGCAGTCTCCTAGGTTCTGCAGTGTCACCATCGACCCTTTGTTCCATGAGATTCCGCAGTAGAACACGGTCACCTTGGTTCCGTGAGGTTCTGCAGTGTCACAATGAACCCATGGTTTCACCAGGCCTTGCTGTGTCACAATGGCCCCTTGGTTCCAAGAGGTTTCTCAGGGTCACAATGGTCTCCTGGGATCCACACCATCACAATGGACCATTGGTTCATTGTGGCCCCTATGTGCCAAAACGGATTTTGGTTCCATGGGGTTCTGCTGTGTCACAATGGACCCGTTGTTCCATGAGTTTGCACAGAGTCACAGCTGACTCCTTGGGTCTGTGAGGCTCTGCTGTCACCAAATCTCTGAAATATCAGAATAAGGCTCCTCAAGACTCATTTGCTATTTCACAGGGTATCATTTATTCAGGCCTGAGGTCCAACATGGGATAACTCCTAAAAATGTGGACATGGAGTTCTACCAGTGTGTTTCTTACATGCAGTCCCTAAATGTGAATTACATTTTACCCATTTCCATAAAACCCACCCGAAATTCAAAGATTCAATCCTTGTTTTCTCTATTCCCTGCAAACCTGAGCCAAAAGTTTCCTTCTTCTCTTCCAACCATCCTTGCTGGGAAAGAAGCCCCTGCATGCCTTGTTCCTGTGCTGAAAGTTCACAGACAGGGTAAAAATGGAATGAAGCCTTTTGGTATCAGCCCCAGGCTTTGTGTGGGCAGGCAGAGGCAGGCAGGAGGCAGAGCTGTCAGCAAAGGAAGGGGCCAGCCAGGTGGGGCAGCCGGGGGATGCCGACAGCCTGCAGGGACAGAGGCGCAGGGCAGGGACACCGTGGGACAGCCCGGGCAGCACAGGGCACAGGCATGGGCAGCAGCTGCAAGACAGCCCTGCCAGAGCCAACTTGGGCAGCACTTTGGCCATGGCTTCTGGGCCTGGGCCTGAGGCAGGAGCAGGAGACAAGTGACCCTTGCAGGCCTGGGGCCTCATTGCCTCCTTGTCCCTGCTCAGCAGCCTGGCAGGGGCCGCCCCATGCTCCTGCCCTTGCCATTGCACATCCCCACATGCCAGTGCCCATCCCGGCAAGAGCCCTGAGCAAGGAGGGAGGGACAGCATCTGCCTGGCCAGGGGCTGGGGCTCAGGCCTTGGCCCTTGGCATTCCTCAAACACATCCAGCTTTGCTCAGCGCCAGAGACACCTTGGCCTTGTTTGTCCCCAGCTGTCATCACTGCCTCCAGTGTTCTGCTCTAACTGGAACCTGGGGAAACTTTCTCAGTCGTGTTCCTCAGTGGGACCCATTAAAACTTCAAGAAAGTTCAGAGTTTCAATTTAATTTTGAGTTCTTGAAAAGTTTATTGAAGACACTCTCAGGGACTGAGTCTGATGTAAACAACACAAAAGCCATGAGAGGGTCATTAAAGTTTTCCGAGTCCACTTACAGAAAAAGATTTCAAACAACTTGTAAAAAATACGCATTCCTATTTTAAAGGATGTATTTTATTTTATTTCTCTTTACATCAGAGGTGATTGCAGCATTCTGTGATTGATATTGACCCAGGGTCTCTCCTCAGCAGCTCTGGCCTGCTCACAGAAGCTGTGCCTTGAGCTCTGACCCAGTGTGGACAACCTTGCTCCACATTGCCCAGCCCCATCCTGTCTGTCCTCACTCCCCTGGGCCCTGCTGTGCTTGCAGAGCTGGCTGCACTCAGCCTAAGAGGGGTTTTCACTTTTTGGGGATTTTTTGAAGCAATCTGAACCTCCCGACTTTCCCCACTGCAAACAGACACAGTGCTCAGGTGTGTGCCAGCCCCAGGTGCCACCAAAGCCACTGCAGATCTGCCCTGGGCCAGCTTTGAGGGTGGATCATCAGCCCAGGCTTCACTGGGCCACTGCAAGGGGCTGTGGCCATGGGCACTGCACTGACCCCACTGCTGGGTTTGGCTGCCACGGCCACCGAGAGAAATTAAACTGTCCTTGGAAACACTGGGGAGGACTGGGACATACTGGGGAACACTGGGAACGCTGTGGGAGACACTGGGACATACTGGGAGTGACACTGGGAGATACTGGGAGAAACTGGGGACACTGGGGCAATTGCAGAGAAGACTGGGGACACTGGGACATCCTGTGGATGACACTGGGAGGAACTGTGAACGACTGGGAATGAACTCGGGTGTATTGGGATGGACTGGGCTGTACTGGGAGGGACTGGAGCGGTACTGGATTGTACTGGGTTACTGGGGAATAATTGGGCTTCACTGGGGTTATACTGGTCTGTACTGGGGATGAACTGGGCTTTACTGGGAGGGACTGGAGGAGGGTGAATTGGCTGTTCCCACCTCCACTGCACCCCATTTGCTGAAGCTCCCGCCCATCTCCAGCCGCAGCCAATCAGCGTCAGGGATCCAGGCCTGGGGGCGGTGCTTACACGGGCAGCAAATTTTCTTTTTGCCTACAACTCCCGTCATGCCCCGCGGCAAAACTGAGCCCATTGCAGCGGGGAGAACAACTCCCGTCATGCCCCGCGCTCCACAGAACTCCAGGATCCGCCCCCACCTGTCACATAAGTGTCCCTCAAACACTCGAGGGTCCCTCAGTGCCCCCTCAGCGCCCATTCGGGACTCCCATGAGCACCCACGAACCCCTGAGTGCTCCCACCCCCACAGATGGCCGGTACAGCCACTTCTGGGAATTCATCTCCTCTCGTCCCCCGTGGCCCCAGAGCCCCTCAGAACACAGTCCCGCGCCAAAAACTCCAACCGCGACCCGCGCCCTAAAGAGCCCGGTTGGAGCTCTCCGAGCTCCTCCCAAGGGCTCCCGTGCCGTTTACGTTTCCCCAGAGGATCTCAAGTCGGGGCTTGGACGCAAAGGTGTTCCCCAAGAGCCGTCCTGGACTCCCAAACATTTCGTTCCATCCACTTTCGGGACTACAGCTCCCAATCATGCTCCACGGCGCACGACCAGCGCCATTTCAGGCGGGACTTCATCTCCCGTCATGCCCGGCGCCCCACCGAGAGCCATTGCAGCTGCCCCAACAACTCCCGTGATGCTCCACGGCCCCGTTAAACCGTACGATACCCCCGCCTACAACTCCCATCACGCCCCGCGCCCCAGAGAGCCCCGTTCGAGCCCCCCACAAGGGCCCGCCTGGACCCCGAAGGGCCCCAAATTCCCCTCCCTCACCTCCAAGGGCCCCCCTGGACCCTTAAGTGCTGCCACGGACCCCGAACTGTCCCTCAGAATCCCTGAGTGCCCCTCCAAGTGCCCACCCGGCTCCCCCAGTTGTCCTCCAGACCCTCAAGTTCTCTCTGAATTCCCTCCCCAGGCCCAAAACTGCCCCCAATGTGCCCCAGAACTGTCTCCAAAGACCCCAAAGTGCAGGCCCCCCTTCCCCCTGTCTGAGAAAAAGATGATAAAAAAGATGACTAAAAGACTACAAATATAACTAATTAACATAAAGAGAAAGAAATAAATAGCCAATAGAAATTATTTAATTAATTCATGAAGAAATTGTGTTACTTAGAACCAATGATGAATAATTTTCTTGGTTGCTACAAATGTATCCAATTTTAATATAAATCTACAAATTAGGTAATAAAAATATTGTATTAGACTATCCTAAATTAAAATAATATAAATATAATTTTGTTATTAATAAATTTTATTAATAAGGAAAAATGATAAAATTTTTCATTTTGTTTGGGATGTCAGTCCCAGGTGGGCGTTGTCAGACATGGTGAGGCTGGGGGTGAGGACCAGCTTGTCCAAACAGGCTCAGCCTGCAAGGGGCTCATTCTTATCCATGCCCAGACTTCCTAAGGAGACATTCAGCATCCAGATCACTTGGGGAATGCTTCTATCCCCTCTTCTCATAACTAAAAAATTAAAAAATATTGAAGTGATTAAAAAACCAAAAATCATGAGGTGCATTTTGACATCTTCCTCCTGAAGACAACTCCAAACTGACTCCAATCACAGCACAAGCCCTGGAGACTCAAAGACAATGGAAGGGAGACAAAGAGCTCCTGAGGCCTTTCTATGTTTTAATCAGCCCCACGCTGGATTTGGGGCTGGGTCCAGGAGCCTCAGGCACACAGAGAAGGATGAAGAAGCTGCTCAAGGGGTCAGCAGCAAAACTCCAAGTGCCTTGGAGCATGGCTGGGCCCCAGGGAGGGCAGGGAGTGCCCAAGGCTGCCCAGGGCCTGGTGAGAGCAGATCCTTGAGGGCAGGATTGCAGGGAGCCCAAGGCTCTGAGCCGGGAACTGCAATGCTGAGCAAGGCCTGGCTTGGCTGCAGGAAGCAGAAAGGCCAAGCCCTGAGCCCAGCCTGGGCCAGCAGGGCCTGTCCCTCACGGCTGCCTCGGGGCTCTTGGTGGGCCAGGGGGATGTGAGGGGCAGCAAGGACAAATGGCATCAACCTGCAGCCCCTGCCAGCCTCCCCAGGGAGGCCGAGGGAGAAGCAAAGTGCAGCCCCTGCCAGGAAAGTTCCTCCTGTGGGGCCTCCAGAGGCGCTGCCCGAGCCCAGGGCACAAAGGCCTGGGTGCCTGTGGCCCTGCCAGCCCTGCCCAGCCCTTGGCCATCTGTCCTGCAGGCTGTGCCCCCTGGGCGTGCTGCTCCTCTGCCCTGGCCGGCTGCACTCGCCCATCTCGCTGTGCCCCAGCATTTCTCACCCAGCGTTGCTGTGCCCTCCCTGGGCTCCCTGCACCCAGCGCTGCCGGCTCCTGGCACACAGAGCCCGGCCATGGCCCAGCCTCACGCTGGCACACCTCCAGCACCAACATTCTGCCCTGCGAGGGACTTTGCTTTCTCCTCAGCTCCAGCCTGAACCTTCCAAGGTGCACTTGGGGGAGGTTTCCTGCAATTCCCACTGCCAAAGAAAGCTCTGTCTCCTGCTGGTCCCAAACAGAGAAGGGCTGGTGGCAGATCAGAGGTGGTCAGAGGCTGTTTGGGGCACAGCGACCATTGTAGCCATGATATTTTCTGAAAAATCCCTTTGCTAGGATTTAGCTCCTGAGAAGCTCAGGCCTCAGGTACAAAATATAAACAATAATTATCTGTTGCTGTGGAATGGAACAGGTGGATCTGTGATTGGCTTCATGTCATTGTTTCTAATTAATGGCCAATCACAGTCCAGCTGTGTCTCTCTCTGGTCAGACACAGGATTTTGTTATCATTCCATTCTTTCTCCTTTGCTTGCAAGCCTTCTGATGAAATCCTTTCTTCTATTCTTTTTGTATAGTTTTAATATAATATCTATCATAAAATAATAAATTAGTCTTCTGAAACATGGAGTCAGATCCTTTTCTCTTCCCTCTTCTGGGACCTCTGTGAACACCACTACTGACCATGAAATTATTAAGTTTTTTAATATTCTCTGAAAGAACAAGGGGCATCAACTAAACACCTACAACTGTCTGGGGGGCCAGTTGAGTGGCGGTGAATGTTATTCCAGAGAGTGGTGGTGAATGCTGCTGCATCCAGCTGGCAAGCAGTCACCTGTGGTGTCCCTCAGGGGTCTCTGCTGGAGCCAGTTCTGTTCAATATTGTTACTGACAACACGGATGAGAGTGTTGAGACTTTCAGTAGTAAATCTGCAGACAAAACTAAGATGGGAGCATGTGTCCATCTTCTGGAAGGTAGGAGGCCTCTGCAGAGAGAGCGGGAACAGTTGGATGGATGGGCAGAGTCCAATAAGATGAAGTTTAATAAGTCCAAGTGCCATACCCTGCACTTTGGCCACAACAACC
Source organism: Melospiza melodia melodia (assembly GCF_035770615.1). Taxonomy (NCBI): domain Eukaryota; kingdom Metazoa; phylum Chordata; class Aves; order Passeriformes; family Passerellidae; genus Melospiza; species Melospiza melodia. Next base: position 7,125,879 of record NW_026948659.1, on the reverse strand, counting down.
CCTGCAGTGCTACAGGCTGGGGACAGAGTGGCTGGACAGTGGCCAGGCAGAAAGGGACCTGGGGCACTGATGGACAGCAGGCTGGACATGAGCCAGCAGTGTGCTCAGGTGGGCAAGAAGGCCAATGGCTGCTGGCCTGGATCAGGAATGGTGTGGCCAGCAGGAGCAGGGCAGCGATTCTTCCCCTGCACTCTGCACTGGTGAGGCCACACCTCGAGTGCTGTGTCCAGTTCTGGGCCCCAATTTAGGAAGGCCATGGAGGGGCTGGAGCGTGTCCAGAGAAGGGCAACAAGGCTGGGGAGGGGTCTGGAAGACAAGTCATGAGAGGAGAGGCTGAGGGAGCTGGGGTTGTTTATCCTGGAGAAGAGGAGGCCCAGGGAGACAAGGCAGTGTCAGGGCACATGTTGGACTTGATGATCTCCAAGGTCTTTTCCAGCCTTGGTGATTCTGTGACTCTCTGGAACCACCCTTGGAGCAGAAGCAGGAGGAGCCCTGGGCCTCCTCTTCAGCAGCTCCAGCAGCCCAGGTCCCTCAGCTTCTCCTGCCAGCCCCAAAGCCCATCCTTTCAGTCCTGCAGAGCCTCTGCAGCCCCTCCTCAGTGCCCAGAACAGGGAGCCCCAGAGCCAGACACAGCAGCCCATGTGTGTCCCCCTGGCCGTGGGTGCCTCTGGCAAGGGAGCAGCACCAGGCACTGCAGGAGCCTGCAGACAATTCCTGCAGCACTTGTAGGATGATCCTGCTGCCCAAGGGACGTTCCCATGGCGCCAAGTCAGGAACTGCATTGGGGAGTGGGGCCAGAGAGGAAAGGGCAAACAGGGATGGGCTGTTTGCAGGGGAGGGGACGGGGATGGGTAATAGGAAGAAATCGGGACCAGGAAAGAAGAAACAAAGCAAAGGAAAAAGCCAAGGAAATGCTCAGGGCAGTATGGGGGTGGCTGCCAGGCAGCCCTGGCTCTGAGCAACAGCGTCTGCAGTGGCACAGGAAACTCCCAGCTGATGGGAACAAACTTTCTGGGTGACTGCAGAGGCCAGGACAAAGCTGAGTGGTTTCCCTGGTGTCGCCCAGCCCTTGCTGGCCCCAGTGGCTGATGGCCTTTGTGCTCCCTCAGGTTCATGTCCTCACACCAAAACAGCATGGGGGTGCTCCCTCTGCTCTGAGCAATGTAAACAGGGGCTGCTGAGCCAGTGCTGCCGTGTCTGTGCCTGCAAGGATGGGGCACCTGTGTGAGCTGGGGCAGAGGCCAGGGCTGCAGAGGGGGGATGTTGTTGGCAGCTCCATCAGGACGCTCTGAGACGCTGCCCTGGGCTGTGCAGCGCACTGGGGATGGATCAGCCCCTGCTCTGCTGCTCCTTCCCGTCTGCCCCAGGGCCCTTGCAGAGCCCCAGCCATGCTGTTTGCCCCCAGCCTGCCCACGGCCAGCCTGGGGCTGCTCACGGGGCTTTTCTGTGCTGAGCATTGGCCTGGGCGTGTTCTTGAGAGAGCCTGGGCAAGGAGCCTGGAGCCCCCAGGCCCTGGGCTGAGGCGTCAGCGCTGCCCCAGCAGTGCCCATGGCCTGTCCCTGCTGCAGCCCCGGCACTGCCACCCCCAGGGCTGTGCCCGGCCCCGAGAGCACTCAGGCCCTGCAGCAACACCAGGGCCACCAGTGCAGCAGGGCAGGGCCACGGCACCAGCACTGGCAACACCAAGTGCTGCTGCTGCTGGGCACAGCTGCTGTGCCAGCCCTGATCTGCCCCAGCTCTGCACACAGACATTGCTGCTGCAGCTACAGGGAAGGAACAAAGGGAGATCTCTGGTGAAAATTCTGCTGAGAGAGCCTTTATTTCATTTAAAGACACTGAGAACACAGCTCATGTTGACACTGTCTGGGGGCACTGGGAAGGTGGAGAGAAAGAAAATTAGAAATGGAAGAAACAATAGGGAGAATATTAAAAATTAAAACAGAGGGGGAAAATAACCAATCCAACAAAAACTTTCAAATCTCACTTTTATTACAAGAGATATGCAGAGATTGGCAAAAACTTTAATGTTTTCTACATTTTCCAGTCATCAGTGTCCACACCGCAGCCTTGAGCTCGTGGTTCCTCAGGCTGTAGATGAGGGGGTTCAGGGCTGGAGGCACCACCGAGTACAGAACTGACACTGCCAGATCCAGGGTTGGGGAAGAGAAGGAGGGGGGCTTCAGGTAGGCAAAAAAGCCAGTGCTGAGGAACAGGGAGACCACGGCCAGGTGAGGCAGGCAGGTGGAAAAGGCTTTGTGCCGTCCCTGCTCAGAGGGGATCCTCAGCACAGCCCTGAAGATCTGCACATAGGAGAAAACAATGAACACAAAACAGCCAAAAGCTAAAGGGGCAACAAACAATGAAATCCAAATTTTTCTGAAGGTCGAGTGTGAGCAGGAGAGCTTGAGGATCTGGGGCACCTCACAGAAGAACTGGCCCAGGGCATTGCCATGGCACAGGGGCAGGGAAAATGTATTGGCTGTATACAGCAGAGCATAGAGAAATGCACTGGCCCAGGCAGCTGCTGCCATGTGGGCACAAGCTCTGCTGCCCAGGAGGGTCCCGTAGTGCAGGGGTTTGCAGATGGACACATAGCGGTCGTAGCACATGACGGTCAGGAGGGAAAGCTCTGCTGAGATGAAGAACAGAAAGAAAAAGAGCTGTGCAGCACATCCTTTGTAGGAGATGTCCCTGGTGTCCCAGAGGGAATTGTGCATGGCTTTGGGGACAGTGGTGCAGATGGAGCCCAGGTCGCTGAGGGCCAGGTTGAGCAGGAAGAAGAACATGGGCGTGTGCAGGTGGTGGCCGCAGGCTACGGCGCTGATGATGAGGCCGTTGCCCAGGAGGGCAGCCAGGGAGATGCCCAGCAAGAGGCAGAAGTGCAGGAGCTGCAGCTGCCGCGTGTCTGCCAATGCCAGCAGGAGGAAGTGCCTGATGGAGCTGCAGTTGGACATTTGCTGTGTCTGCACATTTCAACGTACAGAAGGAGGAAAGACAGGGCAATGGAGGGGAAATTTTTCACAGAAAAATCAAAACTCTTTGTCGTAGCCTCTTTCTTTCCACTAAGCACCTCCCCCTTGTGTATGTCTAGGAGATCTTCCTTCACCATTGTTGCTGGATCTCTGATTGCTGCTGGCCAATGCTGTGTGAGGAGCTGGACCTTGGCCTGCAGGACACCTGGTAGTCAGCCCTGACCCCCAGTCAGTGCAGGGGAACAGTGAGATCAGGGCCCAGTCCTGGTGTTCAGGCTTGGATAAAGAATCTTCCTGTAAGGCTGCAGAACTGCCTGGGTGAAGGGATGGGGATAACAGAAGGCAGAGCGAGGGATTCTGCTGCACCTGGGGAGAACAGAGAGTCCGGTGAGACAGGAGGTTTGTCTGAGGCTTAGTGCAGACTGAGGGGAGCTGCTCTGTCCCTCTCTCCTGTTCCAGCTGCCCTGCACTTGCACCTTTCTGAGATCCACTCCCGTGTTACCCTGGACAGCCAGGAGACACTGCTGAGAGCAGAGGGATCCCTGGCACACAAAGTGGCTCCTGCCTTTCCCAGAGTCAGGAGAGTGGGCTCATTGCCAGCCTCCCAGGCTGCCCTGCCCAGAGCTGCCCGGGCACAGGGAGCTGGGACACCCCATTGCTGTGCTCAGCCTGCACAGGAGGAGCCCAAGGGCTGGGCCTGGCCCTGCAGCTGGAACTGCCAATGCAGAGAGACCCTCAGCAATGCCAGCAGCACCTGGGCAAGGCAAGGAGAGAGAGAGAGAGCCGGGCCTGAGGAAAAGCCTTTCCCTGGCCAGCCCTGGCCGGCCCCTGCCAGGCAGCAGCAGGGAAGGACAGTGTCCCTCAGGTCAGCAGGGAATGGGCACATGGCCGCAGAGATGCCCTTCATCTCTGGGGCTGCTCTGCCGGCCCAGGAGGGACTGAGGGCCCCGAGCCCCCGGGCTGAGGGCTGTGCTGGCTGCGAGGGGACACAAGAGCTGTGCTGCTCAGGGCAGTGTCTGCCCTGCAGGGCAGGCCCAGCAGGTGCCACATCTGCCCTGCAGCAGGGCTTCCCTCAGCACTGCCTCCCTCCCTGCCTGCCCACGGCTCTGCTGCTGGAGCTGTCCCAGCCCCAGCTGCTCCTGTGGCCCCGGGCTCCTTCCCTGCCAGAGCTGCCAGAGCCCAGCCCAGCCCCTGAGCCAGCCCTGTCCTGCAGCTGCTGGGCCCTGCAGGGATTAAAGAACAGCTCCCCCAGCCTGGGCTCCATGGAAAGGTGATGCTGCATGGATCTAGGGGCTGGGCAGGTGCAGGGAATTGCTAAGGTGCTCAGGAATCCTCAGTGTGATGGTTAAAGAGTCTCAGCCCCTGCTCTGCCCTGCACAGTTAATTTTCTATTGCCACCAAGCTGAGCCAGCCACAGATTCAGGAAAGCAGAGACCCAAGCAAGAAACGCCTGCCCTGAATGAGCTCATGAAAAGTCACCCTGGGCATGAGCTGGATCTCTGGGCAGCCCTGGCTGCAGCCCCAGCTTCACCCCCTGCAGCTGTCCCTGCCCTGTCCCTCTGACGGTGCCCAGGGCAGGCCCGCTCTGCAGCACATCCTCCCCCGAAGCAGAAAGAGCAGCAGAGCATCCTTACAGTCACATCAGTCCTGTCCTGGGTCAGCTTCAGGAGATCCCTCCAGGAGCACAGGGGACATTGCCCTGCACCCACACACTCACCATGCACAGGGCTGTGAAGATCTTTCCCCAAGTGAAGTCTCAGCTTAATCTCTTCCCAATCCTGATTGCCTTCAGCCTGTCTCTGCCTGGCTCCTGTCCCCTCAGTGCCTGCAGGCAGAGCCCTCAGCCCTGCTGGGCTGGGAGAGGAGCTGGCCCTGGGAAGAGCTGTTCCTTTAAAGCTCAGCAGCACAGAAACAGCACAAGGAATTTAACGAGCCTCTAGGGGATCTGGTGTTGTTTACATCAGACTCAGTCCCTGAGAGAGAGCTCAAAAAACTTCTCAAGAACTCAAATTTAAAATGAAACTCTGAAGTTTCTTGAAGTTTAAATGAGTCCCACCGCTGGACACAACTGAGAAAGTGTCCCCAGGTTCCAGTTAGAGCAGAACACTGGAGGCAGTGATGACAGCTGGGGACAAACAAGGCCAAGGTGTCTCTGGTGCTGAGCAAAGCTGGATGTGTTTGAGGAATGCCAAGGGCCAAGGCCTGAGCCCCAGCCCCTGGCCAGGCAGATGCTGTCCCTCCCTCCTTGCTCAGGGCTCTTGCCGGGATGGGCACTGGCATGTGGGGATGTGCAATGGCAAGGGCAGGAGCATGGGGCGGCCCCTGACAGGCTGCTGAGCAGGGACAAGGAGGCAATGAGGCCCAGGCCTGCAAGGGTCACTTGTCTCCTGCTCCTGCCTCAGGCCCAGGCCCAGCAGCCATGGCCAAAGTGCTGCCCAAGTTGGCTCTGGCAGGGCTGTCTTGCAGCTGCTGCACATGCCTGTGCCCTGTGCTGCCCAGGCTGTCCCACGGTGTCCCTGCCCTGCGCCTCTGTCCCTGCCGGCTGTCGGCATCCCCCGGCTCCTCCACCTGGCTGTGCCCTTCCTTTGCTGACAGCTCTGCCTCCTGCCTGACTCTGCCTGCCCACACAAAGCATTGGGCTGGTCCAGGCTCCTTCTGGGGGATGTGTTGTACACCAGCCCTTCCCTGGGAGAGAAACTCCATTGTCTTTGTGAGACAGAGTACAGATTTATTCTGAATTAGGTGACGCGTCTGGAAGAGGTGAGGTGTCTGTGGAGCCAAAGCTGAAGGAAAAGCCGCATTTTAGAGACAACAAGGACACAGAGAAAGAAAAACAGAAATGACCACAAGGTCAATCTGCCCCAGACATAGAAATTCTTTTGGTAAAGAAGAACTGGTGCTAAATGTCACACGGAATGAATATGTATGAACCTTTTGTGAAACTGTATGCATATGCATTTGGAAGGGGGATAAAAGGAGACCCGAGGTCTTCATAGGCACGCTTACCTTTTTGGGGGCTTGCGTCCGGCGCGCGTCGTAATAAAAGCATACCGGGCTTTACAACTTTTACAAAGTTGTGAGGTTTCTTCTTTTCTCCACAAAACATTTGTTCTGAATCTGGGCCTCCCCAGGTGCCCTTGGCATTAATTTGGGCTTTTTCTCGCTTTTCTCTACTATGTCAAAAGGCTTCACCGTCTCTGACACCACCCTTCAGTCCCTCCCAGGGTTCTCCTCTGCTGTCCTCAGTCCCCACCTGTTGGGAATTTCGCTGACTAGAGACTGGAAAAGCACAAGGCCGTGGCTAATTCCGAGTCCTGCACCTGCAAGACAGCGCGTCCTTGGGCCCAGCTGGGTATGATAACGAGTGGACAGAGAGACGTGGGAAATAGAGAACGTAGGCCCAAAGGAATGAGGAGAATTGATGTTTAGTTTAACCAATAGATCGCTTGGCTCACAGAATATTCATGAGCTCATTACTTGCTGGATAAGTGTCTGATGCTCTCTTCAATAAACGGAACTTGCTGCTGACTCATATTGAGTGTCCGAGTTTTCCCTGCACCCGACAAATGGCTCATCCCCGACAAAGGCCTCATTCTGCGACAATTCTTCATTTATCAGCCCAATTTCCCATTTTTTGCATCCAAATTCCCTTTTTTTCCCACAAAAAATTTACAATTTTTGGACCCAAATTTTCCTTTTTTTCAGCACAAATTCCCTTTTTTTTACCCACTTTACCTTTTTTTCAGCACAAATTCCCCTTTTTGAGCCCAGTCTTTCCATTTTTGGCCCCAAATTCCCCTTTTTTCTCCCCAAATTTCCTTTTTTTGCTCCAAATTCTTTTTTCCTGGGCCCAAATTTCCCATTTGTGGGGCACAAATTTGCCTTTTTGAGTCCCAAATTCTCATTTTTTGGACCCAAATTTTCCCTTTTTTCAGCCCAAATTCCCCTTTTTGTTGCTCAAATTCCCTTTTTTGGGCACAAATTTCAATTGTTTAGTCCCAAATTTCCATTTTTGGGTCCAAACTTCCAATCTGAGCACCCACATTCCCATTTTTGGCCACAATTTTTCCTCTTTTTTCCCAAATTCCCTTTTTAGGTCCAAATTTCTCCTTTTTGTTGCTCAAATTCCCTTTTTTGAAGCTAATTCTCCTTTTTTCAACCAAAATTCTCCTTTTAGGAACTCAAATTTCCCTTTTATGACGAAAATTCCCATTTTTGGACCCAAATTTTCTCTTTTTGGGCACAAATTTCCATTTTCTTTGTCCAAATTCCACTTTTTTGGTCGAAATTCTCCATTTTTGGACACAAATTCTTCTTCTTGACCCAAACTTTCCCTTCCTGGACCCAAATTCCCTTTTTTAGTCCCAAATTCTCCTTTTTGGACCCAAATTTTCCCTTTTTTCAGCCTAAATTCCCATTTTTTGACCCAATTTCCCATTGTTGTTTCACAAATTCCCTTTTTTGTGCACAAAGTTCCATTTTTTAATCCAAAATTCTCCTCTTTGGACCTAAATTTCCTCTTTTTTGGTCCAAATTCTTTTTTCCTCGACTCAAATTCCCATTTTTGGCTTCAAACCTCCCCTTAGTGCCCAAATTCCCATTTTTGGGCACAAATTCCCATTTTGGACCAAAATTCTCCTTTTTTGACCCAAACTTTCCCTTTCTGGTCCCAAATTCCTCTTTTTTTCCGCCCGGTACTTCCACTCCCGTCTGGGACTATATTTCCCATCATCCCCTTCACTCACTTCCGCTGAATACCCCGTCCAATTCCTTTCTGTACTCCCTCTCTCTTTCGGGACTACATTTCCCATCATGCCTTTTGCTCACTTCCGCTGCAAACCCCGCCCACTTCATTTCTGTTCTCCCTCTCCCTTCCGGGACTACATTTCCCATCACGCTCTTCGCCAATTTCCGCTTTAAACCCCGCCTACTTCCCCTCTTTACTCCAGCTCCCTTTTGGGACTGCATTTCCTATCTCCCCCTCCTCCAACTTCTGCTACAAACCCCGCCCACATCTCCTTCAATCCTGAGGCGACTTCCGGTTCTGTTTCCCGCCACCGCCGCCATGTTCCTGCAGTGCTACGAGAACGAGCGCGGGGAGCGCGTTTATACCCTCAAGGTACCGAGGGGATTTTGGGGCGATTTTTGCAAATTTTGGGCAATTTTGGGCGATTTGGGGGACTTCGGGGAGGGTTCTGAGGGGATCCACGGGGTTTGGGTGCCTTGGGAGCGGTTTGGGAGCGATGAGGGAGAGGTTGGGTGGGCTGAGGGGGGAATTGGGACGGGAGTTGTGAGGCGAAAAGGGGAAATTTGTTAGAGAAAAGGGGAATTTGGGAATAAAAAATGGGAATTTGGGACTGGAAATGGGGAAATAGGGACTAAAAAGGGAGAATTTGGGACTAAAAAAGGGAAATTTGGGAGTAAAATAAGGAAATTTGGGACTAAAAAAGCGGAATTTGGGACTAAACAGGGGGGATTTGGGTCCATAAAGGGGGAATTTGGGGCTAAAAAGGGAAATTTGGGTTTAAAAATGGAGAATTTGGGGGAAAAATGAGAAATTTGTACCAGAAAAGGAATATTTGGCACTAAAAAAGGGAAATTTGGGACTAAAAAAGGGGGAATTTAGGACTAACAAAGGAGAATTTGGGTCCAAAAAAGGGAAATGTGTACCAGAAAAGGAGAATTTGGGTATAAAAAAGGGAAATTTGGGTCCAAAAATGAGAATTTGGGCTGAAAATGGGAGAATTTGGGTCCAAAAAAGGGAATTTTTTACCAAAAAAGGGAGTTTGGGTGCTCAGGTGAGAAGTATGGATCTAAAAAAGGGGAATTTTGGTCTAGAAAAGGGGAAAATAGGACTAAAAAAGGGAAATTTGGGTCTAACGGGGGATTTTGGCACCAAAAAGGGAGAATTTGGGTCCAAAAATGGGAATTTGAGTGCCCAGATGGGGAGATTGGACCCAAAAAATGAATTTTGGTTCTAAAAAAGGGAAATTTGTGCCCCTAAAAAGGAGAATTTGGGCTCAAATATTGGAATTTGGGACTAAAAATGGGGATTTGGGTGCAGGAAGGGAAAGTTTGGGGTGAAAAAAGGGAAAATTTGGGACTAAAAATGGGGAATTTTGGTCTAAAAGGGAGAAATTAGGGCCAAAAATGAAAATTCTGGGGGCACAAATTTCCCTTTTTTAGACCAAAATTCCTTTTTTGGCTCCAATCTCCCCATCGGGGCACCAAAATTCCCATTTTTGGACCCAAATTCTCCATTTTAGGACCCAAATTTCTCTTTTTTCGTCCCAAATTCCCCCCCCCTTTTTTTTTTTTTTTTTATTTGGGGTTGAAAAAAGGAAAATTTGGGACTAAAAAAGGGGAATTTTGGTCCAAAAAGGGAGAAATTGGAACTAAAAATGGGAATTTGGGCACTCAGGTGGGAAGATTGGAGCCAAAAATGGGAAATTTGTACCAAAAAAGGGAATTTGGGTGCTCATGTGGGAAGATCAAACTCCAAAAGGGGAATTAGGGCTGAAACAAGGGAAAATTTGGGCTCCAAAAGAGAAAATTGAGGACTAAAAAAGGAGAATTTGTGTCAAGGAATGGTAAGTTTGGGTCCAAGAAAAGGAATTTTGGGGTGAAAAAGGGGAGAATTTGGGACTAAAAATGGAGAATTTTGATCCCAGAAAGGAAAATTCGGGACTAAAAATGGGAACTTGGGGGATTTTGGTGTCCCAAGGGGAAAATTTCGGGGAGTTTTTGAGGAATTTGGGGGATTTTGAGGGAATTTGAGGATTTTAGGTGTCCTTAGAGGGAATTTTGTGGGAATTTGGGGGATTTTGGGGGGTTTTTTTGGATTTTGGGTGTCCTGAGGGGGAATTTTTGGAAGAATTGGGGGAGAATCTGGGGAATTTTGGAGGATTTTTGATGTCCTGAGGGGGAATTTAAGGGAATTTGGAGGAAATTTGGGAGGAATTTGGGGATTTTGCGGGATTTTGGGCATCATGAGGGGGAATTTTGGGGATTTTGGGGCAATTTGGGGGATCCTGAGGGTGGAATTTGGGAGATTTTGGGGAAATTGTGGCATTTAGGGGGAAATTTGGGGATTTTGAGGGATTTTAGGTGTCCTGAGGGGGAATTTGGGGGATTTTGAGGGAATTTTAGGATTTTAGATGTCCTTAGAGGGGATTTTGGGGAATTTTGGGGGATTTTTGTGGATTTTAGGTGTCCTGAGGGGGAATTTGAGGGATTTTGGAAAACTTTGGGGGATTTTGAGGAAACTTGAGGGATTTTAGGTGTCCTGAGAGGGGAATTTGGGGATTTTTGTAGGATTTTGGGTGTCCTGAGAGGGAATTTTTGGGAAATTTTTTTATTTTGGGGGAATTTGGGTGTCTTGAGGTGAATTTTGGGACATTTTGGAGGAATTTGGGGCATTTTGGGTGTCCTGAGGGGCACTTTGTGGATTTTGTGGTAATTTGGGGGATCCTGAGGGGGGAATTTGGGAGATTTTGGGGAAATTTGGAGATTTCAAGTGTCCTGAGGGGGGAATTTGGGGGAATTTGAGTGATTTTAGGTGTCCTTAGAGGGGATTTTGAGGGAATTTGGGGAATTTTGTGGAGATTTTTGTGGATTTTGGGTGCCCTGGGGGGAATTTGGGGATTTTTGGGGAATTTGGGGAGAATCTGGGGAATTTTAAAGGATTTTTGATGTCCTGAGGGGGAATTTGGGGGATTTTGAGAGGAGTTTGAGGAATATGGGGGGGATTTGGAGGATTTTGGGTGTCCTGAGGGGGAAATTTGGGGCATTTTTGGGGATTTTGGGTGTTCTGAGTGGGAGTTTGGAGGATTTGGGGGGAATTTAGGGCATTTTGGGAGGAATTTGTGGGATTTTGGGGATCCTGAGGTGGCAGTTTTGGGATTTTGGAGGAATTTTGGGGTGTCCTGAGGGGGGAATTTGGCGGGAAATTTCAAGTGTCCTGAGGAGAGGAATCTGGGGGGAATTTTAAGGGTTTTAGGGGGATTTTGGGGGAGTTTGCTTGTCCTGATGGGGATTTGGGGTGGATTTCAGGTAATTTGTAGGATTTTGCTGTATTTTACAGCATTTTGTGTAATTTTCCCCTCAGAAAGTGTCCCCGGCCGGGCTCCCCACACGCTCGGCCCACCCCGCCCGCTTTTCCCCCGATGACAAATTCTCGCGGCACCGCCTGGCCCTGAAACGGAGATTCGGGGTCCTGCTCACCCAGCGGGGCCGGGCCCTGCTCTGAGGGACCCCAAAAACCCAAAATCCCCCCAAAAACCCCCATGGAGCAGATGGAGCTCAGTCAAACCCGCTGAGCTGAACGGCGTGGGAGGAAAGGGTTAAACAGGAGGAAATTGTGAATATTAAAGGATTTGGGAGCTCAGAGGTGTCTGAGTGTTGGTGGTCAAATAAATTTGGGGTTTTTTCCTGGTTTTGGGGGGGTTTTGGGGTGTGGGAAGGATTTAATGGCGATCTGTGGGGCGCGGGGGGTGCTGAGAGTTGGAGGCATGGGTATAACGGGAGTCTATGGAGCGCGGGGGATGATGGGAGTTGTATGTGCGGGTATAATAGGGATCTATGGGGTGCCGTTGTAACGGGAGTCCATGGAGCGCAGGGGATGATGGGAGATATATGCGCTGGTATAACGGGGTTCTATGGAGAGCGGGGGAGGATGGGAGTTGGAGGCGCAAATATAATAGGGATCTATGGTGCATGGGGGATACTGGAAGTCATATGCACGGATATAATAGGGATCTATGGGGCCCGGATATAACAGGACTCAATGTGGCGCGGAGGATGATGGGCGATGTAGGCGCGGATATAATAGGGACCTATAGGGCATGAGAGATGATGGGAGTTGGATGCGCGGGTATAACGGGGCTTTATGGGGCGCAGGGCATGATGGGAGGTGTAGGCGCAGATATAATGGGGCTCAATGGGGCGTGGGGGATGGTGGGAGTTGTATGCGTGCATATAACGAGGGTCTGTGGAGTGCACGGGTTGATGGGTGTTGCTTTCTGATGTAAGGCAAAGCGACCTGGTTTTGAGGAGCAGCACGGTGACCCAAACTCACCAGGGTCGCTCGGGCTAAAAAGCACGCAGATACCAATGTGGTAGATGGTCAAAGGCCTTTATTGTCTCATCTCGTGGGGTTTTATAGTCTAAGGGGTCTCTCTATGTCAGAGGGGGTCTGCAGTACTGTCTATGGTTAGTAAGGAGTGGAAAGTTACCAGCATTATTATCGTTAGGGGGAATACATTCCTAGTTACATTCCTAGGGTGATCTCTTATCTCAGGGGATTAGGGGAAATGGAATCCTGCCGCTTTCCATCACATCGTGTGATCTTCCGATCGCCTGTCCCTATCTACCACATCTCCTCCCCCTTTTTTCACAAATGAATGAGGAAGTCATATACATAGGAAATGAAATGAGGTATAGGGTTGTAATTTGACAAGGGAAAGGGGTTTGGTAAACCTGAGTAAGTTTTTGCCAGGCAAGTTTAGAAAATCTTGTGACGGGCAGTGTTCCCTGGTTGAACTCACAGCATTTGTTGCCGGCCTATGAACAGGATGTTGATCCGTTCTAGGCAGGTCTGAACGAATGAGACTAGCTTGTTCAGCAGGCATGGTCCAAAGGTGACAGCTAAAAGTAGCATTGCCAATGGACCTATTAGGGTAGAAATCAGGGTGGTTAGCCATGGTGATTGATTGAACCAGGACTCGAACCAACCCTGTTGGGCTTCCCTGTCTCTCTGTCTCTGAGCCAGTCTGTTTCGGAGTTCCGCCATGGAGTCTCTAATGACTCCCGTGTGGTCCGCATAGAAGCAGCACTCCTCTTTCAAGGCGGCACACAGGCCCTCTTGCTGCATGAACAGGAGGTCCAGTCCTCGCCTGTTCTGCAAGACCACTTCTGAGAGTGAGAAGACCGACTTCTCTAGAAAGGAGATGGATTTCTCAATCCTTTGCAGGTCCTCATCAATGGTCATTTGCAGCTGGGACAGTCCTTGGTGTTGGGTCGCTAGGGCTGAGACGCCCGTTGCAGTTCCTGCTGCTCCTAGGCCCAGCAGCATTGCGATAGTTATACCTGTTATTATTTCTCTTTTGTGGAGCCGACAGGGTTCCTCAAAAAGGTGGTACACTTCTTCATCTGAGTGGTACAGGACCCTAGGAACAATCAGAACTTGGACACAAAAGTCATTAGAGTCATCGAATTTGGCAAGGAACACACATGGATTCATTCCAGATCGCTGGCAAACCCACATCCCAGATGCGGATGGGATTACCCACTTGTTTTTCCTGTCGGGCTTGACAACTTTGGTGCAGACGTTGCCTTTCCGCCTAGCTAAGGTTGCATTGCCAAAGCATCTGCCCTGGCCTGTGACTTGACTCAGGGTGATTCCTTTGTGGGGGGTATCCCATCTGCACTGGTGAGGGGCATCGGCTGTGGAGTAACTGAAGGGAGTGTTTAAAGTGAATCCTTCGTAAAAGGGGCGTTGGACATCGTAACAAAGCCAACAGGATTTGTTTAGGTTAGGGTTGGATTCGTTCAGGGATAGAAAGGTAGCTTCTAGCATGCGAAGGATTGGGTCTGAGTCCAACCCGGTTGAATGGCCTGTCTGAAAGGCTTCCGCATGGCCGGTCGGGATACTGCTGACCTTTGTGGGCAAGGTTTTGGGGTAGGTCGTGTTTTTCTTTTTCTGTGCACTTTTAATCACTTTGTTGGGTCTGACCGCTCGGGGTGCCAATGGTTGGAGCCTGATAATTCGCACATTCACCCTCTCTTTCGACCCTTGAAGGACTACTGTCCACATTCTGCCTATGGCCCAACTAGGGTGATTTGGCAAAACCGTCATGTTGTAGTCAGTGCATTTCTGAAATTTAGGGATTTTATGATGGTTTCGTTAGAAACTTCCCTGGAGGAAGATGGGTGTTTGGCAGCCGGTGGGTGCCCAGGTGAACTGTAAGAATTTGTCGGGCTCTTGTGGCTCCCACCCAGGCCCCGATCGTCTGGCATCTGTAACAATGGTTTCGCAGCCCCGGTGCCCACAATATCCCCACCCTGGGTGATTGCAGTAGCTTTTCCCAGGGTTTGAAGCTGGGCACCAGTAGGATAGGTACATGTGTGTGACGTGTGGGGAATAGGGGTCCACCTTTGGTTGTCCTGGAAACAGGTCGGTAATGCGGAGCACGAAGGATTGGGTGTTCGGTGTGGTGATTTCTTTGAGCACCTTGTCACTACTAAGGTGTCGCATGACCCACCTGAATAGCCGATGGGGATAGTGGTCTGGGCTGGCTTGCCCTCTGGTGACAAGCCCCAACAGCAAAATCACACAGAAACACCCTTGATGCTTGGGTCTCACCCGTGCGGGTCTCTCCGGCACTGCCTGGTGGCTTGGTGGTCTGTCAGTTTCCTCTGGAACGGGGATGTACACGTCACGAGGACACCCCATGAGCATGTCCTGTAAACCGAAACTTGCAACTCTCATCAGACTCATTCTGCTCGTTGTGAAGGTCGGGCTTGATTGACTTAAGTGGATACCACCTGAATTTTGCCGTCCTTTTTGACAGCTGCGTACCCTCACCCCGTGAGCATCAGCCTCCAGCCCCGTTCCCATTCGCCTAGCTCATTTCTAATTACAACCTGCGGGCCCTCCTCTAGCATTCGGTTGGCCCAGTGTTTTTGAACGGGACTGTTTGTTTCATCTCCCCTAGGGAATTGGTTCAGTGCTAGCAAAGCGGTTGCCAGTATACGCACCTGATCTCCTGGGGAATGGAATTGGCAAAGCCCTCTGCTTTTGCCAACACTTCTAGCTTGGTTTTCAGGGTCTGATTTGCCCGCTCAACTATGGCCTGCCCGGTACTGTTATACGGGATACCTTGAACTAATGTGATGCCCCATTTTGAGGCGAATTCTTGCACTGGTTTGGATGTGAAATTGGAGCTGTTGTCAGTTTTGATCTGCTTGGGGATACCAAGCCAAGCCATGACTGTCAGCCAGTGCTGATTGTGGCCTTGGAGTTAGTTTTGTGGTGCTGTGTGGCTATGATCGTTCTGCTATAAGTGTCTACTGACACTGCAAGCCATGCTCGGGGCTTCAGCAGTTGACACAAGGTGAAGTCCGACTGCCAGATTTCTGAAGGCTTGAGACCTCTCGGGCTGACCCTACAGGCCCATTGGGGTGACTTCTGGCAGTGTGGGCAGGTGGCTACCACGTGTTTTGTGTCCGCTGTTGGGATTTCGCATCTCTTCGCCAGTGCTTTGGCTCCGATGTGGAGTGACTCGTGCAGTTGATGAGCTTCCTGCAATGTCCATACGCCTTTTGCTGCGGCGTCCGCTTTGTCGTTGCCGATCTGGAAGTAACCTTTGACTGGGTCGTGGCTGTTGATGTGGATGACTGACACGGTGCCTTGTTGCGAGGAGTGTGCTTCTTCCAGCATTAGGGCTGCTGCAGATGTTGACACACTGGGTCCTGCCATGTCTAGGCAGAGCCTTGCCACGAATATAGAGTCCGTTACGATGTTGAGGTGTTCATCTTGGAAGAGTCCATACGCCAAGACCACTGCTGCTGCCTCCAGTTGTTGCACTGACAGTGCGGGGTTACACGCTTTGATGCAATGCCATTGTTCTCCTGCCTGCCATGCTGCTGCTGCGGTTGAAGTCGTGGAGGAAGCATCTGTGAAGACCGTTGGTCCTGGCTGCGGTCAGTCCTTGACCTTTGGCGGCATGTCCATGTCGACTACGGTCAGCAGCTGAGTTCAAGGTGGTCTGGAGGAGTAGGAGATTTCTCCTCCGAAGCCGGAGAGAGCAAGGGCCAGGTACTCTGATATTGTGGCTGACTTTGTGGTCAGCTGCTTGCGAAACGGAAGGTGGATGCTTGTCGGCTCGGTTCCTAGGTGTTTCAAGGCGAGTTTCCTGCCTTTCATGATGAGGTTCGCGATGCATTCGATTCCCGGGGAAAATGCACGAGCGGGTCTTCCAAGGACCACCCGTTGGATTGGTTGGGACTTTTCGGAAGGTTCTTGGGCCAGTGCTCCCACTCCCCCCTTTGGTGTAAAGTGGACGTATAGGTCCAGTGGCACGGCTGGGTTCCAACTGGCAAATGTGCCAGTGGACATCTGGCTTTCGATGAAGTCGAGGGGGCTCGTTGCTTACGGTGTCAGCTCCTTGGGTTCCCACGGGTGCTTTCCTTTCAGGAGGTCATATAGAGGGTCCATGACCTCAGGAGGAATTAGGACGATGTTGCAAAGCCACTGCAGCGATCCCACCAGGCGTTGCACGTCGTGGAGTGTTTTGATGTCTCAACGGACCTTCAACTTGGGGGGGGTCATGTAGGAGCTTGTGATCCCCACTCCCAGGAAGGTCACGCAGGGTCTTCTCTTGATCTTTGCGCTCGCGATCTCAAAGCCGTTGGCCTGAAGGGTTTCCGTGATTGTGGACACCAGGTGATCTACGTGGCTTGCCGATGGTGCAGCGACTAGGATGTCGTCCATGTATTGAATGATGGTCGCGGTGGGGTAGGAGTGTCGGACTGTGATCAGTGCTTTGTCCACGGTGATTTGGCATATGACAGGGCTGTCCACTAGGCTCTGTGGCAATACTCGCCGTTGGAAGCGGAGGTTGGGCTGCTCGCCGTTTCAGAATGCCATGGAAAAGGCGAATCCTTCTCTGTTTTCAGGGTGCAGAGGTATTGAAAAGAAACAGTCCTTGATATCCAGGCACGGCTGCCCTGCGGAGATGGCTGAGTTCGTGGGTAGCAGTGTCTGGACTGGACCCATGGGTCGGATTATTTTGTTCACTTCTCTCAGGTCGTGGACGAGGCGATAACCTTCTCCAGACCTTTTGGGGATCACGAATACAGGGGTGTTATATAGGCTGATGGAGGGTTCTATGTGACCCTTTCGCAGTTCGCGGTCGACCAGTTCCAGCAAGGCTGCCGCTCGAGGCTCTGTCAGGGGCCACTGCTCGACCCATCGGGGGTCTGATGATTTCCAAGTCAATTTGATTGGCTGCAGAGGGTGTACGGCAGTGGCCCTCAGGATAAATTTGTATTCCTGAATCCTAGCATGGAAAGAACATCCCTTCCTAACAGGGGTGGAGAATTTTGCAGGATGTAGGGATAAATTGTGACTTTCTGTTCTGGTCCGTTTTTCGTGTGAAGTGTTATAGCCACCAGCTGGGTGCTTTTCCATGCCCGGGACTGCCCTCCCTCTCCGTTTACTGGAGGGACTTCTTTGAATTGCCAATGTCCGGGCCAATGCACTTGGGGAAAAATCATGCAGTCTGATCCCGTGTCCGCCCAGAACTGAAACCCTATGACGTGGGAATCCTGACTGCCATAAAGGCGGCATGTCCCCCACACCATCAGGGGTTCTTTCTCCATTTTCACAGCCAAGGCCACCCAGTGGTCCCGCTCTGGGGCGTCCCCTGCTGGTCCTGTGGCACCAGCGCGGCTTGTGGCGGTGGGGGTTGAGAAAGTATTACTGGCGGTGTTGCACAGCTCTGCCATTGTCCTGTTGGCGGGAATGCAAAACTGACTGCTCCCTGTGGGGGCATGGGGTATGAGGGTCCCCTGCCCCACTGGCGGTTGCTGTAGCTGGGCCGCTGCATGTTCCAGGTGGGAGGAGGCTGGACACGGCCCGGCTGCCCCCTCCCTCTCCCATTTCCCTGAGGCCTGGATCTGCATTCCTTAGCTAAATGCCCCTTCCTTCCACATGCCCAGCACGGTCCCCTAAGTCCCCCTCCGCGTGGTGGAGCAGCTGCTGGTGAGCGTCTTGGCTGGGGCAGTTTACTGCCAAGTGGCCTGCCTGGCCACACTTAAGGCATGCCATCACACTGGTTATTGCAGTGTGAACTGCTGCTTGAATGGGAGCTAGATCCTCCGCCTTTGCAACGTGTCTGATCATGGCAGCTGCATTAGACCCCTGTGGCAGTGATCTTAAGATGTCCTTGGTGGCTGAGTTGCATTGCTGGCGTAGGCACTCTGCCAGCACAGGACCCTTCTCCTCTGAGGGTAATGAAGAGGAATCTAATCCTGGGGGCTCCGGGGGGTCTGGGCTCGGGCTTGGGGAGGGGTGGAACGCGCCCGGCCCCTGCCTTCCATCAGATTGCTCTCAGAGGCGGTTTGCGTCCCAGCTCCTCCCCCCAGCTTTGGTGTAGCTAATAAACATGTACGCGAGGCTTTCCATGTCTCCTGTCCTTCTAACGCCTTGCGTAGGGCTTCTTCTACTTTTCCCCACGCTTTGAGGCTTTCACCACTGCCTGAGGACTTAGTGTCCTCTGGTAAGGTGGCAGTGCACTTCTTGCACACTTCCGAATACAATATATTTACCGGACGTTCAATCGTCCCCAGCTCTAGGAGCCTTGCAATAGCAAGATTAAAATTCCTGAGCTCACATTTAATTCCCCATTGCTCATGAGTCTGACTTACGACTTTTGCTTTGGATTCCATGGTCCACGCTGGTCTGGGGGCGTCCCTCCCGCTGCACTAGGCCAGCTGTGCAGCCGCCATCCTCTGTCCAGGCGAATCCCCGTTCCCTGGGCGCTGATCGGCTCCCGGGGGTCGGCACCAGTTGTTGCCTTCTGATATAAGGCAAGGCGACCTGGTTCTGAGCAACAGCACGGCGACTCACTCTCCGGGGTCGCTCGGGCCAGTGAGCACACAAATACCAATGTGGTGGACGGTCCAAAGGCGTTTATTAACTCTTCTCGTGGGGTTTTATAGTCTAAGGGATTCTCTACGTCACTGGGGGCTCTGCCTCTACTATCTATGGTTAGTAAGGAGAGGAAAGTTACCAGGGGTGGGAAGTTACTGGGTGTGGAATGGAAAGTTACTGACACTACTGTTAGGAGGCCACTTTCTAGGGTTATCTCTTATCTTAGGGGAACAGGGGGTCCTGCCTTTCCGTTACATCGCATAAACTTCCAAACGCCTGTCCCTATCTACCACAGTGGAGAAGCTTTTTCCTCTTAGAGAAGTACCCATAGGTGGGATACATGGGGGACTTGGGTTTGTGAATGCCCCATTAACAGCCACTGAAATTCGAGGCTTTGAAAAGGAGTTAGGGAACTTAGTGGAGGATGCAGTAGGTATATCGAACCAAGTAGACCAATTTCTAGGCCCCAGCATTTACACCTGGGGAGAGCTGAACTCTATTTTAAAAATTTTGTTCAGCGCAGAAGAAGTAAGGATGATTAGGGCCGCAGGAATGCGGATCTGGGAGTGAGAAAATTGTTCAGGAGATCCCAGTGACCAGAAATTACCCTTACAGGACCCCGAGTGGGACCCTAATGAAGAGAAAGATAGAAGGAACATGGAAGAGTATAGGTCCCTGATGGTTAGAGGAATAAAGGAATCAGTTCCCTGAAGTTATAACACAAAACTAGCTTTTGATAGCATGCAAGAAAAGGATGAAACCCCAGCTACCTGGCATTAATAGATTAAAGAGGAACTCCTAATTATATTCCAATAGAGATCCTGATAGCTCTGAAGGCCAAGTACTTCTAAAAGTGCAATTTCTTACAAAATCGTGGCTGGACATACGGAGGAAGTTAGAGAAAATGGATGACTGGCAGGAGAAGGGAATAAATGAACTGTTAAAGGAAGCTTTACAGATATATTTAAGGAGAGAAGAAGATAAAACTAAAGCTAAAGCTAGAATCATGGTAGCTGTAGCCAGGGAAAGTCTAGGGGTAAAGAGATCAGCAGGGACAACCATCGAGAATCAGTGAAAATGGACGAAAGTCCTCCTTTGAAACACCCAAAGAGAAACCTATACTACCTCCATGGGTGGATACAAACAAGAGACCAGGGGCACCACTGAGCGACAGGAAATGTTGTTATTATTGTGGAGAGATCGGACACATAAGAAGGGATTGCAATAAACTCTCTTTGGATGAGGCAATGGTAAAAGAACAAGAGGCTCTTGAGAGACTCCTGAGGGATGACAACAAGGGGTGTCAGGGGCTTTACATGCTAGGGGACCCAATGTACCATCAAGAAGAGCCTCTGGTAAACTTTGAAGTCGGTCCCCAAAGTGAGGAATTTGAATTTTTAGTTGATACCGGAGCAGATAGATCAAGTATAAAGGAATTACCCGCAGGAGTGACGACTGGGAGAAAGGTCTGTGAGGTGATGGGAGCAGAGGGAAAACCATTTAGAGCCTCCATAGCTGAAAACGTAGAAATTAAAGGAAACAGAAGGCAGTGTGTGGCTGACTTTATCTATTTACCTAATCTAGAAAGTAATTTACTACGAAGGGACAGACAAGTCTCATTAGGAGTGGAGATTATCCCAAAGGATGGGAGAATGATAGTCCAGATCATGAAATTGATATCAGGAGATACAGAGCAGATAAACCCAGAGGTTTGGGCAGGAGAAGGAAAGAGGGGCTATCTAGACATCCCACCAATAAGAATTGAAATGCAAAAAGGAATTCCTCCCGTTCAAGTAAAGCAATACCCAATGTCTATTGAGGGAAAAAAGGGACTGACCCCTGTGATTGAGCAGCTATTAGAGGAAGGTATCCTGGAGCCATGTATGTCTCCCCACAACACCCCTATTTTAGCAATCAAGAAGGCAGATGGAAAATACCAATTGGTCCAAGACTTAAGGAAGAACAATAAGAGAACTATAACCAGGCATCCAGTGGTCCCAAATCCCTACACCATCTTGAGTCAGATCCCAAGGGAGCATGCCTCGTTTACTATTATAGATTTAAAAGATGCATTTTGGGCATGTCCTCTCACTGAGGAATGTAGGGATTGTTTAGTGTTTGAGTGGGAACATCCAGAGAAGAGGATGAAACAATAATTAAGGTGGATGTGCCTACCCCAAGGATTTACCGAGTCCCCAGATATCTTCGGGCAGGCCTTAGAAGGGCTTTTAGAACAATTCAACCCTGAGAGCGAAGTACAAATTCTACAATATGTAGATGACTTATTAATATCTGGAGAGGAACAGAATAATGTCAGGGCAACAAGTATACGCCTTTTAAATTTCCTAAGAGCAAAGGATTTAAAAGTATCTCAGAATAAATTGCAATTTGTGGAAGCGGAAGTTACTTATCTGGGACACATAACTGGGAAAGGATATAGGAAATTAAGTCCTGAAAGAATTTCAGGCATACTATCCATACCAGCACCAAAAACTAAGAGAGATGTCAGAAAACTATTAGGCTTATTTGGGTACTGTAAGGTAGGGTTAGACCAATGTACCCAAAGTGTAAAATTTTTATATGACAAATTAGTAAACCCTGACCCAATAGAATGGAGAAATGAGGATGACAAAAAATGAAATAATTTGAAAGATAAACAAACCTCAGCAGCCGTCCTAAGTTTGCCCAATCTGGAAAAAGAATTTGACCTATTTGTAAATACTGAAAAAGGAATTGCATATGGGGTGGTAGCCCAAGAGTGGGGAAGGTGTAAGAAACCAATAGCTTACATCTCCAAACTGCTAGACCCGGTAGCTAGGAGGTGGCCCACCTGTATTCAAGCAGTTGCTGCAGCAACCACCTTAATTGAAGAGACTCAAAAACTGACCCTGTGATGTAAAATAAGAATCCATACACCACATGATCTAAAAACAATTTTAAGGCCAAAGAGCCCAGAAGTGGCTTACTGACTCCTGAGTATTAAAGTATGAAATAATCTTAATAGATGCTGATAACCTAGAGCTGGAAATCTCTAAAACTCTAAATCCAGTGCAGTTTCTCTCTGGAGAGCCATTATTAGAACTAGAGCATAACTGCCTGGAAATAGTGGACTTTCAGACAAAAGTTAGGGAAGATCTAGAAAAGATACCTCTACCTTATGGAATAAAATTATTTACTGATGGGTCTTCGAGAGCAGGCGAGGGGAAAAGGATGTCTGGACATGCAATATTTGAAACTACAGAAAAGGAAGACATGAGATTTAACGAGAAGGGCAAACTGCCTTTTAACTGGTCAGCTCAGTGTTGTGAAATCTATGCCTTAAAGAGGGGACTTGACTTATTGGAAGGGGGCCACGGGACAATTTACACTGACTCATGGTATGCCTTTGGGATCATTCATACATTTGGAAAGATTTGGGAGGAACGTGGGTACCTGAACTCCAAAGGAAAAAACTTAGTGCACACAGAACTGATAAGATCAATACTAGAATCTCTACCTAAACCTGCAGAGATCGCAGTGGTACATGTTAAGGGACATCAGAAAGGGGATACCATCGAGGACAAAGGGAATCAGTTAGCTGACCAAGTGGCTAAGGAGGCAGCGTTAAACCCAGGGGAGCCAGTGAAATTACTCAGGTTAAACAAAGTGTTGGGTGCAGAAAGGAAAGGAAAACTAGTATTCAGTGAGAAAGAACTAAAAGCAATAAAAGAACTAAAAATGCATCGGGGGAACCAAGGGGAGTGGTTGACACCAGATGGGCATAAATTTTTAAATAAAGCCCTAGCCCAGAAAATGTTAAAAGAGATACATGAATTAACTCATTGGGGGAGTCCAAGGGTTATGTGATCACTGTTTAAGAGAAAACCTATGTATTGGAATACATGAGTTAGCAAAAGAGTAACTCAGGGGTGCTTAATTTGCCAAAAACTAAATCAAAAAGTAATGAGGCAGACCATACGAGGGGGAAAAAATTAGCCCAAAGACCATTCCAAAACATTCAAATAGACTTTACTGAAATGCCCCCTGTACAGAGTTGCAAACACCTATTGGTAATAGTTGACCACCTTACTCATTGGGTAGAAGCCTTTCCAACTAGAAAAGAGACTGGAAAAGCACTAATAGTAGCCAAGATTATCTTAGAATTCTAACATCAATCCCTGATACGGGTTGGTGAACAATATTGATTCAGATAGGGGACCACAATTTATCGCACAAGTATTACATAAAATAATGGAGGCTTTAGGAATAAAACGGAGATTACATACCCCATGGCATCCCCAGCGCTCTGGGAGGGTAGAAAGAATGAATAAAACCCTCACAAATATACTGAAAAAATTAATTGCAGAAATGTAGATGAACTGGCTCAAATGTCTACCTCTTGCCCCTTTAAGGATCAGGACAGGACCCTGATCAGATATAGGGGTTCTGCCCTATGAAATGATGCTTGCACTCCCATTTTTAATGACTCCATATAGTAGTGGGGACTATTTAGAAGGGGAAACAGCTAACCAAAAGTAAATAGAAACCATTGGAAAGACCCTAGAGATTCTGAGAAAAAGAGGATATCTTCCCCAAACTTCCCCCCTTGATACAGATGTGCACCAAATAAGTCCGGGAGATTGGGTACTAATGAAGTCATGGAGCAATACCCCATTAACTCCAAAATTTGAAGGATCCTTCCAGGTATTACTCATGACGCACACTGCAGGAAGGACACGAGAAAGAGGCTGGACTCACATCACTCCAGTCAAAGGACCGGTACCTACCCCCTCAAACAGCAGACTGGATCCAACAGCACCAGCTACAGACGCTTCCATGTGGGTTGCAATCCCAAACTCGGACAATCTCAAAGTTACCTTTAGAAAGAGACCAAAGGTTGCTTAGAAAGACTGATAAAAGCAAAAGAGACTAATATATTAAAATTGTTATACTTTTTATTCAAGTCATTATTATTTGTTGTTATTGTTGTTGACTTATGAATGTAGAATTTTTAGTTTGTGTTGGAGCCTTCATTTGTTTTGGAGTATATTATGCTATTATTGGATTAGAGATTAGAGTGAACATTTTGTTAACTGTTTGGTGTAAAGATTTCATATATTATGTTCAATATAGAGAATGGGTTCCTCCATCTCTTTTAAACTGTTCAAGGTTACAAGCTGAAGAGTTATAAGAATTAAATGTTAGTATGATAGTTAAGTTCAAAAGGTTCAAAAGAGTTCTAATAATCTGTTTTTCTCCAAGGAAAACCCTGGGGGTTTCAAACCTACTCTCCTACAGAACATTCCTCAGGAGCTATTAAATTGATAGAAAGTGGGAGGAAAGAGAAGGGATAAAGTTCCCCAATCCTAAGAGGCACGGCCAGTTGAGATCATGGCAATGGTTCATACTGGACTCTTGGGAGGACTGGTGTTATTCCTGTTTATGGAAAGTATAGGGAGTAAGGAAAATCCATGTGCTATCACCCCCTACACGATGGGGAGAACCTTGGGTCACTGATAAGCGTTCACACCAATGTAAATCCTTATTTTTTAACTACTCCCAGTTATTTACCTGTCAAGAGGTCGGGAAAGTCTATTGGATTGCCAGAAGCACTGCCTCATTTAGGCAACGCTTACTTGGAGAATGCCCTGTAGGAAAAACTTGGTTTTGTTTTGAGCATGAGAGTAGTCAGGAAGCACTGAAAGATCTAATAAAGGAAAGACAATTAACATTAACCACCAAAAAGTATGAAATAGAAATGCCCTTAGGGAAGAACCTATTCCTAGACCTAGTTGAAAGAATTAGTAAGGAACTAAATCTAACCAACTGCTGGGTCTGTGGGAGTACTAAAATGACAGAAATTTGGCCATGGGAGGGAATTAGTTTGGGACCATTAGAAATTCTAAGGTGGGAACAATCAGGACAGAAACCTCACATTTTAGGACAAAGAAGGAAAGAATAATGGGACTTAAAATCTAAAGTAATTGGGGAAGAATGCATAATAAGGACAGGGACGAGATATAATACCCCAGTGGGAAAGACGGCATGCAAGAGGTATCTAAAGATTGAAGACTTAAATGCTAGATGGATTCCCCAAGAGCCAAATCAATAATGGTCCACTGGGAAAAAGGAAAAGGGGTGCATTTATCCTGAAGGCTATAGGCTGCACAAATGTGCAGAAAAAGGGGTAAACCCCTTTTGGGGAATAAGACAAATATGTAAATATTGAGAATACCCTTGGGAAGTCCGAGACATCTTTTGGAAAGCCCCCAATCATCTATTTTGGATTTGTGGCAACACAGCCTATACTACTCCTCCAGGAGACTGGATGGGAAGCTGCACTATAGGTGTCATCAAACCTGCTTTCTTTCTATTGCTAAATGAATCAGGGTCAAGTTTAGGGGTTCCATTGTATGACAATTTGAGAAAGACTAACCAGAAAAAGAGGAATATAATTGACCTGGGGGGAAAACAAACCTGAAAGGGAACAATCTGGACAGCAGAAGAGATAATTAACACATATGGACCTGCAACTTGGGCCCAGGATGGATCCCGGGGATATCGTACTCCAATTGACATGCTCAGTAGCATCATTGGACTCCAGGCAGTACCAGAAGTAGTGCTCAACAGAACATCACTTGTCCTTGACCATATTAATTACCAACTGGCCCAAACTAGAACTGTCATCTACCAAATTCGACTTATAGTTGATTACTTAGTAGCCGATGAAAGGGGGATATATGTAAAATTTAATTCATCAGAGTGCTGCTTGAAAATTGATGATAGAAGTGAGGTAATAAGAAACATCTCAACAGAAATACGAAAAATAGCATATGTGGGAAATCAGAAGTGGACTCCCCTAATAGGCACCAGTTGGTGGGATGATTTTTGGTCTTTTAAAAGCAAATGGTGGAAGAAAGTAATCTTTATAGTAGTGGTGGCATTAATAAGTTTAATAGTCTTACCTTGCCTACTCCCATGTTTAATTAAGATTATATCATCAACAATTCAAGCTAGTACAGAGGTTTCAGAAACAACTGCTCAAGCCAAAATCAAAATAATGATGATTGAAAGTCAAGAAGGAGAACATAAAACAGCTAAAAGTGTTTATGACCACTATCAGAAATTACGGAAGTTTTATGTCCACGAAACAGAAATTACAAATTGATGCGGGCTTAAACTCGATCAAAAAGAAAGAGCGGGGATACTGTGAGGAATGAAAATCCTGGAGATGACAGGTCTTTTTCAGAGTAGTAATTGGTAGTTGATGTTAATGAAGTTGATAAGGTCTTAATTTGAAGTGTTGGTCTGTTGTTAAACATTGAATGTTAGAGTTCTAGGACTTGCTTTTAGTTGCTGTTGTTAAATGTTGCTATATTACCCTCTATTTGTATCTCTCATCGTCATACTCTCTATTGGTACTCCGTGTTAGTCTGCTGCTAAACATTGAATGTTAGAATTCTAAGACTTGCCTTTAGTTGCCGCTGTTAGATGTACCTATTTTACCCTGTATTTGTATCTCTCCCTGTCATATTCTGTATTTGTACCCCTTTCCTTCTCACCCGGGATTTGTATCCATTCCTGTGGGGAACCACTTCCCCTGCTCCCCTGCTCCCAGGAGGAATTGCACCCGGACTGAATTGAAATGAGAGTCTGTGGGAACTATATGAACCATCTCAAAACAACAAACCAGCGCATAAACTTTAATTTAACCCACCAGAACCACACTAAGTCACCCACTCTAGACCAGAGCTGGATTCCGTCCTGTCACCTTAATTTTGATAGTACCCAGCTTGAAAGATACCCCTGGAGGAGGAGCCAACATCACCTTCCTAAGGACTCTCGTGAGGACGGAAGCCCCAGCTGTGCTGAAAGACAAAGCTGCACTCCTCCTCAGCGTCGTCCAATGGGAGCAGTGGCGGTGTGCGCAACCCCTCGGGTTCCCCACCCAGAGCTGACTTTAATAAAGGCCTTTTAAAGGAGCTGGTCTCCTGGCCCCATTTATCACAGCTGGCAGGGGCTGCAGGTTGATGCCATTTGTCCATGCTGCCCCTCACATCCCCCTGGCCCACGAAGAGCCCCCAGGCAGCCGTGAGGGACAGGCCCTGCTGGCCCAGGCTGGGCTCAGGGCTTGGCCTTTCTGCTTCCTGCAGCCAAGCCAGGCCTTGCTCAGCATTGCAGTTCCCTGCTCAGAGCCTTGGGCTCCCTGCAATCCTGCCCTCAAGGATCTGCTCTCACCAGGCCCTGGGCAGCCTTTGGCACTCCCTGCCCTCCCTGGGGCCCAGCCATGCTCCAAGGCACTTGGAGTTTTGCTGCTGACTACTTGAGCAGCTTCTCCATCCTGCTCTGCGTGCCTGAGGCTCCTGGACCCAGCCCCAAATCCAGCGTGGGGCTGATTAAAATACAGAAAGGCCTCAGGAGCTCTTTGTCTCCCTTCCATTGTCTTTGAGTCTCCAGGGCTTGTGCAGGGATTGGAGTCAGTTTGGAGTTGTCTTCGGGAGGGAGATTCCAAAATGCACCTCCTGATTGGTTTTTAATCAAGGGTGCATTTTATTTTTTTTCAGTTCATTGAAGAGGTGACAGAAGCGTTCCCCAAGTGATCTTGATGCTGATTGTCTCCTTAGGAGGTCTGGGCATGGATAAGAATGAGCCCCTTGCAGGCTGAGCCTGTTTGGACAACTCGACTCGCACCCCCAATCTCACTGAGATCCCAAAACAGCCAAAAATGTTCATGCAATTTATTAATTTTTGTTCTGTAATGCATTATTTAATGTTAATTTTTTATTATTTATATATTTATTATATGTGTTTGTATTTATAACTACACTATTGGTTTTTATTAGCTAGTCTTTATATTTATATAGAAAAAATCAAGGCATTTTTAGTAGCCGAGAAAATTAATGCTCAATGTTTCTAAGTAAGACAATTCCCTTTATTAAAAGTGCATATTAAATGGCTCTATGCAGATATTTACCACATGTATTTTGATTTCTTGGTTAGTAGTGCTGTATTAACATTTTAATACTAAATATAGTCCTGTAATTAAAAGGTAGCTTTCTTAGTTAAAATAGGAACTATGTTAGTGGGATTTTTAAGAACGGAGTGAGGCACTCACAGCAGCTAGCAGCCCCAGGACACCTAAATCTTTAAGAGAAAAATAATTTATTGCCCTCTTATCAGAAGAAACAAACTTCTTCCCGCCTCAAAGGCGCTGTTCAGATTAGAAGGAAGAATTTGATGATGACCAGACAGAATCCTGTATTTGACTGGAATTTATGCATCATGTATGAAGTCTATGACTGTGCAACGGGCTATTGGTTTAAGGGTTAATCATTTGATAAGAGGTGTCCTTTACTGGGCTCGTAATGCCCAGAAAAAGGTACCTGGATATCCGTAACTCTTTCTCTTTATTGTCTCAAATTATCCCAATTCAAATTGTCCAAATTATTATTACTCAAATTGTATTAGTATTTTGATAACCATTCTATTAGTATTAAACTTTTAAAATTTTAAAAACAAGTAATTGTGTTTTTTCCCGCCATCATTAATTAATTAAGTTCTAGCAGTAATTTATTTATTCATCTTTCGGGTAGATACATTTGAACTCTTTTTGCCATCTGCTTAAAGTTCTTTTAACAATACGGGGCCGGGGGGGAGGGCGGGTGAGGGCACCTTGGAGTCTATGGAGAGGTTTCGGGAACACATTTGGGGCAGTTTTGGGTCTGGGGAGGGAATTCAGAGAGAACTTGTGAGTCTGGAGCACACTTGGGGGAGCCGGGTGGGCACTTGGAGGGGCACTCAGGGATTCTGAGGGACAGTTCGGGGTCCGGGGCAGCACTTGGGGGTCCAGGGGTGCCCTTGGAGATCAGGGAGGAGAATTTGGGTCCCTTAGGGGTACGGGCGGGCCCTTGGGGGACACGAACGGGGCTCTCTGGGGCGCGGGTGTTGATGGGAGTTGTAGGCGCGGGTATCATACGGTCTTACGGGGCCGCAGAGCATCAAGGGAGTTCGAGGCGCAGCTGCAATGGCTCTCGGTGTGGCGCTGGGCACGACGGGAGACAAAGTCCCGTTTGGAATAGCGCTGGAGGTTGGCCGCGGAGCATGCTGGGAGCTGTAGTCCCGAAAGTGGCTCGAACACGATATTTGGAGGTCAGAGAAGGCTCTTGCGGGACACTTTTGTGTTTGAGCTGTGACTTGAGGCCCTCGAGGGGAACGTAAACGTCCTCGGAGCCCTTGGGAGGAGGTCTGGGATCTCTAACCGGGCTCTTTAGGGCACGGGTGACAGCAGGAGTTTTAGGCTCGGGACTGCGTTCTGAGGGGCTCTGGGGCCGCGGGTGATGAGAGGAGATGAATTCCCAGAAGTGGCTGTACCGGGCATCTGTGGGGCTGGGAGCACTCAGGGGATCGGGGGACGCTTTTGGGGGGGGCAGGAACGGGCGCTGAGGAGGCACTGAAGGATCCTGGAGGGTCTGGGGGATACTTATGGGACAGATAAGAGCGGATCCCGGTGTTCTTTGGAGCGCAGGGCATTACGGGAGTTGTAGTCCCTGCTTCTATGGGGCTCCTTTCTGCCTCAGGGCATGATGGGAGATGTAGGCAAAAAGAAATACGGTGCCCATCTAGGCACCGCCCCAAGACCCGGATCCCATGTGCTGATTGGCTGGAACTGCTGATGGGCGGGAGCCTCAGCAAATTGGACACGTTGCTGGTGGGAACAGCCAAATCACCCTCCTCCAGTCCCTTCCACTACAGCCCAGTTCATTCCCAGTACAGACCAGTATAACCCCAGTAAAGTCCATTTCATCCCAAGTAGAAGCCAGTTCAACCCCAGTTCCCCTCCAGTTCCTCCCAGTGCAGCCCAATCTATCCCAACACACCCGAGTTCATTCCCAGTTGTTCCCAGTTCCTCCCAATGTCATCCAGAGGATGCCCCAGTGTCCCCCAGTCTTCCCTGCAATTGCCCCAGTGTCCCCAGTTACTCCCAGTATCCCCCAATGTCACTCCCAGTATGTGCCAGTGTCTCCCACAGCGTTCCCAGTCTTCCCCAGTATGTCCCAGTCCTCCCCAGTGTTTCCAAGGACAGTTTAATTTCTCTCGGTGGCCATGGCAGCTAAACCCAGCAGTGGGATCAGTGCAGTGCCCATGGCCACAGCCCCTTGCAGTGGCCCAGTGCAGCTTGGGCTGATGATCCCCCCTCATAGCTGGCCCAGGGCAGCTCTGCAGTGGCTTTGGTGTCACCTGGGGCTGGCACACACCTGAGCAGTGTGTCTGTTTGCAGTGGGGAAACTCAGGAGGTTCAGATTGCTTCAAAAAGCCACCAAAAAGTGAAAACCCTCTTAGGCTGAGTGCAGCCATCTCTGCAAGCACAGCAGGTCCCAGGGGAGTGAGGACAGACAGGATGGGGCTGGGCAATGTGGAGCAAGGTTGTCCACACTGGGTCAGAGCTCAAGGCACAGCTTCTGTGAGAAGGCAAAAGCTGCTGAGGAGAGACCCTAGGTCAATATTAATCACAGAATTATGCAACCAACTCTGCTCTAAAGAGAAATAAAATAAAATGTATCCTTTAAAATAGGAATGTGTATTTCCTACAAGGTCCTTGAAATCTTTCTCCATAATTGCACTAGGAAAATTTTAATGACCCTCTCAGGGCTTTGATGTTGTTTACATCAGAACCAGTCCCTGAGAGTGTCTTCAAAGAACTTCTCAAGAACTCAAACTTAAATTTAGACTCCAAAGTACCTTGAGGTTTTAATGGGTTCCACTGAGGGACATGACTGAGAAAGTGTCCCCAGGTTCCAGTTAGAGCAGAACACTGGAGGCAGTGATGACAGCTGGGGACAAACAAGGCCAAGGTGTCTCTGGTGCTGAGCAAAGCTGGATGTGTTTGAGGAATGCCAAGGGCCAAGGCCTGAGCCCAGGCCCCTGGCCAGGCAGATGCTGTCCCTCCCTCCTTGCTCAGGGCTCTTGCCGGGATGGGCACTGGCATGTGGGGATGTGCAATGGCAAGGGCAGGAGCATGGGGCGGCCCCTGCCAGGCTGCTGAGCAGGTACAAGGAGGCAATGAGGCCCCAGGCCTGCAAGGGTCACTTGTCTCCTGCTCCTGCCTCAGGCCCAGGCCCAGCAGCCATGGCCAAAGTGCTGCCCAAGTTGGCTCTGGCAGGGCTGTCTTGCAGCTGCTGCCCATGCCTGTGCCCTGTGCAGCCCAGGCTGTCCCACGGTGTCCCTGCCCTGCGCCTCTGTCCCTGCAGGCTGTCGGCATCCCCCGGCTGCCCCACCTGGCTGGCCCCTTCCTTTGCTGACAGCTCTGCCTCCTGCCTGCCTCTGCCTGCCCACACCAAGCCTGGGGCTGATACCAGAAGGGTTCATTCCATGTTTACCCTGCCTGTGAACTTTCAGCACAGGAACAAGTCATGCAGGGGCTGCTTTCCCAGCAAGGATGGTTGGAAGAGAAGAAGAAATCTGGCTCAAGGGTGCAGGGATAGAGAAAACAAGGACTGAATCAGGGAACTTGGGGTGGGTTTTATGGAAGTGGGTTAATTGCAATTCCCATTTTGCATCTGTGTACATGCAACACACTGGTAGAATTACATGTCCACATAAGGTTAGGAGTTATCCCATGTTGGACCTTAGGCCTGGATAAATGACACCCTCTGAAATACCAAATTAGATTTCAGGAGCCTTATTCTGATATTTCAGAGATTTGGTGACAGTGGTTCCTCACAGAACCAAGGAGTCAGCTGTGACACTGTGCAAACTTATGGAACAAAGGGTCCATGGTGACCCTGCAGAACCAAGGAGACTGCTGCTGGCAGTGTGAGAACTCATGGAATCACAAGTCCATTGTGACACAGCAAGGCCTGATTGAATAAAGGGTACCTTTTTAAACTCTGTGGCCTCATGGAACCATGAGCCATTGTGATACAGCAGAGTCTCATGGAACCATGGAGGCCATTTTTACACTAGTGGCCTTGAGAAACCAAAGGGCCATTGTGGTACTTGAGAGCCTTGTGGAGCCAAGGGGACCATAGTGACACTGTGGGGCTCCATGGAACCAATGGTCTGTTGTGACACTGCAAGGCCTTCTGGGACCATGGAGACCATTGTGACACTACATGGCCTCATGCAAACAAGCAACCATTGTGACACTCTGCAGTCCTGGCAGGCCAAGGGGCAGTTGTCACACTGTGTGGCACCATGGAACCAAGGAGGCCATTGTGACACTCCAGGGCCCCATGGAACTAAGGATCCATGGAACAGTGCAGGACCCCATGGAACCAAAGGTGCATTGTGACATTGTGGGGCCTCATGGAATCCTGGAGGCCATGATGACACTTGGAGGCCTCGTTGAGTCAAGGGGCTCTGCAGGGCCTCATGGAACCAAGGAGACCCTTCTGACATTGTGAGTCCCCGTGGAACCAAGGGTCCATTTTGACACTGCAGCCCCAAGGAGACCCCTGTGACGCTGGAAGGCTTTATGGAAGCCAGGGACCATTGTGACACTGGAGCCCCATGGAAATAAGAGGCCAGTGTGACACATCTGGGCCTCATGGAACCAAGGATCCAATGTGACACCACCACTGTAACCCTGCAGGGTCCCATGAATCCAAGGGAACAGGGAACAGGTTTTGCTTGGCCTGACTGGTCCAAGTGCCTTTGGCATGTCAAGGGTCTCTTCTCATGTACCCCTGAAACCCTGGGGCTCTAGGCTTTCCTTCAAATGGAAAAGAACTGCTCTTCTCATTCAAGCATCCATGGCCAAAATGGGATTC
The DNA here is from genome assembly GCF_035770615.1 of Melospiza melodia melodia. NCBI lineage: Eukaryota > Metazoa > Chordata > Aves > Passeriformes > Passerellidae > Melospiza > Melospiza melodia. Next base: position 7,093,504 of record NW_026948659.1, on the reverse strand, counting down.
CCTCTCCAAAATTCCCAATATCCAGGGATTTCTCCCACATAAAAGCTGCCATTACAACCCGTCTGGCTGACCTTGTCTTCTTGAGAGCTGGGTCTCACCTGCCTTCACACACTGCGGCTCTGTGCTTTCCTTCCTGTGGAAGAAAAGAAATATCCCTCCTTCACAAGCACCCATGACCAAAACTGGTACTTGTCCTCCAAAATTCCTGTATTCAAGGGTTTTTTCTCTCAGACAAGATCTCCCAGTAGAGATTGGTCTGGCTGGCCTTGGCTTCTGGTGGTTGCCTGAATTCTGCCCTGAAACCCTGGGGCTCTGCCCTTTCCATCCTAAGGGAAAAGAACCATCCTTCACCATGGTTGAAATTGGGTTTCTACCACCAAAAGTCCTATATCCAATTATTGCTCCTACACAAAAGCTACCATTACAGACAGGTCTGGCTGGCCTTGGTCTCTGCTACCTGCACTTCATCAGCCCCTGAAGCACTGGGGTTCTGTGCTTTCCTTCCTTTGGAAAAGAATCTTCTTATTCCTCCATGGCCAAAATTGCTACTCCTCCTAAAATATTCACTATATGAAGGGTTTCTCCCAGACAAAACCTGCCAGCTCTCGCTGGCATTGTGGGCTCTGATGGCCACCTGTCATCTACCCCTGAAACGCTGGGGCTCTCTGCCTTCCTTCCCATGGAAATAGAACAGTCTCCTCGTCCAGGGGCCGTGGCCAAATTTGAGATTTGGCCCCTAAATTTCATATATCCAAGGATAGGTCCCAATCAAAAGCTGCCAGGAGAGACAAGTTTGGCTGGCTTGGCCTCCCAGGGGCTGCTTCTCATCTACCATCAAACCCTGGGGCTCTCTGCTTTCCTTCAGGTGGAAAAGAAACGGCCTTTTCATCAAGGGACCAGTGGCCAAAACTTGTATTCTACCTCCCAAATTATGTGTATCCAAGGATTTCTCTCAGGCACAAGCTGCAATTCCAGAAAGGTCTGGCTCGCCTTGGTCCTTGGTGGCTGCTGCTCATCTGCCCCTGAAACACCGGGCCTCTGTTTTCCTTCCAATGGAAGAGAATAGTTGTTCACATCAAAGTGCCCATGGGCAAAACTGAAATTCGGCCTAAAATATTCCATCTATCCAAGGATTGCTCCAAGGCAAAAGTAGCCAGGAGACACAGGTCTGACTGGCCTTGTCCTGAGGTGATTTTCTTAGACTATGAGCAGAATGTTCTGATTAGCCAATACCTTGGAGAGGGCTGAGAGATCTCCCAAGATGGGGTTTGGAGGCCTCAAGCACACGAGCACAATATAGGGACAGTGGAGCTCTGTGCTCAGTGGGGTGGAGACTGTGGACAGCAGAGAAGAATCCTTGGAGGGACTGAACAGTGGTTTCAGAGATGGTGGCTCCTTTTGACATAGTAGAGAACCCACAGAGAAAGAATTAATGCAAAGGGCAGGTAGGGAGGGCCAGACAGGACCCAAAGAGAAAGGAATTTCCCTCCCAGGGCAGGACTGGGGTGCAACATGGCCCCCAGAAGGAGGCTGGATCAGCCCAATGCTTTGTGTGGGCAGGCAGAGGCAGGCAGGAGGCAGAGCTGTCAGCAAAGGAAGGGCCCAGCCAGGTGGGGCAGCCGGGGGATGCCGACAGCCTGCAGGGACAGAGGCGCAGGGCAGGGACACCGTGGGACAGCCTGGGCTGCACAGGGCACAGGCATGTGCAGCAGCTGCAAGACAGCCTTGCCAGAGCCACCTTGGGCAGCACTTTGGCCATGGCTGCTGGGCCTGGGCCTGAGGCAGGAGCAGGAGACAAGTGACCCTTGCAGGCCTGGGGCCTCATTGCCTCCTTGTACCTGCTCAGCAGCCTGGCAGGGGCCGCCCCATGCTCCTGCCCTTGCCATTGCACATCCCCACATGCCAGTGCCCATCCCGGCAAGAGCCCTGAGCAAGGAGGGAGGGACAGCATCTGCCTGGCCAGGGGCCTGGGCTCAGGCCTTGGCCCTTGGCATTCCTCAAACACATCCAGCTTTGCTCAGCACCAGAGACACCTTGGCCTTGTTTGTCCCCAGCTGTCATCACTGCCTCCAGTGTTCTGCTCTAACTGGAACCTGGGGACACTTTCTCAGTCATGTCCCTCAGTGGAACCCATTAAAACCTCAAGGTACTTTGGAGTCTAAATTTAAGTTTGAGTTCTTGAGAAGTTTTTTGAAGACACTCTGAGGGACTGGTTCTGATGTAAACAACACCAAAACCCCGAGAGGGTCATTAAAGTCCTTGTGCTGTGTCTGTGCTGCTGAGTTGGGCTGGGCTCCTGGCCCAGAGGCAGCTCCTGGCAAACCAAGAAGAGCTTCATAAAGACATTTCTCCTGAGGAGCAGCTGCTCTAGCAGCGCAGGCGGGCTGGGGCACTGCCTGCAGCCACCCTGGGCACAGCACAGAGGCACAGAGAGGTTCAATCAGTCCGGGCTGGGAAGGTGCTGAGAAGTGCCTGGGGCACAATCACTGCCAGCCCCTGGCACAGGAACCTCTGGCTGCAGGACAAGGCAGCTGCAGCTCCTGGAGCCATCTTCTAAAGCTGGAACATCCCAATGCCTCCAGACTCTGTGAGTAAATCTCTGAATATTTCTGGTGCAGGGGAGGTGATATGCTCATGAAGCTTTGACATGCTGAGGAATGCTGGTCAGTCATAAAATATTTCCAATACAAGGATTTCATTGAAAATTAGGACATTTCCAAAGACTTTGTATTCAGCTTCCTAATATTGGAGAATGGCAGGCAGCGGGGGGGGATTAACATTAAAGATTGATTATGAATTATTAATTATGAAATTTTAAAAGTTCCTGAGACATCGAAACTGGTTTTTCAGTGTTCCGTAGATTCACAGGAGTTCCCTAGTGTACTTTCAGGCACTCTGCCCATGGACAGCACCAGCATTCCCTTTGCTGGACCCATCAGGCTCAGTCTGAGCTGTCCTTTCTCCCACCTGCAAACAGAACCTGCCCCAGCCAGTGCCCTGCAAACAGGCAGCGTTCTGTAGGGCCAAGGAGAGGGCACAGAGATTTGTGGTCTGTGAGTTCTGTCAGGGAGAGATCAGGACCAGGGAAACACCTGCAGGAGGGAAATCTCCAGGAAGCAGAGAGAAGATTTGGCAATGAGAGAAAACAAAACCCAGCAATGCTGTGGCAGGGAGAGTTTAGAGATGCCCACAGGATCCCCTCCAGTGCAGCCCCTCCCTCTGAACAAGCCCCCTCCCTCCTGTGCCCCAGCCCAGCCTCTGCCCTCAGGGCTGGGGCTCCAAGGCGTGCAGCCCCTCCTGTGCAGGCAGAGCTGCAGCAGAGCCGTGGGGCAGCTCTGCAGCCCCGGGCCCAGTTCCCCCTGCAGAGCACAGGGCTGGGAGCAGCTGCCCGGCCCTGGGGGCTCTGGAGGGGGCACAGCTGGCTCAGGGTGACGTTGTCCCCAGTGCCTGGCTCTGGGCAATGCTGTCAGGGCAGCCAGGGAAGGAGCTGCATCTCCCTCAATCCAATGCCATCATAAGGACACTTGGAAGTCTCCGAGATTTCAGTCCAAGCTGGAAGCTCCAATCCAGGATGCAAACCTGTCCTAGAGCATCTCTGACTGATAAGATTGATGGGGAGAGGCAGAGGTGTTGTGACACTGAAAATGCTGCTGGGTTGGTGAAATGAGCAATGTGAGTCCTTGGCTACAAATGTGGAGCTGGGCTGTGGTGGATCCATCTCTTCTGAGCAGGACCTGGTGACATTTTAGGGAAAAAATGGGAAGATGATCACTCTCCACCTGAGAAAGGTTAAAGCCCAGAGAAGCTGAATAGGTCAGAATGAGAGACAATCTCCCCTCACTCTCCTCTCATTATTTTGTCTCACAGAATTTGCTCTGTTCTCCCTGAGTGCAGAAACAATGTAGAGGGTTTCTGATATCCAAGAATACCAGGACACAAATGGGAAGAGCTCAATCAGAAAGCCTCAGAACTCTTAAACACAGAATTAATTGACAATTAAAATAATCCCTGTGTGTTACAGAGGAGGGTGTACGGGAAATGGCTTTAATTTTGGTTACAAATATCTCCTCTAACACTTCACTGTCCTTTTTTCCATGAACAGGTCCTCATGGCCAGCCACAGCAAATGTCCAACAGCAGCTCCATCAGGCACTTCCTCCTGCTGGCATTGGCAGACACGCGGCAGCTGCAGCTCCTGCACTTCTGCCTCTTGCTGGGCATCTCCCTGGCTGCCCTCCTGGGCAACGGCCTCATCATCAGCGCCGTAGCCTGCGGCCACCACCTGCACACGCCCATGTTCTTCTTCCTGCTCAACCTGGCCCTCAGTGACCTGGGCTCCATCTGCACCACTGTCCCCAAAGCCATGCACAATTTCCTCTGGGACACCAGCACCATCTCCTACTCAGGATGTGCTGTTCAGCTATTTATGCTTGTCTTCTTCATTGGGACAGAGGTTTCCCTCCTGACCATCATGTGCTATGACCGCTACGTGTCCATCTGCAAACCCCTGCACTACAGGACCCTCCTGGGCAGCAGAGCTTGTGCCCACATGGCAGCAGCTGCCTGGGCCAGTGCCTTTCTCAATGCTCTGGTACACACAGCCAATACATTTTCCCTGCCCCTGTGCCATGGCAATGCCCTGGGCCAGTTCTTCTGTGAAATCCCACCCATCCTCAAACTCTCCTGCTCACACTCCAAACTCAGGGAACATGGAATTATTGTGGTCAATGTCTGTTTATCATTTGGCTGTTTTGTGTTCATGGTTTTCTCCTATGTGCAGATCTTCAGGGCTGTGCTGAGGATCCCCTCTGAGCAGGGACGGCACAAAGCCTTCTCCACCTGCCTCCCTCACCTGGCCGTGCTCTCCCTGTTTGTCAGCACTTCCAGTTTTGCATACTTGAAGCCCCCCTCCATCTCCTCCCCATCCTTGGATCTCGCCCTGTCAGTTCTGTACTCGGTGGTGCCTCCAGCCCTGAACGCCCTCATCTACAGCCTGAGGAACCAGGAGCTCAAGGCTGCAGTGTGCAAAATGATGACTGGATGGTTTCAGGAACATTAAACTGCTGGCCAGTTTCTGCCAATTACTTGTAATAAAAGTCATCTTTGATACTTCTTGTTGGGTTTTGAGGTTGGGTTATTCTTTTCATTCCTTTGTTTTGTTTTTTTTTTTTTTTTTTTTTTTTATTGTCCAGAAAGAAATGTCATTATCCCAATTTTTATTTTGTTTCTCTCCACATTCAGTACGGCCTTAAACTGTGTCAGTGAAGAGCTGTGCTCTCAGTGGTTTTAAAGGAACTAAAGGACCTCCCAGCTGAGTTTTCCTTAGAGATTTCACTTCTTTTCCCTTCTCTGGAGCTGCAGCAGCAATGTCTGTGTGCAGAGCTGTGGGCAGCTCAGGGCTGGCACAGAAGCTCTGCTCCTGCTGGCCACATCATTCCTGATCCAGGCCAGGAGCCATTGGCCTTCTTGCCCACCTGGGCACACTGCTGCCTCATGTCCAGCCTGCTGTCCATCAGTGCCCCCAGGTCCCTTTCTGCCTGGCTGCTGTCCAGCCACTCTGTCCCCAGCCTGGAGCACTGCAGGGGGTGTTGTGGCCAAAGTGCAGGACCCAGCACTTGGTCTTGTTACACCTCACCTTGTTGGATTTGGGCCCTGGATCCAGCCTGTCCAGGTCCCTCTGCCGAGAGCCCTCCTACTGTCCAGCAGAACACCACTTGAAGCCAACTTAGTCACCACAGTTCCACGAGGCCCTAGAGTGTCACAAGGGTTTCCATGGTTTCATGAGACTGCTTAGTGTCACCAAGTCCCTTGCATCCTTGGGCCCTGCAGTGTCACAATGTCCCTTGGTTCCATGAGGTCTCTCAGTGCAGCAATGCTCTCCCTGGTCCCACAGTGTCACAATGGCCTCTTGGTCCCAAGGGCCACCATGGTGTCAAACATGTTTCCTTCATTCCATGAGTATCTCCAGAGCAACACTGGCCCCTTGGTTCCATGGGGCCCTGCAGTGTCACCAAGGCCCCATCATTGCACTGGGTCCTGCAGTGTCACAGTGACCTCCATGGTTCCACAAGGCCACACAGTGTCACAGTGGTCCCTTGGTCCCATGAGGCCCCAGAGTGCCCCAATGGATTCCCTGGTGGTGCAGTGTCACAATGGACTGCTGCTCACACAAGATCCTGCAGTGTCACAGGTGACTCTTGGTTCCATGGGGGCACCAGACTGTAACAATTGTTCCCTTAGCTCCTCAAGTCCCTGCAGTGCCGCAATAGCCCCTTGGTTCCACTGGGCCCCAGGGTCTCACAAAGGTCTCCTTGCTTCCCTAGTGTCACAATGGCCCCTCGGTTCAACAAGGTCCTGCAGTGTCAAAGTGGCCTCCATGGTTCCACGAGGACCCAGAGTGTCACAATGGGGCCTTGGTTCTATGGTGCCTTCAGTACACAATGTCACTGTGATCCTCTTCGTTCCACTTGGCTCTGCAGTGTCACAGTGGCCCCTTGCTGCCCCAGGGCCCTGCAGTGGAGGAGAGCAGGGCACCCAGGGAGCCTCCTTTCCCTTGGCCAGGCACCTTCCCCCATGCTGGGGCTGAGTCCTGTGGCAGCTGCAGCTGCTGCTGTGCCCTTGCCAGGGCCTGAGGCCGTGGGGCAGTGCCCAGAGCAGCCTGACCTGAGCAGAGCTGTGGGGCCAGAGCCGGCTGGGCTGAGCTGGGGAGAGGCCCTTGGTGCTGCCCAGAGTTCAGGGCAGCTGGCAGAGCTTGCAGGGAGCTGGGCTGGGCTCAGAGAGCCTGGCCCAGAAACCATCAGTGTCCATCTCAGCCTGGCTGAGTGTGCAGGGGCCAAGAAGAGCAGCCCAGGGTCTGCAAGTTCTCTGGGTGGGAGCTGAGCTTGGGAGCCCTTGAGCCCTGACAAGTGCTGGGGCTGCACCTCCAGCTCCAGAGGAGATGGGACAGATGGGAGCACAGACAAATCATTCCTGCTGGATTCTTTCTTGTGTCTGCTTATACAGGTGACTTGGATCTATATGTAGAGGAGGTGTTTTGTGTCAGATAACACTGGTAGAGTGAGAAGAATAATATTATGTAGCTGAAAATAATATTTCATGCAAAATACAAAATGAGGAAAAAAAGTCACATATGATCAGAAAATCATCTGAGTTTTTCAGAGGAGGAGAGACTCGTTGATGTTCCAGCAGTCAAACCTGTTCAAATGCTTTCTTCAGGGCTTCCCTGAGATGAGAAGTGACCACCAGATGCCAAGGGCAGCCATAGCTCTCTGTCCTGGCAGATTTTGTCTGGGACAACTCTTGCATATAGGGAATTTGTCAGAGGGAGTATCACTTTTGGCCATGGGCACCTGGAAAGTGGGAGAGTTCTTTTCCATTGGAAGGAAAGCACAGAGGCCCAGTGCTCCAGGAGCTGATGAGAAGCAGCCCTCAGCATGCCAAGATCAGCTGGACCTGTTAGGTGGCCCCTGGGAGGCCAAACCAGCCAGACCTGTTCCATGTTCCCTTGGTTCCATGAGGCCCTGCAGTGTCACAATGTTCCCCTTACTTCTGCAGTGTCACAATGGCCCCGTGCTTCCATGAGGCCCTGCAGGGTCACAGTCGCCCTTTGGTTCCGTGGGGCCCCACAGTGACACAGTGGTCCCCACAGGAAGGAAACTACGGAGCCCCAGTGTTTCAGGGGCTGATGAACTGCAGGCAGCAGAGACCAAGGACACACAGATCTGTCTCTCCTGGCAGCTTTGTCTGGTAGCAACCCTTGGTTATTTGAAATCATGCATGTGGAATCCCAATTTCAGCCACTTCTCCCTGTAGGAGAAGGCCAGTTCTTCTCCACAGAAAGGAAAGCGTGGAGCCCCTGTGTTTGGAAGGCAGGTGAGAGCCGGCCCTCAGGAGGCCAAGGCAGCCAGACTTGTTGGTAATGGCAGCTTTTGTGTAGGAGCAATCCCTGGATATTGGGAATTTTGGAGAGGGAATCCCATTTTGGCCACAGATGCTTAATGAGAAGGGCAGTTCTTTTCCATTTGAAGGAAAGCCCAGAGCCCCAGGGTTTCAGGGGTACATGAGAAGAAACCTTCGACATGACAAGGGCAGTAGGACCAGTCAGGCCAAGCAAAACCTGTTCCCTGTTCCCTTGGATTCATGGGACCCTGAAGGGTCACAGTGGTGGTGTCACATTGGATCCTTAATTCCATGAGGCCCAGATGTGTCACACTGGCCTCTTTTCTCCATGGGGCTCCAGTGTCACAATGGTCCCTGGCTTCCATGATGCCTTGCGGTGTCACAGGGGTCTCCTTGGGGCTGCAGTGTCAAAATGGACCCTTGGTTCTATGGGGACTCACAATGTCAGAAGGGACTCCTTGGTTCCATCAGGCCCTGCAGAGCCCCTTGATTCAACGAGGCCTCCAAGTGTCATCATGGCCTCCAGGATTCTATGAGGCCTCACAATGTCACAATGCACCTTTGGTTCCATGGGGTCTTGCACTGTTCCATGGATCCTTAGTTCCATGGGGCCCTGGAGTGTCACAATGGCCTCCTTGGTTCCATGGTGCCACACAGTGTGACAACTGCCCCTTGGCCTGCCAGGACTGCAGAGTGTCACAATGGTTCCTTGTTTCCATAAGGTCTTGCAGTGTCACAACAGACCATTGGTTTCATGGACCCCCATAGTGTCATTATGGTCCCCTTGGCTTCACAAGTCTCTGAAGTGCCACAATGGCCTTTTGGTTCCACAAGGCGTCCAAGTGTAAAAATGGCCTATATGGTTCCATGAGACCCTGCTGTGTAACAATGCACCTTTGGTTCCATGATGCCCCAGAGTGTCACAATGGTATCCTTGGTTCCATGGTGTCAGAATGGACCCTTGATCCCATGGACACCCAGAGTGTTCCCTGCAGTCCCCTTGATTCCACCAGGCCCTGCCATGCTCTAATGGCCCCTTGGTTCCATTGGGTCCCAAAGTGTCAGAACAGTCTCCATTGTTCAATGAGGCCCCACAATGTCACTGTGCTCCACTTGGTCCCACAGGGCCCTACAGTGGAAGAATGGACTCTTGGTTCCATGAGGTTCCTCAGTTCCAATGGTCTCCTTGGATCTGCAGTGTCACAGTGGCCCCTTGGCTCCATGTGGCCACGCTGCGTCACAATGGCTCATGGTTCCATGAGGCCACACAGTTTAACAAGGGACCCTTGGTTCCATCAGGCCTTGCTGTGTCACAATGGGCTTCTGGTTCCATGAGGTTTCACATTGCCAGCAGCATTCTCCTTGGTTCTGCAGTGTCACCATGGACCCTTTGTTCCATGGGGTTCCACAGTAGAACACGGTCACCTTGGCTCTGCGAGGTTCTGCAGTGTCACAATGAACCCATGGTTCCACCAGGCCTTGCTGTGTCAAATTGGCCCCTTGGTTCCAAGAGGTTTCTCAGGGTCAGAATGGTCTGCTTGGATCCACAGCATCACAATGGACCATTGGTTCAATGTGGCCCCAATGTGCCAAAATGGATTTTGGTTCCATGGGGTTCTGCTGTGTCACCATGGACCCTTTGTTCCATGAGTTTGCACAGTGTCACAGCTGACTCCTTGGTTCTGTTAGGCCATGCTGTCACTAAATCTCTGAAATATCAAAATAAGGCTCTTTAAGACTCATTTGCTATTTCAGAGGGCATCATTTATTCAGGCCTAAGGTCCAACATGGGATAACTCCTAAAAATGTGGACAGGGAATTCTAGCAGTGTGTTGCTTATATACACACCCTAAATGTGAATTACATTTTACCCATTTCCATAAAACCCACCCAAAATCCAAAGATTCAGTCCTTGTTTTCTCTATTCCCTGCACCCCTGAGCTAGATGTCTTCTTCTCTTCCAACTATCCTTGCTGAGAAAGCAGCCCCTGCATGCCTTTTTCCTGTGCTGAAAGTTAACAAGCAGGGTAAAAATGGAATGAAGCCTTTTGGTATCAGCCCCAGGCTTTGTGCGGGCAGGCAGAGGCAGGCAGGAGGCAGAGCTGTCAGAAAAGGAAGGGGCCAGCCAGGTGGGGCAGCCGGGGGATGCCGACAGCCTGGAGGGACAGAGGTGCAGGGCAGGGACACCGTGGGACAGCCTGGACTGCACAGGGCACAGGCATGGGCAGCAGCTGCAAGACAGCCCTGCCAGAGCCAACTTGGGCAGCACTTTGGCCATGGCTGCTGGGCCTGGGCCTGAGGCAGGAGCAGGAGACAAGTGACCCTTGCAGGCCTGGGGCTTCATGGCCTCCTTGTCCCTGCTCAGCAGCCTTGCAGGGGCCGCCCCATGCTCCTGCCCTTGCCATTGCACATCCCCACGTGCCAGTGCCCATCCCGGCAAGAGCCCTGAGCAAGGAGGGAGGGACAGCATCTGCCTGGCCAGAGGCTGGGGTTCAGCCCTTGGCCCTTTGCATTCCTCAAACACATCCAGCTTTGCTCACCACCAGAGACACCTTGGCCTTGTTTGTCCCCAGCTGTCATCACTGCCTCCATTGTTCTGCTCTAACTGGAACCTGGGGACACTTGCTGAGTTGTGTCCCTCAGTGGGACCCATTAAAACTTCAAGAAACTTCACACTTTCAATTTAACTTTGAGTTCTTGAGATGTATTTTGAAGACACTGTCAGGGACTGAGTCTGATGTAAACAACATCTAAGTCTTGTGAGAATCATTAAAGTTTTCCTAATCCAGTTAATGAGAAAGAATTCAAGGACCTTGTAAGAAATACACATTCCTATTTTAAATAAAGTATTTATTTTATTTCTCTTTACATTAGATCTTGTTGCAGCATTCTGTGATTGATATTGACCCAGGATCTCTCCTCAGCAGCTCTGGCCTGCTCACAGAAGCTGTGCCTGGAGCTCTGACCCAGAGTGGACAACCTTGTTCCACATTGCCCAGCCCCATCCTGTCTGTCCTCACTCCCCTGGGCCCTGCTGTGCTTGCAGAGCTGGCTGCACTCAGCCTAAGAGGGGTTTTCACTTTTGGGGATTTTTTGAAGCAGTCTCAAACTCCTGAGTTTCCCCACTGCAAAGAGACACACTGCTCAGGTGTGTGCCAGCCCCAGGTGCCACCAAAGGCACTGCAGAGCTGCCCTGGCCCAGCTGTGAGGGTGGATCATCAGCCCAAGCTGTACTGGGCCACTGCAAGGGGCTGTGGCCATGGGCACTGCGCTGACCCCAATGCTGGGTTTGGCTGCCATGGCCACCGAGAGAAATTAAACTGTCCTTGGAAACACTGGGGAGGACTGGGACATACTGGGGAAAACTGGGAAGGCTGTGGGAGACACTGGGACATACTGGGAGTGACACTGGGGGATACTGGGAGAAACTGGGGATACTGGGGATACTGCAGGGAAGACTGGGGACACTGGGGTACCTATGGATGACACTGGGAGGAACCGGGAACGACTGGGAATGAATTCAGGTGTATTGGGATGGACTGGGCTGTACTGGGAGGAACTGGAGGGGGACTGGGGTTGTACTGTATTCTACTTGGGATGTACTGGGCTTTACTGAGGTTTTACTGGTGTGTACTGGGAATGAACTGGGCTGTACTGGCAAGGACTGGAGGAGGCTGATTTTGCTGTTCCCACCTCCACTGCATCCCATTTGCCGAGGCCTCTGTACATCACCAGTTGCAACCAATCAGCACCAGAGATCCAGGTCTGAAGGCGGTTCCTAGATTGACAGCATATTTTTTCTGCCTACATTTCCCACCATGCCCCGCGGCCAGATACAGCCCCATTGCAGCCGCGACTGAACCGCTCGTTATGCCCCGCGCTCCACAGAACCCCGGCATCCGCCCCCATCAGTCCCATTAGTGTCCCCCAGATCCTCCAGAATTCCTCAGTGCTCCCTCAGCGCCCATTCTGGACCCCTCAAAGTGACCCCGGACCCCCCGAGTGCTCCCAACCCCACAGATGCCCGGTACAGCCACTTCTAGGAATTCATCTCCTCTCATCCCCCGCGGCCCCAGAGCCCCTCAGAACACAGTCCCGCGCCTAAAATTTCTGCCGTGCACCGTGCCCTAAAGAGCCCGGTTAGAGCTCCCCGAGCTCCCTCCATGGGCTCCCGAACCGTTTAAGTTCCCCCGAGGACTTTAACCCGCGGCTCGGATGCAAAGGTGTCCCACACGTGCCTTCCCGGACCCCCAAACGCTGCGTTCCAACCACTTCCGAGACTACAGCTCCCATCATTCTCCGCGGCACCTGTACAGTGCTAATCCAGCCGGGACTTCACCTCCTGTCATGCCCCGCGCCCCACCGAGAGCCATTGCAGCTGCGCCCAGAACTCCCGTGATGCTCCGCGGCCCCGTTAAACCGTATGATACCAGCGCATACAACTCTCATCCCCCCTCGCGCCACAGGGAGCCCCCTTCGAGCTCCTCACGGGCCTGCCCGGACCCCGAAGGGCCTCAAATTCCCCTCCCTGACCTCCAAGGGCCTCCTTGGACCCCCAAGTGCTGCCCCGGACCCCGAACTGTCCCTCAGAATCCCTGAGTGCCCCTCCAAGTGCCAACCCGGCTCCCCCAAGTGTCCTCCAGACCCTCAAGTTCTCTCTGAATTCCCTCCCCAGACCCAAAACTGCCCCAAATGGGCCCCTGAAGTGTCTCCATGGACTCCAAAGTGCCCTCACTGCCCCCTCCACCCCTGTATTGTAAAAAGGATTTTAAAAATATCACAAAAAGAATACAAGTGTATTTAATACTCTTGTTATAAATATAAACACATATAATAAATATATAAATAATAAAATAGTAACACTAAATAATATGTTACAGAGTAAAAATAAAATAATAAATTTCATGAACATTTTTGGATGTTTTGGGATCTCAGTCCAAGGGGGAGATGGTGTGGTTGGGGGTGGGGGTCAGGTTGTCCAAACAGGCTCAGCATGAAGGGGCTCATTCTTCTCCATGCCCAGACCTCCTAAGGAGACATTCAGCATCCAGATCATCTGGGGAACGCTTCTGTCACCTCTTCAATGAACTTAAAAAAAATAAAATGCACCCTTGATTAAAAACCAATCAGGAGGTGCATTTTGGAATCTCCCTCCCGAAGACAACTCCAAACTGACTCCAATCACTGCACAAGCCCTGGAGACTCAAAGACAATGGAAGGGAGACAAAGACTTCCTGAGGCCTTTCTGTATTTTAATCAGCCCCACGCTGGATTTGGGGCTGGGTCCAGCAGCCTCAGGCATGCAGAGAAGGATGGAGAAGCTGCTCAAGGAGTCAGCAGCAAAACTCCAAGTGCCTTGGAGCATGGCTGGGCCCCAGGGAGGGCAGGGAGTGCCAAAGGCTGCCCAGGGCCTGGTGAGAGCAGATCCTTGAGGGCAGGATTGCAGGGAGCCCAAGGCTCTGAGCAGGGAACTGCAATGCTGAGCAAGGCCTGGCTTGGCTGCAGGAAGCAGAAAGGCCAAGCCCTGAGCCCAGCCTGGGCCAGCAGGGCCTGTCCCTCACGGCTGCCTCGGGGCTCTTGGTGGGCCAGGGGGATGTGAGGGGCAGCAAGGACAAATGGCATCAACCTGCAGCCCCTGCCAGCTGTGATAAATGGGGCCCGGAGACCAGCTCCTTTAAAAGGCCTTTATTAAAGTCAGCTCTGGGTGGGGAACCCGAGGGGTTGCGCACACCGCCACTGCTCCCACTGGACAACGCTGAGGAGGAGGAGTCCAGCTTTGTCTTTCCACACAGCTGGGGCTTCCGTCCTCATGAGAGTCTTTAGGAAGGTGATGTTGGCTCCTACTTCCGGGGTATCTTTCAAGCTGGGTACTATCAAAATTATGGTGACAGCATGAAATCCAGCTCTGGTCTAGAGTGGGTGACTTAGTGTGGTTCTGGTGGGTTAAAGTCAAAGTTAATGTGATGGTTTGTTGTTTAGAGAGGGTTCATATAGTTCCCACAGCCTCTCATTTGAATTCAGTCCGGGTGCAAGTCCTCCGGGGAGCAGGGGAGCAGGGGAAGTGGTTCCCAATGGGAAGGGATACAAATCCCGGGTGAGAGGGAAAGGGGTACAAATACAGAGTATGATGGGGAGAGATACAAATACAGGGTAAAATAGGTACATCTAACAGCGGCAACTAAAGGCAAGTCTTAGAATTCTAACATTCAATATTTCACAACAGACTACAAGGGATACAAATAGAGAGTACCTCGAGGAGAGATACAAATACAGGGTAAAATAGCAACTTTTAACATCAGCAACTAAAGGCAAGTCCTAGAACTCTAACATTCAATGTTTAAAAACAGACCAAACACTTCAAATTAAGACCTTATCAACTTCATTAACATGAACTACCAATTACTCCTCTGAAAAACAGCTGTCATCTCCAGGATTTTATTTCCTCACAGTATCCTCCCTCTTTCTTTTTAATTGAGTTTAAGCCCACATCAATATGTAATTTTTGTTTCGTGGACATAAAACTTCTTTAACTTCTGATACAGGTCATAAACACTTTTAGCTGTTTTATGTTCTCCGTCTTGACTTTCAATCATCATTATTTGGGTTTTGGCTTGAGCAGTTGTTTCTGAAAACTGTGTACTAGCCTGAATTTTACATGATATAAACCGAATTAAACATGGGAGTAGGCAAGGTAAAACTATTAAACTTATTAATGCTGCCATTACTATAAAGATTACTTTCTTCCACCATTTCCCTTTAAAAGACCAAAAATCATCCCACCAACTGGTGCCTATTAGGGGAGTCCACTCCTGATTTCCCACATATGCTATTTTTTGTATTTCTGTAGAGATATTTCTTATTACCTCACTTCTATCATCGATTTTCAGGCAGCACTCTGATGAATTAAATTTTCCACATATCCCTCTTTCATCAGCTACTTAGTCATCAACTGCAAGTAAAATTTGGTAGATGACAGTTCTAGTTTGGGCCAGTTGGTAATTAATATGGTCAAGGACAAGTGATGTTCTGTTGGGCACTACTTCTAGTACTGCCTGGAGGCGAATGATCCTACTGAGCATGTAAATTGGAGTACGATATCCCCAGGATCCATCCTGGGCCCAAGTTGCAGGTCCATATGTGTTAATTATCTCTTCTGCTGTCCAGATTGTTCCCTTTCAGGTTTGTTTTCTCCCCAGGTCAATTATATTCCTCTTTTTCTGGTTAGTCTTTCTCAAATTGTCATACAATGGAACCCCTAAACTTGACCCTGATTTCTTTGGCAATAGAAAGAAAGCAGGTTTGATGACACCTATAGTGCAGCTTCCCATCCAGTCTCCTGGAAGAGTAGTATAGGCTGTGATGCCACAAATCCAAAATAGATGATCGGGGGCTTTCCAAAAGATGTCTCAGACTTCCCAAGGGTATTCTCAATATTTACATATTTGTCTTATTCCCCAAAAGGGGTTTACCCCTTTTTCTGCACATTTGTGCAGCCTATAGCCTTCAGGATAAATGCACCCCTTTTCCTTTTTCCCAGTGGACCATTATTGATTTGGCTCTTGGGGAATCCATCTAGCATTTAAGTCTTCAATCTTTAGATACCTCTTGCATGCTTTCCCACTGGGGTATTATATCTCTTCCCTGCCCTTATTATGCATTCTTCCCCAATTACTTTAGATTTCACGTCCCATTGTTCTTTCCTTCTTTGTCCTAAAATGTGAGGTTTCTGTCCTGATTGTTCCCACCTTAGAACTTCTAATGGTCCTAAACTAATTCCCTCCCATGGCCAAATTTCTGTCATTTTAGTACTCCCACAGACCCAGCAGTTGGTTAGATTTAGTTCCTTACTAATTCTTTCAACTAGGTCTAGGAATAGGTTCTTCCCTAAGGGCATTTCTATTTCATCCTTTTTGGTGGTTACTGTTAATTGTCTTTCCTTTATTAGATCTTTCAGTCCTTCCTGATTACTTTCATGCTCAAAACAAAACCAATTTTTTCTTCCAGGGCATTCTCCAAGTGCCTAAATGAGGCACTGCTTCTTGCAATCCAATAGACTTTCCCGACCTCTTGACAGGTAAATACCTGGGAGTAGTTAAAAAATAAGGATTTACATTGGTGTGAACCCTTATCAGTGACCCAATGTTCTCCCCATTGTGTAGGGGGTGATAGTACATGGATTTTCCTTACTCCCTATACTTTCCATAAACAGGAATAACACCAGTCCTCCCAAGAGTCCAGTATGAACCATTGCCATGATCTCACCCGGCCATGCCTCTTAGGATTGGGATCCCTTCTCTTTCCTCCCACTTCCTATCATTTTAATAGCTCCTGAGGAATGTTCTGTAGGAGAGTAGGTTTGAAACCCCCAGGGTTTTCCTTGGAGAAAAACAGATTATTAGAACTCTATTGATGATATAACCTTTTGAACTTAACTATCATACTAACATTTAATTCTTATAACTCTTCAGCTTGTAACCTTGAACAGTTTAAAAGAGATGGAGGAACCCATTCTCTATATTGAACATAATATATGAAATCTTTACACCAAACAGTTAACAAACTGTTCACTCTAATCTCTAATCCAATAATATCATAATATACTCCAAAACTAATGAAGGCTCCAACACAAACTAAAAATTCCACATTCATAAGTCAACAACAATTACAATAAATAATAATGACTTGAATAAAAGTATAACAATTTTAATATATTTGTCTCTTGTGCTTTTATCAGTCTTTCTAAGCAACCTTAGGTCTCTTTCTAAAGGTAACTTTGAGATTGTCCGAGTTCGGGATTGCAACCCATGTGGAAGCGTCTGTAGCTGGTGCTGTTGGATCCAGTCTTCTGTTTGTTGGGGGTGGTGCCGGTCCTTTGACTGGAGTGATGTGAGTCCAGCCTCTTTCTCGTGTCCTTCCTGCAGTGTGCGTCATGAGTAATACTTGGAAGGATCCTTCAAATTTTGGAGTTATTGGGGTATTGCTCCATGACTTCATTAGTACCCAATCTCCCGGACTTATTTGGTGCACATCTGTATCAAGGGGGGAAGTTTGGGGAAGATATCCTCTTTTTCTCAGACTCCTTAGGGTCTTTCCAGTGGTTTCTATTTACTTTTGAGTAGCTGTTTCCCCTTCTAAATAGTCCCCACTACTATATGGAGTCATTAAAAATGGGAGTGCAAACATCATTTCATAGGGCGGAACCCCTATATCTGATCAGGGTCCTGTCCTGATACTTAAAATGGCAAGGGGTAGACATTTGAGCCAGTTCATCTACATTTCTGCAATCAATTTTGTTAATATATTTGTGAGGGTTTTATTCATTCTTTCTACCCTCCCAGAGCTCTGGGGATGCCATGAGGTATGTAATCTCCATTTTATTCCTAAAGCCTCAATTATTTTATGTAATGCTTGTGCGATAAATTGTGGTCCCCTATCTGAATCAATATTGTTCACCAACCCGTATCAGGGATTGATGTTAGAATTCAAAGATAATCTTGGCTTCTATTAGTGCTTTTCCGGTCGCTTTTCTAGTTGGAAAGGCTTCTACCCAATGAGTAAGGTGGTCAACTATTGCCAATAAGTGTTTGCAACTCTGTACAGGGGGCATTTCAGTAAAGTCTATTTGAATGTTTTGGAATTGTCTTTGGGCTAATTCTTTTTCCCCTCGTATGGTCTGCCTCATCACTTTTTGATTTAGGTTTTGGCAAATTATGCACCCCTGAGTTACTGCTTTTGCTACCTCATGTATTCCGATACATAAGTTTTCTCTTAAATAGTGATCACATAACCCTTGGACTCCCCCAAAGGGTTAATTCCTGTATCTCTGTTAACGTTTTCTGGGCTAGGGCTTTATTTAAAAATTTATGCCCATCTGGTGTCAACCACTCCCCTTGGTTCCCCTGATGCATTTTTAATTCTTTTATTGCTTTTAGTTCTTTCTCACCGAATACTAGTTTTCCTTTCCTTTCTTCGCCTAACACTTTGTTTAACCTGAGCAATTTCACTGGCTCCCCTGGGTTTAACGCTGCCTCCTTAGCCACTTGGTCAGCTAACTGATTCCCTTTTTCCTCGATGGTATCCCATTTCTGATGTCCCTTAACATGTACCACTGCGATCTCTGCAGGTTTAGGTAGAGATTCTAATATTGATCTTATCAGTTCTGTGTGCACTAAGTTTTTTCCTTTGGAGTTCAGATACCCACGTTCCTCCCAAATCTTTCCAAATGTATGAACGATTCCAAAGGCATACTGTGAGTCAGTGTAAATTGTCCCTTGGTCCTCTTCCAATAAGTCAAGTCCCTTCGTTAAGGCATAGATTCCACAACACTGAGCTGACCTATTAGAAGGCAGTTTGCCCTTCTTGGTAAATCTCATGTCTTCCTTTTCTGTAGTTTCAATTATTGCATATCCAGACATCCTTTTTCCCTCCACTACTCTCGAAGACCCATCAGTAAATAATTTTATTCCATAAGGTAGAGGTATCTTTTCTAGATCTTCCCTTACTTTTGTCTGAAAGTCCACTTGTTCCAAGCAGTTATGCTCTAGTTCTAATAATGGCTCTCCAGAGAGAAACTGCACTGGATTTAGAGTTTTAGAGATTTCCAGCTCTAGGTTATCAGCATCTATTAAGATTATTTCATACTTTAATACTCTGGAGTCAGTAAGCCACTTCTGGGCTCTTTGGCCTTCAAATTGTTTTTAGATCATGTGGTGTATGGATTCTTATTTTACATTGCAAGGTGAGTTTTTGAGTCTCTTCAATTAAGGTGGTTGCTGCAGCAACTGCTTGAATACAGGCCGGCCACCTCCTAGCTACCGGGTCTAGCAGTTTGGAGATGTAAGCTATTGGTTTCTTGCACCCTCCCCACTCTTGGGCTACCACCCCATATGCAATTCCTTTTTCAGTATTGACAAATGGGTCAAATTCTTTTTCCAGATTGGGCAAACTTAGGACAGGTGCTGAGGTTTGTTTATCTTTCAAATTATTTAGTTTTTTGTCATCCTCATTTCTCCATTCTATTGGGTCAGCATTTACTAATTTGTCATATAAAAATTTTACACTTTGGGTATATTGGTCTAACCATAACTTACAGTACCCAAATAAGCCTAATAGTTTTCTGACATCTCTCTTAGTTTTCTTTTCCCAATTGTGTGTCCCAGATAAGTAACTTCCACTTCCACAAATTGCAATTTATTTTGAGATACTTTTAAACCCTTTGCTCTTAGGAAATTTCAAAGGCGTATACTTGTTACCCTGACATTATTCCGTTCCTCTCCAGATATTAATAAGTCATCTCCATATTGTAGAATTTGTACTTCGCTCTCAGGGTTGAATTGTTCTAAAAGCCCTTCTAAGGCTTGCCCGAAGAGATCTGAGGACTCAGTAAATCCTTGGGGTAGGTACGTCCACCTTAATTGTTGTTTCCTCCTCTTCTCTGGATGTTTCCCCTCAAACAAGAAACAATCTCTACATTCCTCAGAGAGAGGACATGCCCAAAATGCATCTTTTAAATCTATAATAGTAAACGAGACATGCTCCCTTGGGATCTGACTCAAGATGGTGTAGGGATTTGGGACCACTGGATGCCTGGTTATAGTTCTCTTATTTTTCTTCCTTAAGTCTTGAACCAATTGGTATTTTCCATCTGCCTTCTTGATTGCTAAAATAGGGGTGTTGTGGGGAGACATACATGGCTCCAGGATACCTTCCTCTAATAGCTGCTCAATCACCGGGGTCAGTCCCTCTTTTCCCTCAATAGACCTTGGGTATTGCTTTACTTGAACGGGAGGAATTCCTTTTTGCATTTCAGTTCTTATTGGTGGGATGTCTAGATAGCTCCTCTTTCCTTCTCCTGCCCAAACCTCTGGGTTTATCTGCTCTGTATCTCCTGATGTCAATTTCATGATCTGGACTATCATTCTCCCATCCTTTGGGATAATCCCCACTCCTAATGAGACTTGTATGTCCCTTCCTAGTAAATTACTTTCTAGATTAGGTAAATAGGTCAAGTCAGCCATACACTGCCTTCCATTTCCTTTAATTTCTACGTTTTCAGCTATGGAGGCTCTAAATGGTTTTCCCTCTGCTCCCATCACCTCACAGACCTTTCTCCCCGTCGTCACTCCTGCGGGTAATTCCTTTATACTTGATCTATCTGCTCCGGTATCAACTAAAAATTCAAATTCCTCACTTTGGGGACCGACTTCAAAGTTTACCAGAGGCTCTTCTTGATGGTACATTGGGTCCCCTAGCATGGAATGCCCCTGACACCCCTTGTTGTCATCCCTCAGGAGTCTCTCAAGAGCCTCTTGTTCTTTTACCATTGCCTCATCCAAAGAGAGTTTATTGCAATCCCTTCTTATGTGTCCTATCTCTCCACAATAAGAACATTTCCTGTCGCTCAGTGGTGCCCCTGGTCTCTTGTTCGTATCCACCCATGGCGGTAGTATAGGTTTATCTTTGGGTGTTTCAAAGGAGGACTTGTGTCCATTTGCAGTGATTCTCGATGGTTGTCCCTGCTGATCTCTTTACCCCTAGACTTTCCCTGGCTACAGCTACCATGATTCTAGCTTTAGCTTTAGTTTTCTCCTCTTCTCTCCTTAAATATATCTTTAAAGTTTCCTTTAACAGTTCATTTATTCCCTTCTCCTGCCAGTCGTCCATTTTCTCTAACTTCCTCCGTATGTCCAGCCACGATTTTGTAACAAATTGCACTTTTAGAAGTACTTGGCCTTCAGAGCTATCAGGATCTCTATTGGAATATAATTGGAAGTTCCTCTTTAATCTCTTAAGCCAAGTAGCTGGGGTTTCATTCTTTTCTTGCATGCTATCAAAAGCTAGTTTTGTGTTATAACTTCAGGGAACTGATTCCTTTATTCCTCTAACTATCAGGGACCTATACTCTTCCATGTTCCTTCTATCTTTCTCTTCATTAGGGTCCCACTCAGGGTCCTGTAAGGGTAATTTCTGGTCACTGGGATCTCCTGAATGATTTTCTCACTCCCAGATCCGCATTCCTGCGGCCCTAATCATCCTTACTTGTTCTGCGCTGAACAAAATTTTAAAGATAGAGTTCAACTCTCCCCAGGTGTAAATGTTGGGGCCTAGAAATTGGTCTACTTGGTTCAATATACCTATTGCATCCTCCACTAAGTTCCCTAACTCCTTTTCAAAGTCTCGAATTTCAGTGGCTGTTAATGGGGCATTCACAAACCCAAGTCCCCCACGTATCCCACCCATGGGGACTTCTCTAAGAGGAAAAAGCTTCTCCACTTTAGATGTTTTAGATCTTGTATTACACTAAGGTCCCTCCGTGAGGTTACCCTTCTGGGAAGAAACAGGAGGAGTGGGGCTAGTTGACTTATACTAACTGGGTTAGAGATGGAGGTGCTCACCTCCCAGTTAGGAGGGAGCAATGGTACAGCAGTAGGTAAGGGGAAAGAGACTGAACCTGTAGGAAGGGACACTAGAGGTGGGGCTGGAGAGACAGTTGAAGAGGCTGAGGGGGAGACTGAAGAAATAACTGGATTAGAGGGAGGTGGGGCAGTAGTGTTTGGAGCAGGTAAGGGAGTTGAGGTTAGGGTAGCAGTAATAACCATAGGAGTGTCAATTGGAGGTGGTAATAGGATCAGAGCGGCTGCTGATTCTGGGGATGGAGAGGCCAGAGGTAAAATTGGGGGATCTGGGAGAGGAGCGTGGGGCCTTGCCAGGTAAATAGGAGGGAATGGAGGAGGAGGTAAGTAATCAAGGGGGTCCCACTTAACACTAACCTCTTTTCTCCCCTCATTATTTTCCTTCCATTTTTGTAGTTTACAGATTTGTATAACATTGCCAGTGGTATCCCTCTGCCAACATGCAGCATATGTTAACTGCTCAAGATTGGGACTTTCTCGGGTTTTCAGGTGTTGTTTTAATTGGGAACACATCCATAGATCTCTTGTCCCATACCATTGCCACTCCCCCTGCAGGTTTAACTTAGTCCAGACTTTGATACAATAGTGAATTATTTTCATTTTGTCTAAGTCTTTTGTGGCCTCCTGAATTTTGGGAATTCTGTCCATCCCTGCCCCAAAGACCAAAAGAGATGTTAGAAAATTATTAGGTTTGTTTGAGTATTGCAGATTATGGCTTGATCAGTATTAAAACCACTAAAAGCGTTAAATTTCCACATGACAAATTGATAGACTCAGAGCCTGTAACCTGGACCTCAAATGACGAGGAACAGCTTCGGAATCTGAAAACTAAATTGTCCTCTGCCCCTGTGTTGTAGTGTGTTGTTAAGTTTTTTGTATTGCTCCGCCATTTTATGTATTATTCCCCCCTGTCCAATGTAAAATGGTTCTGCCCTCCCCAGTTTTCCCACCATAGCCCTCCTGACAATTATGTTGGTATGGTTACCCCTGCCCCTGGTTTTGTCAGTCAATTAAGTTATGTAATTTCTCCTCCCTCATTCCTCCTTATAAGTAAACTTTTCCTCCTCCCCAGTCAATCCCCCCCCACTCCTCCTAGCCTTCTAGAATCTTCATCTCTCTGGGGGTTGTGGTTGGCTGTGGTCCCGGGGCCCCTCCTTTACTTTGTATTTATTGGATACCTCTGTATGTCAGTTATGTTAAGTTCTTCCCCTCACCTTTCTCTATTGGTTCGCTGTGGATCCCTCCCTGGTACACCCCCTTTCTTTAAAACCCTGCTTCTCCCACCCCTCAGGGCTATTTGCTGGTTGGTGCTATCCCCTGGCTGGTGATCCTGTGACATCAATAAACTGACCTTCACCCCCAGCAAGTGTGTGGCTCCTTCCTCTCGTCCTTTCAGCAGCGTGACCAGTGCACAAGCCAGCCCAGCCCGAGGCCTATAGACGCCAAGGGGGGCTGGCAGTTTATGCAGCTGGGGTGTCAGCCACAGACCATCAGCTAGCTGGACTTCGCCCTAGTGGCCACATACGCACCGCTGTACCCCTGTACTGAGCCTACCAGACCTTTAAAAGATTTTTGACCTATTTGTAAACGTGGAAGAGGGGGTAGCTTGTGAAGTCCTTACACAGGATTGGAGAGGATGCAGGAAGCTGGTCACATCTCTCTCCAAGTTACCAGATCCAGTAGCCAGAGGGTGGCTAGGCTGTGTGCAAGTGACAGAGGCAACAGCCACCCCAGTAGAAGACACACAGAAACTAACCTGAAAGGAGAAGATCCGGGTTCATACTCTTCACAATGTGAAAGCTGTTTAAAGTCACAAGGCCCCTCAGTGGCTAACCGACGCCCAAATACAAAAGTATAAAGTCATCCTAATAAGTACCAAGGGCCTCCAATTAGTCTCTTCAAAATGTTTTCATTCAGCCCAGTTCCTCACAGGAGAGCCGTTAACAGACCTGGAACATGATTGTTTAGAAATTATTGATATGCAGACTAAAGTGAGAGAAGATTTAGAAGATAGGCCCCTCCCATATGGGAGAATTTTATTTACAGATGGGTCATCATGAATGGTAGCCAGTAAACAGGTCTCAAGGTATGCAACCATAGATGGGCAGAACATGTAAGTTGAGGAAAGCTACCCTCAAATTGGTCTGCCCAGTGTTGTGAAATCTGTGCCCTGAAGAGAAGTCTAGATTTACTAGAAAAAGATAAAGGAACAATCAATATCGACTCCTGGTGCGCATTTGGGATTGCCCATACATTCAAAACCTATGAGAAGAACAGGAGTACCTTAACTCTTAAGGCAAAAATATAATACATGAAGAGCTAAGAAAATTAGTACTCGAGTCACTAAGGAAACCAATAGAGATAGCCAAAGTTCACATAAAAGGACATCAAAAAGGAGACACCCTTGAAATAAAGGGAAACCAATTAGCTGATCAAGTAGTGAAAGAAGTAGCTTTGGAACAGGAAAGTCCAGTTACAATTTTTAAGATAGAGAGAACACCAAGTAGAGAAAGAAAAGAGGAAAGACCCATCTTTGATGAGAAAGAATTAAGGGAGTTAGAAAAGATGAGAGGACAGCAAAAAGAAAATGGAGAATGGTGGACCCCTGATGGACAGCAAATTTTAAATAAAGCTCTCGCCCAAATGGTGATGATGAAGTTACACGAGTTGACCCATTGGGAAATACAAGGCTTATGTGACCACTTTCCAAGGGATCATATGTGCATGGGAGTACATAACATAGCAAAGGCAGTTACCAAGGGATGTTTAACTTGCCAACAAATTAATCAGAAAGTAATGAGAAGAGTACTGTCTGATCTGGGGGAAGAGAGTTGGCCTTGTGGCCATTCCAAAGTGTGCAGGTAGACTTCACAGAAATGCCCCCTGTCCAGGGATACAGATACTTATTAGTGACTGTGGATCACCTCACCCATTGGGTAGAGGTGTTCCTGACCAAAACACAGACAGCCCAAACAGCCACAAAAGCAATTGTAGAAAACATCATTCCCCAATATGGGTTGATAAATAATGACCATTCTGACCGAGGTCCACATTTTACAGCCCAAGTCTTAAAACAAGTTGTTGAAGCCCTGGGAATGAAAGGGAGGTTGTACAGCCCATTGGCATCCCCAGATCTCCAGAAGAGTAGCAAGAATGAATAAAACCATCAAAAACACATTAACTACATTAGTTACACAAACCCAGATGAATTGGCTTAAATGTCTATCCTTAGCACTGTTACAAAATAGAACAAGGCCTCGATCAGGTATAAGAGTCTCACCTTATGAAATGATGTTTGGACTCCCCTTCTTGACAACACCATATAGCATTGGAATTTATCCAGAAGGAGAGACAGCCACCCAAAAGTATCTAAAGGCTATAGGAAGTATGTTAGAAGATCTCAGGAAAAAGGGCTATCTCCCTCAAACCTCTCCCTTAGACACTAAGGAACACAACATCAATCCAGGGGACTGGGTGTTAGTTAAATCGTGGAACTCTGCACATTTAACCTCTAAGTTTGAAGGCCCTTTTCAGGTCCTACTCACCACCAATACAGCCATATGACCCAAGAGAGGGGGTGGACACATGAAACCCAGATTAAAGGACCTGCACCACCTCCCACTGAAGAGTCAAAACCAACCACAACCCCTACTAAGTCTTCTAATGAATGGATTGTGACTAGTCACTCAGACGATCTAAAGCTAACCCTCCAGAGGAGACCTAAAGATTACTAGAGAGTGTGTATAGTCAAAAACTTGTTAAGAACTGTTTAAATAATCAAAACTCTTTAAGAACTGTTAAAAATTGCAGTTAATGTTATTTGTCTTTTACTTTTGAGTTGGAAAAGTAGATACTTTCCTCTTGCATTTATTATTAGTTAGTGTTTATTAATGAATGAAGAATTTTTAGTTTGTGTTGGAGCTTTTGTCTGTTTTGGTGTATATTATGGCTTTGTAGGATTAGGCATAAGGTGTACTATGATTTTGTAGGATTAGCATAAAATCATATTATGATTTTGTAGGATTAGGCATAAGAGTAAATACCTTGTTATTTGTTTGGTGTGAGTATTTTATCTATCATTTTGGATACTGAAAATTCTTAAAGTCATCTGACCATTGAGTTCAAGGTTTTTAGGTCATGTTTTTGTGTTAAAAAGTAAAACACCCCAGTTAACTCCAATCTTAGTGTGCAAAGCAATCTCCTATAAAACACCCCTCAGGGCAAAAATAAATTAGTAAAGAAAAGTCAAATGTGTTGACACCAAGAGAATAAAAATCTCTGTACTAAAACCAATGAGCTCTTCTGTAGGAGAAAAGCATAACCAGGAGGCAAGGCTGGGTGGGTCTACAGTCCGCCTCAAAACAGCCACTCCAATCACTGGGTGCAGCTCAGTAGTTGTAGAGTTTAGGGGAATGCCTCATACCAGACTCCTGGGAATGCTCTTACTGATCTTACGTGTTAACAACATGCTGGGAAGTCAGAAGAGCCCATGTGCTAAATGTTACTACCCCCTTTATAAAGGGGAGGAAACCGGATCTTTAATACGAGTACATACAAATTTAAGCTTAAACTGTGTCAACCTCTCTGTTAGTAACCTGCCAAGGGCATGGAAGACTTACTGGATTTCATAAAATATAGAATGACTGCAATGACTGCTTGGGGAGCGTCCTATAGGAGATGTTTGACTTTGCTTTGAACAAAAGTCCAATCAAAAAGGCACAGCAGACTTAATAAAAGAGAAAGAAGTAATGACATCAATAAATTCAGAAAGAAGACCTAGAAACATGTGGGAAAAACTTGTTGATAGATTTAGTGGAAAAGATCAGTAAAGAGTTAAATGTAACTAATTGCTGGATCTGTGGAAATACACAAGTGGCCAAAGTCTGGCCTTGGAAAGGGACCAGCTTAAAACCAATGGAAATATTAAAATGGACACAAACAAGACCAAAAGTACCAACGATTGGACAAAGAGGAAAAGAATGGTGGGAATTAATGTCTAAAATAATTGGAGAAAAGGAGTGACTATCTAGGAAAGGGAAAATGTATAAAATATATAAATTTATAAAACCTCAGTAGGAGAAATGTCTTGTAAGAAATATTTAAAAATACAACATCCAGTAACTGGGTAGTTCCCTAGATAACCTAAAAAATATTGGAAGTGTTATTTATTATTTATTATTTATTATTTATTATTTATTATTTATTATTTATTATTTATTATTTATTATTTATTATTTATTATTTATTATTTATTATTTATTATTTATATACTGGAGGTAGTAATTATTAAATAGGAAATAATAATATTAATTTATTAAGATGTTATTTTTTAGATAATAGATAATACTACTAATTTATTAGCGTATTATTTATTAAATAATAATAAGCAATAATAATTTATTAAAATAGTATTAAAATAGTCGTAATGATGAATACATGTTAATACTATATATTAATACAATATATTAACATATAGTATTGATTAATAAATAATATAATACATAGTATATATGATATTATATATATTAATTAATAATATATTACTATAACATATTTTATTATTATAATGCTATATTAATAAATAATATTTTATATTGATATAGAATTTTATAAATTAAAGTAATATATAATATATTATATATAATATTATATAACATGATATATAACATATATAATATATAATAGATAATAGATAATAGATAATATATAATATATAATATATAATATATAACATATAACATATAACATATTACATATAACATATAACATATAATATAATATTACATATTATGTATTAGATGTTATTAGTAGTAGTAGTAGTAATAGTAGTATCATTATTATTATTATTACTAGTACTAGTACTACCAGTACTAGTACTACTAGTACTAGTACTACTAGTACTACTAATATTATTATATTGAAATACTAAATTAAACACTCAAAATCGATTGGGAAGAAAGAAATGGGTTGTACCTACCAAGGAGGATCTAAATTCCATGAGTGTACTGGAAAAGGAATAAATCAAGGAATAAATCAAGGAATAAATCAAGGAATAAATAAAGGAATAAATGAAGGAATAAGTCAAGGAATAAATAAAGGAATAAACCAAGGAATAAAAGGAATAAACCCATTCTCCGGAGTGAGAGAAATATCCAAGTATTGAGAATTTCCAATGACTATTAATGATGCTTCTTGGAAAGCTCCAGAAAACCTGGTTTGGATATGTGGGAATGTGGCTTACACTGAATTACCCGGGGAGTGGAGCAGCACTTGCACTATAGGAATTACTAAACCATCATTTTCCATACTCCCAAAAGAGTCTGGATCGAACCAAGGGGTCCCAGTATATGATGATTTGAACAAATCAAGCTGATCAAAAAGAAACTTAATTGAAATTGGAGGAACCCAGACACGGAAAAACACAGTATGGAACCCCAGGAAATAATTTGCACTTATGGACCGGTCACCTGGGGTCAAGATGGGTCCTGGGGACACCAGAGCCCAATTTATACGGGATTAAATCGGATTCTGAGATTAGAAGCAGTACTCGAGATGGTATCAAACCGAACCTCTCTGGCTTTAGACCACATAAATGACCAACTATCCCAGACTAGAGGTGTGGTGTATCAAATCAGATTAGCAGTAGATTATTTATTAGCCCATGAAGGAAGCACATGTGGAAAATTTAACTCCTCGAGTGCTGCTTAGAAATGGGAGACCACAGTGAAGTCATTAGAAATATCTCAAAGGAAATCCAGAAATTAGTCTATGTTGGAACACAAGAGTGGAGCCCTACATTCGATACCAGCTGGTGGGACAATTTCTGGTCATTAAAAGGAAACTGGTGGAAGAAAAATCAGCGTTTTTCATCTTATCTGAAATTGCTACTTTAATCCTCCTACCTTGCATGCTCCCCTGTATAATCCGAGTTGTAACATCTGCTGTACAAGCAAGTTTAATGATACCAAAAGAGCTTAATAAGAAAGAAGTAAAAGTAATCATGATAATGAACGATCAAGAACGTCCAGATACCAAGCAAATTTGGGAAATTGTAGAGAATTGATTGTTAAAGGAGTTGATATAAAGTTCATTGTTAAAGGAGTTAATATAAAGTTCCAATGTTAGTCATAGATTCTTTGTTGAATGTTTAATACTTATGTTCCAAAGCTAGTTAAAGGATTTATAATTATGTAAATCCCCTCACTGTCAGGTGTTCCCCCCACTGCTCCTGTCAGCGTTCAGAAGCACATAATCACGAGAATGATTCTGTGCTGGTGCTGTTATTGAACAGCTCTGGGTGTCAGGGGTACAAACCCAAATCTGTCTCCAACCATACATTCGGGATGAACTGTTTTTATATTCTATCGTTATATAACTTTCATGTTAATTATTAAACTTTTATTGTTCTATTGTATACATAGATTTCATCCAAGCACGGGCTCCTCGTGGTCCCTCTCAAACTTCTATCATAGTTTCTCATTATTCTTCTCATGATTATACAATAATTATATTTAATAATAAACACTCATCAAATCTAACAATTATATAATTTATCATATACTCCTTATGCAGGTGCAATTTCACATGATCTGGCAAAACACAAAGCCTGACATTTTCAGAGTCTATTTTTAACATTTTTCCAGGGCCTCACTAAGTCTAGCTTCTTTCTAATTTCCCGAATTTTATGATTTTAAAACCTTTTACTATCACTCCCACTCTCATCTAAGATGGCGAACCACCCGACACCATAAAGAAGAGGATTGTGTCACCCAGTAACCTGATATGAAAATCCCATAAGACCAGGAAGAAAAGAATGACCTAACAAAAACACCTAAAACAACAAGCCACCATGCAAATGAAGAATTAAAATAACACTTCTAACCAGAGAAAACATCAGACAACATCAGGACCATGGTCAAACCTTTTTGCCTTCGTCACCCTAACCAGAACAGGCCAAGAGCAGCACAGGGACCATGGACCTGAAACCAACAGTGCCTACCCAGAGACTCTTGAAAGGAGAGAAAACCCAGCCAAGCCAGGCCTTGCTCAGCATTGCAGTTCCTGGCTCTGAGCCTTGGGCTCCCTGCAATCCTGCCCTCAAGGATCTGCTCTCACCAGGCCCTGGGCAGCCTTGGGCACTCCCTGCCCTCACTGGGGCCCAGCCATGCTCCAAGGCACTTGGAGTTTTGCTGCTGACTCCTTGAGCAGCTTCTCCATCCTTCTCTGCGTGCCTGAGGCTCCTGGACCCAGCCCCAAATCCAGCGTGGGGCTGATGAAAATACAGAAAGCCCTCAGGAGCTCTTTGTCTCCCTTCCATTGTCTTTCGGTCTCCAGGGCTTGTGCAGTGATTGGAGTCAGTTTGGAGTTCTCTTCAGGAGGGAGATTCCAATGTGCACCTCATGATTTTTCTTTTCAGTCAACGGAATATTTTTTTACTTTTCATTTCAGAGAATAGGGGACAGAAGCATTTCCCAGGTGATCTTCATGCTGAATGTCTCCTTAGGAGGTCTGGGCATGGAGAAGAATGAGCCCCTTGCAGGCTGAACCTGTTTGGACAAGCTGGTCCTCACTCACAGCCTCACCATGTCTGACAACACGCACCTGGGACTGAAAGCCAAAAATATCCAAAAAAGTTCATGTAATTTAATTTTTTATTTTTATTCTGTACACAACATTTTGTGTTAATATTTATTTATATTTTATTAAATTTATTTCTATTTCTAAAAAAAATATTGGTTTTTCTTATCTAATTTTTATATTTACTTTAACAATACATAAGTTTTTAGTAGACAAAAAAATTGATATTCATTGTTTCTAAGTAACACTATTACCTTAATTCATATTAATTAAGGGCTATTTCTTTCTAAGAATCACTATTTCTTTCTTCCTCTTTATGGAAATTAGGAATATTGCCAGTCATTTTCTGAACATCTTCATCATCTTTTTCAGACACAGGGACAAGAAGGGGCACTTCGGGGCCCCTGGAGACATTTCTGGGGCCCATTTGGGGCAGTTTTGGGTCTGGGGAGGGAATTCAGGGACAACTTGAGGGTCTGCAGGACACTTGGGGGAGCCGGGTGGGCACTTAAAGGGGCACTCAGGGATTCTGAGGGACAGTTTGGGATCCGGGGCAGCACTTGGGGGTCCAGGGGGACCCTTGGAGGTCAGGGAGGGGAATTTGGGGCCCTTTCAGGGTCCGGGCGGGCTGTTGTGGGGGCTCAAACAGGGCTCTCTGGGGCGCGGGGGGTGATGGAAGTTGTATGCATGGGTATCATACGGTTTAACGAGGCCGTGGAGCATCACAGGAGTTCTGGGTGCAGCTGCAATGGCTCTCGGTGGGGCGCGGGGAATGAGGGGGGATAAAGTCCCAGCTGGAATTGGGCTGGACGCTCGCCGCGGAGCATGATTGGGAGCTGTAGTCCCGGAAGTGGTTGGAACACAGCATTTGGGGGTCCGGGAAGGCTCTTGGGGGACACTTTTGCGTCCGAGCCCTGACTTGAGGCCCTGGGGGAAACTCAAACGGTTCGGGAACCCTTCGGGGCAGCTCAGGGAGCCCTAACCGGGCTCTTTAGGACGCGGGGAATGGCAGAAGTTCTAGGCGCGGGACTGTGTTCTGAAGGGCTCTGGGGCCACGGGGGATGAGAAGAGATGAAATCCCAGAAGCGGCTGTACGGGGCATCTGTGTGGTTGGGAGCACTCAGGGGGTCCGGGGACGCTTTTGGGGGTCCTGAATGGGCGCTGAGTGGTCACTGAGGGATCCTGGAGGGTCTGGGGGACACTTATGGGACAGATGGGGACGGATCACCGGGTTCTGTGGAGCGCGGGGCATAACGAGCGTTTTAGTCTTGTCTGCAATGGGGCTGTATCCGGCCGCGGGGCATGACAGGAGTTGTAAGCAAAAATAAAATATGGCACTAATGTAGGCACCGCCCCTAGTCCCGGATCTCTTGCGCTGATTGGCTGTGGCTTCTGATGATTGGCTGAGAGCATCGGCAAATGGGATGCGGTGGAGGCAGGAACAGCCAATTCACCTGCCTCCAGTCCCTCCCATTACAGCCCAGTTCATCCCCAGTACAGCCCAGTACAACTCCAGTGGTCACCCAATCGCTCCCAGTACAGCTCAGTCCCTCCCAATACACCCAAGTTCATTCCAGTCGTTCCCAGTTCCCCCCCAATGTCATCCACAAGATGCCCTGGTGTCCCCAGTTTTCTCCGCAATGTCCCCAGTGAGTCCCAGTCACCCCAGTGTCACTCCCAGTATGTCCAGGTGTCTCCCACACCGTTCCCAGTGTTCCTCAGTATGTCCCAGTCCTCCCTAGTGTTTCCAAGGACAGTTTAATTTCTCTCGGTGGCTGTGGCAGCCAAACCCAGCAGTGGGGTCAGTGCAGTGCCCATGGCCACAGCCCCTTGCAGTGGCCCCGTGCAGCTTGGGCTGATGATCCACCCTCACAGCTGGCCCAGGGCAGCTCTGCAGTGGCTTTGGTGGCACCTGGGGCTGGCACACACCTGAGCAGTGTGTCTGTTTGCAGTGGGGAAACTCAGGAGGTTCAGATTGCTGCAAAAAACCCCCAAAAGTGAAAAACCATCTTAGACTGAGTGCAGCCAGCTCTGCAAGCACAGCAGGGCCCAGAGGAGTGAGGACAGACAGGATGGGGCTGGGCAATGTGGAGCAAGGTCATCCACACTGGGTCAGAGCTCCAGGCACAGCTTCTGTGAGCAGGCGAGAGCTGCTGAGGAGAGACCCTGGGTCAGTATCAATAACAGAATGCTGCAATCACCTCTGCTCTAAGGAGAAATAAAACAAAAAAATACCTCAATTAAACTAGAAATCTGTATTTCTTAAAACTTTTTTTAAATCTTTCTCCATTATTGGACTAGGAAAATTTTAATGACCCTCTCAGGGCTTTGATGTTGTTTACATCAGACTCAATACCTGAGAGAGTCTTCAAAAAACTTCTCAAGAACTCAAACTTAAACTGAAAGACTGAAGTTTCTTGAAGTTTTAACGGGTCACACTGAGGGACACGACTGGGAAAGTGTCCCCAGGTTCCAGTTAGCGCAGAACACTGGAGGCAGTGATGACAGCTGGGGACAAACAAGGCCAAGGTGTCTCTGGTGCTGAGCAAAGCTGAATGTGTTTGAGGAATGCAAAGGGCCAAGGCCTGAGCCCCAGCCCCTGGCCAGGCAGATGCTGTCCCTCCCTCCTTGCTCAGGGCTCTTGCCGGGATGGGCACTGGCATGTGGGGATGTGCAATGGCAAGGGCAGGAGCATGGGGCGGCCCCTGCCAGGCTGCTGAGCAGGGACAAGGAGGCAATGAGGCCCCAGGCCTGCAAGGGTCACTTGTCTCCTGCTCCTGCCTCAGGCCCAGGCCCAGCAGCCATGGCCAAAGTGCTGCCCAAGGTGGCTCTGGCAGGGCTGTCTTGCAGCTGCTGCACATGCCTGTGCTCTGTGCAGCCCAGGCTGTGCTACGGTGTCCCTGCCCTGCGCCTCTGTCCCTGCAGGCTGTCGGCATCCCCCGGCTGCCCCACCTGGCTGGGCCCTTCCTTTGCTGACAGCTCTGCTATATCAGTGACTTGTGAGGGTTCCTCAGGGTGAGAGAGATGGACTAGAATCTTGCTTCATGGTCAGAAGGCTGGATTTATTAATATAAGATATATAATACTTTATGACTATATTAAAAGGAATAGAGGGAAAAGTTGCAGAAACTGCTAAGCTAAGAATAGAATAGGAATCTACAAACAAGTTTCTGTGTCCAGGCAGA
This sequence comes from Melospiza melodia melodia, assembly GCF_035770615.1. Classification (NCBI taxonomy): domain Eukaryota; kingdom Metazoa; phylum Chordata; class Aves; order Passeriformes; family Passerellidae; genus Melospiza; species Melospiza melodia. Next base: position 7,060,432 of record NW_026948659.1, on the reverse strand, counting down.
AAGTAGGACAATCTCTCCTGTGAGTGGTCAGTAAATCCAAACACTCACAGAAGACCAATCACAGATGCATCTGGTACATTCCACAACAGCAGATAATAATTGTTTACATTTTTCTTCTGGGGCCTCAGCTTCCCAGAAGGGACGAATCCTAAAAGAAAGGATTTTTATGAAAAAATGTCTGTGACATGTCACCTTTCCAAGTTATATAAATTAAAAGGAAAAAATGCTGATGTGGAATGAACAGGAAATTTCGTCGCCTGTATAACATACAATACTAACAAATCACTAAAACAATCTTACAATCTAAGAAAATGCAAAAAACAGTTCCAAGAATATTGAAGTCCAAGCAGCTGAGTTTCAGGAACAGTCCATGGGCTAAAATCCTTCCTCTTGGACACATCTGAAAGTCCTTTTTGGTCCTGAAACAGAATTGCTGCAAAAAGTCCATCAATAGTTATCAAAAACCATTGACAGTCATAAAACAATTTCAAACAATTTCAAAAATTTTTGGAATATCCTTTTCTGTCCCTTCAATGCTTCAGTGTTTCAGAGCTGCTACCAGCTATTTTCAATCTTTTTTATTTAATTTTAAATTATTTTTTTTAATCGAAAAGAGCAGCAGCAGAGCAGAGCTCATTATTATTGTGCCTACTGGGGCTGCGAAACAATAGCCAGTGGATGGCTACCACCGCGGAAAGATGAGTACATTGGAGTCATTTGGGGAGCTAAAGGTTGCACTCAACCTACACTTCACAACTATATCGACACTGGGGATCAACCACCGACGGGGAATGTCTGCAAGTATTTGAGCATTACTACCCAGAGGCTAGCAGATGCCTCGTGGTTAATAGGGAAAAGGTGGGGTGTCCGATTGGCAGTAGCTGGGAAGTATCCTGGCAGTCTATTTGCTATTAAGAAAGAGGTTGCTCCACCGGACCCGGACTCAGTGGGACCAAATCTGGTACTGAATCCAGAAATGAGCACAGGTCAAACCTCAGACCCAACCAAAGACAACACCTTAAATACAGTCGGGGAAGGGATCGATAACACTCAAGTGAATAAAACAACAGAGCAGAACACTTTGTGGAAAGTAATGCAGGCCAGTTTTGGAATTCTAAACAAGTCCAACCTGAACCTAACTGAGGGATGTTGGCTATGTTATAATATCCAGCCTCCCTTCTATGAAGCAATTGGTGTAACTGCAAAAGCTAGAAGGGTGAATGGGACAAATCCTAGTCAGTGTCATTGGAAACGGGACAAAGAAAATACTAATTCTCAGGGAATAACACTCTCCCAGGTAACAGAGAAAGGGCGATGTGTAGGGGCTATACCAAGGGACAAGCAGCACTTATGCGAGGAAATTATCCGAGTAAAAGACAGCACACCTCCTGCGGAATGGCTCCTGCCTGCTGCTAATACAAAATGGGTATGCCAGGGCATCAGATTAACTTCCTGCTTTTCTTTGAAATTGTTCAACCATTCAAATGACTACTGTATCCAAGTGACTATCATACCTAGAATTATATATCATTCCATGGATTATGTAATTGACCAACACACTACAAGGGAACACTACTTAGTCAAAAGAGAACCATTTACGGCATTGACAATAGCTGCCCTCCTCACAGTTGGGGGAGTAGGGGCTGGTACAGGGGTGACTTCACTGGTCACTCAGCATAAAGAATTTAGGGAGCTTAGAATTTCAGTCAACGAGGACTTAAGCAGAATCGAACAAGCTATTGATGGATTAGTAAAGTCCGTACGATCCTTATCAAAGGTGGTATTACAAAATAGAAGAGGATTAGATCTGCTGTTCTTACAGCAGGGTGGACTATGTGTAGTGCTTAAGGAAGAATGCTGTGCTTACACTGATCATACCAGAGTTGTTATTGATACCATGGCAGAACTAAGAAAACGGTTGGAACAAAGAAAGAAAGAAAGGGAAGCACACCAGAGTTGGTATGAGTCATAGTTCAGCCACTCTCCCTGGTTAGCCACGCTACTGTCTACCATTGCAGGGCCCTTAATTTTACTAGTGCTCGGACTTACATTTGGGCCATGTATATTCAATAGGTTGATTGCTATAGTAAGAGGACGCCTGGAAGCTGCACATCTTATGCTTGTTAGGGCTAAGTACAAGCAAGACTCAGAAGACAAAACATTGGAACTTGCTAGACGGGAATTGCAAAGATTTAATAAACAAAATAAACAAATAGAAATGATTTGATGAAAAAAATGGTTAAAAAGAAAAAGGGGGGAATTGTAATGGGTTAAAACTTTAAGTTTGTTCATCAAAGCTGACAAAGTTATTCCAGTAAGAATGTTGCCTAATAAATTTCCAGACTTAAAAGGATTAGGAAGGGGAAACCAAAGACAATGGGTTTCACAAACATTTGTTTATCTGCTGAGTAAACTGTTGGGTGGTGGGCTTGCTCTGATTGATAACACAGTATTAGCTTATCCGCTCAGTAAACTTAAGATTCCAGGAACTCAGCTTAAAATTCCAGGAATCAGATAAAGGAAAAATACCAACCTTCATCTTCAGACCTCCGAGAGGTGGACTATGACTACCTAGATACAAAAGAAGAATACGCAGAGTACTACACATCAACCCGGAAGCAGGACTGTATAAGAACTCCACGAAAAATCAGAAGAGCGCGGCAGCGGCGGAGCGGAGACTCCCCTGTCCCCCAGAGCTGATTTGCTTATTTCTTTGCCCGCTGTAATCAATAAATTCTCAATTGATTTTACTTGGCAAATTGTCAGCTCAATTTATAACAAGGGGTTATGAGGGGCTCTGGGAGGGGATGAGAGGGCTGCTATGGGTCATGAGGGGCTGTGAACTGTGAAGGATCACGAGGGGTCATGAGAGGCCAAGAGGGGCTTGGAGGGGCCATGAGCAGATTTTAGGGGCCATGACGGGCTCTGAGAGGCCATGAAGGGCTGTTGGGGACCTTGAGGGGGAGAAGGCTCTCTGAGAGGCTGTGGGAGGCAAGGCACCTCGTGGAACCAAGGGTCACATTGGACACTGTGGAACCAAGGAGAGTTGTTTGCAGTATGGAAACTTATGGAGTCAAAAGTCCATTGTGACATTCTGGAGCCTCAGGAACCATGGAGATCATTATGACACTTCAGGACCCACTGGAACCAAGGGGCCATTGTGACACTGCAGGGCCTTGTTTAACCAAGGGTTCATTGTAGCATGGCAGGGCCTCATGGAATCAAGGGTATCGTAGTGGGGCTCCATGAGACCATGGGGGCCTTCTGACTCTGGGTAACCAAGGGGGCCATTGTGACACTGCAGAGCTCAGTGGAACTAAGAACTCATGTCACAGTGAATAGCCCAATGGAATCAAAAGGCCATTCCGTACTTCAGGGCTTCATTGAGCCCTGTGGGGCCTCATAGAATCCTGGAGGCCATTATGTCACTTTGAGGCCTCATTGAGTCAAGGGGCTCAGCAGGGCCTTGTGGAACAAAGGAGCTCTTTGTGACACTGCAGGGGCTCGTGGAAGCAATGATACCATTCTGGCACTCTGAGTCCCCATGGCACCAAGGGGCCTGTGTGCCACAGGTATGCCCTGAGGAACCAAGGGTCCATTGTGATCCTGGGGAGCCCAATAAAACCAAGGAGCCATTGTGGTACTCTGCACAGTCCCATGGAACCAAGGAAACCATTTTGACACTGCAAGGCCTCATGGAAGCAAGGGGCCATTGTGCCAATGGGGACCCAACAGGGCCACTGTGATATCACTGGACTTAGGGACACAAAGATCTCTTGCTATACTATGGGGCCACATGGAACCAAGGGGCCATTGTGATGCTGCAGGGACCCAAGGATCAAAGAATATGGAAAAGTTCTGGTTGGCTTGGCTTGACTGGTGTTGCTGACCTTGTCATGTTGAAGGGTTGCTTCTTACCTGCCCCTAAAACCCTGGACTTCAGTGCGTTCCTTCCTGTCGGAAAGAACTCTCCTCCTCCAGATGTTCATGGCGGAAATTGGGATTCTACGTCCAAATTCAGTTATATGGAAGGATGATTCCTGTATGAAACCTGCAAGAATAGACAGCTCTGGGTGGCCTTGGTATCTTGGGGGCCACCTCTCATCTGCCTTCAAAACATCTGGGGGGCCAAGCTCTTCTTTCCATGGAAAAAAATCCTTTCAAGTGCAGGTGTCCATAGCCAAAAGTGGGAATCCCCCTCCAAAATTCCTTATTTCCTAGAATAGCTCCCATACAAAAGCTGCCAGGACTGTCAAGGTTCCCATGGCTTCCTGAGGGCCAGCTCTCATCTGCCTGTAAAACACTGGAGCTCTGTACTTTCCTTCCTATGGAAAAGAACTGTCCTTCTCATCCAGGTGCCCATGGAATAAACTGGGATTTGGCCTCCCAAACTCAATCCACCCAAGAACTGCTCCCAGACAAAGGCTGCCAAGACAAACAGGTCTGGCTGGCCTTGGCCTCCTTGGGGCTGCCTCTAATCAGCCTTTGAAACACTGGGGCTCTGCCCTTTCCTTCCTGTGGAGAAGAACTGTCATTCTGGTCCAGGCACTCATGGCTGAAATGAAACTCCACCTCCAAAACTCCACAAATATCCAAGGGTTGCTTTCAGACAAAAGCTGCAAGGACAGACAGGTCTGGCTGGACTTGGCGTCTGCTGAGTGCCTCTCATCTGCCTTCAAACCCCTGGGGCTCTGTGGGTTCCTTCCTGTAGAAAAGAACCGTCCTTCTTGTCCAGACACCCATGGCCTCAGGCACATGAGCACTGTACAGGGACAGAGGAGCTCTGTGCTCAGTAGGGTGGGGACTGAGGACAGCAGAGGAGAGCCCTGGGAGGGACTGAAGAGTGGTTACAGACATGGTGGACCCTTTTAACATAATAGTAAACAGGGAGATAAAAAGAAAAAATTAATGTGAATTGCCACTGGGGAGATCTGGACTGGACACAAGAACAAAAGAATTTCCCTCACAGGGAAGAGCTGGGGTGCAACACATACCCCAGAAGGAGTCTGGGTCAGCCCTAGGCTTTGTGTGGGCAGGCAGAGGCAGGCAGGAGGCAGAGCTGTCAGCAAAGGAAGGGGTCAGCCAGGTGGGGAGCCGGGGGATGCCGACAGCCTGTAGGGACAGAGGCGTAGGGCAGGGACAGCGTAGCACAGCCTGGGCTGCACAGGGCACAGGCATGGGCAGCAGCTGCAAGACAGCCCTGCCAGAGCCAACTTGGGCAGCACTTTGGCCATGGCTGCTGGGCCTGGGCCTGAGGCAGGAGCAGGAGACAAGTGACCCTTGCAGGCCTGGGGCCTCATTGCCTCCTTGTCCCTGCTCAGCAGCCTGGCAGGGGCCACCCCATGCTCCTGCCCTTGCCATTGCACATCCCCACGTGCCAGTGCCCATCCCGGCAAGAGCCCTGAGCAAGGAGGGAGGGACAGCATCTACCTGGCCAGGGGCTGGGGCTCAGGCCTTGGCCCTTTGTGTTCCTCAAACACATCCAGCTTTGCTCAGCACCAGAGACACCTTGGCCTTGTTTGTCCCCAGCTGTCATCACTGCCTCCAGTGTTCTGCTCTAATTGGAACCTGGGGAAACTTTCCCAGTCGTGTCCCTCAGTGTGACACATTAAAGCTTCAAGAAACTTCAGTCTTTCAGTTTAAGTTTGAGTTCTTGAGAAGTTTTTGAATACTCTCTCAGGTACTGAGTCTGATGTAAACAACACAAAAGCCCTGAGAGGGTCATTAAATTTTTCCTAGTCCAGTGATGAAGAATGATTTAAAATAACTTTTAAGAAATACAGATTTCTAGTTTAATTGAGGTATTTTTTTGTTTTATTTTCTCCTTAGAGCAGAGGTGATTGCTGCATTCTGTGATTGATATTGACCCAGGGTCTCTCCTCAGCAGCTCCGGCCTGCTCACAGAAGCTGTGCCTGGAGCTCTGACCCAGTGTGGACAACCTTGCTCCACATTGCCCAGCCCCATCCTGTCTGTCCTCACTCCCCTGGGACCTGCTGTGCTTGCAGAGCTGGCTGCACTCAGCTTAAGTGGCATTTTCCCTTTTTGTAGTTTTTTAAGCAGTCTGAACCTCCTGAGTTTCCCCACTGCAAACAGACACACTGCTCAGGTGTGTGCCAGCCCCAGGTGCCACCAAAGCCCCTGCAGAGCTGCCCTGGGCCAGCTGTGAGGGTGGATCATCAGCCCAAGCTGCACTGGGCCCCTGCAAGGGGCTGTGGCCATGGGCACTGCAGTGACCCCACTGCTGGGTTTGGCTGCCACGGCCACCGAGAGAAATTAAACTGTCCTTGGAAACACTGGCAGGACTGGAACATACTGGGGAACACTGGGAACGCTGTGGGAGACACTGGGACATAATTGGGAGTGATACTGGGGCAAACTGGGGACACTGGGAACATTGCTGAGAAGACTGGGGACACAGGGGCATCCTCTGGATGGAATTGGGGTGAACTGGAAGGGACTGGGAATGAACTCAGGTGTATTGGGAGGGACTGGGCTGTACTTGGAGGGACTGGAGGGACACTGGGGTTGTACTGGGCTGTACTGAGGATGAACTGGTCTGTACTGGGAGGGACTGGGGGAGGGTGAATTGGCTGTTCCCACTTCTACCGGCTCCCATTTGCTGAGGATCCCGCTCATCACTGCTCTCAGCCAATCATCGCCAGAGATGGAGGCCACGGGGGCGGTGTCTAGGGGGGGGGGGGGGCGCCTTTTTTTTTTTACCTACAACTCCTGTCATGCCCTGCGTCCCAAGTGAACCTTCCTAGAGCCGGCACTGCCACTCCCGTCCTGTCTCACGCTCCACAGAACACCGGGATCCGGTGCTCCCTGAGCTCCCCCGCCCCGAGTGCTCGCGAAACATTTACGTTCCCTCCCAAGGATCTGAAGATGTGGCTTGGACGCAAAAGTGTCCCTCAAGAGCCTTCCCAAATCCCCAAACATCGCGTTCGAACCACTTCCGGGACCACGGCTCCCATCATGCTCCACGGCCCTCATACAGCGCTATTTTAGTCGGGACTTCATCTCGCGTCATGCCCCGTGTCCCACAGAGAGCCATTGCAGCTGCGCCCAGAACTCCCGTGATGCTCCGCGGCACCGTTAAACCGTATGATACCCGCGCCAACAACTCCCATCACCCCCCGCACCCCAGAGTGCCCCGTTCGAGTCCCTCCAAGTGCCCGCCCGGACCCCGAAGGGCCCCAAATTCCCCTCCCTGACTTCCAAGGGCCCCCCTGGATCCCCAAGTGCTGCCCCAGACCCCGAACTGTCCCTCAGAATCCCTGAGTGCCCCTCCAAGTGCCCACCCGGCTCCCCCAAGTGTTCTCCAGACCCTCAAGTTCTCTCTGAATTCCCTCCCCAGACCCAAAACTGCCCAATATGTGTCCTAGAAATGTCTCCAGGGACCCCTAAGTGTCCTCTTTTACCCTGTCTGTGAAAATTATTAAAAAGATGACAAAAGGATTTTAAATAGGACTAATTAGCATAAAGAATGAAATAAACCGGGCCAGTAGACTTCTCCTTTTTAATGCCTTTATTAAAAGTGATCAGCTCAGGATTGGGCGGCTTGAGGTGCTTGAAGAAGAGGATTATAAGGTGGAGGGGCAGAGGGAGGCAAATAATCCAGGGGGTCCCATCTTTTACTAGTTCTATCATCCCCTCCTTCATTCCCCTCTTTCTTCCTCTGTACCTTACAAATTCGCACCCCTTCATCCCCAACAGCGCTCTTTACCCAGCAAGATACATACAGTAATTGCTCAGGATCAGTATCTCTTCGAGCTGTCAGATAATTATTTAATTGTTGGCACATCCACTTATCCTATGTCCCACACCAAGGCCATCCTCCTTGCAACTCTAATTCTGGCCACGCTTCCATACAATAATGGATCATTTTCACTTTATCTAATCCCTCCATGGCCTCTACAGAATCCCATTTTACTAACAGTTCTCCTAAGGGACTACTGGGAGGTATATCCCTCAGTTTCTTGCCGGTCTTTTTACTATTACAACCTCCCATTTTTCAGGTCTTAATAAAAAAGTCCCGAAGGTGCCTCTACTGACCAGGAATTTCAAAAAAAACCTTGTTTGAGGAGCTTCAGCCTCCTCCACTGAACTTCAGATTTCTGCCTGATGCTCAGGACTTTATACTGACACAACTGCCCAATCTCTTGACTGCCCAACTTCCCAACGTCAGGTCTTACATCTATCGAGACTTGAACACACGAAGCCTTGGCCAAGAATCCGGGTCGTGCCTGACTCCCTCAGTCAGGAAAAACAACTGCCTGATTTTTTTAGTTTGCCTAACCCGCCAATTTTTAGGCTTCACCGTATCAGGACTTAAAAGCAAACCACAGCCTCCTTCGCTGGGGTTTGTGCCTGACCCCCTCTGTCAGGACTTACTTTGCCTGCAGGGCTTGTGAAACACCCGAATCCTTCTCGGGACTGACAATTCTTACACGGATCCTTCTCGAGGCTGACAATTCTTACTCGGATCCTTCTCGAGACTTACAAAGGTGCCTGACCTCCCTCTGTCAGGACTTACTTTGGGTGTGTGCCACTCAAACACAAATTCCCTTCGCACGCCCAAAGGGGGGGGGGCCCTTTATTCCCCCTTGGGAGACGACTTCACTCACACTAAGTCCATTCACTTCCCGCTGTTCCCAGCCTGCCCCTTCGCAGGAGTCAGGAAACGCAGTACTAAGGGGTCCACTCTCACTTCGAAGGTCCGGCTGCCGGCCCGCGTCTCACTCACACACACATGCGCACGTCTCCCACTCCCGCCACCGGATTTCCCATCAGTCCGGTGCTCCTCTGCGTCACTGTCCTGAGCCGATCTCTCTGGTCCTGGTAGCCAGCTGTCCTCTGAAGATCCAAGATGGCCAGTCCTGAGTCCTCTTGCGGCATTGCTATCCCGGACGAGCATCCCAGCTGAAATAAACAGGGCCAGGAGACTTCTTCTCCTTTTTAATGCCTTTATTAAAAGTGATCAGCTCAGGATTGGGTGGCTCGATGGGTCTGCAGCATCCGTCGTCTCTCCCAGGGCGACTCAGAGGAGGAGGATATGCACAGCTCTGTCCACGAGGGGCAGGGCTGGGGGATCCAGTCCTCGTGGGAGCCTTTAGGGTGTGATGTCCCCGTAAGATGTTAGTTCGGTCCGAGTCTCGCTCCCCTCCCAGACCTGGCCCGGGGATCGAAGACAGGGTGAGGAACGATGAAGCTTTCCAGCATCTCTGCAGGCCTAGCGCTCTGCTCCTCACATCCAGACATCACTCCAGTCTCTCTCTCAACTCTTATTTGGCTCGTTGCTTTTGGGATTTCTTCATGGGTTTGGAGTCGGGGGTCCCACAAAGCATTCTGGTCGTTGGAGTCACTTTGCATAACCCCCCCCTCCAGGTGTCTTCCCTATTCTGAGAAAGGTACAACTCAGCCTAGGGCAAGGCTCTTATAATACAAAAGGAGCAATTAGCCACAACGACCCGTGATTACAATAACAAAACACACAGAACTTGGGCAGGGCCAGTGATCTGTCTGCCTCTTTGTAACTTTTTCTCACAAAAAAATATTAACCGAATTTTTGTTCATAACAAAGAAGGAGAAATCAATAGCCAACACTGGTCAATGAATTAATGAAGGGAATTGTGTTACTTAGAACCAATGACCAATAAATCTTTTGCTTGCTAAAAATGTATAGATTTTTAAATGTAAATATAAAATTAAGTAATACAAATATAGAATAACACTATTATAAATAAATTAGAACAAATAATTGTCATTTATTTATTCATTACTTTTTTTTACAGGAAAATGCATAAATTTTTTTATGTTTTGGATTGTCATTCTGTAAGAGACAGTCCAAAGATCCTTCATCTGCCTCACAACTGCTGTGAAGGACAGAGATTGAAGCCCCCCTTGTAATGGGTTAAAACTTTATGTTTGTTCATCAAAACTGACAAAGTTATTCCAGTAAGACTGCTGCACCACCTCTAGTTTGTTTAAGTAAATTTCCAGACTTTAAAGGATAAGGAAGGTGAAACCAAAAGACAATAGGTTTCACAAACATTTGTTTATCTGTTTAGTAAACTGTTAATATGGGTGGGAGGTTTGCTATGATTGATAACACAGTATCAGCTTATCCGCTCAGTAAACCAAGGATTCCAGGAACTCAGCAGATTGAGCCTAAAAATTCCAGGAATCACACAAAGGAAAATTACCAACCTTCATCTTCAGACCCCAGGAGGTGGACTATGACCACTATGACCACCTAAACACAAAAGAATACGCAGAGTACTACACATCAACCCGGAAGCAGGACTGTATAAGAACTCCACGGAAAATCAGAAGAGTGTGACAGTGGTGGAGTGGAGCCCTGTCACCCAGGGCTGATTTGCTTATTGCTTTGCCCGCTGTAATCAATAAATTCTCAATTGGTTTTACTTGGCAAATTGTCATCTCAATTTATAACACTCCCCAAGGACTGAGATGACACCCTTAAAATTCTAACCCAGGCATGCTGGCCTGACTGGAGCGGGATGTCTGCCATAGGAAGCAGGAGGCTTCCCATAGGAACCAGTCCTGAAACAACGAGCCCCGCCCCCTTCTGGCACCGGTTTGTGCTGTTCAGAACTGGACTGCCTGTGCCTGTTCTCAATGGCTTAATTCTCCACTGTGCCCTCCATCTGCCGTCCTGCTCCCCTCACAGCGGGAGCTTAGAAAAGACCTCTGAGTTAACCAAAGACTTTGAGCCCCAGCCCCTAGCCAGGCAGATGCTGTCCCTCCCTCCTTGCTCAGGGCTCTTGCCGGGATGGGCACTGGCATGTGGGGATGTGCAATGGCAAGGGCAGGAGCATGGGGCGGCCCCTGCCAGGCTGCTGAGCAGGGACAAGGAGGCAATGAGGCCCCAGGCCTGCAAGGGTCACTTGTCTCCTGCTCCTGCCTCAGGCCCAGGCCCAGCAGCCATGGCCAAAGTGCTGCCCAAGTTGGCTCTGGCAGGGCTGTCTTGCAGCTGCTGCACATGCCTGTGCCCTGTGCAGCCCAGGCTGTCCCACGGTGTCCCTGCCCTGCGCCTCTGTCCCTGCAGGCTGTCGGCATCCCCCGGCTGCCCCACCTGGCTGGGCCCTTCCTTTGCTGACAGCTCTGCCTCCTGCCTGCCTCTGCCTGCCCACACAAATCCTGGGGCTGATACCAAAAGAGTTCGTTCCACTCTTCCCCTGCCTATGAACTTTCAGCACAGGAACAAGGCATGCAGGGGCTGCTTTCCCATCAAGGATGGTTGGAAAAGAAGAAGACATCTGGCTCAAGGGTGCAGGGATAGAGAAAACAAGGGGTGAATCTGGAAACTTGGGGTGGATTTTATGGAAGTGGGTAAATTGTAATTCATATATACTGACTGTGTAGAAGCAAGACAATTGTAGAATTACATGTCCACGTAAGGTTAGGAGTTTTTCATCATAAGAGCTCAGGCCTGGGTAAATTACACCCTCTGAAATACCAAATTAGATTTCAGGAGCCTTATTCTGATATTTCAGAGATTTGGTGACTGTGGTTCCTAACAAACTGAAGTTTTCAGCTGTGACACTGTGCAAACTCATGGAACAAAGGGTCCATGGTGACATAGCAGAACCCCATGGAACCAAAATCCATTTGGGCACATTGGGGCCACATTGAACCAATGGTCCATTGTGATGGTGGGGATCCAAGGAGACCATTGTGACCCTGAGATAGCTCTTGGAACCAAGGGGCCATTGTGACACATCAAGGCCTTGTGGAACCATGGGTCCATTGTGACACTGCAGAACCTCATGGAACCAAGGTGACGTGTTCTGCTGCGGAACCTCATGGAACAAAGGGTCCATGGTGACACTGCAGAACTAAGGAGACTGCTGCTGGCAATGTGAAAGCTCATGGAAGCAGAAGTCCATTGTGTCACAGCAAGGCCTGATGGAACCAAGGGTCCCTTGTTAAACTGTGTGGCCTCATGGAACCATGAGCCATTGTGACGCAGCGTGGCCACATGGAGCCAAGCCACTGTGACACTCCAGATCCAAGGAGACCATTGGAACTGAGGAACCTCATGGAACCAAGAGTCCATTGTTCCACTGTGGGGCCGTCGGGAACCAAGGGGAGCACAGTGATATTGTGGGGCCTCATGTAACAATGGAGACTGTGCTGACACTTTGGGACCCACTGGAACCAAGGGGCCATTGGAGCATGGCAGGGCCTGGTAGAATCAAGGGGACTACAGGGAACACTCTGGGTGTCCATGGATGAAGGGTCCATTCTGACACCGTGGAACCAAGGATACCATTGTGACACTCTGGGGCATCATGGAACCAAAGGTCCATTGTGACACAGCAGGGCCTCATGGAACCATGGAGGCCATTTATAGACTTGGAGGCCTTGTGAAACCAAAGGGCCATTGTGGCACTTCAGAGCCTTGTGGAGCCAAGGGGACCATAGTGACACTGTGGGGCTGCATGAAACCAATGGTCTGTTGTGACACAGCAAGGCCTGGTGGAACCATGGATCCATTGTGACACTGCAGAACCTCACGGAACCAAGGTGACCGTGTTCTACTGCGGAACCTCATGGAACAAAGGGTCCATGGTGACACTGCAGAACCAAGGAGACTGCTGCTGGCTGTGTGAAAGCTCATGGAACCCGAAGTCATTGTAACACAGCAAGGCCTAATGGAACCAAGGGTCCCTTGTTAAACTGTGTGGCCTCATGGAACCATGTGCCATTGTGACGCAGCGTGGCTACATGGAGCCAAGGGGCCACTGTGACACTGCGGATCCAAGGAGACCATTGGGACTGAGGAACCTCATGGAACCAAGAGTCCATTGTTCCACTGTGGGGCCGTCGGGAACCAACGGGAGCACAGTGACATTGTGGGGCCTTATGTAACAATGGAGACTGTTCTGACACTTTGGGACCCACTGGAACCAAGGGGCCATTGGAGCATGGCAGGGCCTGGTAGAATCAAGGGGACTACAGGGAACACTCTGGGTGTCCATGGATGAAGGGTCCATTCTGACACCGTGGAACCAAGGATACCATTGTGACACTCTGGGGCATCATGGAACCAAAGGTCCATTGTGACACAGCAGGGCCTCATGGAACCATGGAGGCCATTTATAGACTTGGAGGCCTTGTGAAACCAAAGGGCCATTGTGGCACTTCAGAGCCTTGTGGAGCCAAGGGGACCATAGTGACACTGTGGGGCTGCATGAAACCAATGGTCTGTTGTGACACTGCAAGGCCTTATGGGATCATGGAGACCATTGTGACACTACAAGGCCTCATGAAACCATGGAACCATTGTGACACTCTGGAGTCTTGGCAGCCCAAGGGGCTGTTGTCACACTGTGTGGCACCATGGAACCAAGGAGTCCATTGTGACACTCCAGACCCCCATGGAACTAAGGAAACATGAAACAGTGCAGGACCCCATGGAACCAAAGGACCATTGTGACATTGTGGGGCCTCATGGAATCCTGGAGGCCATGATGACACTTGGAGGCCTCGTTGAATCAAGGGGCTCTGCAGGGCCTGATGGAACCAAGGAGACCCTTCTGACATTGTGTGTCCCCATGGAACCAAGGGTCCATTGTGATACTGCAGCACCAAAGAGACCCCTGTGACACTGCAGGGCCTCGTGGAAGCCAGGGACCATTGTGACACTCGGGAGCCCTATGGAAACAAGAGGCCAGTGTGACACAGGAATGCCTTATGGAACCATGGAGACCATTATGATGCATGGGGCCTCATGGAACCAAAGGAGCATTGTGAAACAGCAAAGCCTCATTGAACCAAGGGCACAATAGTGACACTGTGGGGCTCCATGGGACCAAGGGGAGATTCTTAAAGTGCAGAATCAAGAAGACCATTGGGACACTTTGGGGCATCATGGAACCATAGGTCCATTGTGACGCAGCATGGCTGCAGGAAACCATGGGGGCCATTTCTACACCTTGAGGCCTTGTGAAACCAAAGGGCCATTGTGGCATTTTGTGTTTCCATGGAACCAAGGAGTACATTGTGACACTATGAGGCCCCGTTGGGCAACTGCGGCCTGTGTGGCACCATGAAACAAAGGGCCCATTGTGACACTACAGGAAATAAGAATGAGTCATCCCTATGGAGCTAAGGATTCATGGAAAAATGTGGGACTCATGGAACCAGAGGTCCATTGTGACTTTGCAGGGCCTCATGGAACTAAGGGGAGGGACAATAGTGACACTGTGGGGCCCAACGGAAGCAAGGGGCCAGTGTGACACAGTTGGGCCTCATGCAGACAAGGGGCCACTGGGATCCTGAGGAGCCCAAAAGAACCAAGGGGCCATTTTGACACTCTGCAGCTGTGGAGACCCTGAGAGGCATTCCCTGGGTTAGGGAGATACAAGAAGCTTCCCTCAAAAGCTGTGCGATCCCATTGGCTCCTTCCCCTTGTTCTGTGTCCCTCAGTCCCTCCCTCCCTTTCCCCCATTGGCCCCATCTTTGTACTGCCCCCATGGCACTGATCAACCCCTTCCTGTGGAGATACAGAAACCTGGACTCCCCCCAGGAGTCCTGCCTTGTGACCCAGAACATCTCACCGCACGGCTGAATTAAACATCTGTGGGTACCATGCAAAGGCCCTTTTTGCTTCACTACCCTGGGCTTTATTAGCAGCTATTGCAGCTGCAACAATGGCCCATTTTGGCAGTGTGGATCCAAGGACATCATGGTGACACTGTGGGACCTCATGGATCCAAGGGGGCATTGTGACACTGAAGAATTTCATGGAACCCAGGATCCATTGTGACACAGCAGGGCCTCAGTGGAACAAAGGAACCATTGCTGACAGTACAGAAACTCATGGAACCAAGGGGCTGTGTTGACATAGCAGGGCCACATGGAAGCCAGGAGACCAGTGACATTTAGGGACCTCGTGGAACCAGGATCCATTGTGACACTGCAGAAACAAGGAGACCATTGTTGATGCTATGGAAGCTCATGGAACCAAGCAGCCATTGTGACACTCCAGGGCCTCGTTGAACCAGGCAGACCATTGTGACACCACAGAACCTCATGGCACTGAGGGTTTATTGTGACACAGGAGGGCCCATGGAGCCAATTGTTCATTGTGACAATGTGGATCTGAGGAGACCATGGTGTCACCATGGAAGCTCATGGAACCATGGGTCTATTGTGACAGAGCAAGGCCTCGTGGAACCATGAGGAGACCATTGAGACATCATGGAACCTCGTGGAACCAAGGAGACCATTGTGATGTCATGGAATCTCATGAAACCAAGGGTCCATTGTTACAGTCCAGAACCAAGGAGACCATTGTGACAGTACAGAACCTCAAAGGACCAAGATTCCATTGCTTTGCAGTGGGGCTTCATGGAACCAAGGAACCACTGTGACACAGCAGGGCCACATGGAACCAATGGTCCATGGAGATACTGCAGATCCAAGGAGACAATGGTGATGCTGTGGAAGCTCATGGAGCCAAGGGGCCATTGTGACACTGTGGGTCTCCATGGAGCCAAATATTCAGGGTGACACAGCAGGGCTGCTTGTGACCAATTGTCCATTGTGAGCCTGCAGATCCAAGAGACCAGGGTAACACTCTGGCAGTTGATGGAACCAAGGGGCTGTTGTGACACACCAAGGCCTCGTGGAATCAAGGAGAGCATTGTGGCAGTGCAGGAACAAGGAGACCATTTTGACAGTACGGAACCCAATAGAACCAAGGGTCCATTGTTCTACAGCAGGGCCTCATGGAGCCAAGGAGTCATTGTGAAACTGTGGGGCATAAGGGAGTCAAGGACACCACTGATACTGAAACCCACTGGATAGAAACTTCTGAACAGTTTTGACTATTTGAAAGCAGGTATTCTTTATTACAGTATGGTGGTCACTTGGGCCATTCTTCCTCCATTGGAGTGCCTTAAGCATTGATTGAACAGAGTTTTTATTACACACACTGATTATGTATCCATTAGCTATCTCCAGTTCCTTTGAGTTTATTTGACATAGTTGAACCCCCTTATCTCAAATCCTTTCATGGTTCTTTGGGTTTTGTCTTCAACATCCAGTGTCCTTTTAGGTGGCTGTTCCTTGACCCTCCCCCTTTTGAGTATGTCAGTATTATTGTTCTGCATAACTTCTGCTTTGTCAGCCTTGCAGAGCTGAGCTGGCACCCTGCTTGCATTTTGTGTGTCTTCTGCTTGCCAGAGGTACATCCCCAATCAGTTTATCCAAGGCTGTTCTGTTCTACTGTCCTTGACAAGAGTAAATCTTGTTCTGTTCTCCTGTCCTTGTCTCAGTGCTCGCCCCGCGCAACACCCCCAACCTATGGGCCTGGGGTGGGCAAGTGTTCCTGGGGGACAGGGATGGGACAGCTGGGCTGGACTGACCCAAGGAATGTTCCATTCCATGTCACACCATGATCAGAAATCAAGTTAGAGTAGCGGGAGGGCAAGAGTGGTAGGGAATGTTTTTTTTTTTAAGATATTTTTCTTTGAAAAAAGCAGCTGCAAATACAGAATCCTCTCCCGCCACAGGGTGGTAAAACATTTTCTGCTGATAGGAGATTTGCT
Organism: Melospiza melodia melodia; assembly: GCF_035770615.1. Classification (NCBI taxonomy): domain Eukaryota; kingdom Metazoa; phylum Chordata; class Aves; order Passeriformes; family Passerellidae; genus Melospiza; species Melospiza melodia. Next base: position 7,043,848 of record NW_026948659.1, on the reverse strand, counting down.
TTTCTTTTGTTTATGGTCTTTTCTTTTTGTGGTTGGTTTATTTGTGGGGTTTTTGTGTTGTTGGGGGTGGGTCTTGCTTTGGTTTTTTTTTGGTTGGGTTTTTAGGTTTTTTGCTATTGAACTGCCTGACTTCTGATGCATAAGTTTTTCCTGCCCTTTCTTGTGGCTTGCTTGGCACCTGCTGACCTGGTAACTTGGTGTCCTTCCGTGCAGGGACAAACAACCTTCTGCAGGTGGGGAGAGGCCAGTGCTGGCAATGGTGGTTGCAGGGGCTGGTGTGGGACAATTGCCCTGAGGCACCTTCCCAGGCTGTCCCAGAACAGAGACACAGCCCAGGCCCTGCTCTGCTGCTGCCTCAGGTCCATGCCAGGAGCTTTGGCTGTGCTAGGACACTGCTGTGAGCCCCCCCTGCACACTCCCCCCCTGCCCCAAGCCCTGGGCTTTGCTGTGCCAGGGCATTTCTAGAGCACATTGCTGACAGCAGCTCTGGAGGGGAGCGAAGCCTCCCTGCCCTGCCCTCAGGAGATGCCCTTTGCTGCTGGAGCTGCTGTGCGGGAGCCCAGCTGTGTCCCAGCAGTGCCCATGGCCTGGCCCTGCCTGTGGCCACAGCAGGGACACACAGCAGGACAGTGACCAAGCTGCCAGAGCACTCCGGCCTTACAGCCACAGCAGGGCTGGCAAGGACAGGGTGGAGTTGGGCAGAGCAGATGGGGGAAGAAGCAGGGACATTGTCCCTGGCTGTGCTGCTGTGCTGGGAGTCTCTTCCTGCCACCTCTGCTCACAGGCACTCCCCCTGCAGAGACAGAGAAAGGCTGAGGAAGAATCCTGGATAAACAGGTTGGGGCAGGCACTTGTTTTTATTTAAATGCACAGGGAACAGACCACTTGTAAGTTTTTGTGCTTCAAATAATATAGATATTAATGCAGAAATGCAAACAATATTGCTACAATATTTTGCAGTAAAAACAACAGTAGTCAAAGAAGTTACTAAAAAAATATAGTCAAATAGGGGGAAAAGTCTGAGATTGTAAAGAGTTACATTCTAAAGGCTCTGCAACAGAAAAGAGACAGTTTAATGCTTTTGAAACCATCCAGTCATCATTTTCCTCAGGGCATCCTTGAGCTCCTGGTTCCTCAGGCTGTAGATGAGTGGGTTCAGGGAAGGAGGCACCAACGAGTACAGAACTGACACTCCCAGATCCAGGGAGGGGGAGGACATGGAGGGATGGGGCTTCAAGTAGGCAAAGGCTGCAGTGCTGAGGAACAGGGAGACCATGGCCAGGTGGGGGAGGCAGGTGGAAAAGGCTTTGTGCCGTCCCTGCTCAGAGGGGATCTTCTGCACAGACCTGAAGATCTGCACATAGGAGAAAACCATGAACACAAAACAGGCAAATGATAAAAAGGCACTAACAGCAAGAAGCCCAAGTTCCCTGAGGTAGGAGTATGAGCAGGAGAGTTTGAGAATCTGGGGAACATCACAGAAGAACTGGCCCAGGGCATTGCCATGGCACAGGGGCAGGGAAAATGTATTGGCTGTTTGCAGTAGAGCAGTGAGAAAGGCACTGGCCCAGGCAACTGCTGCCATGTGGGCACAAGCTCTGCTGCCCAGGAGGGTCCCGTAGTGCAGGGGTTTGCAGATGGACACGTAGCGGTCATAGCACATGACGGACAGGAGGAAAAATTCTGCAGAAATGAAAAATACAAACAGAAATAGCTGAGCAGCACATCCTGAGTAGGAGATGTTCCTGGTGTCCCAGAGGGAATTGTGCATGGCTTTGGGGACAGTGGTGCAGATGGAGCCCAGGTCGCTGAGGGCCAGGTTGAGCAGGAAGAAGAACATGGGCGTGTGCAGGTGGTGGCCGCAGGCTATGGCGCTGATGATGAGGCCGTTGCCCAGGAGGGCAGCCAGGGAGATGCCCAGCAAGAGGCAGAAGTGCAGGAGCTGCAGCTGTCGCGTGTCTGCCAATGCCAGCAGGAGGAAGTGCCTGATGGAGCTGCTGTTGGACATTTGCTGCCTCAGGAAATGGTTTTCTGCTGAGGAGGAAAAGGCAGGAGAGAGCTGGGCCAGATGCAGAGCAAAATCTATTACATATCTCGTAGCAATTCAACATTCAGAGTCTCTCTTTTTAGGAACACTTCTCTGCATTCCCCTTTCCTGGGCCCTGGGTTTTGCAGGCATTGAGAGCAGGGACTTACAAATGGGCTCCAAAGGATTCCTTAGTCCTGTCCAGTGAGAGGCAATCGAGAAGGCTGGATTATCACGAATTAAATGGACTCGTCAAACACCAGAAAGCTTTTCAGTCCTGCTGTTTGCAATTTGCCCATCTGAAGAACTGAGCTGAGGAAATTCCTTGTCTTTTTTCATCCAGCTGCACCTGCTACAGTTAGGAGTGGTTGTGGGTGTCTGAAATCCCTGACATTTCTAAAGCACTGCAGATGAAATCGCATGGGTGTGAGAGGCACAGGGATGGACTCTCAGTGCAGGGACAAGAGAGCAGCTCTGCCCATCAGGGCTGTTCTCAGCTGCCCCTTGCTGGCAGCTTGGAGCTGAAGGAGAGGCACCCAGAGGAGTTCCCCTAGAGAGAAACAGGACAGTGCTGAGGGCAGAGGGCTCTGGGCAGAGAGCAGATGGACAGAGCCCTCGCCTTCTCCCAGAGTGCCTCATGAGGATCTCAGCTGTCTGCTGCCAGGCTGGTGCACAGAGGGATCATTGCAGCTGCCCAGGTGCAGCTGCCCAGCAGCATTTCCCTGGCCCTGCCACTGAGCTGTCTCCTCCATGGGGATCCCAGGCAGCCCAGAGACAGCACAGGAGAGCTGTGCCCTTCTGGAGAGCACCCTGCAGCCCTGCAGGATACCCAGGGAATGAGCTGAATGGCCCTGAGGGCACCTGGGCACTCTGCTCCCACAGACACATCTCCACAGCAGGATCCAAAGGGTCCCGGCCTGGACGGGCACCTGCCAGCCCCAAACCCTTGCTCTGCCTCAGTAACCCAATGGTGGCAACAAGGACAGCACAGGCACCTGGAGATGGCAGAGAAATGTCACAATGCTCCTGCCAGGGGAGAGCAGGGACACAGAGACTGATGGAAATCAGGGACTTGTCCTTCCTTCCTTCGGCTCTGGCTGCTGCAGGGGCTCTGCACAGCCAAGCCCCCATGGGATGAGGGCAGGGGCTCTGTTTAGGATGGGAAAGAAGCCCAGGGAGGAGCTGCTGGGGGAAGGTGCCTGAGCCACAGGGACAGCAGGGAGGTGCCACATCCCCCTGGCCAGCATTTTTGGCAGCAGCTCCCTGTCCCTCCCTGCCCGTGTCTCTGCTGAGTGGGGCTGTTCCTGCCAGCAGCATCTCCCTGTGCCCAGCTCTGCTCCCTGCCAGGGCTCACAGAGCCCATCTCCACCCCACGGCCCTGGGGCAGCTCTGCCTGTCCCTGCAGGGACCTGTCCCGTGCCTCCGAGGGGGCAGCAGGGAAGCCCCGCTCTGGAGCTTGTTCTGCTCCACACCAGGACATCCAGGAGAGCCACCCTGACAGGTCCTGTCAGTGCTGGCATTGTCAGAGACATTTCCAGGAACTCACCTGCATTGCCTTGCAGCCAGAGACTCACCGTGTCCAGGGGCTGTGCAGATTTCTCCCCTGAAGGGGTCTCTCCTGTCCTCCCACCCCACCCCTTTAACCTCTTTGTCACTTGTGCAGCCTGCCCTTGCTGCCTGCAGATACTGCCCTGTCTGCCCTATGACCGCCTCCTCTGCAGAGGAGGAACTGGGAGAGGGCTTGCAAAAGATCATGGAAACTGTGGGATGTGCCAGCCTTAGGAGAAGCCTCCAGGAATGGAAGTTTAACTTTCCTAGAGCCAGAGAATTATTCATTCAAATCCTGTGAAGATTCATCCCCTAGTGAGAGCTCAATCACCCTCCCAGCCCAGGCTGCCTCTGCTCTCTCTGTGCCTCTGTGCTGTGCCCGGGTGGCTGTAGGCAGTGCCCCGGCCCTGTTGGGCTGGGAGAGGAGCTGCTCCTGGCCAGAGCTATCTCTCTGCAGCTCTGCTGCCCTTGCCAGGAGCTGCCTCTGTGCCAGGAGCCTGGCCCAGCCCAGCAGCACAGACAGAGTACAAGGACTTCCCTTGTGGGTTGGGTGCTGAGTCCCTAAACATCAGTCCCTGAGAGGGAGGTGAAGAAATCACTTAAGAATTCAAAGTCAATATCCCTCTCCAAACTTTCTTGAAGTTTTAATGAGTCCCACAAATGGACACAACTGGGAAAGTGTCCCCAGGTTCCAGGGACAGCAGAACACTGGAAGCAGTGATGACAGCTGGGGACAAACAAGGCCAAGGTGTCTCTGGTGCTGAGCAAAGCTGGATTTGTTTGAGGAATGCAAAGGGCCAAGGCCTGAGCCCCAGCGCCTGGCCAGGCAGATGCTGTCCCTCCCTCCTTGCTCAGGGCTCTTCCTGGGATGGGCACTGGCATGTAGGGATGTGCAATGGCAAGGGCAGGAGCATGGGGCGGCTCCTGCCAGGCTGCTGAGCAGGGACAAGGAGGCAATGAGGCCCCAGGCCTGCAAGGGTCACTTGTCTCCTGTTCCTGGCTATTGGTTCCACTAGGCCTTGCTGTGTCACAATGGCTCCTTGGTTCCAAGAGGTTTCTCAGGGTCACAATGGTCTCCTTGGATCTGCACTATCACAATGGACCATTAGTTCAATGTGGCCCCAATGTGCCCAAATGGATTTTGGTTCCGTGGGGTTCTACTGTGTCACAATGGACCCTTAGTTCCATGAGTTTGCACAGTGTCACAGCTGACTCCTTGGGTCTGTGAAGCCCCACTGTCACAAATCTCTGAAACATCAGAATAAGGCTCCTGAACACTAATTTGCTATTTCATAGGCTGTCATTTATTCAGGCCTGAGGTCTGGTGAGGGATAACTGCTAACCTTACATGGGCATGTGATTCTACCACTCTGTTGCTTATATACAGACACTAAATGTGAATTACAATTTACCCATTTCCATAAAACCCACCCCAAATTCCCAGATTCACTCCTTGTTTTCTCTATCCCTGCACCCTTGAGCCAGATGTCTTCTTCTTCTCTTCCACCCTCGCTCGGAAAGCAGCCCCTGCATGTCTTGTTCCTGTGCTGAAAGTTCACAGGAAGGGTAAACATGGAATGAAGCCTTTGGGTATCAGCCCCAGGATTTGTGTGGGCAGGCAGAGGCAGGCAGGAGGCAGAGCTGTCAGCAAAGGAAGGGGCCAGCCAGGTGGAGCAGCCAGGGATGCCGACAGCCTGCAGGGACAGAGGCGCAGGGCAGGGACACCGTGGGACAGCCTGGGCTGCACAGGGCACAGGCATGTGCAGCAGCTGCAAGACAGCCCTGCCAGAGCCAACTTGGGCAGCACTTTGGCCATGGCTGCTGGGCCTGGGCCTGAGGCAGGAGAAGGAGACAAGTGACCCTTGCAGGCCTGGGGCCTCATTGCCTCCTTGTCCCTGCTCAGCAGCCTGGCAGGGGCCGCCCCATGCTCCTGCCCTTGCCATTGCACATCCCCACTTGCCAGTGCCCATCCCGGCAAGAGCCCTGAGCAAGGAGGGAGGGACAGCATCTGCCTGGCTAGGGGCTGGGGCTCAGGCCTTGGCCCTTGGCATTCCTCAAACACATCCAGCTTTGCTCAGCACCAGAGACACCTTGGCCTTGTTTGTCCCCAGCTGTCTTCACTGCCTCCAGTGCTCTGCTGTCCCTGGAACCTGGGGACACATTCTCAGTTGTGTCCCTCAGTGGGACTCATTAAAACTACTAGAAGTTCACTTTCAATTTAATTTTGAGTTCTTGAGAAGTTTTTTGAAGACACTCTCAGGGACTGAGTCTGTTGTAAACATCATCAAAGCCATATGAGAATCATAAAACTTTTCCTAGTCCAGTAATGGAGAAAGATTTCAAAGAACTTGTAAGAAATACACATTCCAATTTTAAAGGATGTATTTTATTAAATTTCTCCTTAGAGCAGAGGTGATCGATGCATTCTTTGATTGACATTGACCCAGGGTCTCTCCTCAGCAGCTCTGGCCTTCTCACAGAAGCTGTGCCTGGAGCTCTGATCCAGTGTGGACTACCTTGCTCCACATTGCCCAGCAACATCCTATCTGTCCTCACTCCCCTGGGACCTGCTGTGCTTGCAGAGCTGGCTGCACTCAGCCTAAGAGGAGTTTTCCCTTTTGGGGGATTTTTTGAAGCAGTCTCAAACTCCTGAGTTTCCCCACTGCAAACAGACACACTGCTCAGGTGTGTGCCAGCCCCAGGTGCCACCAAAGCCACTGCAGAGCTGCCCTGGGCCAGCTGTGAGGGTTGATCATCAGCCCAAGCGGCACTGGGCCACTGCAAGGGGCTGTGGCCATGGGCACTGCAGTGACCCCACTGCTGGGTTTGGCTGCCACGGCCACCGAGAGAAATTAAATTGTCCTTGGAAACACTGGGGAGGACTGGGACATACTGGGGAACACTGGGAACGCTGTGGGAGACACTGGGACATACTGGGAGTGACACTGGGAGATACTGGGAGAAACTGGGGAAACTGGGGCAATTGCAGCGATGACTGGGGACACTGGGGTACCTGTGGATGACACTGGGAGGAATTGTGAACGACTGGGAATGAACTCGGGTGTATTGGGACGGACTGGGCTGTACTAGGAGGGACTGGAGGGTTACTGGATTGTACTGGGTTACTGGGGAACAATTGGGCTTCACTGGGGTTATACTGGTCTGTACTGGGGATGAACTGGGCTTTACTGGGAGGGACTGGAAGAGGGTGAATGGGCTGTTCCACTTCCACTGCATCCCATTTGCCAAAGCTCCTGCCCATCTCCAGCTGCAGCCAATCAGCGCCAGGGATCCGGGCCTGGGGGAGGTGCTTACACGGGCAGCAAATTTTCTTTTTGCCTACAACTCCCGTCATACCCCGCGGCCCGAGTGAGCCCCATTGCAGCCGGGAGAACAACTCCCGTCATGCCCCGCGCTCCACAGAACTCCGGGATCCGTCCCCATCCGTCCCCTAAGTGTCCCCCAAACACTCCAGGATCCCTCAGTGCCGCCTCAGCGCCCATTCGGGACTCCCATAAGCACCCCCGAACCCCTGAGTGCTCGCACACTTACAGATGGTCGGTACAGCAACTTCTGGGAATTCATCTGCTCTCGTCCCCCGTGGCCCCAGAGCCACTCAGAACGCAGTCCCGCGCCTAAAACTCCGGCCGCGACTCGCACCCTAAAGAGCCCGGTTGGAGCTCTCGGAGCTCCTCCCAAGGGCTCCCGTGCCGTTTACGTTTCCCCCCCAAGAGGAACTCAAGTCGGGGCTCTCCCGCAAAGGTGTCCCCCAAGAGCCGTCCCGGACTCCCAAACGTTTTGTTCCAACCACTATCGGGACTACAGCTCCCGTCATGCTCCGCGGCGCACGATGAGCGCCATTTCAGGCGGGACTTTATCTGTCGGCATGCCCGGCGCCCCACCGAGAGCCATTGCAGATGCACCCAGAACTCCCGTGATGCTCCACGGCCCCGTTAAACCGTATGATACCCGCCCCTACAACTCCCATCACCGCCTGCTCCCCTGACAGCCCCGGTAGAGCCCCCCACAAGGGCCCGCCCGGACCCCGAAGGGCCCCAAATTCGCCTCCACGACCTCCAAGGGCCCCCTGGACCCCCAAGTGCTGCCCCGGACCCTGAACTGTCCCTCAGAATCCCTGAGTGCCCCTCCAAGTACCCACCCGGCTCCCCCAAGTGTCCTGCAGACCCTCAAGTTCTCTCTGAATTCCCTCCCCAGACCCAAAACTGCTCCAAATGTGCCCCAGAAATGCCTCCAGGGACCCCGAAGTGCACGCCCCCCCAATACTGTCTGAGAAAATGATGATAAAAAAGATGACAAAAAGACTACAAATATAACTAGTTAACATAAAGGGAAAGAAGAAATATCCTATAGAAATTAATTAATGAATTCATGAAGGGAATTGTGTTACTTAGACCCAATGATGACTAATTTTCTTGGTTGCTAGAAATGTATCCAATTTTAATATAAATATCCAAATAGGTAATAAAAATATTGTATGAGACTATCCTAAATAAAGAAAAATATGATTTTAATTTTGTTATTAATAAATTTTATTTATAAGGAAAAATGCTAAAATTTTTCTTTTTTGTTTGGGATGTCAGTCCCAGGTGGGCGTTGTCAGACATGGTGAGGCTGAGGGTGAGGAGCCGATGGTCCAAACAGGCTCAGCCTGCAAGGGGCTCATTCTTATCCATGCCCAGACCTCCTAAGGAGACATTCAGCGTCCAGATCACTTGGGGAATGCTTCTATCCCCTCTTCTCATAACTAAAAAATAAAAAAATACTGATGTGATTAAAAAACCAAAAATCATGAGGTGCATTTTGAAATCTTCCTCCTAAAGACAACTCCAAACTGACTCCAATCACTGCACAAGCCCTGGAGACTCAAAGACAATGGAAGGGAGACAAAGAGCTCCTGAGGCCTTTCTGTATTTTAATCAGCCCCACGCTGGATTTGGGGCTGGGTCCAGGAGCCTCAGGCACGCAGAGAAGGATGAAGAAGCTGCTCAAGGAGTCAGCAGCAAAACTCCAAGTGCCTTGGAGCATGGCTGGGCCCCAGTGAGGGCAGGGAGTGCCTAAGGCTGCCCAGGGCCTGGTGAGAGCAGATCCTTGAGGGCAGGATTGCAGGGAGCCCAAGGCTCTGAGCAGGGAACTGCAATGCTGAGCAAGGCCTGGCTTGGCTGCAGGAAGCAGAAAGGCCAAGCCCTGAGCCCAGCCTGGGCCAGCAGGGCCTGTCCCTCACGGCTGCCTGGGGGCTCTTGGTGGGCCAGGAGGATGTGAGGGGCAGCAAGGACAAATGGCATCAACCTGCAGCCCCTGCCAGCCTCCCCAGGGAGGCCGAGGGAGAAGCAAAGTGCAGCCCCTGCCAGGAAAGTTCCTCCTGTGGGGCCTCCAGAGGCGCTGCCCGAGCCCAGGGCACAAAGGCCTGGGTGCCTGTGGCCCTGCCAGCCCTGCCCAGCCCTTGGCCATCTGTCCTGAATGCTGTGCCCCCTGGGCGTGCTGCTCCTCTGCCCTGGATGGCTGCACTTGCCCATCTCGCTGTGCCCCAGCATTTCTCACCCAGCGTTGCTGGGCCCTCCCTGCGCTCCCTGCACCCAGCGATGCCGGCTCCTGGTACACAGAGCCCGGCCATGGCCCAGCCTGACGCTGCCACACCTCCAGCACCAACATTCTGCCCTGCGAGGGACTTTGCTTTCTCCTCAGCTCCAGCCTGAACCTTCCAAGGCGCACTTTGGGGAGGTTTCCTGCAATTCTCACTGCCAAAGAAAGCTCTGTCTCCTGCTGGTCACAAACAGAGAAGGGCTGGTGGCAGATCAGAGGTGGTCAGAGGTTGTTTAGGGCACAGCCACCATTGTAGCCATGATATTTTCTGAAAAATACCATTGCTAGGATTTCGCTCCTGAGAAGCTGAGGCCTCAGGTAGAAAATATAAACAATAATTATCTGCTGCTGTGGAATGCAACAGGTGGATCTGTGATTGGCTTCATGTCATTGTTTCTAATTAATGGCCAATCACAGTCCAGCTGTGTCTCTCTCTGGTCAGACACAGGATTTTGTTATCATTCCATTCTTTCTCCTTTGCTTGCAAGCCTTCTGATGAAATCCTTTCTTCTATTCTTTTTGTATAGTTAAATATAATATCTATCATAAAATAATAAATTAGTCTTCTGAAACATGGAGTCAGATCCTTTTCTCTTCCCACTTCTGGCACCTCTGTGAACACCACCACTGACCATGAAATTATTAAGTTTTTTAATATTCTCTGAAAGAACAAGGGGCATCAACTAAATACCTACAACTGGCTGGATGGCCAGTTGAGTGGCAGTGAATGTTACACCGGAGAGTGGTGGTGAATGCTGCTACATCCAGCTCGCAGCCAGTCACCTGTGGTGTCCCTCAGGGGTCTCTGCTGGAGCCAGTTCTGTTCAATATTGTTACTGAAAACATGGATGAGAGTGTTGAGACTTTCAGTAGTAAATCTGCAGACAAAACTAATCTGAGAGCGTGTGTCCATCTGCTGGAAGGTAGGAGGCCTCTGCAGAGAGAGTGGGAACAGTTGGATGGACGGGCAGAGTCCAATAAGATGAAGTTTAATAAGTCCAAGTGCCGGGTCCTGCACTTTGGTCACAACACCCCCTGCAGTGCTACAGGGTGGGGACAGAGTGGCTGGACAGCGGCCAGGCAGAAAGGGACCTGGGGCACTGATGGACAGCAGGCTGGACATGAGGCAGCAGTGTGCCCAGGTGGGCAAGAAGGCCAATGGCTCCTGGCCTGGATCAGGAATGGTGTGGCCAGCAGGAGCAGGGCAGTGATTCTTCCCCTGCACTCGGCACTGGTGAGGGCACACCTCGAGTGCTGTGTCCAGTTTTGGGCCCCCAATTTAGGAAGGCCACGGAAGGGCTGGAGCGTGTCCAGAGAAGGGCAACAAGGCTGGGGGGGGGCCCCGGAAATCAAGTCCTGTGAGGAGAGGCTGAGGGAACTGGAGTTTTTCTCTTGGAGAAGAGGAAGCTCAGGGAGACAAGGCAATGTCAGGGCACAGGTTGGCCTTGATGATCTCCAAGGTATTTTCCAGCCTTGCTGATTCTGTGATTGTCTGGAACCACCCTGGTAGCAGTTGCAACAGGGTCTGCAGGGGAAGGACAGGAAACTCCCAGCTGATGGGAACAAACTTTTTGGCTGACTGCAGAGGCCACGACAAACCTGAGTGGTTTCCCTGGTGTCCCCCAGCCCTTTCTGGCCCCAGGGGCTGATGGCATTTGTGCTCCCTCAGGTTCATGTCCCCACACCAACAGCATGGGGGTGCTCCCCCTGCTCTGTGCAGTGCAAACAGTGGCTGCTGAGCCAGTGCTGGCGTGTCTGTTCCGGCAAGGATGGGGCACCTGTGTGAGCTGGGGCAGAGGCCAGGGCTGCAGAGGGGGGATGTTGTTGACAGCTCCATGAGGACGCTCTGGGACGCTGCCCTGGGCTGTGCAGTGCACTGGGGATGGATCAGCCCCTGCTTTGCTGCTCCTTCCTGTCTGCCCCAGGGCCCTTGCAGAGCCCCAGCCATGCTGTTTGCCCCCAGCCTGCCCACGGCCAGCCTAGGCCTGCTCACGGGGCTTTTCTGTGCTGAGCATTGGCCTGGGCATATTCTTGAGAGAGCCTGGGCAAGGAGCCTGGAGCCCCAGGCCCTGGGCTGAGGCGTCAGCGCTGCCCCAGCAGTGCCCATGGCCTGTCCCTGCTGGAGCCCCGGCACTGCCACCCCCAGGGCTGTGCCCGGCCCCGAGAGCACTCAGGCCCTGCAGCAACACCAGGGCCACCAGGGCAGCGGGGCAGGGCCACGGCAGCAGCACTGGCAACACCAAGTGCTGTGGCTGCTGGGCACAGCTGCTGGGCCAGCCCTGATCTGCCCCAGCTCTGCACACAGACATTGCTGCTGCTGCTCCAGGGAAGGCAACAAAAGGGGTGTCTCTGATGAAAACTCTGCTCGGAGAGCCTTTATTCTGTCTGAAGCCACTGAGAGTGCAGCACCTCATTGACACAGTCTGAGGCCACGGTGAAGGTTGAGAGAAACAAAATGACAAATGGCACAAACAGTGACCTTCCTTTGTTGTAAATAATAAAACGGTAAACCAAAAGACAAGAACATATCAACAAACAAACCCAAGTGGTATCAAAGATGACTTTTATTACATGAGATTTGTAGAAACTGGTCAGAAGCTTAATGTTTCTGTAACCGTCTATTCATCAGTGTCCACACCGCAGCCTTGAGCTCCTGGTTCCTCAGGCTGTAGATGACGGGGTTCAGGGCTGGAGGCACCACTGAGTACAGAACTGACACTGCCAGATCCAGGGATGGGGAGGAGATGGAGGGGGGCTTCAGGTAGGCAAATGTGCCAGTGCTGACAAACAGGGACACCACGGCCAGGTGGGGGAGGCAGGTGGAAAAGGCTTTGTGCCGTCCCTGCTCAGAGGGGATCCTCAGCACAGCCCTGAAGATCTGCACATAGGAGAAAACAATGAACACAAAACAGCCAAAAGCTAAAATGCAGTGACCAATGAAATCCAGATTTTTCTGAAGGTGGAGTGTGAGCAGGAGAGCTTGAGGATCTGGGGAACCTCACAGAAGAACTGGCCCAGGACATTGCCATGGCACAGGGGCAGGGAAAATGTATTGGCTGTTTGCAGCAGAGCAGTGAGAAAGGCACTGGCCCAGGCAGCTGCTGCCATGTGGGCACAAGCTCTGCTGCCCAGGAGGGTCCCGTAGTGCAGGGGTTTGCAGATGGACACGTAGCGGTCATAGCACATGACGGTCAAGAGGGAAAACTCTGCAGAAATGAAAAATACAAACAGAAATAGCTGAGCAGTACATCCTGAGTAGGAGATGTCCCTGGTGTCCCAGAGGGAATTGTGCATGGCTTTGGGGACAGTGGTGCAGATGGGGCCCAGGTCGCTGAAGGCCAGGTTGATCAGGAAGAAGAACATGGGCGTGTGCAGGTGGTGGCCACAGGCTACGGCGCTGATGATGAGGCCGTTGCCCAGGAGGGCAGCCAGGGAGATGCCCAGCAAGAGGCAGAAGTGCAGGAGCCACAGCTGCCGCGTGTCTTCCACTGCCAGCAGGAGGAAGTGCCTGATGGAGCTGCTGTTGGACATTTGCTGTGTCTGCACATTTCAACGTACAGAAGGAGGAAAGACAGGGCAATGGAGGGGAAATTTCTCACAGAAAAATCACAACTCTTTGTTGTAGCCTCTGTCCACTAAGCACCTCCCCCTTGTGTATGTCTAGGAGATCTTCCTTCACCATTGTTGCTGGAGCTCTGATTGCTGCTGGCCAATGCTGTGTGAGGAGCTGGACCTTGGCCTGCAGGACACCTGGGAGTCAGCCCTGACCCCCAGTCAGTGCAGGGGAACAGTGAGAGCAGGGCCCAGTCCTGGTGTACAGGCTTGGATAAAGAATTTCCTGTAGGGCTGCAGAACAGCCTGGGTGAAGTGATGGGGATAACGGAAGGCAGAACGAGCGATTCTGCTGCACCTGGGGCGAACAGAGTCCAGTGAGACAGGAGGATGTCTAAGGCTAAGTGCAGACTGAGGAGAGCTGCTCTGTCTCTCTCTCCTGTTCCAGCTGCCCTGCACTTGCACCTTTCTGAGATCCACTCCTGTGTTACCCTGGACAGCCAGGAGACACTGCTGAGAGCAGAGGTTCCCTGGCACACAAAGTGGCTCCTGCCTTTCCCAGAATCAGGAGAGTGGGCTCATTGCCAGCCCCCCAGGCTGCCCTGCCCAGAGCTGCCCGGACACAGAGAGCTGGGACACCCCATTGCTGTGCTCAGCCTGCACAGGAGGAGCCCAAGGGCTGGGCCTGGCCCTGCAGCTGGAACTGCCATTGCAGAGAGCCCCTCAGCAATGCCAGCAGCACCTGGGCAAGGCAAGGAGAGAGAGAGAGCCGGGCCTGAGGAAAAGCCTTTCCCTGGCCAGCCCTGCCCAGCCCCTGCCAGGCAGCAGCAGGGCAGGACAGTGGCCCTCAGGCCCTGGTCAGCAGGGAATGGGCACATGGCCGCAGAGATGCCCTTCATCTCTGGGGCTGCTCTGCCAACCCAGGAGGGACTGAGGGCCCCGAGCCCCCGGGCTGAGGGCTGTGCTTGCTGCGAGGGGACACAAGAGCTGTGCTGCTCAGGGCAGTGTCTGCCCTGCAGGGCAGGCCCGGCAAGTGCCACCTAAGCCCTGCAGCAGGGCTTCCCTCAGCACTGCCTCCCTCCCTGCCTGCCCACGGCTCTGCTGCTGGAGCTGTCCCAGCCACAACTGCTCCTGTGGCCCCGGGCTCCTTCCCTGCCAGGGCTGCTAGAGCCCAGCCCAGCCCCTGGGCCAGCCCTGCCCTGCAGCTGCTGGGCCCTGCAGGGATGAAAGAACAGCTTCCCCAGCCTGGGCTCCATGGAAAGGTGATGCTGCATGGATCTGGAGGCTGGGCAGGTGCAGGCACTTACTGAGGTGCCCAGGAATCCTCAGGGTGATGGTTTAAGTGCCTCAGCCCCTGATCTACCCTGCACAGTTAATTTTCTATTGCCACCAAGCTGAGCCAGGGAAAAGTGGGAGCACAGATTCAGGAAAGCAGAGACCCAAGCAGGAAACTCCTGTCCTGAATGAGCTCATGAAAAGTCACCCTGGGCATGAGCTGGAGCTCTGAGCAGCCCTGGCTGCAGCCCCAGCTTCACCCCCTGCAGCCGTCCCTGGCAGCAGGAGCCGTCCTGCCCTGTCCCTCTGACAGTACCGAGGGAAGCCCTACTCTGCGGCACAGCCTCCCCCAAAGCAGAAACTGCAGCAGAGCATCCTTACAGTCACATCAGTCCTGTCCTGGGTCAGCTTAAGGAGATCTCTCCAGGAGCACAGGGGACATTGCCCTGCACCCTCACACTCACCATGCCTAGGGCTGTGAAGATCTTTCCCCAAGTGAAGTCTCAGCTCAGTGTCTTCCCAATGCTGAATTGCCTTCAGCCTGTCTCTGCCTTGCTCCTGTCCTCTCAGTGCCTGTAGGCAGAGCCCTCAGCCCTGCTGGGCTGGGAGAGGAGCTGGTCCTGGGAAGAGCTGTTCCTTTAAAGCTCAGCAGCACAGAGACAGCACAATGAGTTTAATGAGCCTCTTGGGGCTTTGCTGTTGTTTACATCAGACTCAGTCCCTGAGAGAGTCTTCAAAAAACTTCTCAAGAACTCAAAATTAAATTGAAACTCTGAAGTTTCTTGAAGTTTAAATGGGTCCCACTGAGAAAGTGTTCCCAGGTTAGTTAGAGCAGAACACTGGAGGCAGTGAAGACAGCTGGGGACAAACAAGGCCAAGGTGTCTCTGGTGCTGAGCAAAGCTGGATGTGTTTGAGGAATGCCAAGGGCCAAGGCCTGAGCCCCAGCCCCTGGCCAGGCAGATGCTGTACCTCCCTCCTTGCTCAGGGCTCTTGCTGGATTGGACACTGGCATGTGGGGATGTGCAATGGCAAGGGCAGGAGCATGGGGCGGCCCCTGCCAGGCTGCTGAGCAGGGACAAGGAGGCAATGAGGCCCCAGGCCTGCAAGGGTCACTTGTCTCCTGCTCCTGCTTCAGGCCCAGGCCCAGCAGCCATGGCCAAAGTGCTGCCCAAGTTGGCTCTGGCAGGGCTGTTTTGCAGCTGCTGCACATGCCTGTGCCCACGCTGTCCTGCTTTGTCCCTGCCCTGTGCCTGTTATACATGAGAAGCTTGCCTAGGCCAATATTCAAGCAGCAATCAATTCATTTTTTAATATGGTAAATATGAGCAATACAGCACTGGGTACAATGGGGGAAGTTTTCCCTCTAACTGCACACAAATAGTTGAGGCTTACAGGTATTTGTAGGGGTACTCATCAGCTTTCTCAGCAGTTTCTATTCCAATTTTTACTCATCAGCGGTTTTTATTCCCAAATTTTTTGTCGCAATTCTATACACTATTGTGATTTAGTTTTTCTTGAGATGTATGCCAAAAAGGAGTATCCCCATATGGTGGTGGTCCAGTTTCCAAAAGAAGAAAGACAGATCTCATCTAGTGGAGTCCAACTCCCCAGGTGTGGGTCCACCTTTTGATTGCAGAGACTATAAATCTCATAACAATGATATCCAGCTTCCCTTGGTCAAAAATGTAAATCCTCGAGTTTTTGTTCATCTTCCTTTCTTAAGCTGCTTTTCTCTTTTTTGTTAAGGTGTGAGATAAGCATGTTTCCTTTATATATATTCCAAAACTATGGTTTCAAGTATACAAACAACATTCTAAAATTACACTTCCAAAGGTTATTATTGCAGAACTCTTTAAGGAATAACTACAAGCAAAGAGCAACATCCTTAACACTTTAATTCAAATGCTCCTCAATCAACCAAGGTTAATTGCAAACAAAGATAGGTTCAAAGGCCTTCTTCCATGCTTTACTTTCCTCAGTTATTATTAGAATTCGCAACTGTCCCATTGTTGGTATCCATATTGCAATCACAAATACACACATTGCCTGTATGTACCTGACACGATACACAGCATTGTATCTCACAGTCCCCCCTCGCTTGTATAAATTTTCATTTATCTTACTCATTCGTGTCTGGGCTTCAAGTCTGGCCAAAACTTTGGAAGCTTTTCCCTTTTTGTCTTCTGTCTTTAATCTCATTATTTTGGATATCTTAGCTGTTGTCTCAAATTGTCCAGCCTCTCCTGTAGCCAATTCCAGGTCTGCCACAGCAATCTGCATGTTTTGAATGACTGAGTGGATTAGTCGGATAAAATATTGAATAAGGCAAGGTAGAAACAATAACCCAGCTAATGAACACAATATCATGAACCCTATTTTCTTCCACCAAGCTCCTCCTCCAAGCATCTGGTCCCACCATGAGGCTTGCAGGATGGAATTCCATTTTTGGACTGGGACATGAGCCAGCCTTTTGATCTCTGCTGCTAAACCTCTGATGATTTCTCCATAATCATTAATCTCAATGCAGCACTCGGACTCATTGAATTTTCCGCACACTCCTCCTTCTTCGGCCAGCAAATAGTCCAATGCTATTCTGTTCTGATACTCAAAAGCCTGCACCTGAGTGTGCTGCCAGCTTAACAAGTCCAGGGTCTCCGAGGAGTTATTTGAGACTATTTCTACCACTGTCTGTAGTCTAATCAATCGGTTCAATAGGTAAATCAAGGTCATATATCGCCAGCTTCCATCTTGAGCCCAAGTGGCTGGCCCAAAATAATCTATTACTCTTTCTGCTAGCCACACTTCTTCTCCCTGTTTTTGGTCCCCTCCTGCCCTTGGAAACTCAGGTTTCAATTCTCATTTTTCCCTGTTAAGGTTTTCATATAAGGTTGCTCCTAACAGGTTACTCTTGGACTTTGGTAGTACAAAGAAGGAGGGTTGTATAAGCTTTTTGCCCACAAATCCAATGTATACCATTTGGGGCTTTCTATGGTCATTTACAGCCTCAGGCTTTTCCCAGTAAATTTTTAGGGTCTCCAGGGATTGGTAAGGGTTAGCTGCAGGACTTTTATGACAGCACAAGTTTATCTGGTTGTTCCATTTGCAATTTTTCTCCTTAATTAGGCTCCACTATCCAGCAGGAGGTGTTGGCTGCCAAGTTCTAGTGTTATTGTTTGAATATACTGCTAAAGTAGATGTGCAGGGAGTATACCCTACCACTTCAGTATATTTTCTCCCCTCTCTGCTGATGCAAACTGTTCCAATTATTTGATGATTTAAAATGCATCCTTCAGGACGTTTCAATCTTTTGGAAATTTGAGTATGGTTCTATTTTAGAAATTGCTCTGGAGCTAGACTCTCACCTCTCCATGGCCATTTTTCAGCTGATTTCTATCCCCCACAAATCCAACAATTGGCTAACTCTAATTCTGTGGCAATTTCTTGCATTAGATCTACGAAAAGGTTCCTATTTGAAGTCAGAAAACCCCAATCACTATACTGCTGTTCTAACTGTTTGTATTGTTCACTAAATTTATTTAGCTGTTCTTGTTCTACTCTTTACATTTTTGCTTCTGATTCTTGCTTTTGTAGTTTTTGAGTAATGTGTTTCATTCTACTCTCTGGGTCTCTTCCTTCTCTGTCCTTTGCTAAACAAAAGAATTTGGCGTATCGCAGACAAATTCGTTCATCATCATCTTTGAGAAGGCTGATAAACACAGGCCAATCCTTGGGAGAAACCTTCAGTCCATGTTTTAAATTTTCTCCAACCCAGTATATTTTGCCGCTCATAGTGCACATCATTAATTGGTTATGGTCATAGCACACTTCATTAACATGGGAATGTGCCATGAACATTGATTCCATTTTTCCCCTGATCCAGACAGTATGATTGCATTTGTCACAGTCAGCCGGAGCAATAGGCTCTGATCCTGCAGCTCATGGATTATGTGGAGTTCAGGAGTGAGGCTATTAAGGCCCATTGCCTGGGATGCAACGATCAATGCAGTGAAAATAATCCTCAGAGGGTCTAACTCTCTACCTCTCTCAAGGCCCCTTGGGTTGCATCCAAGGCCCGAGATGTAGATCTTCTCTGTAGCAGAGTTTATACCTTGGGATTTAGTCACTGATATCTTTTGTTTCATTTTTGCCTTTTGCCTCATGAGCCTTCAGATCTCTATTTATTGTGGTTGTGGCCTGATTCTTTTTAATTTAGGCCAATTGGCCCCTAAGTTCGGGGTATATGTGACTACAATAGGGTTGGTGTATGTGCCTCCCTTTCTTCCAGCAATACTTGGCTTTCTGCCACTCTTTTGCTTTAATTTGATATTCATCATGTATCCAATTGCCCTTGTCACACTCTGTTTCTTCTAATTTGGCCTTTGGTACTTCCTGCAAATCAATTCCTACTCTTGTTCCATGTACCCAAGTTCTCCACCAATCTTTATCAACTGTTTTAATATATCCTTTCCTTACTACAGCCCACAACGTTCTATCAGTTTCTTTTTCTATTTCTTTCGTACAATTACAGCAGAGAGCTTTAGGGATCTGTCCCCTTGGTAGGTTTGTATACCAATATTCTTCACACCCTATACACTTAAAACAACCTCATGGATAACACAGTCTGGAGTAATACATTCTACCTCTCGTGAATGCAACTGGTTTTGCAGCTTAAGGTAGGAGCATTTTCCTGACATACATCAGTCCCTTTTTAACTTCATTTTCAGTTCTCTGGGGGTAGATGCAATTCTCCACTGGGATTCCGTCTCTGTCAGTGGTTCTGCTGGTTGTTTGACCCACGACGTGTGGGTCCAGCCTTTTTCCGCAGTTTGGACAGCTGTATCAGTGGTCAGCAGAGTTAAATAGGGACCTTCCCACCTAGGAGACAAACTTTCTTCTTTCCAGCTTTTAATCAGCACCCAGTCACTCGATTTTATTTGATGCATGCTAAATCTGAGAAGGGCTGATTGAGCAATTACCCCTTTCTCCCTTAGTTCTGGACATGTTGTCCCATCTTCTGGATGTATTTTTGAATAGTCATATCGGCTATGACTACTGATGTTTGGGGTACTTCCTGGGAATAGGGCATTCCATAAAGCATCTCATATGCAGAAAGTCCCGTATATGCATTTGGAAGCGTCCTTATATTAAGTAATCCTAAAGGTAAACATTTTGCCCATGACATTTGGGTCTCAATCATCAATTTTTTTAATTGCTGTTTTATAATTTGGTTCATTCTTTCCACCCTCCCAGAGCTATGGGGGTGCCAAGGGGTGTGATATTCCCAGGAAATACCCATGGCTTGTGTTACTCCTTTTATGATGCTGGAAGTAAAGTTGGAGCCCTGATGAGAATCAATGGCCCTGATAACCCCAAATCGGGGAATAATTTGTTCCAACAAATTTTTTTTTTTGCTTTTAAACTTCGCCGTGGGTCGGGCAGCTGAGTAGGCCTCCACTCAATGAGTTAGTTGATCTACTAATACTAAAAAGCATTTCCATCTGCCCACCCTTGGTAATTCAGTATAATCCACCTGAACCCTTTCCAATGTTCGGTAGGCTATTTTTCTACCGCCGGTTGAAGCTTGTCTCATTACTCTTTTGTTAACTTTTTGACAAGTCAAACACCCCTCTGTTGTTTTGCTATCTCAAAAATTCCAATACATCCATAATATTTTAAAAAATGATCACATAAGGATCTTGTTCCCCAATGAGTATGTTGGTGTAACTGGCTTAGAATCCTTCTAGCATAAGCTGTAGGTAAAATCTCTCTCCCATCTGGTAGTACTCATTTTCCCAGCTCTTTCTTAGCTTTTAATCTGTTTATAGATTCCTCCTCTTGAGTACTATAGCCTTTTGGCAGCTCCTCTTGAATTTCCACTATAGTGTTCAGCTGGATAGTTTATTTTAGTTTACAAGCTGCCTCCTTTGCAGCTTGGTCAGCTGTGTTGTTTCCTCTCACTAAGCAGCTTGATCCTCGTTGATGACCTCTTACATGTACTACAGCTCTTCTCTTAGGTCTTTTCAGGGCTTCAAGCACTCTGATTATTAACTCCTGATGAATCAGTTTCTTCCCTTGAGTGTTTATCAAACCTCTTTCCATTCAGATTTTTCCAAATGTGTGTACAATTCCAAAAGCATATTTTGAGTCTGTGTAAATAGTCCCCACCTCATCTTTTAGAAGTTCTAAAGCTCAGTATAAAGCAAACAATTCACAAGCTTGAGCTGACCAGCTAGAACTTATTTTCCCTCTTTCTTTGCAGACATATTTTCTCCTTCTACAATAGTGTATTCTGAATTTCTTTTCCCTTCCATCACGCTTGACGAGCCATCGATAAAATACTTTTCCTCACTAGATAGCTCCATCTCATTCAAATCTGGTCTCACTTTTGTTTGTAATTCCACACAAGCTCTTCAGCTGGCTCCCCATAGAGAAATTGAGCAGGGCTCTGAGCAGGAGTGACTTTAAGTTCCAGTTCTGGGGAATGTATCAAGATAGCTTCATACTTTAAAACACAGCTATCAGTGAGCCCCTTCTCTGCTTTTTGATGCAATATGCTTCTAACATTGTGGGGGTATATATATTACTAAAGGAGCTCCAAGTGTAACTTTCTTTGCTTCTTGTACCAGAAGAGCTGTTGCTACTATAGCTTGTAAACATATTGGCCATCTTTGACTAACAGGGTCCAGTAACTTGAATAATACCCCACCGGCTTTTTGTCTCCTCCCCAGTCCTGGGGGAGCACTCCATAAGCAGTTTGCTCAGCAGTATTTACAAATAATTGAAAAGGTTTCTCGAAGTTAGGTAGGCTGAGTACTGGGGCTTGAATTAGAGCATCTTTCAAACTCTTAAATTGTTTTTCATCCTCCTGGTTCCATTTCACTGTATTTACTTGTTAGTTTTTCATACAAAAATTTCACCTTTTGACTTTATCTATCTATCCATTGTCTGCAATATTCCAATAAGCCTAAGAGTTGTGGTACTTCCCTTTTGGTATTAGGGGAAGGCAGACTCAGTATTCCTGATATTCTCTCAGGATCTAATTTCTTTGTTCTTTTACTCAGCCAGTGACCTAGATATTTCACTTCCTCTTCAGCAAATTGTAACTTTGCCCTTGAAACCTTTAGGCCTTTCTTTCCCAAGAAATTCAACAGACTGATTGTTGCTTCTCTCACTTGCTCCTGATTCTCTCCTGCAATTAACAGATCATCTACATATTCTACTAGTTTAGTTCCTTCTGGTCTTTCAAAATCTTGTAAAATTCTTTCTAAAGCCTGGCCAAAAAGATTGTGGGATTCTGTAAAGCCCTGTGGAAGTACCGCCCACTTCAATTGTTATTTTCTCCCTGTATCTGGATCTTGCCGCTCAAAGGCAAAATAGTCCCTGCATCCCTCCTCTAAAGGACAGGACCAAAAGGCATCTTTCAAATCCACTAACTATACCAGGTATAGTCAGAGGAAATCTGACTTAGTAATGTATATCGGTTAGCTACTACAGGAAACCTTGTGGCTGTTCGTTGACTGACAGCCCTTCGGTCTTGGACTAGACAGTAGCTGCTGTCACTTTTCTTCACAGGGATTATGGGGGTATTGTGGGGTGACATACATCCTTCTGACTTGCCCTGCCCTAAGAGTTCTTCAATTACTGGCTTCAGCCCTCGTCTGCCATCTAGTGGAATAGGGTATTGTCTCACCCTTATAGGAAACTCAGGATTTACAACGGTGATTTTAAAGGGTTCTATATTCAATTTACCGATCTCCCCAGGAGTGGACCAGACATCAGGACATATTTTACTCTCGTCCTGGTCCGTCAGTTTGTACAGCTGTACCATTAGTTGATCATTTTGGGGTTGAATACAAATTGTTAATGAAAGAATCAGGTCTCTTCCCAAAAGATTGCATTCTGCTTCTGAGACTAGTAATAGATCACTAATATCCACTTTCCCCTTTGATTCAATTAGTACTTCTTCAATAATGGGAACCTTAAAGGCCTCCCCTTTTGCTCCAATTACTTGATCTGTTTTCCCACTGATTTTGCATCATTTTGGTAATCTTTGCACTGTTGATCTTTCAGCACCTGTATCTACTAAAAAGGTGTATTCTTCACCTTGGGGACCTACTTTTAATTTTATGAAGGGCTCTTGTGATGGCCCGGTCCCTAATAAATAGAGCCCCTGATACCGCTAATCTTCTACAAACAGTTTTTGATCTACCTCCTGCTTCTTGCAAACCCTTTTAACATCTCCTTTCATACCACAGTAAAAGCAGGTTGGTCTTTTAGAACCCTCACCTGTTATTTTTCTTGTGGTTTTAGCATTCCCTGAAGATGCACCAGTGTTCTGAACCTCTTTTAGTGCAGCCACAAAAACATTAGCTTTAGCTTTCGCCTTTTCTTCATCTCTGTGGACATAAACTCTCTGTGCTTCCCTTAAAAATTCTTGCAAACCTCTCTCCTGCCAGCTGTCTAACTTTTCAAGTTTCCTTCTAATATCCTCTCAGGATATGGCCACAAACTGAGTTTTGATTAATGCTTCCCCCTCTGTTGTATCAGGATCTAATCCCGAATACATTTGTATACTCTTCCTTATTCTTTCTAACCAATCTATGGGTGACTGATCTTTCCCCTGACATTCATCCAGGGCCTTGCTAATATTTTGCCCTCTGGGGACTGCTTCTCGAATCTCCTGAATATTCCTGAGATCCACCATATTCTGCCTATCCTGATCATTGTTATGGTCCCATTTAGGGGCTGCCAGGGGCCATTTCATTTCTCCTAAAGGTCCCTGCTGGTGGTCCCTATGCCAAATTCTCATGCCAGCCTGTCTTATCAGCTGTCTCTCCTCTGCTGTCAATAAAATACTTAAAATTGACTGAATCTCTGTCCAGGTGTAAATACTGGGTCCTAGAAACTGATCTAACCTTTCAGACACCCCCAGAGGATCTTCAAGTAACCTTCCCATTTCTTTTTTAAAAGCCCTTACATCCTGGTGCTCAGGGGTGCTGACACATACCCAATGACTGGTCTCCCTTGAGTTCCTACTAATGGTACTTCCTTCAATGGGTACAGCTGCCCCCCCTTCCCTTCTTTATTGCTATCCCCACTGTTTTCTGCTCGTGCCCTTTCCTGGCTTCTCTTTCTGTGTGCTGGTGGTGAATCATGTACCGGGAGCGGAGCCACCGGGGCTTGTGGCAGTGGCAGCAGAGCCACCGGGGCTTGTGGTGCAAGGGGTCCTGGTTTAGGTGCGAGGGGTGCTGGATTGGGTGCGAGGGGTGCTGGATTGGGTTCAAAGGGTGATGGATTAGGTGCTAGGGGGGCTGGATTGGGTGCCAGGGGTGCTGGATTAGGTGCTAGGGGGGCTGGATTAGGTGCTAGGGGGGCTGGATTAGGTGTGAAGGGTGCTAGAATGGGTGCAAAGGGTGCCGGGTTAGGTGCTGGATGAGGCACCTCTGGTAGATAAGGGGTGGGGGAAGGTTGTTTAAGGAGTCCCACTGATTCTTTTCCTTTTTGGTTTTTAATGCATACAGAGGAGTAGGCCAGGACCCATGCCATAAAGCAGCATAATCGCTTTCTTCTTGGTTAATAGGGTCCTTTTTATTTACATAGGCATTCAAGGCCTTACAGATCTACCCTTCAGATGACCCATGCATTGGCCAGTATAAATTATCAGGTCGTATCATTTGCTTAGTGCATTCTACCATACAATATTGTATCATTTTCTCTTTTCTTTTTCCTCTCCTGGATTCACATTTGTCCCACAATTTTAACATTACCCCAAGGGGGCTGTCCTGGGGTATATCTGGCAAAATGCTCCCTCTTTTTCCAGTGCCTTCAGTACCTCTATTTTCGTGCTGGTTTATACCAGCTCCTGGGTATTTGCTCTGGCATTGACCCATTTTTCCACTGAACGGGTGTACCCTCACTGGCTCTGATCTCACTCGTTCAGACCTTAGTCCTTTCTTGTCAGGAATTTCCCTAATAACAAGTCCCTTCTAACGCCTCTCGCCTCTGATTCTCTACTGGGAAAAGAAAAAAAATTCCTCTCCGTAATTATTATCTTATCTCACCACCCCCGACCTTTTACATACAGAGAATCCTTTTCCCCACGCTTCGTTCCTTCACCTGCTGCCCCCCCTGTGGGGTAGCGAAACCGAGGTTAGAAGAACTCCTCACTCGTGTCATGACTAGGTCACGTCTCATACACACACCATTCACACTCTCACACACCTACACCAATTCTTATCCCACCTCCCCAAGTGACACTTACAGCCTCCTTTTCTAGCCTGGGTCTTCGTGCATGAGTTTTTACAGGTGAATTTACTGCAGTCTACTCTGGGAGCTCAAAATTATTTGCTCATAATTTACCTTATGGATTTCCTCTTCCCTGAGAGATTCCCCCGTCACTCAGGGCCACTGGAGGCAGAAGCCTCCAAGGTGGCGCGCCTCCCTGAGATCAGGAGTCTCCCTCAATGGATTTGGAAATTCCCGGCCAATGTGACAAATCTGTTATGAATAAGAAGCTTGACGGGGCCAATATTCAAGCAGCAATCAATTTATTTTTTAATATGGTAAAGTATGAGCAATACAGCGCTGGGTACAGTGGGGGAAGTTTTCCCTCCAACTGCACACTGATAATTGAGTGTTACAGGTATTTATAGGGGTACCTATCAGGGTTTTTCCAGCAGTTTCTATTTCCAATCTTATACTCATCAGCAATTTTTATTCCAAATTTTTACGTCACAATTCTATACACTATTGTGATTTTAATTTCTCAGGATGTATTTTCAAAGGAGTATCCCCAGATGGCGACGGTCCAGTTTCTAAAAGAAGAAAGACGACTCCCATCTGGTGGGGTCGAGCTCCCCAGATGTGTGTCCACCTTTTAGTTGCAGAGACTATAAATCTCATAACAGTGATGTCCAGCTTCCGTTTGTTCGAAACCATAAATCCTTGAGTTGATGTTCATCTTCCTTTCTCAAGCTGTTTTTCTCTGCTTCAATAAGGCCTGAGATAAGCATATTTCCTTTATATATATTCCAAAGCTACAGTTTCAAGGATATCAGTAATATTCTAAAAGTAGACTTCAAAAGTTATTATTGCAGAGCTTTTTATGGATCAAATGCAAGCAAAAAGCAACATCTTTAACACCTTAATTCCAATGCTCCTAAATCAACCAGGGTAATTGCAAACAAAAGATAGGTTCAAAGGCCTTTTTCTATGCTTTATTTTCCTTAGTTATTATTAGAATTCACAACTCTCCCATTGTCAGGGTCCACACATTTCACATTCACAAATATACACATCGCCTGTTTGTACCTGACACGAAACACAACTTTGCATCTCACAGAGGTTGTCCACACTGGGTCAGAGCTTAAGACACAGCTTCTCTGGGCAGGCCAGAGCTGCTGAGGAGAGACCGTGGGTCAATATAAATCACAGAGTGCTGCAGTCATCTCTGATCTAAAGAGAAATAAAATAAAATACATCATTTAAAATAGGAATGTGTATTTCTGACAAGTTCTTTGAAATCTTTCTCCATAACTGGACTAGGAAAATTTCAATGACCCTCTCAGGGCTTTGCTGTTGTTTACATCAGACTCAGTCCCTGAGAGGGTCTTCAAAAAACTTCTCAAGAACTCAAAATTAAATTAAAAACGCAAAGTTTCTTGAAGTTTTAATGGGTCCCACTGAGGGACACAACTGAGAAAATGTCCCCAGGTTCCAGTTAGAGCAGAACAATGGAGGCAGTGATGACAGCTGGGGACAAACAAGGCCAAGGTGTCTCTGGTGCTGAGCAAAGCTGGATGTGTTTGAGGAATGCCAAGGGCCAAGGCCTGAGCCCCAGCCCCTGGCCAGGCAGATGCTGTCCCTCCCTCCTTGCTCAGGGCTCTTGCCGGGATGGGCACTGGCATGTGGGGATGTGCAATGGCAAGGGCAGGAGCATGGGGCGGCCCCTGCCAGGCTGCTGAGCAGGGACAAGGAGGCCATGAGGCCCCAGGCCTGCAAGGGTCACTTGTCTCCTGCTCCTGCCTCAGGCCCAGGCCCAGCAACCATGGCCAAAGTGCTGCCCAAGTTGGCTCTGGCAGGGCTGTCTTGCAGCTGCTGCCCATGCCTGTGCCCTGTGCAGCCCAGGCTGTTCCACGGTGTCCCTGCCCTGCGCCTCTGTCCCTTCAGGCTGTCGGCATCCCTGGCTGCCCCACCTGGCTGGGCCCTTCCTTTGCTGACAGCTCTGCCTCCTGCCTGCCTCTGCCTGCCCACACAGAGCCTTGGGCTGACCCAGGCTTCTTTCTGGGAGATGTTCTGCACCATAGCTCAGCCCTGGGATGGAAATTCCTTTCTCTTTGTGTTCTGTCTTGGCCTCCCCAGCTGCATTTGTGGTATAATTTCTCTATCTGGCTGTTTCCCACTATGGAGAAAAAGCTTCACCATTTCTGAATCCACCTTTAAACCCTGCCAGTCCACTCCTTTTCTGTCTGCAGTCTCCTCACAACTCAGACCAAGCACATCAGCCTCCACATATTGTTTATGTTCCTTAGGCCTGCAAACCCCAGTCTGGGAGATCTTTGAGCCCTCTCCATGGTGTTTTCAGATGAAAACATTCTGCTCATAGTCTAACAATATATCACAAGTGCCCAAGGCAAGGCTGAGATTTCTGTCAATGGCAGGTTTTGTCTGGAGGCAATCCTTGGATAGATGGAATTTTGTCAGCCAAATTCCAGTTTCTGCAATGGCCCCTGGACAAAGCCAGGTTTGTTTTTTTTTTTGCATAGGAAGGAAGGCACAGAGCCCTGGTTCTTCTGAGGTAGATGAGATGTGATCACCAGAGGCCAAGGCTAGGCAGAGCTGGCAGGTTTTTTTCTGGGTATCTTTTCCTTGCATACAGGAATTTTTCAGGGGGGACTACCAATTTTGTCCTTGGGTGTCTCAAAAGAGAGACAGTTCTTTCCATAGGAAGGAAAACATGGAGCCTCAGTGATCCCAGAGCTGATAAGAGGCACCCCTCAACATTCCAAAATCAGCTGGACCTGTCAGGTAGCCCCTGGGAGGCCAAACCAGCCAGATCTGTTCCATCTTCCCTTGGTTCCACAAGGCCCTGCAGTGTCACAATGTTCTCCTTGCTTCTGCAATGTCACAATGACCCCGTGCTTCATGAGGCCCTGCAGGGTCACAGTGGCCATTTGGTTCCCTGGGGCCCCCCAGTGTCACAATGGTCTCCATGCTTCCATGGGGCCTTGCAATGCCACAATGTTCTCCATGGATCCATGGTGTCCCACAGGATCACAACGGCCCTTTGGTTCTATGAATTCCCACAGTGGCACAATGGTCACCACAGGAAGGAAGCAACTGAGTCCCAGAGTTGCAGGCACAGATGAGAGGCAGTCATCAAAGGCCAGCCAGACTGATTGTATTCACAGATTTTTTCTGGGACCAATCCCCGGATATACAGAATTTTAGAGGTAGGACCCCATCTTTGGACATGGACAACTGGACAAGGAGGAAGATTCTTTTCCATAGCAAGGCAATAATGGAACACCATTGTTTCAGGGGCAGAAGAGAGGCTGTCTGAGCCACAGGCCAGACACACCTGTTTGTCCTGGCAGCTTTTGTCACACAGGAATCCTTGTATATACAGAATTTTTTGGGGCTGAATCTCAGTTTTGACCATGGACACCATGACAAGAATGACAGTTCCTTTCCATTGGAAGGAAAGCACCAAGCCCCAGTGTTTCAAAAGCAGGTGAGAGGCAGCTCCCAAAAGGCCAAGGGCAGCCAGACCTGTCTGTCCTGGCAGCTTTCACCTGGGAACAGTCCTTGGATGGACAGAGTTTTGGAGGTGGAATCCCAGTTTCGACCACAGGCACCTAGTTGAAATGGACGTCTTTTCCATAGGAAAAAAAAGCACAAACTCCAAGTGTTTTGGAAGAAGATGAAAGGTGGCCACCATAGGCCAAGCCAGCCAGACCTTTCTCTCTTGGCACCTTTCATTTCGGGGAAATCCTTGGACATAGGGAATTTTGGAGGTGGAATCTCAGTTTTGGCCGTGGGCACCTGGACAGCAAGAAGAGTTCTTTTCATTAGGATGGAAAGCACAGAGCCCCAGTGTTTCAAAGGCAGATGAGAACCAGCCCTCAGGAAGCCAAGGCCAGCCAGACCTGTCTCTCCTGGAAGCTTTTGCCTGGGAGAAATCCTTGGATATAGGGAATTCTGGAGGTGGATTCCCAACTTTGCCATGGGTGCCTGGATGTGAAAGGTGCTTTTTTCCAATAAGAAAGAAAAGCACATGGTCCCAGTGTTTCAAAGGCAGATGAGAGGTGGCCCCTGGGTGGCCAAGCCAGCCAGATCTGTCAGTCCTGGCAGATTTCATCTGGGAACAATCCTTGCATATATGGAAATCTGGATGAGGAATCCTGATTTTGGCCACGGACACCTGAAGGAGAAGGACAGTTCTTTCCACGGGAAGGAGAGCCCAGAGACCCAGTGCTCCAGGGACTGATGAGCAGCAGCCCTCGGCATGCCAGAGTCAGCTGGACCTGTCCGGTGGCCCCCAGGTGTCCCAGCCAGCCAGGCCTTGATGCCTTGAGAGGCTGCCTAGAACAGAGGCTGGACAGAGTTACAGGAATAAAGTAGGGATTTATTAAAAGGCCTTCAAAGGATACACCTGGGGCAGTACAAGAGCCCGGCTGAGGGTACACCCAAGATGGACAATGGGTCACACATTTTCACACTTTTATAAGTTTTGGTCCATTTCTATATTGGGGTTAATTGTCTAATTACAGCTTCATGTTATGAAGTCCCATCCTCCCAGTCTGCTCTGCTCAATTCACTGTTTGCACTTTTTGGGCCTGAAGCAGCAACAGTGTCCTTGGCTCTCCTAGATTTCTAGGTCTCCTCCTCCAGTTATGGAGAAATATTTCAAAGAGCTTCTAAACAATATGCACTCCTATTTTAATGGATATATTTTATTACTGCTGTTATTGGAGCAGAGACAATTACAGCATTCTGTGATTGATATTGACCCAGGGTCTCTCCCCAGCAGTTCTGGCCTGCTCACAGAAGCTGTTCCTGGAGCTCTGACCCAGTGTGGACAACCTTGCTCCACATTGCCCAGCCCCATCCTGTCTGTCCTCACTGCCCTGGGACCTGCTGTGCTTGGAGAGCTGGCTGCTCCCAGCCTAAGAGGGGTTTGCCCTTTTTGTAGTTTTTGAAGCAATCTGAAACTCCTGAGTTTCCCCAATGAAAACAGACACACTGCTCAGGTGTGTGCCAAGACCAAGCTGCCACCAACAAGGTTCCCCTCACTGTCCTGGTTTAGGACAAATTAGGGGAAATCTCCAAAAGGGAGCCCCCAAACAAAACAAACCTCCAACCACCCCTCCCCCAACACCGGGTTCGGGAAGGAATTTCTCGGAGGAGCAAAGTGGAAAACAAAACCTATTTATTTACAAGTAACAAAAGAACACTCCCCAACACAAGAAAAGGAAAGAAACAGACTGTGTATGGTGAGGGCACCAGGCTTCTCTTGCAAGCTCCAGGTGTCCTGGACGTCTCAGGTCAGGTCTGGAGCCGGTCCAGTATCTTCAGGGGAGGGTAAGAAAGAGGGAACAAAAGAAAAGAAAAAAAACAGCGCAAAAAGCAGAAAGCAAGCAAGCAAAGCGGCTAGCCAAGCCAAGCAGCAAAAAGCCAAAAGCCAAAAAGGCCTGGTCAAACACTCCCCCCCTCTCTTCCCCGCCCTGCCGCAGCAAGACGGCCGGGTGGGGGGAAGAGAGAAAAGGCACAGCTGCCAGACACAACACACGATATTGGGATAAAGGCTGTCAACCCACGACACTCCACCCCTTATCCCATATCGTGAATATACAATATAAACTTTCATTTCACTTACTCACACCTTTGACACTTACGCATTCCTCTCATCTTACTTGCTCAGACCTTTGACACTTACAGTTTCCTTCTGTCTCACATTCAACAAACAATGACATTCATATATGAGTCTCATCCCACAATCAGGTCTCCCTGAGGTACACACCGTGTTGTTCCATCTTTCTGCATTATCCACCATGTATAACCTGGTCCTTGAGCAAAGACAATCCCACGGATGGGTTTGTCTGTACTCGAGGCAGGGTTGATCCATACTGTCTTTCCCAACAAACCTCTGACATGGGCCACTGGGGCTTTATCCCCATCTACTATATTAAGGAGCTCAGACTGAGCAGGACCTGCTCGGTTGGTGGAACCTCGAGTGTTAACTAACCAGGTAGCCTTTGCTAAATGCTGCTCCCAGTTTTTTAAAGACCCCCCACCCAATGCTTTTAAGGTGGTTTTTAACAATCCATTATACCTTTCCACCTTCCCTGCAGCTGGTGCATGATAGGGGATATGGTATACCCACTCAATGCCATGTTCCCTAGCCCAAGTATTAATAAGATTGTTTTTAAAATGAGTCCCATTATCCGACTCAATTCTCTCGGGAGTACCGTGCCTCCAAAGGACCTGCTTTTCAAGGCCCAAGATAGTGTTACGGGCTGTGGCATGAGACACAGGGTAGGTTTCCAACCATCCCGTGGTGGCTTCTACCATGGTTAGTACATAGCGCTTGCCCTGGCGGGTTTGAGGCAGTGTGATGTAATCAATCTGCCAGGCCTCCCCGTATTTGTACTTAGACCACCGCCCCCCATACCAGAGGGGCTTCACCCGCTTGGCCTGCTTAATAGCAGCACACGTCTCACAGTCACGAATAACCTGAGAGATACTGTCCATGGTTAGATCCACCCCTCGGTCTCGTGCCCACTTATAGGTGGCATCTCTACCCTGGTGGCCTGAGGCATCATGGGCCCATCGTGCTAAGAATAATTCTCCCTTATGCTCCCAGCCGAGATCTATCTTCAACTCCCCTATCTTTGCAGCCTGATGTACTTGCTGGTTGTTTTGCTGCTCTTCATTAGCTCTACTTCTGGGGACATGGGCATCTACATGGCGAACCTTCACAGGTAACTTCTCTAACCGAGTAGCGATATCTTTCCACTCTTCCGCAGCCCAAATTGGTTTTCCTCTTCGCTGCCAGTTCGCCTCTTTCCATCTCTTCAGCCATCCCCATAGAGCGTTGGCTGCCATCCAAGAATCGGTATACAAATAGAGCCTTGGCCACTTCTCTCTCTCTGCAATACCTAGGGCCAGTTGAATAGCTTTGATTTCAGCAAATTGACTGGATTCGCCTTCTCCTTCAGTAGCCTCTGCAACCCGTCGAGTGGGACTCCATACAGCTGCTTTCCACCTCCGTTTCATCCCTATGACGCGACAAGAACCATCGGTGAATAGAGCGTAACGCGTTTCTTCTGCTGGTAACTGATTGTATGGCGGAGCTTCCTCAACCCGGGTCACTGGCTCTTGTTCCTCATCCGCGACACTAAAGCTTTCACCTTCGGGCCAATTTGTAATTATTTCCAGGATCCCAGGGCGATTAAACTTCCCAATTCGAGCGCGCTGCGTAATGAGGGCAATCCACTTACTCCAAGTAGCATTGGTGGCATGGTGGGTAGAGGGAACCTTTCCTCTGAACATCCATCCCAGCACCGGTAGTCGGGGTGCCAGAAGGAGTTGTGCCTCTGTACCAATCACCTCCGAGGCGGCTTGGACTCCTTCATAGGCGGCCAAGATTTCCTTTTCTGTTGGAGTATAGTTATCTTCAGACCCCCTGTAGCTCCGACTCCAAAATCCCAATGGTCGGCCTCGGGTCTCGCCAGGCACCTTCTGCCAAAGGCTCCAGGACAGACCATGGCTCCCGGCTGCAGAGTAGAGAACGTTCTTCACATCTGGTCCCGTCCTGACTGGACCAAGGGCTACAGCATGAGCGATCTCCTGCTTGATTTGGATGAAAGCTTGCTGCTGCTCAGGGCCCCAATGGAAGTTGTTCTTCTTGCGGGTAACCAGATAAAGGGGTCTCACAATCTGACTATACTCAGGGATGTGCATCCTCCAGAAACCTATAGCACCCAAGAAAGCTTGTGTTTCCTTCTTATCAGTTGGTGGGGACATAGCAGTGATTTTGTTAATAACATCTGCAGGAATCTGACGCCGTCCATCTTGCCACTTCACTCCCAAAAACTGAATTTCTCGGGCAGGTCCCTTGACTTTGCTCTTCTTAATGGCAAATCCGGCTTCCAAGAGAATATGAATTATCTTCTCTCCTTTCTCGAACACTTCTATTGCCGTGTTCCCCAAACAATGATATCATCAATATATTGTAAATGTTCTGGAGCCTCACCCTCTTCTAGTGCAGCCTGGATCAGTCCATGACAGATGGTAGGACTGTGTTTCCACCCCTGGGGCAGTCGGTTCCAGGTATACTGCACTCCCCTCCATGTAAAAGCAAACTGTGGCCTGCATTCTGCTGCCAGAGGGATGGAGAAAAATGCGTTAGCAATATCGATGGTCGCGTACCACTTTGCTGCCTTGGACTCCAGCTCGTACTGCAGTTCCAGTATGTCCGGTACAGCCGCACTCAGTGGTGGAGTCACTTCATTCAAGGCACGATAGTCCACAGTCAATCTCCATTCTCCGTCAGATTTTCGCACGGGCCAGATAGGGCTGTTGAAGGGTGAGTGGGTTTTACTGACCACCCCTTGGCTCTCCAGCTCTCGGATCATTTTGTGGATGGGGATCACGGCATCTCGATTCGTCCGGTACTGCCTGCGGTGCACTGTTGAGGTGGCAATTGGCACTTGTTGTTCCTCTACCTTCAAGAGTCCTACTGCAGATGGGTTCTCTGATAGTCCAGACAAGGTATTCAATTGTTTAATACCCTCTATCTCCACTGCAGCTATTCCAAAAGCCCACCTGAATCCCTTAGGATCTTTGTAATAGACATTCCGGAGGAAGTCTATGCCCAAAATACACGGAGCCTCTGGACCAGTCACAATCGGATGTTCCTGCCACTCCTTCCCAGTCAAGCTCACCTCAGCTTCCAACAAAGTCAACTGTTGTGATCCCCCTGTCACTCCAGCAATGGAAACAGGTTCTGTCCCCACGTGTTCCGATGGCATTAAGGTACACTGTGATCCAGTGTCAACCAATGCTTCATAGTCTTGTGGCTCTGATGTGCCAGGCCATCTGATCCACACCTTCCAGAAAACCCGGTTCTCCCGTGCCTCTTCCTGGCTGGAGGCAGGGCCCCTCTAAGCCAGATTGTCCTTCTTTCCTTGGGCATATGCCTTAGAAGTTCCTTCAAGGGGATCGGACATGTCATCGTCATCAGCATACTTAACATCTCGGCTACGAGCGACCGGAGCTGCTATCCTTTTGGTGATACTTTCTCTTTTCTTCAAATCATGCACCCGTTGTGCCAAAGCAGCGGTGGGTTTTCTGTCCCATCTCCTCATGTCTTCTCCAGACTCACGCAGAAAAGCCCATAACTCAGCCCGTGGGATGTACCTTCTCTCCCCATCAAAGGAGCGCCAGCGTTGGACACCAGGGCCTCTAATTTGTACAGCTGAGATTTGAATAAGGTCCTCCTTAATCTCTTCCCGGAGTTCTTATGATTCTCCTCTATTTTGTCCTCTAGTTTCTGCAGTCGGGTTTCCACTGCTGCAATTCTGGCATGAGTTGGGCCATGCACAGCATCTGCATACGCTCGAAGCTTCTTTGCCATATCGAGCACAGTCTCATATGTATCATCCCGCTTCATTATTGCTAGGGCAGAAGCGTATTCAGGTGGCCCAAGTCGCACAAGTTTCCTCCACATTATAGGTGTGCATGGTACCAGGTCCGGATTCCTAGTTGTTGTATCATCTGAGAAAATGAGCTCTGCCACCGCCATCTCTCTCAGGCGTTGGATCCCCTGTTCTATGGTCTTCCACCGTGTCTGCTGCATATAGAGATCATCCGTACACAGGTATCGTTCTGCTACGCTTCTTAGGACCCGTTCCCAGAGGCTGTGAGGGTTAGCCCCCCTCATCATACCTTGATCGATGACAGGATCATGTGACAGGGATCCCAAATGCGTCGCTTCAGTACCATCCAAAATTGTAACCTCCCCTGCAGCATCCCAAAGGCGGACTAACCAACTAATTATAGATTCGTCAGGTTGTCGTCTGTAATCCTTTCTTAGGCCTCTGAGGTCCTTCAGAGAAAAGGAGTCAATATTAGCTCCAGATTCTGTGCCCCTTGATGTGGCCTCTGATTTTGGTGAGGGTCCTTCTCCTGCATCATCATCATCATCCTCCACCTTTCGATCAGTCTTGCCTTTACACTTTCCACCTCTTGTATTAGCTGCAACAGCCATGGGTTGGGGCCTATTGTCTGATTCAGCTGCTAGCCTGGAGCCTGGGATGTTAGCTGCAGCCTGGGTCACTGGGATAGTAACTAACTTATCTCCCTGTTCCCTTTCTGCTATCTGCTGCTCCACAGTATCTAGCAGAGTATGGTAAACAAACGCCAAGGCCCAGCTCACTGCAGTAACCCTTTCCTCCTTAGTATTACCATGGCACTTCTCCCTCAAATACTTTGCCACCTCGACTGGATCCTGAATTTGATCAGATGGAAAGTCCCAGTCTATAGGATCGGAAAATTCCTTTAAAGTCTGGCCCATGTCCTCCCATTTCCCACTCCAGTCAAGATTTTTCCTGCTTTGTTTTACTCCTAAGTCAGGAGTGTCTCTAACCCCTCTAGAAATCTCAGTCTTCATTTTATACACACTCCAGACAGTATAGAAAAGGCTTAATAAATTAAATGCCAGAAAGATGGTTTCTTTCAAACTCAGGGGAAATTCAGTATTTTCTAATAGAGATGTCAACAATTTGGAGGACAAGAAGGAGGACAAAGGCTGAAAAGCCCCTTCCCCTTCTTCTCCCCAAACAAACTGAGTAAACAACCATAACAGCAATCCATACATTCCTGAAATAAAATCCAGCATTTTTATCCGACACATCATCACACATAAGACCAGCACAATGACTATTCTGGTTAGTGCCCCCCGCTTACGAAAGCTACTTATTAGGGACAACATCAGAGCTATTTTTGGGTAAGGAAATAACCCCAGGGACCACAAAAGTATTAAAACTTCAAAAACCCCTAGGGACCAGAAATACCGGCAAGCTTCCACTCCAAATGACATTATGAATCACCAATATGCCCACCAAAATAGCCAAAACCAAAATATTATTGTTATAGGTTTTTTTTCCACTGTTTTTTTTTTTTTGCCTCCGTTTCCCGGCCAACGCACCAAAAAGTATATTGTCCTGGTTTAGGACAAATTAGGGGAAATCTCCAAAAGGGAGCCCCCAAACAAAACAAACCTCCAACCACCCCTCCCCCAACACCGGGTTCGGGAAGGAATTTCTCGGAGGAGCAAAGTGGAAAACAAAACCTATTTATTTACAAGTAACAAAAGAACACTCCCCAACACAAGAAAAGGAAAGAAACAGACTGTGTATGGTGAGGGCACCAGGCTTCTCTTGCAAGCTCCAGGTGTCCTGGACGTCTCAGGTCAGGTCCGGAGCCGGTCCAGTATCTTCAGGGGAGGGTAAGAAAGAGGGAACAAAAGAAAAGAAAAAAAACAGCGCAAAAAGCAGAAAGCAAGCAAGCAAAGCGGCTAGCCAAGCCAAGCAGCAAAAAGCCAAAAGCCAAAAAGGCCTGGTCAAACACTCCCCCCCTCTCTTCCCCGCCCCGCCGCAGCAAGACGGCCGGGGGGGGGGAAGAGAGAAAAGGCACAGCTGCCAGACACAACACACGATATTGGGATAAAGGCTGTCAACCCATGACAGAACTGTGCAGGAAATGTTTTAGACCTTTGCACTCCATGGTTCCATGAGGCCTTGCTCTGTGGCAATGGACTTTTGGTTCCATAAGGTTCTGTACTCAACAGTGGTATCCTTAGTTCCAAGTGTCACCATGGCCCCTTGGTTCCACGGGGCCCCACTGTGTCACAATGGGCTCCATGATTCCATAATTAATGCAAAAGCTTTGCATAAACAATGAGCAACACCATGGTCTCCTTGGATCTGCATTGTCATAACCAACGATGGGTTCCATGAGATCCCAAACTGTCACAATGGATATTTGTGTCCATGTGGCCCCTCTGTGTCACAAAGGACCCTTGGTTCCATCTGCCCCAAAATGTCACCGAGTTTTCCCTTTTTCTGCAGCAATCAGCAGCAAACACCAGTGCCAGGGTAAAACGTCTGGCAAGAAGGAGCAAGGGGGGACATTTGGAGTGATGGATTTTGCCTTCCCAGGTCTCAGTGACGTGGGATGGGTCCCTGCTGTCCTGTAGATGGATGAACAACAGCCTGCCCATGGCAGGGGGTAAGAGACAACTGCCTCTGTCCATGAAACTGCAACAGCAGAGAGATCAGGAGACCTGGGTTTAAGAGACTCTCACCGGCACAGGAAACATCAGCCTAGGACAATTTCTTGAAAGCTGACATTTTAGAGCATTTTTTTATACAGACTTGGACTACCAAATACCAAGTTAAACAGTTTTGGCTTTCTCTGGGCCCTGAGACCAGTTGGAATCTTTTCAGCAGTCTGTGATGTTCCCTCCTGTTTTAAATTATCAAATTGGGAGCCAAACTTATAAGAAAATTTAGCAAAGATTTATTAATTTGTCTGTGAGACCGAAGTTTGGTCGTCAAAACCACCTCAGCCAAGGGTCAGCGTTGAGCCCGGGATTGGTGCTGGGTGAAAACGGATCTGACCTCCGAATGTCAGAGTCTCTCCCTGTTCATGAATGATGCTTCACACAGCAAGTTCTTATACAGTATATTCTTCCCAAGGCAGAAAGGACCGAATGTTCTTTGTGTCTCTTCACATGCAGAACCATGGCTTTACTTGTCCAGAGATAGACAAAGACTCAGTCCAGGTGTCTCGATGTTGTCAGTTGACTCCGGGGAAGTCAGCATTCACATGCATCAGGGTGGCGCCGTCGATCATCGTGGTAGATGTAATCATCAAGGTGATAATCACTCTTAGGTGGACACGACGACCCAGGGAAGCCATCAATTATCAGCCTGGAAACTTCTATTCTTACATTAAAACCCTAATGTTTATCTCAACGAACGTCCAGGAACTAGATATGAATAAGACACTGCTCCTGGCCAGGATGGTCAAAGCACAGTGTAGATTTTACAATATTTTATACATTATTAGCATGAATTATCTCTATCATTTACTACAATCCCTCCCCATTTATATCACCAATTC
This sequence comes from Melospiza melodia melodia, assembly GCF_035770615.1. Lineage (NCBI taxonomy): Eukaryota > Metazoa > Chordata > Aves > Passeriformes > Passerellidae > Melospiza > Melospiza melodia. The sequence goes on along the minus strand of NW_026948659.1, from coordinate 7,006,655 downwards.
AATTCATGTTCTCAAATTGCTAAATTTTTCATTTTCTACTTCTACCCACCATCACTGAGGGTCTTTCACAAACAGAGTGCTCCCTTACACTATTCTGTACTCCCCTTGTGGAACACCCTGTTATCCCATATTATTCACATTCGCTTTTGCTTGTTTCTCGAACTTTGCCAATACTTCAGCAGCATTGCTGGCACACTTCCTTTCTTCCAATCACATGATTTTAGATGTGTTGCCTCTGGAAGCTCCCTCTGGATCCACGGGAATTATCGCTATCTGCATTCCCTGGACCACGGAGTGGATCAGTCTAAAAAAGCATGGAATTAGACAAGGCAGGAATAGGATTCCAGCTACTGAACAGAGCACAAAAAACATCACTTTGTTCCACCAGGCCCCATCAAACAATTTGTCCCACCATGAAGATTTTAAAGTCCAGTTCCATTTTTGAACAGGGACATGGGCCACCTTTTTGATCTTGGCTCTTATGGTTTCCCCATAATCATCGATTTCAATACAACATTCTGATTCGTTGAACTTTCCACACACTCCCCCTTCTTCGGCCAGCAAATAGTCTAAAGCTATTCAATTTTGGTACACAAATGCCCGTACCTGGGTGTGCTGCCGACTAAGTAAATCCAGGGCCTCAGAGGTGTGATTCGAAACAATTTCCACAACTGCCTGCAGCCAAATCAGCCGGTTCAGTAGGTAAATTGGAGTCCTATATTTGTAGCTTCCATCTTGAGCCCACGTGGCCGGTCCATAATAATCAATTATCCTTGCAGCTGGCCACTCTTCCTCCCCCATGGTTTGTTTACCACCTATTACATGTATCATTTTTTCAGGCTTCTTCTCTCCCTCCTCAGGGTCTCATACAGAGGAGCCCCTAGTAGGTTACTTTTCGTTCAAGGGAGAGTAAAGAAGACTGGCCGGATCATGCCCAGAGTGCATGATCATGATCCCTTCCACCTCGGGGGTAACACACTTTTCCCCACAAATCCAATAAATTCTATCTGGGGCTTTCCATCTGATATTTGTCCTCCCTGGGTCTCCCCAGTACTCTCTCAGGCCTTCCAAGGATTGGAAAGTGTTTGCTCCAGGATTTTTGACCCAACACAGTCCTATCCTTTTGTTCCATTCACAATTTGTCTCATACTTCCTGCTCCAGTACTCCGAAGGGGGTTCTGGCTGCTAGACCTTGCTTTTGGTGTTTGAGTTCACCGTCAGGGTAGACACACATGGGGTGCATCCCACCATTTCGGTGTACTCCTTTCCTTCTCGACTGGTGCAGATTGTTCGAATCACCCTCTGGTCCAAAATCCACCCCTCAGGTCTCTGTGCCAATTTTGAGACCCTCGGATTGTCCCATTTCAGAAGCTGTTCCGGACCCAAACCTTCCCCTTTCCAAGGCCATTTTTCTGCTGACTTCAGCCCCCCACAAATCCAGCAATTTGACAATCCTAGTTCAATTGCAATTTCTTGCATCAGGTCAATGAACAGGTTCCTGTCCGGGGAAAGCAGTTCCCCATCAGCATATTGTTTCTCCAGCAATTCATACTGTTCACCCAGAGTTTTTAATCTTTCCTGTTCGACTTGCTGTCTCCTCATTTCTGACTGCCTTCCCTTCAATTCCTGAGTTATTTCTCTCATTCTTCCCTCAGGATCCTCACCATCTTTATTTTTCATGAAACAGACAACCCGATCATATTGCAGGCACACCCTATCATCATTTGCCTCTGCCAAACCCAATATGATTGGTTCTCTGCTCAAGGTAAATCTGCTATCAAATTTAACATTTCTTTCCATCCAATACATTTTCCCGTTCATCATGCATATCCCCAGACTCACATTGTCATAACACAATGGATTCACCTGGTGATACGGGACAAAGATCAATTCCATTTTTCCCCCAACCCACATGGTTCGGTTACATTGGTTACAAATGGAGATTGACATTATTTCTGCATTTTGTTTTTGTATCTGGTGTTTATGCTTATCTGGCTGCCCGTTCCTTAGCCCTGCCTCATGATTAATACAACAAATCCCTGTTACCAATTCACACAATTTGACCCTCATGCCATTCTTCCAACAGTACCTGCCAGGTTCCCTGAGACAATCTTCCAGGGCTTGGTACGCTGAGGGTCTCTTGTTCCCTTTACAACTGGGACCACCTGAGTGCAATTTCCACACTCGTATGCAGAGCTCTCGTTTCCGCCTCCCATTGTGACCTCAGTGTGCAGACTCTGCGTCCCGCACATGACTAGGCTCAGGCCAATCAGGATTCCCACCAGGCGTACTCCTCTGCCTTTGCCTCCACCCCTTGGGGTGCCACCAGCAGCGAGGAAGACCATCTTCGCGGCAGCAGGAGTATGCTTCAGGGAACATGACCTCGGACCTAGCCGCGTACCTCCTCTTAAAGGTGCCCCACCGTGACACACTTATTGCATCAGAACTGCACGGTACTCTGATGGATTTCCGGCACTCCACATCCAAAATTTCTGCTTGTGATCTAAGCTTCCCATGCACCCCGTTTGAAAAATGTGGAACCACTCCTGTGAGTCCAGTTCAATGATTCCCAAATTTGTGGCTAAGATTAGGATATGGTCAGTCAGCTCAAGCTCTTCCTCCAAACATTGAGTACACAGTCCTTTTGTCCTCTGTCCCCTTCTACAATGAATAACAAAAACCCCTTGACAATATTCACACTTACAGTGTACAAACAGATAGCATACACAGTCTGACAGTAGACAACTTATCTGCTTGTCGTCAGTCATTTACAAGGATGTTGGAGTCTGATCTTCAAGTCGCCTGGGGGAGAAGTGACCCTCCACTCAGGTGCTTCCCCCTGATGTTCGACTTTCTTCATCCTAGACGTGTTTGTCCAGCCTTTCTCTGCTGTCCAAATGGCCGTATCTGTGGTCAGGAGCACAAGAAAGGGACCTTCCCAGTGAGGAGAGACCAGCATCTCCTTCCACACTTTCACAAGCACTCTGTCGCCTAGCTGGATTTTTTGGATAGCAAATCCCAGAGGAGCACTCTGGGCCACTATTCCTTGTTTTCTGAGTTCCTGCAAATTTTGTTGATCGCAGCCAGATATGGTTGAATCTGAGCATTCTCAAACCTGGGGTGTCCCACTGGCATCCCATGTCTATATGGCATCCCATAGGGCATTTCAAACGGTGAGAGCCCCATCTCTGAGTGAGGCATGTTCAGATATTAAGCAGTGCCGAAGGCACGCATTTTAGCCAGGACATCCGTGTTTCTAAAATTAATTTAGATAACTGTGCTTTCAAGGTCTGATTCATCCTTTCCACTTGTCCTGAGCTCTAGTGTTGCCACGGAGTGTGGTATTCCCATCGGATGCCTAGTGCATCTGCCATCTGCTTAATAATCTTTGATGTAAAATGTGTTCCTTAGTCCAAATCAATGCAATTCGTCACCCCATATTGGGGTACAGTTTCCTCCAGTAATTTTCTGGACACCGTATAAGTCGTTGTCCATGGGCTAGGAAAAGCCTCCACCCAATGGGTCAATTTGTCCATGATCACAAGCACAAATTTTAATCTCTCCACTTTGGGCAACTCCGTGAAATCAACTTGAATTCTTTCAAATGGTTGGTATGCAATGGGGTGACTCCCCAGGATGGTATGTCTTGCCCTTGTTTTGTTAAATTTCTGACAAATCAGGCATCCTTGTACCTCTTGTTTCACCAATTCGTAAGTCCCCTTGCATCCGAAAAATTTCAAAAATTGTTCTGCCAGGGCCTGTGCCCTCCAATGTGTTCGCTGGTGCAAAATCCTCCTGGTAAAACCTTTAGAAACTAGTTCTCTCCCATCAGGTAATTTCCACTTACCTTCCTCCAATTTCCCCCCAGTCTTCTAACAGCATTCAATCTCCTTTTGAGAGGGCGTAGGAAGGTTATCTGGAATCTTGATCCCTTCAATCTCCGGGTTACTTACCATCATCACTGCCACGGTCTTGGCTTCCTGGTCTGCCAAATTGTTTCCCCTGGTTCGGAACTGAATCCCTGCCTGGTATCCCTTCATGTGGACCACCGGTTTCCTCCGGCCCCCTTATGGCTTCTAAGATTTGCCGAATCAGTTCTCCATGAATCAGTCCCTTGCCCTGTGTGTTGATCTTTCCCTTTCTTCCCAGATTTTCCCAAAGGTGTGAACCACTCCCAAGGCATACCTAGAATCTGTAAAAATTGTTCCCTTTCTCCCTTTCAGTCCTTTCAAGGCTCTCAGAACTGTGTACAGTTTGCAAGCCTGCGCCGACCAACTTGTGACCAACTCTGCTTCAATCACTTTTCTCGTTTGTCCATCCACAACTGAGTATCCTGATTTCCTCTTCCCATCAATCACCCTGCTTGAAACATCTACAAACCATTTTTCTCCTTCATATACCTCTTCTTCTTCTAAATCCTCTCTGATCTTTGTTTCTAATTCAACCACCTCCATGCAATCGTGAACAAGCTCCTCTGAAGCTTCCCCAAACAAAAACTGTGCGGGGTTCTGTGCAGTCATTGTCCACAATTCCAAATCCTGTGAGTGAATCAAAATGGCCTCATACTTTACCAACCTTGCATCAGTGAGCCATTGTTTGCCTTCTGCTGTAGTATGCCCCATACATTGTGCGGTGCAAATACTACCACGGTGCACCGAAGGTTACCTTCTTGGCCTCCTCTACCAGCAATGCTATGGCGACTATCGCCTGCAAGCAGGTGGGCCAGCCCCTGCTGACTGGGTCCAAAAGCCTCGACAAGTAACCTACCGGTTTCCTGACCCCAGCCCAGTGTCAGCACCCTGTGTGCCATGTGATTGTTCACGTCCACGAACAACTGAAAGGGTCTCTTCACGTCAGGGAGGCTCAGCACTGGTGCCGCTGTGAGTGCTTCCTTGACTCCCCTGAATTCTTCTTCATCCTTTTCCATCCATTTGACTCGGTCTGTGGTGAGTTTCTTGAATAGAAACTTCCCCTTTTCACTGTACCCTTCAATCCACTGCTGGCAATATCCCAACAGCCCCAAAAGCTGTCTGACCTCCCTTTTAGTTTGCAGGGGTGGTAAGGCAACAATCCCTGCCACCCGCTCTGTGTCAGTTTCTGTTTCTCCTCTCGGCTGATTTATGACCTATGAGATAGCTCAGGGACGCCACTTGTCGGTTTCTCGGCTGTTTAGGTGGCCTGGAAAGGCCCAGGGTGGCCTTGGACAGCCCGGCGCTTCAAAGGACGAGGAGAGACTTCTGATCTTTTCCCGGTCTCGGTGTTTATTAATTGTTTATCTAAAAGATTTTCTTTCAGCCCAACAGAGGTCTGCACAGCAAGCCAGCCATGAGCACACTGAGAGCCCCCGGGGCGGTCACTTATCTTTATACCCAAAGTTACGTATACAATATTTATAATTTTTCCCCAATACATTCTACCCTTTTTAACCGGTGCACTTCTAGTAATGACCAATCCCAAAGTGCCACCATCACCACAGAAGATGGAGGCCAAGAAGAAGAAGAAGAAGGACAGGACACACTCCAATTCCTCCATCTTACTTCTTTAGAACCCCCTATACAGAAATCCTAAACCCGGTGTTTTACACTCTAATTAACTTATCCCTTCACCATTCACCCCAGTGAAATCCTCCCAGTCCTCATACAGGTGTCATCTCCTGTGTAGGATCAAAGTCCTGCCACCAGACACTTCTGGCAACATTCCAGGACTCCCGAGACCCCCAAGGGTGTTCTCGGCCACTCTGCACCTCCATCCTGAGGTGCTGAGATCCCACAGCTCTGGATCCAATTTCTTTTTTCCCTTGGTTAACCAATGTTCCAAGTACCTGCCCTCGGGCTCTGTGAATTGCAACTTAGACTTTGACACCTCCAACCCATTTTCCCCTAAAAAGTTCAATACTTCAATGGTGCTCACTCTTACAACCTCCTCCCTTGGACCTGCAACCAGCAAATCGTCTACATATTTTAACAATTTTGTTCCCTCCATTGGTACAAAATGGCTCAATACCTGCTCAAGTGCTTGCCCGAATAAATTTGGGGAATCCATGAAGTCTTGAGGCAACAACGTCCATCTGAGCTGCCGCTTTCTCTTCGCCTTTAGATCTTCCCACTGAAATGCAAAACCATCTCTGCTGCCCTCTGCTAAAGGACAGGTCAAGAAAGCATCTTTCAAATCAATCACACTGCACCATGTGTCCTCAGGAGAAATGTTATTCAACAAGGTGTAAGGATTTGAGACCATGGGGAACAAGGTCTTAGTGCTCTGAATCACAGCCCTTAAATCTTTCACTAGCCTAAAGCTGCCGTCCATCTTTTTCATAGCCAGAACTGGGGTGTTGTGCCGAGACATGCACAGCTCCAACGTTCCTTTCTTTATTACTTCATCAATCACCGGTTCCAATCCCTTCCTCCCCTCCATGGAGATGGGATATTTCTTAACCCAAATAGGGTCCTCTGGTCTCTCAATTTCGACACGAATCAGCTCTATGTCCAGCCTCCCAGCTTCCCCTTTGACATACCATACCTTCGGATCCATTTTCTCCTTGTCCTGGATGGTGAGTTTATACATTCTCACCCTGAGCCTTGAATTTTCCACTGCCAAGGTGATTTTCAGGGCTACCATCATGTCCCGCCCCAGTACATTTAAATACGCATCCTGTATCAGTAAGATATTTCCTGGACGTCTTTTGTTTTTTGTTTCTATTTCTACATCTTTTATGATCAGAAGCTCAAAGGGTTCCACTTTTGCCCCGATTACCATCATGGAATCAGTGCTTAGAGAGCACCCTTGTGGCAGCTGCTGCACCGCTGTCCGTTTTGCCCGTGAGTCTACCATAAACCACATCTCCTGCCTGTGGAGTCCTACTTTTAATTTTATCAAGGGCTCCCTCAATGTTCTGGACTCCAAACTGAAAAGTCCCTGACACGCCTCATCTTCTTGCAACATTGCCTGGTCCTTGGCTTTGTTGGGACAATTCCTTCAGATGTGTCCCTTTTGTTTGCAGTAATAGCACTCAAAATCTCTCTTCTGATTGTTTGATCCTTTTCCTTGGGAAGAGTTCTGCTTCTTTGCCAGCTCTTTCTTTGCTCTGTCTCTGCCCTGCTCCTGTTTGTGTGCTTCCCTTACTGCAGCTACCAATACCTTAGCTTGGATCTTCTGTTTCTCTTCGTCTCATCTCATGTAGACTTCCTGAGCTTCCCGAAGCAGCTCTTGCAACCCTTTTTTCCTGCCACCCACCTATCTTTTCTAACTTTTTCCAACCGTCTTCCCAGGATTTTGCCACAGACTGAGTTTTTAGCAAAACTGTCCCCAAATACATTCTCAAATCCTTGCAGAGCCTTTGCAACCGTTCCATGGGAGTTTCATCTTTCCCCTGGCACTCCCCAAGTACCTTGCTCATGTTCTGTCCCTTGGGTACCGCTTCCCTGATACCCTGAATTATCATATTTCCTAAATTTATCCTTTTCTGCCTCCCCTCCTCCATCTGGGCATTCCAGGACGGTTTCTGGTTTGGCCAACTCTGGGCCCCACTTTCCCCATTGGGGTTTCTCTTTTCCCAATCTTTGATCGCAGCTTGTCTGATCATGTCCCTCTCCTCATTGTTGAAGAGCGATCTCAGGATCGCATTGAGATCCTCATAGGTGTAGGTGCTGGTCCCTAGAAATTCATCTAGCTTTTCTGCCACCCCCAAAGGATCATCTATCAATTTTCCCATCTCTTTCTTGAACGCTCTCATGTCACTGGTGTCGATTGGCGCGTGTACAAAGGCAATAACTCCAGGAGCTGTCAGCACCTCCACCAGTAAAGGGAAGAAGCCAAGCTTCCCTTCCTCATCCCCACTGTCTCCCGTAGTCGCCCTCCTCATTTGCCGCTCGTTCAATGGGCCAGGGGAGGGCTGGTTTTGGGGATGGTTGCCTGTTTTTCTTCGGTTTTGGGAAGGGTCAGTGGCAGCAGCTGCTCACATGGGAGCGGAGTCGCCGCCGCCGCTTGGTCACGTGGAGGGGGGGGGTACCGCAGCCGGCTCTGGCGGGAGCGGCGGTGCCGAGAACTGAGCCAGCGGGATCGCCACCTCGGGAGGCAACGTGGGCACCGGTGGTGCCTGAGCTGGTCCGGGCTGGGGCGGAGGAACAAGGTAGGGAAGTGGAAGATTGTCCAAGGGTTCCCATTCCTTTCCCATGTTTGCTGAGTTTCGGAGGGGTCATACTGGGTATAAACTCATACATGCATACCTCCACATCTCGGCATACGCAATCTCCTCAAAATCCCACAGGCAGCAATCAAATACGTAATCGTACAAAGACTTGCAAGTCCATGCTTTAAACGTGCCGAACACCAGCCAAACCACGTATTTTCCGATCTCCTTCCCTCCCCATTTTTCCATACAAAAATGTATCATTTTCTCCTTGGACCTGCCCGCTCTCCTTGGACTCTCATCCCAGTGTTCTAGCATCCACCCCAATGGACTATCTTTTGGGATTTCTGGCAGAACTTTCCCGGGACTGTTGCCTTCTGGATCAAGGCAGGCGACCTGGTTCTGAGGTACAGCTCGATGACCCACTCTCCCGGGCCGTTCGGGCCAATGAGACACGCAGACACTAATGTGGTGGACGGTCAAAAGGCGTTTATTACTTCTTCTCATAGGGTCTTATAGTCTAAGGGGTCTCTACGTCAAAAGGGGGTTTGTCCTTCTTATCTATGGTTAGTAGGGAATGGAAAAGTACTGAGTAAGGAGTGGAAAGTTGCTGACTTCAGTGGGGCAACATCCCTATTTTTAGTGGGGCCACATTCCTATGTTAGTTTCTTATCTATGAGTAACAGAGGGTCTTATCTATGGGAAACAGAGGGTCCTGGCTTTCCGTGACATCGCGAGTTTCTTCCACAGTGCCTCTTCCCTAGCTACCACACGGGACCCTGGGGAGATTTTTCCTCGGGTTTTCTCCAGAACTTGCTTTTTCCCAACCTCATTTTTCCAAAATCCCTCCTGTGAATTTTCTCACCTTGTCTCCTCCAGCTGGGATGCTCGTCGCTACTCCTGACTCTAGGTCTGATGTTGATTTCCTGAATCTGCAAAATGTCACCAGTCTTACTCAGTCAAACGGAGAACTGTTACGCTGACTTTTTGACTGATCTCCGGTTTTCTTTCCTGTTTTCTCTGGATCAGAAGGTAGATGGACTCCTGAAATTTTCCAGGACTGTCGTTTCCCCTTTCTGACCGAACCATGACCAATTTCCCTCCTTGAACTTTCTATGAGTACCAGGTCCCACGTGTGTTAAGGAAAAGTGTCTGCTTCTCCCTTGACGACCATGTCCTTCACAGTATGGTGGAACTGCGGCTGTGGTGTCCACACTTGCTTTGTGACAGAGACACATCTCACAATAACTCGGTCACACCCCACTCAACCACGTAGATTCTTTTCCCACATAGATTCTTCATGCACGTTGATTTCTGAGGGGAAAAAAAAGCACCTCGGGCTTGGAGATCCCCTGGATCTTGCCGAGTTCCTGAGAGCGGGGCCCATTTTATCCCTCTTTAGCTGTGGCTCCAGTTTTGGTTTGGTGATTTTTAATTGGTCTCGCGGACTCCAATCCCGCTCAGACTGCTGAAATCCCCAAGGTGCCTTCAGGGCAGGAAGGGGTCCCAAACCCCAAATTCAAATCCCTTCGGGTTTCACCAGATTGTTATAAATGATCAAATTGTGACCCAAAATTTATCAAAAATTTAGTAAAGATTTCTTAATTTGTCTGTGCGACCAAATTTCGGTCTTCAAAACCACCACAGCCAAAGAGACAGTGTTGAGCCTGTGTTTGGCGCTGGGTGAACCTGGATCTGACCTCTCGAGTGTCAGAGTCTCCCCCGTTCATGCATGCTGCTTCTTGCAGTGAGGTTTTATACAGTTTATTCTGCCTGAGGCAAAGATGACCAAATTTTCTTTGTATCTCTTCCCATGCATTGGTGTTTCTTTCCATGTGCAGAGGTGGACAAAAGCTGGGTCCAGGTGTGCCACAGGTGTCAATCAGCTCCGGCAAGCCGTGTATTCAGATGTATCAGTTTGGCGCCCCTGACTATCTTGATAGATGCAATTGGCAAGGCAATAATCGCTCTTGGGTGGCACCCGATGACTTGGGATACCAGTTATCATCGCCCTGGAAGCTTCTATTCCTACGTTAAAGCATCAGTCGTTATCTTAACTTGTGTCAGGGAACTTGTTGAACCTAAATAGACAGCCGCTCCCGGCCAGGGTGGTCAGACACATACATTTGGAGCATGAATTATCCCTTCCATATATTACAACTGCATTTACCTCTCCAGCATTGCTTTCCAAAAGAAAAGAAAAAGCTGGGGAAGGCAAACTGTATAGCTCATGGTATTTTACAGTGTCTAAAACATGCCAAGTCATGTATCTTAGAAGTGAGATGCTTTTGGAATTAATGGGACAGAGAAGTAGTGCAAAGGGGAGCATAAAAATGAATAGAGTAATACATCTTGGTATGGTTTTTTCTGTTTTCATTTCATTTCCTAAAAACTGCTTCAGTTCTTCCAGAATCTTCTCCACAGTCCTGTTTGCTCTTTCCAAGAACCTTTCCTGGAGAACAAGGTGCAGCTTCTGTCACAAGATGTGCCACCAGCTGCAGCTTCTCTTGGCTTTCCACACCGTGCGTGCAGCACGACTCTTGCAGCAAAGCAGGACAAATGTTTAAAGAACTTTACAGCCTGTTCTTTTCCTTGTGGTCTGGGCACTTGTGCCATTGGTGAGGTTTTCATTGTTACTGTTCTACACTAAGGAAACATGACGGGCTACCAGGAATTGTTAGGGAATGCAAGCCTGACTGAATGCAGAGAAAGAATCTCCAGAGCCTGCGGCCAGAAATGGAGAGCTGTGTGATAATCATTCCATCATCCCCATGGACATCTTGAAAGCAATGTAGAAGATGAAAATGGGCTGACAGAGGGAATTTGTTTCATTGTTCAGTTCAGATGCTGCTACATCTCATGCATTGATATAAATCAAGAGTTACTGTCAGTTCATGAAGGGCACCAAAACAAGCTGGATTTCTCAGGAGATGACTGAAAGAATCTGAAAAGGAGAAATGCAGGGAATGACTTAGTGAGCTTTGCCTGTACAAAGGATCATTTTTCCTAATAATTTCCAGTCCAGTCCCTCCGCTTTTGTCCTTAATAACAAGGCCATTTTCATCCCAGATTCCCCATGAAATGGCAACCCTGAGCTTGGAAGTGCCTGAAAGATGCCCTGTTCCTCTGCAGGGACCCTGAGGCTGAAGCGGGAGCCTGAGCCCTCTCTGGGGCAGCCTCCTCCAAACTGGAATTTGTGCCGTGCTGGGAGAGGAGGAGGAGGGGGAGAGCGCTGGCGCTGTGTGGCAGGAGCAGGAGGTTTGGGCTGCAGGACATTCCGTCTGCGCCGCTGCCCCGCAATGGGCGGCCGTGCCCGGGGCTCTGGGCCTGGCCCTGCGTGCGCTGAGCTCCCAACACTGCGGGAGCTCCCCGGGCTGGACTCAGCTTCCCGCTGGGCCTGGGCAGCAGGCTGGGCTCCAGCTGGGATCAGCAGCAGCTGGAAATACCTCTGCGCATCTCCATTTGCTGCTGCTGCTTGGGAGAAGAGAGAATTAAGTAAGTCAAGACACTCTGGTTTCTCTTCCTCCTGGTGGATGTTTTCATTTGATTTGATATTCCAGAGGCAATTTCTGTGATGGCCTCTGTCAGTTGATTCTATTTCAGCAGCAGCAGCAACAGGGCTATGTTTGAGTACTGCAAATGTGACCTGTGTGGCTGCTTTAATTCTCCTTGACTTAGTGCTCAGGGACTTGAGAGCATTTCAAGATCTGTTGATCATGATGCCTGTGACCAAAAGCCTGAGTTCACCTATTGCCAGCTGGGGGCTATGTACAAATTACCAACAGGACGGGACTGCTGAGGAACGTGTGTCGAGCTGTTTATTTTCTAGCATCAGTATCATTACATGGTTATGAGAATGGGAAGATGCCAGCAGCTTGTGTCCTCAGCAGCAGACAACTCAATGTTACAACTTACTTTAAAAGTTTTTTACCAATCACAGAAAGCAAAAGCATATTGACGGTAGTTCTATCCAACCACTATAAGCACAGGTACCTTTGGTTAAAACAATGCTTGCTTGTTTTGAATAGAATACCTCCTTGTGAGCCTTTATACACAATGAACAGAGCTCCATTATTAAGCTTAGAACTTCCCAATATCTCTGCGGCTTAGGGATTTGTTCTAGACAAGCATTAATACACCAACCATTTTTCTATTTGTCCTTACTTCTACTTCTTATAGAACTTTTCTGCTGACAAATCTCATGGCTACTGCTTAGCTCTAATTGTAGTTCTGCTGTCTTTGAGGCCTGCATTTTGCAGCTTTCCCAAAACCCTCTGATTTTAAGGATTCCCACATTCACCATCATGAAAGCACTATGGGTAGCACTGATCAAAAAAGGCAATTGCAGATAAATTTCAAGTGGCAAGCAGAAGAGGGCCAAGAGTAGCCATGATCTCCAATTCCCAAGGCAAAGCCAGCAGCAGCCTCCTGCTGTCACCTCAGGGCGAGTAAAACAGCGATGAAAACAGCGCTGGAACCTGATCCTTTCTTTCTCTGAGGGCTGGCTCAGGGCAGCACAGGTGGGCCCTGAGGAGTCAGGGCTGTGTGTGGGTGATTGCTGCTCTAGTCCAGAATTGAGCTGGAAAAAGCCCGTGGGAGCCGAGGCAGGAGCAGGCAGGAAGGGGCCGGCGCTGCTGCTGCTCCTGGCCGGGAGCCCCAATAGAACCAAAGGGCCATTGTCAGACACTGCAAGGCCTCATGGAAGCAAGGGGCCATTGTGCCACTGCAGAGCCAAGAAGACCATTGTGGTATTGCTTGACCTTGTGAAAAAAAAAAGATCTCTTGTGATACTACAAGGCCTCATGGAACCAAGGCGCAGTTGTAATGCTGCAAGGCCCCAAGGATCCAAGAACATGGAAAAGTTCTGTTTGGCTTGGCTTGACTGGTCCAGCTTACCTTGGCATATTGAGGGTTGCTTCTCTGCTGCCCCTGAAGCCCCGGAGTTCTGTGCTTTCCTTCCTGTGGGAAAGAACTCTCCTCCTTTAGGGGTTCATGGCTGAAATTGGGATTCTACGTCCGAATTCACTTATATCAAAGGATGATTCCTGTATGAAATCTGCCAGAACAGACAGCTCTGGATGGCCTTGACATCTTGGGGGCCACCTCTCATCTGCCTTCAAATACTGTGGGGGTGTGCTTTTCTTTCCATGGAAAAATCATCTTTCAAGTGCAGGTGTCCATAGCCAAAATTGGGAATCTGCCTCCAAAATTCCTTATATCCAAGGATAGCTCCCAGGACTGTCCAAGTTCCCTTGGCTTCCTGAGGGCCAGCTCTCATCTGCCGGTGAAACACCTGGGCTCTGTACTTTCCTTCCTATGCAAAAGAACTGTCCTTGTCCAGATGCCCATGGACAAAACTGGGATTTGGCATCCAAAATTTCATTTATAAAAGGATTCCTCCCAGACAAAAGACACCAAGACAAACTGGTCTGGATGGCCTTGGCCTCCTTGGAGATGCCTCTAATCAGCCTTTGAAACACTGGGGCTCTGCCCTTTCCTTCCTGTGGAGAAGAACTGTCATTCTGATCCAGGTATCCATGGCTGAAACGGAATTCCACTTTCAAAACTCCACAAATATCCAAGGGTTGCTTTCAGACAAAAGCCGCAAGGACAGACAGGTCTCGCTGGCCTTGGTGTCTGGTGACTGCCTCTGATCTGCCTTCAAACCCCTGGGGCTCTCTGGGTTCCTTCCTGTAGAAAAGAACCGTCCTTCTTGTCCAGGCACCCATGGCCTCAGGCACATGAGCACTGTACAGGGACAGAGGAGCTCTGTGCTCCGTGGAGTGGAGACTGAGGACAGCAGAGGAGAGCCCTGGGAGGGACTGACGGGTGGTTTAAGTGATAGTGGATCCTTCTGACATAAAAGAAAAAGGCAGAAAAAAGAAAAATTAATAAAAATGGCAGCTGGGGAGGTTCAGACTGGCAAGCAGGAGAAAGAAATTTCCCTCCAGGGCAGAGCTCTGGTCCAACACCAGAAGGAGCCTGGGTCATCACCAGGCTTTGTGTGTGCAGTCAGAGGCAGGCAGGAGGCAGAGCTGTCAGCAAAGGAAGGGGTCAGCCAGGTGGGGCAGCCGGGGGATGAGTTTTACAACATGGCTTATGTGGTCCAAGACCTGTTCCACATTGCCTAATGATGGCTGCAGCCTTGGGCGATATTTGGCCAACATCCCTGTCAATCACTGTAACAAGGTGACCAGGAGAGATTCACATCAGACTCTGTCAGTAGTTGGGTTCCACTGAAGGACAGAAGTTTATTCAGTATTATCTTCATTTTGAAAGTAAGAGCAGTGATACTGGAGTCTTCTGTAGCAGGGAACATGGTATACCATAAGGAACATGTGGACCATAGTAAAAGATGTTAAATAAATGAATAAAATACATTATTAAAAATACATTTATAAATAAATAAATAAAAACATTCTCAGCTGTTCCAGGAGAGCCTCAGCCTCATGATCTGGAAAGAAAACTTATCACCATGAGTCAGCAGAGTGGCTCTCCAGATGGCTTTGCAGAATGGCTGGTATTACTGCCTAGTGTTACAGGGTTAATATTGGGGTGAAAGGAAGCAGCATTTTTTAATTTCACTAGACTTAATATGGAATGTTAGGGGAAGAACCAAAGAAGGAAAAGGGAGGAATCAAGGTGGTTTGGAGAGAAATAGACATAGGAAAATATAGGAATAGTACAATAAGTGGGGTCAGTCATGCTGAGAGATGCTGACAAATGCTGATCAGTGTGCTTGTAAGGCCCTGCCTTGCACCTGGTCCCTGCATGTCTCTTTCTTGGCTGTTTAGGTGGCCTGGAAAGGCCCAGGGTGGCCTTGGACAGCCCGGCGCTTCAAAGGACGAGGAGAGACTTCTGATCTTTTCTCGGTCTCGGTGTTTATTAATTGTTTATCTAAAAGATTTTCTTTCAGCCCAACAGAGGTCTGCACAGCAAGCCAGCCATGAGCACACTGAGAGCCCCGGGGCGGTCACTTATCTTTATACCCGAAGTTACGTATACAATATTTATAATTTTTCTCCAATACCTTCTACCCTTATTAACCGGTGCACTTCTAGTAATAACCAATCTCAAAGTGCCACCATCACCACAGAAGATGGAGGCCAAGAAGAAGAGGAAGAAGAACAGGACATGCCCCAATTCTTCTATTTTACTTCTTTAGACCCCCCTATACAGAAATCTTAAACCCTGTGTTTTACACTCTAATTAACTTATCCCTTCACCATTCACCCAGTGAATTCTTCCTATCTTCATACAGGTGTCATGTCCTGTGTAGGATCAAAGTCCTGCCACCAGACACTTCTGGCAACATTCCAGGACTCCCCAGCCCCCCAAGGGTGGTCTCGGCCACTCTGCACCTCCATTCTGAGGTGCTGAGATCCCACACCTGCACTGTTCCACAGTACCCTGTTTCCTCATTAGACTCAATGTGTATTTTCTGACTGCGCTACAGAGCCAGTGGGATCTGGTGGAATCAGATGAGAAACCTTTTTGCACACTTGTCTGTGTGTATGAACATGTCTGTATGAGGTAGTTGAAAAGTTGAGTGTCCAAAGGCAAGCTAGAGGGTGGTCCATATGGTGTTGATAAAGGTACCCTTTATCATAGTATACCATGGTAACTTATCCTTTGGGGCTCAATAATCTAAAGATCTAGAGAATGTCTTATGGATAGGCCTTAGTTACCCTTAATCATCCCTTTTTCCTCTAAAAATACAAATGACATCAGGTTAGTTACAATTTCACACATGAATTTTTTAAAAAAGGAGAACCATAAGGCTGCAGGACAAAGTCACTTCCCAGTTGTCCTCTTCAGTTATGTTTCAAGCTTCCAGAACAATAGTTGTATTGAAAAATGCATGGATTCTAACTTGGCTGCTTCCTGGAGTGCTATGGTCATGAATGCCAATGCCTGAAATGATTCCTAATTACTTTTACCTTTGTATTAGATATTACACACAAAGAAGGACACTTTTCTATTCAGAAAGGTAAGTTTCATTATAACGAAAACCACCAAAGGATGATATAAGGACTTATGATCCTATATTTTCAGAAAAAAGAGATGAGAATTTATGTTTTGGTGCTCTGTAGCCATCCATATGGACAACATTCCAATATGCCAAGGTATGTGTCCAAAAGGTACAGGGGGACCTTTTCCCAGAGCGGCAGGGACAGAGGCGCAGGGCAGGGACACCGTGGGACAGCCTGGGCTGCACAGGGCATAGGCATGTGCAGCAGCTGCAAGACAGCCCTGCCAGAGCCAACTTGGGTAGCACTTTGGCCATGGCTGCTGGGCCTGGGCCTGAGGCAGGAGCAGGAGACAAGTGACCCTTGCAGGCCTGGGGCCTCATTGCCTCCTTGTCCCTGCTCAGCAGCCTGGCAGGGGCCGCCCCATGCTTCTGCCCTTGCCATTGCACATCCCCACATGCCAGTGCCCATCCCGGCAAGAGCCCTGAGCAAGGAGGGAGGGACAGCATCTGCCTGGCCAGGGGCTGGGGCTCAGGCCTTGGCCCTTTGCATTCCTCAAACACATCCAGCTTTGCTCAGCACCACAGACACCTTGGCCTTGTTTGTCCCCAGCTGCCATCACTGCCTCCAGGGTTCTTCCCTAACTGGAACCCGGGGACACTTGCTGAGTTTTGTCCCTCAGTGGGACCCATAAAATCTTCAAGAAACTTCACACTTTCAATTTAAGTTTGAGTTCTTAAGAAGTTTTTTGAGCTCTCTCTCAGGGACTGAGTCTGATGTAAACAACACCAAAGCCCCAGAGGCTCATTAATGTCCTTGTGCTGTGTCTGTGCTGCTGAGTTGGGCTGGCCTCCTGGCCCAGAGGCAGCTCCTGGCAAACCAAGAAGAGCCTCATAAAGACATTTCTCCTGAGGAGCAGTTCCTCTCCCAGCCCAGCAGGGCTGGGGCACTGCCTGCAGCCACCCTGGGCACAGCACAGAAGCACAGAGAGCTTCAATCAGTCAGGGCTGGGAAGGTGCTGAGAAGTGCCTGGGGCACAATCACTGCCAGCCCTTGGCACAGGAACCTCTGGCTGCAGGACAAGGCAGCTGCAGCTCCTGGAGCCATCTCCAAAAGCTGGAACATCCCAATGCCTAACGAATCTGTGAGTAAATCTCTGAATATTTCTGGGACTGGGGAGGTGATATGCTCATGAAGCTTTGACATGCTGAGGAATGCTGGTCAGTCATAAAATATTTCCAATACAAGGATTTCATTGAAAATTAGGACATTTCCAAAGACTTTGTATTCCGTTTCCTAATATTGGAGAATGGCAGGCAGCGGGGGGGGGGGATTAACATTAAAGATTGATTATGAATTATTAATTATGAAATTTTAAAAGTTCCTGAGACATTGGAACTGTTAGTTTAGTGTTCTGTAGCTTCACAGGAGATCCCTAATGTACTTTCAGCCACTCTGCCCATGGACAGCACCAGCATCATCTTTGCTGGACCCATCAGGCTCAGTCTGAGCTGTCCTTTCTCCCACCTGCAAACAGAACCTGCCCCAGCCAGTGCCCTGCAAACAGGCAGGGTTCTGTAGGGCCAAGGAGAGGGCACAGGGAATTGGGGTCTGTGAGTTCTGTCAGGGAGAGATCAGGCACAGGGAAACACCTGCAGGAGGGAAACCTCCAGGAAGCAGAGAGAAGATCAGGCAATGAGAGAAAACAAAACCCAGCAATGCTGTGGCAGGGAGAGTTTGGAGATGCCCACAGGATCCCCTCCAGTGCAGCCCCTCCCTCTGAACAAGCCCCCTCCCTCCTGTGCCCCAGCCCAGCCTCTGCCCTCAGGGCCGGGGCTCCAAGGTGTGCAGCCCCTCCTGTGCAGGCAGAGCTGCAGCAGAGCCATGGGTCAGCTCTGCAGCCCCGGGCCCAGTTCCCCCTGCAGAGTACAGGGCTGGGAGCAGCTGCCTGGCCCTGGGGGCTCTGGAGTGGGCACAGCTGGCTCAGAGTGACGCTGTCCCCAGTGCCCGGCTCTGGGCAATGCTTTCAGGGCAGCCAGGGAAGGAGCTGCATCTCCCTTAATCCAATGCCAGCATAAGGACACTTGGAAGTCTCTGAGATTTCAGTCCAAGCTTGGAGCTTCAATCCAGGGTGCAAACCTGTCCTAGAGCATCTCTGAGTGATAAGATTGATGGCGAAAGGCAGAGGTTTTCTGACACTGAAAATGCTGCTGGGTTGGTGAAATGAGCAACGTTGAGTCCTTGGCTACAAATGGGGAGCTCAGCTGTGGTGCATCCATCTCTTTTCAGCAGTAACTGGTGACATTTTAGGGAAAACGTGGGAAGATGATCACTCTCCACATGAGAAAGGTTAAAGCCCAGAGAAACTCCGAATAGGTCAGAATGAGAGACCATCTCCCCTCACTCTCCTCTCATTACTTTGTCTCACAGAACTTGCTCTGTTCTCCCTGAGTGCAGAAAAAATGTAGAGGGTTTCTGATATCCAAGAATATTAGGAGACAAATGGGGAGAGCTGAAAATAAAAATCTCAGAACTCTTAAACAAAGAAACAAAGTAATGATTTTAATTAATAATTAAAATAATCCGTGTGTGTTACAGAGGAGGCTGTATGGGAAATGGCTTTAATTTTGGTTACAAATATCTTCTCTAAAACTTCAATGTCCTTTTCTCCATTAAGAGATCCCCATCTGTAGCCACGGCAAATGTCCAACCGCAGCTCCATCAGGCATTTCCTCCTGCTGGCATTGGCAGACACGCGGCAGCTGCAGCTCCTGCACTTCTGCCTCTTGCTGGGCATCTCCCTGGCTGCCCTCCTGGGCAACGGCCTCATCATCAGCGCCGTAGCCTGCGGCCACCACCTGCACACGCCCATGTTCTTCTTCCTGCTCAACCTGGCCCTCAGCGACCTGGGCTCCATCTGCACCACTGTCCCCAAAGCCATGCACAATTCCCTCTGGGACACCAGCACCATCTCCTTCTCAGGATGTGCTGCACAGGTATTTCTGGTTTTCTTCTTTGTCACAGCAGAATTTTCCCTCCTGACCATCATGTGCTATGACCGCTACGTGTCCATCTGCAAACCCCTGCACTATGGGACCCTCCTGGGCAGCAGACCTTGTGCCAACATGGCAGCAGCTGCCTGGGCCAGTGCCTTTCTCAATGCTCTGCTGCACACAGCGAATACATTTTCCCTGCCCCTGTGCCACGGCAATGCCCTGGGCCAGTTCTTCTGTGAAATCCCTCAGATCCTCAAGCTCTCCTGCTCCAAATCTTATCTCAGGGAACTTGGGCTCATTGTGGTTAGTGCATCTTTAGGTTTTGGTTGTTTTGTGTTCATTGTTTTCTCCTATGTGCAGATCTTCAGGGCTGTGCTGAGGATCCCCTCTGAGCAGGGACGGCACAAAGCCTTTTCCACCTGCCTGCCTCACCTGGCCGTGGTCTCCCTGTTCCTCAGCACTGCCACATTTGCCTACCTGAAGCCCCCCTCCATCTCCTCCCCATCCCTGGATCTGGCCCTGTCAGTTCTGTACTCAGTGGTGCCTCCAGCCCTGAACCCCCTCATCTACAGCCTGAGGAACCAAGAGCTCAAGGCTGCAGTGTGGAGACTAACGACTGGATGGTTTCAGAAGCACTAAACTGCTGGCCAGTTTCTACAAATCACTTGCAATAAAAGCAAACTTCAATACTTTGTGTAAGTTTCATTTTGGAAGTTCTTTATCTTTGCTTTAAATTTTAAATATTTTCTACAAAGTGATGTCTTTGTTTGTGCCAAGTTGGTGTTGCCAGTGCTGCTGCCGTGGCCCTGCCCCACTGCCCTGGTGGCCCTGGTGTTACTGCAGGGCCTGAGTGCTCTCGGGGCCAGGCACAGCCCTGGGGGTGGCAGTGCCGGGGCTGCAGCAGGGACAGGCCATGGGCACTGCTGGGGCAGCGCTGACGCCTCAGCCCAGGGCCTGGGGGCTCCAGGCTCCTTGCCCAGGCTCTCTCAAGAACATGCCCAGGCCAATGCTCAGCACAGAAAAGCCCCGTGAGCAGCCCCAGGCTGGCCGTGGGCAGGCTGGGGGCAAACAGCATGGCTGGGGCTCTGCAAGGGCCCTGGGGCAGACGGGAAGGAGCAGCAGAGCAGGGGCTGATCCATCCCCAGTGTGCTGCACAGCCCAGGGCAGCGTCCCAGAGAGTCCTGATGGAGCTGCCAACAACATCCCCCCTCGGCACTGCTAGCCTCAAGCCCTAGCCTCATTTTCTTTCTTCCCTTTGTTTGCTTTCTTTCCTCTCTACTGCCCCAAATCTCTTCCAATTGCGCACTGCTGTCCCCTCCCCTGCAAACAGCCCATCCCTGTTTGCGCTTTCCTCTCTGGCCCCACTCCCCATTGCAGTTCCTGACTTGGCACCATGGGAACGTCCCTTGGGCAGCAGGATCATCCTACAAGTGCTGCAGGAATTGTCTGCAGGCTCCTGCAGTGCCTGGTGCTGCTCCCTTGCCAGAGGCACCACAGGCCAGGGGGGGCACATCTGGGCTGCTGTGTCTGGCTCTGGGGCTCCCTGTTCTGGGCACTGAGGAGGGGCTGCAGAGGCTCTGCAGCACTGACAGGATGGGCTTTGGGGCTGGCAGGAGACGCTGAGGGACCTGGGCTGCTGGAACTTCTGAAGAGGAGGCCCAGGGCTCCTCCTGCAACGTCTGCAAGGGTGGTTCCAGAGAGTCACAGAATCAGCAAGGTTGGAAAAGACCTTGGAGATCATCAAGTCCAACCTCTGCCCTGACACCACCTTGTCTCCCTGAGCCTCCTCTTCTCCAGTATAAACAACCCCAGCTCCCTCAGCAGCTCCTCACAGGACTTGAGTTCCCGACCCCTCCCCAGCCTTGTTGCCCTTCTCTGGACACACTCCAGCCCCTCCATGGCCTTCCTAAATTGGGGGCCCAGAACTGGACACAGCACTCGAGGTGTGGC
Organism: Melospiza melodia melodia; assembly: GCF_035770615.1. NCBI lineage: Eukaryota > Metazoa > Chordata > Aves > Passeriformes > Passerellidae > Melospiza > Melospiza melodia. Next base: position 6,985,611 of record NW_026948659.1, on the reverse strand, counting down.
CTCACCAGTGCCGAGTGCAGGGGAAGAATCACTGCCCTGCTCCTGCTGGCCACACCATTCCTGATCCATAGGAGTCCCAGGGGTTGGATGGGGAAATGATGGGGAGGGGGTAGGGACAAAGTGTGATTGATTTTCAGCCATGAAGGGTCTTAATTTTCATATCTCTTCAGACTGCATGAGGAGGGGCTGGAGATCAGTATGAACTGGGGATTGCTGATATCAATTTATAAACAGGAAAAGAAAACTAAACAGGACAAAACAATTCTCTCTTCATTGTTTTCAATATAGTGGAATCACTTTGAATACACTTCTGAAATCTGTCTAATTGACCACAGAAGAACTGAAGATTTGAATTATTCCCATGGGCTTGTCTTGTTTGGGTGTTTTGAAAAAATATTTATGAGCATTTTTCACTGAATTCCTGAACTGAAGAGCTCAACAAAGAAGAGGCCTCTGGAAAAGTAAAGTTCATCACCAACCTCCACGGTGCTGAGGATCCATCCTGATCAGAGCAGGGATGAGCAGAAATGGGCACTGCTTTTTGGCTGCCCCAGCTTTGGGATGGGCCCTGGGCCTGGAGCAGGAGCAGCTCTTGGGGGCCCCAAGGCCGGGGCTCTTGTGCTGCCCTGAGCAGATGGGATGGCAGCAGGGGCTGCAGAGCTCTCAGCATGTCCTGCAGAGGAGAGCAGGGCACCCAGGGATCCTCCTTTCGCTTGGCCAGCCACGTTCCCCCATGCTGGGGCTAAGTCCTGTGGCAGCTGCAGCTGCTGCTGTGCCCTTGCCAGGGCCTGAGCCCGTGGGGCAGTGCCCAGAGCAGCCTGGCCTGAGCAGAGCTGTGGGGCCAGAGCCGGCTGGGCTGGGCTGGGGAGAGGCCCTTGGTGCTGCCCAGAGCTCAGGGCAGCTGGCAGAGCTTGCAGGGAGCTGTTCTGGGCTCAGAGAGCCTGGCCCAGAAACCATCAGTGTCCATCTCAGCCTGGCTGAGTGTGCAGGGGCCAAGAAGAGCAGCCCAGGGTCTGCACGTTCTCTGGGTGGGAGCTGAGCTTGGGAGCCCTTGAGCCCTGCCAAGTGCTGGGGTTGCACCTCCAGCTCCAGAGGAGATGGGACAGATGGGAACAGAGACAAATCATTCCTGCTGGATTCTTTCTTGTGTCTGCTTATACAGGTGACCTGAATCCATACATAGAGGAGGTGTTTTGTGTCAGATAACACTGCAGAGTGTTAGGTAGAGTAAGAAGAATAATATTATTTAGTGAAAATAATGTTTCGTGCAAAATACACAATGGGAAGAAAAAGACACATATGATCAGATCATCTGAGTTTTTCAGAGGAGGAGAGACATTTATTGATGTTCCAGTAGTTAAACATGTTCAAATTCTTTCCTCAGGGCTTCCTTGAGATTAGAGGTGACCACCAGAGGCCAAGGCCAACCAGAGCTCTCTTTCCTGGCAGCTTCTGCCTGGGAGAACCCTTGCAGATAGGGAATGTTTTAGGGGGATTATCAGTTTTGTCCTTGGGCACCTGGAAAGAGAGATGGTTCTTTTCCATAGGAAGGAAAGCACAGAGCCCCAGTTCTTCAAGAACTGATGAGAATCAGCCCCTGGTATTTCAAGATCAGCTGGACCTGTCCAGTGGCCCCTGGGAGGCCAAACCAGCCAGACCTGTTCCATCTCCCCTTGGTTCCATGAGTGTCACAATGTTCTCCTTGCTTCTGCAGTGTCACAATGGCCCTGTGCTTCCATGAGGCCCTGCAGGGTCACAGTGGCCCTTTGGTTCCGTGGGGCCCCACAGTGTCACAATGCTCTCCATGATTCCATGGGGCCTTGTAATTCCACAATAGTCTCCATGGATTCTTGGGGCCCTGCAGGATCACAACGGCCCTTTGGTTCCACGAGGCCCTGGAATGCAGCAATGGCCTCTTGGTTCCACAAAGCCCTGCTGCTTCACACTGGGCCCTTGGGACCATGCGGCCCAGCAGAGCCTCAGTGATGGCCTTTGTTCCACAGGGTCCTCACAATGCCACAAAGATCTCTTCGTTTCAGAAGGCCCCACAATTTCACAATGGTCCTCATGGGCCCCACAGTGTCACCAGGGTCTCAACAGGAAGGAAACCACGGAGCCCCAGTGGTTCAGGGGCTGATGAACTATAAGTACCAGAGGCCAAGGTCAGGCCAGTCTGTCTGTCCTGGCAAGTTTGGGAGCAACTCTTAGATATATGAAATTTTGAATGTGAAATCCTATTTTTGGCCTATGCTTATCCACAGAAAGGAAAGCACAGAGCACCTGCTTTTGGAAGGCAGATGAGAGCCGGCCCTCAGGAGGGCAAGGCCAGCCAGACCTGTCTGTAATGGCAGCTTTTGTGTAGGAGCAGTCATTGGATATAGGACTTTTGCAGGTGGATTCCTAATTTCAGCCACAGGCGCCTGAAGAAGAAGGATGTTTCTTTTCCATAAGAAGTAAAGGGTGGAACCCCAGTGTTTCAGGGCAGAATAAAAGCAACCACCAGAGGCCAAGGTCAGCCAGAGCTGTCTGTCCTGGAAGCTTTTTTCTGGGAGAAACCCGGGCATATAGGGAATTTTGGAGGAGAAATACTAATTTTGGAATCGGTGCCTGTGCAGGAAGGACTGTTCTTTTCCATAAGAAGGAAAGCGCCCCAGTGTCTGAAGGCAGGTCAGACCCAGCTCTCAGGAAGTCAAGGTCAGTCAGACTCATTGGCAATGGCAGCTTTTGACTGGGAGCAATCCCAGGATATTGGCAATTTTGGAGAGGGAATCCCATTTTGGCTATGGATGCTTGAATGAGAAGGGCAGTTCTTTCCTTTTCCAGTTGAAGAAAAGCCCAGAGCCCCAGATTTTCAGGGGTACATGAGAAGAGACCCTCGACATGCCAAGAGCAGTTGCACCAGTCAGGCCAAGCCAACCAGACCTGTTCCCTGTTCCCTGGGATCCATGGGGCCCTGCAGTGTCACAGTGGTGGTGTCATATTGGATCCTTGGTTCCATCAGGCCCAGATGTGTCACTCTGGCCTCTTGTTTCCATGGGGCTCCACAGTGTCACAATGGTCCCTGGCTTCCATGAGGCCTTGCAGTGTCACAGGTGTCTCCTTGGTGCTGCAGTGTCACAATGGACCCTTGGGTCCATGGGGACTCACAATGTCAAGAGTCTCCTTGGTTCCATGAGGCCCTGCAGAGCCCCTTGTTTCAATGAGGCCTCCAAGTGTGATCATGGCCTCCAGAATTCCATGAGGCCCCGCAATGTCCCAATTGAACTTTGGTTCCATGGGGTCCCGCACTGTTCCATGGGGCCCTGGAGTGTCACAATGGCCTCCTTGGTTCCATGGTGCCACACCGTGTGACAACTGCCCCTTGGCCTGCCAGGACTGCAGAGTGTCACAATGGTTCCTTGTTTCCATAAGGTCTTGCAGTGTCACAATGGTCTCCATGATCCCACAAGGCCTTGCAGTGTCACAACAGACCATTGGTTTCATGGAGACCCACAGTGTCACTATGGTCCCCTTGGCTCCATAAGGCTCTGAAGTGCCACAATGGCCGTTTGGTTCCACAAGGCCTCCAAGTGTAAAAATGGCCTTCATGGTTCTATGAGGCCCTGTTGAAAGTGATGGGAGATGTCCCATCTTTGTTGATCAGCATTGACTCCAATTTATTGATCAAATCAGTCACCTTTTATAACAGTGTTAATTAAGTTCATGCATATTGCAAAATTCGAGCTCACGATAGGCTACAAAGAAAACTCTAACCCCTCCTTTTGTTTACAATACCTGTGGTTTGTTTATCGAAACTAAGACCAGTGTTCTCACCATGATATGAAAAGTTCTCAAAATCTTCACATCTTTTCCCAGAGCAGCTATCTGTTCTCACAGCAGCCAAGGACAGAATGTTTACCTGTTATGAGAAGACTGTCTGAGAATTTGTTGTTTATAAAAAATATGCTTGAGAACCTAATTATTTACAGAATCAAGCCTGGGAACTGCTGCTTTACAGCTGCCTTTTACTTTTCCATCAGCTGTATACTTTCAGGGCCTCTTTCTTTAAGCCATGTTTGAACCAGGCTCTCCACAAGGCCCTGCTGTGTAACAATGCACCTTTGGTTCCATGATGCCCAGAGTGTCACAATGGTATCCCTGGTTCCATGGTGTCAGAATGGGCCATTCATCCCATGGACACCATCAGTGTTCACTGCAGTCCCCTTGATTCCACCAGGCCCTGCCATGCTCTAATGGCCCCTTGGTTCCAGTGGGTCCCAAAGTGTCAGAACAGTCTGCATTGATCCATGAGGCCCCGCAATGTCACTGTGCTCCACTTGCTTCCACAGGGCCCCACAGTGGAACAATGGACTCTTGGTTCCATGAGGTTCCTCAGTCCCAATGGTCTCCTTGGATCCGCAGTGTCACAGTGGCCCCTTGGCTCCGTGTGGCCATGCTGTGTCACAATTCCATGAGGCCACACAGTTTAACAAGGGACCCTTGGTTCCATCAGGTCTTGCTGTGTCACAATGGGCTTCTGGTTAAATGAGCTCTCACACCGCCAGCAGCAGTCTCCTTGGTTCTGCAGTGTCACCATCGACCCTTTGTTCCATGAGGTTCCGCAGGAGAACATGGTCACCTTGGTTCTATGAGGTTCTGCAGTGTCACAATGGACCCATGATTCCACCAGGCCTTGCTGTGTCACAATGGCCCCTTGGTTCCAAGAAGTTTCTCAGGGTCACAATGGTCTCCTTGGATCCGCACCATCACAATGGACCATTGGGTCAATGTGGCCCCAACGTGCCAAAACGGATTTTGGTTCCATGGGGTTCTGCTGTGTCACAATGGACCCGTTGTTCCATGAGTTTGCTAAGTGTCACAGCTGACTCCCTGTAAGGCCCTGCTGTCACTAAATCTCTGAAATATCAGGATAGGGCTCCTCAAGACTCATTTGCTATTTCAGAGGGTATCATTTATTCAGGCCTAAGGTCCAACATGGGATAATTCCTAAAAATGTGGGCATGGAATTCTACCAGTGTGTTGCTTATATACACTCCCTAAATGGGAATTGCATTTTACCCATTTCCATAAAACCCACCTGAAATTCAAAGATTCAGTCCTTGTTTTCTCAATTCCCTGCACCCCTGAGCAAGATGTCTTCTTCTTCTCTTCCAACCATCCTTGCTGGGAAAGCAGCTCCTGTATGCCCTGTTCCTGTGCTGAAAGTTCACAGGCAGGGTAAAAATCGAATGAACCCTTTTGGTATCAGGCCCAGGCTTTGTGTGGGCAGGCAGAAGCAGGCAGGAGACAGAGCTGTCAGCAAAGGAAGGGCCCAGCCAGGTGGGGCAGCCGGGGGATACCGACAGCCTGCAGGGACAGAGGCGCAGGGCAGGGACACCGTAGCACAGCCTGGGCTGCACAGGGCACAGGCATGTGCAGCAGCTGCAAAACAGCCCTGCCAGAGCTAACTTGGGCAGCACTTTGGCCATGGCTGCTGGGCCTGGGCCTGAGGCAGGAGCAGGAGACAAGTGACCCTTGCAGGCCTGGGGCCTCATGGCCTCCTTGTCCCTGCTCAGCAGCCTGGCAGGGGCCGCCCCATGCTCCTGCCCTTGCCATTGCACATCCCCACATGCCAGTGCCCATCCCGGCAAGAGCCCTGAGCAAGGAGGGAGGGACAGCATCTGCCTGGTCAGGGGCTAGGGCTCAGGCCTTGGCCCTTGGCATTCCTCAAACACATCCAGCTTTGCTCAGCACCAGAGACACCTTGGCCTTTTTTGTCCCCAGCTGTCATCACAGCCTCCAGTGTTCTGCTCTAACTGGAACCTGGGGACACTTTCCCAGTCGTGTGCCTCAGTGGGACCCATTAAAACTTCAAGAAAGTTCAGAATTTCAATTTAATTTGAATTCTTGAGAAGCTTTCTGAAGACACTCTCAGGGACTGAGTGTGATGTAAACAACATCACTGCCCTGTGAGAATAATTAAAATTTTCCTAGTCCAGTTATGAAGAACGATTTCAAAGAACTTGTAAGAAAGACACATTCCTATTTTAAATGAAGTATTTCATTTTATTTCTCTCTAGAGCAGTGGTGATTGCAGCATTCTGTGATTGATATTGACCCAGGGTCTCTCCTCAGCAGCTCTATCCTGCTCACAGAAGCTGTGCCTGGAGCTCTGACCCAGTGTGGACAACCTTGCTCCACCTTGCCCAGCCCCATCCTGTCTGTCCTCACTCCCCTGGGACCTGCTGTGCTTGCAGAGTTGGCTGCACTCAGCCTAAGAGGGGTTTTCACTTTTTGGGGATTTTTTGAAGCAGTCTCAAACTCCTGAGTTTCCCCACTGCAAACAGACATACTGCTCAGGTGTGTGCCAGCCCCAGGTGCCACCAAAGCCACTGCAGAGCTGCCCTGGGCCAGCTGTGAGGGTGGATCATCAGCCCAAGCTGCACTGGGCCCCTGCAAGGGGCTGTGGCCAAGGGCACTGCACTGACCCCACTGCTGGGTTTGGCTGCCACGGCCACCGAGAGAAATTAAACTGTCCTTGGAAACACTGGGGAGGACTGGGACATACTGGGGAACACTGGGAACGCTGTGGGAGACACTGGGGAATACTGGGAGTGACACTGGGAGATACTGGAAGAAACTGGGGACACTGGGGTACCTGTGGATGACACTGGGAGGAGCTGTGAACGACTGGGAATGAACTCGGGTGTATTGGGACGGACTGGGCTGCAGTGGGAGGGACTGGAGGGGTACTGGATTGTACTGGGTTACTGGGGATTAATTGGGCTTTACTGGGGTTATACCGGTCTGTACTGGAGATGAACTGGGCTTTACTGGGAGGGACTGGAGGAGGGCGAATGGGCTGTTCCGACCTCCACTGCATCGCATTTGCTGAAGCTCCCGCCCATCTCCAGCCGCAGCCCATCAGCGACAGGGATCCGGGTCTGCGTGCGGTGCTTACACGGGCAGCAAATTTCCTTTTTGCCTTTAACTCTCGTCATGCCCTGCGCTCCACAGAACTCCGGGATCCGCCCCCATCTCTCCCATAAGTGTCCCCGAAACACTCCAGGATCTCTCAGTGTCCCCTCAGCGCCCATTCGGGACTCCCATAAGCATCCCCGAACCCCTGAGTGCTCCCACCCCCACAGATGGCCGGTACAGCCACTTCTGGGAATTCATCTGCTCTCGTCCCCCGTGGCCCCAGAGCCCCTCAGAACACAGTCCCGCGCCTAAAACTCCGGCCGCGACCCGCGCCTTAAAGAGCCCGGTTGGAGCTCTCCGAGCTCCTCCCAAGGGCTCCCGTGCCGTTTACGTTTCCCCAGAGGAACTCAAGTCGGGGCTCGGACGCAAAGGTGTCCCCCAAGAGCCGTCCCGGACTCCAAAACATTTAGTTCCAACCACTTTCGGGACTACAGCTCCCATCATGCTCCGCGGCGCACGACCAGCGCCATTTCAGGCGGGACTTTATCTCCCGTCATGCCCGGCGCCCCACCGAGAGCCATTGCAGCTGCGCCCAGAACTCCCGTGATGCTCCACGGCCCCATTAAACCGTATGATACCCGCGCCTACAACTCCCATCTCTGCCTGCTCCCCTGACAGCCCCGTTAGATCCCCCCACAAGTGCCCGCCCGGACCCCGAAGGGCCCCAAATTCCCCTCTCTGACCTCCAAGGGCCCCCCCGGACCCCCAAGTGCTGCCCCGAACCCTGAACTGTCCCTCAGAATCCCTGAGTGCCCCTCCAAGTGCCCGCCCGGCTCCCCTAAGTGTCCTCCAGACCGACAAGTTCTCTCTGAATTCCCTCCCCAGTCCCAAAACTGCCCAAAATGTGTCCAAGAAATGTCTCCAGGGATCCTGATGTGACCCTTTCACCCTGTGTGAGAAAAAGATGATTAAAAAAGATGACAGAAAGTCTACAATTATAACTAACTACCATGAAGAGGAAGAAATAAATAGAGAGTAGATAGTAATTAAATAATGAAGGGAGTTGTGTTTCTTATGTGAGATGCAAAGCTGTGTTTCCTGTCAGGTACAAGCAGGCGACGTGTGTACTTGTAAATGTGAAATGTGAGGACATCGACAATGGGACAGTTGCGAATTCTAATAATAACTGAGGAAAATAAAGCATGGGAAAAGGCCTTTGAACCTACCTTTTGTTTGCAATTAACCCTGGTTGATTTAGGAGCATTGGAATTAAAGTGTTAAGGATGTTGCTTTTTGCTTGCATTTAATCCATAAAAAAGCTCTGCAATAATGACCTTTTGAAGTATAATTTTAGAATATTACTTGTATTCTTGCACCTATAGCTTTGGAATATATATAAAGGAAATATGCTTATCTCAAGCCTTATTGAAGCAGAGAAAAACAGCTTGAGAAAGGAGGATGGACATCACCTCAAGAATTCATGGTTTTGAACAAAGGGAAGCTGGAAATCACTGTTATGAGATTTATAGTCTCTGCAATTAAAATGTAGACACATATCTGGGGAGCTGGACCCCACCAGATGGGTGTCGTCTTTCTTCTTTCGGAAACTGGACCGTTACCATCTGGGGATACTCCTTTGAGATACATCCTGAGTAACTAAAATCACAATAGTGTATAGAATTGTGATGTAATAATTTGGAATAAAAATTGCTGATGAGTAAAAAATTGGTAATAGATACGGCTGAAAAAAAAACTGATGAGTACTCCTATAAATACCTATAACCATCAATTATCGGAGTGCAGTTGGAGGGAAAACTTCCTCCACTGTACCCAGCGCTCTATTGCTCATACTTTACCATAATAAAAAATAAATTGATTGCTGCTTGAATATTGGCCTAGTCAAGCTTCTTATTCATAACAGATTTGTTGCATTGGCCGGGAATTTCCAAATCCATTGAGGGAGACTCCTGATCTCAGGGAGGCGCCCCACCTTGGAGGCTTCTGCCTCCAGTGGCCCTGAGTGATGGGGAAATCTCTCAGGAAAGAGGAAATCCATAAGGTAAATTATGAGCAAAGAATTTTGAGCTCCCGGAGTAGACTGCAGTAAATTCACCCGTAAAAACTCGTGCACGAAGACCCAGGTGAGAAAAGGAGGCTGTCGCTTGGGTAGGTGGGATAAGAACGGGTGTAGGTGTGTAAGAGTGTGAATGGTGTGTGTATGAGACGTGACCTAGTCACGACACGAGTGAGGAGTTCTTCTAACCTCGGTTTCACTACCCCACAAGAGGGATGGCAGGTTAAGGAACGAAGCATGGGGAAAAGGATTCTCTGTATGTAAAAGGTCGGGGGTGGTGAGATAAGGTAATAATTACAGAGAGGAATTTGTTTTCTTTTCCCGGTAGAGAATCAGAGGTGAGAGGCGTTAGAAGGGCTTGTTATTAGGGAAATTCCTGACAAGAAAGGACTAAGGTCTGAACGTGTGAGATCAGAGCCAGTGAGGGTACACCCGTTCAGTGGAAAAATGGGTCAATGCCAGAGCAAATACCCAGGAGCTGGTATAAACCAGCACGAAAATAAAGGTACTGAAAGTACTGGAAAAAGAGGGAGCATTTTGCCAGATATACCCCAGGACAGTCCCCTTGGGGTAATGTTAAAATTGTGGGACAAATGTGAATCCAGGAGAGGAAAAAGTAAAGAGAAAATGATACAATATTGTATGGTAGAATGGACTAAGGAAATGATACGACCTGATAATTTATACTGGCCAGTGCATGGGTCATCTGAAGGGTGGATCTGTAAGGCCTTGAATGCCTATGTAAATAAAAAGGACCCTATTAACCAAGAAGAAAGCGATTATGCTGCTTTATGGCATGGGTCCTGGCCTACTCCCCTGTATTCATTAAAAACCAAAAAGGAAAAGAAACAGTGGGACCCCTTAGATAACCTTCGCCACCCCTTATCTACCACAGCCAGCTGCACTGGCGGAGGTGCCTCATCCAGCACCTAACCCGGCACCCTTTGCACCCATTCCAGCACCCTTCGCACCCAATCCAGCCCCCCTAGCACCTAATCCAGCACCCCTAGCACCCAATCCAGCACCCTTTGCACCTAATCCAGCACCCCTCACACCCAATCCAGCACCCCTCGTCCCTAAACCAGCACCCCTTGCACCACAAGCCCCAATGGCTCCACTGCCACTGCCACAAGCCCCGGTGGCTCTGCTGCCACTGCCACAAGCCCCGGTGGCTCCGCTCCCAGTACTTGATTCACCACCAGCACACAGAACGAGAAGCCAGGAAAGGGCACGAGCAGAAAGCAGTGGGGATAGCAATAAAGAAGGGAAGGGGGGGCAGCTGTACCCATTGAGGGAAGTACCATTAGTAGGAACTCAAGAGAGACCAGTCATTGGGTATGTGTCAGCACCCCTGAACACCAGGGATGTGAGGGCTTTTAAAAAAGAAATGGGAAGGTTACTTGAAGGTCCTCTGGGGGTGTCTGAAAGGTTAGATCAGTTTCTAGGACCCAGTATTTACACCTGGACAGAGATTCAGTCAATTTTAAGTATTTTATTTACATCAAAGGAGAGGCAGTTGATAAGACAGGCTGGCATGAGAATTTAGGATAGAGACCACCGGCAGGGACCTTTAGGAGAAATGAAATGGCCCCTGGCAGCCCCTAAATGGGACCATAACAATGATCAGGATAGGCAGAATATGGTGGATCTCAGGAATATTCAGGGAATTCGAGAAACAGTCCCCAGAAGGCAAAATATTAGCAAGGCCCTGGATGAACATCAGGGGAAAGATCAGTCACCCATAGATTGGTTAGAAAGAATAAGGAAGAGTATACAAATGTATTCAGGATTAGATCCTGATACAGCAGTTGGGGAAGCATTAATCAAAACTCCGTTTGTGGCCAAATCCTGAGAGGATATTAGAAGGAAACTTGAAAAGTTAGACGGCTGGCAGGAGAGAGGTTTGCAAGAATTTTTAAGGGAAGCACAGAGAGTTTATGTCCACAGAGATGAAGAAAAGGCGAAAGCTAAAGCTAATGTTTTTGTGGCTGCAGTAAAAGAGGTTCAGAACGGTGGTGCATCTTCAGGGGATGCTAAAAGCACGAGAAAAATAACAGGTGAGGGTTCTAAAAGACCTACCAGCTTTTGGTATGGAAGGAGATGTTAAATGTTTTGCAAGAAGCGGGAGGCAGGTCAAAAACCGTTTGTAAAAGATTAGCGGTGTCAGGGGCTCTATTTACTAGGGATCACACCATCACAAGAGCCCTTGATAAAATTAAAAGTAGGTCCCCAAGGTGAAGAAGTCACCTTTTTAGTAGATATGGGTGCTGAAAGATCAACAGTGCAAAGATTACCAAAAGGATGCAAAATCAGCGGGAAAACAGCTCAAGTAATTGGAGCAAAAGGGGAGGCCTTTAAGGTTCCCATTATTGAAGAAGTACTAATTGAATCAAAGGGAAAAGTGGATATTAGTGATCTATTACTAGTTTCAGAAGCAGAATGCAATCTTTTGGGGAGAGACCTAATTCTTTTGTTAAAAATTTGTATTCAACCCCAAAATGATCAACTAATGGTACAGCTGTACAAATTGACAGACCAGGATGAGAGTAAAATATGTCCTGATGTCTGGTCCACTCCTGGGGAGATCAGTAAATTGGACTTAACCCTTAAAAATCACCATTGTAAATCCTGAGTTTCCTGTAAGGGTGACACAATACCCTATTCCACTAGATGGCAGGTGAGGGCTGAAGCCAGTAATTGAAGAACTCTTAGGGCAGGGCAAGTTAGAAGAATGTGTCACCCCACAATACCCCCATAATCCCTGTGAAGAAAAGTGACGGCAGCTACCGTCTAGTCCAAGACCTACGGGCTGTCAGTCAACGAACAGCCACAAGGTTTCCTGTAGTAGCTAACCCGTATACATTACTAAGTCAGATTTCCTCTGACTATACCTGGTATCGTGTAGTGGATTTGAAAGATGCCTTTTGGTCCTATCCTTTAGAGGAGGGATGCAGGGACTATTTTGCCTTTGAGTGGCAAGATCCAGACATGAGGAGAAAACAACAATTAAGGTGGGCGGTACTTCCACAGGGTTTTACAGAATCCCCAAGTCTTTTTGGCCGGGCTTTTGAAAGAGTTTTACAAGACTTTGAAAGACCCGAAGGGACTAAAATAATACAATATGTAGATGATCTGTTAATTGCAGGAGAGAATCAGGAGCAAGTGAGAGAAGCAACAATCAGTCTGTTGAATTTCTTGGGAAAGAAAGGCCTAAAGGTTTCAAGGGTAAAGTTACAATTTGCTGAAGAGGAAGTGAAATATCTAGGTCACTGGCTGAGTAAAAGAACAAAGAAATTGGATCCTGAGAGAATATTGGGAATACTGAGTCTGCCTTCCCCTAATACCAAAAGGGAAGTACCACAACTCTTAGGCTTATTGGGATATTGTAGACAATGGATAGATAGATATAGTCAAAAGGTGAAATTTTTGTATGAAAAACTAACAGTCAATACAGTGAAATGGAACCAGGAGGATGAAAAACAATGTAAGAGTTTGAAAGATGCTCTAATTCAAACCCCAGTACTCAGCCTACCTTACTTCGAGAAACCTTTTCAATTATTTGTAAATACTGCTGAGCAAACTGCTTATGGAGTGCTCCCCCAGGACTGGGGAGGAGACAAAAAGCCGGTGGGGTATTATTCAAGTTACTGGACCCTGTTAGTCGAGGATGGCCAATATCTTTACAAGCTACAGTAGCAACAGCTCTTCTGGTACAAGAAGCAAAGAAAGTTACATTTGGAGCTCCTTTAGTAATGTATATACACCCACAATGTTAGAAGCATATTGCATCAAAAAGCAGAGAAGTGGCTCACTGATAGCTGGATTTTAAAGTATGAAGCTATCTTGATGCATTCCCCTGAACTGGAACTTAAAGTCACTCCAGCTCAGAACCCTGCTCAGTTTCTTTATGGGGAGCCAGCTGAAGAGCTTGCTCATAACTGTGTGGAATTCATTGAATTACAAACAAAAGTGAGACCAGATTTAAGTGAGATGGAGCTATCTAGTGGGGAAAAATATTTTTTCGATGGCTCATCAAGGGTGATAGAAGGGAAAAGAAATTCAGGATACGCTATTGTAGAAGGAGAAAATATGTCTGCAATAGAAAGAGGAAAAATAAGTTCTAGGTGGTCAGCTCATGCTTGTGAATTATTTGCTTTATACTGAGCTTTAGAACTTTTAAAAGATGAGGTGGGGACTATTTACACAGACTCAAAATATGCTTTTGGAATTGTACACACATTTGGAAAAATCTGGATGGAAAGAGGTTTTATAAACACTCAAGGGAAGAAACTGATCCATCAGGAGTTAATAATCAGAGTGCTTGAAGCCCTGAAAAGACCTAAGAGAAGAGCTGTAGTGCATGTAAGAGGTCATCAACGAGGGTCTAGCTGCTTAGTGAGAGGAAACAACACAGCTGACCAAGCTGCAAAGGAGGCAGCTTGTAAACTAAAATAAACTATCCAGCTGAACACTATAGCAGAAATTCAAGAGGAGCTGCCAAAAAGCTATAGTACTCAAGAGGAGGAAGCTATAAAAAGCTAAGAAGCGAAGAAAGAGCTGGAAAAATGGGTACAACCAGATGGGAGAGAGATTTTACCTAAGGCCTATGCTAGAAGGATTCTAAGCCAGTTACACCAATGTACTCAATGGGGAAAAAGACCCTTACGTGATCATTTTTTAAAATATTATGGATGTATTGGAATTTTTGAGCTAGCACAACAAATAACACAGGGGTGTTTGATTTGTCAACAAGTCAGCAAAAAGGTAATGAGACAAGCTTCAACCGGCGGTAGAAAAATAGCCCACTGACAATTTGAAAGGGTTCAAATTGTGGATTATACTGAATTACCAAGGGTGAGCAGATGGAAATACTTGTTCGTATTAGTAGATCAACTAACTCATTGGGTGGAGGCCTACCCGGCTGCCTGAGCCATGGCAAAGTTTGCAGTTAAAATTTGTTGGAACAAATTATTCCCTGATTTGGGGTTATCAGGGCCATTGATTCTGATCAGGGCTCCCACTTTACTTCCAGCATCATAAAAGGAGTAACACAAGCCATGGGTATTTCCTGGGAATATCACACCCCTTGGCACCCCCATAGCTCTGGGAGGGTGGAAAGAATGAACCAAACTATAAAACAGCAATTAAAAAAATTGATGATTGAGACCCAAATGTCATGGGTAAAATGTTTACCTTTAGGATTACCTAATATAAGAACCCTTTCAAATGCATATACAGGAATTTCTGCATATGAGATGCTTTATGGAATGCCCCATTCTCAGGAAGTACCCCAAACATCAGTAGTTGTAGCTGATATGACTATTCAAAAATACATCCAGAAGATGGGACAACATGTCCTAGAACTAAGGGAGAAAGGGGTAATTCAATCACCCCCTCTCAGATTTAGCATGCATCAAATAAAACCATGTGACTGGGTGCTGATTAAAAGCTGGAAAGAAGAAAGTTTGTCTCCTAGGTGGGAAGGTCCCTATTTAACTCTGCTGGCCACTGATACAGCTGTCCAAACTGCGGAAAAAGGCTGGACCCACGCATCACGGATCAAAGGACCAGCAGAACCACTGACAGAGACGGAACCACTGGCAGAGACTCCTGCTGAATCACAGTGGAGAATTGCATCTACCCCCAGAGAACTGAAAGTCGAGTTTAAAAGAGACTGATGTATGTCAGGAAAATGCTCCTACCTTAAGCTGCAAAACCAGTTGTACTCAGAAGAGGTAGAATGTACTACTCCAAACTGTAAGTGTTATCCATGAGGTTGTTTTAAGTGTATAGAGTGTGAAGAATATTGGTACACAAACCTACCAAGGGGACAGGTCCCTAATGCTCTCTGCTTTAATTGTACGAAAGAAATAGAGAAAAGAAAGTGATAGAACGTTGCGGGCTGCAGTAAGGAAAGGATATATTAAAACAGGTGATAAAGATTGGTGGAGAACTTGGGTACACGGAACAAGAGCAGGAATTGATTTGCAGGAAGTACCAAAGGCCAAATTAGAAAAAATAGAGTGTGACAAGGGCAATTGGATACCTGACGAATATCAAATTAAAGCAAAAGAGTGGCAAGAAGCCAAGTATCGCTGGAAGAGGGGGAGGCACATACACCAACCCTATTGTAGTCACACATCCCCTGAGCTTAGGGACCAATTGGCCTAAATTAAAAAGAATCAGGCCACAACCACAATAAATAGAGATCTGAAGGCTCATGAGGCGAAAGGCAAAAATGAAACAAAAGATATCAGTGACTAAATCCCAAGGTATAAACTATGCTACAGAGAAGATCTACATCTCGGGCCTTGGATGCAACCCAAGGAGCCTTGAGAGAGGTAGAGAGTTAGACCATCTGAGGATTATTTTCACTGTATTGATCATTGCATCACAGGCAATGGGCCTTAAGAGCCTCACTCCTGAACTCCACATAATCCATGAGCTGCAGGATCAGAGTCTATTGCTCCGGCTGTCTGTGACAAATGCAATCATACTGTCTGGATCAGGGGAAAAATGGAATCAATGTTCATGGCACATTCCCATGTTAGTGAAGTGTGCTATGACTATAACCAATTAAAGATGTGCATTATGGGTGGCAAATTATACTGGGTTGGAGAAAATTTAAAACACGGACTGAAGGTTTCTCCCAAGGATGGGCCTGTGTTTATCAACCTTCTCAAAGATGATGATGAACAAATTTGTCTGCAATATGCCAAATTCTTTTGTTTAGCAAAGGACAGAGAAGGAAGAGACCCAGATTGTAGAATGAAACAAATTACTCAAAAACTACAAAAGCAAGAATCAGAAGCAAAAATGTAAAGAGTAGAACAAGAAAAGCGAAATAAATTTAGTGAACAATACAAACAGTTAGAACAGCAGTATAGTGATTGGGGTTTTCTGACTTCAAATAGGAACCTTTTTGTAGATCTAATGCAAGAAATTGCCACAGAATTAGAGTTATCCAACTGTTGGATTTGTGGGGGATAGAAATCAGCTGAAAAATGGCCATGGAGAGGTGAGAGTCTAGCTCCAGAGCAATATCTAAAATAGAACCATACTCAAATTTCCAAAAGATTGAAATGGCCTGAAGGATGCTTTTTAAATTGTCGAATAATTGGAACAGTTTGCATCAGCAGAGAGGGGAGAAAATATACTGAAGTGGTAGGGTATACTCCCTGCACATCTACTTTAGCAGTAAATTCAAACAATAACACTAGAACTTGGCAGCCAACACCTCCTGCTGGATACTGGAGCCTAATTAAGGAGAAAAATTGCAAATGGAACAACCAGATAAACTTGTGCTGGCATAAAAGCCCTGGAGCTAACCCTTACCGATCCCTGGAGACCCTAAGAATTTACTGGGAAAAACCTGAGGCTGTAAATGACCATAGAAAGCCCCAAATGGTATATATTGGATTTGTGGGCAAAAAGCTTACAGTGAACTGCCCCGTAGATGGAAAGGATCCTGTACTTTAGGGATTACACAACCCTCTTTCTTTGGACTACCAAAGTCCAAGAGTAACCTGTTAGGAGCATCCTTATATGAAAACCTTAACAGGGAAAAATGAGAATTGAAACTTGAGTTTGCAAGGGCAGGAGGGGACCAAAAACATGGAGAAGAAGAGTGGCTAGCAGAAAGAATAATAGATTATTTTGGGCCAGCCACTTGGGCTCAGGATGGAAGCTGGGGATATATGACCTCGATTTACCTACTGAACTGACTGGTTAGACTACAGACAGTAGTAGAAATAGTCTCAAATAACTCCTCAGAGGCCTGGACTTGTTAAGCTGGACACTCAGGTGCGGGCTTTTTTATCAGAACAGAATGGCCTTGGACTATTTGCTGGCCGAAGAAGGGGGAGTGTGTGGAAAATTCAATGAGTCCGAGTGCTGCATTGAGATTAATGATTACGGAGAAATCATCAGAGGTTTAGCAGCAGAGATCAAAAGGCTGGCTCATGTCCCAGTCCAAAAATGGAATTCTATCCTTCAAGCCTCATGGTGGGACCAGATGCTTGGAGGATGAGCTTGGTAGAAGAAAATAGGGTTCATGATACTGTGTTCATTAGTTAGGTTATTGTTTCTACCTTGCCTTATTCAATGTTTTATCTGACTAATCCACTCAGTCATTCAAAGCATGCAGATTGCTGTGGTAGACCTGGAATTGGCTACAGGTGAGGTTGGCAAACTGGAGACAACAGCTAAGATATCCAAAATAATGAGATTAAAGACAGAAGACAAAAAGGGAAAAGCTTCCACAGTTTTGGCCAGATTTGAAGCCCAGACATGAATGAGAAAGATAAATAAAAATTTATACAAGTAGGGGGAGAACTGTAACATACAAAGCTGTGTTTCGTGTCAGGTACATACAGGCAATGTGTGTATTTGTGATTGCAATATGGAGACTGTTATGGTTTGGGCCTGGCAAAGCCAGAGCCCCCATGAGTCTACCCTCTACCTGATATCTGCTGTGAGATGTGAGCAGGAATAAGCAAAGCAGGCTCCAAATTAAACATAAAGAAAATTTATTAACTAAACTATACACAATTACTAAACTACACACAATTACTAAACTACACACAATTACTAAACTAGACACACACAAAAGAAAAAGAAATCACAAGGAGAATGAAAACTACACAGAAACACTTCCCCCTCCTCCTCCACATCCCAGTACAATTCATCTCCCAAAATTATCCACACTCGGTCTGGCACCACCCTTTAGAAAATCAAATCTTCAGCTTATGAAGAGTAGACGGAGTCCTTCCTTGTACCACGGACTTCTTGTCACAATTAGCACCGCCCGGAGTCCTGCTATCTTGTGACATATCCTTTCCATGCCAAGGTGCTCTCACCACCAGGCGTGGGATGAGGCAGAGGCCTGCTTTCAGGGTGGGCCTTTAAGGATGCCTCGTCTCGTTCCAAGCAGACCACACTCTCATCTCTGGGACCTTTGTCCCCCCCATTTCTTCTACACCCCCTGGGGCCGAGGGGTCTCAACACCAAACTCTCCTGGCTCCGAGCCTCCACTTCCCCCTGCAATACAGCCTCTGTATCACCAGGAAACGGTCCATGGATCTACAACAAAAGAGTCCAGCAAAATTGCCACTCCATCTTCCCCCATTCCTTCAACATTTCTCTTTCTCTTTGCCAGACCCCCTTACTGGCCTGTTTCTTCCTTCATCTTCCAGTCTTATCCTTTTCCTAGGAAAGCTAATGTTCCGTGAAGTTCTCACTATCCACAAGAGTTAAAAGCTCTCCCAAGCAGCTGGGCTGCTCACAGCCCCCCCCCTTCTCCTCTCAGCCGTGCTGCCGGCACATGATATCAAGTTTCAAGATAACAGCACAGGCTGCATTCTCTTTGTCTCCAAAAAAAAAAGGGCGGGGGGGTAAACAGGTCGCTCGATGCTCCCCCACCCTTCCACCGAATCCAGGCCTACCGTAGATGGGCCACGTGGCTTTCCCCTCCCCCAGCCCAGCAGCAAGTGGGCCGGGGAAGGGAGGCCAAACCCTTCACGCTGGAAATCCCAAGAGGGCTCTGAAGGACAAGAGCCCTGCTTTTAACTCCTTGGGTTTGTAGTCTCAAGAGGCGGATCCAATGCCCCACTGGTCAAACCAGGTGCTCATCTTAAAATCCGAACACCCATTGGTAACCACAGCAAAACAACATATCCCAGATGTCCCATTTCCGGTCAAACCACGACAGAGACCAACAATGGGACAGTTGCGAATTCTAATAATAACTGAGGAAAGTAAAGCATGGAAGAAGGCCTTTGAACCTATCTTTGTTTGCAATTAACCTTGGTTGATTAAGGAGCATTTGAATTAAAGCATTAAGGATGTTGCTCTTTGCTTGTATTTAAGCCTTTAAGAGTTCTGCAATATTCACCTTTTGAAGTATAATTTTAGACTATTGTTTGTATCCTTGAAACAATAGCTTTGGAATATGTAAAAAGGAAATATGCTTACCTCACACTTTAATAAAGCAGAGAAAAACAGTTGAGAAAGGAAGATGAACATCAACTCAAAGATTTATAGTTTCAACCAAGGAAAGATGGACTTTACTATTATAAGATTTATAGTCTCTGCAATTAAAAGCTGGACCCTCATGTGGGGAGCTGGACTCCACCAGATGGGATGCATCTTTCTTCTTTCGGAAACTGGACGACCACCATCTGGGGATACTCCTTTTTGGATACATCCTGAGAAAAACTAAATCACAATACTGTATGGAAATGTAACATAAAAATTGGGAATAGAATCTGCTGATGAGTAAAAATTGGAAATAGAAACTGCTGAGAAAGCTTATGTGTACCCCTATAAATACCTGTAAGCCTCAACTATCGGTGTGCAGTTGGAGGGAAAACTTCCCCCACTTTACCCAGCATTGTATTGCTCATACTTTACCATATTAAATAATAAATTGATTGCTGCTTGAATATTGGCCTAGTCAAGCTTCTCATTTATAACAGAACTGTGCAGGGCAGGGACAGAGTAGCACAGCCTGGGCTGCACAGGGCACAGGCATGGGCAGCAGCTGCAAGACAGCCCTGCCAGATCCAACTTGGGCAGCATTTTGGCCATGGCTGCTGGGCCTGGGCCTGAGGCAGGAGCAGGAGACAAGTGACCCTTGCAGGCCTGGGGCCTCATTGCCTCCTTGTCCCTGCTCAGCAGCCTGGCAGGGGCCGCCCCATGCTCCTGCCCTTGCCATTGCACATCCCCACATGCCAGTGCCCATCCCGGCAAGAGCCCTGAGCAAGGAGGGAGGGACAGGATCTGCCTGGCCAGGGGCTGGGGCTCAGGCCTTGGCCCTTGGCATTCCTCAAACACATCCAGCTTTGCTCAGCACCAGAGACACCTTGGCCTTCTGTGTGCCCTGCTGTCGTCACTGCCTCCAGTGTTCTGATCTGACTGGAACCTGGGGACACGCTCTCAGTTGTGTCCCTCAGTGGGAACCATTAAAACTTCAAGAAACTTCAAAGTTTCATTTTAAATTTGAGTTATTAAGAAGTTTTTTGAACACTCTCTGAGGGACTGAGTCTGATGTAAACAACACCAAATCCTTGAGAGGCTCATTAAATTCCTTGTGCTGTGTCCGTGCTGCTGAGCTTTAAAGGAACAGCTCTTCCCAGGGCCAGCTCTTCTCCCAGCCCAGCAGGGCTGAGGGCTCTGCCTGCAGGCACTGAGGGGACAGGAGCCAGGCAGAGACAGGCTGAAGGCAATCAGGATTGGGAAGACATTGAGCTGAGACTTCACCTGGGGGAAGATCTTCACAGTCCTGTGCATGGTGAGTTTGTGGGTGCAGGGCAATGTCCTCTGTGCTCCTGGGGGGATCTCCTGAAGCCAGCATACCCCACAGCCTAAGGGATGTGTCAGGAGGACTTTCCCAGCTTCTCTGTGACACAGGAGCAGGAGGGGGAGGATGTGCTGCAGAGCAGGGCTGCTCTGGGCACCGTCAGAGCGACAGGGCAGGACGGCTCCTGCTGCCAGGGACGGCTGCAGGGGGTGAAGCTGGGGCTGCAGCCAGGGCTGCCCAGGGCTGTCCTGCAGAGCAGCTCCTGCAGCCCTCAGGGCTCTTGGCCAGCCCAGGGCATGTGCCACCTGCCAGGGACAGCTCTCAGCCTGCCTGGCAGCTCCCCATGGACGCTGCAGGGGAGAAGTTGGGGGTGGAAGGAGCCACCCCCATCAGGGCAGATTCCTCCTGCTCTGGAGATGGTGCTGCATGGCCATGGCTGCTCTCACCTTTCTCCTAAAGGGAAGGGAAAGGGGCTGTCAGCTTTGTCTGTGTCACTGAGACTTCTGCACTGTCACCATGGCCATCAGCGGATGGGCCTCAGATCTCCCTCAGAAAGTGCCTCCTCAGCCTCCTCTCCCTACAGACAGCAGCAGCAGCACCTTGTTTTGCAGTCTCTCTGTTTGTCTGGCCTGCCCTTAAGGCCCTGCTGCCAGGGAGATGCCCCTGAGCAGTGCCCTGTGCTGGGAGAGGTCTGCAGGGCAGAGCTGAGCCCCCAGGGCTGGGCTGGGCTCTGGCAGCACTGGCAGGGACAAGGCTTGGATAGAGAGAAAAAGCTCCCAGTAGGCACAACTCCAGGCAGCAGAGATCCAGGCCAACCCTTGCTATCCCTCAATATCCAGCTGCACAGGGAAAGAGAGAAGGGCTTAGAGAAATTGAAACTGCTGTCTTGAAAAGCTCCACGTAATTTTTCAAGCACATTTTAAGTGTTATCACCCTGAACTAGAGGGAGGTGAAATGAGTAAAGGGCACCTGTGTGGGACGAGCAGGCCTGACTGCACTGGGGCACTGGGAGCCCTGTTTTCCCCCTCGACTTCACAGTGTTCAGCCTGAGAGCAATGATGAAGATGAGTCAATAACTCATTAGCACAAAGCCAAGCTAAAATATAAAAATGTTTTGTGAAGTGGCCTCACAGAATGAGAAGTAGTTTTGATGGAATATCTAAAACAATCCCATAGCGTTGACTCAAAGAAATTGGTCCCAGCTTGTTGTGTCTTCTTTCAACAGTCTACAATGCCCAGAATGAACAAATGTCCAACAGCAGCTCCACCAGGCAATTCCTCCTGCTGGCATTGGCAGACACGCGGCAGCTGCAGCTCCTGCACTTCTGCCTCTTGCTGGGCATCTCCCTGGCTGCCCTCCTTGGCAATGGCCTCATCATCAGCGCCGTAGCCTGCGGCCACCGCCTGCACACACCCATGTTCTTCTTCCTGCTCAACCTGGCCCTCAGCGACCTGGGCTCCATCTGCACCACTGTCCCCAAAGCCATGCACAATTCTCTCTGGGACACCAGGGACATCTCCTACAAAGGATGTGCTGCGCAGGTTTTCTTCTTTCTTTTCTTTATCACAACAGAATTTTCCCTTCTCACAGTCATGTGCTATGACCGCTATGTGTCCATCTGTAAACCCCTGCACTATGGGACCCTCCTGGGCAGCAGAGCTTGTGCCCACATGGCAGCAGCTGCCTGGGCCAGTGCCTTTCTCAATGCCCTGCTACTCACGGCAAATACATTTTCCCTGCCCCTGTGCCACGGCAATGCCCTGGGCCAGTTCTTCTGTGAAATCCCCCAGCTCCTCAAGCTCTCCTGCTCACACTCCAAACTTAGGGAACTTGGGCTCACTGTGCTAAGTGCCATTCTATTTTTTGCTTGTTTTGTGTTCATTGTTTTCTCCTATGTGCAGATCTTCAGGGCTGTGCTGAGGATCCCCTCTGAGCAGGGACGGCACAAAGCCTTTTCCACCTGCCTCCCTCACCTGGCTGTGGTCTCCCTGTTTATCAGCACTGGCACATTTTCCTACCTGAAGCCGCCCTCCATCTCCTCCCCATCCCTAGATCTGGCTCTGTCAGTTCTGTACTCAGTGGTGCCTCCAGCCCTGAACCCCCTCATCTACAGTCTGAGGAACCAGGAGCTCAAGGATGCCTTGGGAAAACTGGTGACTGCAACTTCAGAAGCAATAAATTCTCTTTTCTGCTACAGAGTCTTCAGAATATAACTTTTTACAATCTCAGCCTTTTTTCCCCTGTTTGTCTATTTTTTACTATGGTAACTTTTCTTATTGCTGTAGTGCTTCCTAGAAAATATTGTAGCATTACTCTTAGCATTTCTACATGAATATCTACCTTTCTTTTGAAACACAAAGACTTGCAAGAGGCTTGTACCCTTGGCATTTAAATAAAAACAAGTGCATGCTCTCACTTGTCTGTCCAAGGCATTTCGTCAGCCCTTCTCTGTCCCTGCAGGGGCAGTGCCTGTGAGCAGAGGTGGAGGGAAGAGACTCCCAGCACAGCAGCACAGCCAGGGACAATGGCCCTGCCTCTTCCCCCATCTGCTCTGCCCAACTCCACCCTGTCCTTGCCAGCCCTGCTGTGGCTGTAAGGCCGGAGTGCTCTGGCAGCTTGGTCACTGTCTTGCTGCGTGTCCCTGCTGTGGCCACAGGCAGGGCCAGGCCATGGGCACTGCTGGGACACAGCTGGGCTCCAGTAGAGCAGCTCCAGCAGCAAAGGGCATCTCCTGAGGGCAGGGCAGGGAGGCTTCGCTCCCCTCCAGAGCTGCTGTCAGCAATGTGCTCCAGGAATGCCCTGGCACAGCAAAGCCCAGGGCCTGGGGCAGGGGGGAGTGTGCAGGGGGGGCTCACAGCAGTGTCCTGGCACAGCCAGAGCTCCTGGCATGGACCTGGGACAGCAGCAGAGCAGGACCTGGGCTGTGTCTCTGTTCTGGGAGAGTCTGGGAAGATGCCCCAGTGCAATTGTCCCACACCAGCCCCTGCAACCACCATTGCCAGCACTGGCCTCTGCCCTCACCTGTAGGAGGTTGTTTGGCCCTGCACGGAGGGACACCAAGTGACCAGGCCAGCAGGCCATGTTTGCTCTGCACTGAGGAGATCTCAGCAGTACATTGTGTGTGTGAGGGGAGATGAACCCCAGTGAGCACAAACACCATCAGCAGCATCTGGGGCTGGCACAATTCCAGTGGCACAAACAGGGCCTTGAGGCCGCTTCACTCTGAGAGTAATGTCCTCTGGGAAAACACCTGAATTTGTTGAGTTGTGGTTAGGACTGCATGGAGAGAAATATCCCAGGCAGTGAGGCTCCAGGAAAAAATGCTCAGGGCATCCATGGACTGCACAGAGAGACATTGGATAGAGTGAGAGTCTGTGGGGAGAAATCAGAGCTGCCTCCCTTCTGAACCAGCCCAGGGACCTGGACAGGGCTGTGCTGTTTTCTGGGCACTGACCTGGAACTGAGGGAGGTGGAAAAGGCCTTTCGTGTCAGGGATGTTTAGAAGGCTGGGCAGTGTCATTGTGAGACCTGTCTCAAACCACTTGAAAAGGCCAGAGCCATCCCAGAGGGTCCTGGGCACTTGGGAAGGGCAGACATGGAACCAGTCTGCACACAGGGCAGGGAGGGGCACTGGGAGAGTCACAGCCTGGTCAGGCTCAGCAGGGAAGGGGATGTGGCAAATCCTCCTGCAGCCATTCCAGGCACTGGCAGGACAGGGCAGGGACTGCAGAACCCACGTGGGAGGGAACAGAAGGGGATGTTGTGACCAGCCTGTTGTGGTGTGCTGTAATGTCCCATTTTGGCCTTCCAGGTCACTTTCCCAGGTGTGCCAATACCTCTCTCCCTTCCCCCTTGCCCCCATGCTGAGTGAGTCCTGTCACTCAGACTTAGCATTCCAGCAAGGCGTCGTGTGGTTGGTCAAGTTCAAAGGATGCCACTCAGGCCCAGGGGTCATTGGCCTGTCTGGGTGTCATCTTCCCCTGAGACCCTGCCCCTCTCACCTGGTTGGTGGCTCACCTGTACCTCCCCTCCCCCTGTCCCTGAGCTTAAAAAGGTCATCAGACCATGCGGTTGGGATTCTGTTGGAGCAGTTGCTCACGTTCAGACCTCTGTAACCATGGAATAAACCTCTGGACATTAAACCCTCTAGCAGAATCCATCTCCTTTTTCTCTTCACCATCGCCTGAAGCTATTCCTCCTGAGGTAACGAGGTCCCTTACAAGCCTGGACTTGTTCAGTGCCCAGCTGCAACCACCAGCAAGCCAAGGTGTCTCTGGGGTGATTCACCGCAGCTGCTGCCTTTGGCCCAGCAGCGAGGGTCAGACTGGCCCAGGCACAATCTAACTGGTAATATTGGGAGCCTTTTTTTCCAATACCAGCCCTTGGCCACCACTGTGGAATATTTCTATTGTCTCTACAATGCCATGAAATATACTTTCAATTCCTTTGTGGATGCTGCCAAATTGCAGGGACTGAACTGATGTGTGACTGACACTCAACTCATCCAGTTAATGGTGACTGCAAAACGTAATTGGGCAATATGACTGAGTTGGTGTCAAGGTTTGACACTGGCACAATGCCAGTGCCCCCATGAAAATTCCCTCTCCCTGGCATCTGCTGTGAGGTGGTACCCGGAAATAAGCAAAGCAGGCTCCTACTTAATGAAAAAGAAAAAAAAAGAAAACTTTATTAACTAAACTACAAAAAACTAAACCACAAAGGGGAAAAAAAAAAACAACACAAGGAAAATGAAAACTACACAGAAACACTTCCCCCTCCTCCTCCTACCAGATCCCCAGTACATTTACATTTCCCAAAATTATCCACACTCGGTCAGGCACCACCCTTTAGAAAATCAAATCTTCAGCTCATGAAGAGTAGACGGAGTCCTTCCTTGTGCCACGGACTTCTTGTCACAATTAGCACCGCCCGGAGTCCTGCTATCTCGTGACATCTTCTTTCCATGCCAAGGTGCTCTCACCACCAGGCATGGGATGGGGCAGAGGCCTGCTTTCAGGGTGGACCTTTTAAAGGATGCCTCGTCTCGTTCCAAGCAGACCACACTCTCATCTCTGGGACCTTTGTCCCCCCCATTTCTTCTACACCCCCTGGGGCCGAGGGGTCTCAACACCGAACCCTCTTGGCTCCGAGCCTCCACTTCCCGCTGCAATGCAGCCTCTGTATCACCAGGAAACAGTCCATGGATCTACAACAAAAGAGTCCAGCAAAATTGCCACTCCATCTTCCTCCATTACTTCAACATCTCTCTTTCTCTTTGCCCGACCCCCTTACTGGCCTATTTCTTCCTTCATCTTCCACTCTTATCCCTTTCCTAGGAAAGGTAATGTTCCGTGAAGTTCTCATTATCCACAAGGGTTAAAAGTTCTCCCAAGCGGCTGGGCTGCTCGCTGCCCCCCCCCTTCTCATCCCAGCTGTGCTGCCGGCACATGATATCAAGTTATCAAGTTTCAAGCACAGGCTGCATTCTCTCTCCAATTCCAAAAGGGCGGGGGGGGGGGGGGGGCGGTAAACAGGTTGCTCGGTACCCCCTCCACCCTTCCACCGGGTCCGGCCTACCGTAGATGGGCCAGGCCACGTGGCTTTCCCCTCCCCCAGCCCAGCCAGCAACTGGGCCAGGGGAGAGACCCAACTCCTTCCCACCGGAAATCCAAAGAGAGCTCTGAAGGAAAAGAGCCCTGCTTTTAACTCCTTGGGTTTGTGGTCTCAAGAGGCGGATCCAATGCCCCACTGGTCAAACCAGGTGCTCATCTTAAAATCCGAACACCCGTTGGTGACCACAGCAAAAACAACATATCCCAGATGTCCCATTTCTGGTCAAACCACGACAGTTGGGTAAATTTATCTTGCCATCAGGCGCCAAGCAAGCCACAATAAAGGGCAGAAAAAACTAATGCATCAGAGTAAAGTCACTTCAGTAGGGAAAAACCCAAACCCAACCAAAACCTAAAAACCCCAAACCTAATCAAAAAACCCAAAGCAAGATCCACCCACAACAACACAAAAACCCCAGAAACAAACCAACCACAAAAAGAAAAAGGCAACAAAGAGAAAAAAAGCAAATTCACAGGAAATCTCCTATCAGCAGAAAATATTTAACCACCTTGTGGCAGGAGAGGATTCTGCATGTCTAGGTACTGTTTTGAAAGAAATATGTCTGAAAAAAGAAATTTATCCCCTACCCCCCTTGGCTCCCCACTTCTCTCAGTTGATTGCTGATCATGGTGTGATATGGAGTGGAACATCCCTTGGGTCAGTCCAGCCCAGCTGTCCCATCCCTGTCCCCCAGGAACACTTGCCAACCCCAGGCCCATAGGTTGGGGGGTCGCAGACGCCTCATGCGGGGCGAGCACTGAGACAAGGACAGGAGAACAGAACAGCACAGCCTTGGAGAAACTGATTGAGGATGCACCTCTGGCAAACAGAATTCACACAAAAATCAGGCAGGATGCCAGCTCAGCTCTGCAAGGCTGACAAAGCAGAAGTTATGCAGAACAATAATATTGCCCTTACTCAAAAAGAGAGTTAAAGGAACAGCCACCTAAAAAGGGCACTGGATGTTGAAGACAAAACCAAACAACCATAAAAGGATTTGTGATAAGGTGTGCAACTATGTCAAATAAACTCAAAGGAAGTGGGGATAGCTAATGGATACATAATCAGTGTGTGTGATAAAAACTCTGTTCATTCAATGCTTAATGCACTCCAATGGAGGGAGGATGGCCCAAGTGACCACCATGCTGTAATGAAGAATGTCTGCTTTCACATACTCCAAACTCTGTTCAGAAGTTTCTATCCAGTGGGTTTCACTATCAGTGGTTTCCTTGACTCCCTTATGCCCCACAGTTTCACAATGGCCCCTTGGTTCCATGAGGCCCTGCTGTAGAACAATGGATCCTTGGTTCCATTGGGTTCCGTTTTCTCAAAATACTCTCCTTGGTTCCATGAGGCCTTGGTGTGTCACAACAGCCCCTTGGTACCATCAACTGCCACAGTGTCACCCTGGTCTCTTGGATCTGCAGGGTTACAATGGACAATTGGTCACAAGCAGCCCTGCTGTGTCACCATGAATATTTGGTTCCATGGAGTCCCACAGTGTCACAATGGCCCCTTGGTTCCACGAGGTTCCACAGCATCACCATGATCTCCTTGGATCTGCAGTATCTCCATGGATCATTGGTTCCATGTGGCCCTGCTGTGTCACAGTGGTTCCTTGGTTCCACGAAGCCCCACTGCATAACAATGGAATCTTGTTCCCGTCAGGTTCTGTACTGTCACCATGGTCTCCTTGGTTCTGGACTGTAACGATGGACCCTTGGTCCCATGAGGTTCCATGATGTCACAATGGTCTCCTTGGTTCCACAAGGACTTGCTTTGTCACAATGGACCCACCTTTCCAGGAGCTTCCATGGTGTCTCCATGGTCTCCTCAGATCCACATTGTCACAATGGACAATTGGCTCCATGGGCCCTCCTGTGCCACAATAAACCCTCAGTGCCATGAGGTTCTATGGTGTCACAATGGTCTGCCTGGTTCAACGAGACCCTGGAGTGTCACAATGGCTGCTTGGTTCTGTGAGCTTCCATAGCATCAACAATGGCCTCCTTGTTTTTACAGTGTCATAATGGACCCTGGTTCCATGAGGTCCCTAAATGTCAGTGGTCTCCTGGGTTCCATGTGGCCCTGCTGTATCAACACAGCCCCTTGGTTCCATGAGTTTCTGTACTGTCAGAATTGGTTCCTTTGTTCCACTGAGGCCCTGCTGTGTCACAATGGACCCTGGGTTCCATGAAGTTCTTCAGTGTCACAATGGCCCCCTGGATCCTTGAGGTCCCACAGTGTCACCATGGTGTCCTTGGATCCACAGTGCCATAATGGGCCATTGTTGCAGCTGCAATAGCTGCTAATGAAGCCCGGGTAGGGAAGCAAAAAGGGCCTTTGCATGGTACCCACAGATGTTTAATTCAGCCGTGCAGTGAGATGTTCTGGGTCACAAGGCAGGACTCCTGGGGGGAGTTCAGGTTTCTGTATCTCGAGAGGAAGGGGTTGATCAGTGCCATGGGGGCAGTACAAAGATGGGGCCAATGGGGGAATGGGGAGGGAGGGGCTGAGGGACAGAGAACAAGGGGAAGGAGCCAATGGGTTTGAACAGCTTTTGAGGGAAGCTTCTTCTGTCTCCCTAACCCAGGGAATGCCTCTCAGGGCCTCCACAGCGGCAGAATGTCAAAACGGCCCCTTGGTTCTTTTGGGCTCCTCAGGATCCCAGTGGCCCCTTGGCTGCATGAGGCCCAGCTGTGTCACACTGGCCCCTTGCTTCCACTGGGTCCCACAGCGTCACAATTGTCCCCCCTTAGATCCATGAGACCCCGCAATGTCACAATGGACCTTTGGTTCCATGAGTCCCACACTGTTCCAAGAATCCTTAGTTCCATGGGGCCCTGTAGTGTCGCAATGGTCCCTTGGTTCCGTGGTGCCACACAGTGCCACATTTGCCCTTTGGCCCAACAGGGGCTCATAGTGTCCTTGGTTCTATAGGGACACAAAGTGCCACAATGGCTCTTTGGTTTCACCAGGCTTCAAAGTGTAAAAATGGCCTCCATGGTTTCATGCAGCCATACTAGGTTAAAATGGACTTTTGTTTCCATGATGCACCACAGTGTGACAGTGGTCAGCTTGGTTGTGCACTGTAAGAATGCCCCATTGGTCACTCAGAGCCCCACAGGGTCACTATTGTGCCCTTGGTTCCATGAGGGCTTGCTGTGTCACAATGCCCTTTGGTTCCATGAGGTCCCATGTGTCATAATGATCTCCATGGTTCCATGAGACTTCGCTGTGGCTCAATGGCCCCCTTGGTTCCATGATGTCCCATAGCAGAGCAATGGTCGCCTTGGTTCCATGGTGTCAGAATGGCCCCTTTGTCCCATGGAGCTCCACAGTGTCACTGTGGTCCCCTTGATTCCATGAGGCCCTGCAGTGTCATGGTGGCTCCTTGGCTCCATGAGGCAAAGCAGAATCAGAATGGCCCCTTGGTTCCATGGAGCACCGCGGTGTCACCACAGTCCTGTTGGTTCCACAGGGCCCCGCAGTGTAACAATGGACCTTTGGTTCCATGAGGTTCCTCAGTGTCTCAGTGGCCCCTTGGCTCCATGTGGCCCCACTGTGTCACAGTGCCAGGTGGTTCCATGAGGTCCCACAGTGTCCAAATGGTCTCCTTTGTTCTGTGAAGCCACACAGAGCCACAATGGACCCTTGGTTCCAGGAGGCCTTGCTGTGTCCCAATGGACTTTTGGTTCCATGGGGTTCCACTGCATAACCATGGATGCTTTGTTCCATGGGGTTCCATAGCATAACATGATCCCCTTGATTCCAGAAGGTTCTGCAGTGTCACAATGGACCATTGGTTCCATGCAGCCCCACACTGTCACAATGACCCCATGGCTCCAGGAGCTTCCACACTGTCAGCAATGGTCTCCTTGGTTCCACAAGACCTTGCTCTTATACAATGGACATTTGGTTCCATGGGGCTCCACTGCATCCCAATGGACCCTTTGTTCCATGGGGTTCCACAGTGTCACAGCTAGGCCCTTGGATCTGTCAGCCTCTGATGTCACCAAATGTCCAAAATATCAGAATAAGGCTCCTTAACACTAATTTGCTATTTCAGAGGGTATCATTTATTCAGGCCTGAGGTCCAGCATGGGATAACTCCTAACCTTACATGGATATGGAATTCTACCACTGTGTTGCTCATATACAGTCCCTAAATGTGAATTACAATTTACTCACTTCCATAAAACCCACCCGAAATTCCCAGATTCACTCCTTGTTTTCTCCATTCCTGTCCCCTTGAGCCAGATTTCTTCTTCTTCTCTTCCAACCATCCCTGCTGGGAAAGCAGCCCCTGCATGCCTTTTTCCTGTGCTGAAAGTTCACAGGCAGGGTAAACATGGAATGAACTCTTTTGGTATCAGCCCCAGGCTTTGTGTGGGCAGGCAGGGGCAGGCAGGAGGCAGAGCTGTCAGCAAAGGAAGGGCCCAGCCAGGTGGGGCAGCCGGGGGATGCCGACAGCCTGCAGGGACAGAGGCGCAGGGCAGGGACACCGTGGGACAGCCTGGGCTGCACAGGGCACAGGCATGGGCAGCAGCTGCAAGACAGCCCTGCCAGAGCCAACTTGGGCAGCATTTTGGCCATGGCTGCTGGGCCTGGGCCTGAGGCAGGAGCAGGAGACAAGTGACCCTTGCAGGCCTGGGGCCTCATTGCCTCCTTGTCCCTGCTCAGCAGCCTGGCAGGGGCCGCCCCATGCTCCTGCCCTTGCCATTGCACATCCCCACATGCCAGTGCCCATCCCGGCAAGAGCCCTGAGCAAGGAGGGAGGGACAGCATCTGCCTGGCCAGGGGCTGGGGCTCAGCCCTTGGCCCTTGGCATTCCTCAAACACATCCAGGTGTTCTCAGCACCAGAGACACCTTGGCCTTGTTTGTCCCCAACTGTCGTCACTGCCTCCAGTGTTCTGCTCTAACTGGAAACTGGGGACACTTTCCCAGTCGTGTGCCTCGGTGGGACCCATTAAAACTTCAAGAAAGTTCAGAATTTAATCTTAATTTGAATT
Source organism: Melospiza melodia melodia (assembly GCF_035770615.1). Lineage (NCBI taxonomy): Eukaryota > Metazoa > Chordata > Aves > Passeriformes > Passerellidae > Melospiza > Melospiza melodia. Next base: position 6,954,711 of record NW_026948659.1, on the reverse strand, counting down.
CTTGAGAAGCTTTCTGAAGACACTCTCAGGGACTGAGTCTGATGTAAAAAACATCAAAGCCCTGAGAGGGTCATTAAAAGTTTTCTAGTCCAATTATGGAGAAAGATTTCAAGGACCTTGTAAGAAATACACATTCCTATTTTACAGGATGTATTTTATTTTATTTCTCTTTAGAGCAGAGGTGATTGCAGCATTCTGTTATTGATATTGACCCAGAGTCTCTCCTCGGCAGCTCTGTCCTGGTCACAGGAGCTTTGCCTGGAGCTCTGACCCAGTGTGAACAACCTTGCTCCACATTGCCCAGCCCCATCCTGTCTGTCCTCACTCCCCTGGGCCCTGCTGTGCTTGCAGAGCTGGCTGCACTCAGCCTAAGAGGAGTTTTCCCTTTTTGGGGATTTTTTTCAGCAATCTGAAACTCCTGAGTTTCCCCACTGCAAACAGACACACTGCTCAGGTGTGTGCCAGCCCCAGGTGCCACCAAAGCCACTGCAGAGCTGCCCTGGGCCAGCTGTGAGGGTGGATCATCAGCCCAAGCTCCACTTGGCCACTGCAAGAGGCTGTGGCCATGGGCACTGCACTGACCCCACTGCTGGGTTTGGCTGCCACAGCCACCGAGAGAAATTAAACTGTCCTTGGAAACACTGGGGAGGACTGGGACATACTGGGGAACACTGGGAACGCTGTGGGAGACACTGGGACATACTGGGAGTGACACTGGGGGATACTGAGAGAAACTGGGGACACTGGGGCAATTGCAGAGAAGACTGGGGACACTGGGGCATCCTGTGGATGACACTGGGAGGAACTGTGAACTACTGGGCATGAACTCGGGTGTATTGGGATGGACTGGGCTATACTGGGAGGGATTGGAGGGGTACTCTATTGTACTGGGTTCTACTGGGGATTAATTGGGCTTTACTGATGTTATACTAGTCTGTACTGGAGATGAACTGGGCTTTACTGAGAGGGACTGGAGGAGGGCGAATTGGCTGTTCCCACCTCCACTGCATTCCATTTGCCAAAGCTCCAAACCCATCACCAGCCACAGCCAATCAGCGCCAGTTATCCGGCCCTGGGGGCAGTGCTTACATGGGCAGCAAATTTTTTTTTGCTTACAACTCCCGTCATGCCCCGCGTCCCGACTGAGCCCATTGCAGCCGGGAGAACAACTCCCGTCATGCCCCGCGCTCCACAGAACTCCGAGATCCGTCCCCATCTGTCCCATAAGTGTCCCCCAAACACTCCAGGATCCCTCAGCGCCACCTCAGCTTCCATTTGGGACTCCCATAAGCACCCCCGAACCCCTCAGTGCTCCCACCCCCATAGATGGCCGATACAGCCACTTCTGGGAATTCATCTCCTCTCATCCCCGCGCGGCCCCAGAGCCCCTCAGAACACAGTCCCGCGCCTAAAACTCCGGCCGCAACCTGCGCCCTAAAGTGCCCGGTTGGACCTCTCCGAGCTCCTCCCAAGGGCTCCCGTTCCATTTACGTTCCCCCAGAGGATCTCAAGTCGGGGTCAGACGCAAAGGTGTCCCCCAATAGCCGTCACGCACTCCCAAACATTTCGTGCCATCCACTTTCAGGACTACAGCTCCCATCATGCTCCGCGGCGCATGACCAGTGCTTTTTCAGGCGGGACTTCATCTCTCGTCATGCCCCGCGCCCTGTCGAGAGCCATTGCAGCTGCGCCCAGAACTCCCATGATGCTCCGCAGCCCCATTAAACTGTATGATACCCGTGCCTACAACTCCCATCACCGCCTGCTCCCCTGAGAGCCCCGTTCAAGTCCCTCCAAGGGCCCGCCCGGACCCCGAAGGGCCCTAAATTCCCCTCCGTGACCTCCAAGGGCCCCCCTGGACCCCTAAGTGCTGCCCCGGACCCTGAACTGTCCCTCAGAATCCCAGAGTGCCCCTCCAAGTGCCCACCCAGCTCCCCCAAGTGTCCTCCAGACAGAATCACAGAATCACAGAAATTCAAGGTTGGAAGAGACCTGTAAGATCATCAAGTCCAACCCATGTTCTAACAATTCAACTAGATCATGGCAGCAAGTGCCACATCCAGTCTTTTTTTAAACTCTTCGAGGGATGATGACTCCACCACCTCACTGGGTAGATGATTCCAGTATCTGACCACTCTTTCTGTAAAATACTTCCTTCTTAATTCTAACTTGTATCTCTCTTGATGCAGCTTGAGACTGTGTCCTCTTGTTCTATCTGTTGTCGCCCGGAGAAAGAGACCGACCCCCAGCTCACCAACGCCACCCTTCAGGAAGTTGTAGAGAGCGATAAGGTCACCCCTTAGTCTCCTTTTCTCCAGGCTAAACAACCCCAGCTCCCTCAGTCGTTCTTCATATGGCTTGTACTCCAAGCCCCTCACCAGCCTCGTTGCTCCCCTCTGGACATGCTCAAGCAACTCAACGTCCCTCCTAAAGTGAGGGGCCCAGAACTGGATACAATACTCCAAGTGAGGCCTCACTAGTGCCGAGTACAGGGGAAGAATGACCTCCCTGCTCCTGCTGGCCACACCATTCCTGATACTGGCCAGGATGCCATTGGCCCTCTTGGCCACCTGGGCACACTGCTGGCTCATATTCAATCAACCAGCACCCCCAGGTCCCTTTCCACCTGAGCACTGTCCAGCCACACCGTCCCTAGCTTATATCGGTGCAGGGGGTTATTGTGGCTGAAGTGCAGTACTCGGCACTTGGACTTATTGAAGTTCATCCCGTTTGATTCTGCCCATCCATACAACTGTTCCAAATCTCTCTGCAGAGCCCTACGTCCCTCTAGCAGATCTACACACATTCCCAATTTAGTATCATCAGCAAATTTACTAATAAAAGACTCTAAACCCTCATCCATGTCGTCAATAAAAATATTGAACAGAACTGGCCACAGACCCCTGAGGGACACCACTGGTGACTTGTTGCCAACTGGATGCAACACCATTCACCACCACTCTCTTGGCCCAGCCATCCAGCCAGTTCTGAACCCAGCAAAGGGTATTCCGGTCCAGACCACAGCCTGCGAGTTTGTCTAGGAGTAAGCTATGGGAGACAGTGTCAAAGGCCTTGCTGAAATCCAAGTAAACAACATCTACAGCCTTCCCTGCATCCACTAGCCGGGTTACCTCGTCATAAAAGGTGACCAGGTTAGTCAGACATGATCTACCCCTCCTAAATCCATGCTGGCTGGGTCTGATACCCTGGCCATCCTGCAAATTTTGCATGATGTGTGGTAGCTAGGGAAGAGGCGCTGCGGAAGATTGCCGCAATGTTACGGAAAGCCAGGACCCTCTGTTTCCCGTAGATAAGACCCTCTGTTAGTCATAGATAAGAAATTAACATAGGAATGTGGCCCCACTAACAATAGGAATGTTGCCCCACTGAAGCCAGTAACTTTCCACTCCTTACCCAGTACTTTTCCATTCCCTACTAACCATAGGTAAGAAGGACAAACCCCTTTTTGACGTAGAGACCCCTAAGACTATAAGACCCCAGGAGAAGAAGTAATAAACGCCTTTTGACCGTCCACCACATTGGTGTCTGCGTATGTCATTGGCCCGAACGGCCCTAGAGAGAGGGCTGTCGAGCTGTACCTCAGAACCAGGTCGCCTGCCTTGATCCAGAAGGCAACATTTTGGTGCCGGGACCAGGGAAAGCGGCTTGCGCCCGGGGAACGGGGATACTACTGGAAAGAGGACAGCGGCTCTGGCAGCGGGACTGACCGCAGCGGGGGGGGACACCCCCCAGACCAGCTTGGACCATGGAATCCACAGCGAATGTCGTAAGTCAGGCTCATGAGCAATGGGGAATTAAAGGTGAGCTCAGGAACTCTACTGTTGCTATTGCAAGGCTCCTAGAGCTGGGGACGATCGAACGTCTGGTAAATATATTATATTGGGAAGCGCGGGAGAAGTGCACTGCCGCCTCAGCAGAGGACTCTAAGTCCACAGGCAGTGGTAAAAACCTCAAAGCGTGGGGGAAAGTAGAAGAGGCCCTACGCAAGACATTAGAAGAACAGGAGACGCGGGAAGCCGCGCGTACACGTTTATTAGCTACACCAAAGCCGGGGGTGGGGGCCGCGACGCAGACCGCCTCTGAGAGCGATCGGATTGAAGGCGGGAACACGCGGGGGCTGGGCACGTTCCACCCCTTCCCGAGCCCGAGCACAGACCCCCCGGAGCCCCCAGGAGACCCCCCGGGACCCCCAGGGGACCCCCCGACCCTCCCACGGAGCCCGCCGGGTCCTAGCCCCCCCATGGAACCGTCCGAAAAATACGCGGTTTCTCTATCCGTCTCTTCCCCGCCGGCCGCCGGTCCGGCGCAAGAAGCAGAGCAGCGCGCGCGATGATTCTGGCAGGGACTCGCGGAGGAGGCGCGGAATGAGGCCGGATTGTCGGACCCCACCGGGATCAGTAAAAACTCACCCCCGCCATGTGCGTTTAAAAGTGACGCCGAACCACATGGCGAGGGCGGAAGGGAGGAGGCAGGGGGCGGAAACGCAGTCAGCCTGCTTAACAACGCATGCGCGGGCGAGCGGGGAGACGGGGCGGCCCCCGCGGAGGAGCGTAAGACCAATCAGAGCGCTCTATTCAAATTAGGTCCTTATAGGGTAAGGACCTCCCCCAGCAGAAGGCGGGGGGAGCCCAGGGGGAGGGAACGACACCACCCCCAAAGGGAGGAGCGAGGTCGAAGCCGAACAAAACGGCAGGGAGCGCCGGAAGTGTACCGGCAGTCAGCTTCCACCTCAGAGCCAAGTAACAGCTGCTCAGACAGCTCGGAAGAGCCAGCCGAGTCCGGCTGGGACTCGGAAACCGAGAGAGCAGAATTAGTGCGGTTTCGTGCGAAACCGAATAAAGCTTTAAACAATATCGGGAAACAATCGCAACACAAACTCACCGACTGGGGAAAAATAAAAGCAGCCTGTGGGGACCGGGCACAGGCAGTCTCCATGCACGCTTCCCTGGGGGGGGTTGCCGGAGCGCGGGGGAACCAACAAAGGGTATATACCCCAGTTAACCCAAAAGAAGCCAAAGCGATTTCAGAAATAGGGATCAACTCAGCTGTAGTACCCACTCTCGAGGACGACCTTTCTAGCAATAACGATCTGCTCACTTTTGATATTATGCAAATAAGCCACATGCTTTTTGATGGGGCGGGGCGGACTGTATTTAAGCAGGAATGGCAGGACGACGGCGTTAGCCCAGGCTTCCGGGGAAGGGCAACAACCCAGCTGGCTGTCCCCAGCCGGCACAGCTTTCCCTGGCAGCACCCTCACTCCAAGCATCCCGGCCCTGGTGAAACGGGACGTCCTTTCCATGCTCGGATTTTGGATTAGAGATCTATCATGGGGGGCGCTGCCGTGCACCCTCCGCTGCCAATCAAATTGACTTGGAGATCATCGGACCCTGTGTGGGTTGAGCGGTGGCCCCTGACAGAGCCTCGAATGGCAGCCTTGCTGGAACTGGTCAACCGCGAACTGCAAAAGGGTCACATAGAATCCTCCCCCAGCCCATGGAACACCCCTGTGTTTGTGGTCCCCAAACGGTCCAGAGAAGGCTATCGTCTCGTCCACAACCTGAGAGAGGTGAGCAAGACGATCCGACCCCTGGGTCCGGTCCAGACACTGCTACCCACGAACTCAGCCATCCCCACAGGGCAGCCGTGCGCAGTACTGGATATCAAGGACTGCTTCTTTTCAATACCCCTGCACCCTGAAAACAGAGAACGATTCGCCTTTTCCGTGGCGTTTCGGAACGGCGAGCGGCCCAACCTTCGCTTCCAATGGAGAGTGCTTCCACAAGGCCTGGTCGACAGCCCGACCATATGCCAGATCACTGTGGACAAAGCACTGACGCCAGTCAGACACTCCAATCCCACCGCAACCATCATCCAGTACATGGACGACATCCTGGTCGCAGCACCATCGACAAGCCAAGTAGATCACCTGGTGACCACAATCACAGAGACCCTTCAGGCCAACGGCTTCGAGATCGCGAGCGCAAAGACCAAGAGAGGACCCTGCGTGACCTTCCTGGGAGTAGGGATCACAAGCTCCTACGTGACACCCCCCAAGATGAAGATCAACCGAGAAGTCAAGATGCTCCACGACGTGCAACGCCTGGTGGGATCGCTGCAGTGGCTTCGCAACATCGTCCCAATTCCTCCCGAGGTCATGGACCCTCTGTACGACCTCCTGAAAGGGAAGAACCCCTGGGATCCCAAGGAGCTGACGCCGCAAGCAACGAGCTCCCTCGACTTCATCGAAAACCAGATGTCCACTAGCACCCTTGCCAGTTGGAACCCAGCCATGCCACTGGACCTGTACGTCCACTTTACACCAAAAGGGGGAAGTGGGAGCACTGGCCCAAGGACTCGCTGAAAAGGCCCGACCAATCCAATGGGTGGTCCTCAGAAGACCCGCTCGTGCATTTTCCCCACGAATCGAATGCATCGCCAGCCTTCACCTGAAAGGCAGGAGACTCACCTTGAAACACCTAGGAACAGAGCCGACAAGCATCCACCTTCCGTTTTGCAAGCAGCCGACCTCGGAGTCAGCCACAATATCGGAGTACCTGGCCCTTGCTCTCTCCGTCTTCGGAGGAGAAACCTCCTACTCCTCCAGACCACCCTGGACAAAGCTGCTGACCGTAGTCGACATGGACGTGCCGCCGAAGGTCAAGGACAGACCGCAGCCAGGACCAACGGTCTTCACAGACGCTTCCTCCACAACTTCAACCACAGCAGCAGTGTGGCAGGCAGGAGAGCAATGGCATTGCGTCAAAGCGTCTGACCCCACACTGTCAGTGCAAGAACTGGAGGCAGCAGCAGTGGTCTTGGCATGCGGACTCTTCCAAGATGAACACCTCAACATCGTAACAGCCTCTATATTCGTGGCGGGGCTCTGCCTGGCCATGGCAGGACCAGGAGTGTCAACATCAGCAGCAGCCCTAATGCTGGAAGAAGCACTTTCCTCGCGACAGGGCACCGTGTCAGTCATCCACATCAACAGCCATGACCCAGACAAAGGGTACTTCCAGACTGGCAACGACAAAGCGGACGCCGCAGCGAAAGGAGTTTGGACCTTGCAAAGAGCTCGTCAACTGCACGAGTCGCTCCACATCGGAGCCAAAGCACTGGCGAAGAGATGCGAAATCTCGACGGCGGACGCAAAACATGTGGTAGCCACCTGCCCTTATTGCCAGAAGTCACACCTATGGACCTACGGGGTCAACCTGAGAGGTCTCAAGCCCTCAGAAATCTGGCAGTCGGACTTCACCTTATGTCAACTACTGAAGCCCCGAGCATGGCTTGCAGTGACAGTAGACACTTATAGTGGGATGATCATAGCCACACAGCACCCCAAAACCAACTCCCAAGCCACAATTCAGCACTGACTGACAGTCATGGCTTGGCTTGGTATCCCCAAGCAGATCAAAACGGACAATGGCTCCAATTTTACCTCCAAACCAGTACAGGAATTTGCCTCAAAATGGGGCATCATGTTTGTGCAAGGCATCCCATATTACAGTACCGGGCAGGCCATAGTTGAGACAGCAAACCATACCCTGAAAACCAAGCTAAAAGTGTTGGCAAAAGCAGAGGGCTTTGCCAATGCCATTCCCCCAGGAAATCAGGCACATATGCTGGCAACCGCTTTGCTGGCACTGAATCAATTCCCTAGGGGGGACGAAACAAACAGTCCCGTCCAAAAACACTGGACCACCCGAACGATAGAAGAGGGCCCACAGGTGGTAATTAGAAACGAGTTAGGCGAGTGGGAACGGGGTTGGAGGCTGATGCTCATGGGGAGAGGGTACGCAGCTGTCAAAAAGGACGGCAAAATCAGGTGGTGTCCACTTAAGTCGATTTAACTGGACCTTCATAGCGAGCAGAATGAGACTGACGAGAATTGCGAGTCTTTGTTTACAGGACCTGCTCGTGGGACGTCCTCGTGACGCGTACATCCTGGTTCCAGAGGAAAGTGACAGACCACCAACCCGTCAGGCAGCACCCGAGAGACCCGCACGGGTGAGACCCAAGCACCAAGGGTGTTTCTGGGTGATTTTGCTGTTGGGGCTTGTCGCCAGAGGGCAAGCTGGCCCAGACCACTACCCCCATCGGCCCTTCAGGTGGGTCATGCGACACCTTAGTAGTGGCAAAGCACTCAGAAAAATCACCACACCAAACACCCCATCCTTCGTGCTCCGCATCACCGACCTGTTTCCAGGACAGCCAAGGGTAAACCCCTATTCCCTACACGTCAAACACTCGTACCTATCCTACTGGTGCCCAGCTTCAAACCCTGGGAAAAGCTACTGCAATCACCCAGGGTGGGGATATTGTGGGCACTGGGGCTGCGAAACCATAGTTACAGATGCCAGACCGTCGGGGCCTGGGTGGGATCCACAAGAGCCAGACAAATTCTTACAGTTCACCTGGGCACCCAGCGGCTGCAAAATACCCGTCTTCTTTCGCGAAAACTCCCATCAAAACCAAATTAAAATCCCTAACTTTCGGGCATGCACTGATTACAACATGACGGTCTTGCAGCCAGATCACCCTAGCTGGGCCACAGGCAAGACGTGTACAGCGGTCCTTCAAGGGTCAAAAGCGAGGGTGAACGTGCAAATTATCAGGCTCCAGCCGTCAGCACCCCGAGTAGTCGGACCCAACAAAGCGATTAAAAGCATGCCGAAAGGGAGAAACATAACCTACCCCAAAACCTTACCCACAGGGATCAGCAATGTCCCGACCGGTCAAGCGGAAACCTTTCAGATGAGCCGCTTAACCGGGTCAGACGCAGACCCAATCCTTCGTATGTTAGAAGCTACTTTCCTATCCCTGAACGAATCCAACCCTAACCTAACCGAATCCTGCTGGCTTTGTTACGATGTCAAACCCCCCTTTTACGAAGGAGTCGCTTTAAACACTCCCTTCAGTTATTCCTCAGCCGACGCCCCTCACCACTGCAGATGGGATACCCCTCGCAAAGGAATCACCCTGAGTCAAGTCACAGGCCGAGGCAGATGCTTTGGCAATGCAACCCTAGCTAAGCGGAAAGGCAACGTCTGCACCAAAATTGTCAAGCCTAACAGGAAAAACAATAAGTGGGCAGTCCCATCCGCATCTGGGATGTGGGTTTGCCAGCGATCCGGAGTGAGTCCCTGTGTGTTCCTTGCCAAATTCAATGACTCTAACGACTTCTGTGTCCAAGTTCTGATTGTTCCTAGGGTCTTGTACCACTCAGACGAAGAGATGTACCATCTTCTTGAGGGACCCAGCCAGATCCACAAAAGAGAAATAATGACAGGTATAACTATCGCAATGCTGCTCGGCCTGGGAGCAGCCGGAACGGCCACGGGTGTCTCAGCCCTAGCGACCCAGCATCAAGGACTGTCCCAACTGCAGGCAACGATTGACGAGGACCTGCAGAGGATTGAGAAATCCATCTCCTATCTAGAGAAGTCGGTCTCCTTACTCTCAGAAGTGGTCTTGCAGAACAGGCGAGGCCTGGACCTCCTGTTCATGCAGCAAGGAGACCTGTGTGCCGCCTTGAAAGAGGAGTGCTGCTTCTATGCAGACCACACGGGAGTCGTGAGAGACTCCATGGCAGAACTCCGGAACAGACTGGCTCAGAGGCAGAAAGACAGGGAAGCCCAACAGGGCTGGTACAAGTCCTGGTTCAATCAATCACCTTGGCTAACCACTCTGATTTCTGCCCTGATAGGTCCATTGGCAATGCTGTTTCTAACAGTCACCTTCGGACCATGCCTGCTGAACAAGCTGGTCTCATTCGTTCAGAGCCGCCTGGAACGGACCAACATCCTGTTCATAGGGCGACGACAATTGCTGTGAATTCAACCAGGGAATTCAACCAAAGAACACTGCCAGACACAAGATTTTCCAAACTTGTCTGGCAAAAGCTTACTCAGGTTTCCCAAAACCCCTTTCCCTTGTCAAGCTACAACCTTATACCTCAATTCAGTACCTATGTACATGACTACCTCATTCATTTGTGAAAAGGGGGGGGGAGATGTGGTAGCTAGGGAAGAGGCGCTGTGGAAGATTGCCGCGATGTCACGGAAAGCCAGGACCCTCTGTTTCCCGTAGATAAGACCCTCAGTTACTCATAGATAAGAAATTAACATAGGAATGTGGCCCCACTAACAATAGGAATGTTGCCCCACTGAAGCCAGTAACTTTCCACTCCTTACCCAGTACTTTTCCATTCCCTACTAACCATAGGTAAGAAGGACAAACCCCTTTTTGACGTAGAGACCCCTAAGACTATAAGACCCCAGGAGAAGAAGTAATAAATGCCTTTTGACCGTCCACCACATTGGTGTCTGCGTATGTCATTGGCCCGAACGGCCCTGGAGAGTGGGCTGTCGAGCTGTACCTCAGAACCAGGTCGCCTGCCTTGATCTAGAAGGCAACACCACAGAAAGGAAAGCACTGAGACCCAGTGATTGGAAGGCAGGTGAGAGCCAGCCCGCAGGAGGGCAAGGCCAGCCAGACCTGTCTGTAATGGCAGCTTTTCTGCAGGAGAAATCTTTGGATATAGAACTTTTGGAGGTTCAGTCCCAATTTCAGCCATGAGCGGAGAAGATGGTTACACTCCATAGGAGGGAAGGGGTGGAGCCCCAGTGTTTCAGGGCAGAATAGAGGCAACCACCAGAGTCCAAGGTCAGCCGGAGCTGTCTGTCCTGGGAGCTTTTGTCTGGGAGGAAAACTCCTTGAACATAGGAATTTTGGAGGAAAAATACCAAATTCAGATATGGCCACCTGGGCAGCAGAGACGGTTTTTTTCCATAGGAAGGAAAGCACTGAGCCCCAGTGTTTGAAGGCAGGTGAGAACCAGCTCTCAGGAAGACGAGGACAGTCAGACGTGGCAGCTTTTGTCTGGAAGAAATCACAGGATATTGGGAATTTTGGAGAGGGAATCCCATTATGGCCATGGATGCTTGGATAATAAGAGCAGTTCTTTTCTTTTCCATTTGAAGGAAAGCCCAGAGCCCCAGGGTTTCAGGGGTACAGGAGAAGAGACCCTCGACGTGCCAAGAGCAGTTGCACCAGTCAGGCCAAGCCAACCAGACCTGTTCCCTGGGATCCATGGGGCCCTGCAGTGTCACAGTGGTGGTGTCATATATTGGATCCTTGGTTCCATCAGGCCCAGATGTGTCACTCTGGCCTCTTGTTTCCATGGGGCTCCACAGTGTCACAATGGTCCCTGGCTTCCATGAGGCCTTGCAGTGTCACAGGGGTCTCCTTGGGACTGCAGTGTCACAATGGTCCCTTGGTTCCATGGGGACTTACAATGTCAGAAGGGTCTCCTTGGTTCCATGAGGCCCTGCCAAGCCCCTTGATTCAACGAGGCCTCCAAGTGTCATCATGGCCTCCAGGATTCCATGAGGCCCCGCAATGTCTCAATGGACATTTGGTTCCATGGGGTCCTGCACTGTTCCATGAATCCTTAGTTCCATGGTGCACTGGAGTGTCACAATGGACTCCCTGGTTCCATGGTGCCACACAGTGTGACAACTGCCCCTTGGCCTGCCAAGACCCCACAGCGTCACGGTGGTTCCTTGCTTCCATGAGGCCTTGTAGTGTCACAATGGGCCATTGGTTCAGGGAGGCCTGTAGTGTTTCTGTGGTCTCCATGATCCTATAACGCCTTGCAGTGTCACAACAGACCATTGATTTCATGGAGCCCCACAGTGTCACTGTGGTCCTCTTGGCTCCACAAGGCCCTGAAGTGCCATGATGGCCCTTTGGTTCCACAAGGCCTCCAAGTGTAAAAATGGCCTCCATGGTTGCATGAGGCCTTGCTGTGTCACAATGGGCCTTTGGTACCATGATGCCCCAGAGTGTCACAATGGAATAGTTGGTTCAACGGTGTCAGAATGGATCCTTCATCCCATGGACACCCACAGTGTTCACTGCAGTCCCCTTGAGTCCAGCAGGCCCTGCCATGCTTTAATGGCCCATTGGTTCCAGTGGGTTCCAAAGAGTCAGAACAGTCTCCTTTCTTCCATGAGGCCCCACAATGTCACTGTGCTCCACTTGGTTCCACAGGGCCCCACAGTGGAACAATGGACTCTTGGTTCCATGAGGTTCCTCAGTCCCAATGGTCTCCTTGGATCCGCAGTGTCACAGTGGCCCCTTGGCTCCATGTGGCCACACTGTGTCACAATGGCTCATGGTTCCATGAGGCCACACAGTTTAACAAGGGACCCTTTGTTCCACCAGCCTTGCTGTGTCACAATGGACTTCTGGTTCCATGAGCTCTCACACTGCCAGCAGCAGTCTCCTTGGTTCTGCAGTGTCACCATGGACCCTTTGTTCCATGAGGTTCTACAGTAGAACACAGTCACCTTGGTTCTGTGAGGTTCTGCAGTGTCACAATGAACCCATGGTTCCACCAGCCCTGCTGTGTCACAATGGCCCCTTGGTTCCAAGAGGTTTCTCAGGGTCACAATGGTCTCCTTGGATCCGCACTGTCACAATGGACCATTAGTTCATTGTGGCCCCAATGTGCCCAAATGGATTTTGGTTCCATGGGGTTCTGCTGTGTCACAATGGACCCTTTGTTCCATGAGTTTGCAAAGTGTCACAGCTGACTCCTTGGTTCTGTGACGCTCTGCTGTCACCAAATCTCTGAAATATCAGAATAAGGCTCCTGAACACTCATTTGCTATTTCAGTGGGTGTCATTTATTCAGGCCTAAGGTCCAATATGGGATAACTCCGAAAAATGTGGACAGAGAATTCTACCAGTATGTTACTTATATACAGTCCCTAAATGTAAATTACATTTTACCCATTTCCATAAAACCCACCTGAAATTCAAAGATTCAGTCCTTGTTTTCCCTATTCCCTGCACCCCTGAGCGAGATGTCTTCTTCTTCTCTTCCAACCATCCTTGCTGGGAAAGCAGCCCCTGCAAGCGAGAAAGCAGTCCCGCGGGCCCACAGCCCGACTGAGCCCCATTGCAGCCGGGAGAACAACTCCCGTCATGCCCCGCGCTCCACAGAACTCCAGGATCCGCCCCCATCTGTCCCATAAGTGTCCTCCAAACAGTCCAGGATCCCTCAGTGCCGCCTCAGCTCCCATTCGGGACTCCCATAAGCACACCCAGACCCCCTGAGTGCTCCCACACCCACAGATGCCCGGTACAGCCACTTCTGGGAATTCATCTCCTCTCGTCCCCGTGGCCCCAGAGCCCCTCAGAACACAGTCCCGCGCCTAAAAGTCTGGCTGCGACCCACGCCCTAAAGAGCCTGGTTGGAGCTCTCTGAGCTCTTCCCAAGGGCTCCCGTGCCATTTACGTTCCCCCAAAGGATCTCAAGTCGAGGCTCGGACGCAAAGGTGTACCTCAAGAGCCGTCCCGGACTCCGAAACATTTCGTTCCAACTACTTCCGGGACTACAGCTCCCATCATGCTCCGTGGCACACATCCTGCGCTATTTCAGGCGGGACTTCATCTCCCGTCATGCCCCGTGCCCCACCGAGAGCCATTGCAGCTGTGCCCAGAACTCCCGTGATGCTCCGCAGCCCCCTTAAACCGTATGATACCCGCGCCTTCAACTCCCATCATCCCCCACACCCCAGAGAGCCCGTTTGAGCCCCCCAAGGGCCCACCCGGACCCCGAAGGGCTCCAAATTTCTCTCCCTGACCTCCAAGGGCCCCCCTGGAACCCCCAAGTGCTGCCCCGGACCCTGAACTGTCCCTCAGAATCCCTGAGTGCCCCTCCAAGTGCCCACCTGGCTTCCCCAATTGTCCTCCAGACCCTCAAGTTCTCTCTGAATTCCCTCCCCAGACCCAAAACTGCTCCAAATGTGCCCCAGAAATTTCTCTGGGAACCCCGAAGTGCACGCCCCTCCAAACCTGTCTGAGAAAAAGATGATATAAAAGATCCCAAAAAGACTACAAATATAACTAATTAACATAAAGAGAAAGAAATAAATAGCCAATAGAAATTAATTAATTAATTCATGACGGGAATTGTGTTACTTTGAACCAATGATGAATAATTTTCTTGGTGGCTAGACATATATCCCATTTTAATATAAATATACAAATTAGGTAATAAAAATATTGTCTAAGACTATCCTGAATTAAAATAATATAATTATAATTTTGTTTTTAATAAATTGTATTTATAAGGAAAAATGCTAAACTTTTTCTCTTTTTTTGGGATGTCAGTCCCAGGTGGGCGTTGTAGGACATGGTGAGGCTGGGGGTGAGGAGCAGCTTGTCCAAACAGGCTCAGCCTGCAAGGGGCTGATTCTTATCCATGCCCAAACGTCCTAAGGAGACATTCAGCATCCAGATCACTTGGGGAATGCTTCTATCCCCTCTTCTCATAACTAAAAAATAAAAAAATACTGATGTGATTAAAAAACAAAAATCATGAGGTGCATTTTGACATCTTCCTCCTGAAGACAACTCCAAACTGACTCCAATCACTGCACAAGCCCTGGAGACTCAAAGACAATGGAAGGGAGACAATGGGATCGTGAGGCCTTTCTGTATTTTAATCAGCCCCATGCTGGATTTGGGGCTGGCTGCAGGAGCCTCAGGCACGCAGAGAAGGATGAAGAAGCTGCTCAAGGAGTCAGCTGCAAAACTCCAAGTGCCTTGGAGCATGGCTGGGCCCCAGTGAGGGCAGGGAGTGCCAAAGGCTGCCCAGGGCCTGGTGAGAGCAGATCCTTGAGGGCAGGATTGCAGGAAGCCCAAGGCTCAGAGCCGGGAACTGCAATGCTGAGCAAGGCCTGGCTTGGCTGCAGGAAGCAGAAAGGCCAAGCCCTGAGCCCAGCCTGGGCCAGCAGGGCCTGTCCCTCACGGCTGCCTGGGGGCTCTTGGTGGGCCAGGGGATGTGAGGGGCAGCAAGGACAAATGGCATCAACCTGCAGCCCCTGCCAGCCTCCCCAGGGAGGCCAAGGGAGAAGCAAAGTGCGGCCCCTGCCAGGAAAGTTCCTCCTGTGGGGCCTCCAGAGGCGCTGCCCGAGCCCAGGGCACAAAGGCCTGGGTGCCTGTGGCCCTGCCAGCCCTGCCCAGCCCTTGGCCATCTGTCCTGCAGGCTGTGTCCCCTGGGCGTGCTGCTCCTCTGCCCTGGCCGGCTGCACTCGCCCATCTCGCTGTGCCCCAGCATTTCTCACCCAGCGTTGCTGTGCCCTCCCTGGGCTCCCTGCACCCAGCGCTGCCGGCTCCTGGCACACAGAGCCCAGCCATGGCCCAGCCTCACGCTGCCACACCTCCAGCACCAACATTCTGCCCTGCGAGGGACTTTGCTTTCTCCTCAGCTCCAGCCTGAACCTTCCAAGGCGCACTTTGGGGAGGTTTCCTGCAATTCCCACTGCCAAAGAAAGCTCTGTCTCCTGCTGGTCACAAACAGAGAAGGGCTGGTGGCAGATCAGAGGTGGTCAGAGGTTGTTTAGGGCACAGCGACCATTGTAGCCATGATATTTTCTGAAAAATACCATTGCTAGGATTTCGCTCCTGAGAAGCTGAGGCCTCAGGTACAAAATATAAACAATCATTATCTGCTGCTGTGGAATGCAACAGGTGGATCTGTGATTGGCTTCATGTCATTGTTTCTAATTAATGGCCAATCACAGTCCAGCTGTGTCTCTGGTCAGACACAGGATTTTGTTATCATTCCATTCTTTCTCCTTTGCTTGCAAGCCTTCTGATGAAATCCTTTCTTCTATTCTTTTTGTATAGTTTAATATAATATCTATCATAAAATAATAAATTAGTCTTCTGAAACATGGAGTCAGATCCTTTTCTCTTCCCTCTTCTGGGACCTCTGCAAACACCACCACTGACCATGAAATTATTAAGTTTTTTAATATTCTCTGAAAGAACAAGGGGCATCAACTAAATATCTACAGCTGGCTGGAGGGTCAGTTGAGTGACAGTGAATGTTGCACCAGAGAGTGGTGGTGAATGCTGCTGCATCCAGCTGGCAGCCAGTCACCTGTGGTGTCCCTCAGGGGTCTCTGCTGGAGCCAGTTCTGTTCAATATTGTTACTGAAAACATGGATGAGAGTGTTGAGACTTTCCGTAGTAAATCTGCAGACAAAACTCAGCTAGGAGCGTGTGTCCATCTGCTGGAAGGTAGGAGGCCTCTGCAGAGAGAGCAGGAACAGTTGGATGGATGGGCAGAGTCCAATAAGATGAAGTTTAATTAAAGTCCAAGTGCCAGGTCCTGCACTTTGGTCACAGAACCCCCTGCAGTGCTACAGGCTAGGGACAGAGTGGCTGGACAGCGGCCAGGCAGAAAGGGACCTGGGGGCACTGATGGACAGCAGGCTGGACATGAGCCAGCAGTGTGCCTAGGTGGGCAAGAAGGCCAATGGCTGCTGGCCTGGATCAGGAATGGTGTGGCCAGCAGGAGCAGGGCAGTGATTCTTCCCCTGCACTCGGCACTGGTGAGGCCACACCTCGAGTGCTGTGTCCAGTTCTGGGCCCCCAATTTCAGAAGGCCATGGAGGGGCTGGAGCGTGTCCAGAGAAGGGCAACAAGGCTGGGGAGGGGTCCGGAACACAAGCCCTGTGAGGAGCAGCTGAGGGAGCTGGGGTTGTTTATCCTGGAGAAGAGGAGGCTCAGGGAGACAAGTCAGTGTCAGGGCAGAGGTTGGACTTGATGACATCCAAGGTCTTTTCCAACCTTGCTGATTCCGTGACTCTCTGGAACCATCCTTGGAGCAGTTGCAGGAGGAGCCCTGGGCCTCCTCTTCAGCAGCTCCAGCAGCCCAGGTCCCACAGCTTCTCCTGCCAGCCCCAAATCCCATTCTGTCAGTCCTGCAGAGCCTCTGCAGCTCCTCCTCAGTGCCCAGAACAGGGAGCCCCAGAGCCAGACACAGCAGCCCAGATGTGCCCCCCTGGCCTGGGGTGCCTCTGGCAAGGGAGCAGCACCAGGCACTGCAGGAGCCTGCGGACAATTCCTGCAGCACTTGTAGGATGATCCTGCTGCCCAAGGGACGTTCCCATGGTGCGAAGTCAGGAACTGCCATGGGGAGTGGGGCCAGAGAGGAAAGGGCAAACAGGGATGGGTTGTTTGAAGGGAGGGTACAGGAGTGGAAGAAGAAGTAATGTAGATCAGGAAAAGGGAAAGAAAGCAGAGGTGAAGCCAAGGAAATGCTCAGGGCAGTTTGGGGGTGGCTGCCAGGCAGCCCTCGCTCTGAGCAACAGTGTATGCAGTGGCACATGAAAATCCCAGCCGATGGGAACAAACTTTCTGGCTGACTGCAGAGGCCAGGACAAAGTTGAGTGGTTTCCCTGGTGTCCCCCAGCCCTTGCTGGCCCCAGGGACTGATGGCATTTGTGCTCCCTCAGGTTCATGTCCCCACACCAACAGCATGGGGGTGCTCCCCCTGCTCTGTGCAATGCAAACAGGGGCTCCTGAGCCAGTGCTGCCTTGTCTGTGCCTGCAAGGATGGGGCACCTGTGTGAGCTGGGGGAGAGGCCAGGGCTGCAGAGGGGGGATGTTGTTGGGAGCTCCATCAGGACGCTCTGGGACGCTGCCCTGGGCTGTGCAGCGCACTGGGGATGGATCAGCCCCTGCTCTGCTGCTCCTTCCCGTCTGCCCCAGGGCCCTTGCAGAGCCCCAGCCATGCTGTCTGCCCCCAGCCTGCCCACGGCCAGCCTGGGGCTGCTCACGGGGCTTTTCTGTGCTGAGCATTGGCCTGGGCGTGTTCTTGAGAGAGCCTGGGCAAGGAGCCTGGAGCCCCCAGGCCCTGGGCTGAGGCGTCAGCGCTGCCCCAGCAGTGCCCAAGGCCTGTCCCTGCTGCAGCCCCAGCACTGCCACCCCCAGGGCTGTGCCCGGCCCCGAGAGCACTCAGGCCCTGCAGCAACACCAGGACCACCAGGGCAGCGGGGCAGGGCCACGGCAGCAGCACTGGCAACACCAAGTGCTGCTGCTGCTGGGCACAGCTGCTGGGGCAGCCCTGATCTGCCCCAGCTCTGCACACAGACATGGCTGCAGCAGCTTTAGAGAAGGGAACAGAAGGGGGAACTCTGGTGAAAACTCTGCTCGGAGAGCCTTTATGCTGTCTGAAGCCACTGAAAGTGCAGCACCTCATTGACACCGTCTGAGGCCACCGTGAACGTTGAGAGAAACAAAATGAGAAATGGCACAAACACTGACCTTCCTTTGTTGTAAATAATAAAACGCTAAACCGAAAGACAGGAACATATCAACAAACAAACCCAAGTGGTATCAAGGATGACTTTTATTACATGAGATTTGCAGAAACTGGTCAGAAGATTGATGTTTCTGTAACCGTCTATTCATCAGTGTCCACACTGCAGCCTTGAGCTCCTGGTTCCTCAGGCTGTAGATGAGGGGGTTCATGGCTGGAGGCACAACTGAGTACAGAACTGACAGGGCCCGATCGAGGGATGGGGAGGAGAAGGAGGGGGGCTTCAGGTAGGCAAATGTGGCAGTGCTGACAAACAGGGAGAGCACGGCTAGGTGAGGGAGGCAGGTGGAGAAGGATTTGTGCCGTCCCTGCTCAGAGGGGATCCTCAGCACAGCCCTGAAGATCTGCACGTAGGAGAAAACAATGAACACAAAACAGCCAAAAGCTAAAGAGGCAGCAACCAATGAAATCCAGATTTTTCTGAAGGTGGAGGGTGAGCAGGAGAGCTTGAGGATCTGGGGCACCTCACAGAAGAACTGGCCCAGGGCATTGCAATGGCACAGGGGTAGGGAAAATGTATTGGCTGTGTGCAGCAGAGCAGTGAGAAAGGCACTGGCCCAGGCAGCTGCTGCCATGTGGGCACAAGCTCTGCTGCCCAGGAGGGTCCCGTAGTGCAGGGGTTTGCAGATGGACACGTAGCGGTCGTAGCTCATGACAGTTAGAAGAGAAAATTCTGTTGACATGAAAAACACAAAAAAAACCACCTGAGCAGCACATCCTGAGTAGATGTCCCTGGTGTCCCAGAGGGAATTGTGCATGGCTTTGGGGACAGTGGTGCAGATGGAGCCCAGGTCGCTGAGGGCCAGGTTGAGCAGGAAGAAGAACATGGGCGTGTGCAGGTGGTGGCCGCAGGCTACGGCGCTGATGATGAGGCCGTTGCCCAGGAGGGCAGCCAGGGAGATGCCCAGCAAGAGGCAGAAGTGCAGGAGCTGCAGCTGCCGCGTGTCTGCCAGTGCCAGCAGGAGGAAGTGCCTGATGGAGCTGCTGTTGGGCATTTGCTGTGTCTGCATATTTCAACGTACAGAAGGAGGAAAAACAGGGCAATTGAGGGGAAATTTTTCACAGAAAAATCACAACTCTTTGTCGTAGCCTCTTTCTTTCCACTAAGCACCTCCCCCTTGTGTATGTCTAGGAGATCTTCCTTCACCTTTGTTGCTGGAGCCCTGATTGCTGCTGGCCAGTGCTGTGTGAGGAGCTGGACCTTGGCCTGCAGGACACCTGGGAGTCAGCCCTGACCCCCAGTCAGTGCAGGGGAACAGTGAGAGCAGGGCCCAGTCCTGGTGTTCAGGCTTGGATAAAGAATCTTCCTGTAAGGCTGCAGAACTGCCTGGGTGAAGGGATGGGAATAACAGAAGGCAGGACGAGGGATTCTGCTGCACCTGGGGAGAACAGAGAGTCCAGGGAGGCAGGAGGATTGTCTGAGGCTTAGTGCAGACTGAGGAGAGCTGCTCTGTCTCTCTCTCCTGTTCCAGCTGCCTTGCACTTGCACCTTTCTGAAATCCACTCCTGTGTTACCCTGGACAGCCAGGAGACACTGCTGAGAGCAGAGGGATCCCTGGCACACAAAGTGGCTCCTGCCTTTACCAGAGTCAGGATAGTGGGCTCAGTGCCAGCCTCCCAGGCTGCCCTTCCCAGAGCAGCCTGGGCACAGGGAGCTGGGACACCCCATTGCTGTGCTCAGCCTGCACAGGAGGAGCCCAAGGGCTGGGCCTGGCCCTGCAGCTGGAACTGCCATTGCAGAGAGCCCCTCAGCAACGCCAGCAGCACCTGGGCAAGGCAAGGAGAGAGAGAGAGAGAGCCGGGCCTGAGGAAAAGCCTTTCCCTGCCCAGCCCTGCCCAGCCCCTGCCAGGCAGCAGCAGGGCAGGACAGTGGCCCTCAGGCCCTGGTCAGCAGGGAATGGGCACATGGCCGCAGAGATGCCCTTCATCTCTGGGGCTGCTCTGCTGGCCCAGGAGGGACTGAGGGCCCCGAGCTGAGGGCTGAGGGCTGTGCTGGCTGTGAGGGGACACAAGAGCTGTGCTGCTCAGAGCAGTGTGTGCTGTGCAGGGCAGGCCCGGCAGGTGCCACATCTGCCCTGCAGCAGGGCTTCCCTCAGCACTGCCTCCCTCCCTGCCTGCCCACGGCTCTGCTGCTGGAGCTGTCCCAGCCCCAGCTGCTCCTGTGGCCCCGGGCTCCTTCCCTGCCAGAGCTGCCAGAGCCCAGCCCAGCCCCTGGGCCAGCCCTGCCCTGCAGCTGCTGGGCCCTGCAGGGATTAAAGAACAGCTCCCCCAGCCTGGGCACCATGGAAAGGTGATGCTGCATGGATCTGGAGGCTTGGCAGGTGCAGGAACTTGCTGAGGTGCCCAGGAATCCTCAGGGTGATGGTTTACAAGCCTTAGTCCCTGCTCTGCCCTGCAGAGCTGAGTTTCCATTGCCACCAAGCTGAGCCAGAAAAAAGTGGGAGCACAGATTCAGGAAAGCAGAGACCTGAAACTCCTGCCCTGAATGAGATCATGTAAAGTCCCCTCAGAATAGAGCTGGGCATGAGCTGGAGCTCTGAGCAGCCCTGGCTGCAGCTCCAGCTTCAGCCCCTGCATCCGTCCCTTGCAGCAGGAGCCGTCCTGCCCTGTCCCTCTGATGGTGCAGGGCAGCTCCACTCTGCATCATATCCTCCTCCTCCTCCCCTCCCCTCCCCTCCTCTGCCACAGAGAACGAGGGAGAGCTCTCCTGATGCATCCCCCAGGCTGTGGGGTGTGCTGGCTTCAGGAGATCCCTCCAGGAGCACAGGGGACATTGCCTTGCACCCACACACTCACCATGCACAGGGCTGTGAAGACCTTTCCCCTGGTGAAGTCTCAGCTCAATGTCTTCCCAATCCTGATGGCCTTCAGCCTTTCTCTGCCTGGCTCCTGTCCCCTCAGTGCCTGCAGACAGCGCCCTCAGCCCTGCTGGGCTGGGAGAGGAGCTGGCCCTGGGAAGTGCTGTTCCTTTAAAGCTCAGCAGCACAGACAGAGCCCAAGGACTTTAATGAGCCCCTCTGGGATTTGGTGTTGTTTACATCAGACTCCGTCCCTGAGAGAGTGTTCAAAAAACTTTTCAAGAAGCCGAAATTACATTTAGACTCCAAAGTTTCTTAAAGTTTTAATAGTTCCCACTTAGGAACACAACTGAGAAAGTGTCCCCAGGTTCCAGTTGGAGCAGAACCCTGGATGAAGTGATGACAGCTTGGGACAAACAAGGCCAAGGTGTCTCTGGTGCTGAGCAAAGCTGGATGTGTTTGAGGAATGCAAAGGGCCAAGGCCTGAGCCCCAGCCCCTGGCCAGGCAGATGCTGTTCCTCCCTCCTTGCTCAGGGCTCTTGCCGGGATGGGCACTGGCATGTGGGGATGTGCAATGGCAAGGGCAGGAGCATGGGGCGGCCCCTGCCAGGCTGCTGAGCAGGGACAAGGAGGCAATGAGGCCCCAGGCCTGCAAGGGTCACTTGTCTCCTGCTCCTGCCTCAGGCCCAGGCCCAGCAGCCATGGCCAAAGTGCTGCCCAAGTTGGCTCTGGCAGGGCTGTCTTGCAGCTGCTGCCCATGCCTGTGCCCTGTGCAGCCCAGGCTGTGCTACGGTGTCCCTGCCCTGCGCCTCTGTCCCTGCAGGCTCTGGGAACAGGTCCCCCTGTACCTTTTGGACACATACCTTGGCATATTGGAATGTTGTCCATATGGATGGCTAGAAAGTACCAAAACATAAATTCTCATCTCTTTTTTTTGAAAATATAGGATCATAAGTCCCTATACTATCCTTTGGTGGTTTTCATTATAATGAAACTTACCTTTCTGAATAGAAGAGTGTTCTTCTTTGTGTGTAATATCTAATACAAAGGTAAAAGTATTTAGGAATCATTTCAGGCATTGGCATTCATGACCATAGCACTCCAGGAAGCGGCCAAGTTAGAATCCATGTGTTTTTCAATACAACTATTGTTCTGGAAGCTTGAAACATAACTGAAGAGGACAACTGGGAAGTGACTTTGTCCTGCAGCCTGATGGTTCTCCTTTTTTAAGAAATTCATGGGTGAAATTGTAACTAACCTGATGTCATTTGTATTTTTAGAGGAAAAAAGGGATGATTAAGGGTAACTAAGGCCTATCCATAAGACATTCTCTATATCTTTAGATTACTGAACCCCAAAGGATAAGTTATCATGGTGTACCATGATAAAGGGTACCTTTATCAACACCATATGGACCACCCTGTAGCGGGCCTTTGGACACTCAACTTTTCAGCTACCTCATATAGACATGTTCATACACACAGACAAGAGTGCAAAACGGTTTCTCATCTAACTCCACCAGATCCCACTGGCTCTGCAGCGCAGTCAGAAAATACACATAGAGTCTAATGAGGAAACAGGGTACTGTGGAACAGTGCAGGCACCAGGTGCAAGGCATGGCCTTACAAGAACACTGATCAGCATTTGTCAGCATCTCTCAGCATGACTGACCCCACTTATTGTATTATTCCTCTATTTTCCTATGTCTGTTTCTCTCCAAACCACCTTAATCCCTCCCTTTTCCTTCTTTGGTTCTTCCCCTAACATTCCATATTAGTCTAGTGAAAATCAAAAATGCTGCTTCCTTGCACCTCAGTATTAACCCTGTAACACTAGGCAGTAATACCAGCCATTCTGCAAAGCCATCTGGAGAGCCACTCTGCTGACTCATGGTGATAAGTTTTCTTCCCAGACCATAAGGCTGAGGCTCTCCTGGAACATCTGGGAATGTTTTTATTTATTTATTTATAAATGTATTTTTAAATGTAATGTATTTTATTTATTGATTAAACATCTTTTACCATGGTCCACATGTTCCATATGGTATGTCATGTCTCCTGCTACAGAAGACTCCAGTATTGTTAGCGTTCAAAAGCACATAATCACGGAGTGATTATATGCAGTGCTTTTTATTAAGAGCTCTGGGAATCGGGGTATATTCAACCCAAATCTGACTCCGACCAGACATCCGAAATGATCATGTTTTATACTCTATCGTCACATAACTTTCATGTTAATTATTAAACTTATATTGTTCTATTGTATACATAAATTTAGCCCCTCTCTGAATTTCCAACATAGTTTCTCACTATTCTTCTTATGGTTATATAATAATTACATTTAATTACTAAACAATCATCACATCTAACAATTATAGAATTTATCATACTGCTTACGCAGGTGCAGTTGATCTGGGAAAGCACAAAGCCTAATATTTTAGATTCTATCTTTAACTTTTTCCAGGGCTCCACTATCACTCTCCCCCCTTTGTAAGCATTTTCACTTCACTGTAGGTGTAAATGTTTTCACTTGATACAGTCCTTTATTCCTCAGTTCATACTTGGTTCTTCAAATCCAGGGTTTATGTAAACGTTGTCATGGATGCTGTTACGAACTGGAGAACCAGAAGATGGTGGGCATGGATCTCGTGTTAGTGCCTTTATTATCCTCTGGTTCCAGGATGTTTTCTTCTGTATCTCTCCCTTTAAGATGCTGTAAACTATCCAAATTGCTAAGAATACAATTAGTAAGATTATCACACTCTCAATGATAGATTTAATCCATGAACTCACATTCCACCCTAATCCTTTAAAGATTTTTCCTAACCAGCTTGTAACCAAATCCTTTTGCTCTTCTTGTGCTTCATGATGTATTTATTTCAACTGATTGATGTCATATACTACATCTGCAGTAACATTTGGGATATGAACGCAGCAATGATCAACTTGTCCCTTTAAAAATCCACATACTCCATGCTCTTCCAGGAGTAACATATCTAGGGCCAATCGATTTTGTAAAGTCATTTTTGTGATGGCTTGTAATTGTATATTTAATTCTTTAAATCCTTCCCGGGTGACTCTTGCCAGTCTACCTACCTGACCTGTAAGTTTGTACAGCATCTGTCTGCTCTTATAGTTTGCTATAGGACCAAGCAATGACTCTAGGGCCCATCCAAATTTCACTCCACTAGACGGTCCTTGCCAAGTGTCATCTGGATTTTCATTGTCTAGAACTTCTCATCTTGCTCTTATCTGCAGAAGTTCATGTTTTCCATTAAATGGGGACTTTTTCCAAATTGGACATAAGGTTGGGAGGCCTAAAGTAATCTCCTTTACTTTCCTGTCTACAGGCAGATGTGTTGTCCAGGTACCATCACTTGCTGCCCATACAAATTGTCCTGGACCTCAGATTGTAATCCTGGTACACCCTATAATTACTTTATAATTCACTCTGCCTTGTTTATGTTTGATCCCTCTGCAAGCACAACCAATATGTAGGGCTATTGCCAGGGGTGGCATCTGTTTTATCTCTTCATCATCTGAAGTGCATTCCTAAGTTTTATTACATGCCCACCAACTTACTTTGTCTGCCCTCATTCTGCTGCTAGTGTCAGTATTTGTTATTGCTGGATCTGTTTCATTCTCGGGGCCTTCCCACTTAATACACCAAGGGGTGCTTGCCATATATTGGAACCTTTGAAGAATACTCACAGACCACGCACTGTCCCAAGGTTCTATCTGATCTTTCTTATCCTTGGCCTCACATTCCCATGCCAGAGTTGTTTCTGTAACTTGCCTCGATTTGGGTACCAGTTTACATGTACTTGTTTTGTTCTTTTGTATTTCAGGTAGTTTTTATGTTATGATTCCCCAATTTACTGGGTCTCCTGCTGCCTTTGGTATTGGCAGACAGGCAGTTATTTGGCTGGTGTTTTGCATTTTGGCAAAATCTTTGACTAATCCAATCATTACATTCTCAGCCCGAAACTGCACTAGAAACCTTTATCACCTGTGTTTCCGTTTGTACCTCTCTCTTCATTCTAGAATGAAGAGTGGATAGTTGATCATTTTGCATTCCACATCCCAAAGATATTAACAGCCATAATGTTAGCACAATTACTGATAGCATTCTGAAAGCAATTAAACACGTCTTATCTGCAGCCTTTGTTCATTCCAGAGTTTATACAGTCTGTGATCCAGAATGGACTTTCTTCACTTGGGTATAGTGGATCCAGGGTTCCACGCCGGCTACTTTGACTGCTGTAAAGGTGGTCAGTAGTACCTGATGGGGTCCACTCCACTTTTCTTTCAGCGGTTCCTCGTTCCAGTTCTTGATGTACAACTTGTCTCCTGGATGTATGTTATGGACTGGGTTCTCGAGAGTCAGTGGTCTATTCCACACAAGGATCCTCCAGAGCCGAGCTAAAGTTTTCCCAAGAGACAGAACATAATTATACACTTCCTGCTTTCCTGTGACATGTACATTAGGGTTAGGCTCAGGAGATTCATATGGTTTCCCATACAATATCTCATAAGGACTGACTGACATTCCACTCCTAGGCTTTATCCGAATCCTCAATAGTGCTATTGGCAAAGCCTAGGGCCACTGCAATTTGGCTTCTTGGCATATTTTACTGATTTCCTTTTTAGTGTCTGACTCATCCTCTCTACCTATCCACTTGACTGGGGTCTCCACAGTGTGTGGAGGTTCCAATTTATCCCCAGCAATCTACTTACCTCTCTTACTACTGTAGCTATGAAATGGGGTCCCCTATCTGATGATACCCCTAGGGGTACCACAAATCTGGGAATAATCTCCTGTAGTAACCACTTAACTGTTTCCTTTGCTTGGTTCGTGCAACAGGGAAGGGCTTCTGGCCACCCAGAGAATGTGTCAACCCTCCCTAAAAGGTATTTGTAACCTCAAGTCCTTGGTAGTTCTACAAAATCTACCTGCCAATAGTCTCCTGGCTCTATTCCTATCCGAATTCTTCCTAGCTGTGCCTGTCGCCTGGCCACTGGGTTGTTTTTCAAGCAGATATCACATTTTGACATGACTGATTTTGCCATTGTTAACATCCGTACTGAAATTAAACTCTGCTTTAGTAATTTTACCAATGCCTCTGCTCCCCAGTGACATTCATTATGTTTAATTTGTAGAACTTCTCTCATTATCAAGGGGGGTACCACTATTTGTCCTTGTGCGGTCACGTACCATCCCTCTGAATTCTTTTGTGCATTTAGCAAACGTGCAGGTCTCTCATCTTCTACTGAATATTTCGGTTTTGGAGGCAAATTGAATTGGGATACATTAAGCTTCAAAGGTATCAATGCCATTGTTGTTTGTACCTCTCGAGCAACCTGTCGGGCTGCCCAGTCTGCCTTTCGATTTCCCTCACAGATTTTGGAGTTTCCTGATTGGTGTGCTTTGCAGTGTATGATTGCCACTTGTTCAGGTTTTTGTACTGCCTTTATCAATTGCAGGACTGCATCCTGATGTTTAATGTGCGTACCCCGAGGAGATAACAGTCCTCTTTCTTTCCACAGTGCTCCGTGTACATGCACCACTCCAAAAGCATATTTTGAGTCAGTCCAGATATTTACCTTTTTCCCTTCACTTAATTCTAGTGCCCTGGTTAAAGCAACCAGTTCTGCCTTCTGGCAGATGTATTTGGTGGTAATGCCTTTGCCTCCACTACTGTATTGACTGTTGTTACCGCATATCCAGCGTATCTGGTTCCGTTTTCCACGAAGCTGCTCCCATCTGTAAACAGCTCCCACTCTGGCTGCTCTAGTGGGACGTCTTTCAGGTCTTCTCTTGCTGAATAGGTGTACTCTATTACTTCTACACAGTCGTGTTCTAATAGGCCTTCTTCAGTTGTGGTACCTAGGAACAAAGCTGGATTCAAAAGGTTAGTTGTTTTTTATGTGACATCATCCTGTTCAGTCAGGACTACCTGGAATTTCATCATCCTGCTGGGAGATAGCCAATGGCCCCCCTTTTGTTCTAAGACAGTGGTTACCATGTGTGGTACATAGACATCTATGTGCCTTCCCATAGTAAGTTTCCTGGCTTCTTGTATCAGGATCACAGTAGCTGCGACTGCCCGCAGACATGGGGGCCAACTGGCACTTATGTTGTTGAGTTGTTTGGAAAAGTAGCCCACTGGCCTTTTCCAGCTTCCCAGACGTTGAGTCAGGACTCCTAGTGCTAGGCGCAGCCATTCATGTACAAACAGCTGAAAATCTTTAGTCAGATCAGGTAACCCTAATGCTGGAGCAGTTGTCAGTGCTTCCTTTAATTTTAGGAAGGCTTCTTTCTGTGGTTTGCCCCAGGTGAATGGCTGTGTCTTTTGAGCTTCATACAGGGGTTTCGCAATCAGTCCATAGTCCATGATCCACAAGCGACACCATCCTGCCATCCCGAGGAAGACTCGCAGCTCATGTAAATTTTGGGGCGCTGGAATAGCACAAATAGCTTGGATACGATTAGTACCTAGTTTTTGTTGCCCTTGTGAAATTTCACATCCCAGGTAAATCACAGTCTGTTGTGCGATTTGTGCCTTTCCTCTGGATACTTTATAGCCTCCCATTCTCACTGAATTTAAAATCTCAATGGTTACCTTTATACAGGTTGCTCTTTCTTCTGTAGCTATTAGAATATCATCAACATACTGCAACAATAAGTATTGGTCTCTTGGTACTTGCCCATTTTTGGTCCAAATCTCCAGTTCCTTTGCCAGTTGGTTTCCGAATAGGGTGGGACTGTTCTTGTATCCTTCTGGTAATCGTGTCCAGGTGAGCTGGGTCTTTTTTCCGTTCCCTGGGTTTTCCCACTCAAAGGCAAACAGTTTCCTACTTTCTTTGTCAAGGGGGATGCAGAAAAAGGAATCTTTTAAATCAGTTACGGTAAACCATTTATATATCTCCTTTACGGATGTTAGCAATGTATAAGGACTTGTTACCACTGGATAAATGTCCTTTTTTATTTTATTTATTGCTTTCAAATCCTGCACTAATCTATATTCACCATTTGGCTTCTTTACTGGAAATATTGGTGTATTAAATTCTGATTCACATTCTTCTAAAATTTGGTATTTCAAGAATTTCTCAATAATCTTTACTGTTCCTTGCCGTGCTTCTGGTTTTATGGGATATTTGACTTGTACAGCCCTTGCCCCTTCTTTTAACTCTACATGCACTGGTTGTGCCAATTTAGATTTCCCTGGTATATCCGTCTCTCATACAGAGGCAATCACTGCATCTTCTACCTCCCTAGGGATAGAGGAGACAGGTTTTTTTTTGATCATTAATATCTGTCCCGTCTTTGATTCAGGTATTTTCATTATAAGCTCTCCATTTTCAAAGGTTATTACCATATCAAGTTTTGCTAGCAAATCTCTCCCTTAAAGCAGAATTGGACACTCAGGTGCATATAAAAATTCATGTGTTATAATCTTGTTTCCAAAACACAAATCTAGGGGTTGCAGGAAAGGCCGTTTTTCCTCTTTCCCTGTAGCGCCGACTATTGTTGTTTCCTTGTCCCCAATTGTCCTTGCAAATCATTCAATACAGAAAAACTAGCTCCCGTATCTATTAGAAATCTGACCTCTTTATGCCCTAACTGTATATTTACAACAGGTTCCTTAACTTGTTCTACCGGTTCTACATCTAGTCAGCTGGTATACTCCCCCAGGACCATCTCCTTGTTAGCTGGCTGGAACTGATTGCCCTGGTCAAACTGGTTATTCACACTTGGACGATTTCACTTCCAATGCCCCTCCCACTTACAATACGCACATTGATTCAGGCTTAACCCCTGGGTAACTGGTCTCCTACCCTGACCCTTCCTGTTACGCCCCCTGAAATTTGGGTTCCCTCTCCCCTGTATTACTGCCAAAAGATTCTGCTGCTGCCTTTTACTAGCTTCTTTTTCCCGATTGTTATATACCTTCCAAGCAACCTCGAGTAACTTTTCCAAATTCCTTAATTCTTCCCCTTCTAATTTTTGCAATTTTCTACGAATGTCATCCTGTGATTGGCCCAAGAATATGAGAGCGAGCTGAACCTTTGCTTGCTCTGTATCCATTTGGAGGTCTGTATATTTCCTTGCTACCTCCTTAAGCCTCTCTGTCGACGGAAGGGAACCAGGACATCAATTTGATCATCACAGGCTCAATTTTATTGATCAGTACGGCGGGTTAAATACAGTTAATAATGAGCTTCATACATATTGCAAAAGTTGAGCTCAGGATTGGTCAGCTTACATATCAGCACCTACGCCTACTTCTACATTCCTATGGTTCTACTTTTGATACTTTCTACATATTCTTAGGATATATTCAGGACTAATCTCAACTCCCTATCCTCATGTTGCAGCAAGGTCACTGCTGACTCTTCCTTTCAGCTTGCTGACTGCTGACTTTTCTCCTTCAGCTTAACCAGTGGCATTATGTCAGTGTGGCCTTTCTCAGCTAACCAATTATTAATAATACTCTCCACACCTCTCCAAAAACGCAGTGGGAGATTCCTTCTTTTCCTGTCGAACCTCATATAGTTCGGACCAATTTATAGTTTTGGGCACAGCATTCTGAACTCCTATTTGGATCCACTCTTGATATTTCTGTAATCTCCTCATATCGCACAATAAATTAGGGTCCCAATTTGGATCCTCAATTGGGAAATTCACATCTAAATTCCCCGTTACCAGCCCATTTCTAATATCTTCTCTTGCCCTCTCTTTGGCTGCCTTAAGTACCATTTCTTTTTCAGTAGAATCCATCAGAGTATCTCATATTACTTGTATGTCATTCCAGTCAGGATTTTGAGTTTTCGTAACCATTTTTACTACGCGTGCCACTTTATTAGGATTTTCTCTATAAGTTCCGGCTGACTGTTTCCAAATTACTAAGTCTGCCGGGGAAAAAGGCACTTTTACAAATACTGGCCCTTCCATTCCGACACCTTGTCACAAGGGGGCAATCACGGTCTGTTTTTGTTTCCTTATGCCATCTCTATGCACAACTGCAGCAAGCTTTGCCCGACCCCGGGTTCTATGGGCTATTGGGGTCACTGATTCATTGCCATTACTATCTTTTTCACTCGCATACCTCTTTCCCCTTTCTATCACAGTTAGGTTTTGCTCATCTTCCGAGGAAGAGGGATAGGGTGACGATGGGAGAGGAGGATAAAGAGGGAAAGGTGTACTAGATGAAACAGGTTCAGGGGTAGGTGGGTGAGGAGCAGGTAGTGGGATAGGGTCAGATGAAACAGGTGGGATAGGGTTAGGTTCTCTTGTTCCTATTGGAACTACTTGTAAATCAATATCTGTATAATTTTCTGTACTCAAGCTTTCTCTTAACGCCAAGTGTTCTAAACAACGTTCCTCACAAACCCCACACTTTGCAGATGTTTTAACCATTAATAATCCACATTCATTCTGCCATTCTGGCTTTCCCCGTAAGTAGAAAAACAGATCAACATATGGGACTGCATCCCATTTTCCTTCTTGTTTACAAAACGACATTAACTGCGAAATCATGTTATATTGCAGAGTACTGTATTTTGGCCATTTTTCACCGTTCTCCAAGGCATATTCTGGCCACCATGAATTACAATAATCAATCAACTTAGTTTTACGTAATCCTTCCCCAAAGTTACCTTGTTTCCAATGTGCTAATAAGCACCCCAAAGGAGAATTTTGCGGGATAGGGGTGTTACTGCCCAAAATCCTTTTAAGTTTCTCCATTTCAAAAATACCCCAAATGCCGAACCTGCAACGCTTTCACGATTGTCTAATGGAATGGCGCCTAGGCTTACACCAACAGGAATTCCTTTAGCCCAACTAAGCGTAGCTTTCGCTGCGTCTTATTGGCAGGCATCCAAACCAAAGTAAAAAGCACCTTACCTTTCTCCCGGGGACGTTCGTGAGCGGCAGAAGCCGTCGCGGCCGATGGGCTCCCCGAGAATCCCTCGGTGACAGCTGGAGCGTGATCGAGTCGCGAACTCGCTCAGCAGCACTCACAAGGGTCCCTTCTGGGTTTGCCAAAATGTTAGCGTTCAAAAACACATAATCACGGAGCGATTATATGCCGTGCTTTTTATTAAGAGCTCTGGGAATCGGGGTATATTCAACCCAAATCTGACTCCGACCAGACATCCGAAATGATCATGTTTTATACTCTATTGTTACATAACTTTCATGTTAATAATTAAACTTATATTGTTCTATTGTATACATAAATTTAGCCCCTCTCTGAATTTCCAACATAGTTTCTCACTATTCTTCTTATGGTTATATAATAATTACATTTAATTACTAAACAATCATCACATCTAACAATTATAAAATTTATCATGCTGCTTACGCAGGTGCAGTTGATCTGGGAAAGCACAAAGCCTAACATTTTAGATTCTATCTTTAACTTTTTCCAGGGTTCCACTATCAGTATCACTGTTCTTACATTCAAAATGAAGGTAATACGGAATAAACTTCTGTCCTTCAGTGGAACCAAACTACTGACAGAGGTCTGATGTGAATCTCTCCTCGTCACCTGATGTTACAGTCATTCACAGGGGTGTTGGCCAACTACCTACCTCCCAAGGATGCAGCTATCTTTTGGCAATGTAGAAGTTTGTCTTGGACATCATAAGCCATGTTGTAAAACTCATCCCCTGGCTGCCCCACCTGGCTGGCCCCTTCCTTTGCTGACAGCTCTGCCTCCTGCCTGCCTCTGCCTGCCCACACAAACCCTAGGGCTGACCCAGGCTCCTTCTGGGGAATGTGTTGCACCCCAGCCCTGCCCTGGGAGGGAAATTCCTGTCTCCTCATATCCAGTCTGGACCTCCCCAGCTGCCATTTTTATTAATTCTTTCTTTTTCTGTCTTTTTTTGATGATGTCAAAAGGATCCACCATCTCTGAAACCAACCTTCAGTCCCTCCCAGGGCTCTCCTCTGCTCTCCTCAGTCTCCACCCCACTGAGCACAGAGCTCCTCTGTCCCTGTACAATGCTCATGTGCCTGAGGCCATGGGTGCCTGGACAAGAAGGACGGTTCTTTTCTACAGAAAGGAAATCACAGAGCCCCAGGGGTTTCAAGGCAGATCAGAGGCACTCACCAGAGGCCAAGGCCAGCCAGACCTGTCTGTCCTTGCAGCTTTTGTCTGAAAGCAACCCTTGGATATTTGTGGAGTTTTGGAAGTGGAATTCCATTTCAGCCATGGGTACCTGGATCAGAATGACAGTTCTTCTCCACAGGATGGAAATGGCAGAGCCCCAGTGTTTCAAAGGCTGATTAGAGGCAGCTCCAAGGAGGCCATGGCCAGCCACACCTGTTTGTCTTGGCAGCTTTTGTCCAGGAGCAATCCTTTTATAAATGGAATTTGGCAGGCCAAATTCCACTTTTCTCCATGGGCATCTGGACAAGGACAGTTCTTTTCCATAAGAAGGAAAGTACAGAGCCCAGGTGTTTCACAGGCAGATGAAAGCTGGCCCTCACGAAGCCAAGGGCACTTAGACAGTCCTGGGAGCTATCCTTGGATATAAGGAATTTTGGAGGCAGATTCCCAATTTTGGCTATGGACCCCTGCACTTGAAAGATGATTTCTCCATGGAAAGGAAAGCACACCCCCACAGTGTGCTTGGCTGGCTTGGTTTGAAGGCAGATGAGAGGTGGCCCCCAAGATGTCAAAGCCACCCAGAGCTCTCTGTTCTGGCAGGTTTCATACAGGAATCATCCTTTGATATAAGTGAATTTGGACGTAGAATCCCAATTTCAGTCATGAACCCCTAAAGGAGGAGAGTTCTTTCCCACAGGAAGGAAAGCACAGAACTCCAGGGCTTCAGGGGCAGCAGAGAAGCAACCCTCACCATGCCAAGGCCAGCTGGACCAGTCAAGCCAAGCCAAACAGAACTTTTCCATGTTCTTGGATCCTTGGGGCCCTGCAGCATTATAACTGCCCCTTGGTTCCATGAGGCCCCGTAGTATCACAAGACATCTTTTTTTTCCTCAAGGCCCAGCAATACCACAATGGTCTTCTTGGCTCTGCAGTGGCACAACGGCCCCTTTCTTCCATGAGGCCTTGCAGTGTCTGACAATGGCCCTTTGGTTCTATTGACTCCCCAGAACTAAAATGGACCCTTGGTTCCTCAGGGCATGGCTGTGTCACACTGGCCCCTTGGTGCCATGAGGCCCTGCAGTATCACAAAGAGCTCCTTTGTTCCACAAGGCCCTGCAGAGCCCCTTGATTCAACAAGGCCTCAATGTGCCATAATGGTCTCCAGGATTCCATGAGGCCCTGCAGTGTCACAAGGGCACCTTGGCTCCATGAAGCCCTGAAGTACAGAATGGCCTCTTGATTCCATTGGGCCCCTCACTGTCACATCAGTTCTTAGTTCTATGCAGCCATGTAATGTCAAAGTTGTCTCTTTTGTTGCAGAGAGTCAGAATGTCCCCATGGTCTCATGGAGCCCCAATACGATCTCCTTGATTCCATGAGGCCCTGCTGTGCTACAATGGTTAAACGAGACCCTGCAGTGTCACAGTGGCCCCTTGGTTCCAGTGGGTCCTGAAGTGTCATAATGGTCTCCATGGTTCCATGAGGCCCCAGAATGTCTCAATGGACTTCTGACTCCATAAGTTTCCATACTGCAAACAACTCTCCTTGGTTCCACAGTATCATAAGTGACCCTTGGTTCCATGAGGTGCCTAGCCTCCCACAGGCTCTCAGAGAGCCTTCTCCCCCGCAAGGTCCTCAGCAGCCGTTCATGGCCCCTCAGAGAACCCTTCATGGCCCCTAAAAACTCCTCATGGCCCCTCATGGCCCCTCTCAGCCCCTCAAAGCCCCTCATGACACCTCACAGCCCCAGGCCTGGGACACCTCCCTAAGGAGAAGGGGTTGGGCCCTGCTTGTTGTCTTTTATTTCGGTCCCTTCACAGCCACGAGTAAAGAAAGGCTGATATGGAGCCTTTCCCCAGCCTTTCCCTTGGGGTTAACTGCGGGCTGAAGCTCTGTGCTTGCGCTGACACGAGCGCCACCATCCCTGCAGCCGCCAGGCCTTTGCTGTCCCCCCGTGTCCATTCCCTGTCCCCGAGTCCCACCCGGCTCTGGCAGCAGCAGCAGCCGCAGCACAGGGGGCGCCGGCCCGGCCCAGCCGGGGCTCTTGGCCAGCAGCAGCAGCAGCACCGGCCCCTTCCCGCCTGCTCCTGCCTCGGCTCCCAAGGGCTTTTTCCAGCTCAATCTGGACTAGAGTAGCAATCACCCACACACAGCCCTGACTCCTCAGGGCCCACCTGTGCTGCCCTGAGCCAGCCCTCAGAGAAAGAAAGTATTGGGTTCCAGCGCTGTTTTCAGCACTGTTTTACTCACCCTGAGGTTAAAGCAGGAGGCAGCTGCTTGCTTTGCCTTGGGAATTGGAGATCACGGCTGCTCTTGTCACTCTTCTGCTTGCCACTTGAAATTTATCTGTAAAACTGCAACTGCCTTTTTTGATCAGCGTTACCCACAGTGCTTTAGTGACAGTTAATTAAGGAATCCTTCAAATTGGAGGGTTTTGGGAAAGTTGCAAAATGCAGGCCTCAGAGACAGCAGAACTGTGATTAGAGCTAAGCGGAAGCCATAAGATTTGTCAGCAGAAAAGTTATATTAGAAGTAGAAAGTAAGGACAAATAGAACAATGGATTTTGTATTAACTCTTGGTAGAATAACTCCCTAAGCTACAGAAAAGTATATCTAGCGAGATATTAGGAAGTTCTAAGCTTGAGCTCTGGGCATAAAGGCTCACAAGCCGGTACTGTATTCAAAATAAGCAAGCATTGTTTTAACCAAAGGTACCTGTGCTTAAAGTGGTTGGATAGAACTACTGTCAGTATGATTTTGTTTTGTGTGATTGTTAAATAAACTTTTAAAGTAAGTTGTAACATTGTGTTCTTCATCTGCTGCCGAGGACACAAGCTGCTGGCATCATCCCATTTTCATAACCATGTAATGAGACTGATGCTGGAAAATAAACAGCTTGGGACACGTTCCTCAGCAGTCCTGTCCTGTTGGTGATTTGTACATAGCCCCCGGATGGCAATAGGTGAACTCAGGCTTTTGGTCACAGGCATCATGATTAGCTGATCTTGAAATGCTCTCAAGTCCCTGAGCACTAAGTCAAAAAGAATTAAAGCAGCCACACCGGCCACATATGCAGTGCTCAAACACAGCCCTGTTGCTGCTGCTGCTGAAATAGAATCAACTGACAGAGGCCATCACAGAAATTGCTTCTCGAGTGTCATATCAAATGAAATTTCCACCAGGATAAAGAGAAACCAGAACTTCTTCACTCCCTCCATTGTTTTTCCCGAGCAGCAGCAGCAAATGGAGATGCCCAGAGGTATTTCCAGCTGCTGCTGATCCCAGCTGGAGCCCAGCCTGCTGCCCAGGCCCAGCGGGAAGCTGAGCCCAGCCCAGGGAGCTCCCACAGTGTCGGGAGCTCAGCGCACGCAGGGCCAGGCCCAGAGCCCCGGGCACGGCCGCCCATTGCGGGGCAGCGGCGCAGACAGAATGTCCTGCGGCCCAAACCTCCTGCTCCTGCCACACAGCGCCAGCGCTCTCCACCTCCTCCTCCTCTCCCAGCACAGCACAAATTCCAGCTTGGAGGAGGCTGCCCCAGAGAGGGCTCAGGCTCCTGCTTCAGCCTCAGTGTCCCTGCAGAGGAACAGGGCATCTTTCAACCACTTCCACAAGCTCAGGGTTGCCATTTCATAAGGAATCTGGGATGGAAATGGCTTTGTTAAAAAGGACCAAAGCAGAGGAAATTGATTGGAAATTATTAGGAAAAATGATCCTTTATACAGGCAAAGCTCACTAAGTCATTCCCTGAATTTCTCCTTTTCACATTCTTTCAGTCATCTCCTCAGAGGTCCAGCTTGTTTTGGTGCCCTTCATGAACTGACAGTAACTCTTGATTTATATCAATGCATGAAGATG
This sequence comes from Melospiza melodia melodia, assembly GCF_035770615.1. Classification (NCBI taxonomy): domain Eukaryota; kingdom Metazoa; phylum Chordata; class Aves; order Passeriformes; family Passerellidae; genus Melospiza; species Melospiza melodia. The sequence continues at coordinate 6,918,728 of NW_026948659.1, read as the reverse complement.
TAGAAGCAGCAGAACTGAACACTGAAACAAACTCCCTCTGTCAGCCCATTTTCATCTTCTAGATCACTTTCAAGATGTCCATGGCAATGTTGGAATGATTATCACACAGCTCTCCATTTCTGGCTGCAGGCTCTGGAGATTCTTTCTCTGCATTCAGTCAGGCTTGCATCCCCTAGCAATTCCTGGTAGCCCGTCATGTTTTCTTATGGTAGAACAGGAACAATGAAAACCTCACCAATGGCACAAGTGCCCAGCCCACAAGGAAAAGAAAGAACAAGCTGTAAATTTCTTTAAACATTTCTCCTGCTTTGCTGCAAGAGTCGTGCTGCACGCACGGTGTGGAAAGCCAAGAGAAGCTGCAGTTGGTGGCACATCTTGTGACAGAAGCTGCACCTTGTTCTCCAGGAAAGGTTCTTGGAAAGAGCAAACAGGACTGTGGAGAAGATTCTGGAAGAACTAAAACAGTTTTAGGAAATGAAATGAAAACAGAAAGAAACAAACCAAGATGTTTTACTCTATTTATTTTCATGCTCCCCTTTGCACTACTTCCCTGTCCCGTTAATTCCAAATGGATGTCACCTCTAAGATCCATGACTTGGCATGTTTTAGACACTAAAATCCCATGAGCTATACCTAGTTTGCCTTCCCTTGCTTTTTTTTTTTTTTATGGAAAGCAATGCTGTTCAGGTAAATGCAGTGCATGGGTCAGGTACAAATTCTGAATTCAAGGAACGGGCACCAATAGTGTTTGACCATCAGCAGAGACACTGCACAGCAGTGACCAAGGGGATTCCTGTGCCACTCTGCAGGAGTCGAGGCTCTGGGTCTTGCCTGAACACGGCAAAGTTCCCGTGTTTGGACAGGCTCAGGGGCTGCCCCTGGTGAGCGCAGGGCTCGGCGCGGGGGCGAGCAGGCAACGGACAAACGGACACGGGGACAAATGGCCCCAGAGCTTCAGTTGCAGCAGCAGCAGCGGCAGCAGCAGCAGTGAAAACAGCGAAAGAAGCGCCTTTGTCAATTCCCTCTCACTTCCCCTCTCCCTCTCCCGCAGTCCCGCACACTCTCCCGCTCTCCCTTTCCCGGCATCCCCTCGTCTCCCAGTCTCTCTCTCCCCATGCCCGGCCGGGCCATGCCCCCGGCTCAACCCCGGCCCCAGGCGGGGCTGCCCCGTGCCTGGCCCCGGGCGTCCCTCCGCGGTCTCGCCTCCGGCCGGCTCTGGCCGTGCTGGCGGTGGCGCTGCTGGGCGGGCATCAGTGCCTGGGGCTGGGGCGGCATCACCTCCCTTTGGCTCCGCCTGTCCCGGGCCCGGCCCCGGCCCCGGCCCTGGGCCTGGCTCCTCCCGGGGCCCGCGGAGGACACAGGCGGCGTGGCCGTTCTTGCCGCCTCCGCTGTGGCTTGCCCGGCCCGAGCTCTGCCACTCGGCAGCGTGGCCGCCGGCCCCGAGCCGCCGCTGTCCCGTTCCCAGGAGCGAACGCCTGGGCATGGCTGGCCCGGAGTGCTTGAGGGGCGCTCGGGAACTGTTGCAGCCCCGGCCCGAGCGCTGACAGCCGCGTCCCGCTGGCACGGAAGGCACAGCAAGGCCTGAAGGAGCCGGACAGGCTGGGCTCGCTGCTGGGACGCGGCAGCTTCGGCAGCATCGTCGCCGCCACAAGGCTCTCTGACGGCGCTCCGGTGAGCGGCGGGGCCGGTGGCGGGCGTAGGAGGAGGAGGAGGAGGAGGAGGAGGCGGGCAGAGGATGGGGCTGGGCAGGGTGGGCGGTGAGCTGAGCCCGCTGCTGCCCTTGGTTTGCAGGTGGCCATCAAAAGGGTGCCACGGAAGCCTGTCCGGCACTGGGGCAAGCTGGTGAGTGAGCGGGGCCAGTGGCAGAAGCTGGGCCATGCTGAGCGGGGATGAGCCGAGGCCCGGCAGGGTGGAAGCCGCTACGACGCCCCGAGGGAGAGCGGGCGTGGGGCCAGCGCAGGGCGCAGAGCATCCCGGGCTGGCTGAGGGCGTCCCGAGCCCTGGCACGGCATCAGCCCCACTGACGGCATCGTGCTCCTCCCGCAGCCCGACGGCACCAGCGCATCCCTGGAGATGGTGTCCCCATGCTGTCCCCTGGCTTCCCTGGTGTGGTCCAGCTGCTGGAGTGGTTTGAGCTCCCCAATGACATCGTTATGGTGCTGGAGCGCTCGGAGCTCTCTCAGGACCTGCAGCACTTCATTAGGCCACGGGGGTTCCTGCCTGAGGAGGTGGCGCAGGAGCTGTTCCGCCAGGTGCTGGTTCAGGCCGTGCGACACTGCACCAGCTGCAGGGTCCTGCACAGGGACATCAAACCAGAAAACATCCTGCTTGACCTGGACACCAGGCAGGCCAAATTGATCGACTTTGGCTGTGGCATCTACCTGCAAGAGACAGCCTACACTCACTTTGCAGGTAAGCCCACGCAGGAGTGTGCTCCCTGTTCTGGCATGTCATGGCCCAAGATCTCACAGCCCAAGCTGGGTGTGGAAGCAGGGATTCTCCCTTTTTTAAGTGCCTTCATGGCACTGAGATTTCAGCTGAGTTTCTTTTGAGGAGGGCTGAGTGGAGAGCCAGCTTCCAGCTGTGATGGCAGCCTTTGCCCACCTCTCTGCCCAGAACTGGGGCTGGGGCTGGGGCAGCCAGCCCAGCAAAAACACCCGTGGTTGGGGGTAGCAGAGAGGGGGGCCAGAACCTGTGCCCCAGCTGGTTTGGTGTGCAGGTGAGAAAGGGCTTGGACTGCTCCACTCACTTGGTTTGCTTTGGGTTCATAATGTTTTTGGGGTCAATGCAGGTGGGGAGGATGAAGGCATGGTTTTTCCCAGCACTGAGTGGGTTCTTCCTTGTCATGGTCAGGCGTTCCCAGGGCTTTCACTGCCCTCTTCCAGCACCAGCGGCTTCTTTTCCAACCCCAAGCCTGTACACAAGTCCCAGGTGCTGGTGAGAGGGCAGTGGGTCACCTTGTGTGCCACTGGGGCAGGCCCCGCATGCCCAGGAATGCTGGGGCCAGGCTCTGTGAGCAGCAGCATTCCCATGATGAAACTCCATCTGTATTCCATAGGAACATGGTCATACAGCCCCCCGGAATGGACCCACTTTGGCTGGTACTATGGCAAGCCAGCTACCATCTGGTCCCTGGGCATCCTGTGCACTAGATGCTCTGCAGGGAACACCCTTTCAGGAGGGGCCAGAACATCAGCTGGGACCATCCGCTCTCGCTGCCACAAGGGGCTCTCTCAAGGTGGATCCTCATCTCTGGGCATGGCGGGAATCCCAGTGCTGGGAGACAGCAGTGGGCTCGTGGGCATCCCGCTCTGGCAGCTGCTGAGGAGGTGGCACATGTCCTGCTCTCCTGCTCTCCTCCAAAACAGGGAATTGATGGGAAAGTTTAGGCCCAGCTCTGAGCACATCCAGAAAAGCCTGAGAATGGGAATAGTGGGGCAAAACCAACAGGAGCCTTCTCCAACTGCCTGACGGTTTCTGGTTTCTCTGCCCAGAGTGCCAAGATCCGATCAGGCGGTGTTTATCCATGCTGGACTTGGAAAGGCCCTCATTAGAGGAGCTGCTCTGTCATTCTTGGATGCAGGATATTCATGTGCCCTAGAAGAAGGCAGAGAGCCACAGGCACACTTTGATGCAGGGCCCTGCTAAATTACAGCTCCACACATGTCTTGGCGATAACGAGCAAAGGAACCCAGACTTTGTTGTCCTGCCTGTGTCACTGCCCAGGGCTTATCAGATGGGAACACACAGCCGTTGTGCTGGAGATGAGCTGCTCTGCCCAGCACTGGTGGCTGCCATCTGAGCTGGTTTTGCCTGTCCTGGTTCCCTGACAGCTGGGGCCCTGGGCAGAACCTGAGAGCCTGGTCTCACCCCAGGGAATGAGAAGGAGCCCCTGGAGAAGCTGTGCCGGGTGGGGCTGCTGCTGCTGCTGCTGCTGGGGACAGTGAGGACGACATCAAGGATGACAACCTCTTCCTGGACCTGGCCACTGGCCAGCTGAACACGATGGACTTTGATTCTGGCACCTTCTACAAAGCCAGGCTCCAAAGGGAATTTGCAGATGAGTCTACACACGGGGGGATGCTCCCAGATTTGGGCATTGCACAGCCTGGCTGGGAACCAAAGGTTCCCCCTTTGCTGATGTGGGTGCAGCTGATCCTTCAGTCGGCTGCCCAGCTGCTTTTGGCAGGGCTGGGGCATGGGCTGGGGTGGGTACGAAATGGGAGTGGGCTCCTGGCCCTGCCAACAGCCCCCAGCACCCACCGTGCCCCAGGCTGGGGCTGGGGCAGCCAGCCCGACCCAAACAAAGCCCCATGGTGGGAGGAGAGGTGGGGCTCCAGAACCTGTGCTGGGGCTGCTTTGCTGTGCAGGCAAGGGAGGGTTTGGGCTGCTCCACTGCCCTTGTTTGCTTTGGGATCACCGTTATTGTGGGGGGCAGTGCAGGGGAGAAGGGAGAAAGCCTGGGCTTCCCTCACCCATGGCTGGGTTTTTTCCTTGTATGCAGGGGTTGGGCCTTCCTCAAGGCCCTGGTAGAGATAAGGTTTATGACCTTGTTTCCCTCTTTTTTTCTGTAATCTATTTTGAATGATTTCTTGTTTGTTTTTCTAGGTGAAGCATTCTAGGTGTGCTCCAGTCTGGATTGGTAAGTGTTTGGGACCAGCTGCGGTGCAGATGGGCCATGCCCTTGGAGAAGGCTGAGGACATCGTTTGGGACCAGCTTTTCTTCCAGTGGGGGAGGGCATGAGGTGGTTCCCTGTGTGCTTGGCAGGGTGGGATCAGAGCTTTTGGGAGATGGCAGCGAGCACAGGAGCATCCTGCTCTGGGCAGCTGCTGAGGAGGTGGATGTGCCCTGGCTGGCTGCAGACTGGGCACATGTCCTGCCCTCCTGGTCTGTGCCAAAGGCAGCAGGGATGGGCAGCTCTGGGCACCGCTCTGAGCACAGCCAGCACGGCCTGGGCACCGCGGGCGGCTGGGACAAGGGCACAGGAGCCTTCAGCTGATGGGCGGTTTCTGCTTTCTCTCCTTGTAGCCGGGCTCTGCAGGTGCTGAGGCTGCTCTGGGCTCTGCCAGGGCTCTGCTGGAGCTCAGCACCGGGCCGGAATCAGCCAAAGAAGAAATGGTGTGACCTGCAGCACAGACTTGCTTGAGCATTTTGGCAGCACAGCTCAAGTTTGCAGAGTGTACATCTCCAAGGGAAAACAAGACAACCCTCAAAAAATAAATTGTTCAATAACTTCTGAAATGAAATCAATCTGGAATGACCCCAAATGACATTTTTCAGCTTGCTGAAGCTGTAGCTCAGCCCTTGTTTGAACAGTTCTCTCCCCCCCCACATGCCTTTTACTTCCACACTGCTCCCTCTTTTCCCGCAGTGAGTTCCCAGCCCATTGCTGTCTCCATCACACTGTTGCCTTCCTTGGTGCCCCTCACCATGAGGAAGGCAGACCCCCAGACTTAGGGACTCATCCTGTCACTGGCTGAGGAGCAGCAATGTCTCAGAGGTCCAGTGGGATTTTAGTGTCATTCAGAGCCACTCTCCAGCCCTCAGCTCTCCTCACTGCTGAGCTCCCACTCCCTTTTCCTCATTCTTGCAGCAGGATGAGCTTTGTGAGTCCCCTTGAGCCTCCCCACTCTTCCCAGCCCATGCATCCCCCTCAGTTAGGCTGAAGCTAAAGCTTCTCTGTCTCCTGTGGCACACCAGTCCAGTGCCCTGTGCGGGGAGCCCCAGCCCCAGAGCACAGCACACAAGAGTGCAGTCCAGGCTGGAGCAGCTGCTCTGCAGCCCTGGCTTGGCTGTTTGTGGCAAGGCAATGCTCCCTGTTCCCAGCTGTCCCTGCAGGATGGCCTCAGGGCAGAGCCCAGCCGGGCTCCCACTGCAACCCCTGGAGCTTGGGGCAGACAGTGCTCCTAGAGCTGAGGTTCCTGGGCAGCACCCGGAGCTGTGCCTTGCACTCTGTGGCCGTGTGTCACAGTGCGGGCTGGCTCGGGCTGTGTGAATGTACCAGCCCTGTTTTGGCTGCCAGGGGCCTCGCCCAGTCACATCTCTCCCAGGGCTGCAGCATTTCACTGGCCAGAATCTGACAAGGCATAGAGATCAGAGCAATGAAATTATCCAGACTGGGTTTTTCAAAGGCCCTTTAGAAGGAAGGGCTTGAGAATAAACACTCTCTGTTTGCCAGGTGAACATCAGGGTGAGCACTCTCTCTGTCTCCAACCCACTCCCCCCCAGCCAACGTTACAGCCACCCACTCCCTCACACATCCCCCTCGTGCCTTCCCACTGCCGTGTCCTGTCAGGGCTTCCCAGCCCCTCGTCCCTTCCTGGCCCCGTCCCCTCAGGCTCTGCCCCAGCCCAGCCAAGCTGCCCGGCAGCAGCGCCGCAGCCCCACAGCAGCTCCAGACCAGCCCCATCCAGAGGCACCTGGGAGCCCTCAGCAATCCAGCCAGCAGCACACAGGCAGGAAGACACGGATGGCACTTCCTGCCTGGCACAGGGCTTGTGGCCATCTCCAGGCACCGCTCTGACAAGGATCCCCGCAGCCCCGGCCCCTGCCCAACCGCTCTGTCACCAGCACAAAGGCTTCAGCAGAACCACCACAGGCCAAGGGGCTTCTGGCCATTTTCCCTGCAACACTGCACGCCTGGGCAGGTTGCTGAGCCCAAGCACCCCTTTCCCCCTCTTCCCTTATGCCCTGCAGACCCTGGGCAGCAACAGAAAACACTTGGGAGTCTGGTATTGTAACACACTCTATATTTATATACTGAAGAAAAAACAAAAAGAAGAAAAGAAAAAGAACAATCTTAAGGAAATGAAAAATTCCCGCTGGCTCAGGTGGCCCCAGCAGACAGAGCCTCTGGCATCAGCTCTCTGCAGAGCTCCAGCAGCGCAGCCAGCTGAGCCCCGAAAGACGAGGCCGTGTCCTCCATGCCCAGCAGAGCTGATCTTGCACCCTCTGGAAGACGGAATATTGCTCACTCTGCAGTGCTTGGAGGACATACAATGTTTCAAGTGCCAGATCTGACACGGCACAGCTGATGTCCTCTGTCAGGTGTTCAAGGGCTGAAAGAGAAAGGAGCAGAGCCATGGTCAGATCCCGAATCTCCGGGGAGCCGAGGAGGGCCCCCTGCCAGGGCCATCCCAGCCGGCTCTAGCCACGGCCAGTAGGGAGCAGGGACCAACGGGAGCAGCCCGAAGCTGCTGGCCATGAATCGCCCAGGTGGCCCTGAGATCTCTGTGTGCTCTGCCCACGCCGCCCCTGGTCCGCACAGGGAGCAGAGGCCTCCGCAGCCGGGGCAGGGCTCGCAGCTCCCCCGGCAGCCCCCGCTGCCAGCCCGCTGCCCTCACTCACCGTTGCAGATGAGCCAGAGCTCTTCCTTCTTCCCCCTCAGGTGCTGCGCGGCCATCCCTATGAACACAAAGCCTGTCACGGCGCCAGCGGCACAGCTCCCTGCCAGCGGCGCTGCCGGCGCTGTGGCTACACGGGCTGCTGGCCCGGCAGGGCTCAGCCCGGCCCTTGCCGCACGCTGCCGCCCCAGGGCACGGCTGCCAGAGGGCGGTAGCAGTAATGCCCGGGCCAGGCGGGGCTCCACGGCACCGGGCCCGGCTGGCGCTGCCGGGGCAGCAGGTGGGGCTGGGGCCGAGCTGCGGCGGGCCGGGGAGGGAGCCCGGGCTCGTGGCTCACCCATGAACCTGATGGCCGCCGCTCGCAGGGACTCCTGTGGGCTCTGCAGGTAGGGCAGGGCCCGGCGCAGGTGCTCGGCCGCTCGGCTCCTGTCCTCTGCCAGCTGGAGAGAGCGGCAGGAGGGAAGGGTTGGTGCGGGCTCAGCCCCTGGGCCGGGAGCTGCCTGCGCCCAGCCCCGGCCTCCCCTGCCCGCAGAGCCCTGAGGCGCGGTCAGCAGCCGCCGGCGCCGGGCCCCCGAGGGGAGGGGGAGAGGCCTGGCTGCTGCCTGGGGAGCCGCGGTGCCGGCCCGCCCCGCAGCCCCGCCGGGCCGGGGCTCCTTCGGGAGCCTGGAGCAGAGCCCGCGTGGCCTCTGGGTGCAGGGGCACAGCTGCCCACCCCGCACACTGAGCACCGCGCTGAGGGGGCTTCTCCGGGCTGAGGCTGGGGCTTGCAGGCTTTCCTTACCAGGCACTCGCTGAACTTCCACAGATTCTGGTTCTTCACCAGTCTTTCAAGATCCCTTCTCTTCAGGAACTCGGCCACACAGAGCAGCGTTTCCTGAGAAGCCTGGAGAAGAGCAGAAACGCAGAGATGGCCCCACAGCCCAGGGCGCAGGACCCGCGTCCCTGTGCCAAGGCCTGGAGGAGGCTGCAGCCCGGCAGGTGCCAGGGCAGGAGGCAGCCGAGCCCCATGCCAGGGGGACAGCAGCAGCCCACGAGTCCTCACCTGTGCCACAAGCCGATTCTCATCATGGCAGTGGAAGAAGAGGGGCAGCAGGCTCTCGCGCAGGAGTGTCATCAGGGCCTTTTTTCCCTTTTCCCTTTCTGGAAGAGTCACCAGTGTTCGGAAGAGCAGTATGGAGAGCAGCTGCACCTGGCTATTGTTCTGTATGGAAGGAAGAAAAAAAGACCTCAGCATTGAGGCTGCACGGGGCTCAGCATGGCGCAGGCCTGCAAATCCACAGGGCACCAAGTGTCCGGACGGCACCCAGGGGCCGTGCCTGGGAGCAGTGAGCCTTACATGGTCAAAGAGTGGCAGGAGGGCCTCAAGCAGCTGCAGTGTGATGGGGCTGGGCATCAGCATGTCATTGTCCAAGATGATAAAGCTGAGTAGCATAACTGTCATGAAAACTATCTCTCCATCTGCATCCGACAGGAACTCTACAAGACTTTCAGTCAGGCTCCACATTTTTTCGGTCTGTGTGGAACACAAGTTTGAGAAACGCCATTCTGCTGCCACAGGGCCCAAAGGCCAAAGGCCTGTCCCGAAGCACTCGGGCAGCTGAACTGGGAGGCAGGAGAGCTGGGAGCAGTTGCCCCAGCACTCTAAGCCCTGCCAAGCCCAAGCAACTGCATTCCCCAGCTCAGCCTCAGCCGCTGCCCCCTTCTCACCATTGAGGGCTCCTCAATGAGCTCGAGAAGGGCCCTGAGCGCCAGGCGACGCCTCTCCCTGCACTTGCTCTGCAGCTGCCTTGACAAAATTTGCATGACTTTGTTAGCACCATGTTCACTCAAGTCCAGGAACTCGAGGACCTGAAAGGCACAGGGCAGTGACAGGGACCCGGCCGGCCGGAGCCAGGAGCCACATGGGGCTGGGCCCAGGCAGCAGCACAGGGCGCGGGCACCGTGCCAGGCAGCTGCGGCTCCGAGAGGGCAGAGAGCTGGGAGGCAGCTCAGCCAGGCAGCGCTGGCCATCAGTCTCACCTCCACAAGGAACGCCAGGGCAGGCAGCTCCCAGCGTGGCTCCTGTGTGCTGAGCAGCCAGAGTAGGTAGCGAGCGATCCGGGAACACAAGGGGATGGAGACACAGCACATCTCCCTAGCAGGAGGAAAAGGAACCAAGGCTGTGGACCAGGGGGACAAATCTCTGCCAGGAGTGACTCACAGAGGTCTGGTGTTTCCCCAGCATCCTGCAAGGGGCCTTGGGCTATTTGGGAGGCAGCTCCTGCTGGGCACCCTCCTCTCCCAGACTTTTCCAGTCTGCTTGGCCATCCCTCAGTGACAAGGCCCTCTGGCCCACAACCTCGGGGACTGTGTGGAGCTCCCTGGGCATGGAGCACAAATGTCAGAGGCAGTGGGGAGAAGGGGGTCTTACCTGGCCAGCAGACCCACGGCATAGTGGTGGGTGTCAGCACACAGCAGCGTGTCCCAGCCACAATTGCGTTCCATTGCCACCACCACATCCTCGTGCTGCATTCGGCAGAGCAGGGACTTCAAGGTCCTCACTGCAAATCTGCGTGCACAGCAAAGCCCAGGTCACGCTGGGAACACTGGCTCCTGGCCAGGGACATGGCAGAGACAGGAGGAGTGGGATGGAGCACCTGTTGGGGCTGGTGGCAAGGCCGTATTCCTCCTGGCATTCCTTCCAGAATGCATCAAGGTCCTCTGGCATATCCAGAGTGCTCAAGAACACTTGGGAGAGCAGATGTACAAAGAAGCGAGGGAAATACACCGTCACCATATGTGGGACACAGGGCACCTGGAGGATCTTCCACATCACCACAGTTGCCTGCAAAGGACAAAGAGCCCGAGACAGGGCTAAGTGCTGAGGTGTCCGTGTGGCAGGGCCCGAGCAGGGGAGGGAGAGGCTCAGAGAGACGCAGGGGGAGCACGGGGCCTGGTGGGCCTGAAGCTGCCCCTGTGCCAGATTTCAACCCAGTGCCTGAGGCAGGGAGATGCAGTGGGGGAAGGAGGATGGAGAGCTGCTGGAGAGGCAGCCTTGGGGCAAGCAAAGGCCCGTTACAGAAACTCACAGCCAGGACAAAGACACCCGTTTTGTCCCCATCGGAGGTGCACTTGCTGTGCTCTGGCCAGCTTCCCAGCACATCCAGGAGTGTCAGCAGCGCCGGCTCTGCAGTCCTGGGCGAGCACATGATGCTCTTCCACATGGTCAAAGCAGCTCTGTGGGGTTAGAGCTGTGTCTCAGAGGGGTCTCAGACACAGCACTGTGGCCTGGACAGCAATAGGGACCTGAGCTGGCTGCCAGCTCTGCCTCTGCCCATTGCCACTCGCCAGCAGCACCCAGGCAGCCCAGCCCTGTGGGGACAGGCCCCTGCAGGGCAGCGAGGGAGCACATCAGCAGACTCAGGGGCTGACATGCTAGGGCTGGCCAAGGGAGCAGCCACAGGGCCCTGGAACTCTCTGTTGCTCAGACACCTGGGCCAGGCCGTACAGGGTGATGGGCTGGGGAGCCCTGAGCCCTCTGGGCCGGTGGGGCCCATACCTGTCACAGGATGGGGCCACACGCAGGAGCGTCATGACCACGTCAGCGGGCTGTGCTTCGGTGAGATCCAGCAGGGTCCTGTTCAGCCTGTGCTCAGCAAACTGATTGGCCAGGAGCCACTGGTGGATGTACCTGACCAGGGCAGGAACCTGGAGAAGGCACGGGGAGACTTGGAAAACTGCCAGAGGGAGGAATGTCCCCAGCGAAATGCTTCCCTTCCCACCACACTGCCATGGCCTCAAAAGCTTCCAGTAACCAGCAGGTGTGGTCAAGCAATTCCTGGGAGGATCAAACCCTGGCCACAGGCGGCTTACTTGCTTTGTATTGGTAAAGCCCTCCTCTACGAGCATATCCAGCAGGGCAGCACTGGTCTTGGTTTTGAAGATGTGCGAATATGCTCTGAGCCCAGTGCCCATGGGGCTGGCTTCTTCCTCCCGAATTCTCCTCATGAATTGGCAAACCAGCTGTAGGAGAAGGGCAAGAAGCCAGGGATGTTGCAGGGAATGCTCCAAGCGCGGTGCCAGCAGGCCCAGCCCAGGTGGGGATGGCTGCAGGTACCTGGGCTGTCCTGCAGAAGAGGCCGCGGGCGGGGTCCTGCTCCTGTGTGTGCTGCAGGGCTGCACCTGGCAAAGAGCGAGCGCAGCCAGAGCTGAGGGGCTGCGGGAGAGGCCGGAGAACACAGCCCAGCCCTGCGCTCCCCAGGCAGGGACAGCCCCGGGATGGCTCAGGGGATGGAGCACGGCCCCTGCAGGGTGTCTGCCCCGCCCCTCTTCCGTCCTGTTAATGGGCATGTCCCCAGGGAATGGGATGGGATGGGATGGGATGGGATGGGACGGGATGGGATGGGATGGGATGGGATGGGATGGGATGGGATGGGATGGGATGGGATGCAATGGGATGCGATGGGATGGGATGGGATGCAAAGGCGCCAAGCTGGTGCAGGCACCAACCCTGTGGCCCAGCTCTGGCACTCACCCTCCTGCGGCAGCTCAAGTGGCACCGCCTCTTTTGTCTCCTGTGCTGCGGCAGCTCCAGGGCCTTCTTCCTCCTCTTCCAGCCAGGCCAGCTTGGGCACTCTTGGGGGTCTTTGCTCCATGTCAGTGACTGGATTTGTGGCTACTTGCAGGAGAGATGCTTCAGAAAAGCTCCGAGTTAGCAAGTCCTGCAGTCCTGCCTGGAAGGCACCTTCAAGACAGAAGCCTTGGAAAGGCTACAGGACAGAAAGTCCTGCACTGTGGTCTCGAGGGCTCCTGCCACAAGGACAGGAAACTCCTGTCAAGGATTGTGGTCTGGCCTCGAGGGCACCGGTGGCAGGGATGGGAGATGCCTCTGGGGCACCATGTCCTGTGGTCTGGCCTCGAGCTCAGCTGCAGGAATAACGCCTCGGAAATGCTCCGGGTCAGACAGGAACGAGTGCACTGTGTGGGGGCTCCTCACGGCACCGCTCTGTCCTGTTCTTCCCCATCACGTGATCCAAGCGCTGTGGCGTGGTCTTGTTAGCACCAGCTCCTATGTCACCACGTGTCACAAAGGGCCCTTGGACACCCATTCCATGCCACAGTGACCGTGCTGCACCATGTCACAAAGGGCCCCTGCACACACCACCTACCTTCCCCAGGGGCAGCTCGGGCTGCCAGGCCTGTGGTTCCTGGATCACCCTTCCCACCGAGGCTTCCTGGGCACGGCTGTTCCATTGGCACCTCTGTGCTCAGCTCGGACTTCTCCACTCAGCCAGGGCTGCTGGAAAAGGATCCAGAGCAGCCTGGCCAGCTCTTTCTCCAGCTCCCTCTTTACTCTCCAGGGAGGTAGAACATCCCACAGGAAAGCAACTGGTGTCACAAGGAGCAGGGGGCCTCAGGCACCTTTGGCAATGAAACAAGGCCTTTGTTTGATATAAGTAAGCACAAGCAATTCACATTAGTAAACAAGTGCTTAGTGCAGACAGACATAAGTGCTTAGCACCAGTTAGCATAAGAAAAACCTGGCTGGCCTAACTTGACATGAGAGTGACTTGATAAAAAGATTTAGACATAGTCTGCCAGAAGAACTAAGGGCAAGCAGGGAAACAGCCCAGTGCAGGGAAGCCCTGACGAAGACTTTGTGCTGCTTTAGGGCATGGTGACCGCTCCTGGCCAGTGCCTGGATTTCAGCTTCAAGTCTAGGAATCTGACACAATGTATTTCTCACCCCCTGCCAATCGTATCACCTCAGCAGTGCAAAGATGGATGGTATTTTTGATACAATTCCTACATCAACCCACTGAAATGTATACATGGTGGAGAAACATTTTACTGGGGTGCAGAATCCTGCCCTCCTGCCAGGTCGATAAAAGGGCTTCTGGCAGACAATGCATTTGTGTGCTGATTTCTTTGAATGAGGGAGAGCCCTCAGGACTGCTGTATCCTGAGGGAACACCCTTGGCCTTGACCTGTAGGCACCTGCACAAGCTCAAAATCAGCTGCCTCAGCTTCCGGGACCTCTCTTGGCCAGCATCCTGACATGGGTGCAGGGCTGCTGCGAGGCACTGCTGGGACCCAGCGGGACAGGACCAGCTGTCTCGTGTCCATGTAGCACCCCTGACACAGCCAGGGCCATCCCCAGGGCCATCCCAAAACCAGACAAACACTCAGGTGTCAGCAGAGGGGAGCAAGGAGCACTGGGTTCCTGTCAGGGTATCTCAGCTGGGCTTGCTCCACAACACGCCCCCATTTTAAAGCCTGCTGATGCCCAGCTGCCAGAAATGCCCACCTTGTTGTCTCCAAGATGCACAGGTAGAGCCAATGAGCAGGACGCCTTGGGAGGCAAACCTTCCAAGCCTTTTCTGAGGCCAGGGACACACCAAGATCAGCCAAGGCTCCCCATGCTGCCTGGCCCACACAGCCCAGCTCTGTGCTGGCCCTGGGCCACAGCAGCTTCCACCAGGCAGGAGGCAAATGCATATTGCCAAGAGTTGAAGCACAGCAGGCAGGGAAGATGAGAAAAATGTGTGTGTAAAGGCCTTTTAATTCACAGCTCTCAAGGAGAGCTTTGGGGCTTGTGGCTTGACAGAGATGCTCCTGCTCACACCTCTGTCCAAAGGGGGGAACACACCCTACTGCAGGTGCTTGGGTTGATCTCTGCAGGTCCAGGTGGATGCAAAACCTGCTCTTCACAGCCTTCTCCCTTGCCCTGCCCCTCTGCCAAGTGCAACGGGCCTCAAGGACTGAAAGGAGCACAGAGAACCAAAGGGGGACACTTGCACCTACCTCACTGGAGTTCCCTGGGAAGCACTTTCCTTGAGAAGCAAGCCCCTTTCCACCAAAGGCATTTCCCCAAATGTGTGGCTTTCCAGGGAAACACCAACACACTCTTAAGAAAAGCTGGCAAGGCTGAATGAATCCAGGTCCTTTCAGGACAGGCACTCCAGCTCTAGCTTGTATTTCCCCAAGTGTGTTTCCAGGTGGTAAGTTCAGAGGTGCAGCCCCAGGCCCTCTACAAACACAAGCTGCCCGCTGCCTCTTCACCTGCCTCAACTCCTGCCTGCACTCACAGCAGCAAAACCAGGCTGTTCCCAGCCAGAGCCCAGAGCCCTGTCCCCACAGGACACTCTTGCCAGCACCTTCCAGGACTCTGCTGTGCACTCAGAGCTTTTCATGCCCGCTCCCAACAGGCTTTGGAATGCCGAGCACAGCCTGGCTGGCTCTGCCACCAGCACAGCCCAAACACAGGCGGATGAAGAAACAGCAGGGCCTGTTTTGCGGCCATGCCCAAGAAAAACTGGAAAGGTGCCCTCCCTCTGGTCTCACCTGGTTGGCATTCTGACTGGGTCGGAGCCTGGGGCTGCCATTCCTCACTTGTGGGGACCAGAAGCACACCCAGGATCCCGGCACTGCCTGACAGCGCTCCGGGCACCGGCACGGTCGAGCGTCCGAGTCTCGGGCACGATGCTGCTGCTTCATTTGCTCTTAGGCACAGCCAAAGCTCTCTGTTAATCCAGAATGGTCTCTGGTTCTGCCCTCTTCCTGATCCTGTGCAGGGATGGAGCACTGCTGTGCTTTCAGGCAGCTGTTCTTCAATTCTTCCAGCATTCCAAGCTCCTTTGCCCTCCATGGATGCTTGCCATGGAATCCCTCACAGCTGGGTTCAGAGCATCCATTTTCCGCTTGGCTTTTCCAATGTCCAGGGGCTCCAGAGTGCTCAGCAAGATCTGTAACTCCACAGTGTTGTGGAACTGGACTTTCAGCACAGGGACCTTTCCAGCCTGATCTGCCCTCATTCCTCTGTGTCTGTGCACAAAACACGGCATGGAAGAGAACGGCAGGAGGGGCCTGAGTGTCCCAGGGCCGCGGATTTGCATCGCTCCAGCTCCACAGAGATGCAGGTAAAGTGAAGAAGCCAAACGGTTTATTAATGGAAGGCAAAGCAAAGGGATAAGCTGGAATGGAAGAAAGGGGATGGGCAGGTGTGGAAATGCTCTGCAGCGACAGGATGGAGTTTCTCTGGCTGGCACACCCTTGGTGGCCAAGGGCACACACGAGAGTGGCCGCGCCCTGATCTCTGCTGAGACTGTCTAGGGTGGCGGTAATCTCTACAGCGTGGGTGACACAGCAGGAGCACAGCAGGAGAAATCAGAGGTGAAGGAAACAAGGAAGGATCACTTGTCTGAGTTTCCAAGAAGGCTTTGTCTAAGTTTCCAAGGAGGCTTTATTCCTGAAAGGGGTCAGGTGCAAGTCACAAAGAAAATGGGTGCAGCTAGCATTTTTAAAGAGGGGATGGTCCAAGGGGTGGATACAACTCTCACCCAATGAGGGGATCTTAGGGGAGGAACAGATCACATAGCAACTCCAATAAGGATCATTCAGGGGAGGGAAGAAGCCTCACAAAGCAATCAGCCATCAAGACATATCTAACTGAAACAGACCATTCGAGAATACAAGGGGAGTGACTACAGAGACTGACAAGAGTAAGGGGTAGTACAAGTGTATTACAGCGGCCTGTGTGGGTCGCTGCTGGTGAGAGAGAGATGGTGAATCTTGTATCTTGATCAGAAGGCTTATTTATTAAGATATTATATATAATACATTATGACTATACTAATAGGAATAAAGAGAGAGGTTTGCAGAACTGCTAGGCTAGGCTAAGAATAGATAGAAAAGAATCCCAAACAAAGTTGTGTCCAGGGACTCAGTCCCCTCACTTGCCCTGGTGATTGGCCCTTAATTATAAACATAGGAAATGAACCAATCAAGGTGTCCCTGTTGCATTCCACAGCAGCTGATAATAATTGTTTACCTTCTCTTCGGGGGCCTCTGGCCTCCCGAAGACGCAGAAATCCGAAAGAAAGGATTTCTGTGTAGAAATGTCTGCGACACAAGTGAGATTGACAAGGCTTATAAGGGAATGAGGGAAGAAGCAAGGAGACTGACACACTGATGGGCAGACAAGTGGTGGGAAAATTTTGTGGTAAACAATTTAGGACTGAACCATTAGGGGGAACAAAATGGGGTACATGGGAGAAACCATTGGGGTACATGGGAGAAACCATTATAACTGACTAACATAGGAAATCTAACTTTTATGTTAAAAAAACTGTAAAACACCAACTACCACAGGTAGGGTCTGAGGGCTGGAGGGAGGGATCTGTCAAGAGGAGGGAGAAGGCAGGAGCTATGGGAGCTTCCCACAGACTCAGCTGTGCCAATCATCAGCTGTTCCTGGAGCTCCAGCTGGTCTCCTCTGGTCTCCAGGTGGTCTCACCTTCCAAGGGATCTGGAGAGATCTCTGAAGCCAGGCTGTGGAACTTGCAGTTTATTGCAAAGTGTGTGGGTGCCGGGCCCTGCTCGGAGCTGCCAGATGCTGCTGGAGTGTTGCCCTCTGATATAAGGCAAGGCGACCTGGTTCTGAGGAACAGCACGGCGACCCAAACTCTCCAGGGTCGCTCGGGTCAATGAGCACGCAGACACCAATGTGGTGGACGGTCAAAAGGCATTTATTATCTCTTCTTGTGGGGTTTTATAGTCTTAGGGGTTCTCTACGTCAGAGGGCGGGGTCTGCCTTTACTATCTATGGTTAGTAAGGAGTGGAAAGTTACCAGGGGTGGGAAGTTCCTGGGTCTGGAATGGAAAGTTACTGGCACTACTGTTAGGGGGGCTACATTCCTAGGGTAATTTCTTATCTTAGGGGAATAGGGGGTCCTGCCTCTCCGTTACATAGCGTAATCTTCCGACTGCCTGTCCCTATCTACCACACTGGAGCAGGCCTGAGAGAAGTAAAGAGAGTGGTAACGAGAGAAGGCAAAACCATGGTAAAGAGATGAGAGAGAGGATGAGAGAGCGAGGTTCTCGTTACAATATAATAAATCGTCTTCTGGGTTGAATATTCTAATTCTCACTAACCAATCTAGTACAAGATACAAATCCCATAGCATTTACATACAGCCTATAGGAATCATTTCATTACTGTACTGTGTTATATTTTAAACCCTAAAAACTCCTCTTTGGACCCCTTCTGCCAAGCTAGTGGGGTCTGCTTTGATCCTTGGAGCTCTCTGCCAGCAGAGGGAATTGTTTTATCAAAAGGGGATTACCTTCAGTTGGCCATACCATTGTTTACCAGTTGTTCAGTAACTGAGGTGTCTCAAAGCTTACTTTCATTTCAATCTTGCTTATAGTTTCTATATCCTCAAAATCTTTTGAAAGGCAATCATATTTATAAGGCTTTCCTGTTTCATCTTCCCCAGCAATCCAGTTTGTTTTATGGCTTAATAATGTTATAAGTAATAAATGATAAAGCCAATCAATAATCAATAAGTTTATTTTTTTTTTTATTTCGCAACCAAGATTCGGTCTCCGATAGCCACAATCAAAGGGACAGCTTCGAGGCGGGGATCAGCACTGGGTGAACACTGATCTAAACTCTATCGCTTTGGATCCCCTCTGCTCACAAATGTTGTCGCCTTTGGGTTGGTTTTATACAGCTTTTTCCACCTGGGGCAGAGTTTCTCCTATTCTTCTTGTCGCTTCACATCTTTGTGCAGTTTCCTTTTCTCTGTGCTGGGCTGGACAGAACTGTTTCTGGGAAGTGGTAAATGCTGATCGTCGAGTTACGGGAACCGAGCATTGGGATTCACACCCTTGAAGACTCTGACTATCTTGATCATAGATACTTACTGAGTATTCATTGCTTGGGTGTCTCTGGACTGTCCTGGGAAAGGGCCCATCTCTGCACAGAGCCACGTCTTTTTGTTTGCTAATTAGTTTTTTCTCTCCATTGCCATCTGTGATTTCTCAATTTGTGAAGCAATCTTGTCAGCAGCTGCAGCTTGTGGTTTTAAATCTTTAAGAATTTTTTTTGTATAAGCACAACTTATTTCATGTATATTTTACACAGGCACAAATTATTCCATAACATATATCACAATAAGGTGAGGAATTAATGGATCTTTAACTTCCGCTGGAAGGCAGACACATGGATTCAGAGCTATCACACACTACCTGTGTGGTTTTGGGGTTACTTTAATAATGGTACTTGCTGTGAGGAAATGACACTGGGGAACTTTTCTCCCAACCCCTTCACCCAGCTCTTTGGGTCTGCCCCACCAGTTTTCAAAGGGTTCAGATCCACTCTAAATGCTAATGATATCATACAATGGTTGGTGCTGCTGATAGGCCTGTTCTATTTAGCATTCAGAGATAAGGGAAGATTGACCAGGATAACCACGCTGACACCAACCCCAGAGACAAGGGATGCTGCTGCCCCAGAGCCTGACCCTGCCCCAAAGCCCACCTCAGAAATGAGCCACCCAGACTGGGTGGGGGTTCTGGTGAAGGAGATGGGCCAGATGCTGAAGGAGCACATTCCCCCAGCTGGTGAGAAACCCTCCCCCTGCCCCAAACAGGGAGAGTCTGATGGTCCAGCAGTGGAACCCACAGATGTTACAACCCTCCAGGTTCCAGCTGAACTGCAAGGGCAGTCACAGCCAGCAGCAGTCGCCCCTGTGGAAACAAGGAGGTCTCAGATGAAACCAGAGCACCCAGATAAGGATAAGAAAGGAGGGCCCTCACAACCCACAGGGGAGCCAATGGTTGAGATCATCACCGAGTCCCTGAAGTACGAAAGTCTCTGTAATCTGCACAAAGACATTGTACGACGGGGATGTGAGGCTTATACAACCTGGTTACTCTGTGTCTGGGACCTTATGGGTACAGGCGTGCAACTGGATGGTGGTGAGGCAAGGAATTTGGGGTCCTTGACGCAGGATTCAGGTGGGAATCAGATTTTTGTAAGGGAGTCAGGGTCCCTTTCTCTCTGGGAGCGGCTTTTAATGAGTGTCAGAGAGAGGTTTGTCCACAGGGAGAGAATGCAGGAGCACCACCATAGAATGTGCTGGAAGACCCTCAAGGAAGGGATCCAAGAGCTGAGAGAATTGGCAATATTGGAGGTACTCTTTGGGAGGGATGGACAGCATGATAATGACCCAGACAAGGTCAGGTGCACAGGGTAAATGCTGTGGAGTCTGGCAAATGTGGGGCCATCCCAATACACCACCTTCATTGCAATGATTAATGCTGATAACAACCGAGAGACAGTGGGTTCTGTCACCAACAAGCTTAGAAATTGTGAGAGTGTGATCAATGGCCCAATGAAGGCTCATGTCTCTGCTGTGATTAAGAGCCTACAAGAAGAGATGAGGGTGGAGGGAGGAAGAACAGTTCCCATATGGTATCAGTGCGAGTCAAAGGCCCCGAAGTCAGAGCCCAACATCCCCCAGCCAGAGAGAGAGGGTACACCCCACGAGCTGACCTGTGGTTCTTCTTGCATGACCATGGGGAAGACATGGGAAGGTGGGCAGGGAAACCCACTTCTGTCCTGGCAGCATGGGTGCGTCAACTCAAGGAGGGAAACACTAACTGAGGGAGTTCCTCTAAAGTGAAAGTAGCCTCAACCTCCCGTGACCGAGCTGCCAGGTGTGATCTGTCAGATCCCCTTGAAGGAACCTCTACCATGTATGCCCAGGAAAGAAATAATAACAAGGGCTAGGGGTGTCCTGCCTCTAGCTGTGGAAGGGGCTAACAGCAGGCCTGTTAGCTAAAGGAGCAAGAAGAAGCTGATAAGGAGCTCTCTCCAAGGCTGTAACCAAGGAGACTGAGAGAAGTGAGGAACTGAAGAAAGATAAGAGAACTTTGCAGCTGGACAAAGTATTTTTAGAAAGTTAGTTGAAATCACTGTAACTTTTCACCAATAATGTTATGTTGACTTATTGTGGCCAATAGTTAGGATAGAAGAAGCATAAACAATTGGAAAGTGTATAAAAGGTCAGCCCTGTTCAATAATTAAGAGTTGCCACCTGAGACTGCTTGTGGTCTCTGCTTTGTGTCGTGACTGCCTCGGCAGCGACATCTAATCAGGAAGAGGCACAGGAAAACCGGATTTTCTGGATGGTGTGGATCCAATGGCCTGGCACATCAGAGCCACAAAATCACAACACCTTTGTTGATACAAGTGTGCAGTGTACCCTGATACCATCGGGACATGTGGGGGCAGAACCTGTTTCCGTTGCTGGGGTTGTGGGGGATCACAGCAATTGACCCTGTTGGGAGCCCAGGTGAGCCTGACTGGGAAGGAGTGGCAGAAACATCCTATTGCTACTGGCCCAGAGGCCCCGTGGATTCTGGGCAGGGATTTCCTCTGGAACAGCTTTACAAAGACCCAAAGGGACTCAGGTGGGCATTTGGAATAGCTGCTGTAGAGGCAGAGAACATAAAGCAGTTGAACACCTTGCCTGGACTATCAGAAAGCCCATCTGCAGTACGACTCTTGAGGGTGGAAGAGCAATGAGTGCCAATTGCCACCTTGACCATGCACCACCAGTAGTATTGAAGAAATTGAGATGCCATGATCCCCAGCCACAGAATGATCCATGAGCTGGAGAGCCAAGGGATGGTCAGCAAAACCCACTCACCCTTCAACAGCCCCATCTGGCCTGTGCACAAATCTGACAGAGAATGGAGATTGACTGTGGGCTATCGTGCATTGAATGAAGTGACTCCACTGCTGAGTACTGCTGTGCTGGACATACTGGAACTCCAGTATTAGCTGCAGTCCAAGGCAGCAACGTGATTTGCCACTGTTGACATTGTCAACGTGTTTTTCTCCATTCCTCTGGCAGCAGAATGCAGGCCTCAGTTTGCCTTCACCTGGAGGGGCGTGCAGTCCACCTGGAACCGACTGCCCCAGGGGTGGAAGCACAGCCCCACCATCTGCCATGGACTGATCCAGGCTGCACCGGAAAAGGGTGAGGCTCCAGAACACCTACAGTGCATTGAGGACATCATTGTGTGAGGGAACACAGCAATGGAAGTGTTTGAGAAAGGAGAGAAAATCATCCAGATTCTACTGGAAACCAGCTTCACCATCAAGAAGAGCAAAATCAAAGGACCTTCCTGAAAGATCCAGTTCCTGGGTGTAAAGTGGCAAGACAGATAGCATCAGATTCCCACTGAGGTCATCAACATGAACACCGCAAAGTCTCCACCAACAAACAAGAAGGAAACACAAGTTTTCCTGCGTGCCATAGGTTTTTGGAGAATGCACATTCCCAAGCACAGCCAGATTGTGAGCCCTCTCCACCTGGTCACCTGCAAGAAGAACAGTTTCCACTGGGGCCCTGAGCAGCAACAAGCCTTGGCCCAGATCAAGCAGGAGATCGCTCATGCAGTAGCCCTTGGCCCAGTCAGGACAGGACCAGAGGTGAAGAACGTGCTGTACTCTGCAGCCGGGAGCCATGGTCTGTCCTGGAGCCTTTGGCAGAAGGTGGCTGGGGATGCTCAAGGCCAACTACTGGGATTCTACAGAGCATCCGAAGCCAACTACACTCCCACAGAGAAGGAAGTCTTGGCTGCCTATGAAGGAGTCCAAGGGGCCTCAGAGGTGATGTGCACAGAAGCACAACTCCTCCTGGCACTGCAACTACTGGTGCTGGGGCAGATGTTTAAAGGAAAGGTTCCCACCACCCACCACACCACTGAACACACATGGAGCAAACGGATTGCTCTGATCACACAGCGCACCCGTATTGGAAAGCTGAATCACCCTGGAATTTTGGAGATAATTACAAATTGGCTGAAAGGTGAAAACTTTGCTCTCACTGATGAAGAGAACCAGGAGTAAGTGACAAGGCTAAAGAAGCTCCACCATACAATTAGCTATCAGCAGAGGAAGCACACCATGCTCTTTTCACTGATGGTTCCTGTCGCATCGTAGGGATGAACTGGAGGTGGAAAGCAGCCATATGGAGCCCCAAATGACAGGTTGCACAAGCTACTGAAGGAGAAGGTGGATCAAGTCAACTTGAGGAACTCAAGGCTGTTCAGCTGTCCCTGGACATTGCTGAAAGAGAGAAGTGGCCAAAGCTCTACCTTTACACTGATTTGTGGATGGTTGCCAATGCTCTGTCAGGTTGGCTGGAAAGGTCGAAAGAGGCCATCTGGCAGTGCAGAGAAAAATCAATCTGGGCTGCTAGTGAGTGGAAAGACATTGCCTCTTGGGTAGAAAATCTATCTGTGAATGTCCACCATGTAGATGCCCATGTCCCCAAGAGTCAGGCTAATGCAGAACACTGAAACAATGAGCAGGTAGGTCAGGCTGCAAAGATAGAGGTGCCAAAGATAGACCTAGACTGGGAACATAAAGGAGAGTTATTCCTAGCTCGATGGGCCCATGATGCCTCAGGCCACCAGGGCAGAGATGCCACCTATAAATGGGCACGAGACCGAGGGGTGAGTCTAACCATGGACAGTATTTCTCAGGTTATCCATGACTGTGAGACATGTGCTGCAATCAAGCAGGCCAAGCGAGTGAAGCCCCTCTGGTATGGTGGGTGGTGGTCCAAGTACAAGTATGGGGAGGCCTGGCAGATTGACTCCATCACACTGCCCCAGACATGCCAGAGCAAGCGCTATGTGCTGACCATGGTGGAAGCCACCACTGGATGGTTGGAAACCTACCCTGTGTCTCATGCTACGGCCCGAAACACCATCCTGGGCCTTGAAAAGCAAGTCCTGTGGAGACATGGTGTGGGAGGATCTTTGTCCATTTGTCCCAGGTGTCCATGGGGTTGGGTTTCTTAGCTACGTACAGGCAGTTATTTGGTGATAGGGGGACTCCCACCTAGAATGTTAAGAGCGTATCGTCTATGCTTTCCATAGCCATGCAAAGGTTGTCTGGCTTTAATGACTTTGCCAAAGTGACCCAGATGTTTTGTTTTGGCTGAGGGATGATCCAGCTGGTGGTCACTTGGATACAGATCAGGGTGCTGATAAAGACGATGGCAATGGTGGCACTGGTACTGCTGCCGGGTGCCCTGGAGAGTATCACAGGAAGAATCATACTTCTTCTTTCCCACTAGGTAGTTTTCATTTGTGCATGGTAAAACCACACATTAGTTGACTTATTTTAAGACATTCTTAAATATTCTTAAGTTCTCCCTATAGCTCTTACCAGCTCCTCCCAATCACTCCCTTCTCTTTTTTAAGAGAAGTTTGAGGCAGGAAAAAAGGAGTAGTTTCAAGAGGGGAAAGAGGGAGGGGTAGGGATAAAGGGTCACTGGTAGAGGGATGGAAAAGGGAGGGGTGTGTCTGCATTTGAGATTGACATAGACATTATCAATGGGATACATCTATGTGTGATGAGTGTCCTTGCCACAATGTTTGGATATGTGAATTTCTTTTTTCTTCATCTCCAAGAGAAAGCTGCTTCTGTGGCATGGTGGGAGAGGGAGTTGTGTTAATTCAAGGGGTCGTCTTCAGATCTGTGGTCTACATAGGGACTGATAAATCTTCTGGGAATCCACCGGGGTCCTGTATCTGTAGAAACACAAGCATATTCTGTCACCCACATAATGAGAGGCTATGGCCCTTCAACAATTTTAGATTCATGATTCTGGTCAAGTACTGGAGGTCTTTCTTTGAGGTGTGTGTACATGTTGTTATGAGAGTGCCTTAAGACAGGGTGGTTTGGTTCTTTTTGAGAGCAATTCGTGAAAGGTATATGACATGAGAATTAATGAAATTCAAATAACGTAAAGTACTTTGCACAGTCTCTCCTGTATGGAGAGAGCCAGGGGCTATGTACAAATCACAAACGGGAAAGGCACTGCTGTGGAACGTGCCTTGAGCTGTTTTATTTTTCAGCATCAGTCTCATTACACGGTTGTGACAATGCAAAGATGCTAGCAGCTCACATCCCAAGCAGCAGACCAAGAACTTAATAGTACAACTTAATTTATAAGTTTTTTTAACCAATCCCACAAAGCAAAAGCATATTGACAGCAGTTCTATCCAACCACTATAAGCACATGTACCTTTGGTAAAACCAACGCTTGCTTATTTTGAATACAATACCTGTTTGTAAGCTTTAAAACACAATGCACAGAGATCCATTATTAGGCTTCAAACTTCCTAATATGTTGCCAGAAAAACTTTTCTGTATCTTAGGGAGTTATTCTTGAGAAGCGTTAAGACATAGACCATTGTTCTATTTCTCCTTGCTTTTCTACTTTTTAAATAATTTTTCTGCTGACCTATCTCATGGCTACTGCTTAGCTCTAATCACAGTTATGCTGTCTCTGAGGCCCGCCTTTTGCAGCTTCCCCGAAACCCTCTGATTTTGTGGATTCCCACACTGAACACAAGTTGAGCTATTTTAAATCAAATGCTCACTGATGTAGATAGCATTAGGCATGGCACACTGCAAAGTAGAGCTGCTATAGATTTTTTGCTGTTAGCACATGGGCACAGGTGTGAGGATTTTGAAGGAATGTGTTTTATGAACCTACTCTCTTCCATTCACAGGAAACTCAAACAACTGGAAGACAACATGAAGAAATTACTTGTGAATGATTTGGGCTTGGATGAATGGTCTGAAGGATGGGGAATAACTGGATCATTGAAAGATACCTTAAAGGGAGCTTTGTTATTACTAGTAGTTATTATTATATTGCTTTGTATTATTCCATGCATAGTGAAATTGGTGAGCTGCTTGGTAGAAAAAACAGTGAAAAGGATTTGGCTGGTGCAAGAAGAAGAAGAAGGGGGAAATTGTAGCAATGTATCTGAACAACTTGGGCCACACTGTGCATGAGCCATGTTGTATTAGTCGTTCTTATCAGAGCCCTCTGGAATTCATCAAGGTTACTAAGACATAAACTGTGCTAAATGAAGAAAGAAAAGGCTGAGAAACAGAATACCAAGACCACAGGAACTCGATAACAGAGGGCTGTGAACCACCTGAACTGAAACCAGTCACATACTCTGAGAAGTGCGTGCAGAACACAAGGACAAGAGAGAGGCTCCAATGAAGAAGAGCGTGATCAGTGTATGCAGTAGGGTTAGAATGTATAAATAGGTGCATAATGTAAACAATAAATGGCTTCTGCCTAATCATACTGGTTAGTAGCATGGGAGCCCTGTTTGCCTGGGAAGGAGGGAGGATTCTTTTCCATAAAAAGGAAAGCACTGAGGCAGGAGCAGGAGACAAGTGACCCTTGCAGGCCTGGGGCCTCATTGCCTCCTTGTCCCTGCTCAGCAGCCTGGCAGGGGCCGCCCCATGCTCCTGCCCTTACCATTGCACATCCCCACATGCCAGTGCCTATCCCAGCAAGAGCCCTGAGCAAGGAGGGAGGGACAGCATCTGCCTGGCCAGGGGTTGGGGCTCAGGCCTTGGCCCTTGGCATTCCTTAAACACATCCAGCTTTGCTCAGCACCAGAGACACCTTGGCCTTGTTTGTCCCCAGCTGTCATCACTACCTCCAATGTTCTGCTGTAACTGGAACCTGGGGACACATTCTCAGAGAGACTTATTAAACTTTTAGAAACTTTGAAGTTTCAATTTAACTTGGAGTTCTTGAGAAGTTTTTTGAACACTCTCTCAGGGACTGAGTCTGATGTAAACAACACCAAATCACAGAGGGGCTCATTAAAGTCCTTGTGCTGTGTCTGTGCTGCTGAGCTTTAAAGGAACAGCTCTTCCCAGGGCCAGCTCCTCTCCCAGCCCAGCAGGGCTGAGGGCTCTGCCTGCAGGCACTGAGGTGACAGGAGCCAGGCAGAGACAGGCTGAAGGCAATCAGGATTGGGAAGACATTGAGCTGAGACTTCACTTGGGGAAAGATCTTCACAGCCCTGTGCATGGTGAGTGTGTGGGTGCAGGGAAATGTCCCCAGTGCTCCTGGAGGGATCTCCTGAAGCCAGCACACCCCACAGCCTGGGGGATGTGTCAGGAGGACTCTCCCAGTTTCTCTGTGGCACAGGAGCAGGAGGAGGATGTGCTGCAGAGCGGGACTGCCCTGGGCACCGTCAGAGGGACAGGGCAGGACGGCTCCTGCTGCCAGGGACGGCTGCCGGGGCTGAAGCTGGGGCTGCAGCCAGGGCTGCCCAGGGCTGTCCTGCAGAGCAGCTCCTGCAGCCCTCAGGGCTCTTGGCCAGCCCAGGGCATGTGCCACCTGCCAGGAGCAGCTCTCAGCCTGCCTGGCAGCTCCCCATGGATGCTGCAAAGGAGAAGTTGGGGGTGGAAGGAGCCACCTCCATCAGGGCAGATTCCTCCTGCTCTGGAGATGGTGCTGCATGGCCAGAGCTGCTCTCAGCTTTCTCCTCAAGGGAAAGGAAAGGGGCTGTCAGCTTTGGCTGTGTCACTGACACTCCTGCACTGTCACCCTGGGCATCAGCAGATGTGCCTCAGATCTCCCTCAGAAACGGCCTCCTCAGCCTCCTCTCCCTACAGACAGCAGCAGCAGCACTTTGGCTTGAAGCACCTCTGTTTGGCCTGCCCTTAAGGCCCTGCTGCCAGGGAGATGCCCCTGGGCAGTGCCCTGTTCTGGGAGGAGTCTGCAGGGCAGAGCTGAGCCCCCGGGGCTTGTCTGGGCTCTAGAAGCACTGGCAGGGACAAGGCTTGGATAGAGAGAAACAGCTCCCAGTAGGCACAACTCCAGGCAGCAGAGAGCCACATCAGCCTTTCGTATCCCATCCTGTCCAGCTGCACAGGGAAAGAGGAAAGGGTTTGGAGAAAATTAGTTTTAAACCGCAGAATTTACTAAGTCCACTTTACTTTTCAAGAAAGTTTTAAGTGTGATTATGCTAAAATAGAGAGTGGTAAAAGGATCAAAGTGAACCTATGTGTTTCCAGGAGGTCTGACTGCACTGGGGCACACTGTTTTCCCTCTGAGCTCCGCATTGTTCAGGCTGAAGAGGAGGCAGTAACTAAGCAGCACAAACCCAAACTCAAATAAAGTTAAGGAAAATTCTCCCACAGGAAGAGAAGTAATTTTGAGGGAATTCCAAATAAAACACATAAGATTGACTCAAAAAATTGGTCCAGTTATTCAAGTCTTCATTTAACAGTCCATGATTCCCAGAGTAAAGAAATGTCCTACCTGGCACTGCCATTTCCTTCTCTGACAGGTGTTAATCCTTTATAAATTACCATACATAGGGCTGCAAATGTCCAACAGCAGCTCCATCAGGCACTTCCTCCTGCTGGCATTGGCAGACACGCGGCAGCTGCAGCTCCCGCACTTCTGCCTCTTGCTGGGCATCTCCCTGGCTGCCCTCCTGGGCAACAGCCTCATCATCAGCGCCGTAGCCTGCGGCCACCACCTGCACACGCCCATGTTCTTCTTCCTGCTCAACCTGGCCCTCAGTGACCTGGGCTCCATCTGCACCACTGTCCCCAAAGCCATGCACAATTCCCTCTGGGACAACTGGGACATCTCCTACTCAGGATGTGCTGCACAGCTCTTTCTGTATGTATTTTTCATTTCAGCAGAGTTTTCTCTCCTGACCGTCATGTGCTACGACCGCTACGTGTCCATCTGCAAACCCCTGCACTACGGGATCCTCCTGGGCAGCAGAGCTTGTGCCCACATGGCAGCAGCTGCCTGGGCCAGTGCCTTTCCCAATGCTCTGCTGCACACAGCCAATACATTTTCCCTGCCCCTGTGCCATGGCAATACCCTGGGCCAGTTCTTCTGTGAAGTTCCCAAGATCCTCAAGCTCTCCTGCCCACACTCCAACCTCAGGGAACTTGGGCTCATTGTGGTTGGTGCCTCTTTAGTATTTGGCTGTTTTGTGTTCATTGTTTTCTCCGATGTGCATATCTTCAGGGCTGTGCTGAGGATCCCCTCTGAGCAGGGACAGCACAAAGCCTTCTCCACCTGCCTCCCTCACCTGGCCGTGGTCTCCCTGTTTGTCAGCACTGCCACATTTGCCTACCTGAAGCCGCCCTCCATCTCCTCCCCATCCCTGGATCTGGCCCTGTCAGTTTTGTACTCGGTGGTGCCTCCAGCCCTGAACCCCATCATCTACAGCCTGAGGAACCAGGAGATCAAGGCTGCAGTGCGGACACTGATGACTGGACGCTTTCAGAAACATTAAAAGGCCAGTTTGTGCAAATCATTTGTAATAAAAGTAATCTTTGATTGTTCCTGTTGATTTGGTTGTGAAGTTTATTTTCCTGTGTTTTAGTCTTTCAATATTGTCCAGAAAGAAAGTCCATTCCTTTTGCCATTTCTCATTTTGTTTCTTTTCACCTTTGCTGTGGCCCCAAACTGTGTCAATGAGGAGCTGAGCTCCAGTGGCTTTCAATGAAGTAAAGGATCTGCTAGCAAAGTTTTCACCAGAGACCCTTGTTTTGTTCCCTGCTCTGGAGCTGCAAGAGCAATGCCTGTGTGCAGAGCTGGGGGCAGATCAGTGCTGGCACAGAAGTTCTGCTCCTGCTGGCCACACCATTCCTGATCCAGGCCAGCAGCCATTGGCCTTCTTGCCCACCTGGGCACACTGCTGCCTTATGTCCAGCCTGCTGTCCATCAGTGCCCCCAGGTCCCTTTCTGCCTGGCCGCTGTCCAGCCACTCTGTCCCCAGCCTGTAGCACTGCAGAGGTTGTTGTCAAAGTGCAGGACCCGGCACTTGGTCTTGTTCAACCTCACCTTGTTGGATTTGGGCCCTGGATCCAGCCTGTCCAGGTCCCTCTGCAGAGCCCTCCTACCCTCCAGCAGATCCACACTCACACCCAGCTTGGTGTCATCTGCAAATTTGCTTATGCTGGACTCAGTCCCCTCATGCAGACCATTAGTAATGATGTTAAACAGGACTGGACCAAACTCTGCTCCCTGGGGGACACCATTTGTGACTGGGTGCAGCACCATTCCCTCCACTCTCTGGGCCTGGCCTCCAGCAACCTCATAATACTGGGAAGGTGACTCTGTCCAAGCTGTGGGCTGCAGCTTTTCCAGGGAATTCTGTGGCTCACAGTGCTGAATTCCTGGTACGCAACATCCACAGCCTTTTCGTCTTCCACCAGATGGGTCACCTGGTCATACAAGAGATCAGCTTGGTCAGGATCCCTTGGCCATCCTGTGAGCACTGTATGATGGCACTCAAGGTGATCTGCTCCATAACCTTGCCATAACATTGGCACCTTCAGTCCTCGGGGACCTCCCCAGTGAGCCAGGACTGATGGTAAATGATGGAGAGCAGCTTGGGGAGCTCATCCACCAGCTCCCTCATCCCCCTGGGATGGATCCCATCTGCTCCCAGAGACACCTGTGAGCATCTGAGTGGCTCAGCAGGTCCCCAGCTGCTTCCTCCTGGCTTACAGGGGGTCTGTTCTGCTCCCTGTGTCCTTCCAGCAGCTCAGGGTGCACTTGTCCTGAGGACAACTTCGCTTATTGTTGAAAATTGAGGCTAAAAAGGGGTTCAAGTACCACAGCCTTTCCCTTGTCTTTAGTTACTCTTTTCCCCACTGCATCCAACAATGAATAGAGGTTCTCCTTACACTTCCTTTCGCTATTAATTTATTTATACAAATATTTTTTATTATTTTTCACCAAAGTGTTCAGGTTAACCTCTAATTGACATTTCACATCTCCGCTTTTCTTTCTGCTTTGCCTAACGACATTCTAAAACACACCCTGAGTTGCCGGACCTTCTTTCCAAAGGTGATGCCCCCTCTTTTTTCCACTGAGTTCCCACAAAAGCTCCATGCCCAGCCAGGACAGTCATTTCCCTCGCTTGCTCATCATTTGGCACAGAGGGACAGGCTGCTCCTTCCCCTTAATAATTAGATTCTTTAAGTGTGTCCATCTTTCCTGGACACCTTTGTTTTTAAAGGCTGTTTTCTCTTTAAAAATCAGTACCTGACTGAGTACTCTCCAAATCTGCATCCCAAGCAGGCCAAGGTCTGCCCTCTCTAATTCCAGTGTAGACATTTTGTTGATGCTACTCCTTCTTTCACAGGATGTTGAAAACTCTATTATTTCATGGTCACTGTGCCCCAGGCAGCCTCCAACCACCACATCTCCCCCCAGCCCTTCTCTGTTTGTGACCAGCAGGAGACTGAGCTTTCCTTGGGAGTGGGAGTGTTACCACAAATTCAGTAAAATAAAAAAATCCGTAATCCCAATGTAGCATTAAGAAGCAGCATTCTTTATTTGGCCAGATGCACGGGGGGGATAGCTCCTCCCAAAGACGTGCATGCTGAGTGCTGGAAGGTTTCTGTTTATATTCTGTCTTTTGCACACATATTCATTGATTGCCTTGGACTAAACATACATATGATAATAATTTCTCCCAAACCATTAACATATTTCTCCTCCCCTTTACCCACACGTTCCCCTGTCCTGGGGGTCTCTGGTGGTCCCTGGTTCTCGTGGATCCCAATGTTCAAGTGGGCATGGCTGATCTGGCAGGACACTGAGGCTGGTGAATTTCAGTTCCCCTGCTCACACAATGGGCATTGTGTGGTTTCCACAGGCCTGGGGTTTTGGAAAACCAGCATTGTGTGTGCTTACCTGGTGTAGACAATTTATCATCTGGTAACATGAGGTCACAGAGTGGGCTATGACATCACAGAGTGGGTTATGTGAGGTCATCAAGCAGCTGTGACATCATAGACTGCCTCTGTGACATCACAGAGCCGGCTCTGAAATCACAGGGCAGAGGTCTGACATCATAGAGGAGATAATGACAACACAGAGTTGGCTGTGACATCAGAGACCATCTGTGTGACATTGATAATGAGTTGTAACATCACAGAGCAGGCTGTGACATCACGGGGGGGGGTGGCAGTGTGACATCACAGAGCAGGCTGTGACATCACAGGAGGGCTGTGTGACATCACAGAGCAGGCTGTGACATCACAGGAGTGCTGTGTGACATCACTGGTTTGGTTGCTCTGCCCCAGCTCCCCCTCACAGTTTCCCCGCAGAAGTCCAATGCTGCTCATGCCCAGCAGGATCCCTGTCCCCCAGTGTAGTGAATGCCACAGGTTTAGCAAAGGCGCCATGAAGGATCTGAACAATAGGAATGCAGACACAGCAGTAAAGAGGCTTCCTGACTCCATGGACATCTGCCCTATAACCTATCCCTATAGCCATGTAAGTCAATATCTTGTTAACCCTACTATTGGTCATTTATGGTCCCTCTAACACTTTGCCATTGGTCAAGATTGGACTGGGGCCAAGGCTATAAAAGTAGCATACTGTACCCCTAATAACTTAAAAGAAGAAGAAGAGCTGAGACCCTTCACTGACCCCTCCTTCTTTGTGGAACAGCCAGAGTCTTCTTCCTTCTCCTCTCTCTCCATCTGCTGAAGCCTCAAGCCAAGGGAAGCTAACTAGCAAGGCAAGCTGAAATCATAAGAGCTGGGTAATCACTATAAGAGCTGAATATCCCCCTGCTTGCTAGGGGCTGACCCGCGGCCTTGGTCTGAGCGAGCTGGCCTCTGGCACTCAGTCCGCTTGTGGGGATGAGCTCTGGAGCTGTGATAGTTTGCTTTAGGATAAGACCAATTAAGGCTTGATTAACCCGGGATCCCCCCAGCCTTCCTGGAGCTACAGCCTCCCCCAAGGATGTTCCACAGGATCAACCCCATAACCTGACACGGGGACAAGGGGCTGGGCTGTGTGACCAAACATCAAGGACGTGGATTATCCCATTGTCATACCCATGTAATGAGACTGATGCTGAAAAATAAAACAGCTCAAGGCACGTTCCACAGCAGTCCTGTCCCATTTGTGATTTGTACATAGCCTCCAGCTGGCGATATCATCCACATCAGCAATAAAGAGATTTCACTGACCTGGCCCCAATCCTGAGCCCTGGGGACACCCCTGGATGTGACTCCATTCCTCAGCTGCTCTCAGTGCCAGGGGTTGGATGGGGGAAATGGTGGTGAGGGGGTAGGGACAAAGTGTGATTGATTGTCAGCCATGAAGGGTCTTGATTTTCATATCTGTTCAGTCTGCATGAGGAGGTGCTAGGGATCAATATCAACTGGGGATTGCTAATAGCAATCTATAAACAGGAAAAGAGAACTTAACAGGACAAATAATTCTGCCTGCATTGTTTTCAGTATCGTAGATTCACTTTGAATACACTTCTGAAATCTGTCTAATTAACCACAGAAGAACGTAAGATTTGAATTATTCCCATGAGCTTGTCTTGTCTGGGTGTTGTGAACAAAGGTTTATGAGCCTTTGTTACTGAATTTCTGAACTGAAGAGATCAAGAAAGATGAGGCCTCTGGAAAAGTAAAATTCATCACCAACCTGCAAGTGGCGAGGATCCATCCCTATCAGAGCAGCAATGAACAGAAATGGGCACAGCTTTGTGTCTGCCCTAGCTTTGGGATGGGCCCTGGGCCTGGAGCAGGAGCAGCTCTTGAGGGCCCCAAGGCCAGGGCTCTTGTGCTGCCCTGGGCAGATGGGCTGACAGCAGGGGCTGCAGAGCTCTCAGCATCTCCTGCAGAGGAGAGCAGGGCACCCAGGGAGCCTCCTTTCCCTTGGCCAGGCACCTTCCCCCATGCTGGGGCTGAGTCCTGTGGCAGCTGCAGCTGCTGCTGTGCCCTTGCCAGGGCCTGGGGCTGTGGGGCAGTGGCCAGAGCAGCCTGGCCTGAGCAGAGCTGTAGGGCCAGAGCCGGCTGGGCTGGGCTGGGCTGGGCTGGGGAGAGGCCCTTGGTGCTGCCCAGAGCTCAGGGTAGCTGGCAGAGCTTGCAGGGAGCTGGGCTGGGCTCAGAGAGCCTGGCCCAGAAAGCATCAGTGTCCATCTCAGCCTGGCTGAGCGTGCAGGGGCCAAGAAGAGCAGCCCAGGGTCTGCAAGTTCTCTGGGTGGGAGCTGAGCTTGGGAGCCCTTGAGCCCTGCCAAGGGCTGGGGCTGCACCTCCAGCTCCAGAGGAGATGGGACAGATGGGAGCAGAGACAAATCATTCCTGCTGGATTCTTTCTTGTGTCTGCTTATACAGGTGACCTGAATCCATATGTAGAGGAGGTGTTTTGTGTCAGATAAGACTGGTAGAGTGTTAGAGACAGTGAGAAGCATAATATGCCTCCCAGTGTAAAAATGGCCTCCATGGTTCCATGAGGCGCTGCTGTGTCACAATGGACCTTTGGTTCCATGATGCCCAGAGTGTCACCGTGGAATCGGTGGTTCCACGGTGTCATGTCACAGACATCTTTTGTGGAAAATCTTTTCTTTAGGAGTTTTTCCTTTCTGGGAAGCTGAGGCCCCAGAAGAAGAATGTAAACCATTCTTATCGGCTGGTGTGGAATGCAACAGGTGTAACTGTGATTGGTCTTCTGTGAGTGTTTGGATTTGCTGACCACTCACAGGAGAGATTGCTTGCTTTCTGCCTGGACACAGAACTTTGTTATGCATTTGGATTCCTATTCTATTCTTAGCGTAGCAAGCTTCTGCAGCTTTTCTCTCTATACCAATTAGCTTACTTTTAATGTATTATATATCATATATCAATAAATCCAGCCTTCTGATCATGAAGCAAGATTCTCGTCTATCTCTCACCCTGACGAACCTTCACAAGTCATGTAATAGTGTCAGAATGGACCCTTCATCCCATGGACATTCACAGTGTCACTGTAGTCCCCTTGATTCCATCAGGCCCTGTCATGCTCTAATGGTCTCTTGGTTTGAGCGGGTCCCAAAGTGTCAGAACAGTCGCCATGGTTCCATGAGACCCCACAATGTCACTGTGCTCCACTTGGTTCCACAGGGCCCCACAGTGGAACAAAGGACTCTTGGTTCCAGGAGGTTCCTCAGTCCCAATGGACTCCTTGGATCCGCAGTGTCACAGTGGCCCCTTGGTTCCGTGTGGCCACGCTGTGTCACAATAGCTCATGGTTCCATGAGGCCACACAGTTTAACAAGGGACCCTTGGTTCCATCAGGCCTTGCTGTGTCACAATGGACTTGTGGTTCCATGATGTTTCACACTGCCAGCAGCAGTCTCCTTGGTTCTGCAGTGTCACCACGGACCCTTTGTTCCGTGAGGTTCTGCAGTAGAACACGGTCACATTGGTTCTGTGAGGTTCTGCAGTGTCACAATGGACCCATGGTTCCACCAGGCCTTGCTGTGTCATAATGGCCCCTTGGTTCCAAGAGGTTTCTCAGGGTCACAATGGTCTCCTTGGATCCACAGCGTCACAATGGACCATTGGTTCAATGTGGCCCCAGTGTGCCAAAATGGATTTTGGTTCCGTGGGGTTCTGCTGTGTCACCAAGGACCCTTTGTTCCATGAGTTTGCAAAGTGTCACAGCTGACTTCTTGGTTCTGTGAGGCCCCGCTGTCACCAAATCTCTGAAATATCAGAATAAGGCTCCTGAACACTCATTTGCTATTTCAGAGGGTATCATTTATTCAGGCCTGAGGTCCAACATGGGATAACTCCTAACCCTATGTGGACATGGAATTCTACCAGTGTGTTACTTATATACAGTCCCCAAATGTGAATTACAATTTACCCACTTCAATAAAACCCACCCCAAGTTCCCAGATTCACTGCTTGATTTAACTATTCCTGCACCCTTGAGCCAGATGTCTTCTTCTTCTCTTCCAACCATCCCTGCTGGGAAAGCAGCCCCTGCATGCCTTGTTGCTGTGCTGAAAGTTCACAGGCAGGGTAAACACGGAATGAACCCTTTTGGTACCAGCGCCAGGCTTTGTGTGGGCAGGCAGAGGCAAGCAGGAGGCAGAGCTGTCAGCAAAGGAAGGGGCCAGCCAGGTGGAGCAGCCAGGGATGCCGACAGCCTGCAGGGACAGAGGCGCAGGGCAGGGACACCGTAGCACAGCCTGGGCTGCGCAGGGCACAGGCATGGGCAGCAGCTGCAAGACAGCCCTGCCAGAGCCAACTTGGGCAGCACTTTGGCCATGGCTGCTGGGCCTGGGCCTGAGGCAGGAGCAGGAGACAAGTGACCCTTGCAGGCCTGGGGCCTCATTGCCTCCTTGTCCCTGCTCAGCAGCCTGGCAGGGGCCGCCCCATGCTCCTGCCCTTGCCATTGCACATCCCCACAGGCCAGTGCCCATCCCGGCAAGAGCCCTGAGCAAGGAGGGAGGGACAGCATCTGCCTGGCCAGGGGCTGGGGCTCAGGCCTTGGCCCTTTGCATTCCTCAAACACATCCAGCTTTGCTCAGCACCAGAGACACCTTGGCCTTGTTTGTCCCCAGCTGTCATCACTGCCTCCAGTGTTCTGCTCTAACTGGAACCTGGGGACACTTTTCAGTGGGACCCATGAAAATTTCAAGAAACGTCAGACTTTGAATTTAATTTTGAGTTCTTGAGAAGTTTATTGACATCAATCTCAGGGACTGAGTCTGATGTAAACAGCATCAAAGTCCTGTGAGAATCATTAAAGTTTTCCTAGTCCAGTTATGGAGAAAGATTTCAAAGAACTTGTAAAAAATACGCATTCCTATTTTAAAGGATGTATTTTAATTTATTACTCTTTAAAGCAGAGGTGATTGCAGCATTCTGTGATTGTTATTGACCCAGGGTCTCTCCTCAGCAGCTCTGGCCTGCTCACAGAAGCTGTGCCTGGAGCTCTGACCCAGTGTGGACAACCTTGCTCCACATTGCACAGCCCCATCCTGTCTGTCCTCACTCCCCTGGGCCCTGCTGTGCTTGCAGAGCTGGCTGCACTCAGCCTAAGAGGGGTTTTCACTTTTGGGGGTTTTTTGAAGCAATCTGAAACTCCTGAGTTTCTCCACTGCAAACAGACACACTGCTGAGGTGTGTGCCAGCCCCAGCTGCCACCAAAGCCACTGCAGAGCTGCCCTGGGCAGCTGTGAGGGTGGATCATCAGCCCAAGCTGCACTGAGCCACGGCTAGGGGTGTGGCCATGGGCACTGCACTGACCCCACTGCTGGGTTTGGCTGCCACGGCCACCGAGAGAAATTAAACTGTCCTTGGAAACACTGGGGAGGACTGGGACAACCTGGGAAGATGAGGAATGCTGAAGGGGAATGTGGGTGCACTGGGATGGATTGTGGTGTACACTGAGACAGACTGGGACATACCAGGACATACTGGGAGTGATACTGGGACAAACTGTTGACAGAGAGGACATTGCAGGGAAGAATGGAGACACAGGGACATACTGTAGATGACATTGGGATGAACTGGGCTGTACTGGAAAAAAACTCAGCTGTTGCCTTCTGGAGCAAGGCAGGCGACCTGGTTCTGAGGATCAGCACGGCGACCCACACTCTCCAGGGTCGCTCGGGCCAATGACACACGCAGACACCAATGTGGTGGACGGTCAAAAGGCATTTATTACTTCTTCTCGTGGGGTTTTATAGTCTAAGGGGTTCTCTAAGTCAAAAGGGGGTTTGTCCTTCTTATCTATGTTTAGTAAGGAATGGAAAAGTTCTGGGTAAGGGATGGAAAGCTACTAGCACTACAGTTAGTGGGGCCACACCCCTAGGGTAATCTCTTATCTTAGAGGAACAGGGGGTCCTGCCTTTCCGTGACATCGCGAGACCTTCCGGAGCGCCTTTCCCTATCTACCACATTTCCCCCCCCTTTTTCACAAATGAATGAGGTAGTCATATACCTAGGTACTAAAATGAGGTATAAGGTTGTAACTTGACAAGGGAAAGGGGTTTTGGAAAACCTGAGTAAGCTTTTGCCAGACAAGTTCGGAAAATCTTGTGACTGGCAGTGTTCCCTGGTTGAATTCACAGCAACTGTTGTCGGTCCAAGAACTGGATGTGGGTCCGTTCCAGGCGGCTCTGAACGAACGAGACCAGCTTGTTCAGCAGGCATGGTCTGAAGGTAACTGTTAGAAACAGCATCGCCAATGGACCTATCAGGGCAGAAATCAGAGTGGTTAGCCAAGGTGACTGATTGAACCAGGACTCGTACCAGCCCTGTTGGGCTTCCCTGTCTTTCTGTCTCTGAGCCAGTTGGTTCCAGAGTTCTGCCATGGAGTCTCTCACTACTCCCGTGTGGTCTGCATAGAAACAACACTCCTCTTTCAAGGTGGCACACAGGCCCCCTTGCTGCATGAAGAGGAAGTCCAGGCCTCGCCTGTTCTGCAGGACCACATCTGAGAGTGAGGAGACCGACTTCTCTAGAAAGGAGATGGATTTCTCGATCCTTTGCAGGTCCTCATCAATGGTCTGTTGCAGCTGGGACAGTCCTTGGTGCTGGGTTGCTAGGGCTGAGACACCCGTGGCCGTTCCGGCTGCTCCCAGGCCGAGCAGCATTGCGATAGTTATACCTGTTATTATTTCTCTTTTGTGGATCCGGCTGGGTCCCTCAAGAAGATGGTACATTTCTTCATCTGCGTGGTACAGGACCCTAGGAACAATCAGAACTTGGACACAAAAGTCGTTAGAGTCATCGAATTTGGCAAGGAACACACAAGGACTCACTCCAGATCGCTGGCAAACCCACATCCTAG
This sequence comes from Melospiza melodia melodia, assembly GCF_035770615.1. Taxonomy (NCBI): domain Eukaryota; kingdom Metazoa; phylum Chordata; class Aves; order Passeriformes; family Passerellidae; genus Melospiza; species Melospiza melodia. The sequence goes on along the minus strand of NW_026948659.1, from coordinate 6,881,127 downwards.
ATGTGGATGGGACTGCCCACTTGTTGTTTTTCCTGTTAGGCTTGACAATTTTGGTGCAGACGTTGCCTTTCCGCCTAGCTAAGGTTGCATTGCCAAAGCATCTGCCTCGGCCTGTGACTTGACTCAGGGTGATTCCTTTGCGAGGGGTATCCCATCTGCACTGGTGAGGGGCATCGGCTGTGGAGTAACTGAAGGGAGCGTTTAAAGCGACTCCTTCATAAAAAGGGGGGTTTGACATTGTAACAAAGCCAGCAGGATTCAGTTAGGTTAGGGTTGGATTAGTTCAGGGATACAAAGGTAGCTTCTAACATACGAAGGATTAGGTCTGAGTCTGACTCGGTTAAGGGGCTCATCTGAAAGGTTTCCGCTTGACCGGTCGGGACATTGCTGACCCCTGTGGGTAAGGTTGTGGGGTAGGTTACGTCTCTCCCTTTCGGCACGCTTTTAATCGCTTTGTTGGGTCCGACCGCTCAGGGTGCCGACGTTGGAGCCTGATAATTTGCACGTTCACCCTCTCTTTTGACCCTTGAAGGACCACTGTCCATGTTTTGCCTGTGGCCCAGCTAGGGTCATCTGGCTGCAAGACCGTCACGTTGTAATCAGTGCATGCCCGAAATCTAGGGATTTTATGTTGGTTTCAATGGAAGTTTCCGTGAGAGAAGAAGGGTGTTTTGCAGCCAATGGGTGCCCAGGTGAACTGTAAGAATTTGTCTGGCTCTTGTGGATCCCACCCAGGCCCCGACAGTCTGGCGTCTGTAACTATGGTTTCGCAGCCCCAGTGCCCACAATATCCCCACCCTGGGTGATTGCAGTAGCTGTTCCCAGGGTTTGAAGCTGGGCACCAGTAGGATAGGTACATGTGTGTGGAGTGTGGGGAATAAGGGTTTACCCTTGGCTGTCCTGGAAACAGGTCGGTGATGTGGAGCATGAAGGATGGGGTGTTTGGTGTGGTGATTTCTCTGAGTACTTTGCCACTACTAAGGTGTCGCATGACCCACCTGAAGGGCCGATGGGGGTAGTGGTCTGGGCTGGCTTGCCCTCTGGCGACAAGCCCCAACAGCAAAATCACACAGAAACACCCTTGCTGCTTGGGTCTCACCCGTGTGTTTCTCTCGGGCGCTGCCTGACGGCTTGGTGGTCTGTCACTTTCGTCTGCAACAAGGATGTACGCATCACGAGGACGTCCCACGAGCAGTCCTGTAAACAAAGACTCGCAATTCTCGTCAGTCTCATTCTGCTCGCTATGAAGGTCCGGCCTAATCGACTTAAGTGGACACCACCTGATTTTGCCGTCATTTTTGACAGCTGCGTACCCTCGCCCCGTGAGCATCAGCCTCCAACCCCGTTCCCACTCGTCTAGCTCGTTTCTAATTACCACCTGTGGGCCCTCTTCCAGCGTTCGAGTGGCCCAGTGTTTTTGGACGGGACTGTTTCATCTCCCCTAGGGAATTGATTCAGTGCCAGCAAAGCGGTTGCCAGCATACGTGCCTGATCCCCTGAAGGAATGGAATTGGCAAAGCCCTCTGCTTTTGCCAACACTTCTAGCTAGATTTTCAGGGTCTGGTTGCTCTCTCAACTATGGCCTGCCCGGTACTGTTATATGGGATGCCTTGCACTAACGTGATGCCCCATTTCACAGCGAATTCCTGTACTGGTTTGGAGGTGAAATTGGAGCCATTTTCCGTTTTGATCTGTTTGGGGATACCAAGCCAAGCCATGGCTGTCAGCCAGTGCTGAATTGTGGCTTTGGAGTTAGTTTTGGGGTGCTGTGTGGCTATGATCATTCTGCTATAAGTGTCCACTGTCACTGCAAGCCATGCTCGGGGCTTCAGCAGTTGACATAAGGTGAAGTCCGACTGCCAGATTTCTGAGGGCTTTAGACCTCTCGGGTTGACCCCACAGGTCCATAGGGGTGACCTCTGGCAATGAGGGCAGGTGGCTACGACATGTTTTGCGTCCACTGTCGAGATTTCGCATCTCTTCGCCAGTGCTTTGACTCTGATGTGGAGCGACTCATGCAGTTGACGAGCTCTTTGCAAGGTCCAAACGCCTTTTGCTGCGGCATCCGCTTTATTGTTGCCGATCTGGAACTAACCTTTTACTGGGTCATGGCTGTTGATGTGGATGACTGACACGGTGCCCTGTCGCGAGGAGAGTGCTTCTTCCAGCATTAGGGCTGCTGCTGATGTTGACACTCTTGGTCCTGCCATGGCTAGGCAGAGCCTTGGTACGAATATAGAGTCCATTACGATGTTGAGGTGTTCATCTTGGAAGAGTCCATACGCCAAAACCACTGCTGCTGCCTCCAGCTGTTGCACTGACAGTGTGGGGTCACACGCTTTGACACAATGCCATTGCTCTCCTGCCTGCCACACTGCTGCTGTGATTAAGTTGTGGAGGAAGCGTCTGTGAAGACCGTTGGTCCTGGCCGCGGTCTGTCCTTGACCTTCGGTGGCATGTCCATGTTGACTACGGTCAGCAGCTTAGTCCAGGGTGGTCTGGAGGAGTAGGAGATTTCTCCTCCGAAGCCGGTGAGAGCAAGGGCCAGGTACTCCGATATTGTGGCTGACTCTATGGTCGGCTGCTTGCGAAATGGAAGGTGGATGCTTGTCGGCTCGGTCCCTAGGTGTTTCAAGGTGAGTCTCCTGCTTTTCATGATGAGGCTGGCGATGCATTCGATTCCTGGGGAAAATGCACGAGCGGTCTTCCGAGGACCACCCATTGGATCAGCCGGGCCTTTTCAGAAGGTCGTTGGGCCAGTGCTCCCACTCCCCCCTTCGGTGGAAAGTGGACGTACAGGTCCAGGGGCATGGCTGGGTTCCACCTGGCAAGTGTGCCAGTAGACATCTGGCTTTCGATGAAGTCGAGGGAGCTCGTTGCTTGCGGTGTCAGCTCCTTGGTTTCCTAGGGGTTCTTTCCTTTCAGGAGGTCGTACATAGGGTCCATGACCTCAGGAGGAATCAGGACAATATTGCGAAGCCACTGCAGCGATCTCACCAGGCGTTGCACGTCGTGGAGCGTCTTGACGTCTCGGTTGACCTTCATCTCGGGGGGTGTCACGTAGGAGCTTGTAATTCCTACTCCCAGGAAGGTCACGCAGGGTCCTCTCTTGATCTTTGTGCTCACTATCTCGAAGCCATTGGCCTGAAGGGTCTCCGTGATTGTGGACACCAGGTGATCTACTTGGCTTGTCGATGGTGCTGCGACCAGGATGTCGTCCATGTACTGGATGATGGTTGCGGTGGGATAGGAGTGTCGGACTGGCATCAGTGCTTTGTCCACGGTGATTTGGCATATGGTTGGGCTGTCGACAAGGCCTTGTGGAAGTACTCTCCATTGGAAGCGAAGGTTGGGCAGCTCGCCGTTCTGAAACGCACCGGAAAAGGCGAATCGTTCTCTGTCCTCAGGGTGCAGGGGTATTGAAAAGAAACAGTCCTTGATGTCCAGCACTGCGCAGGGCTGCCCTGCGGGGATGGCTGAGTTCGCGGGTAGCAGTGTCTGGACTGACCCATGGGTCGGATCGTCCTGTTCACTTCTCTCAGGTTGTGGACGAGACGATAGCCTTCTCCAGACCTTTTGGGGATCACGAATACAGGGGTGTTCCATGGGCTGGTGGAGGGTTCTACGTGACCCTTTTGCAGTTCGCGGTCAAACAGTTCCAGCAAAGCTGTCATTCAAGGCTCTGTCAGGGGCCACTGCTCAACCCATACGGGGTCTGATGATTTCCAAGTCAATTTGATTGGCAGCGGGGGGTGTACGGCAGTGGCCCTCATGATAAATTTGTAATCCGAAATCCGAGCATGGAAAGGACGTCCCGTTTCCCCGGGGCCGGGATGCTTGGAGTGAGGGTGCTGCCAGGGAAAGCTGTGCCGGCTGGGGACAGCTCGCTGAGTTGCTGCCCTTCCCCGGAATCCTGGGCTACCGCGGTCGTCCTGCCATTCCTGCTTAAATACAATCCGCCCCGCCCCATCAAAAAGCATGCGGCTTATTTGCATAATATCAAAAGTGAGCAGATCGTTATTGCTAGAAAGGTCGTCCTCAAGAGTGGGTACTGCAGCTGAGTTGATCCCGATTTCTGAATTCGCTTTGGCTTCTTTTGGGTTAACTGGGGTATATGCCCTTTGTTGGTTCCCCCGCGCTCCGGCAACCCCCACCAGAAAAGCGTGCATGGAGGCTGCCGGTGCCCGGTCCCCACGGGCTGCTTTTATTTTTCCCCAATCGGTGAGTTTGTGTTGCGATTGTTTCCCGATATTGTTTAAAGCTTTATTCGGTTTCGCTCGAAACCGCATTAATTCTGCTCTCTCGGTTTCCGAGTCCCAGCCGGACTCGGTCGGCTCTTCCGAGCTGTCTGAGCAGCTGTTACTTGACTCTGAGGTGGAAGCTGACTGCCGGTACACTTCCGGAGCTCCGTGCCGTTTTGTTCGGCTTTGACCTCGCTCCTCCCTTCGGGGGTGGTGCCACTCCCTCCCCCTGGGGTCCACCCGCCTCCTGCCGGGGAAGGTCCTTACCCTATAAGGACCTAATTTGAATAGAGCGCTCTGGTTGGTTTTACGCGCCTCCGCGGGGGCCGCCCCTTCTCCCCGCTCGCCCGCGCATGTGTTGTTAAGCAGGCTGACTGCATTTCCGCCCCCCGCCTCCTCCCTTCCGCTCTCGCCATGTGGTTCTGTGCCATTTTTAAACGCACATGGCGGGGGCGAGTTTTTACCGATCCCGGCAGGGTCCGACAATCCGGCCTCGTTCCGCGCCTCCTCCGTGAGTCCCTACCAGAAGCATTGCGCGCGCTGCTCTGCTTCTTGCGCCGGATCGGCGACCAGTGGGGAAGAGACGGATAGAGAAACCGCGTATTTTTCGGATGGTTCCGGGGGGGGAGCTAGGACCCAGCGGGCTCCGCGGGAAGGTCGGGGGGTCCCCTGGGGGTTCCGGGGGGTCTCCTGGATGCTCCAGGGGGTCTGGGCTCAGGAAGGGGTGGAACGCGCCTGGCCCCCGCATATTCCCGCCTTTAATCTGATCGCTCTCAGAGGAGGTCTGCGTCGCAGCCCCCACCCCCGGCTTTGGTGTAGCTAATAAATGTGTACGCGCGGCTTCCCGCGTCTCCTGTTCTTCTAACATCTTGCGTAGGGCCTCTTCTACTTTCCCCCACGCTTTGAGGTTTTTACCACTGCCTGTGGACTTAGAGTCCTCTGCTGAGGCGGCAGTGCACTTCTCCCACGCTTCCGAATATAATATATTTACTGGACGTTCGATCGTCCCCAGCTCTAGGAGCCTTGCAATAGCAAGATTAGAGTTCCTGAGCTCACCTTTAATTCCCCATTGCTCATGAGCCTGACTTACGACCTTCGCTGTGGATTCCATGGTCCACGCTGGTCCGGAGGCGTCCCTCCCGCTGTGGTCAGGCCTGCTGCCACAGCCGCTGTCCTCTGTCCAGGAGAATCCCCCGGGTGTCGGCACCAGATGTTGCCTTCTGGATCAAGGCAGGCGACCTGGTTCTGAGGATCAGCACGGCGACCCAAACTATCCAGGGTCACTCGGGCCAATGACACACGCAGACACCAATATGGTGGACGGTCTAAAGGCGTTTATTACTTCTTCTCATGGGGTCTTATAGTCTTAGGGGTTCTCTACGTCAAAAGGGGGTTTGTCCTTCTTATCTATGGTTAGTAAGGAATGGAAAGTTACTAGCACTACTGTTAGTGGGGACACACCCCTAGGGTAATCTCTTATCTTAGAGGAATAGGGGGTCCTGCCTTTCCGTGACATCGCGAGATCTTCCGGAGCGCCTTTCCCTATCTACCACACCTTTGAAACACCCGAAGATAAACCTATACTACCTCCATGGGTGGATACAAACAAGAGACCAGGGGCACCACTGAGCGACAGGAAATGTTGTTATTATTCTGGAGAGATCGGACACATAAGAAAGGATTGCAATAAACTCTCTTTGGATGAGGCAATGGTAAAAGAACAAGAGGCTCTTGAGAGACTCCTGAGGGATGACAACAAGGGGTGTCAGGGGCTTTACATGCTACGGGACGCAATGTACCATCAAGAAGAGCCTCTGGTAAACTTTGAAGTCGGTCCCCAAAGTGAGGAATTTGAATTTTTAGTTGATACTGGAGCAGATAGATCAAGTATAAAGGAATTACCCGCAGGAGTGACGACTGGGAGAAAGGTCTGTGAGGTGATGGGAGCAGAGGGAAAACCATTTAGAGCCTCCATAGCTGAAAACGTAGAAATTAAAGGAAACGGAAGGCAGTGTGTGGCTGACTTGATCTATTTACCTAATCTAGAAAGTAATTTACTATGAAGGGACCTACAAGTCTTATTAGGAGTGGAGATTATCCCAAAGGATGGGAGAATGATAGTCCAGATCATGAAATTGACATCAGGAGATACAGAGCAGATAAACCCAGAGGTTTGGGCAGGAGAAGGAAAGAGGGGCTATCTAGACATCCCACCAATAAGAATTGAAATGCAAAAAGGAATTCCTCCCGTTCAAGTAAAGCAATACCCAAGGTCTATTGAGGGAAAAAAGGGACTGACCCCTGTGATTGAGCAGCTATTATAGGAAGGTATCCTGGAGCCACGTATGTCTCCCCACAACACCCCTATTTTAGCAATCAAGAAGGCAGATGATAAATACCAATTGGTTCAAGACTTAAGGAAGAAAAATAAGAGAACTATAACCAGGCATCCAGTGGTCCCAAATCCCTACACCATCTTGAGTCAGATCCCAAGGGAACATGCCTCGTTTACCATTATAGATTTAAAAGATGCATTTTGGGCATGTCCTCTTGCTGAGGAATGTAGGGATTGTTTCGTGTTTGAGTGGGAACATCCAGAGAAGAGGAGGAAACAACAATTAAGGTGGACACGCCTACCCCAAGGGTTTACCAAGTCCCCAGAACTCTTTGGGCAAGCCTTAGAAGGGCTTTTAGAACAATTCAACCCTGAGAGCCAAGTACAAATTCTACAATATGTAGATGACTTATTAGTATCTGGAGAGGAACAGATTAATATCAGGGCAACAAGTATACGCCTTTTAAATTTCCTAAGAGGAAAGGGTTTAAAAGTATCTCAGAATAAATTGCCATTAGTGGAAGCAGAAGTTACTTATCTGGGACACATAATTGGGAAAGGATATAAGAAATTAAGTCCTGAAAGAATTTCAGGCATACTATCCATACTGTAGTAGATAGGGTTAGGCGCTCCGAAAATCTTGCGATGTCACGGAAAGCAGTAGAATTCCTCTCTCCCTAACTCCCAGTGATAAAGGATCACCCAAGAATGTAGTCCCCCCTAACATTAGTAACTTTTGACTCCTTACTAACCAATTACAGTAAGGTAAGACCCCCTGACGTAAGAAAAAACTTTCCCAGTATAAAACCCGACGAGACGGGACAATAATGGTCTTGAACCGTCCACCATACTGGTGTCTGCGTGTGTTCTTGGCCCGAGTGACCCTGGGCAGTAAGTTGCCATGCCGTCTCCTCAGAACCAAGTCGCCTCGCCTTCCATCCGAAAGCAACACCATACCAGCACCAAAAACTAAGAGAGATGTCAGAAAACTATTAGGCTTATTTGGGTACTGTAAGGTACGGTTAGACCAATATACCCAAAGTGTAAAATTTTTATATGACAAATTAGTAAACGCTGACCCAATAGAATGGAGAAATGAGGATGACAAAAAACTAAATAATTTGAAAGATAAACAAACCTCAGCATCTGTCCTAAGTTTGCCCAATCTGGAAAAAGAATTTGACCTATTTGTAAATACTGAAAAAGGAATTGCATATGGGGTGGTAGCCCAAGAGTGGGGAGGGTGCAAGAAACCAATAGCTTACATCTCCAAACTGCTAGACCCGGTAGCTAGGAGGTGGCCCACCTGTATTCAAGCAGTTGCTGCAGCAACCACCTTAATTGAAGAGACTCAAAAACTGACCCTGCGATGTAAAATAAGAATCCATACACCACATGACCTAAAAACAATTTTAAAACCAAAGAGCCCAGAAGTGGCTTACTGACTCCCGAGTATTAAAGTATGAAATAATCTTAATAGATGCTGATAACCTAGAGCTGGTAACCTCTAAAACTCTAAATCCAGTGCAGTTTCTCTCTGCATTATTAGAGAGAGAGCCATTATTAGATCTAGAGCATAACTGCTTGGAACTAGTGGACTTTCAGACAAAAGTTAGGGAAGATCTAGAAAAGATACCTCTACCTTATGGAATAAAATTATATACTGATGGGTCTTCGAGAGTAGTGGAGGGAAAAAGGATGTCTGGATATGCAATAATTGAAACTACAGAAAAGGAAGACATGAGATTTACCGAGAAGGGCAAACTGCCTTCTAATTGGTCAGCTCAGTGTTGTGAAATCTATGCCTTAAAGAGGGGACTTGACTTATTGCAAGAGGACCAAGGGACAATTTACACTGACTCATGGTATGCCTTTGGAATCGTTCATACATTTGGAAAGATTTGGGAGGAATGTGAGTATCTGAACTCCAAAGGAAAAAACTTAGTGCACACAGAACTGATAAGATCAATATTAGAATCTCTACCTAAACCTGCAGAGATCACAGTGGTACATGTTAAGGGACATCAGAAATGGGATACCATCGAGGAGAAAGGGAATCAGTTAGCTGACCAAGTGGCTAAGGAGGCAGCGTTAAACCCAGGGGAGCCAGTGAAATTACTCAGGTTTAACAAAGTGTTGGGCGAAGAAAGAAAAGGAAAACTAGTATTCAGTGAGAAAGAGCTAAAAGCAATAAAAGAATTAAAAATGCATTGGGGGAACCAAGGGGAGTGGTTGACACCAGATGGGCGTAAATTTTTAAATAAAGCCCTAGCCCAGAAAATGTTAGCAGAGATACAGGAATTAACCCATTGGGGGAGTCAAAGGGTTATGTGATCACTATTTAAGAGAAAACTTATGTATCGGAATACATGAGGTAGCAAAAGCAGTAACTCAGGGGTGCCTAATTTGCCAAAAACTAAATCAAAAAGTGATGAGGCAGACCATATGAGGGGGAAAAGAATTAGCCCAAAGACCATTCCAAAACATTCAAATAGACTTTACTGAAATGCCCGCTGTACAGAGTTGCAAACACTTATTGGTAATAGTTGACCACCTCACTCGTTGGGTAGAAGCCTTTCCAACTAGAAAAGAGACTGGAAAAGCGGAAATAGTAGCCAAGATTATCTTAGAATTCTAACATCAATCCCCAATACGGGTTGGTGAACAATATTGATTCAGATAGGGGACCACACTTTATCGCACAAGTATTACATAAAATAATTGAGGCTTTAGGAATAAAACGGAGATTACATACCCCATGGCATCCCCAGAGCTCTGGGAGGGTAGAAAGAATGAATAAAACCCTCACAAATATATTAACAAAATTAATTGCAGAAATGTAGATGAACTGGCTCAAATGTCTACCCCTTGCCCTTTTAAGGATCAGGACAGGACCCTGATCAGATATAGGGGTTCCGCCCTATGAAATGATGCTTGCACTCCCATTTTTAATGACTCCATATAGTAGTGGGGACTATTTAGAAAGGGAAACAGCTAACTGTCAACGGAAGGAGACCAGGACATCAGTTTGATCATCACAGGCTCAATTTTACTGATCAGTACGGTGGGTTAAATACAGTTAATAATGAGCTTCATACATATTGCAAAAGCTGAGCTCAGGATTGGTCAGTTACATATCAGCACCTACGCCTACTTCTGCATTCCTATGGTTCTACTTTTCATACTTTCTACATATTCTCAGGATATATTCAGGAATAATCTCTACTCCCTATCCTCATGTTGCAGCAAGGTCACTGCTGACCTTTCCTTTCAGCTTTCTGACTGCTTTCTTCCTTCAGCTTAACCATGGCATTATGTCAGTATGGCCTTTCTCAGCTAACCAGTTATGAATAAATCCCTCCACAGCTCACCGGAAGTAAATAGAAACCATTGGAAAGACCCTAGAGAGTCTGAGAAAAAGAGGATATCTTCCCTAAACTTCCCCCCTTGATACAGATGTGCACCAAATAAGTCCGGGAGATTGGGTACTAATGAAGTCAGGGAGCAATACGCCATTAACTCCAAAATTTGAAGGATCCTTCCAGGTATTACTCATGACGTACACTGCAGGAAGGACACGAGAAAGAGGCTGGACTCACATCACTCCAGTCAAAGGATCGGCACCACCCACCCAAACAGCAGACTGGATCAAACAGCACCAGCTACAGACGCTTCCACGTGGGTTGCAATCCCGAACTCGGACAATCTCAAAGTTACCTTTAGAAAGAGACCAAAGGTTGCTTAGAAAGACTGATAAAAGCACAAGAGACTAATATATTAAAATTGTTATACTTTTTATTCAAGTCATTATTATTTACTGTTTTTGATGTTGACTTATGAGTTTAGAATTTTTAGTTTGTGTTGGAGCCTTCGTTTGTTTTGGAGTATATTATGCTATTATTGGATTAGAGATTAGAGTGAACATTTTGTTAACTGTTTGGTGTAAAGATTTCATATATTGTCTTGAATATAGAGAATGGGTTCCTCCATCTCTTTTAAACTGTTCAAGGTTACAAGCTGAAGAGTTATAAGAATTAAATGTTAGTGTGATAGTTAAGTTCAAAAGGTTATATCATCAATAGAGTTCTAATAATCTGTTTTTCTCCAAGGAAAACCCCAGGGGTTTCAAACCTACTCTCCTACAGAACATTCCTCAGGAGCTATTAAAATGATAGAAAGTGGGAGGAAAGAGAAGGGAGAAAGTTCCCCAGTCCTAAGAGGCACGGCCAGTTGAGATCATGGCAATGGTTCATACTGGACTCTTGGGAGGACTGGTGTTATTCCTGTTTATGGAAAGTATAGGGAGTAAGGAAAATCCATGTACTATCACCCCCTACACGATGGGGAGAACCTTGGGTCACTGATAAGGGTTCACACCAATGTAAATCCTTATTTTTTAACTACTCCCAGTTATTAACCTGTCAAGAGGTCGGGAAAGTCAATTGGATTGCCAGAATCACTGCCTCATTTAGGCAACGCTTACTTGGAGAATGCCCTGTAGGAAAAACTTGGTTTTGTTTTGAGCATGAAAGTAATCAGGAAGGACTGAAAGATCTAATACAGGAAAGAAAATTAACAGTAACCACCAAAAAGGATGAAATAGAAATGCCCTTAGGGAAGAACCTATTCCTAGACCTAGTTGAAAGAATTAGTAAGGAACTAAATCTAACCAACTGCTGGGTCTGTGGGAGTACTAAAATGACAGAAATTTGGCCATGGGAGGGAATTAGTTTAGGACCATTAGAAATTCTAAGGTGGGAACAATCAGGAAAGAAACCTCACATTTTAGGACAAAGAAGGAAGGAACAATGGGACTTAAAATCTACAGTAATTGGGGAAGAATGCATAATAAGGGCAGGGAAGAGATATAATAGCCCAGTGGGAAAGATGGCATGCAAGAGGTATCTAAAGTTTCAAGACTTAAGTGCTAGATGGATTCCCCAAGAGCCAAATCAATAATGGTCCACTGGGAAAAAGGAAAAGGGGTGCATTTATCCTGAAGGCTATAGGCTGCACAAATGTGCAGAAAAAGGGGTAAACCCCTTTTTGGGAATAAGACAAATATAGAAATATTGAGAATACCCTTGGGAAGTCCGGGACATCTTTTGGAAAGCCCCCGATCATCTATTTTGGATTTGTGGCAACACAGCCTATACTACTCTTCCAGGAGACTGGATAGGAAGCCGCAGTATAGGTGTCATCAAATCTGCTTTCTTTCTATTGTCAAAAGAATCAGGGTCAAGTGTAGTAGATAGGGTTAGGCACTCGGAAAATCTCGCGATGTCACGGAAAGCAGTAGAATTCCTCTCCCCCTAACACCTAGTGATAATGGATCACCCAAGAATGTAGTCCCCCCTAACATTAGTAACTTTTGACTCCTTACTAACCAATTACAGTAAGGTAAGACCCCCTGACGTAGAGAAAAACTTTCCCAGTATAAAACCCAACGAGACGGGACAATAAAGGTCTTGAACCCTCCACCATACTGGTGTCTGCGTGTGTTCTTGGCCCGAGTGACCCTGGAGAGTTTGGGTCGCCGTGCCATTTCCTCAGAACCAGGTCGCCTTGCCTTGCATCAGAAGGCAACAAGTGGTGCCGGGACCCGGGATTGAACCAGTGCCCAGGGAACGGGGATCGCCTGGAGAGAGGACGGCGGCTGCACAGCTGGCCTTGTGCAGCGGAGGGGACGCCCTCGAATCATGGAAGCAATCGTAAAAGTCGTAAGTGAAATGTGCACACAATGGGGAATTGATTGTAAGCTTAAAGATACGACTCTCGCATTGTCGAGATTGATTAAGCTGGGGGCTTTAGAAAGCCCCGTGGATATTTTACACCTGGAGGTGTGGGATAATTGTACGAAAACCCTGGCCGAGGATACCATGTGTTCAGGCTCGGGGAAAGCCCTAAAATCGTGGGGCAGAGTCATCCGGGCTCTGCAAAAAGCTCGACAAGAGCAAGAAACCTGGAAAGCTGCCAGAAGCTGCTTAATAGCCATTCCGCAGCTAGGGGTGGGGGCAGCGACACAGACCACCCCGGAAAGTGATCAGATTGCAGACGGGGATGTGCAGGGGCTAGGCACATCCCACCTCCCCGCGAGCCCCAACCCAGAACCCCCGGGAGACCCCCCAACGCCCCTGCGGAGCCCGCCAGATCCCAGCCACCCCTCGGATCCCCTCATCAAAACCGCGGCTCCTCTACCCGCCCCCCCCGCTGACTGCCAACCCGATGCAGGAGGCAGAGCGATGGGCGCAGTGTCTTTGGGGGGGCTGGCGGAGGAGGCGCGGGAAGTGGCGGGATGGTCAGAAACCGCTCGGATCGATACAATCTCTCCGCTGCCATATGGGCTCAAAGATGGCGGCCGGCCGCGTGGTCAGGGCGGAAGAAAAGAGGGGGAAAAGGGCGTAAATGGAGTCAGCCCGCTTAACATCGCATGCGCGGGAGAGCGGGGAGGGGGGGCGGTCCCCGCGGTGAAGGGTGAGACCAATCAGAGTGCTTTATTCAAATTAAGCCCGTATAAGGGAAGGACCTCCCCCAGCAGGAGGCGGGGGAGACCCCAGGGGGAGGGAACGGTCCGCCCCCCGCAGGAAGGGGCGGGGTCGGAGCCCGAGAGAAAGGCAGAGCAGCCTGGAAGTGCTCGGCCATTCCACATCCGACTCCGACTCAGAATCGAGCAGGGATGAGTCTGAGAGGGAGCCGGGGAGCTCTGATTCCGATACCAGCCTTAACAGAGGGAGAGCAGCAGCATATAAGATCTCTAGTCGCAGCACTCCCGCATGGGTGAAGGGGTCATCAGAGAAAGACCGGACCCCGCTTACAGACTGGCAAAAATTAAAGATAGCCTGCGCCGAGTACACCCCTTCAGCCAAGTTAGTGTTCCCTGTCCGTGTGGGGGGGGGCAGGCGAAAACCAAAGAAGGACCTATTCTCCAGTGAATCCAAAAGAGGTACAGGCAATTATTAAAGCGATTGCAGACAAGGGAATTAATTCTGCCACAGTTAACACACTTATTGACGGCGTTTTTGGGGGGGATGACATGCTCCCCTTTGACATCAAACAGACGTGTAGGATGATTTTCGATGGCGCGGGGATGATTGTTTTTGAACAAGAGTGGGAGGATCAATGCATAAAGGAGCTAGCCCAGATAATGGGACCTGACCATCCACTGCACGGCTCTAGTATACAGAGATTGATGGGTAGAGACCCCACTGTGATCACCCCCCAGGCCCAGGCTGAGGGATTAAGGGCCCATGAAGTTATGACAAGCACTCGGGCTGCGCGAGAGGCCATTCGTTCTGCTTCCAAAGTAGTGGCTAAACCTGCCCCGTGGTCCACCATAAGACAGAGTGAAAGTGAGAGCTTCACTCAGTTTGTGGACAGGCTTCAGGCAGCATTATATTCCTCCTCATTACCCTCAGAGGCGAAGGGTCCCATGCTGGCAGACTGCCTACGCCAGCAATGCAGCTCAGCCACCAAGGACATCTTAAGATCACTGCCATCTGGGGCTAACACAGCCGACATGATCAGACACGTGGCAAAGGAGGAACATCTAGCTCCCATCCAAGCAGCAGTCCACACTGCAATAACCAGTGTGATGGCATGCCTTAAGTGTGGCCAGGCAGGCCACGTGGCAGTAAACTGCCCCCAGCCAAGACGCCGATCAGCAGCTGCTCCACCATGAGAAGGAGAACTTAAGGGACCGTGCTGGGCATGTGGGAAGAAGGGACATTTAGCTAAGGAATGCAGATCCAGGCTTCAGGGAAATGGGGGAGGGAGGGGTTGGCCGGGCGGTGTTCAGCCCCCTCCCATCTGGAACGTGCAGCGGCCCAGCTACAGTGACTCCCAGTGGAGCAGGGGACCCTCATACCCCATGCCACCACAGGGAGCAGTCAATTTTACATCCCCACCTACAACGCAGTGCCAGAATTGCACAACACCACCAGTAATGCTTTCACACCCCCCACCGCCACAAGCCGTGCCGGTGCCACAGGACCAGCAGGGGACGCCCCAGCGCGGGATCCCTGGGTGGCCTTGGCCATGAGAATAAGGAAGGAGCCCCTGATGGTGTGGGAGACATGCCGACTTTACGGCAGTCAGCATCCCCACGTCATAGGGTTTCAGTTCTGTACGGACACGGGATCAGACTGCACGATTATTCCCCAAGCACATTGGCCCCGACATTGGCAATTCAAAGAAGTCCCTCCAGTGAACGGAGTGGGAGGGCAGACCCGGGCGTGGAAAAGCACCCAGCTGGTGGCTTTAACACTTCACACAAAAAAGGGACCAGGAGTGTCAACATCAGCAGCAGCCCTAATGTTGGAAGAAGCACTCTCCTTGTGAAAGGGCACCGTGTCAGTCATTCACATCAATAGCCACAACCCAGACAAAGGTTACTTCCAGAGGTTACTTCCAGATCAGCAACGACAAAGTTGACGCCGCAGCGAAAGGCGTCTGGACGTTGCAGGAAGCCCGGAAAAAGGCCCAGATCGAGGAGCAGAGAAAGGCAGAGCTGGAGGACGAGACGGACCGTGGGAGAGACATGGATGAGGAGCTGCAGCAGGGGAAACAGAAGCTGCCGCAGCGAGCGACAAGGATGAAGCTGAAGGAGGAGGAAGATGTGCGGGAACTGAACGCGCTGTTCCTCAGTGCCAAGTGCGACATGATCTAGGACAAGCAAGTCCTGGAGAAGAAGATGATCCTCGAGGAACTGGCGGAGGAAGAGAAGCGCCTGAACAAGATGATGGAAATGGAGCGGGAGAAGGGCATGGAGGTCCAGGAGGAGCTGGAGCGCCAGAGCAAGCAGGAGCTGATGAGAGCCCGGCAGGGCATTGTGAAACAGATGGAGCAGAATGTACAGGAGCGGGCATTGAGGGCTGAGGAGCTGTACCAGGAGGGCCAGAGGCAGCTGGAGTGACCGGAGCAGATGAAAAAGGGAGGATCAGAAGGCCTGGGAGCAGAAACAGGAGTGGAGGGCCCACAGGTGGTAATCAGAAACGAGCTAGGCGAATGGGAACGGGGCTGGAGGTTGATGCTCACGGGGAGTGGGTACACAGCTGTCAAAAAGGATGGCAAATTAGGTGGTGTCCACTTAAGTCAATTGAACCAGACCTCCATAACGAGCAGAATGAGACTGATGAGAGTTGCGAGTTTCTGTTTACAGGACCTGCTCGTGGGACGTCCCCGTGACGCGTACATCCCCATTCCAGAGGAAAGTGACAGACCACCAAGCCTCAGGCAGCGCCCGAGAGACTCGCACGGGTAGAACCCAAGCGTTAACGGTGTTTCTGTGTGATTTTGCTGTTGGGGCTTGTCGCCAGAGGGCAAGCCAGCCCAGATCACTACCCCCATCGGCCATTCAGGTGGGTCATGCAACACCTTAGTAGTGACAAGGTGTTCAGAGAAATCACCACACCAAACACCCCATCCTTCGTGCTCCGCATCACCGACCTGTTTCCAGGACAACCAAAGGTAGACCCCCATTCCCCACACTCCACGCACATGTACCTATCCTACTGGTGCCCAGCTTCAAACCCTGGGAAAAGCTACTGCAATCACCCAGGGTGGGGACATTGTGGGCACTGGGGCTGCGAAGCCATTGTCACAGATGCCAGACCGTCGGGGCCTGGGTGGGATCCACAACAGCCCGACAAATTCTTTCCGTTCACCTGGGAACCCACCAGTTGCAAAAGACCCCTCTTCCTCCACGGAAACTTTTATTGAAACCACCATAAAATCCCCAAATTTCAGAAATGCACAGACTACAACATGACAGTTTTGCAGCCACATCACCCTAGCTGGGCAACAGGCAGAATGTGGACAGTAGTCCTTCAACGGTCAAAAGAGAGAGTGAATGTGCGAATTATTAGGCTCCAACCGTCGGCACCCTGAGCGGTTGGACCCAACAAAGTGATTAAAAGCGTGCCGAAAGGGTCGCTGATATCCCAACCGGCCATGTAGAAGCTTTTCAGATAGATTGTTTAACCGAGTCAGGTTTAGACCCAATCCTTCGTATGTTAGAAGCTACCTTCCTATCCCTGAATGAAACTAACCCTAACCAAACCAAATCCTGTTGGCTTTGTTACGATGTCGAACCTCTCTTTTATGAAGGAGTCGCTTGAAACACTCCCTTCAGTTACTCCACAGCAGATGCACCCAACCAATGTAGATGGGACACCCCCCGCAAAGGAATCACCCTGAGTCAAGTCAAAGGCCAGGGCAGATGCTTTGGAAATGCAACTCTAGTTAGGTGGAAAGGCAGCGTCTGCACCGAAGTTGACAAACCCGACGGGAAAAACAATAAGCGGGTAATCCCCTCCACATCTGCGATGTGGGTGTGCCAGCGATCTGGAGTGAGTCCCTGTGTGTTCCTTGCCAAATTCGATGACTCTAACGACTTTTTTGTCCAAGTTCTGATTGTTCCTAGGGTCCTGTACCACGCAGATGAAGAAGTGTATCGCCATTTCAAGGAACCCAGCCGGCTCCACAAAAGAGAAATAATAACAGGTATAACTATCACGATGCTGCTGGGCCTAGGAGCAGCCGGAATGGCCACAGGAGTCTCAGCCTTGGCCACCTAGCACCAAGGACTGTCACAGCTGCAGGCATCGATTGACGAGGAACTGCGGAAGATTGAGAAATCCATCTCCTTTCTAGAGAAGTCAGTCTCCTCACTCTCCGAAGTAGTCTTGCAGAACTGGCGAGGACTGGACCTCCTGTTCATGCAGCAAGGAGGCCTGTGTGCCGCCTTGAAAGAGGAGTGCTGCTTCTACGCAGACCACATGGGAGTCGTTAGAGACTCCATGGAAGAACTCCGAAACAGACTGGCTCAAAAAGACAGGGAAGCCCAACAGGGTTGGTTCGAGTCCTGGTTCAATCGATCAACATGGCTAACCACCCTAATTTCTACCCTAACAGGTCCATTGGCATTGCTGCTTTTAGCTGTCACCTTTGGACCATGCCTGCTGAACAAGCTAGTCTCATTCGTTCAGACCCGCCTAGAACGGGCCAACATCCTGTTCATAGGCCGGCAATTTACTGCTGTGAGTTCGACCAGGGAACACTGCCAGTCACAAGATTTTCTACCCAGGTTCACCAAACCCCTTTCTTTGTCAACAACCCCATGCCTCATCTCAGTACCTATGTATATGACTACTTCGTTCATTTGTAAAAAAGGGGGGGGATGTGTAGTAGCTAGGGTTAGGCGCTCGGAAAATCTCGCGATGTCACGGAAAGCAGCAGGATTCCTCTCCCCCTAAAGCCTAGTGATAAAGGATCACCCAAAAATGTAGTCCCCCCTAACATTAGTAACTTTCAACTCCTTACTAAACAATTACAGTAAGGTAAGACCCCCTGACGTAGAGAAAAACTTTCCCAGTATAAAACCCGAAGAGACGGGACAATAAAGGTCTTGAAGCGTCCACCATACTGGTGTCTGTGTGTGTTCTTGGCCCGAGTGACCCTGGAGAGTTTGGGTCACTGTGCCGTTTCCTCAGAACCAGGTCGCCTTGCCTTGCATCAGAAGGCAACAGTCAGGCTAATGCAGAACACTGAAACAATGAGCAGGTAGGTCAGGCTGCAAAGATAGAGGTGCCAAAGATAAACCTGGACTGGGAACATAAAGGAGAGTTATTCCTAGCTCGATGGGCCCATGATGCCTCAGGCCACCAGGGCAGAGATGCCACCTATAAATGGGCACGAGACCGAGGGGTGAGTCTAACCATGGACAGTATTTCTCAGGTTTTCCATGACTGTGAGACGTGTGCTGCAATCAAGCAGGCCAAGAGAGTGAAGCCCCTCTGGTATGGTGGGTGGTGGTCCAAGTACAAGTATGGGGAGGCCTGGCAGATTGACTCCATCACACTGCCCCAGACACGCCAGAGCAAGCGCTATGTGCTGACCCTGGTGGAAGCTACCACTGGATGGTTGGAAACCTACACTGTGTCTCATGCTACGGCCCGAAACACCATCCTGGGCCTTGAAAAGCAAGTCCTGTGGAGACATGGTGTGGGAGGATCTTTGTCCATTTGTCCAGGTGTCCATGGGGTTGGGTTTCTTACCTACGTACAGGCAGTCATTTGGTGACAGGGGGATTCCCACCTAGAATGTTAAGAGCGTATCATCTATGCTTTCCATAGCCATGCAAAGGTTGTCTGGCTTTAATGACTTTGCCAAAGTGACCCAGATGTTTTGTTTTGGCTGAGGGATGATCCAGCTGGTGGTCACTTGGATACAGATGAGGGCGCTGATAAAGACGATGGCAATGATGGCACTGGTACTGCTGCAGGGTGCCCTGGAGAGTATCACAGGAAGAATCATACTTCTTCTTTCCAACTAGGTAGTTTTCACTTGTGGATGGTAAAACCACACATTAGTTGACTTATTTTAAGACATTCTTAAATATTCTTAAGTTCTCCCTATAGCTCTTACCAGCTCCTCCCAATCACTCCCTTCTCTTTTTTAAGAGAAGTTTGAGGCAGGAAAAAAGGAGTAGTTTCAAGAGGGGAAAGAGGGAGGGGTAGGGATAAAGGGTCACTGGTAGAGGGATGGAAAAGGGATAGGTGTGTCTGCATTTGAGGTTGACATGGACATTATCAGTGGGATACATCTATGTGTGATGAGTGTCCTTGCCACAATGTTTGGATATGTGAATTTCTTTTTTCTTCATCTCCAAGAGAAAGCTGCTTCTGTGGCATGGTGGGAGAGGGAGCTGACTTTGTGTTCATTCAAGGGGTCGTCTTCAGATCTGTGGTCTACATAGGGACTGATAAATCTTCTGGGAATCCACCGGGGTCCTGTATCTGTAGAAACACAAGCATATTCTGTCACCCACATAATGAGAGGCTATGGCACTTCAACAATTTTAGATTCATGATTCTGGTCAAGTACTGGAGGTCTTTCTTTGAGGTGTGTGTACATGTTGTTATGAGAGTGCCTTAAGACAGGGTGGTTTGGTTCTTTTTGAGAGCAATTCGTGAAAGGTATATGACATGAGAATTAATGAAATTCAAATAACGTAAAGTACTTTGCACAGTCTCTCCTGTATGGAGAGAGCCAGGGGCTATGTACAAATCACAAACGGGAAAGGCACTGCTGTGGAACGTGCCTTGAGCTGTTTTATTTTTCAGCATCAGTCTCATTACACGGTTGTGACAATGCAAAGATGCCAGCAGCTCACATCCCAAGCAGCAGACCAAGAACTTAATAGTACAACTTAATTTATAAGTTTTTTTAACCAATCCCACAAAGCAAAAGCATATTGACAGCAGTTCTATCCAACCACTATAAGCACATGTACCTTTGGTAAAACCAACACTTGCTTATTTTGAATACAATACCTGCTTGTAAGCTTTAAAACACAATGCACAGAGGTCCATTATTAAGCTTCAAACTTCCTAATATGTTGCCAGAAAAACTTTTCTGTATCTTAGGGAGTTATTCTTGAGAAGCGTTAAGACACAGACCATTTTTCTATTTCTCCTTGTTTTTCTACTTTTTAAATAATTTTTCTGCTGACCTATCTCATGGCTACTGCTTAGCTCTAATCACAGTTATGCTGTCTCTGAGGCCCGCCTTTTGCAGCTTCCCCAAAACCCTCTGATTTTGTGGATTCCCACACTGAACACAAGTTGAGCTATTTTAAATCAAATGCTCACTGGTTTAGATAATATTAGACATGGCACACTGCAAAATAGAGCTGCTATAGATTTTTTGCTGTTAGCACATGGGCACAGGTGTGAAAATTTTGAAGGAATGTGTTTTATGAACCTACTCTCTTCGATTCACAGGAAACTCAAACAACTGGAAGACAACATGAAGAAATTACTTGTGAATGATTTGGGCTTGGATGAATGGTCTGAAGGATGGGGAATAACTGGATCATTGAAAGATACCTTAAAGTGAGCTATGTTATTACTAGTAGTTATTATTATATTGCTTTGTATTATTCCACACATAGTGAAATTGGTGACCCAGTTGGTAGAAAATACTGTAAAAAGGGTTTGGCTGGTGCAAGAAGAAGAAGAAGGGGGAATTGTAGCAATGTATCTGAACAACTTGGGCCACACTGTGCACCAGCCATACCGCTTGTAGTCATTCTTATCAGAGCCCTCTGGAATTCATCAATGTTACTAAGACATAAACTGTGCTAAATGAAGAAAGAAAAGGCTGAGAAACAGAATACCAAGACCACAGGAACTCGATAACAGAGGGCTGTGAACCACCTGAACTGAAACCAGTCACATACTCTGAGAAGTGCGTGCAGAACACAAGGACAACAGAGAGGCTCCAATGAAGAAGAGCGTGATCAGTGTATGCAGTAGGGTTAGAATGTATAAATAGGTGCATAATGTAAACAATAAATGGCTTCTGCTTAATCATACTGGTTAGTAGCATGGGAGCCCTGTTTGCCTGGGAAGGAGGGAGGATTCTTTTCCATAAAAAGGAAAGCACTGAGGCAGGAGCAGGAGACAAGTGACCCTTGCAGGCCTGGGGCCTCATTGCCTCCTTGTCCCTGCTCAGCAGCCTGGCAGGGGCTGCCCCATGCTCCTGCCCTTGCCATTGCACATCCCCACATGCCAGTGCCTATCCCGGCAAGAGACCTGAGCAAGGAGGGAGGGACAGCATCTGCCTGGCCAGGGGCTGTGGCTCAGGCCTTGGCCCATGGCATTCCTCAAACACATCCAGCTTTGCTCAGCACCAGAGACACCTTGGCCTTGTTTGTCCCCAGCTGTCATCACTACCTCCAGTGTTCTGCTTTAACTGGAAACTGGGAACACATTCTCAGAGAGACTTATTAACTTTTTGAAACTTTGGAGTTTCAATTTAATTTGGAGTTCTTGAGAATTTTTTTGAGCACTCTCTCAGAGACAGAGTCTGATGTAAACAACACCAAAACACTGAGGGGCTCTTTAAAGTCCTTGTGCTGTGTCTGGGCTGGGCTGGGCTCTGGCAGCAATGGCAGGAACAAGGCTTGGGTAAAGAAAAACATCTCCCAATAGGCACAACTCCAGGCAGCAGAGACCCAGACCTGTGGAGAGTATTAGTAATAATTGGTTAGCTGAGAAAGGCCACACTGCCATAATGCCACTGGTTAAGCTGAAGGAGAAAAGTCAGTAGTCAGCAAGCTGAAAGGAAGAGTCAGCAGTGACCTTGCTGCAACATGAGGATAGGGAGTTGAGATTAGTCCTGAATATATCCTAAGAATATATAGAAAGTATCAAAAGTAGAACCATAGGAATGTAGAAGTAGGCGTAGGTGCTGATATGTAAGCTGACCAATCCTGAGCTCAACTTTTGCAATATGTATGAAGCTCATTATTAACTGTATTTAACCCACCGTACTGATCAATAAAATTGAGCCTGTGATGATCAAATTGATGTCCTGGTTCCCTTCCGTCGACAAATGGTGGAGAATGCGGGCATAACCGAATCTCTGCCCTTTTTCTCGGATTAAAAGAAAAAGGGATTACGCCACAGTGGAGGAAGTTGGGTTTGGGTCCTTGCAGCCGGGACGGTGCAGGAATTTGAAGCACCCTTGATGGTGACAACTGTGAATCAAGCCAATACGTGTCGCAGGAGCCTGGAGAGCTGCAACAGCGCGCGCTGATTAATAGGTATGGATAGGCAAGCAGCATATGATTTATTTACTGCCTATTTAGAGCGGCGTGGGATAAAAGGGATAGATTTAAAAAAGGAGTTACCAGGGTTATTAGCTTATGGCCATGCTAAGGGTATCTTTTCTAATCCTCATACAGTTCATGAGTTATCAGAGTGGAGGAAGTTTGGGGAAATATTGTGGGATACAGTACTAGACGATGATAAGTCAGCAAAGAAATTCGGGAAGTTATGGCGGGTGGTGTATAACACGTTACTTCAGCAGGTCTCTGAGAGAAAGGCAGCAGAAAGGGCGACAGAAGCTCATAAGAGGAATATAGGGTATGGTCGTGAAGATGATCCCCTGGCACCTTCTGTAACTAAGGTACTTATGCCTAAGAGTCCCCAGCAAAGTGGTGTGGAGGATTTTTCTATAGGCGCAGTGGAACCGTCTGCACCTTTCCTGTCAGAGGGGGAGGGCGAGTCGGATGGTGGGGGTAAGAGCAAACCAGCTTTGCCTCCGCCACCAGCTTCAGGCGGGTCGGATGGTGGGGGTGGGAGCAAGCCAGCTTCGCCTCTGCCGCCAGCCTTGCCTCCGCCGCTTCCCCTCAGTGAGCTGGCTCCGGTTACAGCTTCGGCGGGGGAAGGGCCCATTCCCCCGCCCGAGCCGGCTCCAGCGGGGGGGCTGATTGCCCCCTGCAGGCCAGCTCCGCTTGAGTCGGCTCAGGTTTCACTGTCAGCTCCAGCGGGGCTTTCCCCGCGCGAGCCAGCCCCTGCTTCACTGCCCTCCCCGCGCGAAAGCTCGGTGTCTGCACCGAAGCGCCAGCAGCATAGCACCCTTAAAGGGCCAGATCCCATCCCAGGGGCGCATCGTGATCCATAGGGGGAGATGGCTAAACAGAGGAGGGAAGCTTGGGCTGCTTTGGCAAAGGAAGTAATGCAAATGGGGGATGGTGAGGCGGTGGAAATAGCTTCTAGTCTTGCATGTCCAGTTACATACACACCACAGTATGATGCACAGGGGAACCTTACGCATAATATAGCAGAATATACTCCCTTAGATTGGAAGCTGTTAACTCAGCTACGTTCTACGGTTAGTCAGTTTGGAGTAAAAAGTGAACCTGTTAAGCAAATGTTAGATTATCTTTTTAATACTCAGGTTTTATGTTCTAATGATTTAAGAGGAATAGTTCGGTTGATATTCACTCAGCATCAGCAGTTATTGTTTAACGCCCATTGGCAAGCGTTGGTAAATGAATCGGTTGCTTTACAACGAGCCCAGGGAGACCCATTACATGGGGTGACAGTAGAGGAGCTGATGGGCTTAGGGGCATATTTACGTACAGAGGCACAGATGATATCGGAAGCTGATAAACTTAGAGAGTCTATGAGGTTAGTACGTGCTGCAATAGACATGGTTAAAGAGCCGGGAGGGTTACCAGCTTATATGGGTATTAAGCAAGGAAGGGAAGAATCATTTGGAAATTTTATTGATAGAGCAGCTAATGCTATAGATCGGGCTGGTGTCGCAGACTACATGAAGGGGGCGCTATTGAAGCAGTGTGCCTCTCAAAATAGCAATCCAGCAACCCAGAGTGTTAGCTACTTTAGGGGCAAATTGGACTATTGAGGAAGCATTAGAGCGAATGGCATTAATGCCAACAGCTTCACAGGCATTTATAGCAGAAACCTTAAAGGAATTAGGATTAGGGTTACAAAAGAAGGCAGAGTCCACTCAAAATCAGGTGCTAGCTGCTCTTGCTCCTCTCCGAAATGGCTCTCTGGCATTCACTCAAGGAGGTTCGAAGCCATTCCTCAAGTGTTACCAATGCGGCAACAAAGGACATACACGCCGAACGTGCCGAGCGACTGGCGTATGGTGTCAACACTGCCGATCCAGCTCCCACAACACTACAGCTTGTAAGCGCCGGTCGGGAAACCATTTGCAGAGCGCGAATCATGGGGGCCGCGCCCAGACACAAGTTGCCGCTGTGACATCGGAGACACCAGCTGCTGCCGTGACATCGCTGCTACCTCCTGTCTGCAACCCACAACAACAGGGAGCCTCGGCTTGGACTTATCAGCAGCAGTAGACGTCACACTAATGACGAACCGGCCTGAGAGGATACCCACTGGAGTAAAGGGTCCTCTTATATTAAATGGACAAACATGTGGAGCATTATTGCTGGGACGTTCCTCCATAACTTTGTTGGGATTATTTGTTTTGCCTGGTGTTATCGATGCGGACTTTACAGGGAAAATACAAATTATGGCTTACACCCTTTATCCTCTGATTAAAATTACAAAAGGACAACGCATGCACAATTGGTACCACTGTCACAAATGACATCAGGAATACAATCATTTACTGGGCAAGCACGGGATGAAAAAGGTTTTGCCTCTACTGGTGTTACACTTTTAACTGTGGATTTACAAAATAGACCAAAGCAAAAGGTTGAAATTACCTATGGGCATCAAAGCATAACCCTTTATGGATTATTGGATACAGGAGCAGATACTAGCATCATTTCTCCAGAAGCATGGCCACAACATTGGCCTCTATTTCCCTCATCAAACATGCTCACAGGAGTGGGAGGATTTACATTGGCAAGCAGGTCGCCGTCTTTGTCTGTGTGCATTGAGAATCAACAAATATCTGCTGTGTTTTCAATTGTTCAACTGCCTCCTACAGTTTCCTGCTTAATTGGAAGGGACATTTTAACACAATTGGAAGTGGTGTTAACTAATCAGCACCCTTTGGGGTAATTGCCATTGCTTGGACTTTCCCCATTCCACTCACCTGGAAAACGGATACACCGGTGATGGTTAAGCAATTGCCATTAAAAGGGGAGAGTCTTATGCATGCCCATGAATTGGTACAGGAACAATATACAAAAGGGCACCTACGACTGTCCACAAGCCCTTGGAATACACCTATTTTTGTAATCAAAAAGAAATCAGGGAAATATCGTTTGATACATGATTTGAGGGCTGTAAATGACCAAATGGAACCAATGGGGGCCTTACAGCCTGGTCTTCCAAATCCAGCTATGATTCCAGAACACTGGCCACTTTTAATTATTGACCTAAAGGATTGTTTTTTCACTATTGGCCTGCATCCTGATGACATGAAGAGATTTGCTTTTACTTTACCAGCAATAAATCGTGGGGAACCAGATAAAAGATTTGAATGGACATCTCTTCCGCAGGGCATGCGCAACTCCCCCACTTTATGTCAGCTTTATGTTGATGCTGCATTACAGCCACTACGTCGTAAATGGCCAGCAACTATAATATATCATTACATGGACGATATTTTGTTTGCACAGCAACAGCCATTCTCCTCTTTACAGATTAACACCATTAAAAATACTCTTGCTGCATATTCACTTGTTATTGCTGCAGAGAAAATTCAGACTACAAAGCCCTGGAAATATTTGGGATGGACTTTGACGGATCAAATAGTGATACCACAAAAATTGGAATTACAATTGGACATTAAAACTCTACATGATGCACAGAAGTTGCTGGGAGACTTACAGTGGCTGAAGCCTATTGTGGGAATACCAAATCACTTATTAGAAGCCCTACGGCCTTTGTTAAAAGGCGTGGACCCTACTACTCCTGTACACCTGACAAAAGAGCATCGTCTTGCCTTGCAGCAAATTAGTAACTGTGTACAGCAAGGGTATGTGTCTCGTCGACAACTCGACCACCCCATTGACCTTACTATTTGGAATAGCCCTTGCCACTTGCTTGGTGCTCTCTCTCAGTTGCAAAAGAAAACGGGGGAGATACGGGTGTTGGAATGGTTGTCACCACCACTACAGCACAAGAAAACAATATCTTCAAAAATTGAACAATTGGCTGCATTAATCAAAAAGGGGCGTCTCAGAATTCTTGAAGTGGATGGTAGAGAACCTGCTACTATTAGATTGCCTATGGAAAAAGAAACCTTGGACTGGTACTTGATAAATTCAAAGAATTTACAAGAAGCATTATTGATGTCACCTGCTAAAGTAGAGACTAGTAAATTAGTGCCTAGAGTTTTGCAATGGATGACAGAATGGAACTGGATCACTCGACCTTTGAGAGAAGAAAACCCCATAGAAGGAGCTATTACAGCTTTTACAGATGCAGGAAAGAAATCAAGATGTGCTGCTGTTACCTGGCAAGAAAAAGGACAATGGAAGCATCAACTCCTCACAGCAGACCCTGCAGATAGCTTACAAACTTTGGAATTGTTAGCAGTAGTATGGGCGGTGTCCAACTTACAGGAGCCTTTAAATGTGGTCACAGACTCTATGTATGTTGCAAGAGTAGTCAAACGAATAGAGGAAGCAGCAATTAAGGAAGTGAATAATAAACGATTGTATGAGTTACTGATACAGTTGAGGAATGCTTTACGAGAAAGAAATGCAGCATATTCTGTGATTCATATTAGGAGCCATAAATGGTCTGAAGGTTTAGGAGAAGGGAATGAACGTGCAGATAAATTGGTTACCCTACCCATTGATAATTCTTGTCCTATTGACAAGCACACATTGGCCAGAGAAGCACATAGTAGATATCATCAAAATGCAAGAGGTTTAGCAAAACACTTTGAGCTGAGTTTGTCAGAAGCCAAGGCCATTGTCAGAGCATGTCCAACATGTAGTTATCATAATGGTGGGATAGGTCTAGGCATCAGGGTTAATCCTCGAGGTTTAAAAATAAATGAGATATGGCAAATGGATGTTACACACATAGCTAGATTCGGTAAAGTCAAGCATGCGCACGTCACCATAGATACATGTAGTCATTACATATGGGCTACGGCTCAGGCAGGACAGAAAGCTATACAGGTTATCAGACATCTGTTAAGTTGTTTCGCTGTTATGGGAGTTCCAAAGAGTATCAAAACGGATAATGGTCGAGCTTCTGTAAGTGCTAGGGTTCGGAAATTTTTGAATCAGTGGTCTGTTAAGCATGTGACAGGTATTCCACACTCTTCTACTGGACAGGCAATAGTGGAAAGAGCAAACGGTACCCTTAAGCAGTATATTGAAAAACATCAAGATTTGACAGATCCACAAGCATGTTTGGCTAAGGTTTTGTATGTGATTAATCATTTATGCATTTTTGGGGAAGATGATACCCCCCCTGCAATGAAACATCATCCGAGGTCAGGTCAGGAAAATATTAAGGAAACAGAGGTCTGGGTTAAGTATAAGAACCCAAGTACAGGATTATGGGAAAAACCTGCAAAAGTATTATATTGGGGTCGGGGGTATCTTTGTGTTTCCTCACCTACAGGGCCTTTGTGGGTGCCTGCTAAGTGGACTAAACCTGTTTTTGATGCAGCCTCTGGTGGATCGCCTTACGGAGGAGGACAAGGAGCGACTGGGGAAGAAACTGCTTCTAGTCCTACAACCACTACTGTTTCAATTGAAGGGGTACTCGGAAGCGGTGGACAGAGCACTGACACGTCACTATCGGACAGCCCAGGAGTTGATTCGTTTCATTGACTCATTATCAACTTTTCGCTTAACAAATCCAGCGAAACTACATTGCCTTGACTGTCACAATCCACATTGTGCTGCCTGGATAGCTCTACGTTGTGGGGGTTGTAAAAGAACTTTTTGGATAGAACAATCATTATTACGGGATTTGTGGTGTCATACTTGTGAACACGAGCATACGTGGGGAAAAAGCTGGCAAGATGAATTAAGGAGACAAACGGGGCAAAACGCATATATAGCTTTAAATCTTTATGAGTCTCCTGAACAGAAGGTTCTTGCTTATTATCGATGGGAAATACAATGTATTGTGAATAGAATTAAGGTTTAAAGTAAATCACGTATAGTTTCTATAAGGTGTAGGAAATTAGTGCCTTTAACACAGCATTCAGTTGTAGGACCCTTCCAAGGGGATCCTGATAGAGCATTAGATTGCTGCATTGACAAGTTGCAAAAATTGAGTTTGAAAGTGGCAGGACCAGTGAAATTAGGAGCAGCAAGATTGAAGACAGATAAGAAAAAGAAGGCAAAAAAGGGAACGGTCTCATTTGAATAGGGGTATCAGTGATTGCTAATTAATTTTCTATGATTAGAACACTTGTACAGTTGTGGGACCCTCAGGAGGATATAGTTGTTGAGGAGGATAACGAACAAGAACTACGATTACGAAATAAGATACACCTTGTGTTAAAGAAAGACTTTGAGCTGTTAGCCTCATATAGTAAAAAAGCTGAAGAGGCTTTGCGATCACCACCATTGAATTGGTTGCTTTGGATTGAAGAACCACAATTTTATACTGGTCCTTTCTTATATTCACTTCCTTGTTATGTTTGCAAAAGGGATAATGATAAGTGCTATGCATGGGTAGCTTTGCATTGTGCAGATTGTAATCAGGTTTATTGGTATTCACAGAGGTCAGTAGATTATTTATGGTGTGCCCCTTGTTCTGGAAGGTGGATTCGAAATTATTTCTGGGTTAGAGCTCTTGAACAAAGTACTGGCCTGCCAGGACGGACAGGATTACAGCTCTTTGAGAGTGCAGAACAAGTGATTATAGCATATCTTAGGTGGAAGTTACAGGAAAACCTTAGAATATTTGAAATTACTAAAGCCTCACGCATCATAGCAGCTCTCTGTAAAGCAGATTTGCCTTCAAACTTACCTCATGCTATACCTGTGAGCAAAGATGCTGATTTAGAATTAGATCAGTATATTCAAAAATTGACTCAGCCTTACAATAGACAATCTAGCAAACCAGGGAAAAGACAGCGAAGAAAGGAAAAACAACGCAAACAGAAGGAAGAAAAGGAGAAGCAAAGCAAGCAGAAAGAAAAATGAGGTTTGTTTTTGTTATACTGCTCAATGCTGTAGCAAGTGAAGCAGTAGGAGTAACACACTTTAGTCAACCAAGGGAAAATTTATGGGCAACACTTGCTAATCAAACTAACCAATCATCACTTTGTCTTAGTCTTGGAGGAGTCACTAACCCATTTCGAACATGCCTGGTGGGACTTCTGGTGTGGTCTCCTGGAGAATTTTGTAGTTTGATAAACAATCAAATCTTATGTATGTCTAACATGTCAAACATCACATTGCCGGTGCAACAAGTCTGCAGGTCAGAGTGATGGCTATCGTCAATGCT
The DNA here is from genome assembly GCF_035770615.1 of Melospiza melodia melodia. Lineage (NCBI taxonomy): Eukaryota > Metazoa > Chordata > Aves > Passeriformes > Passerellidae > Melospiza > Melospiza melodia. Next base: position 6,851,824 of record NW_026948659.1, on the reverse strand, counting down.
TACTAATCCAATCACTTAACACCTCTTTGCATTCTCCTCCTGAGGAATTGGATCTTTTTGGAAGTACAAATGCCAGCATATCTAACACTACAGCTAGTGGATGGTTTAACTTCAAACTTTTGGGTGCTCAGAATTTAAACCAACCTAAAGAAAGATGGGCCACCCTAGATTCATCCCTGAATGTGAGTGAATTCTCTCCACAGCATTACAGTCAATGTAACGGCACAAATATCACAGCACCAATGAAATTACCCACAGGAATATTTTTGATTTGTGGAGACAGGGCATGGAATGGTATACCAGCTAAACCACAGGGTGGACCCTGTTTTTTGGGAAAATTGTCACTGTTTCATCCTAATGTGTCCTTGCTAATGCAGCTGAGTCAAAATTCAAACAGGAGAAAACGTAGCATACATGACTTAGACTGCAGCAAGATAGGAGATCCACGGTTTTGGGGCACATTCAAACAGGTGGTGGTTTCAACTATCTTACCAGGAGGATCTGCCAATAAAGCCATGAATTTAGCAAAACAATTAGGATGCTGGGCAAGGGATGAGCTGAACAAGACATCACAAATCCTAGACATGCTAACTGCAGATGTGCAAAGTGTTAACCATGCTGTTTTGCAAAATAGAGCTGCTGTAGATTTTTTGCTCTTAGCACAAGGGCATGGATGTGAAGAGTTTGAGGGAATGTGTTGCATGAATCTGTCTGATCATTCGGTGTCCATTCACACTAAGATAAAAGAACTGCAACAGGGACTTCACAAACTTAAAGAAGAAGACGGTTTAGGAATTGACGAATGGCTTAAAGGCTTAGGACTTGGACCGTGGCTGAGGAACCTTGTGATCTATGCTATAGGACTGCTGGGTGTAATTTTACTGTTTTTGCTTATTTTGCCTTGTATCTTTAACTGTATTCAAAACGTGGTCAGCCGTACAATAGCAAAAACATGGCAAACTAATCTCCTTGCACAAGAAGAAAACGGGGGAAATGTGGAGAGTATTATTAATAATTGGTTAGCTGAGAAAGGCCACACTGCCATAATGCCACTGGTTAAGCTGAAGGAGAAAAGTCAGTAGTCAGCAAGCTGAAAGGAAGAGTCAGCAGTGACCTTGCTGCAACATGAGGATAGGGAGTTGAGATTAGTCCTGAATATATCCTAAGAATATATAGAAAGTATCAAAAGTAGAACCATAGGAATGTTGAAGTAGGTGTAGGTGCTGATATGTAAGCTGACCAATCCTGAGCTCAACTTTTGCAATATGTATGAAGCTCATTATTAACTGTATTTAACCCGCCGTACTGATCAATAAAATCGAGCCTGTGATGATCAAATTGATGTCCTGGTTCCCTTCCGCCGACACAGACCAATCCTTTGCATCCCTCCATGTCCCGCTGCATAGGGAGAGAGAGAAGAGTTGGAGAGATTGATTTTGAAACTGGAGTCTTCAAAAAAACCACTTTATTTTTAAGTGCAGTTTTAAATTGGTACATCCTGTACTAGAGCGAGGGGAAATGAGCAAAGGGCACCTGTGTTGGCCCAGCAGGTCTGAGTGCACTGGGGCACAGGGAGCCCTGTTTTCCATCTGGCCTCCCCAGTGTTCAGCCTGAGAGCAATGCTAAGAACAGGACTTTTGTCCCTTCTAAAAAGCACACAGTTACTTTGTAGCCCAAAGCTGCACAGAAAAAAAAAAGGTAAATGAAATTTCTCCAGAGAAAGAGAAGCAATTTTGAGTGCCTGTGCAAGAAAATAGCATAGGATGTACTCAAGGTACTTTGTCCAAATTGTCAATGTTGTCTTTGAACAGCTCAAAATGTCCAGAATGAAGGAATGTCCAACAGCAGCTCCATCAGGTACTTCCTCCTGCTGGCATTGGCAGACACGTGGCAGCTGCAGCTCCTGCACTTCTGCCTCTTGCTGGGCATCTCCCTGGCTGCCCTCCTGGGCAATGGCCTCATCATCAGCGCTGTAGCCTACGGCCACCACCTGCACACGCCCATGTTCTTCTTCCTGCTCAACCTGGCCCTCAGCGACCTGGGCTCCATCTGCACCACTGTCCCCAAAGTCATGCACAATTCCCTCTGGGACACCAGGCACATCTCCTACTCAGGATGTGCTGCTCAGGTGTTTTTCTTTGCCTTTTTCATGTCAGCAGAGTTTTCCCTCCTGACCATCATGTGCTACGACCGCTACGTGTCCATCTGCAAACCCCTGCACTACAGGACCCTCCTGGGCAGCAGAGCTTGTGCCCACATGGCTGCAGCTGCCTGGGCCAGTGCCTTTCTCTATTCAATGCTGCACACAGCCAATACATTTTCCCTGCCCCTGTGCCATGGCAATGCCCTGGGCCAGTTCTTCTGTGAGGTGTCCCAGATCCTCAAGCTCTCCTGCTCCAAATCCTACCTCAGGGAACTTGGGCTCATTGTGCTAAGTGCTCTTCTATTTTTTGCCTGCTTTGTGTTCATTGTTTTCTCCTATGTGCAGATCTTCAGGGCTGTGCTGAGGATCCCCGCTGAGCAGGGACGACACAAAGACTTCTCCACCTGCCTCCCTCACCTGGCTGTGCTCTCCCTGTTTATCAGCACTGCCACATTTGCCTACCTGAAGCCGCCCTCCATCTCCTCCCCATCCCTGGATCTGGCCCTTTCAGTTCTGGACTCGGTAGTGCCTCCAACCCTGAACCCCCTCATCTACAGCCTGAGGAACCAGGAGCTCAAGGATGCCTTGGGAAAACTGGTGACTGCAACTTCAGAAGCAATAAATTCTCTTTTCTGCTACAGAGCCTTTAGAATATAACTCTTTACCATATCAGCCTTTTTTCCCCTGTTTGTCTCTTCTTTGCTATGGTAACTTTTTCTATTGTTGTAGTGTTTCTATCAAAATACTGTAGTATTACTCTTAGCTTTTTACATTAATATCTACATTTCTTTTGAAATAAAAATACTTGCAAGTGGTTTGTTCCCTTGGTGTTTAAATAAAATCAATGCCTGCCTGACTTGTCTGTCCAAGGCATTTCCTCAGCCCTTCTCTGTCTCTGCAGGGGCAGTGCCTGTGAGCAAAGGTGGCGGGAAGCAACTCCCAGCGCAGCAGCACAGCCAGGGACAATGCCCCCACCTCTTCCCCCATCTGCTCTGCCCAACTCCAGCCTGTCCTTGCCATCCCTGCTGTGGCTGTAAGGCCGGAGTGCTCTGGCAGCTTGGTCACTCTCCTGCTGCGTGTCCCTGCTGTGGCCACAGGCAGGGCCAGGCCATGGGCACTGCTGGGACACAGCTGGGCTCCAGCACAGCAGCTCCAGCAGCAAAGGGCATCTCCTGAGGGCAGGGCAGGGAGGCTTCGCTCCCCTCCAGAGCTGCTGTCAGCAATGTGCTCCAGGAATGCCCTGGCACAGCAAAGCCCAGTACCTGAGGCAGGGGGGGAGTGTGCAGGGGGGGCTCACAGCAGTGTCCTGGCACAGCCAGAGCTCCTGGCATGGACCTGAGGCAGCAGCAGAGCAGGGCCTGGGCTGTGTCTCTGTTCTGGGACAGCCTGGGAAGGTGCCCCAGGGCAATTGTCCCACACCAGCCCCTGCAACCACCATTGCCAGCACTGGCCTCTCCCCACCTGCAGGAGGTTGTTTGTCCCTGCACGGAGGGACACCAAGTGACCAGGCCAGCAGGCCATGTTTTCTCTGTGCTGAGGAGATCTCAGCAGTACATCGTGTGTGTGAGGGGAGATGAACTCCAGTGAGCACAAACACCATCAGCAGCACCCGGGGATGGCACAATTCCATGGCACAAACAGGGCCTTGAGGCCACTTCACTCTGAGAGTAACGTCCTCTGGGAAAACACCTGAATTCTTTGCTGGGTCGTGGTTAGGACTGCATGGAGAGAAATATCCCAGGCAGGGAGGCTCCAGGGAAAAATGCTCAGGGCAGCCATGGACTGCACAGAGAGACATTGGATAGAGTGAGGGTCTGTGGGGAGAAATCAGAGCTGCCTCCCTTCTGAACCAGCCTGAGGACCTGGACAGGGCTGTGCTGTGTTCTGGGCACTGACCTGGAACTGAGGGATGTGGAAAAGGCCTTTGGTGTCAGGGCTGTTGAGAAGGCTGGGCAGCGTCACTGTGGGACCTGTCTCAAACCCTTGGAAAGGCCAGAGCCATCCCAGAGGGTCCTGGGCACTTGGGAAGGGCAGACATGGAACCAGTCTGCACACAGGGCAGGGAGGGGCACTGGGAGAGTCACAGCCTGCTCAGGCTCAGCAGGGAAGGGGATGTGGCAAATCCTCCTTCAGCCATTCCAGGCACTGGCAGGACAGGGCAGGGACTGCAGAACCCACGTGGGAGGGAAAAGAAGGGGATGTTGTGTGCCCAGACTTCAGCCAGGCCTGGGACAGGGTCTGCTGTGGTGTCCTCAGAGCCAGACTGGAGAGAGCTGGGCTGAAGGAGTGGAACATGGGCTGGGTGGGAATTTGGCTGAACAATGAGGGTCAAATGTCATCCATGGTTCAGAGTCCTCTTGGCAGCCATGACCTGGTGACACCCCTCATTGACCAGACCTTGGCCGCCACTGTGGAACATTTCTATCGTCTCTAAAATGGCATGAAATCTACTCTCAACTCCTTTATGGATGCTGCCAAATTGCAGGGAGTCTGTGACTGAACTCATCTAGTTAATGGTGACTGCAAAACGTAATTGGGACAGATGACTCAGTTGTAAAAATTTATCTTGCAATGGGGTGCCAACCAAGCCTCAAGAAAAGGGAGAAAAAAACTTATGCATCAGAAGAAAGACAGTTCCATAGGGAAAAACACAAACCCAGTGAAAAAAACCCCCAAACTCAACCAAAAATGGCGTAGCAAGACCTAGTAACAAAAGAAATGCAAATCCTCAGGAAATCTGCTATCAGCAGAAAATATTTAATGACCTTGTGGCAGGAGAGGATACTGTATGTGTAGGTGCTGTTTTGAAGGAAAATTGTCTTAAAAAATAAATTAATCCCCTACCCTCCTTGCCTCCTGCTTCTCTCACTTGATTGCTGATCATGGTGTGACATGGAATGGAACATCCCTTGGGTCATTCCAGCCCAGCTGTCCCATCCCTGTTCCCCAGGAACACTTACCCACCCCAGGCCCATAGGTTGGGGAGGGTCGCAGATGCCTCATGTGGGGCGAGCACTGAGACAAGGACAGGAGACCAGAACAACATTTACTCTTGTCAAGGACAGTAGAACAGCACAGCCTTGGAGAAACTGATTAAGGATGTGCCTCTGGCAAACAGAAGTCACACAAAATGCAAGCAGGATGACAGCTCAGCTCTGCAAGGCTGACAAAGCAGAAGTTATGCAAAACAATAATATTGCCATACTCAAAAGGGGGGGGTCAAGGAACAGCCACCTAAAACGGACACTGGATGTTGAAGACAAAATCCAAAGAACCATGAAGGGATTTCTGATAACCGGTGAAGCTATGTCAAATAAACTCAAAGGAAGTGGGGATAGCTAATGGATACATAATCAGTGTGTGTGACAAAAACTCTGTTCATTTGATCCTCAGTGCACTCCAATGGAGGAAGGATGGCCCAAGTGACCACCATGCTATAATAAAGAATACCTGCTTTCAAATACTCAAAACTGTTCAGATAGAACTTCAAAACTGTTCAGAAGTTTCTATCCAGTGGATTTCAGTATCAGTGGTGTCCTTGACTCCCTTATGCCCCACAGTTTCACAATGGCCCCTTGGCTCCATGAGGCCCTGCTGTAGAACAATAGACCCTTGGTTCCATTGGGTTCCGTACTGTCAAAATGGCCTCCTTGGTTCTGCACTGCCACAATGCTCTCCTTGATTCCACGAGGCCTTGGTGTGTCACAACAGCCCCTTGGTTCCATCAACTCCCACAGTGTCACCCTGGTCTCTTGGATCTGCAGCGTCACAATGGACAACTGGTGATAAGCAGCCCCGCTGTGACACCATATTTGGTTCCATGTGGTCCCACAGTGTCATAACGGCCCCTTGGTTCGACGAGGTTCCACAGCATCACCATGATCTCCTTGGATCCGCAGTATCTCCATGGACCATTGGTTCCATGTGGCCCTGCTGTGTCACAGTGGCTCCTTGGTTCCATGAAGCCCCACTGCATAGCAATGGAATCTTGTTCCCGTGAGGTTCTGTACTGTCACAATGGTCTCCTTAGTTCTGGACTGTAACAATGGACCCTTGGTTCCATGAGGTTCCATGATGTCACAATGGTCTCCTTGGTTCCACAAAGACTTGCTTTGTCACAATGGACCCATCTTTCCAGGAGCTTCCATGGTTTCACCATGGTCTCCTCAGATCCACATTGTCACAATGGACAATTGGCTCCATGGCCCCTGCTGTGTCACAATAAACCCTCAGTGCCATGAGGTTCTGTGGTGTCACAATGGTCTGCCTGGTTCAACGAGGCCCTGGAGTGTCACAATGGCTGCTTGGTTCCAAGACCTTCCACAGTATCAACAATGGTCTCCTTGTTTCTGCAGTGTCACAATGGACTCTAGTTCTATGAGGTCCCTAAATGTCACTGGTCTCCTGGGTTCCATGTGGCCTTGCTGTGTCACCACGGCCCCTTGGTTCCATGAGTTTCTGTACTGTCAGGAATGGTTCCTTTGTTCCAATGAGGCCCTGCTGTGTCACAATGGACCCTGGATTCCATGAAGTTCTTCAGTATCACAATGGCCCCTTGGATCCATGACGTCCCACAGTGTCACCATGGTGTCCTTGGATCCACAGTGCCATAATGGGCCATTGTTGCAGCTGCAATAGCTGCTAATAAAGCCCAGGGTAGGGAAGCAAAAAGGGCCTTTGCATGGTACCCACAGATGTTTAATTCAGCCGTGCAGTGAGATGTTCAGGGTCACAAGGGAGGACTCCTGGGGGGAGTCCAGGTTTCTGTATCTCCAGAGGTAGAGGCTGATCAGTGGCATGGGGCAGTACAAAGATGGGGCCAATGGGGGAATGGGGAGGGAGGGGCTGAGGGACACAGAACAAAGGGAAGGAGCCAATGGGGTTGAACAGCTTTTGAGGGAAGCTTCTTGTGTCTCCCTAACCCAGGGAATGCCTCTCAGGGTCTCCACAGCTGCAGAATGTCAAAATGGCCCCTTGGTTCTTGTGGGCTCCTCAGGATCCCAGTGGCCCCTTGGCTGCATGAGGCCCAGCTGTGTCACACTGGCCCCTTGCTTCCACTGAGTCCCACAGCATCACAATTGTCCCCTCTTAGATCCATGAGGCCCCGCAATGTCACAATGGACCTTTGGTTCCATCAGTCCCACACTGTTCCAAGAATCCTTAGTTCCATGGGGCCCTGTATTGTTGCAATGGTCCCTTGGTTCCGTGGTGCCACACAGTGCTACATTTGCCCTTTGGCCCAACAGGGCCTCATGGTGTCACAATGGACTCCTTGGTTCCATGGGGACACAAAGTGCCACAATGGCTCTTTGGTTTCACAGGGCTTCAAAGTGTACAAATGGCCTCCATGGTTTCATGCAGCTATACTGTGTCAAAATGGACTTTTTTTTCCATGATGCACCACAGTGTCACAGTAGTCAGCTTGCTTGTGCACTGTAAGAATGCCCCACTGGTCACTCAGAGCCCCACAGGGTCACTATTGTGCCCTTGGTTCCATGAGGGCTTGCTGTGTCACAATGCCCTTTGGTTCCATGAGGTCCCATGTGTCATAATGATCTCCATGGTTCCATGAGGCTTCGCTGTGGCTCAATGGCCCCCTTGGTTCCATGATGTCCTGCAGCAGAGCAATGGTCACCTTGGTTCCATGGGGTCAGAATGGCCCCTTTGTCCCATGGAGCCCCACAGTGTCACGGTGGTCCCCTTGATTCCATGAGGCCCTGCAGTGTCATGGTGGCTCCTTGGCTCCATGAGGCAAAGCAGAATCAGAATGGCCCCTTGGTTCCATTGGGCACCACAGTGTCACCACAGTCCTGTTGGTTCCACAGGGCCCCGCAGTGTAACAAGGGACCTTTGGTTCCATGAGGTTCCTCAGTGTCTCTGTGGCCCCTTCGCTCCATGTGGCCCTGCTGTGTCACAGTGCCAGGTGGTTCCATGAGGTCCCACAGTGTCCAAACTGTCTCCTTTGTTCTGGGAAGCTCCACAGAGCCACAATGGACCCTTGGTTCCAGGAGGCCTTGCTGTGTCCCAATGGACTTCTGGTTCCATGGGGTTCCACTGCATAACCATGGACGCTTTGTTCCATGGGGTTCCACTGCATAACATGATCCCCTTGATTCCAGAAGGTTCTGCAGTGTCACAATGGACCATTGGTTCCATGCAGCCCCACACTGTCACAATGACCCCATGGCTCCAAGAGCTTCCACACTGTCAGCATTGTTCTCCTTGGTTCCAAAAGGCCTTGCTCTGATAGAATGGACATTTGGTTCCATGGGGCTCCAATGCAGCACAATGGACCCTTTGTTCCATGGGGTTCCACAGAGTCACAGCGAGGCCCTTGGATCTGTCAGCCTCTGCTGTCACCAAATGGCCAAAATATCAGAATAAGGCTCCTTAACACTAATTTGCTGTTTCAGAGGGTATCATTTATTCAGGCCTGAGGTCCAGCATGGGATAACTCCTAACCTTACATGGATATGGAATTCTACCACTGTGTTGCTCATATACAGTCCCTAAATGTGAATTACAATTTACTCACTTCCATAAAACCCACCCCAAGTTCCCAGATTCATTCCTTGTTTTCTCCATTCCTGTCCCCTTGAGCCAGATGTCTTCTTCTTCTCTTCCAACCATCCTTGCTGGGAAAGCAGCCCCTGCATGCCTTTTTCCTGTGCTGAAAGTTCACAGGCAGGGTAAAAATGGAATGAACCCTTTTGGTATCAGCGCCAGGCTTTGTGTGGGCAGGCAGGGGCAGGCAGGAGGCAGAGCTGTCAGCAAAGGAAGGGCCCAGCCAGGTGGGGCAGCCGGGGGATGCCGACAGCCTGCAGGGACAGAGGCGCAGGGCAGGGACACCGTGGGACAGCCTGGGTTGCACAGGGCACAGGCATGGGCAGCAGCTGCAAGACAGCCCTGCCAGAGCCAACTTGGGCAGCACTTTGGCCATGGCTGCTGGGCCTGGGCCTGAGGCAGGAGCAGGAGACAAGTGACCCTTGCAGGCCTGGGGCCTCATTGCCTCCTTGTCCCTGCTCAGCAGCCTGGCAGGGGCCGCCCCATGCTCCTGCCCTTGCCATTGCACATCCCCACAGGCCAGTGCCCATCCCGGCAAGAGCCCTGAGCAAGGAGGGAGGGACAGCATCTGCCTGGCCAGGGGCTGGGGCTCAGGCCTTGGCCCTTGGCATTCCTCAAACACATCCAGCTTTGCTCAGCACCAGAGACACCTTGGCCTTGTTTGTCCCCAGCTGTCGTCACTGCCTCCAGTGTTCTGCTCTAACTGGAACCAGGGGACACTTTCCCAGTCGTGTGCCTCGGTGGGACGCATTAAAACTTCAAGAAAGTTCAGAATTTAATCTTAATTTGAATTCTTGAGAAGCTTTCTGAAGACACTCTCAGGGACTGAGTCTGATGTAAAAAACATCAAAGCCCTGAGAGGGTCATTAAAATTTTTCTAGTCTAATTATGGAGAAAGATTTCAAGGACCTTATAAGAAATACACATTCCTATTTTACAGTATGTATTTTTTTTATTTGTCTTTAGGTGATTGCAGCATTCTGTGATTGATATTGACCCAGGGTCTCTCCTCAGCAACTCTGGCCTGCTCACAGAAGCTGTGCCTGGAGCTCTGACCCAGTGTGGACAACCTTGCTCCACATTGCCCAGCCCCATCCTGTCTGTCCTCACTCCCCTGGGCCATGCTGTGCTTGCAGAGCTGGCTGCACTCAGCCTAAGAGGAGTTTTCCCTTTTTGTGGATTTTTTTAAGCAATCTGAACCTCCTGAGTTTCCCCACTGCAAACAGACACACTGCTCAGGCGTGTGCCAGCCCCAGGTGCCACCAAAGCCACTGCAGAGCTGCCCTGGGCCAGCTGTGAGGGGGGATCATCAGCCCAAGCTGCACTGGGCCACTGCAAGGGGCTGTGGCCATGGGCACTGCACTGACCCCACTGCTGGGTTTGGCTGCCACGGCCACCGAGAGAAATTAAACTGTCCTTGGAAACACTGGGGAGGACTGGGACATACTGGGGAACACTGGGAACGCTGTGGGAGACACTGGGACACACTGGCAATGAAACTGGGGGATACAGAGAGAAACTGGGGACACTGGGGCAATTGCAGAGAAGACTGGGGACACTGGGGCATCCTGTGGATGACACTGGGAGGAACTGGGAACGACTGGGCATGAACTCGGGTGTATTGGGACGGACTGGGCTATACTGGGAGGGATTGGAGGGGTACTCTATTGTACTGGGTTCTACTGGGGATTAATTGGGCTTTACTGATGTTATACTAGTCTGTACTGGGGATGAACTGGGCTTTACTGGGAGGGACTGGAGGAGGGAGAATTGGCTGTTCCCACCTCCACTGCATTCCATTTGCCAAAGCTCCCACCCATCACCAGCTGCAGCCAATCAGCGCCAGGGATCTGGGCCTGGGGGCGGTGCTTACACGGGCAGCAAATTTTTTTTTGCTTACATCTCCCGTCATGCCCCGCGTCCCGACTGAGCCCCATGGAAGCCGGGAGAACAACTCCCGTCATGCCCCGCGCTCCACAGAACTCTGAGATCCGTCCCCATCTGTCCCATAAGTGTCCCCCAAACACTCCAGGATCCCTCAGTGCCCCCTCAGCTCCCATTCGGGACTCCCATAAGCACCCCCGAACCCCTGAGTGCTCCCACCCCCACAGATGCCCAGTACAGCCACTTCTGGGAATTCATCTCCTCTCGTCCCCTGTGACCCCAGAGCCCCTCAGAACACAGTCCCGCGCGTAAAACTCCGGCCGCAACCCGCGCCCTAAAGAGCCCGATTGGACCTCTCCGAGCTCCTCCCAAGGGCTCCCGTTCCATTTACATTCCCCCAGAGGATCTCAAGTCAGGGTCAGACGCAAAGGTGTCCCCCAATAGCCGTCACACACTCCCAAACATTTTGTGCCATCCACTTTCGGGACTACAGCTCCCATCATGCTCCGCGGCGCATGATCAGTGCTATTTCAGGCAGGACTTCATCTCCCGTCATGCCCCGCACCCCACCGAGAGCCATTGCAGCTGCGCCCTGAACTCCCGTGATGCTCCGCAGCCCCGTTAAACTGTATGATACCCGCGCCTACAACTCCCATCACCGCCTGCTCCCCTGAGAGCCCCGTTTGAGTCCCTCCAAGGGCCCGCCCGGACCCCGAAGGGCCCCAAATTCACCTCCCTGACCTCCAAGGGCCCCCCTGGACCCCTAAGTGCTGCCCCGGACCCTGAATTGTCCCTCAGAATCCCGGAGTGCCCCTCCAAGTGCCCACCCAGCTCCCCCAAGTGTCCTCCAGACAGAATCACAGAATCACAGAATCACAGAAATTCAAGGTTGGAAGAGACCTGTAAGATCATCAAGTCCAACCCATGTTCTAACAATTCAACTAGATCATGGCAGCAAGTGCCACATTCAGTCTTTTTTTGAACTCTTCGAGGGATGATGACTCCACCACCTCACTGGGTAGATCATTCCAGTATCTGACCACTCTTTCTGTAAAATACTTCCTTCTTAATTCTAACTTGTATCTCCCTTGACATAGCTTGAGACTGTGTCCTCTTGTTCTATCTGTTGTCGCCTGGAGAAAGAGACCGACCCCCAGCTCACCAACGCCACCCTTCAGGAAGTTGTAGAGAGCGATAAGGTCACCCCTTAGTCTCCTTTTCTCCAGGCTAAACAACCCCAGCTCCCTCAGTCGTTCTTCATATGGCTTGTACTCCAAGCCCCTCACCAGCCTCGTTGCTCCCCTCTGGACATTCTCAAGCAACTCAATGTCCCTCCTAAAGTGAGGGGCCCAGAACTGGATACAATACTCCAAGTGAGGCCTCACCAGTGCCGAGTACAGGGGAAGAATGACCTCCCTGCTCCTGCTGGCCACACCATTCCTGATACTGGCCAGGATGCCATTGGCCTTCTTGGCCACCTGGGCACACTGCTGGCTCATATTCAATCAACCAGCACCCCCAGGTCCCTTTCCACCTGAGCACTGTCCAGCCACACCGTCCCCAGCTTATATCGGTGCAGGGGGTTATTGTGGCTGAAGTGCAGTACTCGGCACTTGGACTTATTGAAGTTCATCCCGTTTGATTCTGCCCATCCATCCAACTGTTTCAAATCTCTCTGCAGAGCCCTACGTCCCTCTAGCAGATCTACACACATTCCCAATTTAGTATCATCAACAAATTTACTAATAAAAGACTCTAAACCCTCATCCATGTCGTCAATAAAAGTATTGAACAGAACTGGCCACAGACCCCTGAGGGACACCACTGGTGACTGGTCGCCAACTGGATGCAACACCATTCACCACCACTCTCTTGGCCCAGCCATCCAGCCAGTTCTGAACCCAGCAAAGGGTATTCCTGTCCAGACCACGGCCTGCGAGTTTGTCTAGGAGTAAGCTATGGGAGACAGTGTCAAAGGCCTTGCTGAAATCCAAGTAAACAACATCTACAGCCTTCCCTGCATCCACTAGCCGGGTTACCTGGTCATAAAAGGTGACCAGGTTAGTTAGACATGATCTACCCCTCCTAAATCCATGCTGGCTGGGTCTGATACCCTGGCCATCCTGCAAATTTTGCATGATGGCGCATAATATAAACTGTTCCATTATTTTGCCAGGTATAGAGGTCAGGCTGACTGGTCTATAATTGCCAGGATCTTCCTTTGCACCTTTTTTGTGAATGGGTATCACATTGGCCAGCTTCCAGTCATCCGGAACCTCACCAGTAAGCCATGACTGTTGGTAAATGCTGGAGAGTGGCTTTGCAAACTCATTTGCCAGCTCTCTCATTACCCTGGGGTGGATCCCGTCCGGTCCCATAGATTTATGAGTAGTTCTATGACAGCCTCCTCTTGGATAAAGTGGGGACCATTCTGCTCCCTGACACCATCAACCAGCCCAAATGGGCGGGTGTCTTGAGGGCAAGTCATCTTCCCTTTAAAAACTGAGGCAAAATAGGCATTAAACACTTCTGCCTTCTCCTCATCTGCAAATACTAAGTTCCCACCTTTGTCCAATAAAGAAAAAAGGCTGGTCTTACCTTTCTTCCTACCATTAATATATTTATAAAAACATTTTTTATTATCCTTAACAGTAGTCGCCATTCTGAGTTCAAACTGAGCTTTGGCCGCCCTAATTTTTTTTCTGCATACTCTAGCAGCCCTCTTGAATACTTCCTTAGAGACCTGACCCTTCTTCCAACGCTGATACATCCTCTTTTTATTCTTAAGTTCCTCCAAGACCTCCTTTCCCAGCCAAGCTGGACGTTTACCCCATTGACTGATCTTTCGGGACACAGGGATGGTCTGTTCCTGCGCCCTCAAGATCTCTGTTTTGAAGTAAGCCCACCCTTCCTGAACTCCTTTGTTTTTAAGGGCTGCTTCCCAAGGGACGCTCTGAATAAGTCTCCTGAACAGGTCAAAGTCTGCCCTCCGGAAGTCCAGTGCAAGAGTTTTACTGGTGCTCTTCCTGACTTCACCAAGTATTGAGAACTCTATTATTTCATGATCACTCTGCCCCAAACGACCTACAACCACCACATCTCCCACCAGCCCATCTCTATTTGTAAATAACAGATCTAACATAGTCCCTCCCCTGGTGGGTTCATCCACCAGCTGCAACAAAAAGTTGTCCTCCATACATTCTAAGAATTTCCTGGACTGCCTCTTTACTGCTGTATTAAGTTCCCAGCAGATGTCTGGTAGGTTGAAGTCACCCACAAGAACAAGGGCTGATGATCTTGAAACATTGCCTAACTGCTTATAAAATAAGTCATCTACTTCTTCTTCCTGATTGGGTCGACGATAACAGACTCCCAATATGGTGTTGGCCTTGTTGGCCTTCCCCTTAATTCTTATCCATAGACATTCAACTCCATCTTCCTTTGTTTCAATTTCGATGGCATCAAAAGTTTGCTTAGTAAAAAGGGCTACCCCACCTCCTCTTCTTCCTTTCCTATCTCTTCTGAAGAGTTTGTATCCATCCAGTGTAGTACTCCAGTTATGTGAGTCATCCCACCACGTTTCCGTGATGGCAACTACATCATAGCTCTGCAGTTGCACCATGGCCTCCAGCTCTTCTTGTTTATTGCCCAAACTGCGTGCATTGGTATACATGCACCTCATCTGGGCAACTGAGTTCGCCCCTATCTTAGCCTTGCAATTCTTGGGTCTGTTTCCAGATAGCTCAGCTGGTTCCCCTTCCCACTTCAAACTTAGTTTAAAGCTCTCTCAATGAGGTCTGCCAGTTCGTGAGCTAAAGTCCTTTTGCCCTTAACAGAGAGGTGTATCCCATCTGGTTCCAGCAGAGAAGATGGTGTAAAAGTTTCGCCATGATCAAAGAATCCAAAATTTTGCCTGTGACACCAACCCTTAAGCCACTTGTTGATGATACGGATTCTTCTGATTCTTTCATCATTTTCCTCCGCCACCAATGGGACTGAGCAGAACACTACCTGTGCTCCTGCCCTGTCAATTACCTGACCCAGAACCTTGAAGTCCTTTCTAATTGCCTTGACACTCCTCTTCTCAATCTCATCACTACCAGCCTGGAGTATCAGCAGTGGGTAATAATCAGAGGGCTGAATCAGCCCAGGAAGTCTCTCAGTGATATTTTGTACCCGGGCCCCAGGGAGGCAACAGACTTCCCTGTGGGATGGGTCTGGTCGACATATAGGGCCTTCAGTTCCCTTCACGAGGGAATCACCTACTACGATTACCCTTCTTTTCTTTTTGATGCTAGAGGTAGTGATTTGTGTTGTAGGTGGATCATAATTGGGGGGTTCACTAGGCAGACAATTCACTCCTAAATCATCTAGTTGTATCTCTAGATCCAGAATCTCATACCTATTCTGAAGTGGTACTTGGCTTGATGATGGGGGGGGGAGGTCTTTTCATTTTTACCACCCCGCACAGGGACCCGTTTCCACTCCTCTTCATCCACCAGTTGCCCTTCTGTTGCCTGAGAGTGGGAGGCATATAAGTCCTCAGTCTCTTGATCAGTTACCTCCCTTAAAGATGGTAGGGCTGAACTCCACCAGTCTATTTCCCTTTCACTTTCCCTAATACTCCTTAACCTTTCAACTTCCTCCCTAAGCTCAACCACCAGTGAAAGGAGGTCATTCACTTGTTCACAGCGCAGGCAGGTTTCCTCCACAACACTCCCTGATGCCACCAATAAGCTCAAACACTCTGGGCACGGATGGGTCTGTACACTCACGTCCATTTTGGAGGGCCCAACTTGGTCACTTATACCAGCCACAGCTTTTGACTGTGTAGAAACCATTATTAACAAACACCTCAGAAACAACCAGACAGCAGGGGATTCAAAATCCAGAGGTTCAGGAATCCGGGGATTCAAGAAATCCGAGGGTTTAGAAATCCAAGAATTCAAAAATCCGGGTTTACAGGAATCCAGAGGTTCAAGAATGCGAAGATTTGGAAATTCAGGGATTTGGAAATCCGGGGTTTCAGAGTTCAAGGAATTCTCCAGCAGCAGGTCGGCGCCGCAGGGCTGCTAAGGAGGTAGCAGAGGCTCTGCGAAGGATGCAGAATGCGGGGACGGGAGGAGGGAAGCACACCTCTGCGTCACAGCTCCGCATCACAGCTCCGCGTCACAGCTCCGAGGCACAGCTCCGAGGCACAGCTCCGAGGCACAGCTCTGCGGCACAGCTCCACGGCACAGCTCAGTGCAGGGACACGGTCTTGTCCGTCACATAAGGCGTCGCCATCTTAATTCCGCCATCTTAAAAAAAAAAAGTTCTCTCTTAATTCCCTCCCCAGACCCAAAACTGCCCCAAATGTGCCCCAGAAATGTCTCCAGGGACACCGAAGTGCACACCCCCCCAACCCTCTCTGAGAAAAAGATGATAAAAAAGATGTCAAAAAGACTACAAATATAACTAATTAACATAAAGAGAAAGAAATAAATAGCCAATAGAAATTAATTAATTAATTCATGAAGGGAATTGTGTTACTTAGAACTAATGATGAATAATTTCCTTGGTTGCTAGAAATGTATCCAATTTTAATATAAATATACAAATTAGGTAATAAAAATATTGTCTAAGACTATCCGAAATTAAAATAATATAATCATAATTTTGTTATTATAAATTTTATTTATAAGGAAAAATGCTAAAATTTTTTTTTTTTTTGGGATGTCAGTCCCAGGTGGGCGTTGTCAGACATGGTGAGGCTGGGGGTGAGGAGCAGCTTGTCCAAACAGGCTCAGCCTGCAAGGGCCTCATTCTTATCCATGCCCAGACCTCCTAAGGAGACATTCAGCATCCAGATCACTTGGGGAATGCTTCTATCCCCTCTTCTCATAACTCAAAAATTAAAAAACACTGATGTCATTAAAAAAACAAAAATCATGAGGTGCATTTTGACATCTTCCTCCTGAAGACAACTCCAAACTGACTCCAATCACTGCACAAGCCCTGGAGACCCAAAGAAGATGGAAGGGAGACAAAGAGCTCCTGAGGCATTTCTGTATTTTAATCAGCCCCACGCTGGATTTGGGGCTGGGTCCAGGAGCCTCAGGAACACAGAGAAGGATGAAGAAACTGCTGAAGGAGTCAGCAGCAAAACTCCAAGTGCCTTGGAGCATGGCTGGGCCCAGTGAGGGCAGGGAGTGCCCAAGGCTGCCCAGGGCCTGGTGAGAGCAGATCCTTGAGGCCAGGATTGCAGGGAGCCCAAGGCTCTGAGCAGGGAACTGCAATGCTGAGCAAGGCCTGGCTTGGCTGCAGGAAGCAGAAAGGCCAAGCCCTGAGCCCAGCCTGGGCCAGCAGGGCCTGTCCCTCACTGCAGCCTCGGGGCTCTGGGTGGGCCAGGGGGATGTGAGGGGCAGCAAGGACAAATGGCATCAACCAGCAGCCCCTGCCAGCCTCCCCAGGGAGGCCGAGGGAGAAGCAAAGTGCAGCCCCTTGTGGAGAGATTTATTAATAGTTGGTTAGCTGAGAAAGGCCATACTGACTTAATGCCGCTGGTTAAGCTGAAAAAGGGAAGTCAGCAGTCAGTAGGCTGAAAAGGGAAGTCAGCAGTCAGTGACCAATGACAGGCAAGGACAGAATGCCCTTGCCAGAACATGAGGATAGGGAAGAGAGATTCTTCCTGAGAATATGTAGAAAGTATCAAAATTATAACCATAAGAATGCAGAAGTAGGCGTAGTTGCTGATATGTAACTAACCAATCCTGAGCTCAACTTTTGCAATATGTATGAAGCTCATTATGAACTGTATTTAACCCGCCGTACTGATCAATAAAATTGGGCCTGTGATGATCTAATTGATGTCTTGGTCTCCTTCCGTCGACAGCCCCTGCCAGGAAAGTTCCTCCTGTGGGGCCTCCAGAGGCGCTGCCCGAGCCCAGGGCACAAAGGCCTGGGTGCCTGTGGCCCTGCCAGCCCTGCCCAGCCCTTGGCCATCTGTCCTGCAGGCTGTGCCCCCTGGGCGTGCTGCTCCTCTGCCCTGGCCGGCTGCACTCGCCCATCTCGCTGTGCCCCAGCATTTCTCACCCAGCGTTGCTGTGCCCTCCCTGCGCTCCCTGCACCCAGCGCTGCCGGCTCCTGGCACACAAAGCCCAGCCATGGCCCAGCCTCACGCTGCCACACCTCCAGCACCAACATTCTGCCCTGCGAGGGACTTTGCTTTCTCCTCAGCTCCAGCCTGAACCTTCCAAGGTGCACCTGGGGGAGGTTTCCTGCAATTCCCACTGCCAAAGAAAGCTCTGTCTCCTGCTGGTCACAAACAGAGAAGGGCTGGTGGCAGATCAGAGGTGGTCAGAGACTGTTTGGGGCACAGCGACCATTGTAGCCATGATATTTTCTGAAAAATCCCTTTGCCAGGATTTAGCTCCTGAGAAGCTGAGGCCTCAGGTACAAAATATAAACAATAATTATCTGCTGCTGTGGAATGCAACAGGTGGATCTGTGATTGGCTTCATGTCATTGTTTCTAATTAATGGCCAATCACAGTCCAGCTGTGTGTCTCTCTGGTCAGACACAGGATTTTGTTATCATTCCATTCTTTCGCCTTTGCTTGCAAGCCTTCTGATGAAATCCTTTCTTCTATTCTTTTTGTATAGTTTTAATATAATATCCATCATAAAATAATAAATTAGTCTTCTGAAACATGGAGTCAGATCCTTTTCTCTTCCCTCTTCTAGGACCTCTGTGAACACCACTACTGACCATGAAATTATTAAGTTTTTTAATATTCTCTGAAATAACGAGGGGCTTCAACTAAACACCTACAACTGGCTGGAGAGGCAGTTGAGTAGCGGTGAATGTTACACCAGAGAGTGGTGGTGAATGCTGCTACATCCAGCTGGCAGCCAGTCACCTGAGGTGTCCCTCAGGGGTCTCTGCTGGAGCCAGTTCTGTTCAATATTGTTACTGACAACATGGATGAGAGTGTTGAGACTTTCAGTAGTAAACCCACAGATAAAATTAAGCTGGGAGCGTGTGTCCATCTGCTGGAAGGTAGGAGGCCTCTGCAGAGAGAGCGGGAACAGTTGGATGGATGGGCAGAGTCCAATAAGATGAAGTTTAATAAGTCCAAGTGCCGGGTCCTGCACTTTGGTCACAACACCCCCTGCAGTGCTACAGGCTGGGGACAGAGTGGCTGGACAGCGGCCAGGCAGAAAAGGACCTGGGGCACTGATGGACAGCAGGCTGGACATGAGCCAGCAGTGTGCCCAGGTGGGCAAGAAGGCCAATGCCTGCTGGCCTGGATCAGGAATGGTGTGGCCAGCAGGAGCAGGGCAGTGATTCTTCCCCTGCACTCGGCACTGGTGAGGCCACACCTCGAGTGCTGTGTCCAGTTCTGGGCCCCCAATTTAGGAAGGCCATGGAGGGGCTGGAGTGTGTCCAGAGAAGGGCAACAAGGCTGGGGAGGGGTCTGGAACACAAGTCCTGTGAGGAGCGGCTGAGGGAGATGGGGTGGTTTATCGTGGAGAAGAGGAGGCTCACAGAGACAAGGAGGTGTCAGGGAACAGGTTGGACTCGATGATCTCCAAGGTCTTTTCCAACCTTGCTGATTCTGTGACTCTCTGGAACCACCCTTGGAGCAGTTGCAGGAGGAGCCCTGGGCCTCCTCTTCAGCAGCTCCAGCAGCCCAGGTCCCTCAGCTTCTCCTGCCAGCCCCAAAGCCCATCCTGTCAGTCCTGCAGAGCCTCTGCAGCTCCTCCTCACTGCCCAGAACAGGGAGCCGCAGAGGCAGACACAGCAGCCCAGATGTGCCCCCCTGGCCTGGGGTGCCTGTGGGAAGGGAGCAGCAGCAGGCACTGCAGGAGCCTGCAGACAATACCTGCAGCACTTGTAGGATGATCCTGCTGCCCAAGGGATGTTCCCATGGTGCCAAGTCAGGAACTGCCATGGGGAGTGGGGCCAGAGAGGAAAGGGTAAACAGGGATGGGTTGTTTGAAGGGAGGGTACAGGGGTGGAAGAAGAAGTGATCTAGATCAGGAAAGGGGAAAGAAAGCGAAGGTGAAGCCAAGGAAATGCTCGGGGAAATTTGGGGGTGGCTGCCAGGCAGTCCTGGCTCTGAGCAACAGCGCCTGCAGTGGGACAGGATACTCCCAGCTGATGGGAACAAACTTTCTGGCTGACTGCAGAGCCCAGGACAAAGCTGAGTGGTTTCCCAGGTGTCCCCCAGCCCTTGCTGGCCCCAGGGGCTGATGGCATTTGTGCTCCCTCAGCTTCATGTACCCACACCAACAGCATGGAGGTGCTCCCCTGCTCTGTGCAATGCAAACAGGGGCTCCTGAGCCAGTGCTGCCGTGTCTGTGCCTGCAAGGATGGGGCACCTGTGTGAGCTGGGGGAGAGGCCAGGGCTGCAGAGGGGGGATGTTGTTGGCAGCTCCATGAGGACGCTCTGGGACGCTGCCCTGGGCTGTGCAGCGCACTGGGGATGGATCAGCCCCTGCTCTGCTGCTCCTTCCCGTCTGCCTAAGGGCCCTTGCAGAGCCCCAGCCATGCTGTTTGCCCCCAGCCTTCCCATGGCCAGCCTGGGGCTGCTCACAGGGCTTTTCTGTGCTGAGCATTGGCCTGGGCGTGTTCTTGAGAGAGCCTGGGCAAGGAGCCTGGAGCCCCCAGGCCCTGGCCTGAGGCGTCAGAGCTGCCCCAGCAGTGCCCATGGCCTGTCCCTGCTGGAGCCCCGGCACTGCCACCCCCAGGGCTGTGCCCAGCCCCGAGAGCACTCAGGTCCTGCAGCAATACCAGGGCCACCAGGGCAGCGGGGCAGGGCCACGGCAGCAGCACTGGCAACACCAAGTGCTGCTGCTGCTGGGCACAGCTGCTGGGCCAGCCCTGATCTGCCCCAGCTCTGCACACAGACATTGCTGCTGCAGCTCCAGAGAAGGGAACAGAAGGGGGAACTCTGGTGAAAACTCTGCTCGGAGAGCCTTTATTCTGTCTGAAGCCACTGAGAGTGCAGCACCTCATTGACACAGTCTGAGGCCACTGTGAAGGTGGAGAGAAACAAAATTAGAAATGGCACAAACACTGACCTTCCTTTGTTGTAAATAATAAAACGCTAAACCGAAAGACAAGAACATATCAACAAACAAACAAACCCAAGTGGTATCAAAGATGACTTTTATTACATGAGATTTGCAGAAACTGGTCAGAAGCTTAATGTTTCTGTAACCGTCTATTCATCAGTGTCCACACCTCAGCCTTGAGCTCCTGGTTCCTCAGGCTGTAGATGAGGGGGTTCAGGGTTGGAGGCACAACCGAGTACAGAACTGACAGGGCGAGATCCAGGGATGGGGAGGAGATGGAGGGCGGCTTCAGGTAGGCAAATGTGCCAGTGCTGAGGAACAGGGAGACCACGGCCAGGTGAGGGAGGCAGGTGGAAAAGGCTTTGTGCCGTCCCTGATCAGAGGGGATCCTCAGCACAGCCCTGAAGATCTGCACATAGGAGAAAACAATGAACACAAAACAGCCACAAGCTAAAATGATAGCAACCAATAAAATCCAAATTTTTCTGAAGGTGGAGTGTGAGCAGGAGAGCTTGAGGATGTGGGGCACCTCACAGAAGAACTGGCCCAGGACATTGCCATGGCACAGGGGCAGGGAAAATGTATTGGCTGTGTGCAGCAGAGCAGTGAGAAAGGCACTGGCCCAGGCAGCTGCTGCCATGTGGGCACAAGCTCTGCTGCCCAGGAGGGTCCCGTAGTGCAGGGGTTTGCAGATGGACACGTAGCGGTCGTAGCTCATGACAGTTAGATGGGAAAATTCTGTTGACATGAAAAACACAAAAAAAAAACACCTGAGCAGCACATCCTTTGTAGGAGATGTCTCTGGTGTCCCAGAGTGAATTGTGCATGGCTTTGGGGACAGTGGTGCAGATGGAGCCCAGGTCACTGAGGGCCAGGTTGAGCAGGAAGAAGAACATGGGCGTGTGCAGGTGGTGGCCGCAGGCTACAGCGCTGATGATGAGGCCGTTGCCCAGGAGGGCAGCCAGGGACATGACCAGTAAGAGGCAGAAGTGCAGGAGCTGCAGCTGCCGCGTGTCTGCCAATGCCAGCAGGAGGAAGTGCCTGATGGAGCTGCAGTTGGGCATTTTCTGTGTCTGCATATTTCAACCTACAGAAGGAGGAAAGACAGGGCAATGGAGGGGAAATTTCTCACAGAAAAATCAAAACTCTTTGTCGTAGCCTCTTTCTTTCCACTAAGCACCTCCCCTTTGTGTATGTCTAGGAGATCTTCCATTACCTTTGTTGCTGGAGCCCTGATTGCTGCTGGCCAATGCTGTGTGAGGAGCTGGACCTTGGCCTGCAGGACACCTGGTAGTCAGCCCTGACCCCCAGTCAGTGCAGTGGAACAGTGAGGGCAGGGCCCAGTCCTGGTGTTCAGGCTTGGATAAAGAATCTTCCTGTAAGGCTGCAGAACTGCCTGGGTGAAGGGATGGGGATAACAGAAGGCACAACGAGGGATTCTGCTGCACCTGGGGAGAACAGAGAGTCCAGGGAGGCAGGAGGGTTGTCTGAGGCTTAGTGCAGACTGAGGGGAGCTGCTCTGTCCCTCTCTCCTGTTCCAGCTGCCCTGCACTTGCGCCTTTCTGAAATCCACTCCTGTGTTACCCTGGACAGCCAGGAGACACTGCTGAGAGCAGAGGATCCCTGGCACACAAAGTGGCTCCTGCCTTTCCCAGAGTCAGGAGAGTGGGCTCAATGCTAGCCTCCCAGGCTGCCCTGCCCAGAGCTGCCCGGGCACAGGGAGCTGGGACACCCCATTGCTGTGCTCAGCCTGCACAGGAGGAGCCCAAGGGCTGGGCCTGGCCCTGCAGCTGGAACTGCCATTGCAGAGAGCCCCTCAGCAATGCCAGCAGCACCTGGGCAAGGCAAGGAGAGAGAGAGAGCCGGGCCTGAGGAAAAGCCTTTCCCTGGCCAGCCCTGCCCAGCCCCTGCCAGGCAGCAGCAGGGCAGGACAGTGGCCCTCAGGCCCTGGTCAGCAGGGAATGGGCACACGGCCGCAGAGATGCCCTTCATCTCTGGGGCTGCTCTGCCGGCCCAGGAGGGACTGAGGGCCCCGAGCCCCTGGGCTGAAGGCTGTGCTGGCTGCGAGGGGACACAAGAGCTGTGCTGCTCAGGGCAGTGTCTGCCCTGCAGGGCAGGCCCGGCAGGTGCCACATCTGCCCTGCTGCAGGGCTTCCCTCAGCACTGTCTCCCTCCCTGCCTGCCCACAGCTCTGCTGCTGGAGCTGTCCCAGCCCCAGCTGCTCCTGTGGCCCCAGGCTCCTTCCCTGCCAGAGCTGCCAGAGCCCAGCCCAGCCCCTGGGCCAGCCCTGCCCTGCAGCTGCTGGGCCCTGCAGGGATTAAAGAACAACTTCCCCAGCCTGGGCACCATGGAAAGGTGATGCTGCATGGATCTGGGGGCTGGGGAGGTGCAGGCGCTTGCTGAGGTGCCCAGGAATCCTCAGGGTGATGGTTTAAGTGCCTCAGGCCCTGATCTACCCCTGCACAGTTAATTTTCTATTGCCACCAAGCTGAGCCCGGGAAAAGTGGGAGCACAGATTCAGGAAAGCAGAGACCCAAGCAGGAAACTCCTGCCCTGAATGAGATCATAAAAAGTCACCCTGGGCATGAGCTGGAGCTCTGAGCAGCCCTGGCTGCAGCCCCAGCTTCACCCCCTGCAGCTGTCCCTGGCAGCAGGAGCCGTCCTGCCCTGTCCCTCTGACCGTGCCCAGGGCAGCCCTACTCTGCAGCACAGCCTCCCCAATAGCAGAAACAGCAGCAGAGCATCCTTACAGTCACATCAGTCCTGTCCTGGGTCAGCTTCGGGAGATCCCTCCAGGAGCACTGGGGACATTGCCCTGCACCCTCACACTCACCATGTCCAGGGCTGGGAAGATCTTTCCCCAAGTGAAGTCTCAGCTCAATGTCTTCCCAGTCCTGATTGCCTTCAGCCTGTCTCTGCCTGGCTCCTGTCCCCTCAGTGCCTGCAGGCAGAGCCCTCAGCCCTGCTGGGCTGGGAGAGGAGCTGGCCCTGGGAAGAGCTGTTCCTTTAAAGCTCAGCAGCATAGAGACAGCACAAGGAGTTAATGAGCCTCTTGGGGCTTTGCTGTTGTTTACATCAGACTCAGTCCCTGAGAGAGTCTTCAAAAAACTTCTCAAGAACTCAAAATTAAATATAAACTCTGAAGTTTCTTGAAGTTTAAATGGGTCCCACTGAGAAAGCTTTCCCAGGTTCCAGTTAGAGCAGAACACTGGAGGCAGATGATGACAGCTGGGGGCAAACAAGGCCAAGGTGTCTCTGGTGCTGAGCAAAGCTGGATGTGTTTGAGGAATGCGAAGGGCCAAGGCCTGAGCCCCAGCCCCTGGCCAGGCAGATGCTGTCCCTCCCTCCTTGCTCAGGGCTCTTGCCGGGATGGGCACTGGCATGTGGGGATGTGCAATGGCAAGGGCAGGAGCATGGGGCGGCCCCTGCCAGGCTGCTGAGCAGGGACAAGGAGGCAATGAGGCCCCAGGCCTGCAAGGGTCACTTGTCTCCTGCTCCTGCCTCAGGCCCAGGCCCAGCAGCCATGGCCAAAGTGCTGCCCAAGTCGGCTCTGGCAGGGCTGTTTTGCAGCTGCTGCACATGCCTGTGCCCAGGCTGTCCTGCATTGTCCCTGCCCTGTGCCTGTTATACATGAGAAACTTGACTAGGCCAATATTCAAGCAGCAATCAATTCATTTTTTAATATAGTAAATATGAGCAATACAGCACTGGGTACAATGGGGGAAGTTTTCCCTGTAACTGCACACAAATAGTTCAGGCATACAGGTATTTATAGGGGTACTCATCAGCTTTCTCAACAGTTTCTATTCCAATTTTTACTCATCAGCGGTTTTTATTCCCAAATTTTTTGTCGCAATTCTATACACTATTGTGATTTAGTTTTTCTCGGGATGTATGCCAAAAAGGAGTATCCACATATGGTGGTGGTCCAGTTTCCAAAAGAAGAAAGACAGATCCCATCTAGTGGAGTCCAGCTCCCCAGATGTGGGTCCACCTTTTGATTGCAGAGACTATAAATTTCATAACAATGATGTCCAGCTTCCCTTGGTCAAAAATGTAAATCCTCGTGGTTATGTTCATCGTCCTTTCTTAAGCTGCTTTTCTCTTTTTTTTTGTTAAGTTGTGAGATAAGCATGTTTCCTTTATATATATTCCAAAACTATGGTTTCAAGTATACAAGCAACATTCTAAAATTACACTTCAAAAGGTTATTATTGCAGAACTCTTTAAGGATTAACTACAAGCAAA
Organism: Melospiza melodia melodia; assembly: GCF_035770615.1. Lineage (NCBI taxonomy): Eukaryota > Metazoa > Chordata > Aves > Passeriformes > Passerellidae > Melospiza > Melospiza melodia. The sequence goes on along the minus strand of NW_026948659.1, from coordinate 6,826,924 downwards.
GAGCAACATCCTTAACACTTTAATTCAAATGCTCGTCAATCAACCAAGGTTAATTGCAAACAAAAGATAGGTTCAAAGGCCTTCTTCCATGCTTTACTTTCCTCAGTTATTATTAGAATTCGCAACTGTCCCATTGTTGGTCTCCATATTGCAATCACAAATACACACATTGCCTGTATGTACCTGACACGATACACAGCATTGTATCTCACAGTCCCCCCTCGCTTGTATAAATTTTTATTTATCTTTCTCATTCATGTCTGAGCTTCAAATCTGGCCAAAACTGTGGAAGCTTTTCCCTTTTTGTCTTCTGTCTTTAATCTCATTATTTTGGATATCTTAGCTGTTGTCTCAAGTTTGCCAACCTCACCTGTAGCCAATTCCAGGTCTACCACAGCAATCTGCATGCTTTGAATGACTGAGTGGATTAGTCGGATAAAATATTGAATAAGGCAAGGTAGAAACAATAACCCAGCTAATGAACACAATATCATGAACCCTATTTTCTTCCACCAAGCTCCTCCTCCAAGCATCTGGTCCCACCATGAGGCTTGAAGGATGGAATTCCATTTTTGGACTGGGACATGAGCCAGCCTTTTGATCTCTGCTGCTAAACCTCTGATGATTTCTCCATAATCATTAATCTCAATGCAGCACTCGGACTCATTGAATTTTCCACACACTCCTCCTTCTTCGGCCAGCAAATAGTCCAATGCTATTCTGTTCTGATGCACAAAAGCCTGCACCTGAGTGTGCTGCCTGCTTAACAAATCCAGGGCCTCCGAGGAGTTATTTGAGACTATTTCTACCACTGTCTGTAGTCTAATCAATCGGTTCAATAGGTAAATCAAGGTCATATATCGCCAGCTTCCATCTTGAGCCCAAGTGGCTGGCCCATAATAATCTATTATTCTTTCTGCTAGCCACTCTTCTTCTCCCCGTTTTTGGTCCCCTCCTGCCCTTGGAAACTCAAGTTTCAATTCTCATTTTTCCCTGTTAAGGTTTTCATATAAGGGTGATCCTAACAGGTTACTCTTGGACTTTGGTAGTACAAAGAAGGAGGGTTGTATAAGCTTTTTGCCCACAAATCCAATATATACAATTTGGGGCTTTCTATGGTCATTTACAGCCTCAGGTTTTTCCCAGTAAATTCTTAGGGTCTCCAGGGATTGGTAAGGGTTAGCTCCAGGACTTTTATGCCAGCACAACTTTATCTGGTTGTTCCATTTGCAATTTTTCTCCTTAATTAGGCTCCAGTATGCAGCAGGAGATGTTGGCTGCAAAGTTCTAGTGTTATTGTTTGAATTTACTGCTAAAGTAGATGTACAGGGAGTATACCCTACCACTTCAGTATATTTTCTCCCCTCTCTGCTGATGTAAACTGTTCCAATTATTTGATGATTTAAAATGCATCCTTCAGGCCGCTTCAATCTTTTGGAAATTTGAGTATGGTTCTATTTTAGAAATTGCTCTGGAGCTAGACTCTCACCTCTCCATGGCCATTTTTCAGCTGATTTCTATCCCCCCACAAATCCAACAATTGGCTAACTCTAATTCTGTGGCAATTTCTTGCATTAGATCTACAAAAAGGTTCCTATTTGAAGTCAGAAAACCCCAATCACTATACTGCTGTTCTAACTGTTTGTATTGTTCACTAAATTTATTTCGCTTTTCTTGTTCTACTCTTTACATTTTTGCTTCTGATTCTTGCTTTTGTAGTTTTTGAGTAATTTGTTTCATTCTACTCTCTGGGTCTCTTCCTTCTCTGTCCTTTGCTAAACAAAAGAATTTGGCGTATTGCAGACAAATTCGTTCATCATCATCTTTGAGAAGGTTGATTAATACAGGCCAATCCTTGGGAGAAACCTTCAGTCCGTGTTTTAAATTTTCTCCAACCCAGTATATTTTGCCACCCATAGTGCACATCTTTAATTGGTTATGGTCATAGCACACTTCACGAACATGGGAATGTGCCATGAACATTGGTTCCATTTTTCCCCTGATCCAGACAGTATGATTGCATTTGTCACAGTCAGCCGGAGCAATAGGCTCTGATCCTGCAGCTCATGGATTATGTGGAGTTCAGGAGTGAGGCTATTAAGGCCCATTGCCTGGGATGCAATGATCAATGCAATGAAATAAATCCTCAGAGGGTCTAACTCTCTACCTCTCTCAAGGCCCTTTACGTTGCATCCAAGGGCCGAGATGCAGATCTTCTCTGTAGCAGAGTTTATACCTTGGGATTTATCACTGATATCTTTTGTTTCATTTTTGCCTTTGCCTCATGAGCCTTCAGATCTCTATTAATTGTGGTTGTGGCCTGATTCTTTTTAATTTAGGCCAATTGGCCCCTAAGTTCGGGGGATATGTGACTACAATAGGGTTGGTGTATGTGCCTCCCTTTCTTCCAGCAATACTTGGCTTTCTGCCACTCTTTTGCTTTAATTTGATATTCATCATGTATCCAATTACCCTTTTCACACTTTGTTTCTTCTAATTTGGCCTTTGGTACTTCCTGCAAATCAATTCCTGCTCTTGTTCCGTGTACCCAAGTTCTCCACTAATTTTTATCAACTGTTTTAATATATCCTTTCCTTACTACAGCCCACGACATTCTATCAGTTTCTTTTTCTATTTATTTTGCACAATTAAAGCAGAGAGCATTAGGGATCTGTCCCCTTGGTAGATTTGTATACCAATATTCTTCACACCCTATACACTTAAAACAACCTCATGGATAACACAGTCTGGAGTAATACATTCTACCTCTCGTGAGTGAACTGGTTTTGCAGCTTAAGGTAGGAGCATTTTCCTGACATACATCAGTCCCTTTTTAAGTTCATTTTCAGTTCTCCGGGGGTAGATGCAATTCTCCACTGGGATTCCGTCTCTGTCAGTGGTTCTGCTGGTCCTTTGACCTACGACGTGTGGGTCCAGCCTTTTTCCGCAGTTTGGACAGCTGTATCAGTGGTCAGCAGAGTTAAATAGGGACCTTCCCACCTAGGAGACAAACTTTCTTCTTTCCAGCTTTTAATCAGCACCCAGTCACCCGATTTTATTTGATGCATGCTAAATCTGAGAGGGGCTGATTGAGCAATTACCCCTTTCTCCCTTAGTTCTGGACATGTTGTCCCATCTTCTGGATGTATTTTTGAATAGTCATATTGGCAATGACTACTGACGTTTGGGGTACTTCCTGGGAATAGGGCATTCCATAAAGCATCTCATATGCAGCAAGTCCCGTATATGCATTTGGAAGCATCCTTATATTAAGTAATCCTAAAGGTAAACATTTTGCCCATGACATTTGGGTCTCAATCATCAATTTTTTTAATTGCTGTTTTATAGTTTGGTTCATTCTTTCCACCCTCCCAGAGCAATGGGGGTGCCAAGGGGTGTGATATTCCCAGGAAATACCCATGGCTTGTGTTACTCCTTTTATGATACTGGAAGTAAAGTGGGAGCCCTGATCAGAATCAATGGCCCTGATAACCCCAAATCGGGGAATAATTTGTTCCAACAAATTTTGTTTGTTTTTTTTTAAACTTCGCCATGGGTCGGGCAGCTGAGTAGGCCTCCACCCAATGAGTTAGTTGATCTACTAATACTAAAAAGCATTTCCATCTGCCCACCCTTGGTAATTCAGTATAATCCACCTGAACCCTTTCCAATGGTCGGTAGGCTATTTTTCTACCGCCAGTTGAAGCTTGTCTCATTACCCTTTTGTTAACTTTTTGACAAGTCAAACACCCCTGTGTTGTTTTGCTATCTCAAAAATTCCAATACATCCATAATATTTTAAAAAATGATCACATAAGGGTCTTGTTCCCCAATGAGTACGTTGGTGTAACTGGCTTAGAATCCTTCTAGCGTAAGCTTTAGGCAAAATCTCTCTCCCATCTGGTAGTACTCATTTTCCCAGCTCTTTCTTAGCTTTTAATCTTTTTATAGCTTCATCCTCTTGAGTACTATAGCCTTTTGGCAGCTCCTCTTGAATTTCCACTATAGTGTTCAGCTGGATAGTTTATTTTAGTTTACAAGCTGCCTCCTTTGCAGCTTGGTCAGCTGTGTTGTTTCCTCTCACTAAGCAGCTTGACCCTCTTTGATGACCTCTTACATGTACTACAGCTCTTCTGTTAGGTCTTTTCAGGGCTTCAAGCACTCCGATTATTACCTCCTGATGAATCAGTTTCTTCCCTTGAGTGTTTATCAAACCTCTTTCCATTCAAATTTTTCCAAATGTGTGTACAATTCCAAAAGCATATTTTGAGTCTGTGTAAATAGTCCCCACCTCATCTTTTAGAAGTTATAAAGCTCAGTATAAAGCAAATAATTCACAACCTTGTGCTGACCAGCTAGAACTTATTTTTCCTCTTTCTTTGCAGACATATTTTCTCCTTCTACAATAGTGTATTCTGAATTTCTTTTCCCTTCTATTACACTTGACTAGCCATTGATAAAATACTTTTCCTCACTAGATAGCTCCATCTCATTCAAATCTGGTCTCACTTTCGTTTGTAATTCCACACAAGCTCTTCAGCTGGCTCCCCATAGAAAAATTGAGCAGGGCTCTGAGCAGGAGTGACTTTAAGTTCCAGTTCAGGGGAATGTATCGACATAGCTTCATACTTTAAAACACAGCTATCAGTGAGCCCCTTCTCTGCTTTTTGATGCAATATGCTTCTAACATTGTGGGGGTATATATATTACTAAAGGAGCTCCAAATGTAACTTTCTTTGCTTCTTCTACCAGAAGATCTGTTGCTACTATAGCTTGTAAACATATTGGCCATCTTTGACTAACAAGGTCCAATAACTTGAATAATACCCCACCGGCTTTTTGTCTCCTCCCCAGTCCTGAGGGAGCACTCCATAAGCAGTTTGCTCAGCAGTATTTACAAATAATTGAAAAGGTTTCTCGAAGTTAGGTAGGCTGAGTACTGGGGCTTGAATTAGAGCATCTTTCAAACTCTTACATTGTTTTTCATACTCCTGGTTCCATTTCACTGTATTGACTTGTTAGTTTTTCATACAAAAATTTCACCTTTTGACTTTATCTATCTATCCATTGTCTACAATATCCCAATAACCCTAAGAGTTGTGGTACTTCCCTTTTGGTATTAGGGGAAGGCAGACTCAGTATTCCTGATGTTCTCTCAGGATCTAATTTCTTTGTTCTTTTACTCAGCCAGTGACCTAGATATTTCACTTCCTCTTCAGCAAATTGTAACTTAGCCCTCAAAACCTTTAGGCCTTTCTTTCCCAAGAAATTCAACAGACTGATTGTTGCTTCTCTCACTTGCTCCTGATTCTCTCCTGCAATTAACAGATCATCTACATATTGTACTAGTTTAGTTCCTTCTGGTCTTTCAAAATCTTGTAAAATTCTTTCTAAAGCCTGGCCGAAATATTGTGGGATTCTGTAAAACCCTGTGGAAGTACCGCCCACTTCAATTGTTATTTTCTCCCTGTATCTGGATCTTGCCATTCAAAGGCAAAATAGTCCCTGCATCCCTCCTCTAAAGGACAGGACCAAAAGGCATCATTCAAATTCACTACACGATATCAGGTATAGTCAGAGGAAATCTGATTTAGTAATGTATATGGGTTAGCTACTACAGGAAACCTTGTGGCTGTTCGTTGACTGACAGCCCTTAGGTCTTGGACTAGACGGTAGCTGTCGTCACTTTTCTTCACAGGGATTATGGGGTTATTGTGGGGTGACATACATCCCAATTTACTCACCTCCCCAGGAGTGGACCAGACATCAGGACATATTTTACTCCCATCCTGGTCCATCAGTTTGTACAGCTGTACCATTAGTTCATCATTTTGGGGTTGAATACAAATTTTTAATGAAAGAATCAGGTCACTCCCCAAGAGATTGCATTCTGCTTCTGAAACTAGTAATAGATCACTACAATCCACTTTTCCCTTTGCTTCAATTAGTACTTCGTCAGTAATAGGAACCTTAAAGGCCTCTCCTTTTGCTCCAATTACTTAAGCTGTTTTCCCACTGATTTTGCATCCTTTTTGTAATCTTTGAAATGTTGATCTTTCAGCACCCATATCTACTAAAAAGGTGACTTCTTCACCTTGGGGACCTACGTTTAATTTTATCGAGACCTCTTGCGATGGTCTGATCCCTAATAAATAGAGCCCCTGACACTGCTAATCTTCTACAAACAGTTTTTGATCTGCCTCCCGCTTCTTGCAAACCCTTTTAACATCTCCTTTCATACCACCGTAAAAGCAGGTTGGTCTTTTAGAACCCTCACCTGTTATTTTTCTTGTGGTTTTAGCATTCCCTGAAGATGCACCACTGTTCTGAACCTCTTTTACTGCAGCCACAAAAACATTAGCTTTAGCTTTCGCCTTTTCTTCATCTCTGCGGACATAAACTCTCTGTGCTTCCCTTAAAAATTCTTGCAAACCTCTCTCCTGCCAGCTGTCTAACTTTTCAAGTTTCCTTCTAATATCCTCCCATGATTTTGCCACAAACTGAGTTTTGATTAATGCTTCTCCCACTGCTATATCAGGATCTAATCCTGAATACATTTGTATACTCTTCCTTATTCTTTCTAACCAATCTATGGGTGACTGATTTCTCCCCTGACATTCATCCAGGGCCTTGCTAATATTTTGCCCTCTGGGGACTGCTTCTCGAATCCCCTGAATATTCCTGAGATCCACCATATTCTGCCTACCCTGATCATTGTTATGGTCCCATTTAGGGGCTGCCAGGGGCCATTTCATTTCTCCTAAAGGTCCCTGCTGGTGGTCCCTATCCCAAATTCTCATGCCAGCCTGTCTTATCAGCTGTCTCTCCTCTGCTGTCAATAAAATACTTAAAATTGACTGAATCTCTGTCCAGGTGTAAATACTGGGTCCTAGAAACTGATCTAACCTTTCAGACACCCCCAGAGGATCTTCAAGTAACCTTCCCATTTCTTTTTTAAAAGCCCTTACATCCCTGGTGCTCAGGGGTGCTGACACATACCCAATGACTGGTCTCCCTTGAGTTCCTACTAATAGTACTTCCCTCAATGGGTACAGCTGCCCCCCCTTCCCTTCTTTATTGCTATCCCCACTGCTTTCTGCCCCTGCCCTTTCCTGGCTTCTCTTTCTGTGTGCTGGTGGTGAATCATGTACCGGGAGTGGAGCCACCAGGGCTTGTGGCATTGGCAGCAGAGCCACTGGGGCTTGTGGTGCAAGGGGTGCTGGTTTAGGTGCGAGGGGTGCTGGATTGGGTGTGAGGGGTGCTGGATTGGGTTCAAAGGGTGCTGGATTGGGTGCTAGGGGGGCTGGATTGGGTGCCAGGGGTGCTGGATTAGGTGCTAGGGGGGCTGGATTAGGTGCTAGGGGGGCTGGATTAGGTGCAAAGGGTGCTGGAATGGGTGCAAAGGGTGCTGGGTTAGGTGTTGGATGAGGCACCTCTGGTAGATAAGGGGTGGAGGAAGGTTGTTTAAGGGGTCCCACTGATTCTTTTCCTTTTTGGTTTTTAATGCATACAGGGGAGTAGGCCAGGACCCATGCCATAAAGCAGCATAATCGCTTTCTTCTTGGTTAATAGGGTCCTTTTTATTTACATAGGCATTCAAGGCCTTACAGATCCACCCTTCAGATGACCCGTACATCGGCCAGTATAAATTATCAGGTCGTATCATTTCCTTAGTACATTCTACCATACAATATTGTATCATTTTCTCTTTACTTTTTCCTCTCCTGGATTCACATTTGTCCCACAATTTTAACATTACCCCAAGGGGGCTGTCCTGGGGTATATCTGGCAAAATGCTCACTCTTTTTCCAGTACCTTCAGTACCTCTATTTCCTGCTGGTTTATACCAGCTCCTGGGTATTTGCTCTGGCATTGACCCATTTTTCCACTGAAGGGGTGTACCCTTACTGGCTCTGATCTCACTCGTTCAGACCTTAGTCCTTTCTTGTCAGGAATTTCCCTAATAACAAGTCCCTTCTAATGCCTCCCGCCTCTGATTCTTTACCGGAAAAAGAAAACAAATTCCTCTCTGTAATTATTATCTTATCTCACCACCCCCGACCTTTTACATACAGAGAATCCTTTTCCCCACGCTTCGCTCCTTCACCTGCCACCTCCCTTGTGGGGTAGCAAAACCGAGGTTAGAAGAACTCCTCACTCGTGTCGTGACTAGGTCACGTCTCATACACACACCATTCACACTCTCACACACCTACACCCATTCTTATCCCACCTACCCAAGCAACACTTACAGCCTCCTTTTCTAGCCTGGGTCTTCGTGCATGAGTTTTTACAGGTGAATTTACTGCAGTCTACTCCGGGAGCTCAAAATTCTTTGCTCATAATTTACCTTATGGATTTCCTCTTCCCTGAGAGATTCCCCAGTCACTCAGGGCCACTGGAGGCAGAAGCCTCCAAGGTGGGGCGCCTCCCTGAGATCAGGAGTCTCCCTCAATGGATTTGGAAATTCCTGGCCAATGCAACAAATCTGTTATGAATAATAAGCTTGACGAGGCCAATATTCAAGCAGCAATCAATTTATTTTTTAATATGGTAAAGTATGAGCAGTGCAGCGCTGGGTACAGTGGGGGAAGTTTTCCCTCCAACTGCACACTGATAATTGAGTGTTACAGGTATTTATAGGGGTACCTATCAGGGTTTTTCCAGCAGTTTCTATTTCCAATCTTATACTCATCAGCAATTTTTATTCCAAATTTTTACATCACAATTCTATACACTATGGTGATTTTAATTTCTCAGGATGTATTTTCAAAGGAGTATCCTCAGATGGTGACGGTCCAGTTTCCAAATGAAGAAAGACGACTCCCATCTGGTGGGGTCCAGCTCCCCAGATGTGTGTCCACCTTTTAGTTGCAGAGACTATAAATCTTATAACAGTGATGTCCAGCTTTCCTTGGTTGAAACTATAAATCTTTGAGTTGATGTTCATCTTCCTTTCTCAAGCTGTTTTTCTCTGCTTTAATAAAGTGTGAGATAAGCATATTTCCTTTTTATATACTCCAAAGATACAGTTTCAAGGATACAAACAATAGTCTAAATTACACTTCAAAAGGCTATTCTTGCAGAACTTTTTCAAGCTTAACTACAAGCAAAGAGCAACATCCTTAATGCTTTAATTCAAATGCTCCTCAATCAACCAAGGTTAATTGCAAACAAAAGATAGGTTCAAAGGCCGTCTTCCATGCTTTACTTTCCTCAGTTATTATTAGAATTCACAACTCTCCCATTGGCGTGGTCCAAACATTTCACGTTCACAAATATACACATCGCCTGTTTGTACCTGACACGACACACAACTTTGCATCTCACAAAGGTTGTCCACACTGGGTCAGAGCTTAAGGCCCAGCTTCTGTGAGCAGGCCAGAGTTGCTGAGGAGAGACCCTGGGTCAATATCAATCACAGAGTGCTGCAGTCATCTCTGATCAAAAGAGAAATAAAATAAAATACATCATTTAAAATAGGAATGTGTATTTCTGACAAGTTCTTTGAAATCTTTCTCCATAACTGGACTAGGAAAATTTCAATGACCCTCTCAGGGCTTTGCTGTTGTTTACATCAGACTCAGTCCCTGAGAGGGTCTTCAAAAAACTTCTCAAGAACTCAAAATTAAATTAAAAATGCAAAGTTTCTTGAAGTTTTAATGGGTCCCACTGAGGAATACAACTGAGAAAGTGTCCCCAGGTTAGAGCAGAACACTGGAGGCAGTGATGACAGCTGGGGACAAACAAGGCCAAGGTGTCTCTGGTGCTGAGCAAAGCTGGATGTGTTTGAGGAATGCCAAGGGCCAAGGCCTGAGCCCCAGCCCCTGGCCAGGCAGATGCTGTCCCTCCCTCCTTGCTCAGGGCTCTTGCTGGGATGGGCACTGGCATGTGGGGATGTGCAATGGCAAGGGCAGGAGCATGGGGCGGCCCCTGCCAGGCTGCTGAGCAGGGACAAGGAGGCAGTGAGGCCCCAGGCCTGCAAGGGTCACTTGTCTCCTGCTCCTGCCTCAGGCCCAGGCCCAGCAGCCATGGCCAAAGTGCTGCCCAAGTTGGCTCTGGCAGGGCTGTCTTGCAGCTGCTGCACATGCCTGTGCCCTGTGCAGCCCAGGCTGTCCCATGGTGTCCCTGCCCTGCGCCTCTGTCCCTGCAGGCTGTCGGCATCCCCCGGCTGCCCCACCTGGCTGGGCCCTTCCTTTGCTGACAGCTCTGCCTCCTGCCTGCCTCTGCCTGCCCACACAAAGCCTGGGGCTGACCCAGACTCATTCTGGGAGATGTTCTGCACCCAGTCCTGCCCTGGGAGGGAAATTCCTTTCTCTTTGTGTCCTGTCTTGGCCTCCCCAGCTGCATTTGTGGTATAATTTCTCTATATATAGGCTGTTTCCCACTATGGAGAAAAAGCTTCACCATTTCTGAATCCACCTTTAAACCCTGCCAGTCCACTCCTTTTCTGCAGTCTGTACTCTCCTCACAACTCAGACCAAGCACATCAGTCTCCATATATTGGTTATGTTCTTTAGGCCTGCAAACACCAGTCTGGGAGATCTCTGAGCCCTCTCCATGGTATTTTCAGATGAAAACATTCTGCTCATAGTCTAACAATATATCGCAAGTGTCCAAGGCCAGGCTGAGGTTTCTGTCAATGGCAGGTTTTGTCTTGGAGCAAACCTGGGATAGATGGAATTTTGTCAGCCAAATTCCAGTTTCTGCAATGGCCCCTGGACAAAGCCAGTTTTGTTTTTTTTTTTTTGCATAGGAAGGAAGGCACAGATCCCTGGTTCTTCTGAGGTAGATGAGATGTGATCACCAGAGGGCAAGGCTAGGCAGAGCTGGCAGGTTTTTCTGGGTATCTTTTCCTTGCATACAGGAATTTTTCAGGGGGGACTACCAATTTTGTCCTTGGGTGTCTCAAAAGAGAGACAGTTCTTTCCATAGGAAGGAAAGCATGGAGCCTCAGTGATCCCAGAGCTGATAAGAGGCACCCCTTAACATTCCAAAATCAGCTGGACTCGTCAGGTAGCCCCTGGGAGGCCAAACCAGTCAGATCTGTTCCATTTTCCCTTGGTTCCATGAGGCCCTGCAGTGTCACAATGTTCTCCTTGCTTCTGCAATGTCACAATAGTTCTGTGCTTCATGAGGCCCTGCAAGGTCACAGTGGCCATTTGGTTCCCTGGGGCCCCACAGTTTCACAATGGCTCCCATGATTCCATGGGGCCTTGCAATGCCACAATGTTCTCCATGGATCCATGGTGTCCCACAGGATCACAACGGCCCTTTGGTTCTATGAATTCCCACAGTGTCGCAATGGTCATCACAGGAAGGAAGCAACTGAGTCCCAGAGTTGCAGGCACAGATGAGAGGCAGTCACCAAAGGCCAGCCAGACTTGATTGTATTCACAGATTTTTTCTGGGAGCAATCCCCGGATATACAGAATTTTAGAGGTAGGACCCCATCTTTGGACATGGACAACTGGACAAGGAGGAAGATTCTTTTCCATAGCAAGGCAATAATGGAACACCATTGTTTCAGGGGCAGAAGCAGAGGCTGTCTGAGCCACAGGCCAGACACACTTGTTTGTCCTGGCAGCTTTTGTCACAGAGGAATCCTTGTATATACAGAATTTTTTGGGGCTGAATCTCAGTTTTGACCATGGACACCATGACAAGAATGACAGTTCCTTTCCATTGGAAGGAAAGCACCAAGCCCCAGTGTTTCAAAAGCAGGTGAGAGGCAGCTCCCAAAAGGCCAAGGGCAGCCAGACCTGTCTGTCCTGGCAGCTTTCACCTGGGAACAGTCCTTGGATGGACAGAGTTTTGGAGGTGGAATCCCAGTTTCGACCATAGGCACCTAGTTGAAATGGACGTTTTTTCCATAGGAAAAAAAAAGCACAAACTCCAAGTGTTTTGGAAGAAGATGAAAGGTGGCCACCATAGGCCAAGCCAGCCAGACCTTTCTCTCTTGGCACCTTTCATTTCGGGGAAATCCTTGGACATAGGGAATTTTGGAGGTTGAATCTCAGTTTTGGCTGTGGGCACCTGGACAGCAAGAAGAGTTCTTTTCATTAGGATGGAAAGCACAGAGCCCCAGTGTTTCAAAGGCAGATGAGAACCAGCCCTCAGGAAGCCAAGGCCAGCCAGACCTGTCTCTCCTGGAAGCTTTTGTCTGGGAGAAATCCTTGGATATAGGGAATTCTGGAGGTAGATTCCCAACTTTGCCCATGGGTGCCTGGATGTGAAAGGTGCTTTTTTCCAATAAGAAAGAAAAGCACATGGTCCCAGTGTTTCAAAGGCAGATGAGAGGTGGCCCCTGGGTGGCCAAGCCAGCCAGATCTGTCAGTCCTGGCAGATTTCATCTGGGAACAATCCTTGCATATATGGAAATCTGGAGGAGGAATCCTGATTTTGGCCACGGACACCTGAAGGAGAAGGACAGTTCTTTCCACAGGAAGGAGAGCCCAGAGCCCCAGTGCTCCAGGGGCTGATGAGCAGCAGCTCTCGGCATGCCAGGGTCAGCTGGACCTGTCAGGTGGCCCTAAGGTGTCCCAGCCAGCCAGGTCTTGATGCCTTGAGAGGCTGCCTAGAACAGAGGCTGGACAGAGTTACAGGAATAAAGTAGGGATGTATTAAAAGGCCTTCAAAGGATACACCTGGGGCAGAACAAGAGCCCGGCTGAGGGTACACCCAAGATGGACAATGGGTCACACATTTTCACACTTTTATAAGTTTTGGTCCATTTCTATATTGGGGTTAATTGTCTAATTACAGCTTCAGGTTATGAAGTCACATCCTCCCAGTCTGCTCTGCTCAATTCACTGTTTGCACTTTTTGGGCCTGAAGCTACCACAGTGTCCTTGGCTCTCCTAGGTTTCTAGGTCTCCTCCTCCAGTTATGGAGAAATATTTCAAAGAGCTTCTAAACAATATGCACTCCTATTTTAATGGATATATTTTATTACTGCTGTTATTGGAGCAGAGACAATTACAGCATTCTCTGATTGATACTGACCCAGGGTCTCTCCCCAGCAGTTCTGGCCTGCCCACAGAAGCTGTTCCTGGAGCTCTGACCCAGTGTGGACAACCTTGCTCCACATTGCCCAGCCCCATCCTGTCTGTCCTCACTGCCCTGGGACCTGCTGTGCTTGGAGAGCTGGCTGCTCCCAGCCTAAGAGAGGTTTGCCCTTTTTGTAGATTTTGAAGCAATCTGAAACTCCTGAGTTTCCCCAATGAAAACAGACACACTGCTCAGGTGTGTGCCAAGACCAAGCTGCCACCAACAACGTTCCCCTCACCCAAGGCAGAACTGTGCAGGAAATGTTTTAGACCTTTGCACTCCATGGTTCCATGAGGCCTTGCTCTGTGGCAATGGACTTTTGGTTCCACGAGGTTCTGTACTCAACAGTGGTATCCTTAGTTCCAAGTGTCACCATGGCCCCTTGGTTCCACGGGGCCCCACTGTGTCACAATGGGCTCCATGATTCCATAATTAATGCAAAAGCTTTGCATAAACAATGAGCAACACCATGGTCTCCTTGGATCTGCATTGTCATAACCAACAATGGGTTCCATGAGATCCCAAACTGTCACAATGGATATTTGTCTCCATGTGGCCCCTCTGTGTCACAAAGGACCCTTGGTTCCATCTGCCCCAAAATGACACCGGGTTTTCCCTTTTCCTGCAGCAATCAGCAGCAAACACCAGTGCCAGGGTAAAACGTCTGGCAAGAAGGAGCAAGGGGGGACATTTGGAGTGATGGATTTTGCCTTCCCAGGTCTCAGTGACGTGGGATGGGTCCCTGCTGTCCTGTAGATGGATGAACACCAGCCTGCCCATGGCAGGGGGTAAGAGACAACTGCCTCTGTCCATGGAACTGCAACAGCAGAGAGATCAGGAGACCTGGGTTTAAAAGACTCTCACTGGCACAGGAAACATCAGCCTAGGACAATTTCTTGAAAGCTGACATTTTAGAGCATTTTTTTATACAGACTTGGACTACCAAATACCAAGTTAAACAGTTTTGGCTTTCTCTGGGCCCTGAGACCAGTTGGAATCTTTTCAGCAGTCTGTGATGTTACATCCTGTTTTAAATGATCAAATTGGGAGCCAAACTTATAAGAAAATTTAGCAAAGATTTATTAATTTTTCTGTGAGACCGAAGTTTGGTCGTCAAAACCACCTCAGCCAAGGGTCAGCGTTGAGCCCGGGATCGGTGCTGGGTGAACATGGATCTGACCTCCGAATGTCAGTCTCTCCCTGTTCATGAATGATGCATCGTGCAGCAAGTTCTTATACAGTATATTCTTCCCAAGGCAGAAAGGACCGAATGTTCTTTGTGTCTCTTCACATGCAGAACCATGGCTTTACTTGTGCAGAGGTAGACAAAGACTCAGTCCAGGTGTCTCGATGTTGTCAGTCGACTCTGGGGAAGTCAGCATTCACATGCATCAGGGTGGCGCCGTCGATCATCGTGGTAGATGTAATCATCAAGGTGATAATCACTCTTAGGTGGACACGACGACCCAGGGAAGCCAGCAATTATCAGCCTGGAAACTTCTATTCTGACATTAAAACCCCAATGTTTATCTCAACGAACGTCCAGGAACTAGATATGAATAAGACACTGCTCCTGGCCAGGATGGTCAAAGCACAATGTAGATTTTACAATATTTTATACATTATTAGCATGAATTATCTCTATCATATACTACAATCCCTCCCCATTTATATCACCAATTCAATTCATGTTCTCAAATTGCTAAATTTTTCATTTTCTACTTCTACCCACCACCACTGAGGGTCTTTCACAAACAGAGTGCTCCCTTACACTATTCTGTACTCCCCTTGTGGAACACCCTGTTATCCCATATTATTCACATTCGCTTTTGCTTGTTTCTCGAACTTTGCCAATACTTCAGCAGCATTGCTGGCACACTTCCTTTCTCCCACTCACATGATTTTAGATGTGTTGCCTCTGGAAGCTCCCTCTGGATCCACGGGAATTATCGCTATCTGCATTCCCTGGACCACGGAGTGGATCAGTCTAAAAAAGCATGGAATTAGACAAGGCAGGAATAGGATTCCAGCTACTGAACAGAGCACAAAAAACATCACTTTATTCCACCAGGCCCCATCAAACAATTTGTCCCACCATGAAGATTGTAAAATCCAGTTCCATTTTTGAACAGGGACATGGGCCACCTTTTTGATCTTGGCCCCCAAAGCTCTTATGGTTTCCCCATAATCATCGATTTCAATACAACATTCTGATTCGTTGAACTTTCCACACACTCCCCCTTCTTCGGCCAGCAAATAGTCTAAAGCTCTTCAATTTTGGTACACAAATGCCCGTACCTGGGTGTGCTGCCGACTAAGTAAATCCAGGGCCTCAGAGGCGTGATTCGAAACAATTTCCACAACTGCCTGCAGCCAAATCAGCCGGTTCAGTAGGTAAATTGGAGTCCTATATTTGTAGCTTCCATCTTGAGCCCACGTGGCCGGTCCATAATAATCAATTATCCTTGCAGCTGGCCACTCTTCCTCCCCCATGGTTTGTTTACCACCTATTACATGTATCATTTTTTCAGGCTTCTTCTCTCCCTCCTCAGGGTCTCATACAGAGGAGCCCCTAGTAGGTTACTTTTTGTTCAAGGGAGAGTAAAGAAGACTGGCCGGATCATGCCCAGAGTGCATGATCATGATCCCTTCCACCTCGGGGGTAACACACTTTTCCCCACAAATCCAATAAATTCTATCCAGGGCTTTCCATCTGATATTTGTCCTCCCTGGGTCTCCCCAGGACTCTCTCAGGCCTTCCAAGGATTGGAAAGTGTTGGCTCCAGGATTTTTGACCCAACACAGTCCTATCCTTTTGTTCCATTCACAATTTGTCTCATTCTTCCTGCTCCAGTACTCCGAAGGGGGTTCTGGCTGCTAGACCTTGCTTTTGGTGTTTGAGTTCACCGTCAGGGTAGACGCACATGGGGTGCATCCCACCATTTTGGTGTACTCCTTTCCTTCTCGACTGGTGCAGATGGTTCCAATCACCCTCTGGTCCAAAATCCACCCCTCAGGTCTCTGTGCCAATTTTGAGACCCTTGGATTGTCCCATTTCAAAAGCTGTTCCGGACCCAAACCTACCCCTTTCCAAGGCCATTTTTCTGCTGACTTCAGCCCTCCACAAATCCAGCAATTTGACAATCCTAGTTCAATTGCAATTTCTTGCATCAGGTCAATGAACAGGTTCCTGTCCGGGGAAAGCCGTTCCCCATCAGCATATTGTTTCTCCAGCAATTCATACGGTTCACCCAGAGGTTTTAATCTTTCCTGTTCAACTTGCTGTCTCCTCATTTCTGACTCCCTTCCCTTCAATTCCTGAGTTATTTCTCTCATTCTTCCCTCAGGATCCTCACCATCTTTATTTTTCATGAAACAGACAACCCGATCATATTGCAGGCACACCCTATCATCATTCGCCTCTGCCAAACCCAATATGATTGGTTCTTTGCTCAAGGTAAATCTGCTATCAAATTTAACATTTCTTTCCATCCAATACATTTTCCCATTCATCATGCATATCCCCAGCCTCGCATTGTCATAACACAATGGATTCACCTGGTGATACGGGACAAAGATCGATTCCATTTTTCCCCCAACCCACATGGTTCGGTTACATTGGTTACAAATGGAGATTGACATTATTTCTGCATTTTGTTTTTGTATCTGGTGTTTATGCTTATCTGGCTGCCCGTTCCTTAGCCCTGCCTCATGATTAATACAACAAATCCCTGTTACCAATTCACACAATTTGACCCTCATGCCATTCTTCCAACAGTACCTGCCAGGTTCCCTGAGACAATCTTCCAGGGCTTGGTATGCTGAGGGTCTCTTGTTCCCTTTACAACTGGGACCACCTGAGTGCAATTTCCACACTCATATGCGGAGCTCTCGTTTCCGCCTCTCATTGTGACCTCAGTGTGCAGACTCTGCGTCCCGCACATGGCTAGGCTCAGGGCAATCAGGATTCCCACCAGGCGTACTCCTCTGCCTTTGCCTCCACCCCCTGGGGTGCCACCAGCAGCGAGGAAGACCATCTTTGCGGCAGCAGGAGTATGCTTCAGGGAACATGACCTCGGACCTAGCCGCGTACCTCCTCTTAAAGGTGCCCCACCGTGACACTCTGATTGCATCAGAACTGCACGGTACTCTGATGGATTTCCGGCACTCCACATCCAAAATTTCTGCTTGTGATCTAAGCTTCCCATGCACCTCGTTTTGAAAAATGTGGAACCACTCCTGTGAGTCCAGTTCAATGATTCCCAAATTTGTGGCTAAGGTTAGGATATGGTCAGTCAGCTCAAGCTCTTCCTCCAAACATTGAGTACACAGTCCTTTTGGCCTCTGTCCCCTTCTACAATGAATAACAAAAACCCCTTGACAATATTCACACTTACAGTGTACAAACAGATAGCATACACAGTCTGACAGTAGACAACTTATCTGCTTGTCGTTGGTCATTTACAAGGATGTTGGAGTCTGATCTTCAAGTCGCCTGGGGGAGAAGTGACCCTCCACTCGGGTGCTTCCTCCTGATGTTCGACTTTCTTCACCCTAGACGCGTTTTTCCAGCCTTTCTCCGCTGTCCAAATGGCCGTATCTGTTGTCAGGAGCACAAGAAAGGGACCTTCCCAGTGAGGAGAGAGCAGCATCTCCTTCCACACTTTCACAAGCACTCTGTCACCTAGCTGGATTTTTTGGATAGCAAATTCCAGAGGAGCACTCTGGGCCACTATTCCTTGTTTTCTGAGTTCCTGCAAATTTTGTTGATCGCAACCAGATATGGTTGAATCTGACCATCCTCAAACCTGGGGTGTCCCACTGGCATCCCATGTCTATATGGCATCCCATAGGGCATTTCAAACGGTGAGAGCCCCATCTCTGAGTGAGGCATGGTTCAGATATTAAGCAGTACCGAAGGCACGCATTTTAGCCAGGACATCCGTGTTTCTAAAATTAATTTAGATAACTGTGCTTTCAAGGTCTGATTCATCCTTTCCACTTGTCCTGAGCTCTAGGGTTGCCACGGAGTGTGGTATTCCCATCGGATGCCTAGTGCATCTGCCATCTGCTTAATAATCTTTGATGTAAAATGTGTTCCTTAGTCCAAATCAGTGCAATTCATCACCCCATATTGGGGTACAGTTTCCTCCAGTAATTTTCTGGACACCGTATGAGTCGTTGTCCATGGGCTAGGAAAAGCCTCCACCCAATGGGTCAATTTGTCCATGATCACAAGCACAAATTTCAATCTCTCCACTTTGGGCAACTCCGTGAAATCAACTTGAATTCTTTCAAATGGTCGGTATGCAATGGGGTGACTCCCCAGGATGGTCTGTCTTGCCCTTGTTTTGTTAAATTTCTGACAAATCAGGCATCCTTGTACCTCTTGTTTCGCCAATTCGTAAGTCCCCTTGCATCCGAAAAATTTCAAAAATTGTTCTGCCAGGGCCTGTGCCCTCCAATGTGTTCGCTGGTGCAAAATCCTCCTGGTAAAACCTTTGGAAACTAGTTCTCCCCCATCAGGTAATTTCCACTTACCTTCCTCCAATTTCCCCCCAGTCTTCTAACAGCATTCAATCTCCTTTTGAGAGGGCTGAGGAAGGTTATCTGGGACCTTGATCCCTTCAATCTCCGGGTTACTTACCGTCATCACTGCCACAGTCTTGGCTTCCTGGTCTGCCAAATTGTTTCCCCTGGTTCGGAACTGAATCCCTGCCTGGCATCCCTTCATGTGGACCACCGCAGTTTCCTCCGGCCCCCTTATGGCTTCTAAGATTTGCCGAATCAGTTCTCCATGAATCAGTCCCTTGCCCTGTGTGTTGATCAACCCCCTTTCTTCCCAGATTTTCCCAAAGGTGTGAACCACTCCCAAGGCATACCTAGAATCTGTAAAAATTGTTCCCTTTCTCCCTTTCAGTCCTTTCAAGGCTCTCAGAACTGTGTACAATTTGCAAGCCTGCGCCGACCAACTTGTGACCAACTCTGCTTCAATCACTTTTCCCGTTTGTCCATCCACAACTGAGTATCCTGATTTCCTCTTCCCATCAATCACCCTGCTTGACACATCTACAAACCATTTTTCTCCTTCATATACCTCTTCTTCTTCTAAATCCTCTCTGATCTTTGTTTGTAATTCAACCACCTCCATGCAATCGTGAACAAGCTCCTCTGAAGCTTCCCCAAACAAAAACTGTGCAGGGTTCTGTGCAGTCATTGTCCACAATTCCAAATCCTGTGAGTGAATCAAAATGGCCTCATACTTTACCAACCTTGCATCAGTGAGCCATTGTCTGCCTTCTGCTGTAGTATGCCCCGTACATTGTGTGGTGCAAGTACTACCAACGGTGCACCGAAGGTTACCTTCTTGGCCTCCTCTACCAGCAATGCTATGGTGACAATCGCCTGCAAGCAGGTGGGCCAGCCCCTGCTGACTGGGTCCAAAAGCCTCGACAAGTAACCTACCGGTTTCCTGACCCCAGCCCAGTGTCAGCACCCTGTGTGCCATGTGATTGTTCACGTCCACGAACAACTGAAAGGGTCTCTTCACTTCAGGGAGGCTCAGCACTGGTGCCGCTGTGAGTGCTTCCTTGACTCCCCTGAATTCTTCTTCATCCTTTTCCATCCATTTGATGTGGTGAGTTTCTTGAATAGAAACTTCACCTTTTCACTGTACCCTTCAATCCACTGCTGGCAATATCCCAACAGCCCCAAAAGCTGTCTGACCTCCCTTTTCATTTGCAGGGGTGGTAAGGCAACAATCCCTGCCACCCGCTCTGTGTTGGTTTCTGTTTCTCCTCCCGGCTGATTTATGACTGGAGATAGCTCAGGGACGCCACTTGTCGGTTTCTCGGCTGTTTAGGTGGCCTGGAAAGGCCCAGGGTGGCCTTGGACAGCCTGGCGCTTCAAAGGACGAGGAGAGACTTCTGATCTTTTCTCGGTCTCGGTGTTTATTAATTGTTTATCTAAAAGATTTTCTTTCAGCCCAACAGAGGTCTGCACAGCAAGCCAGCTATGAGCACACTGAGAGCCCCGGGGCGGTCACTTATCTTTATCCCCGAAGTTACGTATACAATATTTATAATTTTTCCCCAATACCTTCTACCCTTATTAACCGGTGCACTTCTAGTAATGACCAATCCCAAAGTGCCACCATCACCACAGAAGATGGAGGCCAAGAAGAAGAAGAATAAGGACAGGACATGCCCCAATTCCTCCATCTTACTTCTTTAGACCCCCCTATACAGAAATCCTAAACCCTGTGTTTTACACTCTAATTAACTTATCCCTTCACCATTCACCCCAGTGAAATCCTCCCAGTCCTCATACAGGTGTCATCTCCTGTGTAGGATCAAAGTCCTGCCACCAGACACTTCTGGCAACATTCCAGGACTCCCGAGCCCCCCAAGGGTGTTCTCGGCCACTCTGCACCTCCATCCTGAGGTGCTGAGATCCCACAGCTCTGGATCCAATTTCTTTTTTCCCTTGGTTAACCAATGTTCCAAGTACCTGACCTCGGGCTCTGTGAATTGCAACTTAGACTTTGACACCTTCAACCCCTTTTCCCCTAAAAAGTTCAATACTTCAATGGTGCTCACTCTTACAACCTCCTCCCTTGGACCTGCAACCAGCAAATCGTCTACATATTGTAACAATTTTGTTCCCTCCATTGGTACAAAGTGGCTCAATACCTGCTCAAGTGCTTGCCCGAATAAATTTGGGGAATCCATGAAGTATTGAGGCAACAACGTCCATCTGAGCTGCCGCTTTCTCTTCGCCTTTAGATCTTCCCACTGAAACGCAAAACCATCTCTGCTGCCCTCTGCTAAAGGACAGGTCAAGAAAGCATCTTTCAAATCAATCACACTGTACCATGTGTCCTCAGGAGAAATGTTATTCAACAAGGTGTAAGGATTTGAGACCATGGGGAACAAGGTCTTAGTGCTCTGAATCACAGCCCTTAAATCTTTCACTAGCCTAAAGCTGCCGTCCATCTTTTTCACAGCCAGAACTGGGGTGTTGTGCCGAGACATGCACGGCTCCAACGTTCCTTTCTTTATTACTTCATCAATCACCGTTTCCAATCCCTTCCTCCCCTCCATGGAGATGGGATATTTCTTAACCCAAATAGGGTCCTCTGGTCTCTCAATTTCAACACGAATCAGCTCTATGTCCAGCCTCCCAGCTTCCCCTTTGACATACCATACCTTCGGATCCATTTTCTCCTTGTCCTGGATGGTGAGTTTATACATTCTCACCCTGAGCCTTGAATTTTCCACTGCCAAGGTGATTTCCAGGGCTACCATCATGTCCCGCCCCAGTATATTTAAATACGCATCCTGTATCAGTAAGATATTTCCTGTACGTCTTTTGTTTTTTGTTTCTATTTCTACATCTTTTATGATCAGAACCTCAAAGGGTTCCCCTTTTGCCCCGATTACCATCATGGAATCAGTGCTTAGAGAGCACCCTTGTGGCAGCTGCTGCACCGCTGTCCGTTCCGCCCCTGAGCCTACCATAAACCACATCTCCTGCCTGTGGGGTCCTACTTTTAATTTTATCAAGGGCTCCCTCAGTGTTCTGGACTCCAAACTGAAAAGTCCCTGACACCCCTCATCTTCTTGCAACATTGCCTGGTCCTTGGCTTTGTTGGGACAATTCCTTCAGATGTGTCCCTTTTGTTTGCAGTAATAGCACTCAAAATCTCTCTTCTGATTGTTTGATCCTTTTCCTTGGGAAGAGTTCTGCTTCTTTGCCGGCTCCTTCTTTGCTCTGTCTCTGCCCTGCTCCTGTTTGTGTGCTTCCCTTACTGCAGCTACCAATACCTTAGCTTGGATCTTCTGTTTCTCTTTGTCTCATCTCATGTAGACTTTCTGAGCTTCCCGAAGCAGCTCTTGCAACCCTTTTTCCTGCCACCCATCTATCTTTTCTAACTTTTTCCAACTGTCTTCCCAGGATTTTGCCACAGACTGAGTTTTTAGCAAAACCGTCCCCAAATACATTCTCAAACCCTTGCAGAGCCTCTGCAACCATTCCATGGGAGTTTCATCTTTCCCCTGGCACTCCCTCAGTACCTTGCTCATGTTCTGTCCCTTGGGTACTGCTTCCCTGCTACCCTGAATTATCATATTTCCTAAATTTATCCTTTTCTGCCTCCCCTCCTCCATCTGGGCATTCCAGGACGGTTTCTGGTTTGGCCAACTCTGGGCCCCGCTTTCCCCATTGGGGTTTCTCTTTTCCCAATCTTTGATCGCAGCTTGTCTGATCATGTCCCTCTCCTCATTGTTGAACAGCGATCTCAGGATCGCGTTGAGATCCTCATAGGTGTAGGTGTTGGTCCCTAGAAATTCATCTACCTTTTCTGCCACCCCTCAAAGGATCATCTATCAATTTTCCCATCTCTTTCTTGAACGCTCTCATGTCACTGGTGTCGATTGGCGCGTGTACAAATGCAATAACTCCAGGAGCCGTCAGCACCTCCACCAGTAAAGGGAAGAAGCCGAGCTTCTCTTCCTCGTCCCCACTGTCTCCCATAGTCTCCCTCCTCATTTGCCGCTCCTTCAATGGGCCAGGGGAGAGCTGGTTTTGGGGATGGTTACCTGTTTTTCTTTGGTTTTGGGAAGGGTCAGTGGCAGCGGCTGCTCACATGGGAGCGGAGTCGCCGCCGCCGCTTGGTCACGTGGAGGGGGAGGTACCGCAGCTGGCTCCGGTGGGAGCGGCAGTGCCGAGACCTGACCCAGTGGGATCGCCACCTCAGGAGGCAACGTGGGCACCGGTGGTGCCTGAGCTGGTCCGGGCTGGGGCGGAGGAACAAGGTAGGGAAGTGGAAGATTGTCCAAGGGCTCCCATTCCTTTCCCATGTTTGCTGAGTTTCAGAGGGGTCATACTGGGTATAAACTCATACAAGCGTACCTCCACATCTCGGCATACTCAATTTCCTCAAAATCCTACAGGCAGCAATCAAATACGTAATCGTACAAAGACTTGCAAGTCCATGCTTTAAATGTGCCGAACACCAGCCAAACCATGTATTTTCTGATCTCCTTCCCTCCCCATTTTTCCATACAAAAATGTATCATTTTCTCCTTGGACTTGCCCGCTCTCCTTGGGCTCTCATCCCAGTGTTCTAGCATGCACCCCAACAGATTATCTCTTGGGATTTCTGGCAGAACTTTCCCAGGACCCTGGGGAGATTTTTCCTCGGGTTTTCTCCAGAACCTGCTTTTTCCCAACTTCATTTTTCCAAAAATCCCTCCTGCGAATTTTCTCACCTTGTCTCCTCCAGCTGGGATGCTCGTCACGAGTCCTGACTCTTTGTCTGATGTTGATTTCCTGAATCTGCAAAATGTCACCAGTCTTACTCAGTCAAACGGAGAACCGTTCCGCTGACTTTTTGACTGATCTCCGGTTTTCTTTCCTGTTTTCTCTGGATCAGAAGGTAGATGGACTCCTGAAATTTTCCAGGACTGTCGTTTCCCCTTTCTGACCGAACCATGACCAATTTCCCCCCTTGAATTTTCTACGAGTCCCAGGTCCCACGTGTGTTAAGGAAAAGCATCTGCTTCCCCCTTGACGACCATGTGCCTCACAGTATGGTGGAACTGCGGCTGTGGGGTCCACACTTGCTTTGTGACAGAGTCACATCTCACAATAACTCGGTCACACCCCACTCAACCACGCGATACTCACGGTTCCTTTTCCCACGTGGATTCTTCATGCACGTTGATTTCCAAGGGGAAAAAAAAGCACCTCGGGCTTGGAGATCCCCTGGATCTTGCCGAGTTCCTGAGAGCGGGGCCCATTTTATCCCTCTTTAGCTGTGGCTCCAGTTTTGGTTCGGTGATTTTTAATTGGTCTCGTGGACTCCAATCCCACTCAGACTGCTGAAATCACTAAGATGCCTTCAGGGCAGGAAGGGGTCCCGAACCCCAAATTCAAATCGCTTTGGGTTTCACCAGATTGTTATAAATGATCAAATCGTAACCCAAAATTTATCAAAAATTTAGTAAAGATTTCTTAATTTGTCTGTGCAACCAAATTTAAGTCTTCAAAACCACCACAGCCAAAGAGACAGCATTGAGCCTATGTTCGGCGCTGGGTGAACCTGGATCTGACCTCTCGAGTGTCAGAGTCTCCCCCGTTCATGCACGCTGCTTCTTGCAGTGAGGTTTTATACAGTTTATTCTGCCCGAGGCAAAGATGCCCAAATTTTCTTTGTATCTCTTCACATGCATTGCTGTTTCCTTCCATGTGCAGAGGTGGACAAAAGCTGGGCCCTGGTGTGCCACTGGTGTCAATCGGCTCCGGCAAGCCGTGTATTCAGATGTATCAGTTTGGCGCCCCTGACTATCTTGATAGATGCAATTGGCAAGGCAATAATCGCTCTTGGGTGGCTCCCGATGACTTGGGATACCAGTTATCATCGCCCTGGAAGCTTCTATTCCTACGTTAAAGCATCAGTCGTTATCTTAACTTGTGTCAGGGAACTTGTTGAACCTAAATAGACAGCTGCTCCCGGCCGGGTGGTCAGACACATACATTTGGAGCATGAATTATCCCTTCCATATATTACATCTGCATTTACCTCTCCAGCATTGCTTTCCAAAAGAAAAGAAAAAGCTGGGGAAGGCAAACTTGGTATAGCTCACGGTATTTTACAGTGTCTAAAACATGCCAAGTCATGTATCTTAGAAGTAAGATCCTTTTGGAATTAATGGGACAGAGAAGTAGTGCAAAGGGGAGCATGAAAATAAATAGAGTAATACATCTTAGTATGGTTTTTTCTGTTTTCATTTCATTTCCTAAAAACTGCTTCAGTTCTTCCAGAATCTTCTCCACAGTCGTGTTCGCTCTTTCCAAGAACCTTTCCTGGAGAACAAGGTGCAGCTTCTGTCACAAGATGTGCCACCAGCTGCAGCTTCTCTTGGCTTTCCACACCGTGCGCGCAGCACGACTCTTGCAGCAAAGCAGGACAAATGTTTGAAGAAATTTACAGCCTGTTCTTTTCCTTGTGGTCTGGGCACTTGTGCCATTGGTGAGGTTTTCATTGTTACTGTTCTACACTAAGGAAACATGACGGGCTATCAGGAATTGTTAGGGAATGCAAGCCTGACTGAATGCAGAGAAAGAATCTCCAGAGCCTGCAGCCAGAAGTGGAGAGCTCTGGGATAATCATTCCATCATCCACATGGACATCTTGAAAGCAATGTAGAAGATGAAAATGGGCTGACAGAGGGAATTTGTTTCATTGTTCAGTTCAGATGCTGCTACATCTCATGCATTGATATAAATCAAGAGTTACTGTCAGTTCATGAAGGGCACCAAAACAAGCCGGATTTCTCAGATGACTGAAAGAATCTGAAAAGGAGAAATGCAGGGAATGACTTAGTGAGCTTTGCCTGTACAAAGGATCATTTTTCCTATTAATTTCTAGTCCATTCCCTCTGCTTTTGTCCTTACTAACAATGCCATTTTCATCCCAGATTCCCCATGAAATGGCAACCCTGAGCTTGGAAGTGCCTGAAAGATGCCCTGTTCCTCTGCAGGGACCCTGAGGCTGAAGCGGGAGCCTGAGCCCTCTCTGGGGCAGCCTCCACCGAGCTGGAATTTGTGCCGTGCTGGGAGAGGAGGAGGAGGGGGAGAGCGCTGGCGCTGTGTGGCAGGAGCAGGAGGTTTGGGCCGCAGGACATTCCGTCTGCGCCGCTGACCCGCAATGGGCGGCCGTGCCCGGGGCTCTGGGCCTGGCCCCGCGTGCGCTGAGCTCTCGACACTGCGGGAGCTCCCCGGGCTGGGCTCAGGTTCCTGTTGGGCCTGGGCAGCAGGCTGGGCTCCAGCTGGGAACAGCAGCAGCTGGAAATACCTCTGCGCATCTCCATTTGCTGCTGCTGCTGCTCAGAAGAAACAATGCAGGGAGTCAAGAAGTTCTGGTTTCTCTTTCTCCTGGTAGATTTTTTCATTTGATTTGACTCTCAAGAGGCAATTTCTGTGATGGCCTCTGTCAGTTGATTCTATTTCAGCAGCAGCAGCAGCAACAGGACTGTGTTTGAGCACTGCAAATTTGACCTGTGCGGCTGCTTTAATTCTCCTTGACTTACTGCTCAGGTACTTTAGAGCATTTCAAGATCTGCCAATCATGATGCCTGGGATCAAACGCCTGAGTTCACCTATTGCCAGCTGGGGGCTATGTACAAATCACCAACAGGACGGGACTGCTGAGGAACGTGTCTCGAGCTGTTTATTTTCCAGCATCAGTATCATTACATAGTTATGAGAATGGAAAGATGCCAGCAGCTTGTGTCCTCAGCAGCAGACAACTCAATGTTACAATTTACTTTAAAAATTTTTTACCAATCACACAAAGCAAAAGCATATTGATGGTAGTTCTATCCAACCACTATAAGCACAGGTACCTTTGGTTAAAACAATGATTGCTTGTTTTGAATAGAATACCTGCTTGTGAGCCTTTATACACAATGAACAGAGCTCAATTATTAAGCTTAGAACTTCCTAATATCTCTGCGGCTTAGGGATTTGTTCTAGACAAGCGTTAATACACCAACCATTTTTCTATTTGTCCTTACTTTCTACTTCTTATAGAACTTTTCTGCTGACAAATCTCATGGCCTCTGCTTAGCTCAAATTTTAGTTCTGCTGTCTTTGAGGCCTGCATTTTGCAGCTTTCCCAAAACCCTCTGATTTTAAGGATTCCCACATTCACCATCACGAAAGCACTATGGGTAGCACTGATCAAAAAAGGCAGTTGCAGATAAATTTCAAGTGGCAAGCAGAAGAGGGCCAAGAGTAGCCATGATCTCCAATTCCCAAGGCAAAGGCAGCAGCAGCCTCCTGTCACCTCAGGGCGAGTAAAACAGCGATGAAAGCAGCGCTGGAACCTGATCCTTTCTTTCTCTGAGGGCTGGCTCAGGGCAGCACAGGCAGGCCCTGAGGAGTCAGGGCTGTGTGTGGGTGATTGCTGCTCTAGTCCAGAATTGAGCTGGAAAAAGCCCTTGGGAGCCGAGGCAGGAGCAGGTGGGAAGGGGCCGGCGCTGCTGCTGCTCCTGGCCGGGAGCCCCAATAGAACCAAAGGGCCATTGTCAGACACTGCAAGGCCTCATGGAAGAAAGGGGCCATTGTGCCACTGCAGAGCCAAGAAGACCATTGTGGTATTGCTGGGCCTTGTGAAAAAAAAAGATCTCTTGTGATACTACAAGGCCTCATGGAACCAAGGCACAGTTGTAATGCTGCGAGGCCCCAAGGATCCAAGAACATGGAAAAGTTCTGTTTCGCTCGGCTTGACTGGTCCAGCTTACCTTGGCATATTGAGGGTTGCTTCTCTGCTGCCCGTGAAGCCGTGGAGTTCTGTGCTTTCCTTCCTGTGGGAAAGAACTCTCCTCCTTTAGGGGTTCATGGCTGAAATTGGGATTCTACGTCCAAATTCACTTATATCAAAGGATGATTCCTGTATGAAACCTGCCAGAACAGACAGCTCTGGGTGGCCTTGACATCTTGGGGGCCACCTCTCATCTGTCTTCAAACACTGTGGGGATGTGCTTTTCTTTCCATGGAAAAATCATCTTTCAAGTGCAGGTGTCCATAGCGAAAATTGGGAATCTGCCTCCAAAATTCCTTATATCCAAGGATAGCTCCCAGGACTGTCCAAGTTCCCTTGGCTTCGTGAGGGCCAGCTCTCATCTGCCTGTGAAACACCTGGGCTCTGTACTTTCCTTCCTATGGAAAAGAACTGTCCTTGTCCAGATGCCCATGGACAAAACTGGGATTTGGCATCCAAAATTTCATTTATAAAAGGATTCCTCCCAGACAAAAGCTGCCAAGACAAACTGGTCTGGCTGGCCTTGGCCTCCTTGGAGCTGCCTCTAATCAGCCTTTAAAACACTGGGGCTCTGCCGTTTCCATCCTGTGGAGAAGAACTGTCATTCTGGTCCAGGTACCCATGGCTGAAACGGAATTCCACTTTCAAAACTCCACAAATATCCAAGGGTTGCTTTCAGACAAAAGCAGCAAGAACGGGCAGGTTTAGCTGGCCTTGGTGTCCGGTGAGTGCCTCTGATCTGCCTTCAAACCCCTCGGGCTCTGTGATTTCCTTCCTGTAGAAAAGAACCCTCTTTCTTGTCCAGGCACCCATGGCCTCAGGCACATGAGCACTGTACAGGGACAGAGGAGCTCTGTGCTCCGTGGAGTGGAGACTGAGGACAGCAGAGGAGAGCCCTGGGAGGGACTGAAGGGTGGTTTAAGTGATAGTGGATCCTTTTGACATAAAAGAAAAAGGCAGAAAAAAGAAAAATTAATAAAAATGGCAGCTGGGGAGGTCCAGACTGGCATGCAGGAGAAAGAAATTTCCCTCCAGGGCAGAGCTCTGGTCCAACACCAGAATGAGTCTGGGTCATCACCAGGCTTTGTGTGTGCAGTCAGAGGCAGGCAGGAGGCAGAGCTGTCAGCAAAGGAAGGGGCCAGCCAGGTGGGGCAGCCGGGGGATGAGTTTTACAACATGGCTTATGTGGTCCAAGACCTGTTCCACATTGCCAAATGATGGCTGCAGCCTTGGGAGATATTTAGATGGCCAACACCCCTGTCAATCACTGTAACAAGGTGACCAGGAGAGATTCACATAAGACTCTGTCAGTAGTTGGGTTCCACTGAAGGATAGAAGTTTTTTCAGTATTGTTTTCATTTTGAAAGTAAGAGCTGTGATACTGGAGTCTTCTGTAGCAGGGGACATGGTATGCCATATGGAACATGTGGAGCATGATAAAAGATGTTAAATAAATAAATAAAATACATTAATTTTAAAAATACATTTACAAATAAATAAATAAAAACATTCTCAGCTGTTCCAGGAGAGCCTCAGCCTCATGATCAGGGAAGAAAACTTATCACCACGAGTCAGCAGAGTGGCTCTCCAGATGGCTTTGCAGAATGGCTGGTATTACTGCCTAGTGTTACAGGGTTAATACTGAGGTGCAAGGAAGCAGCATTTTTGAATTTCACTAGACTTAATATGGAATGTTAGGGGAAGAACCAAAGAAGGAAAAGGGAGGGATTAAGGTGGTTTGGAGAGAAATAGACATAGGAAAATAGAGGAATAATAAAATAAGTGGTGTCAGTCATGCTGACAGATGCTGACAAATGCTGATCAGTGTGCTTGTAACGCCCTGCCTTGCACCTGGTCCCTGCACTGTTCCACAGTACCCTGTATCTTAATTAGACTCAATGTGTATTTTCTGACTGCGCTGCAGAGCCAGTGGGATCTGGTGGAGTCAGATGAGAAAGCTTTTTGCACTCTTGTCTGTGTGTATGAACATGTATGTATGAGGTAGCTGAAAAGTTGAGTGTCCAAAGGCCCTCTACAGGGTGCTCCATATGGTGTTGATAAAGGTACCCTTTATCATGGTATACCATGATAACTTATCCTTTGGGGCTGAATAATCTAAAGATCTAGAGAATGTCTTATGGATAGGCCTTAGTTACTCTTAATGACCCCTTCTTTCCTCTAAAAATACAAATGACATCAGGTTAGTTATAATTTTACACATGAATTTCTTAAAAAAGGAGAGCCATCAGGCTGCAGGACAAAGTCACTTCCCAGTTGTCCTCTTCAGTTATGTTACTAGCTTCCAGAACAATAGTTGTATTGAAAAACACATGGATTCTAACTTTGCCCCTTCCTGGAGTGCTATGGTCATGAATGCCAATGCCTGAAATGGTTCCTAATTATTTTTTACCTTTCTGTTAGATATTACACACAAAGAAGGACACCCTTGTATTCAGAAAGGTAAGTTTTATTATAATGAAAACCACCAAAGGAGAGTATAAGGACTTATGATCCTATATTTTCAGAAAAAAGAGATGAGAATTTATATTTTGGTGCTCTGTAGCCATCCATATGGACAACATTCCAAAACGCCACGGCATGTGTCCAAAAGGTACAGGGGGACCTTTTCCCAGAGCCTGCAGGGACAGAGGCGCAGGGCAGGGACACCGTGGGACAGCCTGGGCTGCACAGGGCACAGGCATGGGCAGCAGCTGCAAGACAGCCCTGCCAGAGCCAACTTGGGCAGCACTTTGGCCATGGCTTCTGGGCCTGGGCCTGAGGCAGGAGCAGGAGACAAGTGACCCTTGCAGGCCTGGGGCCTCATTGCCTCCTTGTCCCTGCTCAGCAGCCTGGCAGGGGCCGCCCCATGCTCCTGCCCTTGCCATTGCACATCCCCACATGCCAGTGCCCATCCCGGCAAGAGCCCTGAGCAAGGAGGGAGGGACAGCATCTGCCTGGCCAGGGGCTGGGGCTCAGGCCTTGGCCCTTGGCATTCCTCAAACACATCCAGCTTTGCTCAGCACCAGAGACACCTTGGCCTTGTTTGTCCCCAGCTGTCATCACTGCCTCCAGTGTTCTGCTCTAACTGGAACCTGGGGACACTTTCTCAGTCGTGTTCCTCAGTGGGACCCATTAAAACTTCAAGAAAGTTCAGAGTTTCAATTTAATTTTGAGTTCTTGAGAAGTTTATTGAAGACACTCTCAGGGACTGAGTCTGATGTAAACAACACAAAAGCCCTGAGAGGGTCATTGAAATTTTCCTAGTCCACTTATGGAGAAAGATTTCAAAGAACTTGTAAAAAATACAAATTCCTATTTTAAAGGATGTATATTATTTTATTTCTCTTTACATCAGATTTTGTTGCAGCATTTGTGATTGATATTGACCCAGGGTCTCTCCTCAGCAGCTCTGGCCTGCTCACAGAAGCTGTGCCTTGAGCTCTGACCCAGTGTGGACAACCTTGCTCCACATTGCCCAGCCCCATCTTGTCTGTCCTCACTCCCCTGGGACCTGCTGTGCTTGCAGAGCTGGCTGCACTCAGCCTAACAGGGGTTTTCACTTTTGGGGGTTTTTTCCAGCAGTCTCAAACTTCTGAGTTTCCCCACTGCAAACAGACACACTGCTCAGGTGTGTGCCAGCCCCAGGTGCCACCAAAGCCACTGCAGAGCTGCCCTGGGCCAGCTCTGAGGGTGGATCATCAGCCCAAGCTGCACGGGGCCCCTGCAAGGGGCTGTGGCCATGGGCACTGCACTGACCCCACTGCTGGGTTTGGCTGCCACGGCCACCGAGAGAAATTAAGCTGTCCTTGGAAACACTGGGGAGGACTGGGACATACTGGGGAACACTGGGAACGCTGTGGGAGACACTGGGACATACTGGGAGTGACACTGGGGGATACTGGGAGAAACTGGGGACACTGGGGCAATTGCAGAGATGACTGGGGACACTGGGACATCCTGTGGATGACACTGGGAGGAACTGGGCATGACTGGGAATAAACTCGGGTGTATTGGGACGGACTGGGCTGTACTGGGAGGGATTGGAGGGGTACTGGATTGTACTGGGTTACTGGGGATTAATTGGGCTTTACAGGGGTTATACTGGTCTGTACTAGGGATGAACTGGGCTTTACTGGGAAAGACTGGAGGAGGGTGAATGGGCTGTTCCCACCTCCACTGCATCGCATTTGCCGAAGCTCCCGCCCATCTCCAGCGGCAGCCAATCAGCGCCAGGGATCCGGGCCTGGGGGCGGTGCTTACACGGGCAGCAAATTTTCTTTTTGCCTACAACTCCCGTCATGCCCTGCGGCAAAACTGAGCCCATTGCAGAGGGGATAACAACTCCCGTCATGCCCCGCGCTCCACAGGACTCCAGGATCCGCCCCCATCTGTCCCATAAGTGTCCCCCAAACACTCCAGGGTCCCTCAGTGCCCCCTGAGCGCTCATTCGGGACCCCCATAAGCACCACTGAACCCCTGAGTGCTCCCACCCCCACAGCTGCCCGGTATAGCCACTTCTGAGAATTCATCTCCTCTCGTCCCCCGTGGCCCCAGAGCCCCCCAGAACACAGTCCCGCCCTTAAAACTCCGGCCGCGACCCGCGCCCTAAAGAGCCCGGTTGGACCTCTCCGAGCTCCTCCCAAGGGCTCCCGTTCCATTTACGTTCCCTCAGAGGATCTCTAGTCGGGGCTCGGACGCAAAGGTGTCCCCCAAGAGCCGTCCCGGACTCCGAAACATTTCGTTCCAACCACTTTTGGGACTACAGCTCCCATCATGCTCCGCAGCGCACGACCAGCGCCATTTCAGGCGGGACTTTATCTCCCGTCATGCCCCGCGCCCCACCGAGAGCCATTGCAGCTGCGCCCAGAACTCCCGTGATGCTCCGCGGCCCTGTTAAACCGTATGATACCCACGCCTACAACTCCCATCACCCCCCGCGCCCCAGAGAGCCCCGTTCGAGTCCCTCCAAGTGCCCGCCCGGACCCCGAAGGGCCCCAAATTCCCCTCCCTGACCTCCAAGGGCCCCCCTGGACCCCCAAGTTCTGCCCCGGACCCTGAACTGTCCCTCAGAATCCCTGAGTGCCCCTCCAAGTGCCCACCTGGCTCCCCAAAGTGTGCTCCAGACCCTCAAGTTCCCTCTGAATTCCCTCCCCAGACCCGTAACTGCCCCAAATGTGCCCCAGAAATGTCTCCAGGGACCCCGAAGTGCACGCCCCCCCAATCCTGTCTGAGAAAAAGATGATAAAAAAGATGACAAAAAGAGTACAAATATAACTAATTAACATAAAGAGAAAGAAATAAATAGCCAATAGAAATTATTTAATTAATTCATGAAGGAATTGTGTTACTTAGAACCAATGATGAATAATTTTCTTGGTTGCTAGAAATGTATCCAATTTTAATATAAATATACAAATTAAGTAATAAAAATATTGTATGAGACTACCCTAAATTAAAATAATACAATTATAATTTTGTTATTAATCAATTTTCTTTAACAGGAAAAATGCTAAAATTTTTCTTTTTTTTGGGGATGTCAGTCCCAGGTGGGCGTTGTCAGACATGGTGAGGCTGGGGGTGAGGAGCAGCTTGTCCAAACAGGCTCAGCCTGCAAGGGGCTCATTCTTATCCATGCCCAGACCTCCTAAGGAGACATTCATCATCCAGATCACTTGGGGAATGCTTCTATCCCCTCTTCTCATAACTAACAACTAGAAAGATACTGATGTGATTAAAAAAACAAAAATCATGAGGAGCATTTTGACATCTTCCTCCTGAAGACAACTCCAAACTGACTCCAGTCACTGCACAAGCCCTAGAGACCCAAAGGCAATGGAAGGGAGACAAAGAGCTCCTGAGGCCTTTCTGTATTTTAATCAGCCCCACGCTGGATTTGGGGCTGGCTCCAGGAGCCTCAGGAACGCAGAGAAGGATGGAGACGCTGCTCAAAGAGTCAGCAGCAAAACTCCATGTTCCTTGGAGCATGGCTGGGCCCCAGTGAGGGCAGGGAGTGCCCAAGGCTGCCCAGGGCCGGGTGAGAGCAGATCCTTGAGGGCAGGATTGCAGGGAGCCCAAGGCTCTGAGCAGGGAACTGCAATGCTGAGCAAGGCCTGGCTTGGCTGCAGGAAGCAGAAAGGCCAAGCCCTGAGCCCAGCCTGGGCCAGCAGGGCCTGTCCTTCACGGCTGCCTCGGGGCTCTTGGTGGGCCAGGGGGATGTGAGGGGCAGCAAGGACAAATGGCATCACCCTGCAGCCCCTGCCAGCCTCCCCAGCGAGGCCGAGGGAGAAGCAAAGTGCAGCCCCTGCCAGGAAAGTTCCTCCTGTGGGGCCTCCAGAGGCGCTGCCCGAGCCCAGGGCACAAAGGCCTGGGTGCCTGTGGCCCTGCCAGCCCTGCCCAGCCCTTGGCCATCTGTCCTGCAGGCTGTGCCCCCTGGGCGTGCTGCTCCTCTGCCCTGGCCGGATGCACTCGCCCATCTCGCTGTGCCCCAGCATTTCTCACCCAGCGTTGCTGTGCCCTCCCTGGGCTCCCTGCACCCAGCGCTGCCAGCTCCTGGCACACAGAGCCCGGCTATGGCCCAGCCTCACGCTGCCACACCTCCAGCACCAACATTCTGCCCTGCAAGGGACTTTGCCTTCTTCTCAGCTCCAGCCTGAACCTTCCAAGGTGCACTTGGGGGAGGTTTCCTGCAATTCCCACTGCCAAAGAAAGCTCTGTCTCCTGCTGGTCACAAACAGAGAAGGGCTGGTGGCAGTTCAGAGGTGGTCAGAGGCTGTTTGGGGCACAGCCACCATTGTAGCCATGATATTTTCTGAAAAATCCCTTTGCTAGGATTTAGCTCCTGAGAAGCTGAGGCCTCAGGTACAAAATATAAACAATCATGATCTGCTGCTGTGGAATGCAACAGGTGGATCTGTGATTGGCTTCATGTCATTGTTTCTAATTAATGGCCAATCACAGTCCAGCTGTGTGTCTCTCTGGTCAGACACAGGATTTTGTTATCATTCCATTCTTTCTCCTTTGCTTGCAAGCCTTCTGATGAAATCCTTTCTTCTATTCTTTTTGTATAGTTTTAATAGAATATCTATCATAAAATAATAAATTAGTATTCTGAAACATGGAGTCAGATCCTTTTCTCTTCCCTCTTCTAGGACCTCTGTGAACACCACCACTGACCATGAAATTATTAAGTTTTCTAATATTCTCTGAAAGAACAAGGGGCATCAACTAAACACCTACAACTGGCTGGAGAGCCAATTGAGTGGCGGTGAATGTTACACCGGAGAGTGGTGGTGAATGCTGCTGCATCCAGCTGGCAGCCAGTCACCTGTGGTGTCCCTCAGGGGTCTCTGCTGGAGCCAGTTCTGTTCAATATTGTTACTGACAACATGGATGAGAGTGTTGAGACTTTCAGTAGCAAATCTGCAGACAAAACTAAGCTGGGAGCGTGTGTCCATCTGCTGGAAGGTAGGAGGCCTCTGCAGAGAGACCGGGAACAGTTGGATGGATGGGCAGAGTCCAATAAGATGAAGTTTAATATGTCCAAGTGCCGGGTCCTGCACTTTGGTCACAACAACCCCTGCAGTGCTACAGGCTGGGGACAGAGTGGCTGGACAGCGGCCAGGCAGAAAGGGACCTGGGGGCACTGATGGACAGCAGGCTGGACATGAGGCAGCAGTGTGCCCAGGTGGGCAAGAAGGCCAATGGCTGCTGGCCTGGATCAGGAATGGTGTGGCCAGCAGGAGCAGGGCAGTGATTCTTCCCCTGCACTCGGCACTGGTGAGGCCACACCTCGAGTGCTGTGTCCACTTCTGGGCCCCCAATTTAGGAAGGCCATGGAGGGGCTGGAGTGTGTCCAGAGAAGGGCAACAAGGCTGGGGAGGGGTCTGGAACACAAGTCCTTTGAGGAGAGGCTGAGGGAGCTGGGGTGGTTTATCTTGGAGAAGAGGAGGCCCAGGGAGACAAGGCAGTGTCAGGGCAGAGGTTGGACTTGATGATCTCCAAAGTCTTTTCCACCCTTGCTGTATCTGTGACTCTCTGGAACCACCCTTGGAGCAGTTGCAGGAGGAGCCCTGGGCCTCCTCTTCAGAAGCTCCAGCAGCCCAGGTCCCTCAGCTTCTCCTGCCAGCCCCAAAGCCCATCCTGTCAGTCCTGCAGAGCCTCTGCAGCCCCTCCTCACTGCCCAGAACAGGGAGCCCCAGAGCCAGAAACAGCAGCCCAGATGTGCCCCCTGGCCTGGGGTGCCTCTGGCAAGGGAGCAGCACCAGGCACTGCAGGAGCCTGCGGACAATTCCTGCAGCACTTGTAGGATGATCCTGCTGCCCAAGGGACGTTCCCATGGTGCCAAGTCAGGAACTGCATTGGGGAGTGGGGCCAGAGTGGACAGGGCAAACAGGGATGGGCTGGTTGAAGGGAGGGTACAGGGGTGGAAGAAGAAGTAATCTAGATCAGCAAAGGGGAAAGAAAGCACAGGTGAAGCCAAGGAAATGCTCAGGGCCGTATGGGGGTGGCTGCCAGGCAGCCCTGGCTCTGAGCAACAGCGTCTGCAGTGGGACAGGAAACTCCCAGCCGATGGGAACAAACTTTCTGGGTGACTGCAGAGGCCAGGACAAAGCTGAGTGGTTTCCCTGGTGTCCCCCAGCCCTCGCGGGCCCCTGGGACTGATGGCATTTGTGCTCCCTCAGGTTCATGTCCCCACACAAACAGCATGGAGGTGCTCCCCCTGCTCTGTGCAATGCAAACAGGGGCTGCTGAGCCAGTGCTGCCGTGTCTGTGCCTGCAAGGATGGGGCACCTGTGTGAGCTGGGGGAGAGGCCAGGGCTGCAGAGGGGGGATGTTGTTGGCAGCTCCATGAGGACGCTCTGGGACGCTGCCCTGGGCTGTGCAGCGCACTGGGGATGGATCAGCCTCTGCTCTGCTGCTCCTTCCCGTCTGCCCCAGGGCCCTTGCAGAGCCCCAGCCATGCTGTTTGCCCCCAGCCTTCCCATGGCCAGCCTGGGGCTGCTCACGGGGCTTTTCTGTGCTGAGCATTGGCCTGGGCGTGTTCTTGAGAGAGCCTGGGCAAGGAGCCTGGAGCCCCCAGGCCCTGGGCTGAGGCGTCAGCGCTGCCCCAGCAGTGCCCATGGCCTGTCACTGCTGCAGCCCCGGCACTGCCACCCCCAGGGCTGTGCCCAGCCCCGAGAGCACTCAGGCCCTGCAGCAACACCAGGGCCACCAGTGCAGCGGGGCAGGGCCACGGCAGCAGCACTGGCAACTTCAAGTGCTGCTGCTGCTGGGCATAGCTGCTGGGCCAGCCCTGATCTGCCCCCTGCACTGCACACAGACATTGCTGCTGCAGAGAGAAGGGAACAGAAGGGGGAACTCTGGTGAAAACTCTGCTTGGAGAGCCTTTATTCTGTCTGAAGCCATTGAGAGTGCAGCACCTCATTGACACAGTCTGAGGCCACCATGAACGTTGAGAGAAACAAAATGAGAAATGGCACAAACACCGACATTCCTTTGTTGTAAATAATAAAACGCTAAACCGAAAGACAAGGACATATCAACAAACAAACCCAAGTGGTATCAAAGATGACTTTTATTACATGAGATTTGCAGAAACTGGTCAGAAGCTTAACGTTTCTGCAACCGTCTGTTCATCAGTGTCCACACCGCAGCCTTGAGCTCCTGGTTCCTCAGGCTGTAGATGAGGGGGTTCAGGGCTGGAGGCACCACCGAGTACAGAACTGACAGGGCCAGATCCAGGGATGGGGAGGACATGGAGGGGGGCTTCAGGTAGGCAAATGTGGCAGTGCTGACAAACAGGGAGAGCACGGCAAGGTGAGGGAGGCAGGTGGAAAAGGCTTTGTGCCGTCCCTGCTCAGAGGGGATCCTCAGCACAGCCCTGAAGATCTGCACATAGGAGAAAACCATGAACACAAAACAGCCAAAAGCTAAAGAGGCAGCAACCAATGAAATCCAGATTTTTCTGAAGGTGGAGTGTGAGCAGGAGAGCTTGAGGATCTGGGGCACCTCACAGAAGAACTGGCCCAGGGCACTGCCATGGCACAGGGACAGGGAAAATGTATTGGCTGTGTGCAGCAGAGCAGTGAGAAAGGCACTGGCCCAGGCAGCTGCTGCCATGTGGGCACAAGCTCTGCTGCCCAGGAGGGTCCCGTAGTGCAGGGGTTTGCAGATGGACACGTAGCGGTCGTAGCTCATGACAGTTAGATGGGAAAACTCTGCTGAGATGAAAAATACAAACAGAAATAGCTGAGCAGCACATCCTGAGTAGGAGATGTCCCTGGTGTCCCAGAGGGAATTGTGCATGGCTTTGGGGACAGTGGTGCAGATCATGCCCAGGTCACTGAGGGCCAGGTTGAGCAGGAAGAAGAACATGGGCGTGTGCAGGTGGTGGCCGCAGGCTATGGCGCTGATGATGAGGCCGTTGCCCAGGAGGGCAGCCAGGGAGATGGCCAGCAAGAGGCAGAAGTGCAGGAGCTGCAGCTGCCGTGTGTCTGCCAGTGCCAACAGGAGGAAGTTCCTGATGGAGCTGCTGTTGGACATTTGCTGTGTCTGCACA
The DNA here is from genome assembly GCF_035770615.1 of Melospiza melodia melodia. Classification (NCBI taxonomy): domain Eukaryota; kingdom Metazoa; phylum Chordata; class Aves; order Passeriformes; family Passerellidae; genus Melospiza; species Melospiza melodia. The sequence continues at coordinate 6,788,987 of NW_026948659.1, read as the reverse complement.
TTTCAACGTACAGAAGGAGGAAAGACAGGGCAATGGAGGGGAAATTTCTCACAGAAAAATCACAACTCTTTGTCGTAGCCTCTTTCTTTCCACTAAGCACCTCCCCCTTGTGTATGTCTAGGAATCTTCCTTCACCAGTGTTGCTGGAGCCCTGATTGATGCTGTGTGAGGAGCTGGACCTTGGCCTACAGGACACCTGCTAGTCAGCCCTGACCCCCAGTCAATGCAGGGGAACAGTGAGGGCAGGGCCCTGTCCTGGTGTTCAGGCTTGGATAAAGAATCTTCCTGTAAGGCTGCAGAACTGCCTGGGTGAAGGGATGGGGATAACAGAAGGCAGAGCGAGGGATTCTGCTGCACCTGGGGAGAACAAAGAGTCGAGGGAGGCAGGAGGGTTGTCTGAAGCTTAGTGCAGACTGAGGGGAGCTGCTCTGTCCCTCTCTCCTGTTCCAGCTGCCCTGCACTGGCACCTTTCTGAAATCCACTCCTGTGTTACCCTGGGCAGCCAGGAGAGACTGCTGAGAGCAGAGGGATCACGAGCAGGAAAATCCAGCCATGAATGAGCTCGTAAAAAGTCACCCTGGGCATGAGCTGGAGCTCTGAGCAGCCCTGGCTGCAGCCCCAGCTTCACCCCCTGCAGCCGTCCCTGGCAGCAGGAGCCGTCCTGCCCTGTCCCTCTGACGTTGCCCAGGACAGCCCTGCTCTGCAGCACAGCCTCCCCCAAAGCAGAAAGAGCAGCAGAGCATCCTTACAGTCACATCAGTCCTGTCCTGGTTCAGCTTCAGGAGATCCCTCCAGGAGCACAGGGGACGTTGCCCTGCACCCACACACTCACCATGCACAGGGCTGTGAAGATCTTCCCCCAAGTGAAGTCTCAGCTCAATGTCTTCCCAATCCTGATTGCCTTCAGCCTGTCTCTGCCTGCCTCCTGTCCCCTCAGTGCCTGCAGGCAGAGCCCTCAGCCCTGCTGGGCTGGGAGAGGAGCTGGCCCTGGGAAGAGCTGTTCCTTTAAAGCTCAGCAGCACAGAAACAGCACAAGGAATTTAATGAGCCTCTAGGGGATCTGGTGTTGTTTACATCAGACTCAGTCCCTGAGAGAGTGCTCAAAAAACTTCTCAAGAACTCAAATTTAAAATGAAGCTCTGAAGTTTCTTGAAGTTTAAATGAGTCCCACCGATGGACACAACTGAGAAAGTGTCCCCAGGTTCCTGTTAGAGCAGAACACTGGAGGCAGTGATGACAGCTGGGGACAAACAAGGCCAAGGTGTCTCTGGTGCTGAGCAAAGCTGGATGTGTTTGAGGAATGCCAAGGGCCAAGGCCTGAGCCCCAGCCCCTGGCCAGGCAGATGCTGTTCCTCCCTCCTTGCTCAGGGCTCTTGCCGGGATGGGCACTGGCATGTGGGGATGTGCAATGGCAAGGGCAGGAGCATGGGGCGGCCCCTGCCAGGCTGCTGAGCAGGGACAAGGAGGCAATGAGGCCCCAGGCCTGCAAGGGTCACTTGTCTCCTGCTCCTGCCTCAGGCCCAGGCCCAGCAGCCATGGCCAAAGTGCTGCCCAAGTTGGCTCTGGCAGGGCTGTCTTGCAGCTGCTGCCCATGCCTGTGCCCTGTGCAGCCCAGGCTGTCCCACGGTGTCCCTGCCCTGCGCCTCTGTCCCTGCAGGCTGTTGGCATCCCCCGGCTGCCCCACCTGGCTGAGCCCTTCCTTTGCTGACAGCTCTGCCTCCTGCCTGCCTCTGCCTGCCCACACAAAGCCTGGGGCTGGCCCAGGCTCCTTCTGGGGGATTTGTTGCACCACAGCCCTTCCCTGGGAGAGAAACTCCATTGTCTTTGTGAGACAGAGTAAAGATTTATTCTGAATTAGGTGAAGTGTCTGGAAGAGGTGAAGAGTCTGTGGAGCCAAAGCTGAAGAAAAGCCACATTTTAGAGACAACAAGGAGACAGAGAAAGAAAAACAGAAATGACCACAAGGTCAATCTGCCCCAGACATAGAAATTCTTTTGATAAAGAAGAACTGGTGCTAAATGTCACACCAAATGAATATGTATGAACTTATTGTGAAACTGTATGCATATGCATTTGGAAGGGGGATAAAAGAAGACCCAAGGTCTTCAGAGGCACGCTTGCCTTTTTGGGGGCTTGCGTCCGGCGTGCGTCGTAATAAAAGCATACAAGGCTTTACAACTTTTACAAAGTTGTGAGGTTTCTTCTTTTCTCCGCAAAACATTTGTTCTGAATCTGGGCCTCCCCAGGTGCCCTTGGCATTAATTTGGGCTTTTTCTTGCTTTTCTCTACTATGTCAAAAGGCTTCACCCTCTCTTACACCACCCTTCAGTCCCTCCCAGGGTTCTCCTCTGCTGTCCTCAGTCCCCACCTGTTGGGAATTTCGCTGATTAGAGACTGGAAAAGCACAAGGCCGTGGCTAATTCCGAGTCCTGCACCTGCAAGACAGCGCGTCCTTGGGCCTAGCTGGGTATGATAACGAGTGGTCAGAGAGACGTGGGAAATAGAGAACGTAGGCCCAAAGGAATGAGGGAGAATTGATGTTTAGTTTAACCAATAGATCGCTTGGCTCACAGAATATTCATGAGCTCATTACTTGCTAGATAAGTGTCTGATGCTCTCTTCAATAAACGGAACTTGCTGCTGACTCATATTGAGTGTCCGAGTTTTCCCTGCACCCGACAAATGGCTCATCCCCGACAAAGGCCTCATTCTGCGACAATTCTTCATTTATCAGCCCAATTTCCCCTTTTTTGCATGCAAATTCCCTTTTTTTCCCACAAAAATTTCCATTTTTTGGACCCAAATTTTCCTTTTTTTCAGCACAAATTCCATTTTTTTTTTTTTACCCAATTTACCTTTTTTGTTTTTCAAATTCCGCTTTTTGAGCCCAAACGTTCCATTTTTGGCCCCAAATTCTCCTTTTTTCTCCCAAAATTTCCTTTTTTTGCTCCAAATTTTTTTTGCCTGGACCCAAATTTCCCATTTGTGGGGCACAAATATCCCTATTTGAGTGCCAAATTCTCATTTTTTGGACCCAAATTTTCCCTTTTTTCAGCCCAAATTCCCCTTTTTGTTGCTCAATTTCCCTTTTTTGGGCACAAATTTCAATTTTTTAGTCCCAAATTTCCATTTTTGGGTCCAAACTTCCCATCTGAGCACCCAAATTCCCAGTTTTGGCCACAATTTTTCCTCTTTTCACCCAAATTCCCTTTGTAGGTCCAAATTTCTCCTTTTTGTTGCTCAAATTCCCTTTTTTGAAGCAAATTCTCCTTTCTTCAACCAAAATTCTCCTTTTAGGACCCAAATTTCCCTTTTAGGACAAAAATTCCCATTTTTGGACCCAAATTTTCCCTTTTTGGGCACAAATTTCCATTTTCTTCGTCCAAATTCCACTTTTTTTGTCGAAATTCTCCATTTTTGGACACAAATTCTTCTTCTTGACGCAAACTTTCCCTTGCTGGACCCAAATTCCCTTTTTTAGTCCCAAATTCTCCTTTTTGGACCCAAATTTTCCCTTTTTTCAGCCCAAATTCCCATTTTTTGACCCAATTTCCCCTTGTTGTTTCACAAATTCCCTTTTTTGTGCACAAATTTCCATTTTTTAATCCAAAATTCTCCTCTTTGGACCCAAATTTCCCCTTTTTTCGTCCAAATTCTTTTTTCCTGGACCCAAATTCCCATTTTTGGCTTCAAACCTCCCCTGAGTGCCCAAATTCCCATTTTTGGGCACAAATTCCCATTTTAGACCAAAATTCTCCTTTTTTGACCCAAACTTTCTCTTTCTGGTCCCAAATTCGTCTTTTTTTCCGCCCGGTACTTCCGTTCCCGTCCGGGACTACATTTGCCATCATCCCCTTCGCTCACTTCCGCTGCAAACCCCGCCCACTTCCTTTCTGTACTCCCGCTCCCTTTCGGGACTGCATTTCCCATCACGCCCTTCTCTCACTTCCGCCACAAACCCTGCCCACTTCCCTTCTGTACTCCCGCTCCCTTTTGGGACTACATGTCCCATCACGCCCTTCGCCAACTTCCGCTTTAAACCCCGCCTACTTCTCCTCTTTACTCCCGCTCCCTTTTGGGACTACATTTCCCATCACCCCCTCCTCTAACGTCTGCTACAAACCCCGCCCACATCTCCTTTAATCCTGAGGTGACTTCTGGTTCTGTTTCCCGCCACCGCCGCCGTGTTCCTGCAGTGCTACGAGAACGAGCGCGGGGAGCGCGTTTATACCCTCAAGGTATCGAGGGGATTTTGGGGCGATTTTTGCAAATTTTGGGGGAATTTGGGTGTCCTGAGGGGCACTTTGTGGATTTTGGGGTGCTTTGGTTGCCCTGAGGTGGGAATTTGGGGAATTTGAGAGGAATTTGGGGGATTTTTGTTGTCCTGAGTGGGATTTTGGAAAATTCTGGGGTAATTTGGGCATCCTGAGGGGGAATTTGTGGATTTTGGGGCAATTTGGGGGATCCTGAGGGAGGAATTTGGGAGATTTTGGGGAAATTGGGGCATTTGGGGGAAATTTGGGGATTTTGAGGGATTTTGGGTGTCCTGAGGGGGAATTTGAGGGAATTTGGGGGAATTTAAATGATTTTAGGTGTCCTTAGAGGGGATTTTGGGGGAATTTGGAGGGTTTTGGGGAAATTCAGGATATTTTGGGAGAATTTGGAGGATTTTGTGTGTCCTGAGGGGGAATTTAGGGTATTTTGGGGGAAATTGGGTGTCCTGAAGGGGAATTTTTGGGGATTTGGGGAGGAATTTGGCAGGTTTTGGGTAATTTGAGGGATTTTGGGTGTCCTGAGGGGGGGATTTGAGGGGATTTTGGAGAATTTGGGTGTCCTGAGAGGGGAAATTTGGGGATTTTGGGTGTCCTGAAGGGTTTTTTGGGAGGAATTTGGGAGATTTTGAGGTGTCCTGAGGGGGAAATTTGGGCGATTTTGAGGTAATTTGTGGGATTTTAGGTCTCCTGAGGGGGCACTTTGGGCATTTTTGGTGAATTTGAGGTGTCCTGAGGGGGAATTTTGGGGGATCTGGATGGAAATTCAGAGGATTTTGGGAGGAAATTGGGGCATTTTGGGGGGGATATTGAGGGATTTTAGGTGTCCTGAGGGGGGAATTTTAGGGGATTTGGGAGAATTTGAGGGTTCTGAGAGAGGAATCTGGGGACTTTGGGTGTCCTTGGGGGGAATTTGGAGGATTTTGTGGCAAATTTGAGAGGTTTGGGGGCCATTTGGGAGGAATTTGTGGGATTTTGAGTGTCTGGGGAATTTGGGGGGAAATTTTGAGGAATTTGGGGGAAATTTGAGGGGATTTTGGGGAGCTTGGGGGTCCTGATGGCAGATTTTGGGGAAATTTGGGGCATTTTGGGGGATTTGGGGTGTCCTGAGGGAGGAATTTGAGGGGATTTGGGGTGTCCTGAAGGGATAATTTAGGGGATTCTGGGGAATTTGAGGGAATTTGGGAGGGTTTTGGAGGGTTTTGGGGGAATTTGGGGAATCTTGTGGGGATTTTTGTGGATTTTGGGTGTCCTGAGGGGGAATTTGGGGAATTTTTGGAGGAATCTGGGGAGAATCTGGGGAATTTTGAAAGATTTTTGATGTCCTGAGGGGGAATTTGAGGGAAATGAGAGAATTTTGGGACGAATTTGGGGATTTTGAGGGATTTTGAGGGATTTTAGGGGGAATTGGGGGATTTTGGGTGTCCTGAGGGGCAGTTTGTGGATTTTGGGGCAATTTGGGGGATCCTGAGGGGGAATTTGGAAGATTTTGGGGAATTTGGGGGGGATTTTGGAGGATCTTGGGGGATTTTGGTTGTCCTGAGGGGAAAATCTGGGGATTTTGGGGGAATCTGGGGGGTTTTGGGTGTCCTGAGGGGGAAATTTGAGGCATTTTGGGGCAATTTGAGGCATTTTGGGTGTCCTGAGCAGGGATTTTTGAGGGAATTTGGGGGAAATCTGGGGAATTTTTGGTTTCCTGAGGGGGATTTTGGGGGAGTTTGAGTGTGGGCATTTTGGGGGAATTTTGGGTGTCCTAAGATGGAATTTGGGGGACTTTGGAGGAATTTTGAGGATTTTCAATGTCCTGAGGGGGGAATTTGGGGGAGTTTATGGGAATTTGGGTGTCCTCAAGGGGGATTTGAGGGAATTTGGAGGATTTTGGGCGTCCTGAGGGGGAACTTTGGGGTATTTTGGGGGAATTTGGGTGTCCTGAGGGGGAATTTCAGAGATTTTGGGGAAATTGGAACATTTTTTGGGGAATTTAGGGCATTTTTGGGGACTTTGGGGTGTCCTGAGGGGAAATTTGGGGGGAATTTTGAGATTTTAGGGAAATTTGAGGGATTTGGGGTGTTCTGAGGGGGGGATTTGAGGGGATTTTGGAGAATTTGGGTGTCCTGAGAGGAGAAATTTGGGGATTTTGGGTGTCCTGAAGGGTTTTTTGGGAGGAATTTGGGAGATTTTGAGGGATTTTGAGTATCCTGAGGGGGAAATTTGGGGGATCTGGATGGAAATTCAGAGGATTTTGGGGGAGCTTGGGAGGAAATTGGGGCATTTTGGGGGGATATTGAGGGATTTTAGGTGTCCTGAGGGGGAATTTGGGGCATTTTGGGAGGAATTTGTGGGATTTTGGGGATCCTGAGGTGGCAGTTTTGGGATTTTGGAGGAATTTTATGGTGTCCTGAGGGGGGAATTTGGCGGGAAATTTTGAGTGTCCTGAGGAGAGGAATCTGGGGGGAATTCTAAGGGTTTTAGGGGGATTTTGGGGGAGTTTGCTTGTCCTGATGGGGATTTGGGGTGGATTTCGGGAAATTTGTAGGATTTTGCTGTATTTTACAGCATTTTGTGTAATTTTCCCCTCAGAAAGTGTCCCCGTCCGGGCTCCCCACATGCTCGCCCCACCCCGCCCGCTTCTCCCCTGATGACAAATACTCGCGGCACCGCCTGGCCCTGAAATGGAGATTCGGGGTCCTGCTCACCCAGCGGCGCCGGGCCCTGCTCTGAGGGACCCCAAAAACCCAAAATCCCCCCAAAAACCCCCATGGAGCAGATGGAGCTCAGTCAAACCCACTGAGCTGAACGGCGTGGGAGGAAAGGGTTAAACAGGAGGAAATTGTGAATATTAAAGGATTTGGGAGCTCAGAGGTGTCTGAGTGTTGGTGGTCAAATAAATTTGGGTTTTTTTCCTGGTTTTGGGGGGGTTTTTGGGGTGTGGGAGGGAATTAATGGCGATCTGTGGGGCGCGGGGGATGATGGGAGTTGGAGGCGTGGGTATAACGGGAGTCTATGGAGCGCGGGGGGTGATGGGAGTTGTATGCGCGGGTATAATGGGATCAATGGGCCGCAGGGGTGGATGGGAGTTGTATGCGCGGGTATAATAGGGATCTATGGGGTGCCGATGTATCGGGAGTCTATGGAGCGCAGGGGATGATGGGAGATATATGCGCTGGTATAACGGGGTTCTATGGAGAGCGGGGGAGGATGGGAGTTGGAGGCGCAAATATAATAGGGATCTATGGTGCGCGGGGGATGATGGGAGTCGTATGCACGGATATAATAGGGATCTATGGGGCCCGGATATAACGGGACTCAATGTGGCGCGGAGGATGATGGGAGTTGTATGCACGGATATAACAGGACTCAATGTGGCGCGGAGGATGATGGGCGATGTAGGCGCCGATATAATAGGGATCTATAGGGCGTGAGAGATGATGGGAGTTGGATGCGCGGGTATAACGGGGCTCTGTGGGGCGCAGGGCATGATGGGAGGTGTAGACGTGGATATAATGGGGCTCAACGGGGCGCGGGGGATGGTGGGAGTTGTATGCGCGCGTATAACAAGGGTCTATGGAGTGCCCGGGGTAGATGGGTGTTGCCTTCTGATGTAAGGTAAAGCGACCTGGTTTCGAGGAGCAGCACGGTGACCCAAACTCACCAGGGTTGCTCGGGCCAAAGAGCACGCGGATACCAACGTGGTAGATGGTCAAAGGCGTTTATTGTCCCATCTCGTGGGGTTTTATAGTCTAAGGGGTCTCTCTACGTCAGAGGGGGTCTGCAGTACTATCTATGGTTAGTAAGGAGTGGAAAGTTACCAGCATTACTATCGTTAGGGGGAATACATTCCTAGTTACATTCCTAGGGTGATCTCTTATCTCAGGGGATTAGGGGAAATGGAATCCTGCCGCTTGCCGTCACATCGCGTGATCTTCCGATCGCCTGTCCCTATCTACCACATCTCCCCCGCCTTTTTTCACAAATGAATGAGGAAGTCATATACATAGGAAATGAAATGAGGTATAGGGTTGTAATTCGACAAGGGAAAGGGGTTTGGTAAACCTGAGTACGTTTTGGCCAGGCAAGTTTAGAAAATCTTGTGACTGGCAGTGTTCCCTGGTTGAACTCACAGCATTTGTTGCCGGCCTATGAACAGGATGTTGTCCCGTTCTAGGCGGGTCTGAACAAATGAGACCAGCTTGTTCAGCAGGCATGGTCCGAAGGTGACAGCTAAAAGTAGCATTGCCAATGGACCTATTAGGGTAGAAATCAGGGTGGTCAGCCATGGTGATTGATTGAACCAGGACTCGAACCAACCCTGTTGGGCTTCCCTGTCTTTCTGTCTCTGAGCCAGTCTGTTTCGGAGTTCTGCCATGGAGTCTCTAATGACTCCTGTGTGGGCTGCATAGAAGCAGCACTCCTCTTTCAAGGCGGCACACAGGCCCCCTTGCTGCATGAACAGGAGGTCCAGTCCTCGCCTGTTCTGCAAGACCACTTCTGAGAGTGAGGAGACTGACTTCTCTAGAAAGGAAATGGATTTCTTGATCCTTTGCAGGTCCTCATCGATGGTCATTTGCAGCTGGGACAGTCCTTGGTGTTGGGTCGCTAGGGCTGAGACACCCGTGGCCGTTCCGGCCGCTCCTAGGCCCAGCAGCATTGCGATAGTTATACCTGTTATTATTTCTCTTTTGTGGAGCCGGCTGGGTTCCTCAAAAAGGTGATACACTTCTTCGTCTGAGTGGTACAGGACCCTAGGAACAATCAGAACTTGGACACAAAAGTCGTTAGAGTTATTGAATTTGGCAAGGAACACACAGGGACTCATTCCAGATCGCTGGCAAACCCACATCCCAGATGCGGATGGGACTACCCACTTACTGTTTTTCCTGTCGGGCTTGACAACATCGGTGCAGACGCTGCCTTTCCACCTAGCTAGGGTTGCATTGCCAAAGCATCTGCCCTGGCCTGTGACTTGACTCAGGGTGATTCCTTTGCGGGGGGTATCCCATCTGCACTGGTGAGGGCCATCGGCTGTGGAGTAACTGAAGGGAGTGTTTAAAGCGACTTCTTCGTAAAAGGGAGGTTTGACATCATAACAAAGCCAGCAGGATTCGGTTAGGTTAGGGTTGGATTCGTTCAGGGATAGAAAGGTAGCTTCTAGCATGCGAAGGATTGGGTCTGAGTCCAACCCGGCTGAATGGCCTGTCTGAAAGGCTTCCGCATGGCCGGTCGGGATATTGGTGAGCTTTGTGGGCAAGGCTTTGGGGTAGGTTGTGTTTCTCCCTTTCTGCGCACTTTTAATCACTTTGTTGGGTCCGACCACTCGGGGTGCCAACGGTTGGAGCCTGATAATTCGCACATTCACTCGCTCTTTCGACCCTTGAAGAACTACTGTCCACGTTCTGCCTATGGCCCAACTAGGGTGATCTGGCTGCAAAACTGTCATGTTGTAGCCTGTACATTTTCGAAATTTGGGGATTTTATGACGGTTTCGATAAAAACTTCCCTGGAGGAAGACGGGTGTTTTGCAGCCGGTGGGTGCCCAGGTGAACTGTAAGAATTTGTCGGGCTCTTGTGGATCCCACCCAGGCCCCAACGGTCTGGCATCTGTAACTATGGTTTCGCAGCCCTAGTGCCCACAATATCCCCACCCTGGGTGATTGCAGTAGCTTTCCCCAGGGTTTGAAGCTGGGCACCAGTAGGATAGGTACATGTGTGTGGCGTGTGGGGAATAGGGATCTACCTTTGGTTGTCCTGGAAACAGGTCAGTAATGCGGAGCACAAAGGATGGGGCGTTTGGTGTGGTGATTTCTTTGAGCACCTTGTCACTACTAAGGTGTCGCATGACCCACCTGAATGGCCGATGGGGGTAGTGATCTGGGCTGGCTTGCCCTCTGGCAACAAGCCCCAACAGCAAAATCACACAGAAACACCCTTGATGCTTGGGTCTCACCCGTGCGGGTCTCTCGGGCGCTGCCTGACGGCTTGGTGGTCTGTCACTTTCCTCTGGAATGGGGATGTACACGTCACGAGGACGCCCCATGAGCATGTCCTGTAAACAGAAACTTGCAACTCTCATCAGACTCATTCTGCTCGTTGTGAAGGTCGGGCTTGATCCCCACTCCCAGGAAGGTCACGCAGCGTCTTCTCTTGATCTTTGCGCTCGCGATCTTGAAGCCGTTGGCCTGAAGGGTTTCAGTGATTGTGGACACCACGTGATCTACTTGGCTTGCCGATGGCACAGCGAGTAGGATGCCGTCCATGTATTGAAGGATGGTCGCAGTGGGGTAGGAGTGTCGGACTGGCGTCAGTGCTCTGTCCACAGTGATTTGGCATATGGTCGGGCTGTCTACCAAACCTTGTGGTAATACTCTCCATTGGAAGCAGAGGTTGGGCTGCTCGCTGTTTCGAAACACCACGGAAAAGGCAAATCGTTCTCTATCCTCAGGGTGCAGAGGTATTGAAAAGAAACAGTCCTTGATGTCCAGCACTGCGTACGGCTGCCCTGCGGAGATGGCTGAGTTCGTGGGTAGCAGTGTCTGGACTGGACCCATGGGTCAGATCTTCTTGTTCACTTCTCTCATGTCGTGGACGAGGCGAAAACCTTCTCCAGACCTTTTGGGGATCACAAATACAGGGGTGTTCCATGGGCTGATGGAGGGTTCTATGTGACCCTTTTGCAGTTCGCGGTCGACCAGTTCCAGCAAGGCTGCCGCTCGAGGCTCTGACAGGGGCCGCTGCTCGACCCATACGGGGTCTGATGATTTCCAAGTCAATTTGATTGGCAGCGGAGGGTGTACGGCAGTGGCCCTCGGGATAAATTTGTGATCCTGACTCCTAACGTAGCAAGGACATCTTTTCCTATCAGGGGGGGAGAATTTTGCAAAATGTAGGGGTAGATTGCTACTGTCTGTTCTGGTCCCTTTTTCATGTGAAGTGTAGCCGCCAGCTGGGTGCTTTTCCACGCCCGCGACTGCCCTCCCACTCCGTTCACTGGAGGGACTTCTTTGAATTGCCAATGTCCAGGCCAATGCACTTGGGGAAAAATCGTGCAGTCTGATCCCGTGTCCGCCCAAAACTGAAACCCTATGACGTGGGGATCCTGACTGCCATAAAGGCGGCATGTCCCCCACACCATCAGGGGCTCCTTCCCTATTTTCTTGGCCAGGGCCACCCAGGGGTCCCGCTCTGGGGCATCCCCTGCTGGCCCTGTGGCACCGGCGCGGCTTGTGGCGGTGGAGGATGCGAAAGTACTGCTGGCGGTGCTGCGCAATTCTGCCATTGTGCTGCTGGCAGGGGTGCAAAATTGACTGCTCCCTGTGGGGGCATGGGGTATGAGGGTCCCCTGCCCCACTGGGGGTTGCTGTAGCTGGGCCACTGCATGTTCCAGGTGGGAGGAGGCTGGACACAGCCCGGGTGCCCCCTCCCTCTCCCATTTCCCTGAGGCCTGGATCTGCATTCCTTAGCTAAATGCCCCTTCCTTCCACATGCCCAGCACGGTCCCCTAAGTCCCCCTTGGCGTGGTGGAGCAGCTGCTGGTGAGCGTCTTGGCTGGGGCAGTTTACTGCCAAGTGGCCTGCCTGGCCACACTTAAGGCATGCTATCACACTGGTTATGGCAGTGTGAACTGCTACTTGAATGGGAGCTAGATGCTCCTCCTTTGCAACGTGTCTGATCATGGCAGCTGCATTAGACCCCTGTGGCAGTGATCTTAAGATGTCCTTCGTAGCTGAGTTGCATTGCTGGGGTAGGCACTCTGCCAGCACGGGACCCTTCACCTCTGAGGGTAATGAAGAGGAATCTAATCCTTGGGGCTCCGGGGGGTCTGGGCTCGGGCTTGGGGAGGGGTGGAACGCGCCCGGCCCCCGCCTTCCATCAGATCGCTCTCAGAGGCGGTTTGCGACGCAGCTCCTCCCCCCAGCTTTGGTGTAGCTAATAAACATGTACGCGAGGTTTTCCACGTCTCCTGTTCTTCTAATGCCTTGCGTAGGGCCTCTTCTACTTTCCCCCACGCTTTGAGGCTTTCACCACTGCCTGAGGACTTAGTGTCCTTTGGTAAGGCGGCAGTGCACTTCTTGCACACTTCCGAATATAATATATTTACCGGACGTTCAATCGTCCCCAGCTCTAGGAACCTTGCAATAGCAAGATTAAAATTCCTGAGCTCACATTTAATTCCCCATTGCTCATGAGTCTGACTTACGACTTTCGCTTTGGATTCCATGGTCCACGCTGGTCTGGGGGCGTCCCCCCCGCTGCACTAGGCCAGCTGTGCAGCCGCCATCCTCTGTCCAGGCGAATCCCCGTTCCCTGGGAGCTGATCGGCTCCCAGGTGTCGGCACCAGTTGTTGCCTTCTGATATAAGGCAAGGCGACCCAGTTCTGAGCAACAGCATGGCGACTCACTCTCCAGGGTCGCTTGGGCCAATGAGCACACAAATACCAATGTGGTGGACGATCCAAAGGCGTTTATTAACTCTTCTCGTGCAGTATTATACTCTAAGGGATTCTCTACGTCACTGGGGGGTCTGCCTCTACTATCTATGGTTAGTAAGGAGTGGAAAGTTACCTGGGGTGGAAAGTTACTGGGTGTGGAATGGAAAGTTACTGACACTACTGTTAGGAGGCCACTTTCTAGGGTTATCTCTTATCTTAGGCGAACAGGGGGTCCTGCCTTTCCATTACATCGCGTAATCTTCCAAACGCCTGTCCCTATCTACTACAGTGGAAAAGCTTTTTTTCTTAGAGAAGTCCCCATGGGTGGGATACGTGGGGGACTTGGGTTTGTGAATGCCCCATTAACAGCCACTGAAATTCGAGGCTTTGAAAAGGAGTTAGGGAACTTAGTGGAGGATGCGGTAGGTATATCGAACCAAGTAGACCAATTTCTAGGCCCCAGCATTTACACCTGGGGAGAGCTGAACTCTATCTTTAAAATTTTGTTCAGCGCAGAAGAAGTAAGGATGATTAGGGCCACAGGAATGCGGATCTGGGAGTGAGAAAATCGTTCCGGAGATCCCAGTGACCAGAAATTACCCTTACAGGACCCTGAGGGGGACCCTAATGAAGAGGAAGATAGAAGGAACATGGAAGAGTATAGGTCCCTGATGGTTAGAGGAATAAAGGAATCAGTTCCCTGAAGTAATAACACAAAACTAGCTTTTGATAACATGCAAGAAAAGGATGAAACCCCAGCTACCTGGCCTTAATAGATTAAAGAGGAACTTCTAATTATATTCCAATAGAGATCCTGATAGCTCTGAAGGCCAAGTACTTCTAAAAGTGCAATTTCTTACAAAATCGTGGCTGGACATACGGAGAAAGTTAGAGAAAATGGATGACTGGCAGGAGAAGGGAATAAATGAACTGTTAAAGGAAGCTTATAAGATATATTTAAGGAGAGAAGAAGAGAAAACTAAAGCTAAAGCTAGAATCATGGTAGCTGCAGTCAGGGAAAGTCTAGGGGTAAAGAGATCAGCAGGGACAACCATCGAGAATCAGTGAAAATGGACGAAAGTCCTCCTTTGAAACACCCAAAGATAAACCTATACTACCTCCATGGGTGGATACAAACAAGAGACCAGGGGCACCACTGAGCAACAGGAAATGTTATTATTGTGGAGAGATAGGACACATAAGAAGGGATTGCAATAAACTCTCTTTGGATCAGGCAATGGTAAAAGAACAAGAGGCTCTTGAGAGACTCCTGAGGGATGACAACAAGGGGTGTCAGGGGCTTTACATGCCAGGGGACCCAATGTACCATCAAGAAGAGCCTCTGGTAAACTTTGAAGTCGGTCCCCAAAGTGAGGAATTTGAATTTTTAGTTGATACCGGAGCAGATATATCAAGTATAAAGGAATTACCCACAGGAGTGACGACTGGGAGAAAGGTCTGTGAGGTGATGGGAGCAGAGGGAAAACCATTTAGAGCCTCCATAGCTGAAAACATAGAAATTAAAGGAAACGGAAGGCAGTGTGTGGCTGACTTTATCTATTGACCTAATCTAGAAAGTAATTTACTAGGAAGGGGCCTACAACTCCCATTAGGAGTGGGGATTATCCCAAAGGATGGGAGAATGATAGTCCAGATCATGAAATTGACATCAGGAGATACAGAGCAGATAAAACCAGAGGTTTGGGCAGGAGAAGGAAAGAGGGGCTATCTAGACATCCCACCAATAAGAATTGAAATGCAAAAAGGAATTCCTCCCGTTCAAGTAAAGCAATACCCAAGGTCTATTGAGGGAAAAAAGGGACTGACCCCTGTGATTGAGCAGCTATTAGAGGAAGGTATGCTGGAGCTGTGTATTTCTCCCCACAAAACCCCTATTTTAGCAATCAAGAAGGCAGATGGAAAATACCAATTGGTTCAAGACTTAGGGAAACAAAATAAGAGAACTATAACCAGGCATCCAGTGGTCCCAAATCCCTACACCATCTTGAGTCAGATCCCAAGGGAGCATGCCTCATTTACTATTATAGATTTAAAAGATGCATTTTGGGCATGTCCTCTCGCTGAGGAATGTAGGGATTGTTCCGTGTTTGAGTGGGAACATCCAGAGAAGAGGAGGAAACAACAATTAAGGTGGACGCGCCTACCCCAAGAATTTACCAAGTCCCCAGATCTCTCCGGGCAAGCCTTAAAAGGGGTTTTAGAACAATTCAACCCTGAGAGCGAGGTACAAATTCTACAATATGTAGATGACTTATTAATATCTGGAGAGGAACAGAATAATGTCAGGGCAACAAGTATATGTCTTTTAAATTTCCTAAGAGCAAAGGGTTTAAAAGTATCTCAGAATAAATTGCAATTTGTGGAAGCGGAAGTTACTTATCTGGGACACATAATTGGGAAAGGATATAAGAAATTAAGTCCTGAAAGAATTTCAGGCATACTATCCTTACCAGCACCAAAAACTAAGAGAGATGTCAGAAAACTATTAGGCTTATTTGGGTACTCTAAGTTATGGTTAGACCAATATACCCAAAGTGTAAAATTTTTATATGACAAATTAGTAAACGCTGACCCAATAGAATGGAGAAATGAGGATGACAAAAAACTAAATAATTGGAAAGATAAACAAACCTCAGCACCTGTCCTAAGTTTGCCCAATCTGGAAAAAGAATTTGACCTATTTGTAAATACTGAAAAAGGAATTGCATATGGGGTGGTAGCCCAAGAGTGGGGAGGGTGCAAGAAACCAATAGCTTACATCTCCAAACTGCTAGACCCGGTAGCTAGGAGGTGGCCTGCCTGTATTCAAGCAGTTGCTGCAGCAACCACCTTAATTGAAGAGACTCAAAAACTGACCCTGCGATGTAAAATAAGAATGCATACACCACATGATCTAAAAACAATTTTAAGGCCAAAGAGCCCAGAAGTGGCTTACTGACTCCAGAGTATTAAAGTATGAAATAATCTTAATAGATGCTGATAACCTAGAGCTGGTAACCTCTAAAACTCTAAATCCAGTGCAGTTTCTCTCTGGAGAGCCATTATTAGAACTAGAGCATAACTGCTTGGAACCAGTGGACTTTCAGACGAAAGTTAGGGAAGATCTAGAAAAGATACCTCTACCTTACGGAATAAAATTATTTACTGATGGGTCTACAAGAGTAGTCAAGGGAAAAAGGATGTCTGGATATGCAATAATTGAAACTACAGAAATGGAAGACATGAGATTTACCGAGAAGGGCAGACTGCCTTCTAATTGGTCAGCTAAGTGTTGTGAAATCTATGCCTTAAAGAGGGGACTTGACTTATTGGAAGGGGGCCATGGGACTATTTACACTGACTCATGTTATGCCTTTGGGATCGTTCATACATTTGGAAAGATTTGGGAGGATCGTGGGTATCTGAACTCCAAAGGAAAAAACTTAGTGCACACAGAACTGATAAGATCAAAATTAGAATCTCTACCTAAACCTGCAGAGATCACAGTGGTACATGTTAAGGGACATCAGAAAGGGGATACCATCGAGGAAAAAGGGAATCAGTTAGTTGACCAAGTGGCTAAGGAGGCAGCGTTAAACCCAGGGGAACCAGTGAAATTATTCAGGTTAAACAAAGTGTTAGGCGAAGAAAGGAAAGGAAAACTAGTATTCAGTGAGAAAGAACTAAAAGCAATAAAAGAATTAAAAATGCATCGGGGGAACCAATGGGAATGGTTGACACCAGATGGGCATAAATTTTTAAAAAAAGCCCTAGCCCAGAAAACGTTAACAGAGATACAGGAATTAACCCATTGGGGGAGTCCAAGGGTTATGTGATCACTATTTAAGAGAAAACTCATGTATCAGAATACATGAGGGAGCACGAGCAGTAACTCAGGGGTGCTTAATTTGCCAAAAATTAAATCAAAAAGTGATGAGGCAGACCATACGAGGGGGAAGAGAATTAGCCCAAAGACCATTCCAAAACATTCAAATAGACTTTACTGAAATGCCCGCTGTACAGAGTTGCAAACACTTATTGGTAATAGTTGACCACCTCACTCATTGGGTAGAAGCCTTTCCAACTAGAAAAGAGACTGGAGAAGCGGTAATAGTAGCCAAGATTATCTTAGAATTCTAACATCAATCCCCAATACGGGTTGGTGAACAATATTGATTCAGATAGGGGACCACGATTTATCGCACAAGTATTACATAAAATAATTGAGGCTTTAGGAATAAAACGGAGATTACATACCCCATGGCATCCCCAGCGCTCTGGGAGGGTAGAAAGAATGAATAAAACCCTCACAAATATATTAACAAAATTAATTGCAGAAATGTAGATGAACTGGCTCAAATGTCTACCCCTTGCCCTTTTAAGGATCAGGACAGGACCCTGGTCAGATATAGGGGTTCCGCCCTATGAAATGATGTTTGCACTCCCATTTTTAATGACTCCATATAGTAGTGGGGACTATTTAGAAGGGGAAACAGCTAACCGAAAGTAAATAGAAACCATTGGAAAGACCCTAGAGAGTCTGTGAAAAAGGAGGATATCTTCCCCAAACTTCTCCCTTGATACAGATGTGCACCAAATAAGTCCGGGAGATTGGGTACTAATGAAGTCATGGAGCAATACCCCATTAACTCCAAAATTTGAAGGATCCTTCCAGGTATTACTCATGACACACACTGCAGGAAGGACACGAGAAAGAGGCTGGACTCACATCACTCCAGTCAAAGGACCGGTACCTACCCGACCAAACAGCAGACTGGATCCAACAGCACCAGCTACAGACGCTTCCACGTGGGTTGCAATCCCAAACTCGGAAAATCTCAAAGTTACCTTTAGAAAGAGACCAAAGGTTGTTTAGAAAGACTGATAAAAGCAAAAGAGACTAATATATTAAAATTGTTATACTTTTTATTCAAGTCACTATTATTTATTGTTATTGTTGTTGACTTATGAATGTAGAATTTTTAGTTTGTGTTGGAGCCTTCATTTGTTTTGGAGTATATTATGCTATTATTGGATTAGAGATTAGAGTGAACATTTTGTTAACTGTTTGGTGTAAAGATTTCATATATTATCTTGAATATACAGAATGGGTTCCTCCATCTCTTTTAAACTGTTCAAGGTTACAAGCTGAAGAGTTATAAGAATTAAATGTTAGTATGATAGTTAAGTTCAAAAGGTTCAATAGAATTCTAATAATCTATTTTTCTCCAAAGAAAACCCTGGGGGTTTCAAACCTACTCTCCTACAGAACATTCCTCAGGAGCTATTAAACTGATAGAAAGTGGGAGGAAAGAGAAGGGAGAAAGTTCCCCAATCCTAAGAGGCAAGGCCGGGTGAGATCATGGCAATGGTTCATACTGGACTCTTGGGAGGACTGGTGTTATTCCTGTTTATGGAAAGTATAGGGAGTAAGGAAAATCCATGTACTATCACCCCCTACATGATGGGGAGAACCTTGGGTCACTGATAAGGGTTCACACCAATGTAAATCCTTATTTTTTAACTACTCCCAGTTATTTACCTGTCAAGAGGTCGGGAAAGTCTATTGGATTGCCAGAAGCACTGCCTCATTTAGGCAACGCTTACTTGGAGAATGCCCTGTAGGAAAAACTTGGTTTTGTTTTGAGCATGAAAGTAATCAGGAAGGACTGAAAGATCTAATAAAGGAAAGACAATTAACAGCAACCACCAAAAAGGATGAAATAGAAATGCCCTTAGGGAAGAACCTATTCCTAATCCTAGTTGAAAGAATTAGTAAGGAACTAAATCTAACCAACTGCTGGGTCTGTGGGAGTACTAAAATGACAGAAATTTGGCCATGGGAGGGAATTAGTTTAGGACCATTCGAAATTCTAAGGTGGGAACAATCAGGACAGAAACCTCACATTTTAGGACAAAGAAGCAAGGAACAATGGGACTTAAAATCTAAAGTAATTGGGGAAGAATGCATAATAAGGACAGGGAAGAGATATAATACCCCAGTGGGAAAGATGGCATGCAAGAGGTATCTAAAGATTGAAGACTTAAATGCTAGATGGATTCCCCAAGAGCCAAATCAATAATGGTCCACTGGGAAAAAGGAAAAGGGGTGCATTTATCCTGAAGGCTATAGGCTGCACAAATGTGCAAAAAAAGGGGTAAACTCCTTTTGGGGAATAAGACAAATATGTAAATATTGAGAATACCCTTGGGAAGTCCGAGACATCTTTTGGAAAGCCCCCGATCATCTTCTTTGGATTTGTGACAACACAGCCTATACTACTCTTCCAGGAGACTGGATGGGAAGCTGCACTATAGGTGTCATCAAACCTGCTTTCTTTCTATTGCTAAAGGAATCAGGGTCAAATTTAGGGGTTCCATTGTATGACAATTTGAGAAAGACTAACCAGAAAAAGAGGAATATAATTCACCTGAGGAGAAAACAAACCTGGAAGGGAACAATCTGGACAGCAGAAGAGATAATTAACACATATGGACCTGCAACTTGGGCCCAGGATGGATCCTGGGGATATCGTACTCCAATTTACATGCTCAGTAGGATCATTCGCCTCCAGGCAGTACTAGAAGTAGTGTCCAACAGAACATCACTTGTCCTTGACCATATTAATTACCAACTGGCCCAAACTAGAACTGTCATCTACCAAATTTGACTTGCAGTTGATTACTTAGTAGCCGATGAAAGAGGGATATGTGGAAAATTTAATTCATCAGAGTGCTGCCTGAAAATCGATGATAGAACTGAGGTAATAAGAAACATCTCTACAGAACTACGAAAAATAGCGTATGTGGGAAATCAGGAGTGGACTCCCCTAATAGGCACCAGTTGGTGGGATGATTTTTGGTCTTTTAAAGGGAAATGGTGGAAGAAAGTAATCTTTATAGTAGTGGCGGCATTAATAAGTTTAATAGTCTTACCTTGCCTACTCCCATGTTTAAATAAGATTATATCATCTACAATTCAAGCTAGTACAGAGGTTTCAGAAGCAACTGCTCAAGCCAAAACCAAAATAATGATGATTGAAAGTCAAGAAGGAGAACATAAAACAGCTAAAAGTGTTTATGACCAGTATCAGAAGTTAAGGAAGTTTTATATCCACGAAACAGAAATTACATATTGATGTGGGCTTAAACTCAATTAAAAAGAAAGAGGGGGGATACTGTGAGGAATGAAAATCCTGGAGATGACAGCTGTTTTCCAGAGTAGTAATTGGTAGTTGATGTTAATGAAGTTGATAAGGTCTTAATTTGAAGTGTTGGTCTGTTGTTAAACATTGAATGTTAGAGTTCTAGGACTTGCCTTTAGTTGCCCTTGTTAAATGTTGCTATATTACCCTCTATTTGTATCTCTCCTCGTCATGCTCTCTATTTGTAGCCCATGTTAGTCTGCTGCTAAACATTGAATGTTAGAATTCTAAGACTTGCCTTTAGTTGCCGCTTTTAGATGTTACTATTTTACCTTGTATTTGTATCTCTCCCCGTCATACTCTGTATTTGTACCCCTTTCCCTCTCACCCGGGATTTGTATCCATTCCCATGGGGAACCACTTCCCCTGCTCCCCTGCTCCCCGGAGGACGTGCACCCGGACTGAATTCAAATGAGAGGCTGTGGGAACTATATGAACCCTCTCAAAACAACAAACCAGCGCATAAACTTTGACTTCAACCCACCAGAACCACACTAAGTCACCCACTCTAGACCAGAGCTGGATTCCGTCCTGTCACCATAACTTTGATAGTACCCAGCTTGAAAGATACCCCTGGACTACGAGCCAACATCACCTTCCCAAGGACTCTCGTGAGGATGGAAGCCCCAGCTGTGCGGAAAGACAAAGCTGCACTCCTCCTCCTCAGTGTCCTCCAGTGGGAGCAGTGGCGGTGTGCGCAACCCCTCGGGTTCCCCACCCAGAGCTGACTTTAATAAAGGCCTTTTAAAGGAGCTGGTCTCCTGGCCCCGTTTATCACAGCTGGCAGGGGCTGCAGGTTGATGCCATTTGTCCTTGCTGCCCCTCACATCCCCCTGGCCCACCAACAGCCCCAAGGCAGCTGTGAGGGACAGGCCCTGCTGGCCCAGGCTGGGCTCAGGGCTTGGCCTTTCTGCTTCCTGCAGCCAAGCCAGGCCTTGCTCAGCATTGCAGTTCCCTGCTCAGAGCCTTGGGCTCCCTGCAATCCTTCCCTCAAGGATCTGCTCTCACCAGGCCCTGGGCAGCCTTGGGCACTCCCTGCCCTCCCTGGGGCCCAGCCATGCTCCAAGGCACTTGGAGTTTTGCTGCTGACTCCTTGAGCAGCTTCTTCATCCTTCTCTGTGGGCCTGAGGCTCCTGGACCCAGCCCCAAATCCAGCGTGGGGCTGATTAAAATACAGAAAGCCCTCAGGAGCTCTTTGTCTCCCTTCCATTGTCTTTGAGTCTCCCGGGCTTGTGCAGTGATTGGAGTCAGCTTGGAGTTGTCTTCGTGAGGGAGATTCCAAAATGCTCCTCCTGATTGGTTTTTAAACAAGGGTGCATTTTATTATTTTTCAGTTCATTGAAGAGGTGACAGAAGCATTCCCCAAGTGATCTTGATGCTGATTGTCTCCTTAGGAGGTCTGGGCATGGATAAGAATGAGCCCCTTGCAGGCTGAGCCTGTTTGGACAACCTGACCCGCACCCCCAACCTCACTGAGATCTCAAAACATCCAAAAATGTTCATGCAATTTATTAATTTTTATTCTGTAATGCATTATTTAATGTTAATATTTTATTATTTATATATTTATTATATGTGTTTATATTTATAACTACACTATTGGTTTTTATTAGCTAGTCTTTATATTTATATAGAAAAAATCAATGCATTTTTAGTATCCGAGAAAATTAATGCTCAATGTTTCTAAGTAAGACAATTCCCTTTATTAAAAGTGCATATTAAATGGCTCTATGCAGATATTTACCACATGTATTTTGATTTCTTGGTTAGTAGTGCTGTATTAACATTTTAATACTAATTGTAGTCCTGTAATTAAAAGGTAGCTTTTGTAGTTAAAATAGGAACTATGTTAGTGGGATTTTTAAGAACGGAATGAGGCACCACAGCAGATAGCAGCCCCAGGACACCTAAATCTTTATGAGAAAAATAATTTATTGCCCTCTTATCAGAAGAAACAAACTTCTTCCCACCTCAAAGGCGCTGTTCAGATTAGAAGGAAGAATTTGATGATGACCAGACAGAATCCTGTATTTGACTGGAATTTATGCATCATGTATGAAGTCTATGACTATGCAACAGGCTATTGGTTTAAGGGCTAATCCTTTGATAACGGGTGTCCTTTACTGGGCTGGTGCTGCCCAGAAAAAGGTACCTGGATGTCCGTAACGCTTTATCTTTATTCTCTCATATTATCCTAATTCAAATTGTCCAAATTATTATTACTCAAATTTTATTACTACTTTGATAACCATTATATTAGCATTAAACTTTTAAAATTTTAAAAAAAAGTAATTGTGGTTTTTCCCGCCTTCATTAATTAATTAAGTTCTAGCAGTAATTTATTTATTCCTCTTTCTGGTAATTAGATACATTTGTACTCTTTTTGCCATCTGCTTAAAATTCTTTTTACAATACGGGGCCGGGGGGGAGGGAGGGTGAGGGCACCCTGGAGTCCAGGAAGGTCTGGGGGACACTTATGGGAAAGATAAGGGCGGATCCCGGTGTTTTTTGGAGCGCAGGGCATTACGGGAGTTGCAGTCCCTGCTTCTATGGGGCTCCTTTTGGCCGCGGGGCATGCTGGGAGATGTAGGCAAAAGAAATACGGTGCCTTTTTAGGCTCCGCCGCAAGACCCAGATCCCAGGTGCTGATTGGCTGCAACTGCTGATGGGCGGGAGCCTCAGCAAATGGGATGCGTTGTAGGTGGGAATAGCCAAAACACCCTCCTCCAGTCCCTTCCACTACAGCCCAGTTCATTCCCAGTACAGACCAGTATAATATCAGTAAAGTCCATTTCATCCCAAGTAGAACCCAGTTCAACCCCAGTGCCCCTCCAGTTCCTCCCAGTGCAGCCCAATCCATCCCAACACACCCGAGTTCATTCCCAGTTGTTCCCAGTTCCTCCCAATGTCATCCACAGGATGCCCCAGTGTCCCCCAGTCTTCCCTGCAATATCCCCAGTGCCCCCAGGTTCTCCCAGTATCCCCCAGTGTCACTCCCAGTATGTCCCAGTGTCTCCCACACCGTTCCCAGTGTTCCCCAGTATGTCCCAGTCCTCCCCAGTGTTTCCAAGGACAGTTTAATTTCTCTCGGTGGCCATGGCAGCCAAACCCAGCAGTGGGTCAGTGCAGTGCCCATGGCCACAGCCCCTTGCAGTGGCCCAGTGCAGCTTGGGCTGATGATCCACCCTCACAGCTGGCCCAGGGCATCTCTGCAGTGGCTTCGGTGGCACCTGCGGCTGGCACACACCTCAGCAGTGTATCTGTTTGCAGTGGAGAAACTCAGGAGTTTCAGATTGCTTCAAAAAGTCCCCAAAAGTGAAAACCCCTCTTAGGCTGAGTGCAGCCATCTCTGCAAGCACAGCAGGGCCCAGGGGAGTGAGGACAGACAGGATGGGGCTGGGCAATGTGGAGCAAGGTTGTCCACACTGGGTCAGAGCTCCAGGCACGGCTTCTGTGAGCAGGCCAGAGCTGCTGAGGAGAGACCCTGGGTCAATATCAATCACAGAATTATGCAACCAACTCTGCTCTAAAGAGAAATAAAATAAAATATATCCTTTAAATAGGAATGTGTATTTCTTACAAGGTCCTTGAAATCTTTCTCCATAATTGGACTAGGAAAATTTTATTGACCCTCTCAGGGCTTTGATGTTGTTTACATCAGACTCAGTCCCTGAGAGTGTCTTCAATAAACTTCTCAAGAACTCAAAATTAAATTGAAATTCTGAACTTTCTTAAAGTTTTAATGGGTCCCACTGAGGAACACGACTGAGAAAGTGTCCCCAGGTTCCAGTTAGAGCAGAACACTGGAGGCAGTGATGACAGCTGGGGACAAACAAGGCCAAGGTGTCTCTGGTGCTGAGCAAAGCTGGATGTGTTTGAGGAAGGCCAAGGGCCAAGGCCTGAGCCCCAGCCCCTGGCCAGGCAGATGCTGTCCCTCCCTCCTTGCTCAGGGCTCTTGCCGGGATGGGCACTGGCATGTGGGGATGTGCAATGGCAAGGGCAGGAGCATGGGGCGGCCCCTGCCAGGCTGCTGAGCAGGGACAAGGAGGCAATGAGGCCCCAGGCCTGCAAGGGTCACTTGTCTCCTGCTCCTGCCTCAGGCCCAGGCCCAGCAGCCATGGCCAAAGTGCTGCCCAAGTTGGCTCTGGCAGGGCTGTCTTGCAGCTGCTGCCCATGCCTGTGCCCTGTGCAGCCCAGGCTGTCCCACGGTGTCCCTGCCCTGCGCCTCTGTCCCTGCAGGCTGTCGGCATCCCCCGGCTGCCCCACCTGGCTGGGCCCTTCCTTTGCTGACAGCTCTGCCTCCTGCCTGTCTCTGCCTGCCCACACAAAGCCTGGGGCTGATACCAAAAGTGTTCATTTCATTTTTACCCTGCCTGTTAACTTTGAGCACAGGAACAAGGCATGCAGGGGCTGCTTTCCCAGCAAGGATGGTTGGAAGAGAAGAAGACATCTGGTACAAGGGGGCAGGAATAGAGAAAACAAGGAGTGAATCTGGAAAGTTGGGTTTGATTTGATGGAAGTTTGTAAATTGTAATTCACATTTAGGGACTGTATATAAGCAACATACTGCTAGAATTACATGTCCACATAGGGTTAGGAGTTATGCCATGCTGGACTTCAGGCCTGAATACATGATTCCCTCTAAAATAGCAAATGACTGTTAAGGAGGCTTTTTCAGATATCGCAGAAATTTGGTGGCAGTGGGGCCTCACAGAACCAAGGAGTCAGCTGTGACACTGTGCAAACTCATGGAACAAAGGGTCCATGGTGACATAGCAGAACGCCATGGAACCAAAATCCATTTTGGCACATTGGGGCCTCATTGAACCAATGGTCCATTGTGATACTGAGGATCCAAGGAGACCATTGTGACCCTGAGAAACCTCTTGGAACCCAGGGGCCAATGTGACACAGCAAGGCCTGGTGGAACCATGGGTCCATTGTGACACTGCAGAACCTCACGGAACCAAGGTGACCGTGTTCTACTGCGGAATCTCATGGAACAAAGGGTCCATGGTGACACTGCAGAACCAAGGAGACTGCTGCTGGCAGTGTGAGAACTCATGAAACCACAAGTCCATTGTGACACAGCAAGGCCTGAAGGAACCAAGGCTCCCTTGTTAAACTCTGTGGCCTCATGGAACCATGAGCCATTGTGATACAGCAGAGTGTCATGGAACCATGGAGGCCATTTTTACACTTGGTGGCCTTGAGAAACCAAAGGTCGATCGTGGCACTTCAGACACTTGTGGAGCCAAGGGGACCATAGTGACACTGTGGGGCTCCATGAAACCAATGGTCTGTTGTGAAACTGCAAGGCCTTCTGGGATCATGGAGACAATTGTGACACTACAAGACCTTATGGAAACAAGCAACCATTGTGACACTCTGCAGTCCTGGCAGGCCAAGGGGCAGTTGTGACCCTGTGTGGCACCATGGAACCAAGGAGGCCATTGTGACACTCCAGGGCCCCATGGAGCTAAGAAACCATGGAACAGTGCAGGACCCCATGGAACCAAAGGTCCATTGTGACACTGTGGAGGCTCATGGAATTCTGGAGGCCATGATGACACTTGGAGGCCTCATTGAATCAAGGGGCTCTGCAGGGCCTCATGGAACCAAGGAGACCCTTCTGACACTGTGAGTCCCCATGGAACCAAGGGTCCATTGTGACACTGCAGCCCCAAGGAGACCCCTGTGACACTGCAAGGCCTCATGGAAGCCAGGGACCATTGTGACACTCTGGAGCCCCATGGAAACAAGAGACCAGAGTGACACATCTGGGCCTCATGGAACCAAGGATCCAATATGACACCACCACTGTGACACTGCAGGGCTCCATGGATCCCAGGGAACAGGGAACAGGTCTGGTTGGCTTGGCCTGACTGGTCCAACTGCTCTTGGCACGTCGAGGATCTCTTCTCATGTACCCCTGAAACCCTGGGGCTCTGGGCTTTCTTTGAAATGGAAAAGAAAAGAACTGCCCTTCTCATTCAAGCATCCATGGCCAAAATGGTATTCCCTCTCCAAAATTCCCAGTATCCTGGGATTGCTTCCACACAAAAGCTGCCATTACCAATGAATCTGCCTGACCTTGTCTTCCTGAGAGCTGGGTCTCACCTGCTTTCAAACACTGGGGCTCAGTGCTTTCCTTCCTATGGAAAAGAACCGTCTCTTCTGCCCAGGTGGCCTTATCTGAATTTGGTATTTTTCCTCCAAAATTCCTATGTTCAAGGGGTTTTCCACCCAGACAAAAGCTCCCAGGAGAGACAGCTCTGGCTGACCTTGGACTCTGGTGGTTGCCTCTATTCTGCCTTTAAACACTGGTGCTCCACCCCTTCCCTCCTATGGAATGTAACCATCTAGTCCGCTCATGGCGGAAATTGGGACTGAACCTCTAAAAGTCCTATATCCAAAGATTTCTCCTGCAGAAAAGCTGCCCTTACAGACAGGTCTGGCTGGCCTTGCCCTCCTGCGGGCCGGATCTCACCTGCCTTCCAAACACTGGGTCTCAGTGCTTTCCTTTCTGTGGAGAAGAATTAGCCTTCTCCTCCAGGCTGAAATTGGCTGAAAATGTGATTTAACATTCAAAATTTCCAATATCAAAGACTTGCTCCCAGAAAAACCTGCCAATACAGAGAGACAGGCCTGGCCTTGGCCTCTGGTGACTGCAGGTCATCAGTCCCTGAAACACTGGGGCCCTGTGGTTTCCTTCCTATGGAGACCATGGTGACACTGTGGGGCCTTCTGAAATGAAGAGATCTTTGTGACACTGTGGAGACTGGTGCAACTGCCCTTGGCATCTCGAGGGTCTCTTCTCCTGTACCCCTGAAACCCTGGGGCTCTGGGCTTTCCTTCAAATGGAAAAGAGCTGCTCTTCTCAGTCAAGCATCTGTGGGCAAAATGGGATTCCCCCTCCAAAATTCCCAATATCCAGGGATTTCTCCCACATAAAAGCTGCCATTACAACCCGTCTGGCTGACCTTGTTTTCTTGAGAGCTGGGTCTCACCTGCCTTCAGACACTGCGGCTCTGTGCTTTCCTTCCTGTGGAAAAAAAGAAACATCCCTCCTCCACAGGCACCCATGGCAAAAACCTGTACTTGTCCTCCAAAATTCCTGCATTCAAGGGTTTTTTCTCCCAGACAAGATCTCCCAGTACAGACAGGTCTGGCTGGCCTTGGCTTCTGGTGGTTGCCTGAATTCTGCCCTGAAACACTGGGGCTCTGCCCTTTCCATCCTAAGGGAAAAGAACCATCCTTCACCAGGTGCCCATGGTTGAAATTGGGTTTCTACCACCAGAAGTCTGATATCCATTTATTGCCCCTACACAAAAGCTGCCATTACAGACAGGTCTGGATGGCCTTGGTCCCTGTTGCCTGCAGTTCATCAGCCCCTGAAGTACTGGGGTTCTGTGCTTTCCTTCCTTTGGAAAAGAATCTTCTTATTCCTCCACGGCCAAAATTGCTACTCCTCCTAAAATATTCACTAGATGAAGGGTTTCTCCCAGACAAAATCTGCCAGCTCTGGCTGGCGCTGTGGGCTCTGATGGCCACCTTCCATCTACCCCTGAAACACTGGGGCTCTCTGCCTTCCTTCCCATGGAAATAGAACAGTCTCCTCATCCAGGGGCCGTGGCCAAATTTGAGATTTGGTCCCTAAATTTCATATATCCAAGGATAGCTCCCAAGCAAAAGCTGCCAGGAGAGACAAGTTTGGCTGGCTTGGCCTCCCAGGGGCTGCTTCTCATCTACCATCAAACCCTGGGGCTCTCTGCTTTCCTTCAGGTGGAAAAGAAACGGCCTTTTCATCAAGGGACCAGTGGCCAAAACTTGTATTCTACCTCCCAAATTAGTGTATCCAAGGATTTCTCTCAGGCACAAGCTGCAATTGCAGAAAGGTCTGGCTCACCTTGGTCCTTGGTGGCTTCTGCTCATCTGCCCCTGAAACACCGGGCCTCTGTTTTCCTTCCAATGGAAGAGAATCATTGTTCACATCAAAGTGCCCATGGGCAAAACTGAAATTCGGCCTAAAATATTCCATCTATCCAAGGATTGCTCCAAGGCAAAAGTAGCCAGGAGACACAGGTCTGACTGGTCTTGTCCTGAGGTGATTTTCTTAGACTATGAGCAGAATGTTTTCATTAGCCAATACCTTGGAGAGGGCTGAGAGATCTCCCAAGATGGGGTTTGGAGGCCTCAAGCACATGAGCACAATATAGGGACAGTGGAGCTCTGTGCTCAGTGGGGTGGAGACCGTGGACAGCAGAGAAGAATCCTTGGAGGGACTGAACGGTGGTTTCAGAGATGGTGGCTCCTTTTGACATAGTAGAGAACCCACAGAGAAAGAATTAATGCAAAGGGCAGGTAGGGAGGGCCAGACAGGACCCAAAGAGAAAGGAATTGCCCTCCGAGGGCAGGGCTGGGGTGCAACATGGCCCCCAGAAGGAGCCTGGGTCAGCCCAATGCTTTGTGTGGGCAGGCAGAGGCAGGCAGGAGGCAGAGCTGTCAGCAAAGGAAGGGCCCAGCCAGGTGGGGCAGCCGGGGGATGCCGACAGCCTGCAGGGACAGAGGCGCAGGGCAGGAACACCGTGGGACAGCCTGGGCTGCACAGGGCACAGGCATGGGCAGCAGCTGCAAGACAGCCCTGCCAGAGCCAACTTGGGCAGCACTTTGGCCATGGCTTCTGGGCACGGGCCTGAGGCAGGAGCAGGAGACAAGTGACCCTTGCAGGCCTGGGGCCTCATGGCCTCCTTGTCCCTGCTCAGCAGCCTGGCAGGGGCCGCCCCATGCTCCTGCCCTTGCCATTGCACATCCCCACATGCCAGTGCCCATCCCGGCAAGAGCCCTGAGCAAGGAGGGAGGGACAGCATCTGCCTGGCCAGGGGCTGGGGCTCAGGCCTTGGCCCTTGGCCTTCCTCAAACACATCCAGCTTTGCTCAGCACCAGAGACACCTTGGCCTTGTTTGTCCCCAGCTGTCATCACTGCCTCCAGTGTTCTGCTCTAATTGGAACCTGGGGACACTTTCTGAGTTGAGTTCCTCAGTGGGACCCATAAAAAATTCAAGAAACTTCAGAGTTTCGATTTATTTTTGAGTTCTTGAGAAGTTTATTGAAGACACTCTGAGGGACTGGTTCTGATGTAAACAACACCAAAGCCCCGAGAGTGTCATTAAAGTCCTTGTGCTGTGTCTGTGCTGCTGAGTTGGGCTGGGCTCCTGGCCCAGAGGCAGCTCCTGGAAACCAAGAATACCTTCATAAAGACATTTCTGCTGAGGAGCAGCTCCTCTCCCAGTCCTGCCAGGCAGGGCAGCTGCCTGCAGCCACCCTGGGCACAGCACAGAGGCACAGAGAGGTTCAATCAGTCAGGGCTGGGAAGGTGCTGAGAAGTGCCTGGGGCACAATCACTGCCAGCCCTTGGCACAGGAACCTCTGGCTGCAGGACAAGGCAGCTGCAGCTCCTGGAGCCATCTCCTAAAGCTGGAACATCCCAATGCCTCCAGACTCTGTGAGTAAATCTCTGAATATTTCTGGGGCTGGGGAGGTGAAATGCTCATGAAGCTTTGACATGCTGAGGAATGCTGTTCAGTCATAAAATATTTCCAATACAAGGATTTCATTAAATTAGGACATTTCCAAAGACTTTGTATTCAGTTTCCTAATATTGGAGAATGGCAGGCAGCGGGGGGGGATTAACATTAAAGATTGATTATGAATTATTAATTATGAAATTTTAAAAGTTCCTGAGATATTGGAACTATTATTTTAGTGTTCCGTACATTCACAGGAGTTCCCTAATGTGCTTGCAGCCACTCTGCCAATGGACAGCACCAGCATTCCCTTTGCTGGACCCATCAGTCTCAGTCTGAGCTGTCCTTTGTCCCATCTGCAAAGAGAACCTGCCCCAGCCAGTGCCCTGCAAACAGGCAGGGTTCTGTAGGGCCAAGGAGAGGGCACAGAGATTTGGGGTCTGTGAGTTCTGTCAGGGAGAGATCAGGCACAGGGAAACACCTGCAGGAGGGAAATCTCCAGGAAGCAGAGAGAAGATTGGGCAATGAGAGAAAACAAAACCCAGCAATGCTGTGGCAGGGAGAGTTTAGAGATGCCCACGGGATACCCTCCAGTGCAGCCCCTCCCTCTGAACAAGCCCCCTCCCTCCTGTACCCCAGCCCAGCCTCTGCCCTCAGGGCCGGGGCTCCAAGGCGTGCAGCCCCTCCTGTGCAGGCAGAGCTGCAGCAGAGCCGTGGGGCAGCTCTGCAGCCCCGGGCCCAGTTGCCCCTGCAGAGCACAGGGCTGGGAGCAGCTGCCCAGCCCTGGGGTCTCTGGAGGGGGCACAGCTGGCTCAGGGTGACGCTGTCCCCAGTGCCTGGCTCTGGGCAATGCTGTCAGGGCAGCCAGGGAAGGAGCTGCATCTCCCTCAAGCCAATGCCAGCAAAAGGACACTTGGAAGTCTCTGAGATTTCAGTCCAAGCTTTGAGCTCCAATCCAGGATGCAAACCTGTCCTAGAGCATCTCTGAGTTATAAGATTGATGGGGAGAGGCAGAGGTGTTGTGACACTGAAAATGCTGCTGGGTTGGTGAAATGAGCAATGTGAGTCCTTGGCTACAAAAGTGGAGCTGGGCTGTGGTGGATCCATCTCTTCTCAGCAGTACCTGGTGACATTTTAGGGAAAAAATGGGAAGATGATCACTCTCCACCTGAGAAAGGTTAAAGCCCAGAGAAACTGAATAGGTCAGAATGAGAGACAATCTGCCCTCCATCTCCTCTCATTATTTTGTCTCACAGAACTTGCTCTGGTCTCCCTGAGTGCAGAAACAATGTAGAGGGTTTCTGATATCCAAGAATACCAGGACACAAAAGGGAAGAGCTCAATCAGAAAACCTCAGAACTCTTAAACACAGAATTAACTGACAATTAAAATAATCCATGTGTGTCACAGAGGAGGATGTACGGGAAATGGCTTTGATTTTGGTTACAAATATCTCCGCTAACACTTCACTGTCCTTTTTTCCATGAACAGGTCCTCATGGCCAGCCACAGCAAATGTCCAACAGCAGCTCCATCAGGCACTTCCTCCTGCTGGCATTGGCAGACACGCGGCAGCTGCAGCTCCTGCACTTCTGCCTCTTGCTGGGCATCTCCCTGGCTGCCCTCCTGGGCAACGGCCTCATCATCAGCGCCGTAGCCTGCGGCCACCACCTGCACACGCCCATGTTCTTCTTCCTGCTCAACCTGGCCCTCAGCGACCTGGGCATGATCTGCACCACTGTCCCCAAAGCCATGCACAATTCCCTCTGGGACACCAGGGACATCTCCTACTCAGGATGTGCTGCTCAGGTTTTCTTCTTTCTTTTGTTTATCACAGCAGAAGCGTCTCTCCTTACCGTCATGTGCTATGACCGCTACGTGTCCATCTGCAAACCCCTGCACTACGGGACCCTCCTGGGCAGCAGAGCTTGTGCCCACATGGCAGCAGCTGCCTGGGCCAGTGCCTTTCTCACTGCTCTGCTGAACACAGCCAATACATTTTCCCTGCCCCTGTGTCACGGCAATGCCCTGGGCCAGTTCTTCTGTGAAATCCCACAGATCCTCAAGCTCTCCTGCTCCAAATCCTACCTCAGGGAAATTGGCTTCATTGTGGTTGGTGCATCTTTAGGTTTTGGTTGTTTTTTGTTCTTGGTTTTCTCCTATGTGCAGATCTTCAGGGCTGTGCTGAGGATCCCCTCTGAGCAGGGGCGGCACAAAGCCTTTTCCACCTGCCTCCCTCACCTGGCCGTGGTGTCCCTGTTTGTCACCACTGGCACATTTTCCTACCTGAAGCCTCCCTCTATTTCTTCCCCATCCCTGGATCTGGCCCTGTCAGTTCTGTACTCGGTGGTGCCTCCAGCCCTGAACCCCCTCATCTACAGCCTGAGGAACCAGGAGCTCAAGGCTGCAGTGGGGAGACTAATGACTGGAAAATTTAGAAAACATTAAACTAGTTGCCAATTTCTGCATATCTCCTGTAATAAAAGTGAGATTTGGTAGTTTTTGTTGGATTGGTTATTTTCCCCCTCTGTTTTCATTTTTAATATTCTCTCTAAACCAAGGCCATTGTTTCTACCATTTCTAATTTTCTTTCTCTCCACCTTTCCTGTGCCCCCAGACTGTGTCAACATGAGCTGTGTTCTCAGTGGTTTTAAATGAAATAAAGGATCTCTCAGCAGAATTTTCACCAGAGATGCCCCTTTTGTGGCCTTCTCTGGAGCTGCAGCAGCAATGTCTGTGTGCAGAGCTGGGGCAGATCAGGGCTGGCCCAGCAGCTGTGCCCAGCAGCAGCAGCACTTGGTGTTGCCAGTGCTGCTGCCGTGGCCCTGCCCCGCTGCCCTGGTGGCCCTGGTGTTGCTGCAGGGCCTGAGTGCTCTCAGGGCCGGGCACAGCCCTGGGGGTGGCAGTGCCGGGGCTGCAGCAGGGACAGGCCATGGGCACTGCTGGGGCAGCGCTGACGCCTCAGCCCAGGGCCTGGGGGCTCCAGGCTCCTTGCCCAGGCTCTCTCAAGAACACGCCCAGGCCAATGCTGAGCAGAGAAAAGCCCCGTGAGCAGCCCCAGGCTGGCCGTGGGCAGGCTGGGGGCAAACAGCATGGCTGGGGCTCTGCAAGGGCCCTGGGGCAGACGGGAAGGAGCAGCAGAGCAGGGGCTGATCCATCCCCAGTGCACTGCACAGCCCAGGGCAGCGTCCCAGAGCGTCCTCATGGAGCTGCCAACAACATCCCCCCTCTGCAGCCCTGGCCTCTCCCCCAGCTCACACAGGTGCCCCATCCTTGCAGGCACAGACACGGCAGCACTGGCTCAGGAGCCCCTGTTTGCATTGCACAGAGCAGGGGGAGCACCCCCATGCTGTTGTTGTGGCGACATGAACCTGAGGGAGCACAAACGCCATCAGCCCCTGGGGCCAGCAATGGCTGGGGGACACCAGGGAAACCGCTCAGGTTTGTCCTGGCCTCTGCAGTCAGCCAGAAAGTTTGTTCCCATCAGCTGGGAGTTTCCTGTCCCTCTGCAGACGCTGTTGCTCAGAGCCAGGGCTGGTGTTTGGCAGCCATCCCCAAACAGCCCCAAGCATTTCCTTGGCTTCAACTTGCTTTCTCTCCTCTTTCCTGATCCAGACTTCTTCCTATTGCCCATCCCTGTTCCCTCCCCTGCAAACAGCCCATCCCTGTTCGCCCTGTCCACTCTGGCCCCACTCCCCATTGCAGTTCCTGACCTGGCACCATGGGAACGTCCCTTGGGCAGCAAGATCATCCTACAAGTGCTGCAGGAGTTGTCTGCAGGCTCCTGCAGTGCCTCGAGATGCTCCCTTGCCAGAGGCACCCACGGCCAGGGGGGCACATCTGAGCTGCTGTGTCTGGCTCTGGGGCTCCCTGTTCTGGGCACTGAAGAGGGGCTGCAGAGGCTCTGCAGGACTGACAGGATGGGCTTTGGGGCTGGCAGGAGAAGCTGAGGGACCTGGGCTGCTGGAGCTGCTGAAGAGGAGGCCCAGGGCTCTTCCTGCAACATCTCCAAGGGTGGTTCCAGAGAGTCACAGAATCAGCAAGGGTGGAAAAGACCTTGGAGATCATCAAGTCCAACCTGTGCCCTGATATTGCCTTATCTCCCTGAGACTTCTCCAGGATAAACAACACCAGCTCCCTCAGCCTCTCCTCATTGGACTTGTCTTCCAGACCCCTCCCCAGCCTTGTTGCCCTTCTCTGGACACGCTCCAGCCCCTCCATGGCCTTCCTAAATTGGGGGCCCAGAACTGGACACAGCACTCGAGGTGTGGCCTCACCAGTGCCGAGTGCAGGGGAAGAATCCCTGCCCTGCTCCTGCTGGCCACACCATTCCTGATCCAGGCCAGCAGCCATTGGCCTTCTTGCCCACCTGGGCACACTGCTGCCGCATGTCCAGCCTGCTGTCCATCAGTGCCCCAGGTCCTTTTCTGCCTGGCCGCTGTCCAGCCACTCTGTCCCCAGCCTGTAGTGCTGCAGGGGTTGTTGTGGCCAAAGTGCAGGACCCAGCACTTGGTCTTGTTCAACCTCACCTTGCTGGATTTGGGCCCTGGATCCAGCCTGTCCAGGTCCCTCTGCAGAGCCCTCCTACCCTCCAGCAGATCCACACTCACACCCAGCTTGGTGTCATCTGCAGATTTGCTGATGCTGGACTCAATCCCCTCATGCAGATCATCAGTGCAGATATTGAAATCCACGCTGGCTGGCTCTGATCCCGCGGCCATCCTGTGGGTGCCCTGGGATGGCACTCAAGGTGATCTGTTCCATAGCCTTGCCAGGCACCCAGGTCAGGCTGACAGGCCTGGAGTTGCCCAGCTCCTCCTTCCAGCCCTTCTTGGGGATGGGCTCACATTGGCACCTCCAGTCCTCTGGGACCTCCCTGCTGAGCCAGCACTGATGGTAAATGATGGAGAGCAGCTTGGGGAGCTGTGGAGAGCATTATTAATAATTGGTTAGCTGAGAAAGGCCACACTGATATAATGCCACTGGTTAAGCTGAAGGAGAAAAGTCAGCAGTCAGCAAGCTGAAAGGAAAAGTCAGCAGCGACCTTGCTGCAACATGAGGATAGGGAGTAGAGATTAGTCCTGAATATATCCTAAGAATATGTAGAAAGTACCAAAAGTAGAACCATAGGAATGTAGAAGTAGGCGTAGGTGCTGATATGTAACTGACCAATCCTGAGCTCAACTTTTGCAATATGTATGAAGCTCATTATTAACTGTATTTAACCCGCCGTACTGATCAATAAAATTGAGCCTGTGATGATCAAAATGATGTCCTGGTTCCCTTCCGTCGACAAATGGTGGAGAATGCGGGCATAACCGAATCTCTGCCCTTTTTCTCGGATTAAAAGAAAAAGGGATTACGCCACAGTCCGGAAGTTGGGTTTGGGTCCCAGCAGCCGGGACGGTGCCGGAATTTGAAGCACCCTTAAGGTTCACAACTGTGACTTAAGCCAATACGTGTCCGCCGGAGCCTGGAGAGCTGCAACAGCGCGCGCTGATTAATAGGTATGGATAGGCAAGCGGCATATGATTTATTTACCGCCTATTTAGAGCGGCGTGGGATAAAAGGGATAGATTTAAAAAAGGAGTTACCAGGGTTATTAGCTTATGGCCATGCTAAGGGTATCTTTTCTAATCCTCATACAGTTCATGAGTTATCAGAGTGGAGAAAGTTTGGGGAAATATTGTGCGATACAGTACTAGACGATGATAAGTCAGCAAAGAAATTCGGGAAGTTATGGCGGGTGGTGTATAACACGTTACTTCAGCAGGTCTCTGAGAGAAAGGCAGCAGAAAGGGCAACAGAAGCTCATAAGAGGAATATAGGGTATGGTCGTGAAGATGATCCCCTGGCACCCTCTGTAACTAAAGTACTTATGCCTAAGAGTCCCCAGCAAAGTGGTGTGGAGGATTTTTCTATAGGCGCAGTGGAACCGTCTGCACCTTTCCTGTCAGAGGGGGAGGGCGAGTCGGATGGTGGGGGTAAGAGCAAGCCAGCTTTGCCTCCGCCACCAGCTTCAGGCGGGTCGGATGGTGGGAGTAGGGGCAAGCCAGCTTCGCCTCCGCCGCCAGCCTTGCCTCCGCCGCTACCTCTCAGTGAGCCAGCTCAGGTTACAGCTTCGGTGGGGGGGTCACCTTCCCCGCCCGAGCCGGCTCCAGCGGAGGGGCTGGCTCCCCCTCGCAGGCTGGCTCCGCTTGAGCCGGCTCCGGTTTCACTGTCAGCTCCAGCGGGGGAGGGGGGGCTCCCGCTTCCCCCGCATGAGCCAGCCTCTGCTTCACTGCCCCCCCCGCGCGAAACCTCGGTGTCTGCACCGAAGCGCCAGCAGCATAGCACCCTTAAAGGGCCAGATCCCATCCCAGGGGCACACCGTGATCCATGGGGGGAGATGGCTAAACAGAGGAGGGAAGCTTGGGCTGCTTTGGCAAAGGAAGTAATGCAAATGGGGGATGGTGAGGCGGTGGAAATAGCTTCTAGTCTTGCATGTCCAGTTACATACACACCACAGTATGATGCACAGGGGAACCTTACGCATAATATAGCAGAATATACTCCCTTAGATTGGAAGCTGTTAACTCAGCTACGTTCTACGGTTAGTCAGTTTGGAGTAAAAAGTGAACCTGTTAAGCAAATGTTAGATTATCTTTTTAATACTCAGGTTTTATGTCCTAATGATTTAAGAGGAATAGTTCGGTTGATATTTACTCAGCATCAGCAGTTATTATTTAATGCCCATTGGCACGCGTTGGTAAATGAATCGGTTGCTGTACAACGAGCCCAGGGAGACCCATTACATGGGGTGACAGTAGAGGAGCTGATGGGCTTAGGGGCATATTTGCGTACAGAGGCACAGATGATATCGGGAGCAGATAAACTTACAGAGTCTATGTGGTTAGTGCGTGCTGCAATAGACATGGTTAAAGAGCCAGGAGGGTTACCGGCTTATATGGGTATTAAGCAAGGAAGGGAAGAATCATTTGGAAATTTTATCGATAGAACAGCTACTGCTATAGATCGGGCTGGTGTTGCAGGGTGCTATTGAAGCAGGTGTGCTTTGCAAAATAGCAATCCAGCAACCCAAAGAGTGTTAGCTACTTTAGGGGCAAATTGGACTATTGAGGAAGCATTAGAGTGAATGGCATTAATGCCAACAGCTTCACAGGCATTTATAGCAGAAGCCTTAAAGGAATTAGGATTAGGGTTGCAAAAGCATAGTCTACTCAAAATCAGGTGTTAGCTGCTCTTGCTCCTCTCCAAAGCGGCTCACTGGCAGTCACGTAAAGAGGCTCGAGACCATTCATCAAGTGTTACCGATGCGGCAATGAGGGACAGACACAAGTTGCCGCCGTGACATCGGAGACACCAGCAGCTGCCGTGACATCGCTGCTACCTCCTGTCTGCAACCCGCAACAACCGGGAGCCTCGGCTTGGACTTATCAGCAGCAGTAGACATCACACTAATGACGAACCGGCCTGAGAGGATACCCACTGGAGTAAAGGGTCCTCTTATACTAAATGGACAAACATGTGGAGCATTATTGCTGGGACGTTCCTCTATAACTATGTTGGGATTATTTGTTTTGCCTGGTGTTATCGATGCGGACTTTACAGGGGAAATACAAATTATGGCTTACACCCTTTATCCTCCGATTAAAATTACAAAAGGACAACGTATTGCACAATTGGTACCACTGTCACAAATGACATCAGGAATACAATCATTTACTGGGCAAGCACGGGATGAAAAAGGTTTTGGCTCTACTGGTGTTACACTTTTAACTGTGGATTTACAAAATAGACCAAAACAAAAGGTTGAAATTACCTATGGGCATCAAAGCATAACCCTTTATGGATTATTGGATACAGGAGCAGATACTAGCATCATTTCTCCAGAAGCCTGGCCACAACATTGGCCTCTATTTCCTTCATCAAACATGCTCACAGGAGTAGGAGGATTTACATTGGCAAGCAGGTCGCCGTCTTTGTCTGTGTGCATTGAGAATCAACAAATATCTGCTGTGTTTTCAATTGTTCAACTGCCTCCTACAGTTTCCTGTTTAATTGGAAGGGACATTTTAACACAATTGGGAGTGGTGTTAACTAATCAGCACCCTTTGGGGTAATTGCCATTGCTTGGACTTTCCCCATTCCACTCACCTGGAAAACGGATACACCGGTGATGGTTAAGCAATGGCCATTAAAAGGGGAGAGTCTTATACATGCCCATGAATTGGTACAGGAACAATATACAAAGGGACACCTGCGACTGTCCACAAGCCCTTGGAATACACCTATTTTTGTAATCAAAAAGAAATCAGGGAAATATCGTTTGATACATGATTTGAGGGCTGTAAATGACCAAATGGAACCTATGGGGGCCTTACAGCCTGGTCTTCCAAATCCAGCTATGATTCCAGAACACTGGCCACTTTTAATTATTGACCTAAAGGATTGTTTTTTCACTATTGGCCTGCATCCTGATGACATGAAGAGATTTGCTTTTACTTTACCAGCAATAAATCGTGGGGAACCAGATAAAAGATTTGAATGGACATCTCTTCCACAGGGCATGCGCAACTCTCCCACTTTATGTCAGCTTTATGTTGATGCTGCATTACAGCCACTACGTCGTAAATGGCCAGCAACTATAATATATCATTACATAGACGATATTTTGTTTGCACAGCAACAGCCATTCTCCTCTTTACAGATTAAAACCATTATAAATACTCTTGCTGCATATTCACTTGTTATTACTGCAGAGAAAATTCAGACTACAAAGCCCTGGAAATATTTGGGATGGACTTTGACGGATCAAATAGTGATACCACAAAAATTGGAATTACAATTGGACATTAAAACTCTACACGATGCACAGAAGTTGCTGGGAGACTTACAGTGGCTGAAGCCTATTGTGGGAATACCAAATCACTTATTAGAAGCCCTACGGCCTTAGTTAAGAGGCGTGGACCCTACTACTCCTGTACACCTGACAAAGGAGCATCATCTTGCCTTGCAGCAAATTAGTAACTGTGTACAGCAAGGGTATGTGTCTCGTCGACAACTCGACCACCCCATTGACCTTACTGTTTGGAATAGC
The DNA here is from genome assembly GCF_035770615.1 of Melospiza melodia melodia. Taxonomy (NCBI): domain Eukaryota; kingdom Metazoa; phylum Chordata; class Aves; order Passeriformes; family Passerellidae; genus Melospiza; species Melospiza melodia. Next base: position 6,750,459 of record NW_026948659.1, on the reverse strand, counting down.
CCTTGCCACTTGCTTGGTGCTCTCTCTCAGTTGCAAAAGAAAACGGGGGAGATACGGGTGTTGGAATGGTTGTCACCACCACTACAGCATAAGAAAACAATATCTTCAAAAATTGAACAATTGGCTGCATTAATCAAAAAGGGGCGTCTCAGAATTCTTGAAGTGGATGGTAGAGAACCTGCTACTATTAGATTGCCTATGGAAAAAGAAACCTTGGACTGGTACTTGATTAATTCAAAGGATTTACAAGAAGCATTATTGATGTCACCTGCTAAAGTAGAGACTAGTAAATTAGTGCCTAGAGTTTTGCAATGGATGACAGAATGGAACTGGATTACTCGACCTTTAAGAGAAGAAAACCCCATAGAAGGAGCTATTACAGTTTTTACAGATGCAGGAAAGAAATCAAGGCGTGCTGCTGTTACCTGGCAAGAAAAAGGACAATGGAAGCATCAACTCCTCACAGCAGACCCTGCAGATAGCTTACAAACTTTGGAATTCTTAGCAGTAGTATGGGCGATGTCCAACTTACAGGAGCCTTTAAATGTGATCACAGACTCTATGTATGTTGCAGGAGTAGTCAAACGAATAGAGGAAGCAGCAATTAAGGAAGTGAATAATAAACGATTGTATGAGTTACTGATACAGTTAAGGAAAACTTTACGGGAAAGAGCAAACGGTACCCTTAAGCAGTATATTGAAAAACATCAAGATTTGACAGATCCACAAGCATGTTTGGCTAAGGTTTTGTATGTGATTAACCATTTATGCATTTTTGGGGAAGATGATACCCCCCCTGCAATGAAACATCATCCGAGGTCAGGTCAGGAAAATACTAAGGAAACAGAGGTCTGGGTTAAGTATAAGAACCCAAGTACAGGATTATGGGAAAAACCTGCAAAAGTATTATATTGGGGTCGGGGGTATCTTTGTGTTTCCTCACCTACAGGGCCTTTGTGGGTGCCTGCTAAGTGGACTAAACCTGTTTTTGATGCAGCCTCTGGTGGATCGCCTTACGGAGGAGGACAGGGAGCGACTGGGGAAGAAACTGCTTCTAGTCCTACAACCACTACTGTTTCAATTGAAGGGGTACTCGGAAGCGGTGGACAGAGCACTGACACGTCACTATCGGACAGCCCTGGAGCTGATTGGTTTCATTGACTCATTATCAACTTTTCATTTAACAGATCCAGCGAAACTACATTGCCTTGACTGTCACAATCCACATTGTGCTGCCTGGATAGCTCTACGTTGTGGGGGTTGTAAAAGAACTTTTTGGATAGAACAATCATTATTACGGGATTTGTGGTGTCATACTTGTGAACACGAGCATACGTGGGGAAAAAGCTGGCAAGATGAATTAAGGAGACAAACGGGGCAAAACGCATATATAGCTTTAAATCTTTATGAGTCTCCTGAACAGAAGGTTCTTCCTTATTATCGATGGGAAATACAATGTATTGTAAATAGAATTAAGGTTCAAAGTAAATCACGTATAGTTTCTATAAGGTGTAGGAAATTAGTGCCTTTAACACAGCATTCAGTTGTAGGACCCTTCCAAGGGGATCCTGATAGAGCATTAGATTGCTGCATTGATAAGTTGCAAAAATTAAGTTTGAAAGTGGCAGGACCAGTGAAATTAGGAGCAGCAAGATTGAAGACAGATAAGAAAAAGAAGGCAAAAAAGGGAACGGTCTCATTTGAACAGGGGTATCAGTGATTGCTAATTAATTTTCTATGATTAGAACAATTTTACTGTTGTGGGACCCTCGGGAGGATATAGTTGTTGAGGAGGATAACGAACAAGAACTACGATTACGAAATAAGATACACCTTGTGTTAAAGAAAGACCTTGAGCTGTTAGCCTCATATAGTAAAAAGGCTGAAGAGGCTTTGCGATCACCACCATTGAATTGGTTGCTTTGGGTTGAAGATACACAGTTTTATACTGGTCCTTACTTACATTCGCTTCCTTGTTATGTTTGCAAAAAGGATAAAGATAAATGCTATGCATGGGTAGCTTTGCATTGTGCAGATTGTAATCAGGTTTATTGGTATTCACAGAAGTCATTAGGATATTTATGGTGTACATCTTGTTTTGGAAAGTGGATTCGAAATCATATCTGGGTTAGAGCTCTTGAACAAAGTACTGGCCTGCCAGGACGGACAGGATTACAGCTCTTTGAGAGTGCAGAACAAGTGATTATAGCATATCTTAGGTGGAAGTTACAGGAAAACCTTAGAATATTTGAAATCACTAGAGCCTCACGTATCATAGCAGCTCGCTGCAAAGCTGATTTGCCCTCAAACTTACCTCGTGCTATACTTGTGAGCAAGGATGCTGATTTAGAATTAGATCAGTATATTCAAGAATTGACTCAGCCTTACAATAGACAATCTAGCAAACCAGGGAAAAGACAGCGAAGAAAGGAAAAACAACGTAAGCAGAAGGAAGAAAAGGAGAAGCAAAGTAAGCAGAAAGAAAAATGAGGTTTGTTTTTGTTATACTGCTCAATGCTGTAGCAAGTGAAGCAGTAGGAGTAACACACTTTAGTCAACCAAGGGAAAATTTATGGGTAACACTTGCTAATCAAACTAACCAATCATCACTCTGTCTTAGTCTTGGAGGAGTCACTAACCCATTTCGAACATGCCTGATGGGACTTCCGGTGTGGTCTCCTGGAGAATTTTGCAGTTTGATAAACAATCAAACCTTATGTATGTCTAACATGTCAAACATCACATTGCCGGTGCAACAAGGGTATACTGCAGGTCAGAGTGATGGCTATCGTCAATGTTTACTAATCCAATCACTTAACACCTCTTTGCATTCTCCTCCTGAAGAATTGGATCTTTTTGGAAGTACAAATGCCAGCATATCTAACACTACAGCTGGTGGATGGTTTAGCTTCAAACTTTCGGATGCTCAGAATTTAAACCAACCTAAAGAAACATGGGCCACCCTAGATTCATCCCTGAATGTGAGTGAATTCTCTCCACAGCATTACAGTCAATGTAACGGCACAAATATCACAGCACCAATGAAATTACCCACAGGAATATTTTTGATTTGTGGAGACAGGGCATGGAATGGTATACCAGCTAAACCACAGGGTGGACCCTGTTTTTTGGGAAAATTGTCACTGTTTCATCCTAATGTGTCCTTGCTAATGCAGCTGAGTCAAAATTCAAACAGGAGAAAACGTAGCATACATGACTTAGACTGCAGCAAGATAGGAGATCCACGGTTTTGGGGCACATTCAAACAGGTGGTGGTTTCAACTATCTTGCCAGGAGGATCTGCCAATAAAGCTATGAATTTAGCAAAACAATTAGGATGCTGGGCAAGGGATGAGCTGAACAAGACATCACAAATTCTAGATATATTAACTGCAGATGTGCAGATGTGCAAAGTGTTAACCATGCTGTTTTGCAAAATAGAGCTGCTGTAGATTTTTTGCTCTTAGCACAAGGGCATGGATGTGAAGAGTTCGAGGGAATGTGTTGCATGAATCTGTCTGATCATTCAGTGTCCATTCACACTAAGATAAAAGAGTTACAACAGGGACTTCACAAACTTAAGGAAGAAGACGGTTTAGGAATTGACGAATGGCTTAAAGGCTTAGGACTCGGACCGTGGCTGAGGAACCTTGTGATCTATGCTATAGGACTGCTGGGTGTAATTTTACTGTTTTTGCTTATTTTGCCTTGTATCTTTAACTGTATCCAAAACATGGTCAGCCGTACAATAGCAAAAACATGGCAAACTAATCTCCTTGCACAAGAAGAAAACGGGGGAAATGTGGAGAGCATTATTAATAATTGGTTAGCTGAGAAAGGCCACACTGATATAATGCCACTGGTTAAGCTGAAGGAGAAAAGTCAGCAGTCAGCAAGCTGAAAGGAAGAGTCAGCAGTGACCTTGCTGCAACATGAGGATAGGGAGTTGAGATTAGTCCTGAATATATCCTAAGAATATGTAGAAAGTATCAAAAGTAGAACCATAGGAATGTAGAAGTAGGCGTAGGTGCTGATATGCAAGCTGACCAATCCTGAGCTCAACTTTTGCAATATGTATGAAGCTCATTATTAACTGTATTTAACCCGCCGTACTGATCAATAAAATTGAGCCTGTGATGATCAAAATGATGTCCTGGTTCCCTTCCGTCGACAGGGAGCTCATCCACAGCTCCCTCATCCCCCTGGGATGGATCCCATCTGCTCCCTGAGACACCTGTGAGCATCTGAGTGGCTCAGCAGGTCCCCAGCTGCTTCCTCCTGGATTACAGGGGGCTGTTCTGCTCCCTGTGACCTTCCACCAGCTCAGGAGAACACTTGTCTTGAGGACAACCTGTGTTATTCTTGAAAATTCGAGCAAAGAAGGTGTTAAGCAGCTCAGCTTTTTCTTATCTTACTTATCGTATTCCCCACTGCCTCCAATAAAGAGTAGATGTTCTACTTATCCCTCCTTTTGCTATTAGGTTCATTTTAAAATGTTTTTTAGTATTTTTCACAGAAGTGGCTGGGTTAAGTTTTAATTGACCTTTTACCACTCTACTTTTCTTTCTGCATGACCTAACAACATCCTTAAACCCTTCCTGAGATGACTGATCTTTTGTCCGAAGGAGATGCACCCTCTTTTTTCCCTCAGTTCCCACAAAAGCTCCATGCCCAGCCAGGACAATAATTAGCTGGCTCAACTTTAGCACAGAGGCACAGGCTGCTCCTTCTCCCTCAAGTTTTCTTTGCTGAGGTGCATCCATCATTCCTGGACACCTTTGTTTTCAAGGACTGTTTCCCTTAAAAAGTCAGTATCTTATCTGGTATTCTCCAAATCTGCACCCCAAATAAGCGAACGTCTGCCCTCCATAATTCCAGTGATGAAGTTGTGTTGCAGCTCCTCTTTCTTTCATAGAATATTGGAAACTCTGTTATTTCATGGTTACTTTGCCTCAGGCAGCCTCCAACCACCACATCTCCCACCAGCCCTTCTCTGTTTGTGACCAGCAAGAGACCAAGTTTTCCTTGGGATTGGGACTGTTATCAAAAATTTGGCAAAATAATAAAACTCCATAACCCCAATGTAGCATTAAGAAGCAGCATTCTTTATTTGGCCAGATGCACGGAGGGATAGGTCCTCTCAAAGCCATTCATGCTGAGTGCTGGAAGGTTTCTGTTTATTTTCTGTATTTTGCACACATATGCATTGATTGTCCTGGACTAAACATACATATGATAATCATTTCCCCAAAGTCATTAACATATTTCTCCTCCCCTTTTGCATGCATTTTCTGTCCTGGGGTTCTCTGGTGCTTGGGGAACCCAATGTTCCATTCAGCCTGGCTGAGCTGACTGAACACTGAGGCTGGTAAATTTCAGTTCCCCTTCTCACACAATGGGCATTGTGTGGTTTCCATAGCCTGGGGTTTTGGAGAACCAGCATTGTGAGTGCTCACCTGGTGTAGACAATTTATCATCTGGTAACATGAGGTCACAGAGGGGGCTATGACATAACAGAGTGGGTTATGTGAGGTCAGTGAGTAACTACAGCATCATATAGTCTGTCTCTGTGACATCACAGAGCCAGACTATATCACAGAGTGATATCACATTGAAGAGGACTGACATCCCAGAGCAGACTATGACATCACACAGCAGACTATGACATTGCAGATTTGGCTGTGACATCACAGGAGGGCTGTGTGAGGTCACTGGGTTGGTCACTTTGCCCCAGCCTGCCCTCACAGTTTCCCCCTGGAAGTCCAGAGCAGCTCATGCCCAGCAGGGTCCCCTATCCCCTGGTATCCCCCTGGCCCACCTGGAGCCATAGCCTCCACCAAGGATGTTGCACAAGATCAACCCCAAAACCTGACACAGGGACAAGGGCTGGGCTGTGTGACCAGCACATCAAGGACGTGGATTATCCAGGTCACTGGGGCCTGATTTGGGTGGAAAGATGTCTGGCAGGTGGAGCAGGGCCTGGGAACGGCCTCCAAGGTGGGGCTGGAGCCCTTGGGCTGTGAGCAGAGGCTGAGGGAGCTGGGCTGGTCCAGCCCGGAGCAGGGAAGGCTGAGGGGCTCCTCATCCCAGCCTGGCAGTACCAGCCAGGAGGGGATGGAGAATACAGAGCCAGGCTCTTCACCGGGGGGGCTGGGGGGAGACAAAAGCCAATGGGTGGAAGGGGAAAGAGGGAAGATCAGCCAGGACAGGAGGAGATGAAATGAGTCAGGCTGGTTTCAGGATTTCCTCAACACCAAAAGCAGACTGACCCCATTCTCCATCCACCACTGACAGCTTTGCAAATCGGGAATTGTTCAGGCCATTTTATCCCCACTTCAGGATGAGCATCCTGATACAAAAACTTAATTCTATTTATATCTATCGCAGACCCACATTTTTCTAAAGGTAATTTTAGTATGGAAATCACTTGTGGATGGTGGACATGTCAGATGCTGCTGGGACATTGCACATGGTTCAGGGAAGAGCATGATTATATTGAATTGTGTCCTCTTCAACCATGGTCTGTTGGCCATGAAGAGAAACTTCCTGTGCCTCTGAGTCTCAGCAGTTACTGACCCCCTAAAGGACACAAACCTGATGAGTTGTGGTTCCCACTCCAGTGGTGGCACCTACACCTCCCTCCATCCCCAGAGCAGAGTTCCCTTGTCCCAGAGAGTTCCTGGCAATGCAGGGATGAAGGAAACAGGACAGGCTGTGGGGATCAGGGGCAGGGCACAGCCAGGGATTTGGGGTGCTTGTGAGCCCAGGGCAGGACATGGCCCTTGGCCTTGCTGAACCTCATCCCATTGTCCTGGGCCCATGGCTCCAGCCTGGCCAGATCCCTCTGCAGAGCTTCCTGCCCTCCAGCACAGCCACACTGCCACCCAGCTTGGGCTCACCTGGGAACTGACTGAGGGTGCCCTTGATGGCCTCATCCAGCAATAAAGAGATTTCACTGACCTGGCCCCAATCCTGAGCCCTGGGGACACCCCTGGATGTGACTCCATTCCTCAGCTGCTCTGAGTGCCGTTTTGCGGAGAAAAAATGAAACCTCACAACTTCGTGAAAGTTGTGAAGTCCGGTATGCTTTATTACGACACGCGCCGGACGCAAACCTCCCCAATAGGCAAGCGTACCTCTGAAGACCTCGGGTCTTCTTTTATCCCCCTCCCAAATGCATATGCATACAGTTTCACAATAAGTTCATACATACTCATTCCGCATGACATTTAGCACTAGTTCTTCTTTATCAGAGGAATTCCTAGGTCTGGGGCAGATCGACCTTGCGGTAATTTCTGTTTTCCTTTCTCTGTCTCCTTGCTGTCTCTGGAATGCGGTCTTTCCTTCAGCTTTGGCCCCACAGACCTCTCACCTCTTCCAGGCACTTCACCTAATTCAGAATGGATCCCCACTTCATCTCATTCCCCCCTTTCCTAGGAAATAAGTAAATTATTTTACTTAAGGAAAACCCCCGCGACGATAAGTGTCTTTTAACGCTTCACCATGCACGTTTGACAAAGAGGTTAATACAGCTATTCGTTGTAGCATCCTACAGTTCCAAATTAACAATGTAATAGATAGTCCTAAACTTATCCCAACTAATATTAGTAAAACTACAATGGGGTGACACAACTTACTAAAGATTCCATTCGCAGTTGGTGACCACCCAAAGATCACATCCCACCAGTGATGATCCATATTTTGTTTTATTCTTTGTAGAACCCTGGTTATCTCCTTTGTATCGTGTTGGACAGTAATTAAGGTTTTCTTTCCACTTTCTTGGATTTCCTTCAGGATTTCCAATAAGTCTTGGTGCTCAATTAATTGTTTCTCTAATGTAAGGTTCATCCCAATAGGGGTAGGTGGTAGTCTGTGATACATTGTGTAATTAGCTTTAATCAGCTGGTGGGATGTCACTGGGGCCAAGTACGAAAAATCACACCCGATAATCTTAACAAAATTACCAATACAGAAGTTAGAATGATTTTTACTAGACAGAATAACATCATTGCTATCAATATTTACTGCAGCACAGGCAGTCCTTAGACACACACACCCTTTTCCAGTATATACGAGCACAGTTCTCTGGTCAGTGACTGGATGAATTTCAAAGTGACAAACACTTTCCATTCATCTTTTGTGCCCACACTCTATGTTCTGAAGGATAGAGTATTGTTTTTTCATGGTTTAATCCTAGGGCGATGATTGGATGGATAACATAAACAGTAGCTTTACGTATGGTAAGTACAAAGGCAGTTGCCACATTAGAAACAGGATCATAGGTGAAATTCACCATAGTCCACCAGGACTGAAATTTCCTTTCAAAATCAATTGCATTATCCCACACAACCTTCCGAATTTCAGCTGGAAAATTACCTTCACTCCCTTCCCGTATGATCAGAGCTGCTGTTGCCTGCATCCATAACTGTGCTTGTATACAACTGAAAGCTAAGGACACATTATCTTGAACTGTACCAGGTGCTTCTACTATCAGCTTGTGGTCTTGGTCCGCGGCCGTTTCTCATTTTGACAGAACTTTGGAAATCTGCCACTGGCTAGTTCCTGTCCCTAATATGCCAGTTAGATCCCTTCTTGTTCTGTTCCTGAGGTATGCCTGTTTTTGTAACCATGTTGTCCAGCCCCCAAATGAAGTTTTTAGGAAGGAGGAGCAGGCTGGTTGGATTTTTGAGATGTTAATTTGCATTATCAACTCCACACGTTTGAGAGACCATTCTGGATTGAATAATAGTTGCGTCTCACCCACATTCCTTACTACATAGGGGCCTACCCCATACACCTCAGGTTCAAGTTTGGGTTGAGTCTGAACTATTTGAGTCTTGGTGTGGGCTGTATAGGGTTCTGCTGTGGTAAAAGGTGTAGTATCTATTTTGAATTTAAATGAAAGCCCGATATCTTCCTGTGCCCAAAGGCAAGTTATTTCTACAGGCTGTATTAAGGTGAAATTGCACCAGCAGTCTGATTCATTTGGGCTATCACAGATTTTCTGGCGTTCATGTACACCAGGAGAGGTTGAGACACTAATCTCATTTGGTCTCTCATAAGCTGTCCCATTTATCATCCGGCATCCTACCTTAATTTCTTCTCCTCTGATCCCTTGAAGTGTCCACAGCCTCCGTTCCTGCCATTCCTGCTCCCCATATACCTGATCTCCATGAATTACCACAGTGGATAGGTTTAAATCTCAGAAGGTTTTCCCATGGATCCAGTATACTGATTAAACACCTGGGACCAAGGCCATTCAGCATTGCTCTGAATAAAGGTACTTTCAAGTTCTAAAACCTTAGTTATGATTACATACAAAACAATTCTACAAACTAAAATATGAGCTACTCCCGACCGCAATATACTCATTTTGCCCGAGTAAGTTTTAGTCTCAGTTCATTGTCTCCTGGCGTCACTCCTCAAGAGGTTTCTGGGCCTTCTTCACCCAAGAGTGATGAATCCAGGCGTTCTGCTCCTTGATTTTGATTGCAGTGAAGGTGGTGAGAAGCACTTGGAATGGTCCTTCCCACTGTGGTTCCAAGGTCTTTTCTGTAAGAGACTTAACATATACATAATCTCCAGGTTGTATATTATGTACTGACCCATCTAATTCCCTGCTCCGAGTTCCAGCCACATGTTTCTCAATTTCCTTGAGCTGTTTGTTTAAAGCCACCATGTAGGTGGCTAGTGTTACCTCTCCAATATGGGTGGACATTCCCTTTTGTATTCCATATGGTCTTCCATAGAGTATTTCAAAAGGGCTTAACTTTTCTTTAGCTTGAGGTTTCGTTCGAATTCGCAACAGTGCTATTGGAAGAGCCTGGGGCCAAGGTAGATTAGCTTCCTGCCCCAGTCTTATGATTTGCTGTTTAATCAAATGATTCATCTTCTCCACCTGGCCGCTTGATTGGGGGCGGTATGGAGTGTGGAGTTCCCAGTCTATGCCCAGGTGGCTACTAATCTGTTTACTATTTTGGAAACGAAATGTGATCCTCTATCTGAGGATATTGTGGCTGGAACTCCGAAGCGTGGTATTATTTCTTGTAATAATACTCTGGTCACCTCTCGAGCTTTGACAGTTCTGGTGGGGAACGCTTCTGGCCACCCTGAAAATGTATCTGTCAATACCAGCAAATACCGATACCCCCCTTTCCTTGGGAGTTCTGAAAAGTCAATTTGCCACTGTTGTCCAGGCCCATGGCCTCTCCCAATCTGACCGAGTTTCGGTCTGGGGGTATTTTTGGGGTTAGTCTGGAGGCAAAGATCACACTGTCGGGTCACCTGAGTAATAGTGGCATATAAATTCCTAGCAACAATTCTTTCAATCAGGTAGGTTTATAGGGCATCTATTCCCCAGTGCGTTTTCTGGTGTTCCACCCTTACTAGTGACCACAATAGATGGGAAGGGATTACCAGCTTCTTTTCAATGGTAGCCCACCCTTCTTGGTTATACGTCCCTTTTTGATCTTCAATTAATTTCCTATCTCTCTTGTTGTATTCTGGCTTACCTTCAAGGGAGATTTGTCATCTGGAATAAGGGCTCCTTCAGTAGCTACCTCACCTTTTGCTGCTTCTTTTGCCTCTCTATCCGCCAGCTCATTTCCTTCTTCCAATTCTGAGCTCACTTTTTGGTGTGCCTTAATACGCATAATTGCTACCTTTTCAGGCAGCTGAACTGCTTCCAGCAGCTGGATTATCTCTTGTGCATGTTTGATGTTTTTTCCCTGTGAGGTAAGCAGTCCTCTCTCCTTCCAGATGGCCCCATGTGCATATACAACTCCGAATGCGTACCTCGAGTCTGTGTAGATGTTTATCCTCCTCCCTTTTGCCCTTTCCAAGGCACGGGTCAGGGCAATTATCTCAGCCTTCTGCGCGGAGGTACCTGTTGGTAAGGGTCCAGACTCGATTACCTCTCTGTAGGTGGTCACTGCATACCCAGCATGTCGCTTCCCATTGGTAACATAGCTGCTCCCGTCAGTGAACCAGGTCTCTGCATCCTCCAGAGGGGTGTCCTTTAAGTCTGGGCGGCTGGAGTAGGTCGCTTTGATGGTCTCCAGGCAATCATGGTGTACTGCTTCTCCTTGGTTTCCACTGAGAAAGGAAGCTGGGTTGACAATATTAGTCACCATGATCTCTACATCATCTTGCTCTACCATGATGGCCTGGTATTTCAGAAATCTCTGTGGCGAAAGCCAGTGGCCACCCTTTACTTCCAGTACTGCAGATACAGTGTGGGACACTAGCACAGTCAATTTTTGTCCCAGGGTAAACTTGCGTGCCTCTTGAATGTTCAGCACAACTGCTGCTACAGCTCTGAGGCAACCTGGCCATCCTTTGGCTGTTGCATCTAGTTGTTTAGAGAGGTAGGCAACTGCCCTTCGGTATGGACCCAAGTCCTGAGCCAGTATTCCCAGGGCAATTCCCTGTTTCTCATGGGAAAATAGGAAGAATGGTTTACTCACATCTGGAAGTCCCAAAGCTGGAGCTGACATGAGAGCATTCTTCAGCTGGTGAAAGGCCCGTGTTGCTTCTTTTGTCCACTGGAGATCTCTGCTTCCATCGGCAATCAGGGCATAGAGGGGTCTGACAAGCAGTCCATAGTTATAAACCCACAGCCGGCACCATCCTGCCATGCCTAAGAAGGTTCGGAGCTCTTTCATGGTCTGGGGTTTTGGGGTTTGGCATATGGCTTCCTTGCGAGCCTGCCCTAAAGTCCGTTGCCCAGCACTCACCTCGTACCCCAGGTAGATAACTTTCTGTTTCACTATCTGCGCCTTTTTCTTTGATACTCTGTATCCTTGGAGTCCTAGGAAATTCAAAAGGCTTACCGTCCAGGCCACACATGCTTCCCTCATCTGAGTGGCCACTAGAAGGTCGTCCACATACTGCAAAAGCCTTCCTTCTTCCTGTGGAGCTTCCCAGGACTCCAGATCCTTTGCAAGTTACTCCCTGAACAAAGTGGGGAATTTTTCCAGCCTTGGGGTAGTCTGGTCCATGTGAGCTGGGTTTTGCGCCCACTCTTAGGGCTTTCCCATCCAAATGCAAAAATTTTTTGGCTGGTTTCATGGATGGGGAGGCAAAAGAAGGCATCCTTTAGATCTAAAACAGTAAACCAGGCTAGCTCAGGTGTTAGGCAGGTTAATAAAGTGTATGGATTGGCTACCACCGGATACAGATCTTCTGTTATTTTATTGACAGCCCTCAAATCTTGTACTATCTGGTATGACTCATCAGGTTTCCGAACAGGTAAGATGGGGGTATTGAAATTAGATTGGCATTCATTCAGTAATCCTAACCACAGAAAATTTTCAATTATTGGGCTGATTCCTTCCCTATCCTCTTTCTTTAGGGGGTACTGCTTGATTCTCACTGGTTGCACCCCCTCCTTGAGTTTGATTATTATGGGAGAGGCATTTTTCGCCCTCCCTGGCACATCAGAGGCCCACACCCCAGGAAATACCTGACTTAGTATTTCTTCATCAATTTCTTCCTTAATGCCAATAGCTGTCAGAGTTAAACTTAATAACTCTATGTACTTTTGATCATTTACCTTCAGAGTAATTTCCCCCTTTTTGAATGTAATGGTTGCTTGTAACTGTTCCAATAAATCTCTCCCTAAGAGTGCTCTTGGTGAGTTAGGCATGTACAAGAATTTATGAATACCCCATTGTTTTCCCAATTTATACCTCAAAGGTTTACAAAAATATGCCCTTTCAGACTGGCCAGTTGCCCCCTGCACTACAACATAATCATTTTCCACAGGTACTAAAGCCTTATTTAAAACTGAATATGTAGCCCCCGTGTCAACCAAAAATTCCACCCTTTTCCCTTCTTCCCCCAGCCTCATTGTTATAACCAGTGGATCTGCTGGGGTAGAATCCCCCGATCCTCCTCAGTTGTCTTGTACGTGTGCAGCCATCTGCTGGTTACTCCTTCTTCGTTCTGGGCATTGGCCTTTCCAGTGACCAATTCTTTTGCAGATTGCACACTGGTTCCTGTCCAGCCGAGGTGGTCCCTGTCTCGGCGGTCTCTGGTTGTATTTCCTCTGCCTTTCCTCCTGTACCACTGCCACCAACCTTTTCATTCCTTGTTTATATCCTTCCTCCCGGTTACTGAATACTCTCCAGGATTCCTCTAACAAGGCTTCGAGATTCCTCCCATCTGGTCCCCGAATTTTCTGAAGTTTACGCCTGATATCTCCAGCAGACTGCCCCAAAAATGAATTAACTAGTTGATTTATCCGTATCTCGGACTCTGGATCTAATGATGTATGACGACGCATAGCATCCCTCAAACGCTCTAGGAATTCAGATGGAGTCTCAGAAGGCCCCTGCTTAAGGGAATATAAGGCAGACCAGTTTATGGTTTTTGGAATAGTTCTTTCTACCCCTGTTGCTATCCACTCTTGATACTCTGTTAATTTCTTTACCTCTGCCGACACGTTAGGATCCAATTCTGGATCTTGGAGGGGGAAATGTTCTTTTACATCCAGCTGTGTGGCTTTACAGTAATCCTCTGCCAAATTCCTTGCTGTCTTTAAGATCAGCTGTTTCTCAGTCTCAGTGAAAGCATCTAGTAGTAGCTGGATGTCAGCCCAGTCTGGATTGTGTTGTTTGATAACATATCGTAAGCGTTTGGCAGTGAGTATCGGGTCAACACGATAATTCCTTGCAATCCTTCCCCATGCTTCTAAATCAAGGGTGGTAAATGGCACTTTGATCATTAATTTGGCCCCTTCTGGTCCCACTGCCTGTCGCAGAGGGGCCTGTAGCACTACTTGTCTCCTAGTTCTAGATGCAATTGGACTCCTACGCGTAGGGTGGGTTCTAGTAGATGTGCCCTCCCCACCTGAGTCCTCCTCCTTTTTGGGGAAGTTCCCTTCCTCCTCATCCTCGGTTTCAGCCTCAACCTCCTCCGCCTCCCCCCCCCTGGGGAGGAGCTGGAGGACCTTTCACCCACTCAAATGAGTCTCGTTCTTGCTCCTCAGAACGATAGACCTTATCCGATCTCATACACCGTTGTCCTATACTGCATGCTGAACAACAGCATTTGATTTGCCCTCTCTTTGCCTTGTTATCTTTTTCGAGGGCCAAGACCAGTGGGTCTGAGGGTGATTTAATCCCACAGTCCTTTTGCCACTCTTGGTGATTCCTTAAAACAAAAAACATATCAGCATATGAAACCTCATCCCATTTACCTTCCCGTCTTAAAAACAACATTAACTGCAGTAAAGTATTATAGTCCAGGGTTCCAGTGGGTGGCCACGTTGCTCTGTCCCCTAACCTGTACAAGGGCCACCAGCGTGTGCAATACTGGATTAAATCCTTTTTATTCTCAGAGCCCCCCCGGCTAGTGATTTCCTTCCAGTGGGCCAAGATGCACCCTAAGGGGCTAGCCCGTGGAACTTCCTTGCTCTGGTTAGTTCCCATTATTTCCTTCTTGCCCTCTCTCGCTTCCACCCAAACCTCTTTTCACAGGACTTCACAGTAGCTTCCCAGTCCTCCTCCCACACTCTCCAAGTGGCAGGTACCAGATGCGATCTTCCACACAAAAGCTTTAAGATCTTAGACTCTGAATCAGTTCTATGAGAAACCTCTAACTTACACTTGGGGCAAGTGCCCCGTCGCCTGCTGGAACAGCAATACCAGCGTTTCCCACAAACTATGCACTCTAATAATACCCACGCAGTGTGCCAGCTCCTTGATGCACCAAAGGCTACTGGAAATTTCCCGCAAAGGCAAGCTATTCCATTTATTACAGGCAGCTCTAAATCTTCTACGGCAAGCTGTTCCCAGTCCAGACTTACGAGAGCGCCAGCTGAAGTCCGGTAGAGCCCCTCTAAATGAACTCATTCGTCTCCCATATCTATCCAATAATTCACCGGATTCACAAACTCCCAGGGGTCGAGTCCAAACCCCTGAGGCAGAGGAACCCCTCGGGTTCGTCTAGCCACGGTGAGAGTGTACACAACCTACACCACAATTTACCACCTTTATTCAACAACCGTTTTCACCCACACTTTTCTACAGTTTACTCTGTTTTCCTCTGTTTTCTCTGTCGGGCACTCCCCGCCCCCACAGCCTGCTCCCGCCGATGTTTACTCAGCCTCTCTAGCGGCGGGTAGGGCTTCCCCCCCGCGCAGCCTGCTTCGGCCGGCACTTACTTTGCCTCTCCGGCGGCGGGTAGGACTCTCCCCCCGCGCAGTAGAGCACTATGGATCTGCTCTTTTTTATACAACATACACTTTATACACTTGCACACTTGCATATACAGCACGCTGATCACTCAATGCAACATACAGCCACACAGTGTCCAGACACCACTCACACACACAGGCAAAGAAAACATACGCGGGTCCAGCTCTGCCCTATCAGAACAATGAACCCCAATACACGCATACATGGGTTCACCCAGCCCACCCCCAGAGCTGCTAGTGGTTCCGCTCTATCAGAACAATGAACCCCGTCTCTAATACAGTTTTCAGCTGCTCTATCAGCTGAACTCAGCTGCTCTATCAGCTGAACCCAGACGTCTCTGGGTCTCTGGGTGATTTACTCTCTTGCTCTTCTTCCTCCCCTCGGGGGGCCCCTCAGTACATACCGTATCCTCCTCCGCAGGCCAGCAGGTCCTTGTCTGTCCCAGCAGGAGGCAAGCCGAGACGAGCGGAGCCCCACCAGGAAAATCCTGGGGCGCGCCTAGGAATCTGTCGGTCCCCTCCCTGCCCCTGCGGGGACAGAGATGGAGACGAAAAGTATCTCCTTCTCCTGCCTGGCTCACCAAGAATGTTTTGCGGAGAAAAGATGAAACCTCACAACTTCGTGAAAGTTGTAAAGTCCGGTATGCTTTATTACGGCACGCGCCGGACGCAAACCTCCCCAATAGGCAAGCGTACCTCTGAAGACCTCGGGTCTTCTTTTATCCCCCTCCCAAATGCATATGCATACAGTTTCACAATAAGTTCATACATACTCATTCCGCGTGACATTTAGCACTAGTTCTTCTTTATCAGAGGAATTCCTAGGTCTGGGGCAGATCGACCTTGCGGTAATTTCTGTTTTCCTTTCTCTGTCTCCTTGCTGTCTCTGGAATGTGGCCTTTCCTTCAGCTTTGGCCCCACAGACCTCTCACCTCTTCCAGGCACTTCACCTAATTCAGAATGGATCCCCACTTCGTCTCAGTGCCAGGGATTGGATGAGAGAAATGATGGGGAGGGGGTAGGGACAAAGTGTGATTGATTGTCAGCCATGAAGTGTCTTGATTTTCATATCTCTTCAGACTGCATGAGGAGGGGCTGGGGATCAGTATCAAGAGGGGATTGCGGATAGCAATCTAAAAACAGGAAAAGGAACCTAAAAGGACAAAACAATTCTCTATTCATTGTTTTTGATATAGTAGATTCAGTTTGAATATACTTCTGAAATCTGTCTAATTAACCACAGAAGAACTGAAGATCTGAGTTATTCCCATGGGCTTGTCTTGTTTGGGTGTTTTCAACAAATGTTTATGAGCATTTGTCACTGAATTCCTGAACTGAAGAGCTCAACAAAAAAGAGGCCTCTGGAAAAGTAAAATTTATCACCAACCTCCAAGGTGCTGAGGATCCATCCTGATCAGAGCAGGAATGAACAGAAATGGGCACAGCTTTGTGGCTGCCCCAGCTTTGGGATGGACCCTGGGCCTGGAGCAGGAGCAGCTCTTGAGGGCCCCAAGGCCAGGGCTCTTGTGCTGCCCTGGGCAGATGGGATGGCAGCAGGGGCTGCAGAGCTCTCAGCATCTCCTGCAGAGGAGAGCAGGGCACCCAGGGAGCCTCCTTTCCCTTGGCCAGGCACCTTCCCGCATGCTGGGGCTGAGTCCTGTGGCAGCTGCAGCTGCTGCTGTGCCCTTGCCAGGGGCTGAGGTCGTGGGGCAGTGCCCAGAGCAGCCTGGCCTGAGCAGAGCTGTGGGGCCAGAGCCAGCTGGGCTGGGCTGGGGAGAGGCCCTTGGTGCTGCTCAGAGCTCAGGGCAGCTGGCAGAGCTTGCAGGGAGCTGGGCCGGGCTCAGAGAGCCTGGCCCAGAAACCATCAGTGTCCATCTCAGCCTGGCTGAGCGTGCAGGGGCCAAGAAGAGCAGCCCAGGGTCTGCAAGTTCTCTTGGTGGGAGCTGAGCTTGTGAGCTCTTGAGCCCTTTCAAGGGCTGGGGCTGCTCCTCCAGCTGCAGAGGAGATGGGACAAATGAGAGCAGGGACAAATCATTCCTGCTGCATTCTTTCTTGTGTTTGCTTGTACAGGTGACCTGGATCCATATGTAGAGTAGTTTTTTATCAGATAACACTGGGTGAGTGATAAGAATAATATTTGGTAGCTGAAAATAATATTTCATTCATAATACATACCAAGAGAAAAAAGACACATATGATCAGAAGATCATCTGAGTTTTTCAGAGGAGGACAGATATTCATTGATGTTCCAGTAGTCAAACGTGGTCAAATTCTTTCTTCAGGGCTTCCCTGAGATGAGAGGTGACCACCAGAGGCCAAGGCCAACCAGAGCTCTCTTTCCTGGCAGCTTCTGCCTGGGAGAACCCTTGCATATAGGGAATTTTTCAAGGAGAGTTTAACTTTTGGCTGTGAGAACCTGGGAAGACCGATGGTTCTTTTCCATGGGAAGGAAAGCACAGAGCCCCAGTTCTCCAGGGGCTGATGAGAGGCAGCCCTCAGCATTTCAAGATCAGCTGGACCTTTCAGGTGGCCCATGGGAGGCCAAACCAGCCAGACATGTTCCATCTCCCCTTGGTACCATGAGGCCCTGCAGTGTCACAATATTCTCCTTGCTTCTGCAATGTCACAATGGCCCCGTGCTTCCATGAGGCCCGGCAGGGTCACAGTGGTGGCCCTTTGGTTCCGTGGGGCCCCACAGTGTCACAATGCTCTCCATGATTCCATGGGGCCTTGCAATTCCACAATGCTCTCCACGGATTCACGGTGCTCTGCAGGATCACAACAGCCCTTTGGTTCCACAAGGCCCTGAAATGCAGCAATGGCCTCTTGGTTCCTCAAAGCCCTGCTGCTTCACACTGGCCCCTTGGGACCATGCGGCCCAGCAGAGCCTCAGTGATGGCCTTGGTGCCACCAGGCTCCACAGTGTCACAAAGATCTCTTCATTTCAGAAGGCCCCACAGTGTCACCATGGTCTCCATAGGAAGGAAACCACAGGGCCCCAGTGTTTCAGGGACTGATGACCTGCAGTCACCAGAGGCCAAGGCCAGGCCTGTCTCTCTGTATTGGCAGGTTTTTCTGGGAGCAAGTCTTTGATATTGGAAATTTTGAATGTTAAATCACATTTTCAGCCAATTTCAGCCTGGAGGAGAAGGCTAATTCTTCTCCACAGAAAGGAAAGCACTGAGACCCAGTGTTTGGAAGGCAGGTGAGATCCGGCCCGCAGGAGGGCAAGGCCAGCCAGACCTGTCTGTAAGGGCAGCTTTTCTGCAGGAGAAATCTTTGGATATAGGACTTTTAGAGGTTCAGTCCCAATTTCCGCCATGAGCGGACTAGATGGTTACATTCCATAGGAGGGAAGGGGTGGAGCACCAGTGTTTAAAGGCAGAATAGAGGCAACCACCAGAGTCCAAGGTCAGCCAGAGCTGTCTCTCCTGGGAGCTTTTGTCTGGGTGGAAAACCCCTTGAACATAGGAATTTTGGAGGAAAAATACCAAATTCAGATAAGGCCACCTGGGCAGAAGAGACGGTTCTTTTCCATAGGAAGGAAAGCACTGAGCCCCAGTGTTTGAAAGCAGGTGAGACCCAGCTCTCAGGAAGACAAGGTCAGGCAGATTCATTGGTAATGGCAGCTTTTGTGTGGAAGCAATCCCAGGATACTGGGAATTTTGGAGAGGGAATACCATTTTGGCCATGGATGCTTGAATGAGAAGGGCAGTTCTTTTCTTTTCCATTTCAAAGAAAGCCCAGAGCCCCAGGGTTTCAGGGGTACATGAGAAGAGATCCTCGACGTGCCAAGAGCAGTTGGACCAGTCAGGCCAAGCCAACCAGACCTGTTCCCTGTTCCCTGGGATCCATGGAGCCCTGCAGTGTCACAGTGGTGGTGTCATATTGGATCCTTGGTTCCATGAGGCCCAGATGTGTCACTCTGGTCTCTTGTTTCCATGGGGCTCCACAGTGTCACAATGGTCCCTGGCTTCCATGAAGCCCTGCAGTGTCACAGGGGTCTCCTTGGGGCTGCAGTGTCACAATGGACCCTTGGTTCCATGGGGACTCAAAATGTCAGAAGGGTCTCCTTGGTTCCATGAAGCACTCCCAAGTCCCTTGATTCAACGAGGCCTCCAAGTGTCATCATGGCCTCCAGGATTCCATGAGGCCCCGCGATGTCCCAATGGACCTTTGGTTCCATGGGGTCCTGCACTGTTCCATGGGGCCCTGTAGTGTCACAATGGCCTCCTTGGTTCCATGGTGCCACACAGTGTGAATATTTTCCCTTGGCCTGCCAGGACTGCAGAGTGTCACAATGGTTCCTTCTTTCCATAAGGTCTTGCAGTGTCACAATGGTCTCCATGATCCCAGAAGGCTGTGCAGTATCACAAAAGACCATTGGGTTCATGGAGCCCCACAGTCCCCCATGGTCCCCTTGGCTCCACAAGGCTCTCAAGTGCCACAATGGCCCTTTGGTTTCTCAAGGCCACCAAGTGTAAAAAGGGCCTCCATGGTTCCATGAGGCCCTGCTTTGTCACAATGGACCTTTGATACCATGATGCCCCAGAGTGTCACAATATTATCCTTGGTTCCAAGGTGTCAGAATGGACCCTTCATCCCATTGACACCCACAGTATTCACTGCAGTGCCCTTGATTCCACCAGGCCCTGCCATGCTCTAATGGCCCCTTGGTTCCAGTGGGTCCCAAAGTGTCTGAACAGTCTCCATTGTTACATGACGCCCCACAATGCCACTGTGCTCCACTTGCTTCCACAGGGCCCCACAGTGGAACAATGGACTCTTGGTTCCAACAGGTTCCTCAGTCCCAATGGTCTCCTTGGACCCGCAGTGTCACAGTGGCCCCTTGGCTCCATGTGGCCACACTGTGTCACAATGGCTCATGGTTCCCTGAGGCCAGTAAGTTTAACAGGGGACCCTTGGTCCCACGAGGCCTTGCTGTGTCACAATGGACTTCTTGTTCCATGAGCTCTCACACTGCCAGCAGCAGTCTCCGTGGTTTTGCAGTGTCACCATGGACCCTTTGTTCCATGAGGTTCCGCAGTAGAACACGGTCACCTTGGTTCCGTGAAGTTCGTCAGTGTCACAATGGACCCATGGTTCCACCAGGCCTTGCTGTGTCACAATGGTCTCCTTGGTTCCAAGAGGTTTCTCAGGGTCTGCTTGGATCCGCACTATCACAATGGACCATTAGTTCAATGTGGCCCCAATGTGCCAAAATGGATTTTGGTTCCATGGGGTTCTGCTGTGTCACCATGGACCCTTTGTTCCTTTTGTATGCACAGTATCAGAGCTGACTCCTTGGTTCTGTGAAGAACCACTGTCACCAAATTTCTGAAATATCAGAATAAGGCTCCTGAACACACATTTGCTATTTCAGAGAGCAATATATTCAGGACTGAGCTCTAGTGAGGGATAAATCCTAATCTTACTTGGACATGTCATTCTACCACTGTGTTGCCTATAAATAGTCACTAACTGACACTTAGAATTCACCCACTTCCATAAAACCCACCTCAAGTTACCACACCCAGTCCTTGTTTTCTTTATCCCTGCACCCTTGAGCCAGATGTCTTCTCCTTCTCTTCCAACCATCCTTGCTGGGAAAGCAGCCCCTGCATGCCCTGTTTCTGTACTGAAAGTTCACAGGTAGGGTAAACATGGAATGAACCCTTTTGCTATCAGCCCCAGGCTTTGTGTGGGCAGGCAGAGGCAGGCAGGAGGCAGAGCTGTCAGCAAAGGAAGGGGCCAGCCAGGTGGGGCAGCCGGGGGATGCCGACAGCCTGCAGGGACAGAGGCGCAGGGCGGGGACACCGTGGGACAGCCTGGGCTGCACAGGGCACGGGCATGAGCAGCAGCTGCAAGACAGCCCTGCCAGAGCCAACTTGGGCAGCACTTTGGCCATGGCTGCTGGGCCTGGGCCTGAGGCAGGAGCAGGAGACAAGTGACCCTTGCAGGCCTGGGGCCTCATTGCCTCCTTGTCCCTGCTCAGCAGCATGGCAGGGGCCGCCCCATGCTCCTGCCCTTGCCATTGCACATCCCCACATGCCAGTGCCCATCCCGGCAAGAGCCCTGAGCATGGAGGGAGGGACAGCATCTGCCTGGCCAGGGGCTGGGGCTCAGGCCTTGGCCCTTGGCATTCCTCAAACACACCCAGCTTTTCTCAGCACCAGAGACACCTTGGCCTTCTTTGTCCCCAGCTGTCATCACTGCCTCCAGTGTTCTGCTCTAACAGGAACCTGGGGACACTTTCTCAGTTATGTTCCTCAGTGGGACCCATTAAAACTTTAAGAAAGTTCAGCGTTTCAATTTAATTTTGAGTTCTTGAGAAGTTTTTTGAAGACACTCTCAGGGACTGAGTCTAATGTAAACAACATCAAAGTCCTGTGAGGGTCATTAAATTTTCCTTGTCCACTTATGGACAAAGATTTCAAAGAACTTGTAAAAAATACACATTGCTATTTTACAGGATGTATTTTTTTTTTTTATTTCTCTTTACATCAGAGGTGAATGCAGCATTCTGTGATTGATATTGACCCAGGGTCTCTCCTCAGCAGCTCTGGCCTGCTCACAGAAGCTGTGCCTGGAGCTCTGACCCAGTGTGGACAACCTTGCTCCACATTGCCCAGTCCCATCCTGTCTGTCCTCACTCCCCTGGGCCCTGCTGTGCTTGCAGAGCTGGCTGCACTCAGCCTAAGAGGGCTTTTCACTTTTTGGGGTTTTTTTGAGGCAATCTCAAACTCCTGAGTTTCCCCACTGCAAACAGACTCACTGCTCAGGTGTGTGCCAGCCCCAGGTGCCACCAAAGCCACTGCAGAGCTGCCTGGGCCAGCTGTGAGGGTGGATGATCAGCTCAAGCTGCACTGGGCCCCTGCAAGGGGCTGTGGCCATGGGCACTGCACTGACCCCACTGCTGGGTTTGGCTGCCACGGCCACCGAGAGAAATTAAACTGTCCTTGGAAACACTGGGGAGGACTGGGACATACTGGGGAACACTGGGAATGCTGTGGGAGACACTGGAACATACTGGGAGTGACACTGGAAGATACTGAGAGAAACTGGGGACACTGGGGCAATTGCAGAGAAGATTGGGGACACTGGGGTACCTGTGGATGACACTGTGAGGAACTGGGAACGACTGGGAATGAACTCGGGTATATTGGGACGGACTGGGCTGTACTGGGAGGGATTGGAGGGGTACTGGAATGTAATGGGTTCTACTGGGGACTAATTGGGTTTTACTGATGTTATACTGGTCTGTACTGGGAATGAACTGGGCTTTACTGGGAGGGACTGGAGGAGGGTGAATTGGCTGTTCCCACCTCCACTGCATCCCATTTACCGAAGCTCCCGCCCATCTCCGGCCGCAGCCAATCAGCGCCAGGTGTCCGGGCCTGGGGGCGGTGCTTACATGGGCAGCAAATTTTCTTTTTGCTTACAACTCCCGTCATGCCCCGCGGCCAAACTGAGCCCATTGCAGCCGGGAGAACAACTCCCGTCATGCCCCGCTTTCCACAGAACTCCGGGATCCGTCCCCATCTGTCCCATAAGTGTCCCCCAAACACTCCAGGATCCCTCAGTATCCCCTCAGCTCCCATTCAGGACTCCCATAAGCACCCCCGAACCCCTGAGTGCTCCCACCCCCAGAGATGCCCGGTAGGGCCATTTCTGGGAATTCATCTGCCCTCGTCCCCCGTGGCCCCAGAGCCGCTCAGAACACAGTCCCGCGCCTAAAATTCCTGCTGCAACCCGCGCCCTAAAGAGCCCGGTTGGAGCTCTCCGAGCTCCTCCCAAGGGCTCCTGTGCCGTTTACGTTTCCCCAGAGGATCTCAAGTCGGGGCTCGGACGCAAAGGTGTCCCCCAAGAGCCGTCCCGGACTCCGAAACATTTCGTTCCAACCACTTTCGGGACTACAGCTCCCATCATACTCCGCGGCGCACGACCAGCGCTATTTCAGGCGGGACCCTGAACTCTCCCTCAGAGTCCTGGAGTGCCCCTCCAAGTGCCCACCCGGCTTCCACAAGTGTCCTCCAGACCCTCAAGTTCCCTCTGAATTCCCTCCCTAGACCGAAAACTGCCCCAAATGTGCCCCAGAAATGTCTCCATGGACCCCGAAGTGCACGCCCCCCCAACCCTGTCTGAGAAAAAGATGATAAAAAACATGACAAAAGGACTACAAATGTAACTAATTAACATAAAGAGAAAGAAATAAATAGCCAATAGAAATTAATTATTTAATTCATGAAGGAATTGTCTTACTTAGAACCAGTGATGAATAATTTTCTTGGTTGCTAGAAATGTATCAAATTTTAAGATAAATATACAAATTAGGTAATAAAAATATTGTATAAGACTATCCTTAATTAAAATAATATAATCATAATTTTGTTATTAATAAATTTCATTTATTCGGAAAAAAGCTAAAATTTTCCTTTTTTGTTTGGGATGTCAGTCCCAGGTGGGCGTTGTCAGACATGGTGAGGCTGGGGGTGAGGAGCCGATTGTCCAAACAGGCTCAGCCTGCAAGGGGCTCATATAAATCCATGCCCAGACCTCCGAAGGAGACATTCAGCATCCAGATCACTTGGGGAATGCTTCTATCCCCTCTTCTCATAACTAAGAAATTAAAAAATACTGATGTGTTTAAAAAACAAAAATCATGAGGTGCATTTTGACATCTTCCTCCTGAAGACAACTCCAAACTGACTCCAATCACTGCACAAGCCCTGGAGACTTAAAGACAATGGAAGGGAGACAAAGAGCTCCTGAAGCTTTTCTGTATTTTAATCAGCCCCACGCTGGATTTGGGGTTGGGTCCAGGAGCCTCAGGCATGGAGAGAAGGATGGAGAAGCTGCTCAAGGAGTCAGCAGCAAAACTCCAAGTGCCTTGGAGCATGGCTGGGCCCCAGTGAGGGCAGGGAGTGCCAAAGGCTGCCCAGGGCCTGGTGAGAGCAGATCCTTGAGGGCAGGATTGCAGGGAGCCCAAGGCTCTGAGCAGGGAACAGCAATGCTGAGCAAGGCCTGGCTTGGCTGCAGGAAGCAGAAAGGCCAAGCCCTGAGCCCAGCCTGGGCCAGCAGGGCCTGTCCTTCACGGCTGCCTCAGGGCTCTTGGTGGGCCAGGAGGATGTGAGGGGCAGCAAGGACAAACGGCATCAACCTGCAGCCCCTGCCAGCCTCCCCAGGGAGGCCAAGGGAGAAGCAAAGTGCAGCCCCTGCCAGGAAAGTTCCTCCTGTGGGGCCTCCAGAGGTGCTGCCCGAGCCCAGGGCACAAAGGCCTGGGTGCCTGTGGCCCTGCCAGCCCTGCCCAGCCCTTGGCCATCTGTCCTTCAGGCTGTGCCCCCTGGGCGTGCTGCTCCTCTGCCCTGGCCAGCTGCACTTGCCCATCTCGCTGTGCCCCAGCATTTCTCACCCAGCGTTGCTCTGCCCTCCCTGGGCTCCCTGCACCCAGCGCTGCCGGCTCCTGGCACACAGAGCCCGGCCATGGCCCAGCCTCACGCTGCCACACCTCCAGCACCAACATTCTGCCCTGTGAGGGACTTTGCTTTCTCCTCAGCTCCAGGCTGAACCTTCCAAGGTGCACTTGGGGGAGGTTTCCTGCAATTCCCACTGCCAAAGAAAGCTCTGTCTCCTGCTGGTCACAAACAGAGAAGGGCTGGTGGCAGATCAGAGGTGGTCAGAGGCTGTTTGGGGCACAGCGACCATTGTAGCCATGATATTTTCTGAAAAATCCCTTTGCTAGGATTTGGCTCCTTAGAAGCTGAGGCCTCAGGTACAAAATATAAACAATAATTATCGGCTGCTGTGGAATGCAACAGGTGGATCTGTGATTGGCTTCATGTCATTGTTTCTAATTAATGGCCAATTATGGTCCAGTCGGACACAGGATTTTGTTATCATTCCATTCTTTCTCCTTTGCTTGCAAGCCTTCTGATGAAATTCTTTCTTCTATTCTTTTTGTATAGTTTTTATATAATATCTATCATCAAATAATAAATTAGTCTTCTGAAACATGGAGTCAGATCCTTTTCTCTTCCCTCTTCTGGGACCCCTGTGAACACCACTACTGACCATGTAATTATTAAGTTTTTTAATATTTTCTGAAATAAGAACGGGCATCAACTAAACACCTACAACTGGCTGGATGGCCAGTTGAGTGGCGGTGAATGTTACACCAGAGAGTGGTGGTGAGTGCTGCTGCATCCAGCTGGCAAGCAGTCACCTGTGGTGTCCCTCAGGGGTCTCTGCTGGAGCCAATTCTGTTCAATATTGTTACTGACAACATGGATGAGAGTGTTGAGACTTTCAGTAAATCTGCAGATAAAACCAAGCTGGGAGCGTGTGTCCATCTGCTGGAAGGTAGGAGGCCTCTGCAGAGAGACCGGGAACAGTTGAATGGATGGGCAGAGTCCAATAAGATGAAGTTTAATAAGTCCAAGTGCTGAGTCCTGCACTTTGGCCACAACAACCCCTGCAGTGCTACAGGCTGGGGACAGAGTGGCTGGACAGCGGCCAGGCAGAAAGGGACCTGGGGACACTGATGGACAGCAGGCTGGACATGAGCCACCAGTGTGCCCAGGTGGGCAAGAAGGCCAATGGCTCCTGGCCTGGATCAGGAATGGTGTGGCAAGCAGAAGCAGGGCAGTGATTCTTCCCCTGCACTCGGCACTGGTGAGGCCACACCTCGAGTGCTGTGTCCAGTTCTGGACCCCCAATTTAGGAAGGCCATGGAGGGGCTGGAGTGTGTCCAGAGAAGGGCAACAGGGCTGGGGAGGGGTCTGGTACACAAGTGCTATTCAGAGTGGCTGAGGGAGCTGGGTTGGTTTATCCTGGAGAAGAGGAGGCTCACGGTGACAAGGATGTGTCAGGGCAGAGGTTGGACTTGATGATCTCCAAGGTCTTTTCCAACCTTGATGATTCTGTGACTCTCTGGAACCACCCTTTGAGCAGTTGCAGGAGGAGCCCTGGGCCTCCTCTTCAGAAGCTCCAGCAGCCCAGGGCCCTCAGCTTCTCCTGCCACCCCAAAGCCCATCCTGTCAGTCCTGCAGAGCCTCTGCAGCTCCTCCTCAGTGCCCAGAACAGGGAGCCCCAGAGCCAGACACAGCAGCCCAGATGTGCCCCCCTGGCCTGGGGTGCCTCTGGCAAGGGAGGAGCACGAGGCACTGCAGGAGCCTGCAGACAATTCCTGCCGCACTTGTAGGATGATCCTGCTGCCCAAGGGACGTTCCCATGGTGCCAAGTCAGGAATTGCAATGGGGAGTGGGGCCAGAGAGGAAAGGGCAAACAGGGATGGGTTGTTTGACGGGAGGGTACAGGGGTGGAAGATGAAGTAATCTAGATCAGGAAAGGGGAAAGAAAGCACAGGTGAAGCTAAGGAAATGCTCAGGGCAGTTTGGGGGTGGCTGCCAGGCAGCCCTCGCTCTGAGCAACAGCGTCTGCAGTGGGACCCGAAACTCCCAGCCAATGGGATCAAACTTTCTGGCTGACTGCAGAGCCCAGGACAAAGCTGAGTAGTTTCCCTGGTGTCACCCAGCCCTTGCTGGCCCCAGGGGCTGATGGCATTTGTGCTCCCTCAGGTTCATGTCCCCACACCAATAGCATGGGGGTGCTCCCCCTGCTCTGTGCAATGCAAACAGGGGCTCCTGAGCCAGTGCTGCCGTGTCTGTGCCTGCAGGGATGGGGCACCTGTGTGAGCTGGGAGAGAGGCCAGGGCTGCAGAGGGGGGATATTGTTGGCAGCTCCATCAGGACGCTCTGGGACGCTGCCCTGGGCTGTGCAGCGCACTGGGGATGGATCAGCCCCTGCTCTGCTGCTGCTTCCCGTCTGCCCCAGGGCCCTTGCAGAGCCCCAGCCATGCTGTTTGCCCCCAGCCTGCCCACGGCCAGCCTGGGGCTGCTCACGGGGCTTTTCTCTGCTCAGCATTGGCCTGGGCGTGTTCTTGAGAGAGCCTGGGCAAGGAGCCTGGAGCCCCCAGGCCCTGGGCTGAGGCGTCAGCGCTGCCCCAGCAGTGCCCATGGCCTGTCCCTGCTGCAGCCCCGGCACTGCCACCCCCAGGGCTGTGCCTGGTCCCGGGAGCACTCAGGCCCTGCAGCAACCCCAGGGCCACCAGGGCAGCGGGGCAGGGCCACGGCAGCAGCACTGGCAACACCAAGTGCTGTGGCTGCTGGGCACAGCTGCTGGGCCAGCCCTGATCTGCCCTAGCTCTGCACACAGACATTGCTGCTGCAGCTCCAGAGAAGGGAACAGAAGGGGGAACTCTGGTGAAATCTTTACGTGGAGATCCTTTAGTTTATTTAAAGACACCAAGAGGCCAGCTACTCATTGGCACAGTCTGGGGCCACAGGGAAGTTGCAGAGAAACAAAATAAGAAATGTCACAAAAAATGACCATCCTTTGTTGCAATTTTAAAAAAAATAAAACAAAAGAAAGGGAAGAACCAATTAACCACCAACTGCAAGGAGTATCAGAGATGACTTTTAATGCAACTGACTGGCAGAAAACAAACAGGAGTTTAATGTTCCTGAAACCATCCAGTTATCATTGCCCACATGGAACCCTTGAGTTCGTGGTTTCTCAGGCTGTAGATGAGGGGGTTCAGGGCTGGAGGCACCACCGAATACAGAACTGACATTGCCAGATCCAGGGATGGGGAAGAGAACGAGGGGGGCTTCAGGTAGGCAAAAAAGCCTGTGCTGAGGAACAGGGAGACCACAGCCAGGTGAGGGAGGCAGGTGGAGAAGACTTTGTGCCGTCCCTGCTCAGAGGGGATCCTCAGCACAGCCCTGAAGATCTGCACATAGGAGAAAACAATGAACACAAAACAACAAAACCCTAAACAGGTAACAAACAACGAAATCCAAATTTTTCTGAATGTGGACTGTGAGCAGGAGAGCTTGAGGATCTGGGGCACCTCACAGAAAAATTGGCCCAGGGCACTGCCATGGCACAGGGGCAGGGAAAATGTATTGGCTGTGTGCATGAGAGCATTGAGAAAGGCACTGGCCCAGGCAGCTGCTGCCATGTGGGCACAAGCACTGCTGCTCAGGAGGGTCCCGTAGTGCAGGGGTTTGCAGATGGACACGTAGCGGTCATAGCACATGATGGTCAGGAGGGCAAATTCTGTTGTGATAAAGAAAAGAAAGAAGAAAACCTGGGCAGCGCATCCTGAGTAGGAGATGTCTCTGGTGTCCCAGAGGGAATTGTGCATGGCTTTGGGGACAGTGGTGCAGATGGAGCCCAGGTCGCTGAGGGCCAGGTTGAGCAGGAAGAAGAACATGGGCGTGTGCAGGTGGTGGCCGCAGGCTACGGCGCTGATGATGAGGCCGTTGCCCAGGAGGGCAGCCAGGGAGATGCCCAGCAAGAGGCAGAATTGCAGGAGCTGCAGCTGCCGCGTGTCTGCCAATGCCAGCAGGAGGAAGTGCCTGATGGAGCTGCTGTTGGACATTCCTTCAATCTGAGCATGGTGGACTGTTGAAAGAAGACATAGAGAAATGCAATGCATTTCTTTGAGTCAATCCTATGTATTTTATTTGGAATCGGCACAAAATCACTTCTCTTCCCGTGAGGGAATTTTGCTAAACATTTTTTGATTTTGAGTTTGTGCTGCTGAGTTCCTGCCTAATCTTTACCATTGCTCTCAGGCTGAAAACTGGGGAGACCCCAAGAAAACAGCGCTCTCTGTGCCCCAGTGCAGACAGTGCTAGACCTCGCACACAGGAGTCCTTTGCTCATTACAACTCCTGTGTTTCAGGGTGCCTGCACTTAAAAATGTCTTGAAAAATAAAGTGGACTTTTTGAAGTCTCCATTTTAAAACTAATTTTCTCCAAACCCTTTCCTCTTTCCCTGTGCAGCTGGACAGGGAGGAATGCCAAGGGTTGTTCTGGCTCTCTGCTGCCTGGAGTGGTGCCTGCTGGGAGCTGTTTCTCTCTATCCAAGCCTTGTCCCTGCCACTGCTGCCAGAGCCCAGCCCAGCCCTCGGGGCTCCGCTCTGCCCTGCAGACCCCTCCCAGCACAGGGCACTGCCCAGGGGCATCTCCCTTAAGGGCAGGCCAGACAAACAGAGATGCTGCAAAACAAGCTGCTGCTGCTGCTGTCTGTAGGGAGAGGAGGCTGAGGAGACCATTTCTGAGGGAGATCTGAGGCCCATCTGCTGATGCCCAGGGTGACAGTGCAGGAGTCTCAGTGACACAGCCAAAGCCGACAGCCACTTTCCCTTCCCTTTAGGAGAAAGCTGAGAGCAGCCCTAGCCATGCAGCACCATCTCCACAGCAGGAGGAATCTGCCCTGATGGGGGTGGCTCCTTCCACCCCCAACTTCTCCCCTGCAGTGTCCATAGGGAGCTGACAGGCAGGCTGAGAGCTGCCCCTGGCAGGTGGCACATGCCCTGGGCTGGCCAAGAGCCCTGAGGGCTGCAGGAGCTGCTCTGCAGGACAGCCCTGGGCAGCCCTGGCTGCAGCCCCAGCTTCACCCCCTGCAGCCGTCCCTGGCAGCAGGAGCCATCCTGCCCTGTCCCTCTGAAAGTGCCCAGGGCAGCGCCGCTCTGCAGCACATCCCCCTCCTCCTCCTGTGCCCCAGAGAAACTGGGAGAGTTCTCCTGACACATCCCCCAGGCTGTGGGGTGCGCTGGCTTCAGGACATCCCTCCAGGAGCACAGGGGACATTGCCCTGCACCCACACACTCACCATGCACAGGGCAGAGAAGATCTTTCCCCAGGTGAAGTCTCAGCTCAATGTCTTCCCAATCCTGATTGCCTTCAGCCTGTCTCTGCCTGGCTCCTGTCCCCTCAGTGCCTGCAGGCAGAGCCCTCAGCCCTGCTGGGCTGGGAGAGGAGCTGGTCCTGGGAAGAGCTGTTCCTTTAAAGCTCAGCAGCATAGACACAGCACAAGGAATTTAATGAGCCTCTTGGGGATTTGGTGTTGTTTACATCAGACTCAGTCTCTGAGAGAGTGTTCAGAAAACTTCTCAAGAACTCAAAATTAAATTGAAACTGAACTTTCTTGAAGTTATAATGGGTTCCTCTGAGGGACACGACTAAGAAAATGTCCCCAGATTCCAGTTATAGCAGAACACTGGAGGCAGTGATGACAGCTGGGGACAAACAAGGCCAAGGTGTCTCTGGTGCTGAGCAAAGCTGGATGTGTTTGAGGAATGCCAAGGGCCAAGGCCTGAGCCCCAGCCCCTGGCCAGGCAGATGCTGTCCCTCCCTCCTTGCTCAGGGCTCTTGCCGGGATGGGCACTGGCATGTGGGGATGTGCAATGGCAAGGGCAGGAGCATGGGGCGGCCCCTGCCATGCTGCTGAGCAGGGACAAGGAGGCAATGAGGCCCCAGGCCTGCAAGGGTCACTTGTCTCCTGCTCCTGCCTCAGGCCCAGGCCCAGCAGCCATGGCCAAAGTGCTGCCCAAGTTGGCTCTGGCAGGGCTGTCTTGCAGCTGCTGCCCATGCCTGTGCCCTGTGCAGCCCAGGCTGTCCCATGGTGTCCCTGCCCTGCGCCTCTGTCCCTGCAGGCTGTCGGCATCCCCCGGCTGCCCCACCTGGCTGGCCCCTTCCTTTGCTGACAGCTCTGCCTCCTGCCTGCCTCTGCCTGCCCACACAAAGCCTTGGGCTGACCCAGGCTCCTTTTGGGAGATGTTCTGCACCACAGCTGTGCCCTGGGAGGGAAATTTCTGTCTCCTCATGTCCAGTCTGGGCCTCCCCAGCTGCATTTGTGGTATAATTTCTCTGTCTGGCTCTTTCCCACTATGGAGAAAAAGCTTCTCCATTTCTGGATCCACGTTTAATACCCTGCCAGGCCACTTCTTTTCAGTCCTCAGTTGCTTCACAACTCTGACCAGACACATCTGCCTCCATATATATGTGTTTTGTTTTTTAGGCCTGCAAACACCAGTCTGGGAGACCTTTGAGCCCTCTCCAAGGTGCTTTCAGATGAAAACATTCTGCTCATAATCTAACAATATATCACAAGTTCCCAAGGCCAGGCTGAGGTGTCTGACAATGGCAGGTTTTGTCTGGGAGCAATCCTGGGATAGGTGGAATTTTGTCAGCCAAATTCCAGTTTCCGCCATGGTCCCTGGGGAAGGCCAGTTTTTTCCCTAGGAAGGAAGGAACAGAGCCCTGGTGCTTCTGAGGTAAATGCGATGTGATCACTAGAGGCCAAGACCAGGCAGAGCTGGCAGGTTTTTTTCTGGGTATCTTTTCCTTGCATACAGGAAATTTTTCACGCAGGAGTAACAATTTTGTCCATGAGTGTCTGAAAAGAGAGACAGTTCATTCCATAGGAAGGAAAGCATGGAGCCTCAGTGATCCCGGAGCTGATAAGAGGCAGCCCTCAACATTCCAAGATCAGCTGGACCTTTCAGGTGGCCCCTGGGAGGCCAAACCAGCCAGATCTGTTCCATGTCCCCTTGGTTCCATGAGGCCCTGCATTGTCACAATGTTCTCTTTGCTTCTGCACTGTCACAATGGCCCCGTGCTTCCATGAGGCCCTGCAGGGTCACAGTGGCCATTTGGTTCCCCAGGGCCCCACAGTGTCACAATGCTCTCCATGATTCCATGGGGCCTAGCAATTCCACAATGCTCTCCATGGATCCATGGTGCCCCACAGGATCACAACGGCCCTTTGGTTCCATGAATTCCCACAGTGGCACAATTGTCACCACAGGAAGGAAGCAACTGAGTCCCAGAGTTGCAGGCACAGATGAGAGGCAGTCACCAAAGGCCAGCCAGACTTGATTGTATTCACAGATTTTTTTCTGGGACCAATCCCCAGATATACAAAATTTTAGAGGTAGGATCCCATCTTTGGATATGGACAACTGGACAAGAAGGAAGATTATTTTCCATAGCAAGGAAATAATGGAACACCATTGTTTCAGGGGCAGAAGCAGAGGCTATCTGAGCCACAGGCCAGACACACTTGTTTGTCCTGGCAGCTTTTGTCACAGAGGAATCCTTGTATATACAGAATTTTTTGGGGCTGAATCTCAGTTTTGACCATGGACACCATGACAAGAATGACAGTTCCTTTCCATTGGAAGGAAAACACCAAGCCCCAGTGTTTCAAAAGTAGGTGAGAGGCCATTCCCAAGAGGCCAAGGGCAGCCAGACCTGTCTGTCCTGGCAGCTTTCACCTGGGAGCAATCCTTGAATGGACAGAGTTTTGGAGGTGGAATCCCAGTTTCGACCATGGGCACCTGGTTGAAACGGACGTTTTTTCCATAGGAAAAAAAAGCACAAACTCCAAGTGTTTTGGAAGAAGATGAAAGGTGGCCACTATAGGCCAAGTCAGCCAGACCTTTCTCTCTTGGCACCTTTCATTTCGGGGAAATCCTTGGACATAGGGAATTTTGGAGGTGGAATCTCAGTTTTGGCCGTGGGCACCTGGACAGCAAGAAGAGTTCTTTTCATTAGGATGGAAAGCACAGAGCTCCAGTGTTTCAAAGGCAGATGAGAACCAGCCCTCAGGAAGCCAAGGCCAGCCAGACCTGTCTCTCCTGGAAGCTTTTGCCTGGGAGAAATCCTTGGATATAGGGAATTCTGGAGGTAGATTCCCAACTTTGCCCATGGGTGCCTGGATGTGAAAGGTGCTTTTTTCCAATAAGAAAGAAAAGCACATGGTCCCAGTGTTTCAAAGGCAGATGAGAGGTGGCCCCTGGGTGGCCAAGCCAGCCGGATCTGTCTCTCCTGGCAGATTTCATCTGGGAACAATCCTTGCATATATGGAAATCTGGAGGAGGAATCCTGATTTTGGCCATGGACACCTGAAGAAGGACAGTTCCTTCCACAGGAAGGAGAGCCCAGAGCCGCAGTGCTCCAGGGACTGATGAGCAGCAGCTCTCGGCATGCCAGAGTCAGCTGGACCTGTCAGGTGGCCCTCAGGTGTCCCAGCCAGCCAGGCCTTGATGCCTTGAGAGGATGCCTAGAACAGAGGCTGGACAGTGTTATAGGAATAAAGTAGGGATTTATTAAAAGGCCTTCAAAGGATACTCCTGGGGCAGAACAAGAGCCCGGCTGAGGGTACACCCAAGATGGACAATGGGTCACACATTTTCACACTTTTATAAGTTTTGGTCCATTTCTATATTGGGGTTAATTGTCTAATTACAGCTTCAGGTTATGAAGTCCCATCCTCCCAGACTGCTCTCCTCAAATCACTGTTTGCACTTTTTGGGCCTGAAGCTGCCACAGTGTCCTTGGCTCTCCTAGGTTTCTAGGTTTCCTACTCCAGTTATGGTGAAATATTTCAAAGAGCTTCTAAAAAATGCACTCCTATTTTAAGGGGTGTCTTTTATTACTGCTGTCTTTGGAGCAGAGACAATTACAGCATTCTGGGATTGATATTGACCCAGGGTCTCTCCTCAGCAGCTCTGGCCTGCTCACAGAAGCTGTGCCTGGAGCTCTGACCCTGTGTGGACAACCTTGCTCCACATTGCCCAGCCCCATCCTGTCTGTCCTCACTGCCCTGGGACCTGCTGTGCTTGGAGAGCTGGCTGCACTCAGCCTAAGAGGGGTTTTCCCTCTTTGTAGTTTTTGAAGCAATCTGAAACTCCTGAGTTTCCCCAATGAAAACAGACACACTCCTCAGGTGTGTGCCAAGACCAAGCTGCCACAAACAACATTCCCCTCACCCAAGGCAGAACTGTGCAGGAAATGTTTTAGACCTTTGCACTCCCTGGTTCCATGATGCCTTGCTCTGTGGCAATGGACTTTTGGTTACACGAGGTTCTGTACTCAACAGTGGTATCCTTAGTTCCAAGTGTCACCATGGCCCTTTGGTTCCACAGGTCCCCGCTGTGTCATGATGGGCTCCATGATTCCACGATTAATGCAAAAGCTTTGCATAAACAATGAGCAACACCATGGTCTCCTTGGATCTGCATTGTCATAACCAACAATGAGTTCCATGAGATCC